>NW_026442082.1:2605000-4055000 GCF_026898425.1 Galleria mellonella | reverse complement strand
GATACCCCCCATGCGTTGCCATTCCTGAGGACTTAGGTATTATTCCTCTGTGAGCTGTAAATTCACGCCATATCCCATCCTTCAAACCGAAACACAGTAATGCATACACTACTGCTTCACGGTTGAAACACGAATGGGATGTATTGACACGAATGTATTCATATGTGTATAAATATGTATTTATATGGATTTATTTATGTATTAGTAAACTAAAATATACATTTGCATATTCACATTATTGTACGTATTATATCTTTATACGTATTTAAAAAACGAACAGAGTTTTTTGTTCTGGTCAAATTGTTTATAATTTCTTTTCTCCATCCAAAGGTTGCCTGAAAGAGATCAATTTTAGTGAGAAGGTCTCCCATTATTTTCTTTATTATTAATTTTTCTTTAACCCCTTTTTTAATCTTATTATTTTTCGGTTACGCTTTAACCAGACACAATTTTAATTGTACCTATAGGAACAATAAAGTTTTTGTTCATTTATTCATTGTTTTGTTAATAATTGTTTGTATCTATAATAAGTTTACTACTGTAATCTTTTAGGAACCGATAATAAAAATACTCTATCTATCTAAATAATAGTAAACGTGGACAGCAGTACTACGTAACAATAACTTTTGTCACGAGCCACAAACGTCTCCATCGGGCCCCTCACCCACATACGCCAGAGGAAAACAATGTCATTATTTATCAGTCGAGTTCATTATACAATAACTGGCACAAACTATTTACAAATTATTTTTAGTCGTACAAAACGTATCGTAACGGAATCCAGATTACAAAATATGTCAGAAATCGGGGCAGCCCTGATTGATTGGTATGCATTTGGATAGTGTAATGCGATCAATCAATCAATCACTTTTTAGAGACTTGATTGAGATCTGATGATTGATATAAAAGTCCATATTAAATTGGTAGCTATAATCGTGAAATTTAAAAAAAACAATCCTGTCAAGTCCGACTTAAATTCACACGTTAAGGGTTCTGTTACGTACTATAAATATGAGATCAAATTTACGTTGCATTGGTTTGGTCATTTGGAGACGATAAATAGAAGAATTACAAAAGAGATTTATCGTGCAAGAATGAACGGGGATGTCGGTAGGAGTTGCTCTAAATGGACGTGTATCGACCAAATAGGCGATGTGCTGAAGAAAGGCCAAATTAAAAATACCTATAACCGGCGAGCGTGTATGAAAAGATTGATGAATGTGGAGGAAGCGAAAGAGGTTCGTTTTAATCGAAGCATTTGGCATTCCATTGTTTATGCCTACCTTAATGGGTACAAGAGTGACAGATATGTATAAAATTAATTGCATTTCTCATACGAAATAGACGACTAATAAGTTATTATTATTATTTTGATTATTATATTACAACTCGTGATTTCTTTTTTTCGATTATAATTATGGTTAAAAACTGGATCTCACATTAGTTAAAAAAATAATTGAAAGTCAGTTTTAAAATGCACAAATGAAGCCCTTTTATATATATTACCCTATTTGTATTAAGTAGGTCTATTTTTAAATTTTGAGTATTTCTTTTTTAGAACCCTTGGCAAAGAAACGACTGTGGAACGCAATCGCAGACCATGTCTCACCTCCTTTCCTATCTACGAAGGAGGACCTGAATATGGCATCCAACTGTGTTGTGCTTGCTAAGTTCTGGCCCAAATATTAGTTGCCTATTGACTCGAAAGAAGAAGACCGATGATGGAGAATGTAATACTACATGTTCATATATCGTTGAGCATATTTCTATGATTGCAAGCAAGTTGAACTGCCCTTACATTGGCCACTGTTGTGGGATCTCAAATGGAATGCCTCAACGGTGACCAAATTTGTGAAACTGTTTCTTTATTTATTTATTTTATTGTAAGATGAGATAAAAGGACTACAGCCAAAGGATGCAAAAAGAAATTATTATTTTTTAATTGTTTATTAAATATAATATAATAATACTTAATTCTATAACTTAATTCTAATTATCAAAAGTAAAGCCGTGAACTCTCAAATGGGATGCTTAATCGGTGACCAAATTTGTCGAATTGTTTCTTTTATTTATGTATTTTTTTGTAAGGTAAGTACTATAACCGAAGGATGTAAAATTTTCTTTTTTTTAATATTTCATTAAATATAATATTTTTTTGTAATTCTATTATAATTTTTTGAATTTATTTTTAATTCTACATACAAACTGGTGTCTATTGGCCGATGTGTGAACCAAAAGTGAAGACGTGAACCATGGTTGTTTCCTTGAACTCGCCGGCGCGTTGCGCTCACTCGCCGCTGTGTGCATGCAGGTGGTATGCTGTGCCATGTGGAGCCGCTGCTTGAAGCGCTTTCCATAAATTATATTTATATAATGGCTTTACTAACATTTAGACTAAGCTTGTCCTCATCATATCAGCCTTTAACTGATCATTGCTGAATATTAGTCTCCCCCTAGGAGGGTTTTGCCAGTAGTTGCCACGCTTGGCAAACGGATTGGCAACCGCAGTTAGGCTTTAAAGATGTTTTAAGAGTCATGATGCTGCCCATCCCTAATCCTCTTTAGTTGCATCTTACGATACCCATGGGAAAGAAAGGGGTGGCCTATGACCTAGGGGGGAACTAAGACTAAGCTTATGTTATTAACAAATTGGGTCATTGTAACCTGTAATAAAGAAATTATCATATTAAATTCCTTTTTTTGTGGACTAATATATATATATATATATATATATATTAGTATTTATATACCTATATATAATAAATGGTTAAATACTGGTAGGCCTTATCGGAAGAGACCGCTCTTAGCGATAAGGCCACCCCTTGTTTTATCAGTATAATCTTAAAAAATTTACTTGTCATTGTTTATATTTATAATAAGTTTACTATTGTAACCTTATGAAGGTAACAATAATGAGTATCTATCTATATACTATTTTGTTATTTTTTTCTATTTCTACTTATTTATTTATATAATATTCAAAGTAGACTGTTGTCGTGTGTACCGTAGAATTAATTTACTATTCCCTTATGTGTTTTTAGAGCGAAATAGAATTTATTGTCTCGTAAATATCATATCGTAACTAGATCTGTAGCAGTGCTCAGGAATTATTTATTGTTATAACGTTAGGTTTTAGATTTTAATATATTTTGTTATAACATGGACTTATATATATATATATAAATTTGTGAACCCCTAAAGTATGTTTTGTTTCTTTACCGGTAACAAGTTGTTTTCAGTATATTACCTTATGCCTTATATTTTTGTCTAATGCCTTATAGGTATAAGGTCTTGCCGTGTGATCCTAGCATATAATAGGCCACTTCTTCCTTTCCCATGGGTGTCATAATAGCCGACTTAGGGAACTTAATGATAGCGGGATGGGCAGCAGCGTCCTTCTAAAAAAAAACCAAAAGCTAAACTGTGATTGCCAACCAACTTGTCAAGCGTAGCAAATAAAAAAATAAAAAAATATGTAAAAACTACAACAAAAAAATGAATTCACGTTCGTGCTTCACTGTTCATTCCAAAGATTGACTCGTAGAAGATACTATTAACATTAAGTCTGCCTTTACAATATTTTATTTAGTTCAATAAAGTTCTTTAAATAAATTTAAAAAAATAAATTATTATTTACCCAAAAGGGCAAAAATAGCTTAATAATTTTATTTAAGTAGATCTTTGGCATAGTATTAATATAAATTAGAGTCATTCGAAGCTGTTTACCTGTATTAGATACAAACCTTTCCTGCCCTTGAAAACATGAGATATGAGTATGTTTACAACGCCGCAAATGTCCAATAACGTTCAGGCCTCAATGGTTAGAAAAAACAACATAATATCCACGGTGTTATTCATGTGACGAATACTATTTCCCATGTGGGCCATTGCTTGTTTGCCATTCTTTTTGCTAATATAATAAAATTGTAACTAAACGATGTCTGTACATGGGAAATATTTAAGAATATTATTATTTATATATATGAGGTGTCAAAATTTTGGATTTTTGTCTGTCTATAAAATCCATATGTTAAATCCGACAGCACGCTGAAACTACTGCATTAAATTGGATCTAGTTCTCACAGTTGTGTTTCTGAAAATGTATCTTAAAAACTGGTGTATATTTTATCTTCATGTGTCATCCAGAAGTAGTCTATTTATTTTTTTATTTCTGAATTTCACATGTACGAATTAGTAGACATGGAGCTAGTAATTCATAAAAATTAAATAGACCTTTTCTATGACGAAATATCAATATAAAATTTTCAATACCTATATATTGGGTGTTTTTGGACTTTGATAGTGGAAAAAAGGTTCCGATATCGCTCGGATCTTTTATTAAACATTGGATTTACATATTCGTTGTTGGGCCCGTACATAGATATTGCAACTAAAATATATTCTTGTATATTAACCCTTAAATGCCTGAAGTTTCAAATTTGATACCGGGGTTTGCATTGTTTCATTGTTAAATAAATTTAAATAAGATAATATTATATGAGGGGTCTTAACAAGACTATTAGTTAATAGTCAAAGCAATATATTTTTTTTTTTGTATTTTATCTGTATGCTTGTTTCAACATCACGCAAAAACTACTGCACCGAATTGGAAGTGGTTTTACAATTAAATAGATAGACAGATAGATAGATACTCTTTATTGTTTCCTCCAAAAGATTACAATAGTAAACTTATTATAAATATAAATAATTACAAGAAATAATCACAATGAGAAAACAATGGGCGACCTTATCGCTAAGAGCGATCTCTTCCAGGCAACCTTTGGATGGAGAGGAGTAATTATAAACAATTTGGTAGGAGGCACGATGAAAAATTTTGTTAGTTCTAGATATGGGAGATGTAACACATATAATAATATAAAAATTATCCCTACTCATTATTATATATATATATATATATATATATATATATATATATATATATATATATATATATATATATATATATATATATATATATATTATATATCTTATATATTAGTTTTCCTACTTCTTAAATTCACGCAAACGAAGTATCAGGCAAGAATCTAGTGCCATTAAAGAAAACACGTCTGAAAAACATTCAGTTGGCCCAAAACGGTCGCTCGATAAAACAGAGGCGACTAAGAGCGTATAGGTAGTAAAATAAACATAACGGTGGATGTAAAAGAAAGGTCAGACTGTTTGTCTTAGCTGTTGAAACGTACCTAAAAACGTAGGTTTACTATGTCTGGCCGGAGTACTAAATGGTCGTGAAAATCCGGTCTCCCGCGCTTGACCTTCGGGACTCATAATGACGGATAAAAAGTTGGAAGTGGGAATGTGACACGTAACATTTAGATAGTTTTTTTTTTTTTTATACTACTTAGAATAGCAAACATGCTGACGACCCACCTGATGAAAAGTGGTAACCATCGCCTATAGACATGAGCAGTACCGTGGACATAACAGAGTATACTGTTTCGCCCATGATACCCCCATGCGTTGCCATTCCTGAGAACTCAGGTGTTATTCCTCCGTACCCAGTAAATTCACGCCAAGTTACAACCGACCTCCGAAAAAAAGAAGGAATTGTTAGGAATGAGGACTAATAACCCGAAATCTGGCAATAAAGCAATGTAGTATCAGTCCCAGACAGATCGACCTTTTCGCGGCCCAAATGTAAACTATCATGCTTAATTCCAGTTGAATTCGTCACGATGGACTAACTGACCTGTCTTTTCATCCTCACCTATCATCCTTTACTGGTATCTCGTGAGCATATACCGTTATTGGAGGCGGAGCTACTATTTCATTATCACCCATTAAAAAAAAAACTACTTTCGAAAAATAAAAAATAAAATAAATAGAAGATTCCTAAATTTTTTTTTATACAACTTAGAATGGCAAGCAAGCCAATAGTCCACCTGATGGAAAGTGGTAACCGTTGCCTATAGACATGAGCAGCACCATGGACTGATTAATTCCACTGATTTAAGTACTACCGGAAAAATCTAACGGCCTTATTTTTTTTCTAATGGTTGATAATGGAATGGTAACCTCGTTTGCGCTGTCGGTATACGCTGGCGGGGCACCAGTGATTGGTGATAGATGACAAGTCAATTATCGCATTGCGGAGAATTTAACAAGAAATAATCGCGATGGTTTCCAGGGATAACCTCGTGGTGTTCCTAGTCTCATCTTAAAACTCTGATCAATTCCTAGTGAATTCATTCTGATGGGCTTACTGAAATGAGTTTTTCCTTATCAAAGTTCTTTTTTCAGTTTATTTGTTTGATAGTTTGTTTGTTTGTTTGTTAGAGTTTCGCGTAATAATGGCTGAACTTTCAATTTCGCAATTTTCACAGTATTTTAAGGTGTCTGTGCCTTATATATACAGGTACAATTTTTTTCCATGTAATATAACTAAATCCAGTATCGGCTCTCTTCAACAACAGATGTCGTATGAAACAAATA
Organism: Galleria mellonella; assembly: GCF_026898425.1. NCBI lineage: Eukaryota > Metazoa > Arthropoda > Insecta > Lepidoptera > Pyralidae > Galleria > Galleria mellonella. Next base: position 4,048,547 of record NW_026442082.1, on the reverse strand, counting down.
TTAGAAAGAATGCTGTGAAAAAAAAATTAACATAACATATTATACATATGAGTACTTAATACACGTAAACAAATTTGGGGGGAAAGGGATTATTAGTAATGGGGGTGTCTAATAAACCCATTGCTAGCAATACACTCTATCAGGTCGACCTCCACGTGGTTTCCCCTGGAAACCATCGTGAACAATTCTTGTTGAATCCGTCACGATGGGCTAACTGACCTGCTTCATCCTCACCCTCACTGGTGCCCCGCCAGCGTATATCGATAGCGCGGGCGGTGTTATCATTCTATTTTCACCCGTTAAAAAAAAAATACACGTAAATAAAGTTGCAACTAATACAGAATAAATTTATGTAAAGAGAGATACGAAATACGGCGGAGAGAGCCGAGTGCCAAATGCCTAAACAGCGTTATCTAAATGGATATTTTTTCGCAATTTTGACTAAAAATTTTGAAGCAATGTAATTCTTGGAAAAATTTTTGGTGAAAAATGAAACGGACTTGAAGAAATTTGGGTGATTTTTTTGGAAATTTTGGGTAATAGTTTTAGTACTTGTAAACTCTACTTAGGTATATATACGTAAGTTACATAATTACAGTAAAAAATAAGGCTGAAAATACATTAAGGAAAGAGGAGAGAGAAAAGTAGATACAAAAGTAATCTTTATTTTTTTCGTTATTTATTTTATGGCACATGCCAAAATACAATGAAAAACAATACAATTTTGTAAAAAAAAGGTAAAAATTTGAAGAAACAATATTTAAGGAGTAAAAATCTAAATTGGCATCTGGCAACCCTGCACATAAATCCCCCGCTATATCTACTTTCATAATTCCCCGAAATCGAGATGGTATTTACCGAAATCGATACAAAGCCCGAGGTATATATTTCTGAGTGATGGCCAGTCAAACAGTTCAACGAACAAACATAACGAAGAATGTTCAGCCATAGATTGGACCGTGTCGTGGTATCGCACATGAACTGTATTGGATTTCGCTTATATACAGGCTGTTACGAAAATTATTTCTTTCTCAAAGTTCATTGACAGTAGATCAAGTTTACGATCGATCATATAGTACTTTCAAATTTTTATATTCATATATTCCGTTTCAATGGAACTTAATGAAAAGATCAGAAAACCAAGCTTAGTTGAACTTCTCACAGAAATGCTTTCTAAATACAGTTGGTAACAAATCAAAATCGGTGTGCTTAATAGAGCGAAGCATTACTTCACACCGGATCAGCGATTAATGCTTTACAAACCGCAAATCCGACCCCATATGGAGTATTGCTGTCACTTAACACCTGGACAGGGTGCACCCGGCCTTTTAAAAAGATACCAGCTTGAACCCTTATATTGTCGTATCAGTGCAACGACGAGCTGAGAATTGTCGATGATTTCAGGCTTGCAAGCACGGTATCGAACCCTTAAGTCCAGATTAGAAGAGATTTTAGCCTCACTAATCTGCGTGTTCTACCGCTTATACACCGGTTTGTGCTCAGAGGAATTATTCAATATGCTGCCTTACAGCCACTTTCTATCATCGAATAGAAACATTTATTGCCATCGACAGGGAGTTCACCCTATAAAATATAAATGGTCGCGTACATCAAAAATGTTTTCTCCCACAAACACTCAGGTTATGCAATGTGCTCCCTGCCGAGGTTTTCCCAAGAGACTACAGCATGGGGTTCTTCAAAAAGGGGGTAAAGAGGTTTCTTCAGCGTCGGCAACGCGCGCGTAAAATAAAAAAAAGGAAATCTGGTATTGCATATTCATACATATATATAACCACTATATATACCATCAGGTGGGCACATTCTTACCATCTCAGTATATAAAAAAATACACACATATATACAACAGACTGTTTTATATCAGGTCAATATCATTATTGAGTTATTAAATTTTTCAATTTCTTAATAAGTTCCATTAAAGCAAACCTCTTTTTGTATTGGTCTTGACAATTTTTTTATATCTATATTATACTATATTAGGGTATAATTTCGCCGTGTGTGCCCGGCATAGAATGGCACACCCCTTCCTTTTCGTGGGTGTCGTAAGAGACGACTAATGGTGGGCGATGGATAGGCAGAACCGTCTCTCTTAAAACGTCTCTAAAAGCCTAACTGCAGTTGCCAATTCGCTTGCCAAGCGATGCAACTACTGGCAAAACCCCTTAAGGGGAAGGCTTATGTCCAATAGTGGACAGTTAACGGCTGAAATAATTAAAAAAATAAGTGTATAATTTCGAGATTTAAAAATTCTCTCGTACTAACAACTACAACTAACAGCTGGACGCTCCGTGTTCATTATGTTTTTTCATTTAAATATCTTTAATCGAGAAATTCAGATGTAATTGTAGATTCAAAAAGAAATAAGGACGGCATAATTACAAAAATAAACATTTTACTTCGAATCAGAGTAATTATTATCGCTTGAATATAAAATATGAAGTATATAAACATGTTTTTTTTTTACAACACAGCGAGCAAACGAGCATGCAGCTCACCTTATGGTAAGTGGCTACCGCCGCCCATGATCACCCACAACACCAACGGCATTGCAGGTGTCCTGCCGGCCTTTAAAAAAGAAATAACATAACAGAGTATACTGTTTCGCCCATGATACCCCCCTTGCGTTGCCATTCCTGAAGACTCAGGTGTTATTCCTCTGTACCCTGTAAACTCACTGCTATATCCCACCCTTCAAACCGAAACACAGCCATGCAAACACAACTGCTTCACGGTAGAAACACGAATAGGACAGAGGTGCACAAGCAAACGACTTTTGTACAAAGTCTCCCTCTGGTAGATATACTCGTATAGATAGATAGAAATATATCCAAACATCTTTACAAATTTTCGCATTATTATTTTAAGAATTTGAATCTAGAGTTTAACGATACGGAACTACACCAGTTAAAATTGGACTGGCACTTGATTTAATTTAATAATTTACGAGATTAATATGTTTCAATCGTTGTCTATATAGCCACAACAGATTTTTTATTGATGAAAAGATTTACGGTTGTAACAGTACACTTTTATTACCAATATATAGTTTCATTGACTTTATTAAAGCTAATATTATTTTATGAGTATTTACAGTCAGTCATGAACGTTTCGAATTTATAGCAAAAGTTGAAGTGGTAGGTATTTTTTTTTGTTTTCTTAAATAAACAAAGAAAACCCAGAAAAGTCGTCAACCTTACAATTGTTACAAATTAATTTCTTATGCGCTACTGCGGGCATGTGGATTTTAGAAGTAGTAAAACCAACTAAGTAAACAGATAGATAACTTAATAACATTATTTATAGATTTATTTATTTATACTTTATTGCACCAAGTAAAAAGAGAAATAACAAATACAGTAAATATTAATGAGAAGTGATACAAAAGGCGGCCTTATCGCTAAGCAATCTCTTCCAGACAACCTTCGGGTAGAGGACATTGAGAAAAAGACAAAGGGTAGGTGGCGCACTATTATATAAATATTATCATATACAAACATATATACATATATACATACATACATATATATACATACATACACATACTTAATAGCACACATACAACAGAAAAAAAAATACGAAGGAAAACGATTAGATTACTTTTAGGTAATATATTAAGGTAATATACACGCCAAATTTTAAATTAAACCTTCAGGAATATAACTGTAGAAACTGCATCCAATTCCATGCAATAGTTTTTGTGTAATGTTACAACAAACATGTAGACAGACAATATTTATAAAAAAATTTGGTTTGATTTTTATTGATCTTGTTATTATACAACTTATATTAATTTTCCTTAAATTATGTATTATAAATTTAGTCTAGTTTGCTTAAAAAATTGTCAAAATATTGTACACCGCTCTACCCGCTCCATTGATGCTCCTTTCCACTTTGGATTTACTGGAAGATAACTCTATTAGAGTTAAGCTCGCCTTTGTACATTTGATTACCCCTGTCATATTCTTATAACTGGTGTGTACAATAAAAAATTAAATAAATAAAAATAAAATAAAAACAAACGTTGGTTTAATGTAAATTTATTTTTTCTTTAATCTTAATAATCACCAACATTAGTCTTTATGTCCTGATTTAATTAATACTCGTACATTAAATTTGCATGCCTACAATTTTAAAATAATTAAACAGATTTCAAAAAAATTCTGTCACATGCCTTTATTATATTTAATGTGTAAATATTTCATATCATTTTATTTTATTTTATATATATATATATATATATATATATATATATATATATATATATATATATATATATATATATATATATATATATATATATATATATATATATATATATTACTTTAATACACTAGTATATATCATAAAGTTGTCGGTAAAAATTAGTACATAAAAATTATAAATATAAAAACACTGTAAATAATAATTTAGAATAAATATATAAATATAATATTTCGATCATACTGTATATGTTGTTAATCTCAGTAAAACGCCAGCCGATTATCGTTTCCGCGTAGCGCCGTACGCACTTGACCTTCGACTCGGCGATAGCTGACCCGGCGTTCCAATAGGCGTCCACTAGGGGGGAAAGGGATTATTAATAATGAGGTCTAATAGCTCCATTGCTAGAAATATACCCTGTCTCCCATTGCTAGCAATATACCCAACTAGGTCGACCTCGTCGTGGTTCCTCCTGGAAACTATCATGGTAAATTCCTGATGAATTCATCATGATGGGCTAACTGGCCTGTTTTCATTCTCATCTATCACCCTTCACTGGTGCTCCGCCAGCGTATCCCGTTAGCGCAGACGGGGTTACCATTCCATTTTCATCCAACAAAAAAAATATATACCCTCTCAGGTCGACCTCCACGCGGTTCCTCCTGGAAACCATAATTTTTTTATACAAGTTAGAATGGCAAACAAGCTGACGGCCCACCTGATGGAAAGTGGTAACCGTCGCCTATAGACATGTGCAGTACCATGGACATAACAGAGTATACTGTTTCGGGTTATGTTTTCGGGGTATGTTATTTAGGGAGGAGGAAAAAGGGAAGAGAAGGGATTGTTAGTAACTGGAACTGCCAACCCAATTGCTAGTAATATGCTGTCCTCCACATGATATCTCCATGGAAACTATCGTGGTTATTTCTTTATGAATTCATCACTATTGGCCAACTGGTCTCTTCTATCCTCACTTATATTACTGAATCGATTTTGATAAAATTTCTATGGAACCAATCTCCAAGTATATTCTTTCAGAGAATAATTTTCCAAATCGGTTGACAACTGACGTAGTAATGAGGTAACAAACATGAAAAAATTAAAACCGAATCAAGAATCTCCTTTTGTTTGAAGTCGGGTGAAAATCGCAATATTGCAACCCTAAAGGGATAATAGAATAAAAAACCTTTAATACATATGTAGGCAATCCAAGCCTCCGACATTGCCATAAAAAGTAATCTCTCCTATCGGCCTCTTCATTGCCATTAAGTACTGCCTTACAAATGATTTTGACCTTTAAGTCCAACCAATAAAAGCTGTAATCCAATATAACAAGTGTAACACGAGAAAGAATTTTGTTGCCTCCATATAGTTAAGGTCCTATTTCATATTAATCGTGATTTCTTTTATTTAATAAAATCATTTCAATATATCGCGTAACATGAAGTTTATTCAAAAGTAACTTTGCAAAGTCTTTTTTATGTACTTTATCTTGTATACACAGTGGCGTATTTAATATTATCTTCTAGAAGGATCTGCAGGTCTACTCTTGAATCCAGTATCGATATCAAACCAATCTATTGCATATGACAATTTTATACTGCACTTACGAAACAACAGTTAGAGATTTTTTTTTTAATAGATGATAATGGAATAATGATCCCGCGTGTGCTATCGGTATACACTGGCGGGGCACCACATCATTTTCACCCATAAAAAAAACCCCCACTAATATAATAAATGTTAAAATTTAATTATCATTTAATAAACTGGTAAAATAAAATACGACGCGTCAGTTGAGTTGAATTGTCTCTTTGTGGCGTCATTATTACACAGTGAAATAATGACTCCACTAACGACGTGTAAAGGGTACCTTTTATCTATCAAAGCTCGTGTAAAGGCTGTTCTCTGCAATTAATTGGCTGCAATTTATGAATTTAATTGTTTATTATAATGCTCATTTGTTTTAATAAGTTTATTTTGTAAAAAAAAGAAAAAATTTAAAAAAATCAAATTTTTTTTTTTCATATTTGACTAGCGATCTGGCTCGGCTTTGCACGGGTGAATTTTTAAAAATAATATATACCTTAGGTATATTACTCACTGATGATATAACTTTCTATAGATGAATGATTTTTAAAATCGGTTGATTTTTTTTTGTGCAACTAAGAATGGCAAACAAGTTGACGGCCCACCTGATGGAAAGTGGTAACCGTCGCCTATGTTTATATGAATTTACTGGGTACAGAGGAATAACACCTGAGTCCTCAGGAATGGCAACGCATGGAGGATATCATGGGCGAAACAGTATACTCTGTTATGTCCATGCTACTACTCATGTCTATAGGCGACGGTTACCACTTTCCATCAGGTGGGCCGTCAGCTTGTTTGTCATTCGAAGTTGTATAAAAAATAAAAAAAAACTAAAGTATAAGTCATTTATCAATTTGAGGACCCGAATACATCAACAGTAGCCATCTATTATGTTCCGAATCACCAGTGACAGTTTTTCAAGCCATCAACCTATGGGTGCGGATTGGCTGGCCGTCGGAATGTACCTTACTTAATTCTGTCCCTTTTTTGCATGCCATCATTGAATAGATTTTGCTTGATATCTTAGAATTAACCCTTCATTGCATGATTTTTTTATTGGCAAAATAAATCAAGGTGATATAATTCATGTTCAAATTTAAAGAAAAAATGGTTAAAAAAATAAATTTGACAGCTATGTTTTTTTTTCTGCAATGGACATTAAAAAGGTATCCAAACACGATCAACTTAAAGTGAACTTAGTTTTTTATATAATCTTTGGGCATTCAATGTTATGATGGAAATTTCCACCATTATGCAAAAAAGGGTTAAGGTTTTTTAAATATAAGTATAGTCTGTCCTTCTTATATATATGAGGTCGTTTATTCAATAAACTAATATTACATACTTTTTTTATAGGTGATAATGATATAGATAATAAATATAGATTTTATAAAACCAAGCCACCTGATCAATATAGATTGGCCAGGTGGCTTGGTATAAATTAAAATGATACACCACTTTTTTCTACATATATCTATCATCACTGCCTAAAAAATGCAACAAAAGGACCTCCTTTTTTAAAGTCGGTTAAAAAGGGCCAGTGACACACTGAATCCAATGGTTCTACGAAGAAATGAGTTTAGTTGTCTAAGTATCTACATACAATAAATAATGCTTCTGAAATATACAAATGAAGAAGATAGTAGGTGATATTGCAAATTTATTTGCAAAATATTTTGTATCTGTTTATAAAAATATAAGAAAAGCATTATTCAAATATAATGCTATTGAAAAATTGTACCTGCATGTTTAGCATACTTAACTGCTTAGCATTATAAAACATATTTATAATGAAACCAGTTATAAGTAGCAAACAACATGCACAGTTGTTGTATTCTTTGCCGTATTGTAAAACAAATTAGTAACGGTTCAAGGTTATGATTCAATTCCCTATGAATCCACATCTGGAATTCCTCAGGGCTCAAATTTGGGACCTCTGTTATTTATTGTGTTTATTAATGATCTTGTAGAATCAATTTCGTGCAAATGTATTGCCTATGCTGATGATATTAAAATATATAATGAAATTTCAACTATAGAGGATTGTTTTGCTTTACAGAAAAATCTTAATAAATTACATGAATGGTGTATAATAATATGTACTTAAATATTACAAAATGATAACTTTCACTAAAAAGAAATATTCAGTTTTCATTATTAATAATGTTTTAATGAGTCGCCAAACTGTTGTCAATTAGTATATTCAAAGCTTTATTCACATCATTACGATTATATTGTCTCAAAAGCCAATAAAATGACTGGTTTCATTTTCCGAACCGCATACCTTTCTTATATATTAATATTTTGCGCTTGTTCCCCTTCATTAATGCTGTCATATGGTCTCCCCAATATAGCACTCATATTGATAGATTGGAAGCTCACGAGATATTCGTAATTAAAGTTCAAAGCTTGGCATGAGACGTAAGCTATCTACATATGAAAGTCGACTAAATTTTTTTGGTATTACTACGTTAAAATCTAGACGTTCAATCCAAGATTTGAACACGCTATATAAAATTATAAACGCAAAGTGGGATGCTATCGATCTATTAGGCCATGTTCCGTTTAAAACAGAAGGTAATAAGAGAATATTAAAATTATTTCATGTACCTTATTGTAATAACAATTATATATATGGACATTTTTGCTTATAATTTAAATTCTTTTCTTAAAATGGCAAAAGAAGTGTCAAATATATAATTGTTCTCATTTTCTATAGTTATTATATATAATGTTGAATCTAGTATAAGCTAACGCTGTGCGTAGCAATTAATGGTATACAATTTTAAAACAATTAATTATAAAATTCATTATATTTAATTTAATGTGATAATACTGATAAATAAATAAATAAATAAATAAATATAGTAACCCCACCCGCGCTATCGGTATACACCGGCGAGGCACCAGTGAAGGATGATAAACGAGGACGAAACAGGTCAGTTAGCCCATCGTGACGAACTCAGAGGGATTTACCAGAGGGAGACTTTGTACAAAAGTCGATTGCTTGGGCACCTCTGTCCCATTCGTGTTTTAACCGTGAAGCAGTTGTGTTTGCATGGCTGTGTTTCGGTGTGAAGAGTGGGATATGGCGTGAATTTACACGGTACAGAGGAATAACACCTGAGTCTTCAGGAATGGCAACGCGTGGGGGGTATCATCGGCGAAACAGTATATCTATTATGTTCATGGTACTGCTCATGTCTATAGGCGACGGTTACCACTTTCCATCAGGTGGGCTGTCAGCTTGTTTGCCATTCTAAGTTGTATAAAAAAATATCTCTGTTCTCAGTTCAGTCAGTTCTCTTTGAAAATTGCAGTACCTCTACGAGTTCTCTATGTCTTATGTACTTACCTATTATATCATAACAACTAATCTGTACCATGTGGCATACAAATAAATAAAAATAAATAAAATAAAATATCGCTATCGCCTATGATTGCACCACAGACCACACACGTAACTCGCTGTTTATAAATATTATGTACGGTTCGAACGTCTCGATAATTTCTCAATGTGTCTAAATGTTTCTATTCTATGTTTTACCCATTCATATGTTGTACCGTAACATATACTTGTGAATTCGAGTTTCATAACTGTATTAGTATTATGTATGTATTATTACAATTGTTATTGCTCTAGTTGTACCGGGGAATGGAATTATTAGTAATGGGGACCAACGGCCCCATTGTTGTATAACTAAAATATATAAATACTGCTATATATTACGCACCCGTACCAAATAGTACATATTTATTATTTCAGCCATTTACTGTCCACTGCTGGACATAAGCCTTTCCCATAAGGGGAGTTTTGCCAGTAGTTGCCATGTTTGACAGGTGGGTTGGCAACTTCAGTTAGACTTTTGGTGATGTTCAAAGAGAGACGCTACTAACCATCCCTCGAGCATTACGCCTCCTTTAGTTGCCTCTTAGGACAGCCACGGGAAAGAAAGGGGTGGTCCATTCTATGCCGGGACCACACGGCAGTAGACACTTAACGGCTGATATGATGTGTTAAATTATGTCTATATATGTCTATATATATACATAATAATTTGTAAAAAATAAACATAAATTTTAAAAATAAAAACTAATGTTTCAAATAAATAACTATTTACATACAATATACTAATACAATATACAAATAATAATTATTTGTTAAAAAATAAACATAAATTTTAAAAATTAAAAGTAATTTATTGTTTCAAATAAGTATCTAACTACTATTTTGTGTACCTATCCAACATCTAATAAATCTAATTAATAAAAAATACAATATCAAAAATATTTACATTAAAAATTAATTAATTATAATAAGTGAAAATAAATAAACTTATAAATTAATAAAAATAAACTTAATATCTTAGTGTTTAAATAGAAATCATTGAAATCTTTATGAAAATTTTAAAAACTACTCCCTCCTCGCTCCTAATTGCTGTGCCCGGGGGGAAAGGGATTGTTAGTAATGGATACCGAGAACCTCATTGCTAGCAATATACCCAACCGGCTCGACCTCCTCGCAATTCTCCCTGGAAACTATCATGGTTAATTCCTGATGAATTCATCATGATGGGCTAACTGGCCTGTTTTCATTCTCATCTATCACCCTTCACTGGTGCTCCGCCGGCGTATCCCGTTAGCGCAGGCGGGGTTACCATACCATTTTCACTCATCAAAAAACAATTGCTGTGCCCGACAATAATATTCATAATAATATTGTAGCGTGCAATAAATAAATTGGATTGAATTAGCCTTTTAAGGATTTAGTTCAAGTTAGAAATAAAGTTTAAAACTAAACTCATTTGTGTAGGTATTTAGTTTAAGTTCAATTAGACAAAGTTGGTTAATAAAATATCGGATTACAGTTATATTATACTTATATTACGATTTAAATAAGGCGATGTATTAAAATGTATGCAAATTGTAACATATACATTCATTGGCTTGGAAAATTGCGATGGTTCTATCAAAAATAGCTATTACAAGAGTATTTATGGGCACTTTGTTAACTCAATTTCAGCCTTAAAATAAGTATTCAGTGAATTTGAATTTCCAACGAAAATGTCTGTGATATATTGTTTTTAATAACTTGATTAGTGATTATTTAGTATCTTGGGGTTTTGAGTGTTTCAGATTTGATTTTATCTTATTTTGAAACTGTTTGAGATTTTTTTTTTATACAACTTTAGAATGGCAAACAAGCTGACGGTCCACCTGGTGGAAAGTGGTAACCGTCGCCTATAGACATGAGCAGTACCATGGACGTAACAGAGTATACTGTTTCGCCTATGATACCCCCCATGCGTTGCCATTCCTGAGGACTCAGGTGTTAATCCTCTGTGCCCAGTAAATTCACGCCATATCCCACCCTTCAAACCGAAACATAGCCATGCAAACACAGCTGCTTCACGGTTGAAACATGAATGGGACAGAGGTACCCAAGCAATCGACTTTTGTACAAAGTCTCCCTTTGATTTTGTATGTATTATTGATTAAATATATTTTTTTGTTTTTTTTTTTATACCGCTGAGGTGGCAAACAAGCATACGGCCCACATGATGGTAAACGGTAACCGTAGCCTATGAACGCCTGCAATACCAGAGGTATTACGCGCGCGTTGCCGACCCTGAAGTTACCTCTTTACCCCCCTTTTGAAGAACCCCATGCTGTAGTCTCTTGGAAAAACCTGAGCAGGGAACTCCTTCCATGGTCTGAGCGTATGCGGGAGAAAATTAGACGTTTATCACTTATTCAAAATAAAACAGCTAAAAAAAATTGAGTTTAATTTGATATGTTATGATACATAGATATAGTAACATTTTTTATTAATAGATAAGCCAGAGTCTTTATCCCAATTTAGGTGTAGAAGTGACGGCAAGATGGCGAGATTGCCGTGTCTATTTCAGATCCGTTTTTTTTTTTAATTTACGGATATCTAAATAGTCATCTGAGACTTCGAGAAGTGATTGATTACCCTATTCTCTTTGTCTGTCTTCAAACTTGTCCAATAAGTATTGATCGATTAAGTATTGAAATCTACTGTATGTAAAAATAAATAAAGGATTTATTATCTTCACTAATATTAACTGCCATGTGGTCCCGGCATAGAATGGGCCACCCCTTCCTTTCGTAGGTGTCGTAAGAAGCGACTAAAAAAATTAATAGTCGAGTGATAGGCAGCAGCGTCCCTATCAAAACATCACCAAAGCCTAAATGTAGTTGCCAATCTAGCTACCAAGAATGGCAACTACTGGCAAAACCCCTCTTATGGGGGAGGCCTATGTTCAACAGTGGGCAGTTAACGGCTGTATAATAAATAATAATAAAACTATTATTATAAAGGTAAAAGTGAGTTTGATTGTTACCTCTTCTTGTTTCTTACTTCCTTATACATAGATAGATATATAATTTATTTGCATTACTTACAGGACACAAATAATAACAGCTTTTTTTTATACAACTTAGAATGGCAAACAAGCTGACAGCCCACCTGATAGAAAGTGGTAACCGTCGCCTATAGACATGAGCAGTACCATGGACATAACAGAGTATACTGTTTCGCCCATGATACCCCCCATGCGTTGCCATTCCTGAGGACTCAGGTGTTATTCCTCTGTACCCAGTAAATTCACGCCATATCCCACTCTTCAAACCGAAACACAGCCATGCAAACACAACTGCTTCACGGTTGAAACACGAATGGGACAGAGGTACCCAAGCAATCGACTTTGTACAAATACACGCCAAGTACAAGTATATTTTTCATGATCATATAATTTGAGATAGAAAAGGACATAGGATTTTTTTTATCCTTGTCAATTAAAACATCCCAGTTATCCCAGTCATCCCAACAAAGTCGCGAGTAAAAACTAGTGATAAAATAAAATTTGGAATGTTTTTTAAATCCTCTACGTTACTGTTAAAATATGGTTAACGGTTTTATAAAATGTATAATGTAAGTACAATTATATATAGTGACAGATACAGTGATAAAATATATAAACAGTTTAAAAATTTATTTTAACTTAATTATCATTTTTAACTGTTGACTGTCCACTGCAGAACATAAGCCTTTCCCATAAGAGGAGTTATTTTAATATATTCAATTACAATTGCACGTAATTTTCATATTTATTCAAATTTAAATACTTAACAGACTATAAAGAAGTAACGAGTTGCATCAGCTGAAACCAAATGGGCTATCTTATTTAGCAAAGTGCAATTCGCTCAAACGCCCCCTACACGGCTTTCGTTGCCGATCGAACAGGGGTCGCCAACCTTCCAAATTAAATGAAGTGAAAATAAAATTAAACGTAAATAATCCCAAACGTATAGAGCTCTTTCAAAAATACAATTTTTTGAGAGGTTAACACTTTCATTTGTGTTGCTGTATATTACGTTTTATTTAGCTGAGAATGGGGCGCAATTTTTGCGATAGCAATATATTTTCTCTTACACATTCTGAAATATATATACATAATTTTGTTTTTAGATGTACATTCCACAAATCAGCCGTTAACTGTCCACTGCTGAACATAGGGCTAACTAGAAACAGGGGGTTTTGCCAGTAATTGCCTCGCTTGACAGGCGGGTTGGTAACCGCAAATAGGCTTTGGTGATAAATTAATGCTGACGCTGCTGCCCATCACTCGACCACTGAGAGTTCCATTAGTCGCCTCTTTCGACACCCACGAGAAAAGAAGGGGTAGCCCATTCTACGCCGAGATATACAAATAATAAAAAAGTTCGGAAATATGTCCTCACAAATATTATAAATATAAAAGTGAGTTTGTTTGTTACTTCGTGGCACCTAACGGCTTAATCAATCACTATAAAATTTGTTTTACAGGTACTATATGAGATGAAAAAGGACGTAGGCTACTTTTTATCCTGGTTACGCAGACGAAGTCACAGCTAAAATGTAGTTTATAATATTAGTGTGAACTTGAGATTTTGAAAATTAGAATTTCTTATAATATTATTGCTAAATGTATTGCTATATATATAGGTCAAGAAAACGCGTGTGATACCACTAGTATTTCAGGCGTCTGTAGTCTACAGTGACTGTTTACCGTCAGACGGACTGTATGCTTATTGCCACCTTTGTGGTATAAAAAAAATATATGCCAATATTCCAATTTGATTTTTTTATTACACTTTCATTAACAAATCATAAAATCTTATTCATTAATGTTCATAATAATACAAAACAAGAATGAAATAAAAAAAAAACAAATATTAGTTTTTTTAAACACTACATTTGACTACACTATTCAATGTAGTCAAATGTAGTGTAGTGTAGTCATTCGAACACAGAGACAACATAGTCCATGAATATTTTTAACTAATGTGGCTGTTATCGTACACTACCCTACAATTGTAATTGTTTATGGTTCCAATAAATACATTTTAATTAATTTAATTTAATTTTAATATGTTCAACCGAAAAAAAATTCATACTTAAAAGAAATAAAAGAAAACAATAAGATCTTTCGATTAGTTCTCTTGAACTCAAAATAAGTAATAATCAAATTCTTCGTATTTCAAATATCGATAGAGCAAATTGTTAAACGTTGCATTGAAAATAAATTGAAACGCTAAAGAAAATGTTATCGACCTCTGATAATCTTTAGTTCGACTACATAACCACTTCTCTTAGCCGGATTTACTTGCAATATGTTTCCAAATGGAAGAGTGTTTAATATTTTACATAAACCTGAAAGCACGTGATTAGACTCTGTATTACCTTAATAGATCTAGAATCATACTAAGTGAGCACTGAAGTATGTTTCAGAATGATTAAACTTTAGTGGAATGGGGGAATGGGATTATTAGTAATGGAGAGTCACCCATTAATGGTAATATCAGGAGAATAGAATCAGGTTTTTTTTTAATGGGTGATAATAGAATGGTAACCCCACCCGCGCTATCGGTATACACCGGCGAGGCACCAGTGAAGGATGATAGGTGAGGATGAAGCAGGTCAGTTAGCCCATCGTGATGAATTCAACAAGAATTGTTCACGATGATTTCCAGGGGGAACCACGTGGAGGTCGACCTAATAGAGCATATTGCTAGCAATAGGGCTGTCAAACTCTATTGCTAACAATCCCTTTCCCCCTAATAGAGTCAGGTTGAACTCCACGCAGTTCCCCCTGGGAAGCATTGCATATAATTCTTGTGGAATTCCTCATGATGATTTAACTGATCTGTTTTCACCTTACCGATAGCGCAGACGGTGTCTCTTTTCTTCTTACCCATTCAAAAAAAGACTAATTAATTTTGTTAGGAAAGCAATCCACACACTTTTTAATATGACAACTTTATTATTTTATATTTGATGTATATAGAGCGATGCTCCCTGGTCTGGCCTGGTAATTGCAAGAAAAAGAAATAAGATGTCTGTAATACATTTTGTAACTTTAAATATTAGACCTTAAAAGCCTGATTTTTAAATCAAATTAAAAAAATATATAATATGCTTAGATCTCTAAAACTAGGTAACGGATGTTGATGCAGTTTTTTTAATAGATAGTGTGATTCAACAGGACAGTTTATATGTATAATACATGCATAATATTGTATAGAAACAATGATAAACTTAGAGGTTTTAATGTGATGTCGTAAATAAACACATTTTTTAGCATTTCTCCCGTGCGAAGCCGGGGCGGGTCGCTAGTGTTCTAATAAAATCTAAAGAAATTTATCTAAAATATAAATTCAACGAACGAGCTCGTACAATAAATTATTATAAATATGTTATATACTATATAAAATGCAATAAAGTTTTGGATTCAATCCAATATAAGATATTATCATTGATTTAAAAACCAATAATTTCTTATATTAAATATATTCTTAAACACTTTGTTATTTAGACCGGCGATGTACCCGTGTGAAGCTGGCGACCCACGCCAGCTTCACACGGGTACATAGAAAGATAAATTTATTATTATAAATTAATTTGAACTATGATAAAAAGTAACAACAATATTAAGTGTAAGTATTGTAGCTATTTATGGTATATCATTTACTAGCGAACCGCCCCGACTTCGCACGGGTGCAATGCTGATACTAAATATACCTACCTACTACAGAGTGACTTAGAAATAACGTTTACAGCTTTTTTGTCATTAGACAATACAAACATGATAAAGTGCTATAGGGTAAAGCACGGCTTTTGACGCGCTATTTATGAGCATGCGCCGCCGTCCGGGCCGGTACCGCTGCACCGCTATGTGCCTACATTTTAAATCTGTAATATCTTCGGAAATATTCGTTTAAATTATATGCTGTAAAGGGCCATATTGATTTATATTAAATGGACAATGTATTTATGCTATTATTAGACAATGTATTTATGTTATTCATTATATTATTAGGCTGTGTTCCAGTTTAAAGAGGGGCATATGGCAGTGAATTTACAGGGTACAGAGGATTAACACCTAAGTCCTCAGGAATGGTAATGCATGGGGGGTATCATGGGCGAAACAGTATACTCTGTTATATCCATGATACTGCTCATGTCTATAGGTGACGGTTAACACTTTCCATCAGGTGGGCCGTCAGCTTGTTTGCCATTCTAAGTTGTATAAAGAGAAGATATAGTACATTATCTTACGTATATCAATAGTTTTCGTAATGCACGACAAATAATGACTTTTACAGGCAAACAGACACTACAGTATGGGGTTTTTTATGGTCAACAACGTGCAAGTGACACCCCCTAGTGTTGTAAGCGTTCATGGCAGTACGCTTATCAACGGGCTGATGCTTGTTAACCACCTTTATGATATATAAAAAAAATTGACACTTTTAGTTAAAAATAGCCAAAAATTTATAAAAATGATACCTACTAATAAATACATTGTATTAAAACTTAGTTCAAAACGACTATCGAATGTCACGCAGAAGAAGTCGCGACGCGAAACTAGTTTCAAATAAATGTACTAAGTTTGTGACTTGATTATATTAAGCTTAACTTCGGGTTTTCTCTACCAAACTGAAGTTAAACTGAGTTTGTCCAAACGTGTTTAGAATAATGAAGGTAAACTAACGTTGTATGAAAAGTTAGTTCAGAAAATCGTGGTAGTTGTAAATAAATAATTAAATATTTTGTCCCAATGGAAAAAAAAAACCTACTTTAATTATCGCAAAATTAGTTTTTTTTTTAATTTAAAAACTAAACTAGAAAACCGATGTTGGTAAAATTTCTATGTGACCAATCTGTAAGTAAAATAATAAACCTTTGAGATAAAAAAAAAAAAGTGCTAGCATATTTTTTCTGAATCCTTCCTTACTAATCTATACTTATAATAAATCTGTAGAGAGGTCAATTCTGTACATGAAATATATTTTCAAAATAACTATCAGGGGTGATTAGTGATCGATACTGATGCCAAAAATGCAATCAGTAAATTTTTTGTCTGTCTGTCTGTATGTTCGTTATAGAAACAAAAACTACTCGACGGATTTTAACGAAACTTTATACAATTATTCTTCATACTCCTGGGCAGGTTATAGTATACTTTTCATCATACTACGATCAATAGGAGCAGAGCAGTGAAGGGAAATGTTGGGAAAACGGGAGAAGTTACTCAATTTTTAAGCTTCCGTCGCGTGTGCAGCCTTAAAGGCCATTTTTTTAAATGTAAAAAAATAGCCTTTAATTGCGTCCACCCGTGCGACGCCGGGACGGGCCGCTAGTATTATAAATATTAAAGTGAATTTGTTTATTTGTTGCCTTATAGTGACTTAACAGCTTAACCGATTACATTGAAATTTGGTATACAGATATATGTTTATTACTATATAATAGAGTTAATTTCAATTTGCTTTATCATCATCACATAATTTTCGCCATTATCCATCCACCGCTAGACATAGGCCTCCCCCATAGACTGCCATAAGGAACAGTCCTGAACAACCTGCATCCATTGACCCATCTGCATGTATTTATACGCATGTTTTACAAATAAATAATCTGGAATCTTGATACTTGAACTGACTCCCTGCAATGCATTTGAGGTCGTCACTCCATCTAGTGGAGGAGTCGTTAAACACACACACACATGTTTGCTAAAACTGTTATTATTGGACACAGATTTCTTTTTATTTCAGTCAGTGTAAATATCCCGGTATGCGGTCGCAGTCGCGGATAAAAGCTAGTAATATTATAAATGTGACAGTGTGTTTGTTTGTTACCTCTGCGTAATTAATATAGGATAATCATTCTCTCATCATTTACGTAGGAAAGAGAAGGATACAAGCTATTTTATATCCCACTCAGAGTATACCTAAGTCATGCGAACAAAGTCATGGGTAAAAGTTAGTATTGTCAAAAGTGTCTTAGATTATTAACGTACAAGTTTGTCGTTCTATTTTTAAATATATAGCTATTCGAATGCAACGATCTCATTGGCTGAACCACACGCTAGTAGCTTCTATTAAAACTTGCGCACTTGGAACTTGATTCGATTTAGCTTCATGTTAAACTGTACGAGTGTGGCTACGAAACGAGCTATTGAGATTATTATAAAGTGTTATATATTACTTATTGATTTGATATTATAACAATTTTCATCTGCTTCACTCGAGTGTTAATTTTGTAGTTGTTTATTTAAGCATTACTTACATTATTAACATGGCACGACCAGCGAGTTATCTATCTATTATATTAATTGGTTTGATATTTTGAGAGAAACACTTGCGTTCTTTTGCATATTATTTGACGAGCTACGCGAATTTAACAATTTGTGGAAGAATACAAGTGTTTTTTATAAAATTACCGGTTTAACTTACGTGAAGAGGAAGACTACGGAGCCCAGCCGTACCCGAAGAGTTCCGAACGCCGTCTTTCTTGTCTGTGGCGGTGCCGCGAGTGCTTGCAGCTCGCGCTCAGCGGGCCGAGACGCGCAGTTTGACTCAAGCACGCCTCACAGGCGCTTATGATAAAGGGTCTCGAATTGAACCAGAAACTAGTCAAACTTTCTCGATCTAATTACATGAAAGTGAAACAAGTTGTTATTACATTAAAAAAGTGTGTAGTTACGAAACTTTTAACAAAAAAATATCAATATATGTTAAAAATTTCATGAATTGTCAAAAATTATCATTGTTTGTCAAGAATCGCATAATATATGTAAATAGGTAGATGATTATACAAAAAAGAAAAACATTAAAGCTTTATTCTTATTTATTATTTTAAAAACATTCAAAATTTAGCGTTACATTTTTCTTTGGCTATATTATATTTACTTATTTATTAATTATAATATATTAATTAATAAATGTTTTTCTATTCTGTTCTTCTCTGTTTTATTTTCTTCTATATACTTTTGCGAAAGCGATAGGACTACCAATATATACCCTTCTTTCTTTCAGATCCCGTATAGCTTAGGGTTAACACAAATTCATTCGCTAACAAATAAGACTACAGTTTCTGTTATTTACAAAAAAGTCATGTCTAATTTAGCTTTTAAATAAAAGTGAACCTTTAGCGAGTCAATTATTATTATTGATTCCTTAAAAACGTCGGTTGTACCTAAATTTTTATTCTTAGGCAATAGCTAACTTAGATAGACAGATAGATAGATAATTTATTTGCATTACTTATTATATTATTACAACTTATCTTCACAACAAGTTCCTTTTGGAGTACTCTTTACATCACTCGCTGTATTTATGGCCACAAAATGGAGCATTCAAAAACTTAGTCCGAGAGTAGCCCGCAAACTTAGTAGCAATTCGAAGTGGAACTTACGTTACTTACCCCATACAAGTTACAACATAGTGTCTCACATATTTGATAATAATCTCGCTTTATGCGACATGTGGATTTGTGTTTAAATGCACTATTTATATTATTTTTTTTATACCACTGAGGTGGCAAACAAGCATACGACCTACCTGATGGCAAGTGGTTACCGTAGCCTATGAACACCTGCAATACCCCCATGCTATAGGCTCTTGGGAAGCTCTGTTCGAACTATTTAGTAGTTGGTTTATGTGAAATTTGCACAAAATCGGTCGAGCGGTTCTTCATTTATCACATTTTTTGTGACGAATGAACTCAATAAATGGCGGATCATTTTGTTAATGGGGATTTTTGTGTCAAATTCAAACTTTTTTTAAGATGGGGATTGTGCTGTCAAATTGAGACTTTTTCAGTGTTGACAGTACAGGCATGTTGTTATGTCATTCATGCGATCATTTCATTTTGGACGTGCTTCGATTAAAGCAAATTGTCAGCGATACTGATGTTAAAATTATTTTTTTATATTATTTCACTTTATACGTAGCGAAGCACGTACCGGGCCGCTAGTAATTAAATAAATTGAGATCTGTTCACTACATTATCTCGTTACCTACACAAAATAAACACAATCTAATTGACATCTTCCGTCTTTTTTAATATGATTTAAAATCTATTAACACAAGTACAAATGTTTGCACATTTGTACAGTACAACACGTATTATTTTCCGTTCCAAAATTAAAATGTCCGCCGCTAATGATTCACTCCGGTGAATGTGGCGATTTATTTTAAACGTCTTCGTATTAATACCAGGTGTGGACAAATGTATGCGTTGCATTAAATTATTACGCGTAATCCAGTGTATAAAATAAATTGTACTCCACAAACAAAAACCGACTACAAATGTCTCGAAATCAGTTATTTTGATTGAAAAACTAAAGTACTAAACCGATTTTGATAAAATTTCTATGGGACCAATCTGTAAGCATGTTCTTTCTGACAAAAAAAAAAAGAATTTTCCAAATCCGTTAACAACTGACAGAGTTATGGAGTAAAAAACATAAAAAATACAATCTCCTGCAATCGCTTACTTGCTAAGTTGGTAATTTTTGTACATTTTTACATTAGACTTTGTACAAAAGTCGTTTACTTAGGTACCTCTGTCCCATTCGTGTTTTAACCGTAAAGCAGTTGTGTTTGCATGGCTGTGTTTCGGTTTGAAGGGTGGGATATGGCGTGAATTTACAAGGTACAGAGGAATAACACCTGAGTCCTCAGGAATAGCAATGCATGCAGGGTATCATGGGCGAAACAGTACTCTGTTATGTCCATGGTACTGCTCATATGTATAGGCGACGGTTACCACTTTCCATCAGGTGGGCCGTCAGCTTGTTTGCCATTCGAAGTTGTATAAAAAAAAAAACATAATCCAAACTAAGCAAACAATTACTGTAAAGGTCAAGGAATACATTATTGAAGTGAAAAATCCAAATTCAAATTAGAAAGTCATTTTATACTACTTTATACTGAACCTCTTTTCATAATTATTTTGGTAACTAGCTTTATATGTAGGTATGCTTATTTATAAATGTAAATGTATATGTACATTTACATTTATTTAAATGTATTTGTATGTATTTATATTATTTACTAAAACATACCAAATTAAATAAATAAATAAAATCGAATTGATGATCTCCTTTTTTTGAAAATCCGGTCAAAAATCATAACTTATAGGATATAGAAGCGATTATTGGATTCATTTACAAAGCATCCCCCATAATAATGTATCGCAGTTAGCACGCGTGGTTTCTTGATGGAAAGACAAAGATAAATATATATTTAATGATGTTGCTTGAGCGAGAAACAATTTCATATTACGATTATTTTAAGCAGTAGCTATAAAACAAAAAAACAAAGATAAATGACTCATGGTAAATGGGCAAGCAATGGTGCGAATAAAATGGAAAACTAAAAAGGCCAAGTGATTGTCGAATTTCGTGTAATTTTTGTTTCCCATTACGTTGTACTTTTTTTTTAAAAGTATTATTATGAAATGGTAGCCTCACTTGCGCTAACGGTACGGTATACGTTGGCGGAGCACCAGTGAGGAGTGATAGGCGAGGATGAAGGAGGTCAGTTAGCCCACCGTGACGAATACATCAGGAATCAGCACCTAGGTTTCTAGGGGGACCATGTGGTGGTCGATCAGATAGGGTTTATTGCTAGCAATGGGACTGATAGTCCGCACTACTACATTAAAATAAAAATCGGTAAAAAAACTTTTAAGTTAAACGGTTTTATTTTATGTGCACTGAAAACTACAAAATAAATAAATAGTTACTTACCTATCAACCTACGTAGGTGATCTCGGTCATTAATATCTCTGATGGTAGTGGTTGTCATAACATGAACCATGTCAGCGGCCGAAAGGCAGTTCATGAGAGAACACTAACACCAGGGTTTGCTTGGTAGGTAAACTAAGCAGCCCACACTATAACAAGTAGGTATTTTGACCTTCTAGTTCAGAAATATTTTAGTACTAGGCAGAATAGCTTTTAGGCATATTAGACTAAAATAAAAACGTGGGGCCCATTAACTATTTCTGTATTACTTTTTACTATACTAATTGTTTTAAATGTGGATTGCATCGACTTATTATAATCGTCATCATCATCATCCTAGCGGTTTATCCCGGTCGCATCCGAAACCTCATAGCTCCGGAGTCCAGGGTCCACTGAATCGACTTACTATAATCGTAACTGGAGGTTTTGACCATCAATAACCAGCCGTTACGGCTTCACCAGCGAACGCCGAGCTCATGATCTACCAAAGTATAAGATATGCTCTGCTATAGGTATGATTTCAGAGGGGCCCCACGTTTTTATTTTAGTCTAATATGCCTAAAAGCTATTCTGCCTAGTACTAAAATATTTCTGAACTAGAAGGTCAAAATACCTACTTGTTATAGTGTGGGCTGCTTAGTTTACCTACCAAGCAAACCCTGGTGTTAGTGTTCTCTCATGAACTGCCTTTCGGCCGCTGACATGGTTCATGTTATGACAACCACTACCATCAGAGATATTAATGACCGAGATCACCTACGTAGGTTGATAGGTAAGTAACTATTTATTTATTTTGTAGTTTTCAGTGCACATAAAATAAAACCGTTTAACTTAAAAGTTTTTTTACCGATTTTTATTTTCTTGTTTTTAGTATTTAGTGAAATTGTTTACCGAATATTCCTCATTCTATTTAATTCGTTCAGTGCATCATTATTACATGGTTTCTTACCTGATAATTTAGTACAATCTAATTCCTCAATACATAGCCCTTCCAGAGACTTGACTCGACTTAGAGCCACGTATGCTTGTCCTTCCTCAAACCATTTTGAGCCCAAATATACTACTGCATGGTCGACGGTGCTGCCCTGCATTTTATGGACGGTGAATGCTCATGACAAAACTAAGGGCAACATCCTTTTTTCAGCCGTACCATAATTGAATTTTGCTGGAAACTGTATGGCTTTAGGGTAAATAACGTGCATGCCGTCTGTGCCAAAGTCAATTAAAACTGATGATATATCTGTTTCGTACATTTGGGTTCGACGGAACTGAGGCCAAAAAATTTCTGTAATGTGGCCTATAGCGTCATTTACCAATCCTTTTGTAACGTCAATGTTGGACCGCAACATTACTTTTGCACCTACAGCAGCAGTATTTCCGAACCGATACGACAACATAACCTTCAAGAAAAGAGTATATTCCTTTTTTAAAGGCCGGCAGCACACCTGCAATGCCGCTGGTGTTGTGGGTGTTCATGGGCGGGGGTAGTCACTTACCATCAGGTGTGCCGCATGCTCGTTTGCCCCCTGTTTTTTAAAAAAAAAAAAAAAAAAAAAAAAAATTTTAAGTACTGATGGTAAGCCTCCAGTCTTATTTATATTTGTTGGTATTTTTTGTTTATTGTTACCATGTTGTTCCCACGATTAAGGGGCATTTTGACGGTCGACCCCCCCCCCCCCCCGCAGTCCAGTAAAGGGGCAAGGCTTAATATACAACAAGATGCGCCCAATCTTGAGGGGGAAGCGCTTACGACATTACATTTTTATCCACCCTAATGCCATACAGTCCTCGGCACGTTTTAACCTATTATTATACTTATTATAGTGTCTGGGTGTCTGAGTGTCAAGTGTCTGAGAGTCTAGTGTCTGAGTGTCTTGTATCCGAGTGTCTAGTGTCTAGTGTCTAAGTGTCGAGTGTCGAGTGTCGAGTGTCTGAGTGTCAAGTGTCTGAGAGTCTAGTGTCTGAGTATCTTGTATCCGAGTGTCGAGTGTCGAGTGTCGAGTGTCTGTCGAGTGTCGAGTGTCGGTGTCGAGTGTCGAGTGTCGAGTGTCGAGTGTCGAGTGTCGAGTGTCGAGTGTCGAGTGTCGAGTGTCGAGTGTCGAGTGTCGAGTGTCGAGTGTCGAGTGTCGAGTGTCGAGTGTCGAGTGTCAAGTGTCGAGTGTCGAGTGTCGAGTGTCGAGTGTCCAGTGTCGAGTGTCAAGTGTCGAGTGTCGAGTTTCGAATATCTAGTGTCTGAGTGTCTAGTGTCTGAGTGTCTAGTGTTTGGGTGTCTGAGAGTCAAGTGTCTGAGAGTCTAGTGTCTGAGTGTCTTGTATCCAAGTGTCTAGTGTCTGAGTGTCTAGTGTCTGGGTGTCTGAGTGTCTGAGTGTCTGAGTGTCTAGTGTCTGAGTGTCGAGTGTCGAGTGTCGAGTGTCAAGTGTCGAGTGTCGAGTTTCGAATGTCTAGTGTCTGAGTGTCTAGTGTCTGAGTGTCTAGTGTCTGGGTGTCTGAGTGTCAAGTGTCTGAGAGTCTAGTATCTGAGTGTCTTGTATCCAAGTGTCTAGTGTCTGGGTGTCTGAGTGTCTGAGTGTCTAGTGTCTGAGTGTCGAGTGTCGAGTGTCGAGTGTCGAGTGTCGAGTGTCGAGTGTCGAGTGTCGAGTGTCGAGTGTCGAGTGTCGAGTGTCGAGTGTCAAGTGTCGAGTTTTGAGTGTCGAGTTTCGAGTGTCTAGTGTCTGAGTGTCTAGTGTCTGGGTGTCTGAGTGTCAAGTGTCTAAGAGTCTAGTGTCTGAGTGTCTTGTATCCGAGTGTCGGAGTGTCTAGTGTCTAGTGTTTAGTATCTGAGTGTCGAGTGTCTAGTGTCAGAGTGTCTAGTGTCTGGGTGTCTGAGAGTCTAGTGTCTGAGTGTCTTGTATCCGAGTGTCTAGTGTCTGTGTGTCTAGTGTCTGGGTGTCTGAGTGTCTAGTGTCTAAGTGTCGAGTGTCGAGTGTCGAGTGTCGAGTGTCAAGTGTCGAGTGTCGAGTGTCGAGTGTCTAGTATCTGAGTGTCTAACGTCTGGGTGTCTGAGTGTCAAGTGTCTGAGAGTCTAGTGTCTGAGTGTCTTGTATCCAAGTGTCTAGTGTCTGAGTGTCTAGTGTCTGGGTGTCTGAATGTCTGAGTGTCTAGTGTCTGAGTGTCGAGTGTCTAGTGTCGAGTGTCTAGTGTCTAGTGTCTGAGTGTCGAGTGTCTGAGTGTCTAGTGTCTGGTGTTTAGTGTCTGAGTGTCGAGTGTCGAGTGTCGAGTGTCGAGTGTCTAGTGTCTGAGTGTCTAATGTCCGAGTGTCTAGTGTCTGAGTGTCTTGTATCCGAGTGTCTAGTGTCTGTGTGTCTAGGGTCTGGGTGTCTGAGTGTCTAGTGTCTGAGGGTCTAGCGTCTGAGTGTCTAGTGTCTGGGTGTCTCAGTGTAGTCCTATAATTTGATACCCATATTGTGGTGGTTGTGGAAAAATATGTACCTAGTCCGCCATATTGGGACGGCGTCCATCTTGAATTTTAAATTTTGACATAATCATCGTGTTTTACTAGTGTAGCCCTTTCATTTGATACCCATATTGCGGGGGTTAAGGAAAAATATGTAATCCGCCATTTTGTATCGGCGGCCATCTTAGATTTATAATGTTATTGATTTTATTATATTGTATTGTCATCTAAATTAAATGTGTGTACCAAATTTCAGACCAATCTGACAACGGGAAGGTGCTTAAATTCCAATTTCTAATTTTGACCCAAATAAATAAATACCGTACAGGTCGAGCTAAATAAAACCGTTTAAAAAAAAAAGCCGTTTAGTCAGCATATTAATATGTATGTATGTATGTATAGTATGGTAATAATATACTAAGAACTTTTATCTGTGCCCATTATACTAGGACGTTATGTTATGGAATTTCATGGGAGCGAGTGTAGTCTGGCAATGTGGACCATAAACGGTCTAAAATCGATGATATGATGAAGAATACAAACAATATTTTCATATAAAAATTTGTATACAGTTATCAAGACAATTGTTAATAAAAAGATACAAGGCCATTGTTTATGGTTATGCTTTTACTAAGGATATTAATCCCTTATACGTATAAGTTTACCATAGACCTGGATGTAAATAGATAACGTAATTGTACAGCACTAGATTACTTTGAATAAAGAATATTAATTTTTCGCTCTTAGTAGGATTATAAAAGAATGCTCTGTTTTTAAACGACATGAAAAAAGAAAAGTGTTCAATTCAGCTATTTATTTATTTAAAAATTACTCACCACACTTTCAGTCTCCCAAAACGTGTAGTGAGCCGTAGGTTTATTTTACAAACTTACAAATTTTGTACAACATTTTAAAAATATATCTATTTTATCATTAAATATATCAATATCTGGCTGCTGAGCAATCAGAGAATTGAGCAGAGAAATAGCCTGATAGGTGGGAGTAAACTTATATATATGATATATATATATATATATATATATATATATGATATATTTTTTTGTGTGTATATTAAGCAATACCTTTGTCAAATCTGAACCGATTGTAATAATTCCTTTTGTTTATTCAATACTTATTTAATGCGAAACATTTGTTTATTCTTTTCTGTGGGGCTATTCATGTTTATAGGCAATGGTTACCACTTTCCCTTAGGTAGGTTGTATGCTCTTTCGCTATTCTATGTTTCATAAAAAGCAGAAAAGAAATCGGTACACCTATTTGTGATACGTTTACTCCCGCGTTTTTATTGCGTAAATAAAAATTTTATCACAATTTTTTTAATAGAACTAAATCTTAAATTGTTAAAATAGCTTCAGAAATATACGAAGTACGTACCTCTTGGATGTTTCTTGGTATTTATTAGATACCAGCGACCCGCCCCCGCTTTGTACGGGTGCAATATTTGTTTGTGTAACTTTTAAATTGTTCAATGCATTTTAGTAAAGCTGGTATTTTGGCGTGTTCTCTTTTATGCAACTTAGAATGGCAAACAAGCTCCACCTGATGAAAAGTGGTAACCGGCTCCTATGTCTATAGGTATGTCTATGGGCAGTACCATGAACATAACAGAGTATACAGTTTCGCCCATGATACCTCCCATACGTTGCTATTCCTGAGGACTCAGATGTTATTCCCCTGTACCCTGTAAATTTACTGCCATAACCCACCCTTCAAACCGAAACACAGCCATGCAAACACAACTGTTTCACGGTAGAAATACGAATAGGACAGAGGTACCCAAGCAAACGACTTTTGTACAAAGTCTCCCTCTGGTGTGTGTAAAGTACTGCACTAATATTCTCTAAGATTTTAAAATTGTAACATTTATTTTTCTTTTAACATAAAATCCATATTTTTAGCTCAGCACACCTGCAATGCCACTGGTGTTGTAGGTGATCATGGGCGGCGGTAGTCACTTACCATCAGGTGAGCCGCATGCTCGTTTGCCCCCTGTGTTGTAAAAAAAAAATGTATGGTGTAATGAACTTTTTTGTAAATCTAAAAGTAGTGAATATTTTTGCTATAGATTTTAGTCCTTTATTGCACACCGTACAGGCACCGCACATCATATTATAGACTAGATACATAGAATTTTTACCGAATTTTATCATGGTTAACTCCTAAGGAATTCATCATGATGGGCTAACTGGCCTGTTTTCATTCTCATCGATCACCCTTCACTGGTGCTCCGCCAGCGTGTCCCGTTAGCGCAGGCCATTCCATTTTCATCTACCAAAAAAAAAAATTAGTATAGACAGATTTGGTGAAAATAATTAATTCAATAAATTATTTTGATGTTCTGTTTATTACAGGGTACTTATTTAGTATCACTTTGTTTTATTCCGACAACATTAATATCCGTGAGAGCACAAACATACGGTGCGTTGGGTCAACAACCTAGTAGACAATTTATGACTTTCCCTTTCAGTGATCAATCTTCCATCGCTAAGGTCACTGTAATAAAATAGAACAGAAAATCTTATTTGAATAACCATTATCAAAGTAAATGTATGCGCCATCTATATCAATTTATATCTGTGGTTTATACCCTTCTCGAGCGACATATCTGCGGTTTATCGGCCATTCTATCTTGTAGTCCTCATATTTACTATTAAAACAACAAAGGGCTCACAACTCAAGTACCCATATGCTATCTCCCGTCCGCACAATACTCCCTTAACGTTTCTTTCCACGTCAATCACGATAAACCCCCGAAAACCCCTGAAAATGGACATAAGATGCGATCCATTCATCTAGTGTTGATTGAAAACCATTTACGATACAGTTAAAGTTGATTGTGTCTTTCCAAACTGAAGGGTCTTTATGGTGATCGAAGAAAGGTATTACTCGGCTTGTATATTTATGGCGTAATATTAAGGGCCTATCGATCGGTCATTGACCTTGAGGGATATACAGGGTGAAGTCAAAATCATAAGTTTTCTTTTACTTTGATACTTGCTGAGACAGTAGCGTTTGTCTTTTTTTATGTAACTTAGAATAGTAAACAAACTGACGGTGCACCTAATGGAGAGTAGTAACCGTTGCCTATAAATGTGAACAGTACCACTACAGAGTATAGTGTGTCGCCCATGATACCTGTCATGCGTTGTCTTTCATGAAGACTGATTTTTGAGGTTTTATGCCTCCATACCGTTTAATTTTATTGCCATATTCCACACCACAGCCATGCGAACACAATTGCTTCCCAACAGAAATACGAATGGGACAGAGATACCCAAGGAAAAGACTTTTGTACCAAGTCTCCCTCTCTTGTTCTTTCAGTATATAGGATGTAGAAAGATAGCCTACTTTTATTCTGGTCAGTGAACATATCGCCGCTTATGCGGACAAAGTCGCTGGTTTATATATTCTATTATAGTTCGGGACAGAATTCCCTGAGCGGTGCCAAATCCATATTTGAGAATAGATTATGAACAGTATTTATATATTTTCATGTATTTGTGTATATATACGAGGTCTGTCCGGAAAGTTCGTATAAAAGTGTTCTGGAATGCGAGAAAGAGGAGTGGGGAGGCCAGGTAAGCGCAGGACCCCTTCCTTATGTCCCTAACAATGCTTCAGTTCTGGTCTGACCGCCGTGCGGTGCGAACTGGCTTGTCACGCCATCTGTGAAGTTACCTCTTAACGAAACCCCGTCGGCATGGAGCCCGCTTCCGTTGAAGAGCAGCGCGTCGTAATCAAGTTTCTCTCGAAACTCGGCAAGAATGGCCGTGAAATTTTTGCCGATCTCAGAACAGTTTATGGGGATGATGCTGTGAAGGAACCAACCGTCCACAAGTGGCTAAAAAGATTCAGAGAGGGCCGAGAAAGCGTTCAAGATGACCCACGTTCAGGACGTCCTTCCACTTCACATTCCGACGAAAACGTGGAAAGAATTCGAACTTGTGTTAATGGGGACCGTCGTTTAACGGTCAGACAGGTGGCTGAAGAGCTTAATTTGGGCAAAACCGTGGTCCACGAAATTCTAAGAAACGAACTTCAAATGAAAAAAATTTGCGCCAAGATCGTTCCCAAGCTTTTGTCCCCGGATCAAAAATCACGAAGAGTTGCTTGCTGTGAGGACTGGTTGGAAGCCGAAGAGAATGGTGACTTTTTGAACCGAGTCATCACTGGAGATGAGTCTTGGTTCTACGAATTTGATGTCGAATTAAAATCCCAAAGCAAAGAGTGGAAGACATCCGGGGAACCACGAACAAAAAAATCAAGAAAATCCCGCTCAAATGTCAAGACAATGTTGATTGTTTTTTTCGATGTTCGGGGGATTGTCCATCAAGAATTCGTCCCTCCAGGCCAGACAGTTGATGGAAAATTCTACGTCGATGTGCTCAGACGCCTCAAAGCTCGTGTGGCACGAGTTCGTCCAGAATTGGCGCGAGAGGGGCGTTGGATTCTTCACCACGACAATGCCCCTGCCCACACCTCTCTTGTTGTCCGTGAGTTTTTGAGTAAAAATTCCATTACGGTGACCGAACACCCCCCTATTCGCCGGATTTGGCCCCGTGTGACTTCTTCTTGTTCCCAAAAACCAAATTGGTACTTCGGGGGCGGCATTTGGGGGACATAAATGAGATAAAAAAAGCTACGACGGGGCAGCTGAGAAACCTACAACCAGAGGACTTTCAAGGAGCCTTCTCACAGTGGAAACGGCGTTGGCACAAGTGCATTATGTCACAGGGGGAGTACTTTGAAGGGGATAAAATTGATTTACCTGAATAATTGTAAAATAAAATTTTTAAAAAACTTTTATACGTACTTTCCGGACAAACCTCGTATATATATATATATAATGATGAGTAAGGATAATATTTATATTATTATATGTATCACATCTCCCATATTTAGAACTAACAGGATTTTTCATCGTGCCTCCCACCAAATTGTTTATAATTACTCCTCTCCATCCAAAGGTTGCCTGGAAGAGTTCGCTCTTAGCGATAAGGTCGCCTATTGTTTTCTCATTGTGATTATTTCTTGTAATTGTTTATATTTATAATAAATTTACTATTGTAATCTTTTGGAGCAAACAATAAAGAGTATCTATCTATGAACCAGTTTAATATTAAAAAAAAATTAAGGATCAGTACATTTTTACGGCCAGTTATAAAGTGTGGACTACGTTTTAGTTGAAGCTATAATCTGCATGATAACATAAACCACTGGCTTTTATGTACATCTTTAGCTTTTTTACCAGTAAACTTTTCTTTGTTAAAACTATAAAAAAAAATGTGTTAAAAATTGAAGTATGGATTGAAACTGTTGAATGCCACTAATAAGTGGAAATGAAGTTGAAGTCATACCTACTCAATTTTTATTGAATGAAATTCATGAAAATGAAGTCGAAATAATATCTGCTCATTTCTATTTGTTTTTTTTTTATACAACTTAGAATGGCAAACAAGCTGACGCCCCACCTGATGGAAAATAGTTACCGTTGCCTATAGACATGGACATAACAGAGTATACTGTTTCGCCCATGATACCTCCCATGCGTTGCCATTTCTGAGGACTCAGGTGTTATTCCTCTGTACCCTGTAAATCCTGTAATTCACGCCATATCCCACCCTTCAAACCGAAACACAGCCATGCAAACACAACTGCTTTACGGTTGAAACACGAATGGGACAGAGGTACCTCAGCAATCTACTTTTGTACAAGTCTCCCTCTACTCATTTCTATTTGATAGAACTTTAACCAAAAATACAAGTCATAGAAAAAGTAAATTATTATTTTATTAGTGGTACAGTCTATAAAAAGACCGCAGGTATTCTTAATCTATGAAAGATTTAAAAGTGTGAATTTTACACAGAATTTTCTTTAATCTTTCGCATGTGTTCACACGAAAGTTCTCCAAGGGGGTAAAAGGGATTGTTAGTAATGGAGACTAAGAATCCCATTGCTAACAATATACCCAACCAGGCCAACCTCCTCCCGGTTCCCCCTGGAAATTATCATGATTAATTCCTGATGAATTCATCATGATGGGCTAACTGGCCTGTTTTCATTCTCATTTGTCACCCTTCACTGGTGCTTTACCAGCGTATCCCGTTAGCGTAGGCGAGGTTACCATACCATTTTCACCCATCAATAAAAAAAAACCCTCATAAGAGGTTAAATAGAGGATGAAAAATTGCCGTTACTAAAGAGTACAGAAATTTAAATAAAAAAATAATTCTAAAATTGAAATAGGTATGACAGAATAATTGAATTCCTTTGTCTCGTATTTAGAGGAAACAATGAAATTATGCTTAATATATATACTGTCTAAAGGTAGAACATTACTTTTAACACTCAAATTAACTGGCTAACGGCTTACACCTCGCCATAAAACAGAGTCCATTTCCCGCCCTCATTATAACGTAAACTACGTAAATAAAACTCCATTTTCAGTCTGTCGTGCTTCACAAAAGGCCAACACAATGATTTTCGCGCCAAAGCCAAGGTTGTAGGCCCCTTGTGTGATGTAAAAGAGATCTTAAGTGTTACTAAATTATGCTCATTTTACAATTAAGTTGGTAGACACTGTAATTTCCTTTTAAGAGGGCGCTTATTGTAAAATGTTACTCACAGAACAAAATGAATCTGAATCTATCAGTAAAAAATATAATTTCATATTTCCAAGCGACATCAAAAAAAGGGGAGGTTTTTGAAAAATTTTAACATTTTTAAACATTTTAAATTTTTTTCTTTATTATATATTATTTTAATAACGGTTGCAGGAAATGACAATTTTTATAATTTAGACCACAAAAAAGCCAGTAACGACAAAATTGTTATGCGAATTAAATGAGAATTAATTATATAAGTTATTGCAAAAATGATACCAAAATCATATTGATTCAGCCATATATAATGTATGAAAAAAAAAACAAGACGAGTTGAGAATTATCACTTTCTAGTTGTTACTTAAAAAGAGCGCATACACATACACACGCGCGTTATTAACATGCAGTCATGGAGGGAAAGGGATTGTTAGTAATGGAGACTGAGAATCCCGTTGCTAGCAATATACCCAACCAGCTTGACCTCCTCGCGATTCTCCCTGGAAACTATCATGGTTAATTCCTGACGAATTCATCATGATGGGCTGAAAACAGGCCATGTTTTCATTCTCATCTATTACTCTTCACTGGTGCTCCGCAAGCGTATACCGTTAGCGCAGGCGGGGTTACCATACCATTTTCACCCATAAAAAAAATATGCAGTCATGAGGGGGGGGGGGGGAAGAATTGTTAGCAATGAGTTTTAATAGCTCTATTGTTAACAATTTACCCCATTAAATCGACCTTCATGCGGTTCCCCTGTAAACGATGGTTTCCAGGATTAATAGTGGACCTCCATGCGGTTCCAGCTTCGTTTCCAGAGGGGTTAATTCTTGTCGAATACTTCACGATGGGCCGAC
This sequence comes from Galleria mellonella, assembly GCF_026898425.1. Taxonomy (NCBI): domain Eukaryota; kingdom Metazoa; phylum Arthropoda; class Insecta; order Lepidoptera; family Pyralidae; genus Galleria; species Galleria mellonella. Next base: position 4,015,717 of record NW_026442082.1, on the reverse strand, counting down.
TAACCTGCCATCATCCACATTTATCATCTATCACTGGTGCCCCGTCAGCGTATACCGATAGCGTAGGCGGAGTTACCATTTCATTTTCACACATTACAAAAATTAGAGTTAGAGTTTAGTTAGAGTGAGATAGCTATATAAGTTGCTCACCAACGGCGCGGTTGGCGCGTAAACGTTTTTGAGTGCTATTCAAGTTTATTGCTTATATAATGAAATGATTTCAAGCGGCACCACTTGTGCAGCTGTTAATTAAATATTCTTAATTAATTTTGTACACTTCCAATTATTGCGTACTTCAAAGTTAAATATATGGAGAAGTCTTATAATTATAGCAATAATTGCGAACTCTCAGCTTTTGCACTTTAATTATTATGAATTTATTGCAAGATGCATTGTATTTACGAGTAATCGATTGACCTCTAGTGCAATAAGTAACTTAAATGTAACTTCGTAAGGTGGGCAGCAGCGTCCCTCCTTAAATACTCATATTACCAAAGCCTAACCACGGTTGTTCTTTCAAATGCCAAGCGTGGTAACTACTGGCAAATTATTCCTTTTTGGGGGAGGCCTATGTTCAGCAGTGGACAGTTAACGGCTGGTATAATAATAGTGAAATTAGTATATAATGTATATCTCTCTTTTCAATGAAGAGTTTCCTCTTGTCGGTGCAACTAATTCATGCATCTTCTTCCAGCCAGCTCTATCCCAGGCCATATCCATGACCTCCCTATACGACATGACACCTAATGTCTCTTTTATCTGTCCCATGTAGTTATTCTTCGGTCTTCCTCTTCCTCTTTTGCCCTCTATTTTTCCTTCTACTACGCTCTTAAAAAAATCGTCGTGTCGTATAAGGTGGCCCAGCATTTTGCCTCTTCTATTCTCTATTATTTTAATTAACGTTCTTTTCTCGTTCACTCTTTTCAGGACTTCCTCATTCGTTAGTTTGTATATACAAGTATGTAAATATATACTATTTACATATTCTGTACTACGTGTTAAGACGTGTACGTCATATACATACGATACATCACATATAAAGACGATTTTTTCTATAATGGACTGGATGTACATATTTATTTATTTATTTTATTTATTCATTAGTACAAATATGTGTACATGGCGGACTTAATGCTAAAAGCATTCTCTCCCAGTCAACCATAGGGAAGTGTCAGAATACTCGAATGCGGTACTAGTAATTATTGATATACATACATACTAAAATTACATATATAAACGAATAAATATATATGAATAACAAATATACTTACACATATATGATATATACTATATTATACACGAATTTGGGAATAATATAAAGCACTTATTGCTCGGATAAAAATAAAAAGTGAGCGTGAACGGTTTTTTTGAAAGACGGTTTAGTCGGTAGTCTCTTAATGGCATCAGGAAGCGCGTTCCAGAGTCGTGAAGAATGTAGGAGAAAAGAGTTTGAAGCGTAACCAGTACGATGAGAGGGGAAAGATAATTGGAGAGTATTATTGGAACGAAGGTTACGTTCGTGAGTTTCAAAAAGATAATGATAAAATAATAAAATCAAAAAGATAAAATAATACGTAATGATTAATGTATTTTCCCCTTTTTTTTCTTACTTACTCCACTTTCTTATTTTTTTTTTTATATTTTTATCCTTAAATGTCAGAAATAATTGCTTTTTTATCTCCATTGAATCTTAATTTTTTTAAATTCGAAAAAATTCTTAATCATCACTGGAAAGTGTAGAAAAGTGAAACTTTTATAAAAATTTGAAATAAATAAATTCTCCCTTTTCGAAGCCAGTTAAAGTGGATATAGATTTATTCATAGCAGTACGTGAGCATAGGATTCAGTGGCAATAAGGAAAATGGAACCCGATAGTAATATTTGAAAAATGGGGCAAAAAGGAGGCATTTAACGGTAAAGAATTTCCGTTTACAAATCGAACGAATTTGTATATGTCCAATTTATATTTCCTAAAGGTGAAAGGTAGAAATAAATAAAGAATCCTTCATACAAGCAGGTATGCTTTCATATTTCGACTCATTTCCCTTGGGTTGTTTAGTTTTGTCAATACTATCACTGTGTCTTTGTTTTAAGCTAAGATTAACGATATCTAGATAGAGTGTGTCTCTACAAACCGTCAGCCAAAAACGATCCAACATTTTTTAATCCTGTTTTGTTTGTTAATAACAATATTATTTTTTAAGCTAATGTTCATTTTTTATTCGATATCTATATACATATGTAACGGGAAATTAATGATCTCATCATGTTTGGCCGTTTCCGACAATTGTTTCGACTTCATCCGGAAGTCTGCTTCAGGGGGCGTACAGCGCTTTGCATCACAGCGTGTCGCCTAGCACTGTGGGCCAAAGGTCACACAGTGAATTCGTTATATATATTTCATATATATAGCCACTAGCAGCTTCGCTACTTCATTTACGTGAATTAATACATAAAGTATTTTATGTGTTAAGATGTCCAACCAAAATACCAAATTTCATTCTAAAATTAAGTTAGTTTTTGAGTGAAAGGATAAAAAATATCCCATTCATCTTTACAAACTTTCACGTTTACAATCAAAATAAATTTACTATTATTAATATAAGAATGAATATAAAGGTGGACTTATTATATAAAAGAGATTTATTCTTGTCAATCTTTGAATCTTATGTCAGTTTTGTATCATAAATAGATCACACTTGCCTGAATTTAAGTGTACCAATATATTATACTGAAAGATCGCACGTTCTGTTTTGTTAAAAAAATTACATACCAGCCAACAGACGGTCGAGTGTTTTTAAACGTTTTTTGACTCAACGCTCTATCTAGAATACAAATGTATAATATGATCTATACAAAAACCTGTATACGCCCTTTTCTTTACAGACTTGCTACATAATAGAATTCCTTTGTCACTCTAAATTTTTTTAGACGCATACTCGTATGCAAAGGCTTTCAGTCTCTTTTTAATATATATAACTGTATTATTTTTCTTTCTTTTTTTTTTAAGCAGCTTAGAATATCAAACAACCTGATGGTCCACTTGATAGAAGGTAGTAATCGTCATCTATACTCGTAGATATGAACAGCACAGTATATATACTCTGTTATGTTCATGGCACCTCTGTCCCATGTACAATACACATGTACATAACATGTGTATTGTACATGGGACAGAGGTGCCCAAGCAAACGACTTTTGTACAAAGTCTTGTATTTTTAACCTACTTTTTATTACGTAAAACATTAAATTTTAGTGGCAAAAGGTTTCTTAAAATATTTTTATTAATTTTATTGCAGACAGATACATAGATATACTCTCATTTCTTCTAACAGATTACAATAGTAAATTTACTATGTAGATCGTAGCTTGTTCTACAGAATTCTTTTTATTCTTACTTACTTTAACTCCATCAGGTTACATAATAACCCAGAATGTTTCGCATGCCATTATCTTCTATCATCAAAGGCCGGCATGTAGTATGCATCACAAACATTATAAATCCAAATATACATAATGAGAACAGGCATACATTACATTCAAAATTATTTGCATCTGTCACTTTTAAATGCAATAAATTATTTTTTATTGTTCTATTCCGCCATTACTGTAGTGTAAAGTATGATAATAGCATACATAAATATTATAGAACCATCAGTGTCGTTTTTATTATGTGTTACAATAACTTATACTAATGAAGTGTTTATTTTGTTATGCAATTTTTTACTTTATTTATAATACAATTTTTTGTTAGTTTTTTTTTTTTATGAATTATAATGAAATGGTAGCCCCGCCTGCGCTATCGGTATACGCTGTCGGGACACCAGTGAGGGGTGATAGGTGAGGATGAAGCAGGTCAGTTAGCCCACCGTGACAAATTTGACAATAAATCAATCGCGATGGTTTCCAGGGGGAACCACGAGGAGGTCGACCTGACAGGGTATATTGCTAGCAATGAGGCTACTAATCCCCATTACTAATAATCCCTTCTCCCCCCCAATTTTGTGTTAGTTTGTCATCTATTTGATAACGCAATAGGGGTACATACGATAAGACAATGGTACTCAGAACATTATACTTTCCTGACCAGTTGGACAGCGGGAAAAGGGACTTTTAGTAGTGTGCTCCAATAGTCCCGTTGCTGGGGGGAAAGGGATTGTTATTAATGAGGTCTGATAGCCCCATTATTAGCAATATACCCTCTCAGCTCGACCTTCACGCGGTTCCCCCTGGAAACCATCATGGTTAATTCTTGTCAAATTTATCATGGTGAGCCAACTGACCTGCATTAATTCTCAACTATCATCTTCCACTGGTACCTCGGCGATGTATACCGATAGCGCGGGCGGGGTTATCATTCTATTTTCACCCATAAAAAAAATAGTCCCGTACTAGCAATATAGGATATATTACTAGCAAGGTCAGGTTAACATCCACGCGGTTGTCTCTGAAAAATATTGTGCCTAAGATATCGCTTACCATCAGTTGGGCCGTATGCTTGTTTGCCACCTCAGTGTTATAAAAAAAAACAGTTAAAAGCTAATATGATGTTGATGATGTCATTATATTAAACCGCTTACTCGATTCAGTTGTATTTTTATGTTTGTTACAATAGTTCGATGTGGAAAAATCATTTTTATTTGCAAGTATATACCTACAGATTAATCCCACAGATTTATTTATTAAAATCGATTTAGTAAATTCATTTTTAAAACAAAACAATGGATTTGAAACAATTGAAATCGCCGTATTTTTTTCGTGGAACAAGATCTACTATTGTTTACAAAATCAAACTTACTATACTGAAATATAGTTAAGAAAAATTTAATAATAGGTCTTTTATTAAATTAAAATTTTATAATAAAACTAGCTGACTCGGCAAACGTTGTTTTACCATATACATTATTTCTAGAACTATACATGAATCTATACATATATCGTAGTACAATTATTATTTTCGATTGCCATCTTGCAACCCTATTGCGGAATATAAAAATCGCTATTAAAAAACAGGGGTTGATCGTAAAAGGGTAAAAATTTGAAGCTGTATGTATTTTTCAAAGCTTAGTTAAAATAAAATAAAAATAAAATAAAATGTCAAAAATATAAAAAAAATAATTTTACCTATCATTGAAGGATATGAAAAATAGATGTTGGCCGATTCTCAGACCTATCCAATATGCACACAAAATTTTCATAAAAATCAGTAAAGCCGTTCGGAGGAGTTTGGTAACAAACACCGTGACACGAGAATTTTATATATTAGATACCGAAATATATTTTAGATGCACCTTTAAATAGTGTAATTTGAAACTGTTATTAAGAAACACTTATTGAACAAAGCAACAAGTCTGTTTGAATAAAGATGAATTGAATTTGTATTTGTATTTACATAAATAAATAATAAATAAAATGATGACGTTAAATCCCATCCCTTATAAACCATATACTAACCATAGCATTGTTTGTTTACGCTATATCCCTCTACTATCTTCCATATGACATATTCATCGATCATTAATACCACAGCTATCTAATATGATCGATGGGTGAAATATCAGATTGTTTATCACTATTCATTTAATCCAACAAAAAAGGTATATATAATAATAATAAATAATAATAAATAAAAAAAATAATAAAATCTAGACCTGACTCACGAGGTGACCGAAAAGGTGGTGACGTCCACCGAAATCATTCCAATCGTTTTGTCGGTGAACGGTCTTATCCCAACCAGTCTGGAACAACATCTCAGACGGTTGGGATTCCGAGGCGGCTCACTCCCGGGAAAGATGCAGAAAGCGGAGCTCTTAGATACTGCCCGCATTGTACGCCGGTTTCTCTCCCTGGGGCCCTGAACCCCGGCCGACTGTGCTTCTGCCGGGGTTTAGTTGCAATCTCCTCTCCTTAAGAGGGGAGATGAGAATTTGTGTAAAATTTGAATAATAATAATAAAATTATATCCTTTTAGATAAAAAAAAAATTTGATCGATTTGAAGAATGGGATATGGCAATGAAATTACAGCGTAATACAAATTTTCATTCATTCATTCGTATCAGCCATTAACTGTCTACTGCTGAATATAGGCCTCCCCATAAGGGGGAGTTTTTCCAGTAGTTGTCACGTTTGGCAAGCGGATTAGCAACAGCAGTTAGGCTTTTGGTGATGTTTTAAGAAGGACGCTGCTCCCCATCCCTCAACTTTTAAGTACCCTAAATCGCCTTTTACGATACCCACAGGAAAACAAGGAGTGGCCCATTCTATGCCGGGGCCACAGATACGCAAATTAAAACCTTGTCCTCAAGAACGCCAATGCATGAAGGATATCATAGGATATACTGTATACGCTACTATGTCCATAGTACTGTTCATGACTATACGCGACATTTACTACTATCCATCAGGTGGACTATCAGCTTGTTTGCCATTTTAAGTTGTATAAATAAAACCTCACACAGTACAGTTATTTTACATTAAAAGCGGCACAAAACCTCAGCCCGAACACTGCGCGCAGAATATAAAAGTTGTTGCAACTTTCAAACTAAAACCCGTTTTGATACAAATTCGAATTTTGTTTATTCCCTTTGTCTCCTTTGCTGCGCAAAACTCGACCTATCTCCGGGCGGCCATTAGGCGATTATTATTTTTCCTTACCAAGTTAAAACGAGTTTTTTATAGAATAATGTTTAGGCCTCAATGAAATTTCGACGTAGCATCGCGCTCCTGGTAAAAATACATTTCGTATACGAGGTCAACGTGTTACAGTGCAGGTGAGAAATTGAGAAATTGCGATTACATATTCCCTTACTTCCAGTGGGTATGTTTTTCGCATGTTTCCACCGAAGTGAATAGGACTTTGTACTCCGGGGTCTTATTTTATTTGCGGACTAACTTTTGCCCACAACTTTGTTCGAGTTACTCAGAAATGTTCAATGATAATGATTAAAAATAGCTTATGTTCCTCTCTATCGCTTACAGTACGTGTACAACAAACTTCCGCCTGTTTAGGATAAAAGAAAATCGACTAAATATAAAATGGATTTGAATGGATGAAGATCCATTATTATGAAGTAAGCCCAATATCATAATATCACTTTGCTATTCAAGTAATCAGTTCATTGACAGTATTAAATAGGCAATAAATAAATCAAAATATGCAAGGTTTTTTTTATACCCCTGTGGTGGCAAACAAGTATACAGCCCACCTGATGGTAAATGGTTACCGTAGCATATGAACACCTGCAATACCAGAAGCATTACGCGCGCGTTGCCGACCCTGAAGAAACCTCTTTACCACCCTTTTGAAAAAGCCCATGCTGTAGTCTCTTGGGGAAACCTCGGCAGGGAGCTCATTCCATAACGTGAGTGTTCGTGGGAGGAAACATCTCTGAAACTGCGCTGTACACGAGGGGAGGCTATCTTCAGCAGTGGTTAATTAACGGCTAATATAACAACAACAATGGAAACTAAAAATTCCATGACTTTTGCACGGAAATAAAATCACAACGAATTCTGCTATATTAGAAATATAATAGTAAGCTAACATATTGATATCAGCGTTATTTTTAATCCATTAGCTTTGGCACAAGTAACTAGAAGTTTTAAAATGCGGACCTATAAAAGATTTGGCAATGATACGCCTGTGTAATGAATACCGTTCACCTCCTGCTTGGAAAGCAACACAGTTTCCGCTGGATCACTGTGGAATCACGTGCACGCTTTTACATGTTATTAGGATCATGGTGAAATAAAAAAAAAATAGTCGGTAAAATTAAAAGTATTATAAAAGATTTTGATCCACAAAAAAAATAACGTCTTCAATAGTGACAAAACTAAATAATTTAAAAAATAAATTACTAATGAGATTTTTGATAACATTTCTATGGAACTAATTTGAAACTAAATCTTTTCCGATAAAAAAATTTCAAATCGATTTATATATAACGGATGAGATAGGAGATAACAAACTTCATTTTCATCAAGTTCCTCTTTTTTGAAATCGGTTGAAAATGATGTGCGTAAGTGATGAAAAATTACTAAATGAGTTTCATTTAGTTTCATAGTTTTAATATAGAATACAGACCAAGAGTTGGGAGGGTATAAGAGCTTTAACATTATATTATATAAACTAGCTGACCTGGCAAACGTTGTTCTGTCATATAATATCATAAATACATATTTTTTTCTGGTTACCCAGAAAAAAAAATTCTCTATGGACCTAGCGGTATGAAATATACGTTACGACCTATTCTCATAAAAATCGGTCAAACCGTTTCGAAAGCATTTAATCACAAACACCATGACATGAGATTTTTATATATAAGAAATTAAAGGTTATATTAGCGAATTCATAAAACGACTATTGCCCGCGGTTCCGCCTACTTAATACAATACGTAATGCATCGTATATGTTAAGTTAGGTAATACCTTTCATTCTCATTATTTTAGCCATTATCTGTCCACTGCTGGACATAGGCCTCCTCCATAGACCGCCTTAAAGAACAGTCCGAAGCCACCTGCATCCACTGACTCTTCACAATGCATTTGAGGTCGTCACTCCATCTAGTGAGGGGTCGTCCGATATCGATCGATCGTCGTCGTATACTCCTGCGTTTGGCCGTACGAGGTCGTCACTCAAGAACCTTTCTTCTCCATCGATTGTCGATTCTTCGTGCTATGGGCTGGTCACAGCCCATTGCCGCTTCAGCTTGCTTATCCTTCGGGCTATGTCGGTTACTTTGGTTCTTTTGCGGATATCCTCGTTTCGAATTGTAATCTATCCATGTACCAAATTTCATTCAAATCTGTTGAGTAGTTTTTGCAAGAAAGAGTAACAAAAGTCCATAGATGGACCTTTGTTACTCTATACATTCATCTATCGTAACAAACTTTTGCATTTATTATGTTAATAGAATAAATTGCAATATTTGAGTAATTGAAATAGGAATAATAAAAGTGACAGTTAAACGCCACGTGGTAACAAACAAACGAACTCGTATCCATATTTATAGTATTAGTAGAGATTGTCATACCCACTCAGTCATATTTCAGTGGGAGGAAGTACAGGGGCTGGCGAAATCGTGTTCGCTTGTCATAGCGGAGGGTGGCTGTAAATCAGTCGCACCCTTGTACCTGCAGTTTATTTATTATTATTTATTGTTTTAAGTTTAGTTTACGGTTTTATTACTAATTAACGTAACGTAATTAACATCTCCCATATCTAGAACCAACAAAATTTTTCATCGTGCCTCCTACCAAATTGTTTATAATTACTCCTCTCCATCCAAAGGTTGCCTGGAAGAGATCGCTCTTAGCGATAAGGTCGCCCATTGTTTTCTCATTGTGATTATTTCTTGTAATTGTTTATATTTATAATAAGTTTACTATTGTAATCTTTTGGAGGAAACAATAAAGAGTATCTATCTATCTATCTATCTATCTAAAGTATGCATTTTTACTATGTAATGTAAAAATACTGTAATAGTTATGGAGTATGCAGTTATTTCGACGTGGTTGGGGGCCTAGAGTAAGTCACGCTCACTAAAATGTCCAGACTGGTGGTGTGGTAGACCGGATTAGTAAGTTTCCTAAAATATTGTTGAACGCAATGATTTTTCACTCATCCGTCATACTCGTGAACGGGTGCTATCTGTAGCAACTGATCTGCTCTGGTCACTGCAATTGATTTATTTTATTGATTTGCTTTAATTGTGTACTATATATTTTTTATAAATTTTATGATCTGACACTGTTTAATAGTTTGTATTCACACAAATTCATTATTTATATAGTTAAAAAATAAAATTGAAAAAAGCAACAGCTATTTTATATCTTTTTGTTGTGTTACTCGTTGCGTTGCTCGACGACAGTCCGACAATCTGGACAAACTAATGGTTGTAAGCAAGATAGAGGGAAAAAGACCACGCGGACGATCGCCTAATCTATGGTCGGACCGAGTAACCGCCGTTACGGGACTGTCAATTGCAGCTGCCCTGCGAGAAGCTGAAGACCGTGCAAAATGGAATAACATCATAAGAGAGGCAACTGACACCTTTCAAGGACACGACCTTCAGTAATGAAGAGGACGAAGAGAGAGAGAGCTCTTATATCTAATTTCTTGACCGTTCTTCTTGACTAAAACTGAGTTCAGAATTGACGGTAATCAAAAAAAAAATACTATGTAAAAACGCTTAAATGTAAGTTACTCGATTCAAAATATTTATTCCTTCTTTCTTTCTTTCTTCAATTGAATATACCGAATGGTTAAAAAAAAATTCGATTTATAATCGTAAACAAAATATTATTCAACAATGTTGTTGCCAACCCGTCTGCCAAACATGGCAACTACTGGCAAAACTCCCATTATGGAGAAGGCTTATGTTCAGCAGTGAACAGTTAAGGGATGATACATATGATGATGATGGAATGATAGCTAAGTGAGGCAATAACTACGTCCTATGTTACAAATATTGAAGTTATGAAAAGCTAAAAAAAAATACAATAACGTAGCAGTAGGCGACAGCTTGCAAGATTCCCGCCGTCGTGTCGTTACCCTATGATTAATTGTTGAAGTTTAACAGCCGGGCCGTAGATATTGATGTCAGACGAGATTATGTTTTGTCTATGCCTTCAAACAATACCTATTGACTAAAGACCTTAGATCGATTACATGATATTGGCGTTACACACTTCGTAATGTTTGTGTGGGACACTTGTTTAATATATAAAAAAAAAAAAAACTTTTTCCCACACAACGAAGTTATTTATTTAATATTGTATTACAGGTTTTTGTATTTTATACACGAAAAATTATTAATTCACTCTTGCGCCATCTGCCCATTTCTATCTGTTCTCCTTTAACCAAAGGTTGTCTTTAAGAGATTGCCCTAGCGATAAGACCGCCTTTTGTACCTTTATGTGTATATTTCAATGTGTATTTATGTTACTGTATTTCACTTGAATTATTCACTTGTCATTGTATATTTTTATTTATGGTGCAATAAAGAGTCAAATAAATAAAAAAAAAAATTTTCTTTTATACACAGCCAATAGTACAAGTTCACTAATTTAAATGTTCACTTTGACTCGCGACGCACGAGACCCTCGGTTCAGGGGTTTTTTTTTAATGGAATGATAACCCCGCCTGCGCTAACGGGATACGCTGGCGGAGCACCAGTGAAGGGGGATAGATGAGAATGAAAACAGGACATCAGGACATCAGGACTTAACCACGATAGCAATGGAGTTTGACAGCCCCATTGCTAGCAATATGCCCTATTAGGTCGACCTCCACGTGTTTCCCCCTGAAAACCATCGTGAACAATTCTTGTTGAATTCGTCACGATAGGCTAACTGACCTACTTCATTCACCTATCATCCTTTACTGGTGCCCCGCCGGTGTATACCGATAACGCGGGTGGGGTTACCATTCCATTATCACCGAAAAAAAAAACACAGTGACTAAGGAAGTAGTTTTATTATTTATTTATAAGGTAACAAACGTAAAAAAAGATACAAACGAATTGAGAACCTGCTTCTTTTTGAAGTCGGTTAAAAATAAATATCAAGAAACTAGCTAACGAACCTATTTCTAGATTTGTCATTTGTAATCAGTAGTTGTTATTGTATGTCAGATTCAGTTCCAATGTACTTAAGTAAATAATTTAATGTACTTAAGATTATCCAAAAACAGTTTATATTAGACATATCTTTTATAATAAAAACTGTCTATATTACAGAGGCAGACTTTGTACAAAAGTCGTTTGCTTGGCCAACTCTGTCCTATTCGTGTTTCTACCGTTAAGCACTTGTGTTTGCATAGCTGTTCGGTTTCGGTTTCGGTGTTTCGGTTTGAAGGGTAGGATATGGCAGTGAATTTACAGGGTACAGAGGAATAACACCTGAGTCCTCGGGAATGACAACGCATGGGGGGTATCATGGGCGAAACAGTATACTCTGTTATGTCCATGGTACTGCTCATGTCTATAGGCGACGGTTATCACTTCCCATTGGTGGACCGTCAGCTTATTTGCCATTCTAAGTTGAATAAAAAAATAAATAAAAAAAAATCACCAAATATTTCTATAACATCTTGTTTTGAACTGCAAATGCAAATAGAAATAGTGTATCAATTTATATTTCCATGCCATTCTAAGTTGTGTATAAAAAAAAAAGAAAAAAAAATCAATGTAGTGTGACTTAACACTTTATAAAATGGTCCATTACAATAAAAAATTCAAATCGAGAATCGAACTAACACCCCCGTGACCCGGCGCGTCATTATTCATATATGCATTGGCGCGATATCGAGCAGCGCATTATCCGGCGTGCGCTCGCATGTTTTATTCAAACCGCATCGAAATGTGTCCAGTATTATTGGCTTCAAACTCGTTACAAATGTCTGGACATTAGTAAGTTGTCAGTAATATGCTCACGAGTGTACCAGTTTTATTTACTTTGTGACTGTAACTACTACTATTAAAAGAATGTTTTAAAATAATTTAATGAAATCGTTTGTCGTGTGGTCCCGGCGTAGAATAGGCCACCCCTTCCTTTACCGTGGAATAAAGGAAACACTAGGTGTTATGCTGTAAAACACACAACACCTAATGTTTTCTTTTAGGGGGGAAAAGGATTGTTAGTAATGAGATTTAACAGCTCCATTGCTAACAGTATACCCTGTCAGGTCGACCTCCACGCGGTTCCCCCTGGAAATATAAGTGGTAAGGTATAAGTAAACATAGTGGTTGATTCTTGTTCAATTAGTCACTATGTGCTAACTAACCTGCCTTCATCCTCACCTGTCATCCTTCACTGGTGCTCCGCCAGTGTATACCGATAGCGCAGGCGGGGTTACCATTCCATTATCATCCATTAGAAAAAAAAATGTTCCTTTATCTGTCTTATGTAGTTATTACGCAGTCTTCCTCTCCCTCTTTTGCCTTCTATCTTTTAAAAAATCCATTAACAATCAAAATATTTTAAGTACACGCCCTAAATTGAACAAAATTTCATGTTATATAAATTATACCACGTCTCGAATGAGTCCACCTCATAATCACCCCATAACCGTTCATATAAATTGCCTACCAAAAGCATTCCGAATATCAGAACTCGATCTCGTAAACAATATCAACCCAGAAATATAATTGTTATTGCAAATTTCACCACAAATGAGATGCTTCAAAATAGCCGACTACCGTTAAATTTAATATAAATTAATGAGGATGTTTAAATTATATTTAACACATAAAAGTGTATTTTTCTAATTGAACTATCAAATTTTAAAATCATTAAACGAAATTTCTAATGTAAGTAGTATATTCATTTATTTTAGCATTTATTATATAAGTAGGTAGGTATTATATGTATTTATATGTATATTTGTTTATGCGTTAATAGTTGTAGCACTTCAGCTGCCCGCTAACGAAATGCTTTCTTACTGTATTGGGTTGACTGGATGAAATCTCTTCTAATGAGACTTTGTTAACATTGTTATTAACTTCTTGTTTTATTGCAATAAAGAAATGCAATAATGTGTGTGTGTATATATATATATATATACTTATTATTATGTGTATCTATTCTTAAAATTATTAAAGCGAAAATAAAAAGTTATATAAATAAGATATAAACCTGCAGTTATTACATTAAAATATAACGTGCGCTCAGGAAGCTTTTAACAAAATACATAATATGTAAATAAAAAATAAAAAATGTTCTCTGTGGACCACAAACAACTTAATTTTATTTTATTTTTAACTAGCGATCCGCCTCTGTTTCGCGAGATTTAAAAAAACTTATTGCCCACGTTATTGTATACAGTTGACAATGTAGCTTTCTATAAGTGAAAGAATTCTTAAAATCTTTTAAATATTTTTTAATTAATTGATTAATTTACTTTTAATTTATTCCATTCAAAACAATAATTCATATATTTCCTCCTTATAATATTATGTCAAAGACTTGTTTGTTTGACTATTGACTCTTGGTGCCTTAACATTTAGTGGTCACATAGTATTCGGGATAAAAAAAAAATAGACGACTTTTTATCCTGTTCAATCTAAATGTTTGGGTGACACGGCAAAAGTTGCGTGTAAAAACTAGTATAATTACAAAGAATTAAATCGTAACTTGTGTTCCTATTCATAGTTCAATTTTACCATATCGTAATGGAGTCCGCTAGCTGAAAGGAACGGAAACAAAGACCATTCATAAATCACTATGAAATTAAAGGTCTTTATCAGATTAGTGACCTGAAAACCTGTAAAATATGACCTCTGATTTTGACATTTGAAAATTTTCAACTTGTTTTTAGTAAGAAAGAACATTTCTCTTTTTATGGAAAGAAATTTGTACCTTTAAAGACATAAAATTTACTTACCTTCTTCTTATACATAAAAATATTAAACCTCTCAATAATTTGTTTTAGCTATTGCACTATTTTGTCTCTTTCTTTTGTGCTCAATTCTCAGTTTAAAAGAAAGTGACAAAACATTGTAACAATTTAAATAGGTTTGTAAAAGATTTTAGTTTTTATGAATGACTTTATTTCACTTGTCATAACTTTTTTTATTATTTATCCTTTTTATTATTTTTTTTTTTATTTTATATATTTTTTTATATTAAATTGTGTAGAAATAATAAAAACTATTTATAATGTAAATAGGCTATAATACATAGGTATTATTTAGTAGTATTTATTTTCAACCGACTTCAAGAAGAAGGAGGTTCTCAATTCTGATCTATTTTTTATATTTATCTCAACCAGTGGCGTAACAATAGGGTGGCAGGGCTGGCAGAATGCCACGGGCCCCCGACCCAAAAGGGCCCCGGCTCAAGAGGCCGCGAACTCAGAATTTTTTATTACATTGTACCTGAGTATTTTATTTTACGTGAAAAGTATTTTTTTTTATTGATAGGGCCCCATCAAAAGAATTTGCCACAGGCCCCAAATGGTATAGTTACGCCACTGCTCATAACTCCGTCAATCGTGAACCGATTAAAATTTTTTTTCTTTATCTGAAAGGATATACTTACAGACTGGTCCCAAAGAAAATTTTATTAAAATCGGTTCAGTGGTATAGTTTTTAAGCCAAAATAACTTTTTTTTAACAACACAGGAGGCAAACGAGCATGCAACTCACCTGGTGCTAAATGACTACCGCCGCCCATGGTCACCCACAACACTAACGGCATTGCAAGTGTACTGCCGGCCATTTAAAAAAGAATATGCTCTTTTCTTGAAGGTTATGTTATCGTATCGGTTCAGAAATACTGCTGCTGGAAGTTGACTCCAAAGAGTGTTTGTGCATGGAAAAAAGTGCCTTGAAAAACGCTTAATGGAGGACCGCCACTCGACCAGATGGTTGGGATGAATTTTTAGTTTATGGCGGGTTGTACGATGGTGAAAATCAGCAGCAGGTATCAATAACTGGTTTTGCCACAATACGAGTATGGTATCCAAAAATAATCGAGTAATAATTGAAATATAAGCATTTAATTTCTGTCCAGTACTCGTGTAATTTATAATAATTGTGTACACATTAATTGATATAACATACGTATTAAAATGTTGGTTTAATGTCTTAATTATTATAATTTTGGAATTCAATTAGCGATAATGTCAAAATATACTTACGTGTACACAAAATTGTATTTTCACCGTTGTGATTATCGTTTTTGAAATGTGTAAATCAGAATAATAAATATTACATTTTATGCCCTTAGCATGTACTTCTTTTTATAAATGACAAGCTTTTTCCCGCGACTTCGTTCGCGTGTTACCGGCGTGTGTTTTATCATCAGCATTTCAGCCATTATTCATCTACTGCTGGACATAAGCCCCTCTTCATAGACTGCCATAAAGAACGGTCCTGAGCCACCTGGAAAACACCCCCCTAGAGAGTAGATGGAGTGACGACCTGAAATACATTGCAGGGAGTCAGTGGATGCCGGTGGCTAGGGATATGTTTACTACCGGATAATTATATTTATTATATTATATCACATTTTATCTATTCTACATTTAGAAACATGTCTATTTCTAGTCTTATTGTATCATTCAATACTCTGTTGAATCAATAATATCTTCTTCAGTAACTATCTCGTATTATTTAGGTAAAGAAAAATAAATAAAAAAAAAAACAGATAAGTTTTTAAAAACATGTATTTCATTAAATGGCAACACAATGATGTCTGTACAATAACATTGGTTTCAAATATAAAATAATAAAACTTCAATGTTGATACAATTTAATAATAACATTAGATACGAGCTCATTTCTCAAAGTGCGTAGGCGATCAAGCTTTGTTCGCGATATAGTATTCCTAGCCATTCTAGATTTCACGTCCCACGTACGTACTACATCGATTTAATATAAAAAATAAAAAAACTATTCTCATATTTCAACACATATTCGTTCAATCACGACCCTTTGATTGATCGATTCAATCACATTTGATTTATCGATTCAATCAATCAAAAGGTTTATTTGCAGTAACACAACAGTGAGTAAACTTATTTGCTTTCATGAATCCATCTCTGTTTTTTGAATTGGTATATTTTATAATCATTTCAATTTTTTTTTATACAACTTAGAATGGTAAACAAGCTGACGGCCCACCTGATGGCAAGTGGTAACCGTCGCCTATAGACATGAGCTGTACCATGGACATAACAGAGTATACTGTTTCGCCCACGATACCCCCCATGCGTTGCCATTCCCGAGGACTCAGGTGTTATTCCTCTGTACCCAATAAATTCACGCCATATCCCACCCTTCAAACCGAAACACAGCCATGCAAACACAACTGCTTCACGGTTGAAACACGAATGGGACAGAGGTACCCAAGCAATCGACTTTTGTACAAAGTCTCCCTCTGGTAATATTATTATTATTAACTTATCAATCAAATTATCGATTCTTTTTTTTTTCAGAAATGTACAATATAAATTAAAATTACATAACTCGCATTACTGACTCGATGTCAGGGTTTTAAGTTGGTACCTATATTTTTAATAAGTGTCCCGATATTTGGAAAGGATACTTGTAAATATATATATATATATATATAAATACTGATATTAATTGCAGAGTTAAATAGTGTTGTGAATATGTGACAATATCTGTATGTTGGCGCCAAAGAAATATATTAAATATTGGTTGTCCATTATATTCAAAATTAGGCATCTGGTTTAAATGGTCTGGTTTAAATTAGGCGTCTGGTTTAAATGGTCTGGTTTAAATTAGGCGTCTGGTTTTTATCCGACTTCAATATTCAGACGTACTCAATATATATATATATATATCGAAGCGGTACCAATATTATCCATGCCTAGAGTTCAAGTCAAACATATGGTCATCCTTAGAGTAAGAATAAACACACTATAGTTTCGATGTCTTACGTGTCGCCCGTTTCTTTTATTAGATATAAAAAAAATATTTTATATCTTTCATATAGCTGAAATATGTTCAACGAAATACATTTTTAATTATATTTATAAGTATATTATGTATAAGTATATATTAAATTGTTATGAATGTTGTTAAACTATTAAACTTTTATATAACTTGGCAGTAGACTAATCGCACCGTGTATATAAATACTATTTATATTTATATTAAAATCTACAACCGTATTATATGTATTTATAAAAATCTATATAACCTTCCATAAACCTATTTTTCTATGATCTGTATTGTATTTTGTTATTTTTCCAAAAAGATACAGCATTATAAGAAACAAATACAAATAGAATTATTACAATAATTGAAATAGGTTTAAAGCAAGATTAAAGTTTTTAAATAATACTGGCATACGAGTAACACTTTTGTTGTAGACAACAGTGAAACAAATTTTCAGTTTTGTTTTAAGATAAATCTAAACATTGATCGAATGTAACTGAACTAAATATAATAATTAATCAATACATTTTTAAATAATTTACTATTTATATAAATGTACTGCGTCATTATATATATTTATTCATTTATTATTAGTAATACCAAATCTGTGGTAAAAAAGAAAAAAATAACAGGTAACTTAATAAAATAATACTAAATATTTAATACTTCTCTGTTCTTGACAATAACTATGAACTGGGGCGCATAAAATAGCAATGTGTTGACTCCTTACAAATGACAATTTATCAAGCTTTGTCAAAAGTTTACATAAAATATAACTTTCTGTGTTTTGTATCGCGCGCTAAGTTATTAACAGTCACGACTTTTAGGTATTTATCATAGTGGCAAACTTCTACTATTTAGTTTTGGAAACTGTCCCTTTTAAAGGAGAAAATAAAATGCAATTAATTCAATGAATCAATTAAATTGATCCAATATCTAATATTATTCCCGTAGCGGTATTCGTTTTTACACATGAAAGAAATAATTTAATAACTTCCCGCCATCTTGTCGTAAATAAAAATGGCGTATGTGCAAATTCCCTCCAAAAAAAAAACAAATAATTAAAGTAGCTAGTAATTAAATTGATCCAATATCTAATATTATTCCCGTAGCGGTATTCATTTTTACACATGAAAGAAATAATGTAATAATTTCCCGCCATCTTGTCGTAAATAAAAATAGCGTATGTGCAGTTTCCCTCCAAAAAAAAAAACAAGTAATTAAAGTAGCTAGTACGGTGTAAAAATTAGTTAGCTAAGCAATTTATGTAATTCGATTATTGCTTTTGCTTTTTTTTTAATTACTATAAAAAAAAATACATTTCGACAACTGGTTTCGCGAATATTTGAATCCATATAACACAATGATATTTTGAGCCGGTATCCGCAATTGGACGTAATTGCCTCCAACTTGCTGGCGTTTCGTCGGATGACCACAGAGTGTTTGTATTCAATGATTTAGGCTCTAATATTATTTCTAGATAATTTTTTTTTATATTATTCTTTTTACTGAGATGTATTGTTCTTTTTTTATATATATGTTGTTGTACTGATGCTTTCCTGGGTGAGCGTATTGGGAGACTGTAAAGCTTATCCAGTTGATGTAATAAATAAATAAATAAATATTTGGATTTGAATATCTGCGGATTATTTGTCTAGGCTGTGTGTTCCCATATTGATTATCTGTTACTTTTTATTCAATAAGCAATAGGTAAAATTTAACAACAATATACACATCGGTTTAGCCATAAGCATATTTTTTTCAAAATATATTTGAACTGTTATATATTGTAAAGATAAAAGATTTTATTTTTTGTATGTTTGTTATTAATGGATGAACTCAAAAAGTACTCAACTGATTTTAAAATAATTTCCTCTCTTGAAAGCTATAATACATTAACAGCAAATAATATGGGGTACATTTTATTAAAAAAAACAATCGTGCAAAGATAAGGTGGGTCAATCAATAATAAGAATAAGAATAAAAAAAAATAAACCAAAGACAATTTAATAAAATGCAAATCTTATTCGTACGAAGCTAAATCGTAGGCATCTGATTAATAAACGTAGCAGCTGTAATCAGAAGTTAGCGAAGTTTGTCCAGAACTCGTTTCACCGTCGTCGACTTGAAAAGCAAACTTGTTTGTACTTGGGAAATTATTTCGCTGAACTCCCAGCGTTAGATGCAATATGTACTTTCGCTAGAATACAAAATAGCAAATAGTGTTATGTTCATTTAAATAAATCCACATTAATATTTCAATGAACATATTTTATTGGGTTATATATATGAATTTTTTTTCGAAACAATATGATTATAGGTACTCAATTTGTAATGTTACTAATATAATAAAATTCTAACAATATGATGTCTGTACATGGGAGATATTTGAGAAAAATTATAATGAAGGGTCGTAATAAGAGCAATAGCCAAAACAATTTGTAGAAAATCTAATCTGTCTATATGTTTGTTCCGGTATAACGCAAAAACTATTGCACGAAATTGGATGCGGTTTCCACAATCGTATTACTTAAGGTGCAATTTAAAATCTGGTGTGTGTTTTATCTTGATACACTATCTAGCAGTAATCTATTTTATGGATTTATTTTTTTGAAATCCAGGCATACGAAGTAGCAGGATAACAGGCAAAATGCTAGAACCATTAAACAATAATATAGTGTCTGTTTTTTTTTTTTTATACAACTTAGAATGGCAAACAAGCTAACGGCCCACCTGATGGAAAGTGGCAACCGTCGCCTATAGACATGAGCAGTACCATGGACATAACAGAGTATACTGTTTCGCCCATGTTACCCCCCATGCGTTGCCATTCCTGAGGACTCAGGTGTTATTCCTCTGTACCCTGTAAATTCACGCCAATATTTCTTTCTTCTTATTTGTTATTCTGTATATAAACCGTAATGCTTTTTAATATTCTCAATCGGTAGAATTAGGAATACTTGTACAATGAATAAATAAAGGAATGAAAAAATAAAATACTTATTTTTTTCTTTGTTGTCTTTATCTAATATTAGTAGATAAAGACAACAAAGAAAATATACGGTTTACGCCATCAACATTTAATATTTTAAATAGTTATTTTATTTATTTAACTCTTACTGAAGATTAAGTTAAAAAGTAACCAAAATAAATATTTCAAAGAAATCCAAATTCACTTGAAGGGCTTTAAACTATGATTTTAGACTTTACTAAAAATTCTTTGATAGTATAGTTTCTTTGTTATCCTTAGTATTTAATAAGTGTTTAATAATTTTTCATTTCTTCTGTTATAATGTCATATTAATGTCAATTAATTCACATTCAGTGCATATACAGTACAAATAATTTCTACGGCAACCATTTTTACAGTAAAATACACTAGTGGAAAAAATTAAGGGATCAGAAAAAAATGCCATATTTTTAAAGTTTGCTTCTTTGCATAGTTTGATACGACCACTCCTCGCTGAGATATCGAACTTTGAATGAAAAAGGATCTTTTTGTCTTTAACCACCAATATCTCGGCAACCGCTGATCACACAAGGAAATTAAGAAGGATTTTGAAATCTTGAATAAATAAACGACTATTTTTAAAGAAAATACAGCAACTTGAAAAACCTCAAAAAAATTGTCATTTTTTTCTGATCCCTTAATTTTTTCCAATAGTGTGGAAAAAATTACGTTGTGTCTTCTACAAGGTCCCTTATGGTATGGTTATGCGGTGAACGGACATTACATATTTTAACACTTCTATGTCATCTTACTCATCTTTAACATTCTGTTCTCTTGTATTTTTATATATTAATTTAAACACCAAATCATTATCTATAACATTGTCATAACAATAAATATTTCAGATTATTTGGAAATTATTTTATCAAATTTATCAAATTTATGTAGCATTATAAATTTTAGACCATGTACCAGTATGAAATGCTAATTCTACCGCAGATACTGGGTCAATTATAACATAAGGATCAATCAAAATAATTTACCATATTGTGACTGTAAATATCATTACACAAAACTTTCCTTGCTCTTAAAGTCGTATACAAATATATTCTTGTTCTCGTTATCCAGTGCTGGTACACATACAAATCTATTTTTACCTTCACTCCCATCGCTTACATCTAGTGTTATAGAATATACGTTATTAGTCTTAACATCTAAGTTTAATATTTGTATTTGCTTATTGTTCTCAGTGGCAGTGGAAGTTATTGCTTCATCTATATTTTTCTCGTGATGGTCATGTATTTCTACTTGTATATCGTCGTTCATGGCTGCTATTATTTTCATACTATTACGTCTTGTGTTCTGTACGTTAACTATTTCGCCAACTTTCATTTGTTGCACATTAGTGTCTGCCATCTCTTTTATTCTCTTACTTTCGCGACTAACTATATTTTTTTGTGAGGACGCTCGATTACTGTATCTCCTCCAAAAAGAATCAGATGTGTTTTGACTACTTGAAAAACCGGTTGAAGTGGTTGTATTAAATGTATCTCTCCTTTGCATGTTCACTCTTAAATTCCTACCGCATCTCATTAGCTTATTTATTTTTAACAATTTTATGAAACCCTCTCTAAATTTTGATGACATCAAATTGTATAATATTGGATTTATCGCCGAATTTAAATATAGCATTACTCTACAAAAATACAAAAGTATATAATAACCATCTATACCTAATGACATTATTGTCTCCGGTGGGAATACAATGATCCATAAAGTTAACGCTTTAAATGGTAACAGACATACAAAGAATGATAATACTACAGTACCTAACATTAGGATGACCTGTTTTCGATATCGAATTACATTGCCGGTGTTGCTAGTGTTTTTCGTGTTCTGCGCTATTATGACGGGGTTCTCCATGAGATTTTTTGCAATGACACTGTAGAGGACTAGAAGAACTCCTAGAGGTACAATGAAGAAGACTGCTATGGTGAGGATGAAGAAGAGCGCAGACCAGAAGGTGTCGGCTTGCGTTAGGCAGACCGGTACTTGCGTGCCGTCTTCGTATTCTTCATGGGTGAAGGTAGCCACAGCAAGGATGGGGCTGCGGAAAAGAAAACACAATTAAAATCTTCATTTATATTACAGATATGAAAGTGAGTATTGTTTTTTGCCTGTTACCTTTTAGTGCTTTAATGGCTTAATCAAACACTAGAGTTTGGTGTACAAGCACTATACGAGATCCAGAAGGGCATACCCTTCCTAATAGAAAACATACCCCGATCATGTACACGAAGTTGCGGATAATATTAAGATAAAAATCTATAACTTCCATTCATAGGTCTATACTCAAATCCACATAGATATTGTAACTAACACTGGTCACGTGATTTTATCGCGATTTTTTTTTAATTATTCTCAATTTTACCTTAGTGTATAACACATTATTTATTTGGTCATTTTTTACATCATACATCATATCTCGGGAATAAACAAAAGTAGTGACACCTGGTGGCATATAAGTATTCTTAATTGATTCCCACGTGATTAATTACAATAAGTCTATTCTATTAATAAAAGTCTAATCTTACTTCTTCTTACTATTATAGTGACCGTTTACCATCAGACGGGCTGTATGCTCGTTTACCAAGTTTTTGGTATTAAAAAAAATATATTGATTATTTTCTACTAAATCGAGGATGTAACGATGGGCTTTATATAAAGTATATTTTTTATATTAACAGTTTTGTTATGACCCGTAATACATAGATATTTGTATTAGCTGTATCCCAAGGCTTTGCCTGCGTGATTCAGTAAGTGCATAAAGTATCTTATATGCTAAATTAGGATATAAAATAACTATGTACTAAATTTTATTAAAATCTCTTCAGTAGTTTTTGTGTGAAAGAGTAACAAACATCCATTCATCTATCTTTCACGTTTATAATGTTAATAGGATTATACTAACTTTATTTTTTGTCAATTTTATATATAGTTTGATTTGGTACCTGTATCTTTAGTAATTCGACTGTCATTTTGCCTTGAAGTTAGTGTCGCATGTCGTGATTTATACAAATTGTTCCAAATTCAATTGCTCACTGAGGAATTTCATTTTAATCTTTGCAGTGAGTTTAAATTTAGAATAACAGACTTGGTAATTTAACGGGCGCTCTTAAAAGTGATAAATGTACTATCAGATCTATTTGAAAATATTGAAAAGTAAATTTTGAAGATATAAAATTAAAGCTGAAAGTTTATTATAGGTAGATCGAATATTTCAAAATCTTTTGAAATCCTTGCTCTGCCCTTGGAAATCTTAATGGACAGATTGAAAAGGAATTACTGACTACTCAGTTTGGTAGGATTCGAACCTATATTTCATAGCTACATATAATACAATAAGTTACATATAATAAAAACAGACCAAAATAGGTGGTAATTACCACATTAGGGGGGGAATGGATTGTTAATAATGCGGATTGCCAGTCCCATTGCTAGCAATATACCCTGTCAAGTCGACCTCCACGTGGTCCCCCTTGGAAACCATCGTGCTAAATTCCAGGTGTTGTCATCACGTTGGGCTAATTGACCTGCCTTTCGATCCTCACCCATGAATACACCTGGAAATTAAGACGATGGTTTTCAGGAGGGACTGCGGGAAGATCAACCTGACCTGACAATATACTCTATTGTCCCTTCACCCCATAAAGTATCTAGTAATTATGCAATAATATGTAAAGAACTGAAGATTCACAATCCCGTACAAAAGTTAGCCTTAAAACTGACTCGAATTTAAATTGATCAAAAAAAATAATCAATAAGGTAAAAGAGATAGAGAAATGGAGTAATTTACATTTTTTACAAAATTTATAATAATATTTCAATAAGTTTGATTTTTTTTAGTACGTTTGTTCCGTTATGGAACAGGCTAAGGTCGGAAACCATACTGCCTAGTCTTCAATGTAATAATTTGTCTGAAATTTTATTTTTTTAAGTGAAAATAGCTTTGAAACATGAAGGAAATCTTAAGAGGTGCGGAACAGTAAGTTTGATTACAAATGTCATTAAAGGGTAAGAAATTAAGTTTTCGTGTTTTTTTTTTATTTTGCAGTTTTTTTTTTATTTAAATGTACGAGGAGAAAAATAATAACTTGTAAATTCAGTGCTAACCTTAAAGGAACACTAATACAGATTATCAATTTCTGTAGAGTACCTACTTAAACCTTCGCGCCAGTCACCAGCTCTCGTGATGCCGTGATCTGGCGCAGTGAACCCTTCGTGTATGCATCCATCCACGGTGCATGCTACTGTTGTGACGTTAACAGTCATGAGAGTGAAAGACCTCAACTAGGTATATAAAGTAGGTACTGCATATTGTAATAACATCGTTGTAATAAATAAGTAAAGAAATGGGCAAATAAACGAGTGAATAAATGTGTAAAGTAAATAATTCAATGTAAGTTTGTACGAGTCCTCTAGATTTTTTGTAGATGAGAATGGAATGATGCCTAATGACAATAGTAATTCACCAATGAAGGATGATACGATGAAATTGAAATCGGGTGAATTAGACGTCGGAAGTTCTTTAGGAATTAACCATGACGATTCTAAGGGAATCATTACACATTGCATGAAATTTCAGAAAAAAATATCTAATATTCCGTTATAACTCCTGGGGGTGTTTTAACGCTACCTAATGTTTTAAGATTTTATGCAGGGTTGCCAGATGCGCTTTTTTGTTTTATTTTGAGTAGTAAGTAATTGTGATAATACATTAAAGTTTTGTCCATATTCTGAAGTTTTTATACGTTTAATATTTATTTCGCGTAATAACTGACAGTTGAGAAATAACATCCGTGACATTCAGTAGGAACGTTCGTGTATCAGTGAATACTAATACTTTGTCACGCGATGGATTGAATGGGTATATTTAGGTCGGCTTTAAAAAGACAAAACATTTGTATAATGGAGTTATTTTGTCCAAAACAGGTATTATTTTGTCTTCGTCTTAAGAGTTTCCCGAGTCCTCAGGAATGGCAACGCATGGGGGGTATCATGAGCGAAACAGTATACTCTGTTATGTCCGTGGTACTGCTCATGTCTATAGGCGACGGTTACCACTTTCCATCAGGTGGGCCGTCAGCTTGTTTGCCATTCTAAGTTGTATAAAAAAAATGTTTCATTTTTGGCTTATACACTTGACGGATTTGGAACAAATTCTAAATTAAAATGTTCGATTGAATACGTTTTAAAATCACGAAAAAGCGGTATTTAATTCAATTTATTTATGCACGTTATATTACCACGCGATATCATTTATTTATTTATTTATTCATTAGTACAAATATGTGTACATGGCGGACTTAATGATAAAAGCATTCTCTCCCAGTCAACCATAGGGAAGTGTCAGAATACTCGAATGCGGTACTAGTAATTATTGATATACATACATACTAAAATTACATATATAAACGAATAAATATATATAAGTAACAAATATACTTACACATATATAAAATATACTATATTATACGCGAAATTGAGAATAATATAAAGTACTAGCATTGGCGACTGAATGCAATTTTAATAACTAATTTAAACTCATTGTATACGGCTTAGTTCTATGCTTAGATTATATAGATAGTGTATCCATACAATTGCTTCGAGAAAAGCGGCTCAACTTTTTCATACAATTTTGCGTGATAAATAGTTATAAGTGATTCCTTTATAAATACTATGTTTATTTTGTCTTATAATTTTTACATCTTTTCAATGCGTAAAAACTCATTTAATTTATTAAAGAATTAAATATAAGATACGACAAAATTGTGTGCGTAAGCACATAGAACATTAGTAAAAAAAGCGAGTCAGCTAATTGTCGAATTAATTGACAAAAAGTTGACCCATTTTGAGACTCGATGCTTTATTTATAAAATCTAAGGTTTTATATTAAATTTCTAAAGTTTTAATCAGATGTTTTTTTAATAAAATATATTACAGTATTTCTATTTGTCAATTAAAGATTTTTTATCTATAATGGCAATTACGTATAATTTCGTTATCACTATGGCCAACTATGGCTGATTCTTTTAATAACAGAAAGAAATGCTACAGATAAACTGTCTGATGTCGCCATTTTGTTTTAATTTCCCTAGAGGGTACTAAAGAAATATACTTGAAGGAGATAAATCTATATGTCCCTTATAAAAGTAAATGGGTCGTATGAAATTATTTCCTTTTTTCATTTCAGACGTTTAAAAAAGGGATATATTTTTCCAATAAAAAAAAAAATATTTTTATTTATGTCGATGTAATATGTAAAATTGATTTCAAAATTTCTTTACCTTTTTACAAGAAAAAAATAAGTTGACCTTTTTATAATTCCATATATTCTGAATATTTTGTTCAACCAACTTCAAAAAACAATTTTCATGTTTGTTACCTCATATCTTCGTAATTTTGAATAATTCTTTTCTTATCTGAAAGAATATACTTTTAGATTGGTTAAACACAAAAATTTTATAAAAATCGGTTTACTAGTTTAATTCTTAAATGTAAGTAACTAGTTATGCTATGATTGGAATAGATTATTTATATAGAACCAAATTTTAAATTATTTTATGTATATTTATGTGGCCGGGAGCACACCTGCAATGCCGTTGGTGTCCATTGCTAGCAATATACCCAACCAGGTCGACCTCCTCGTGGTTCTCCCTAGAATCTAACATGGTTAATTCCTGATGAATTCATCATGATGGGCTAACTGGCCTGTTTTCATTCTCATCTATCACCCTTCACTGGTGCTCCGCCAGCATATACCGTTAGCGCAGGTGGGGTAACCATACCATATTTACCCATAAAAAAAAATGCCGTTGGTGTTGTGGGTGATCATGAGCGGCGGCAGTCACATACCATAAAGTGAGCTGCATGCTCGTTTGCCCCTATATATATATATATAATTGAAAAATTATATTATGAACCATAAGAAATATTAATTCATAATGATTCTTATCTTCACCGATTACTTTGTTTTATATCCAAGAATAGGCTTCAAATATGTATTCCTTGTAAATATCAATGATTCTTACTTACAATGGCAAATCGCTGTAATTTTGATTAATACATGTGTATTACTTATATAGAATATATAAGATTTTTTTTTATCAATATAAAGTTTGATTATCATTTTATTTATACGCATTTTTTTTTTACAACACAGGGGGCAAACGAGCATGCGGCCCACCTAATGGTAAGTGACTACCGCCGCCCATGATCACCCACAACACCAGCGGCATTGCAGGTGTGCTGCCGGCCTTTTTTGTAAACGCAATTTTTATTTAAAAAAAAAACTAGCTGAGTTTCTTATACGTTCTTCTCATCTGAAATTGTGTTCCGAACTGGGAGGTAGATTTGTAAAAAAATACTATTTAAAAGATGCTTATAATTAAGTTTACTAGAATTTGAAAAAATGTCTTAATTTTTATTTAAATAATACAAATTTGAAAAATCAACTTAAACTGGGAAATATTTAATTGAATTACCTGCAACACTGAAAAATAGCGCGCTCCTTTTTTTATAAATAAGTGCTAAATTCATTCAACCATAAGAAACTTTTAATTAACAAAGTTTTGTTCTCTTTTTGACATTCAGTACTCCATTTTGTGATATAAAGTCTAAAAAGTTTTTTTTTTTATAACACAGAAGCAAACGGCCATACAGCTCAACTGATGGTAAGTGACAACCGCAGCTCACGAGCACCCATAATACCAGAGGCATTGAAGCTGTGTTGTCAGCCTTTTAAAAAAGATATCTCCTTCTTTGAAAATCTTTCCTTGAAAGTTACAAAGTAAATAAGAAATCCCTCTATAAAGAAAAAACTATTTAGGAGTCTAAATAAAATAAAAATTAACTAAGAACTTACCTATTAAAATATTTCCTGTAAATAAAAATACATTTTACATCAAATTTAGTTTTATAATAAAACTACAAAATTCTATTGCGATTTATAATATTAATATAATTTCTCTAGTTAAATATATTACATCCATTATATTAATTTATATACGATTTAATGTTTACTCGCAAACTCCTTTAATTTATAAAACAACAAAAAAAAAATATTACATGTATCACATCTCTATATTTTAAAAATAATAGAATTTCATCGTGCCTGCGATCAAACTGTTTATAATTACTCCTCTCCATCCAAAGGTTGCCTGAAAGAGATCGCTTTTAGCGATAAGATCGCCCATTGTTTTCTCATTGTGATTATTTCTTGTAATTGTTTATATTTATAATAAGTTTACTATTGTAATCTTTTGGAGGAAACAATAAGTAACCCCGTCTATCATCGATATACGCTGGCAGGGAGGGCACCAGTGAGGGATGATAGGTGAGAATAAAATCTGGGCATTAGACCATTGTGACGGATTTAAGAAGAAAGTATCATGGTGGTTTCCAAGGGGAAACGCGTGGAGGTCGACCTGACAGGATATATTGTTATCTATGGGGATTAATGTCTCCTTTACTAACAATGTCTCTCCTCTAAATTACAGGGTAAGGAGACATAATACTATAATCCTAAAGATTAAAAATGCATGAGTGGTATCGTAGGCGTCACAGTTTCATGTTCATTTATGTCAAACATGTTCATGTTACACAACGATTACCATTCTCCATCATGGGCCATTAACTTGTTTGCCATTCTAAAATGCATAAAAAAATACAGTTTTTATTAAAAAAATAAATATAGGAAAATTTTATATTTTTATAAACATTCCTACAGTACATTTTGAATATAAATAATTTATTGATATTAAAAATTGATTTATGATCTAGAAACAACAAAATATTGATTTATTTATGTACCTGTCATCGTATTTCAATGTTATAGAATATTTGAAATGATATATTGTCTGACAAACATGTTTGATTTATTTCAAAATAAATATTATTTTTTTAGAACTAAGGGAAAATTGTTTACGTAATAATTTTTGTGTGTTTACTTACTGTGAATATACTTTCTGTAATCGCGAGAATCTAATAATGTTTGCAGGATGTTCAACTGCGTTCTGGGATTTAAAGAAATCAGCTTGAGTTTTTTTAGACGAAATTTCAATTTATTTGTATAATGCAAATACAACACTAATGTGTACATTTTACTTGCACTTGCCAATTCTGTCTAATATATTCTTGGTTTTAAAACTAAAAATGGGAAGATTTTTTATGTTTATACACATAATAAGCAATGACAAACAAAACGGAAAGTGTTGTTTTTAAACCGTATGGACTTTTTGATTCTATCAGGAATTTAGTGAATTAAGGGGAATAATTGTTGGAAACAATACAGCATGTGCACTAAATTCACGATATACAGTATCATATATTATAGTACAGATATCATATAATTCAATACTACAAACATACATACAATAGTACGTACATACATACAATTCTAGGAACAATTTAAAGCACACTTTATGCTTATAAAGTATACAAAGAAAATCGTTTACAATAAAAAATGTCACTCCAAAATGTTTGTTTCAAAAAATAAATTAAAAAAATTGATAATTTCCTATTCATTGTTTTGTTTTATTATATTCTTTATTGTAGGAAAGTTTTCTTGACGAAGAAAAATTTCGCGCGCAAAGTAATTATAAAATATGACATTACAAAAATGTTTATTTCTTAGTCGTCTTGAAATATTACATTCAGTCAGCAACAGGAAAGTTATAAGTTTCAGAAAACAAGTCCTTAGATCTTCGGCCTCTAAAAGCTAATATATTCAGTGGACTTTGCGAGTAAACAGCTTATAAACATCTACATAAATAAATAATCACACAAAACTCTCCAGGAACTCGTAATCAACACTTTTCGACTTTTGAAAGGCAACCACACAGTCGACCTTTATTTTTTGGTACGCACCTAACTTTTTATTACTCTCGCAGTCTACGCTTTTCGCTTTTGCACTGTTTATTAAAACACTACGCCTCAATGAACCCTGTGTCCGTTCTAGTTCAATATCTGATACAATATTTTTAGCACTAACATCGGAATGTCCTATAAATTTTGCTGCATCGTCTTCTTTTACATCAGTCCGCTTCGTTTTACGATCTGCCTCCAAAACATCCGACACGTCCATATTGCCCTCGCTTATCATCCTGTTTATTCTATTCGGCGCTACATTTGAACATACAGGTGCCGATTGTTGCCTCAAGAAAGTTTTCTTCGCGAATATCTTATCGAAAAATCCTTTGGCTTCTAAATTATCGACTTCCTTACTTTCAGATTCAGTCTCGCTTTTATCGATACTGCCCCTTTGTGTGAACAGTTTTTTCAAGCTGTTAGTAGTTCTTGACAAACTGCTGCTCGTCGTCGATCCGTTGGTGGCGGTCCTTTTTACCCTCTTATTCTGTGTATTCGAAGTTTCCTTACAACAAATGCAAACTTTGCAAAATCCAATGCGAAACTTTGACGACATTAAATTATAGAGGATCGGATTTATCGCGGAGTTTATATACAGCATCACTCTTGAAAAATAAAGGATATTATACCACTTCTCTGGACTTATATCTTCTGTGTACTCTGTTGGAGTTACTATAATCCATAGTGTTAGGATTCTGTAAGGCATGAGACATATAAAGAAGCACAGGACAACAGTTCCAAGCATTAAAATCACTTGTTTCCTTGCTCTCGTATTGTAGGGGTCCACCGTTTTATTCATCACCACTTTCGAGGCGGCAGTGATGAGGTTTTTAGCGATAATACTGTAAAGAATGATTAGAATGATGAGAGGCAGAAAGTAGAGGAGGACAATGATTGCGATGAAGAATGTGATCTGCCAGAAACTGACTGCTTGAGTAAGGCACTGGGAGAAGGTGGTTCCGTCCTGGCGGTGAACTGTGTGATGCTCGGCGATAGCCAGGATAGGACTGAAAGAGAAGAAAATACAGTTTTACGTACTATAATAGGTAGTTTACAAGGCAACGAAATTATTATTACGAAAGATTTTGTTGATTTAGAGACAGAAAAAGATCTAGATATATATATACTTGTGAGTTAAGCAATTAGAGTCGGAGCTTCAAAATAGGCATGGGCGATACGAATCGTATTATATAGATATTTGATATTATGTATCAAAACAATATACTGCATGTAGTATATAATATACTCGTATGGTAAGCTGTATCTAGTTCACGGTCGCATTGCTATGTACCTAAAAATGATACACACTTCACTGAAGATAGAATATCTAATGTTGTTGTCGTGTGCGTAAGTATATTTAACAATAATAATACCAGAGGGAGACTTTGTACAATAGTCGATTACTTGGGTACCTCTGCCCCATTCGTGTTTCAATCGTGAAGCAGTTGTGTTTGCATGGTTGTGTTTCGGTTTGAAGGGTGGGATATAGCGTGAATTTACTGGATGCAGAGGAATAACATCTGAGTCCTTAGACATGGCAACGCATGGGGGGTATCATGGGCGAAATGACGATTTGACGTTCATAAGCGGCTAAAATGTCCTACATGAATAAATGATTTTTGAATTTTGTCCATGGTACTGCTCATGTCTATAGGCGACGGTTACCACTTTCCATCAGGTGGGCCGTCAGCTTGTTTGCCATTCTAAGTTGTATAAAAAAAAATGTTTCAAACAAACAATTAATGAATCATGTAACGATGAAATTTCATACTGCTATATTATGTGATACAACAAATATTTCTGAATATTTCATGTATTGATATTGATTATAGTTTCCATATCAGATATTCACAATGAGTATATAGTTACAAATTAATACTGTATTAAAACAACATTACCCATGCCTATTTCAAAGTGTTAATATAAGAAATATTATAATAATTGTTCTTTTAAAATATCAAATTCGTTAAAAGCAAAGATGTTAACGAAAAGTGATTCAAATTAAAAAAAAAACACTTCGTTAACGCTCACAAGTATAATATTCGTGATTATATCGAGTATAACATAAAAATTTATAATAAATAAATATATTTAAACAATATCTAAAATAGTAAAACTTAAAAAAACTACATTAATAGTAAAAAAGTAAGGTATGAAAAATAATATTTAACTCTGGATTTTTATATGAGATAGAAGGTATCAGGAGATAGATTAAGTCTGGATTCCAATGGCCACTTGAGATACCCTGACGTGGTTTATAGCTCAATATAGCCATTAGGAAACCTCATAAACCTTCCCTATTTTATATAGAGTTAATTAACCCGGCCTTCTTCAGACTATTAATTGTAGCATGTCTACTGAGTTACAATGGAAGTAAAATGAAGATTATTATAATAATAACTAAGATGTTTATAATTAAACTAACATGTTAGTTAGAATTAACTTAGTTATATGTGTATATAAACTAGTTAATTCTAACTAGTATGTTAGTTAAATATAATAATCTTAGTTATTTTGTTTTTTTTTTAAATGTCTCTACGATGATTTTTCTCCAAGTTACAGCCTGTTGAAAATCACCTAAAATTTTTTTATTTTTTTTAAATCCCTTAATTTTTTCCATTAGTGTTAAAAAAAAAATAAAAAAAAAATTGTAACTTGGACAAAAATCATCGTAGAGACATTTTAAAAAAAACAAATTGTAGTTCTAAGTGACTAGTTTTTAGGTCTAAACTCGAATTTTTTTTTTCTATTAGTGTAGTTATAAATGACTTTAGGTGAATACAAAAGTTAATATGGAATTATTATTATCTCAAGAGAATGTAAATTATGTTGACTCTAATGTACTATATTGTAAGCTTGTAAAATGTTTCTAAAATCAAATAAATAATACATTTACTTTACTTAAATAATCGTGTTAATTCCCATCTCTTATAAACCATAAACCATGTAACGCAATAAGTGGATTAGTAGCCCCATTGCTAGCAATTTATCCTGTCAGGTCTACCTCCTCGTGGTGCCCCCTGGAAACCATCGTTATTGATTTATTGTTATGTAAGCAATCTAACTGAAGGGCTAACTGACCTGCTTTATCCTCACCTGTCACCCTTCACTGGAGCCCCGCCAGTGTATACCGATAGCGCAAGCGGGGTTACCATTCCATTATCAACCATTAAAAAAACCCTTATTGAGGTATAAAACTATTATCTTATATAAATTTGTCATAATATTTAATTAGTCTTTGATTTGCAATAACTATACAAATATATTTTAATACTAAAATAACAAGCTTCAATTTAAATTTATATTACATCTAACCATTTCAGAATAACACCTACCGTCTCGTATATCATGCTACAATTAATAACATATCAAGAATTTTAAACATTTAAATTAAATCACAGTAGAATGCAATGGAAAAATAGTGAAATAAAAATTAACGGTGCAATATAAGCGTAACTACTGTGTCTTGTAGTTATATAGCGAGCAGACCTGCGGCGAGAAAGATAACGGAAAATCTGTCGATTAATTTAAATATCGAATGTATGATTTTAAATATTCAAATAGAGAATGATAAATTAATAAAAGAATAACACACTCGGAATTTTATAATATGAATTCCATTTTTAAATTTTTACAATTAATAAAATTGTGATAAAATCACGTGCATGCATTTCATTTTTTTTTTTTTGTAATGCTACTCGTATACTACTGGTCGTAAAACTCGCTTATTACTCGCTAAAGGTCTGTCTGCAACCTAAACACCAACAAATAAAGCGTTGTTTACATCTTAGCTGTCACATCGAGATAGAAAGCTAAAATCTTACGAACCTTGTTTCACAAAGGGTTTATAGCTCAAAGCAATGTTTCATTTTTCCTTTCACTTTTAATACCAATATTTGTTTTTTATTTTCCTATAATAAAATGTTATCTCTTATAATTATTATAGTCATGTTGTGTTGAAGTGGCTAGTTTTGAATAAACGATGCTTATATAATAAATAAATACAAATAAATTAAAATTATGAAACAGATTAAAAAGACCTTTTTAGCTAATCAGCAGGACATTTCTGTCCATTATAACGATATATCCTCAATATTCAACATAACCATAACAACGAAGACTGAGTTATTTGTTTTTACGACTAAATCTTACAATATTTATCCCTCTTACATACTTCCAGAGGAAGACTTTGTACAAAACTCGTTTGCTTGGGTACCTTTGTCCCATTCGTGTTTCTATCGTGAAGCAGTTGTTTGCATGGCTGTGTTTCGGTTTGAATAGTAGGATATGGCAGTGAATTTACCGAATACAGAGGAATAACACCTGAGTCCTCAGGAATGGCAACGCATGGGGTGTATCATGGGCGAAACGGTATACTCTGTTATGTCCATGGTACTGCTCATGTCTATAGGCGACGGTGACCATTTCCCATCAGGTGGGCCGTCAGCTTGTTTGACATTCTAAGTTGTATAAATGAAAAGACTTTTTAATCATTTCTATATATTTATATAAACATATATAGATACAATTAAAGTACATTGTATCTATGTATGTTTATTTAATTATAGTTTGATAATAATTAGGGTCAGTTCCACTGATAACTTTTATCATAATATAGTGTGTATAGTATTAATGTAAATTTATTTTTGTTACATATACATTTATACATAAATTTTGTTATTTGTCATAAACAGAGGGAGACTATGTATAAAAGTCGATTGCTTGGGTACCTCTGTCCCATTCGTGTTTCAACCGTGAAGCAGTTGTGTTTGCATAACTGTGTTTCGGTTTGAAGGGTGGGATATGGCGTGAATTTCCTGGGAATAGAGGAATAACACCTGAGTCCTCAGGAATAGCAACGCATGGGGTGTATCATGGGCGAAACAGTATACTCTGTTATGTCCATGGTACTGCTCATGTCTATAGGCGACGGTTACCACTTACCATCAGGTGGGCCGTCAGCTTGTTCGCCATTCTAAGTTGTATAAAACAAAACATGTCTTAAACATTATTTTAAAACATCGTATGTGCGTAATTATATTGTAGTTATGAATACGGGACAAAAATATAGAGATGGGAGAAGAAGGAATTGTGAATATCGAGGAATAACGTCCCTATTGCCAATAATATATTCTGTTAGGTCGACCTTCACGCGGTTCTCTCTAGAAACTGTAAACCATATTGATCCGACTGATCTGTTTTAAAACTCACCTAGTTAGTACCTTTGTATGTATATTTTATTCTATACTTCATGCTTTTTTTTTTTATACATCATTATAATTCTCATAAGTTCGTCGTGTCGTATCAAGTGTCCCAACGTTTTTCCACTTCTGTCCTCAATAGTTCTAATAATTTGTCTTTTTTCCTTAACCCTAAGCAGGACCTCCTCATTGCTAATTCGATCCCTCCAGCTAATTTTCTCCATCCTTCTCCAGGATTTAATATAATATAATAATTTATTCAAGAAAGATACAGTTGCATAAAGTACAATTTACAATTTGCAAGTAGTTTCCATGCTTGGCAGTCGGTTTGGCAACCGCAGTTAGCCTTTTGGTTATGTATATTTGGACGCTGCTGCCGATCCCTCGACCTCTCTAAGTCGCCTCTTACGACACCCACAGGAAGGGAAGGGGTGGCCTATTCTATGCCAGGCATGCCCATCTATCAATATCAAGAGAAAAGAGATTGTTACTATAGGTGTCTAAGCGCCATTGCTAGCAATATACCTGATTAGATCGACCTCCACGCGGTTCGCCCTGGAAACCATCGTAGTTATTTCTTGTTGAATTCGATTGGGCTTGCCATTTTTTTTTCATTTTCATCTTTTCAAACTTTCAATCTTTCAAATTTCCTTTTATTTTAATCTTTTGCCACTCAATGGTGTCCAGCGTATACCAATAGCGTAGACAGATTGCCATACCGTTTGTACCCATTAAAAAAAATTTATCGCCATCTTTAAACTGAAACGCAGATACTTAGAGGCAGAAATATGAATGGAGAATAAAAATATAAGTGTAAAAGAATATTTTAATTTTAATTTATAACATAGACTTTTAAGATTAATAATAAAATTTATGTATTTCTTTATACTGTAATATATTATATAAAGTACATTAAATATTTGGGTTAATTCGTGCTACGCTCCAATTCTTATATAAAAAAATTAATGACCTTGACGGTGCGTTCTAATTTTCTAAGCTAATGAGCAAAATAAACGGTTATAATTTTATATAAATATACTTTTACGATATCTGCTATCAGTCAGCTGTCTCTTGACGTACGTACATATAAATTTCGACTCTATAAATAAATAGCTTAAGTACTAAAATTGAAAACACCGTTGTAAATAATATTATTTACGTTATTTGTGTACTTTTTTTTTGGCGTGAATTTACTGGGTATATGTGGTGTTTGCATGGCTGTGTTTCGGTTTAAAGGGTGGGATATAGCGTGAATTTACAGGGTACAGAAGAATAACACCTGAGTCCTCAGGAATGGCAACTCATGGGGGGTATCATGGGCGAAACAGTATACTCTGTTATATCAATGGTACAGCTCTTGTCTATAGGCGACGGTTACCACATTCCATCAGGTGTGCCGTCAGCTTGTTTGCCATTCTAAGGCGTATAAAAAAAAAACTTTGTTTCGATGGAATTTAGCGAAAGTTCATTCATCACAAAAAAAAATCATCACAACAATATATTTTAAATGAAATTATAAAAATCAAAATATACAATAACAGTAAAAGTTCATGAACATAATTTGTCATAATATCAAAATGACATAAAAAAAATATGAATAAATGGCGTGTGGTCCCGGTAGAGAATGGGTCACATCTTCCTTTCCCATGAGTATCATAAGAGGCAACTAAAGAAACTTAATTGTCGAGGGATGGACAGTAGCGTCCATCAACTGTCTTCTCCTGAACATAGACCTCTTCTGCAGATTGCCATAAGAAACGGTCCTGAGCCACCTGCATCCACTGACTCCCTGCAATGCATTTGAGGTTGCCGCTGTATCTCAATTGGCTCAACGTTGGACTCTAATATGCTCAGCGAAGTGTGAGCATGGCGAATATTATTTTTATGGGATGATAATGGAATGGTAACCCGGCCTGCAGCATCAACATACGCAGATGGGACATCACTGAGGAAAGGAAGTCAATTAGCCCATCATGATGAATTCTTTTAAAATAAATCACGATAGTTCCCGGAGGGAAGCGCAAGGAGGTTGACTTAACAGGGTGTATTATTAGCAATGGAGCCGCTAGTGGCCATGTCCAATACTAGGTTGACCACACCGACAAAAGTCGACAAGTTGAAAAAAATTTAATAAATATTTGCTTTATATATTTGTATATTATATTAAAAATCGCAGGATATAGTTAAAATTCTATATAAATCTACAGTATAATCACTTGACCAAAACAAACTGAATTAAACAATCCATCTAAATATAATAAAATTATAAAAAGAAAATTCTGTTAACGGGAAATATCACAAATATGTCCACATACAACTTTAATAAACAACGAGATCAAACATTCCCAAACTACATTTTAACAGCGGGAAAAACTAACAATGCAATATGGCGTCCGAAACGTTTCCTGTGGATTTATTGCTGTAAACGCCATCTATTATTTAAACGCCGGAACCAATATCCAAGGGACAATGACAGAAGATACACGAGTAAGTTTTTCCTCCGTTTCCGCGAAGAAAATGTAAAGATATTTTACTAAAACAATAAGTTACTACAATGTCTGTCAAGCGAAAGAGATTTGATTGAATCGAAGCATACGGCGTTCCATTGTTTCTGCCTACCCTAATGGGAGACAGGCGTGACAGATATGTATGTATGTATGTAATGTCTGACTTTATATTTAACCAATAAAACATTATTTTTTCACGTAAACATCAAAATAAGTAAATTTAGAAGTAACTAATGAATATTTTTATACGTGATATGTACTAGAATTAAGTTCAATATTTAAATAAGCGATACGTAATTACTTATATGATTAGGTCTTAGCTATTTTCCGCAGATTTACCGGCATACGTCAGTATATAAAGTATTCTATTCCTATAAGATATATAGTAACCTACCCATACACAAAATTTCATTCAAATCCGTTCAGCTGTGAATAACAAACATACAACTATGTAAACAACTTTACAAATTGTCATATTTATATTATTAGTTGAATTGTGTATCTAATTCTAAAATTATGTGAGTTACATTGTTTACGTCGTCTATGATAGTTTTAAAGTTTCCTATAAATAAAGTGTTTTAGAATATTGGTTATACAGTTGTTTTATATCCTAGATCAGTGATTCTCAACCTTTTTTTTTGTTGCGGCACATATTTAACGATTTCAAAATTTGGCGGCACACAAAGAAAAAGATAAAAATTATTTACTTACTACAACACACTGCATAAATAGTTTATGACAAGAATTTTTAATATTTGCAAAATTTGGCGGCACACTTTTAAAATTTGGCGGCACACAAAAGTGCCGCGGCACAATGGTTGAAAATCACTGTCCTAGATCATTACACTCAAAGCCACGACTTCAAGTTGGATTAACATTTTGATACTTGACAAACATTGATGTCGGTGTCTTAATAAATATTTGCGATTAATTAAATCATTTAAACTGCAAAAAAAAGTTTCGCTTCTTTCGTAACATGAATAACAAATTAAAATATGGTATATATGTATATAGAGAAATCTATAATAGAACTTCTTACGTGTGTTCAGTTAACATTAGTATTCGAAGCAGATGCCAATATAACTTTGAATTCTATTAAGACTGAAAATCGATATATCTCCAATATTGAATACAGAATGACGTCAATTCATAACGTTGAAATTATATGAAACGTATAACATTGAAATGCAGTATGAAATCTGCAAATTTTTGCATAACCAATTATAATAATTCTAATTTTGTTACTCCCAACACACAGTCATTTTTTACGAGAACTGAAATGGTACAACTTTCAGAATATATCTCTCCTGATATCAGAATACATAGG
This sequence comes from Galleria mellonella, assembly GCF_026898425.1. NCBI lineage: Eukaryota > Metazoa > Arthropoda > Insecta > Lepidoptera > Pyralidae > Galleria > Galleria mellonella. The sequence goes on along the minus strand of NW_026442082.1, from coordinate 3,976,396 downwards.
ACTTCTTGACATAAATATTATCAAACCTGAATTTTTGGTGAGTTTAGGAATGAAAATATTCCTTTGATCTCCTGATTTTGTCTATTGGTTTCATATAATTGATATTATTTATTATACCAAGTAGTTTGCTTCTTTTTCTCATCAGAATTCAACTGAAACAATCTTTTAAACTTTTATTTCTCTAATTCATATTATATGTGGTTTTTCAAAGTAAGTAAATTGGCATTACTTTAGTAATGTGTGTGTGTGTGTGTGTGTGTGCAGTCTCAGAATATGTCGTTATTGAAAGGCTGCACTAATATTCCTAGAGAAATTTATTTCATAAGACGAAGTTGGCAAATATCAAAAATGTTACATAACAATTTAAACCAATATTGCTATCACTTTCTGCATAATATCGGTAAAAAACCAAAATCAGAATGATGGCGGTAGGTTCTCTCTACATTAAATTCTAATATGCTCGCCGAAGTATGGGTATTATGTTCACCATATTAGTGTTATGTCTTGTATTTGTATATATATACACATGTACATAAATAATATGTTGCTTAAATTATACCCAGTTTAACTTTCCGGGTTAAATAGGCATAATGTGTTACAATTATTAAAATAACGTAATAAAGTACTACATAAAAAAAAAATATACATATATATGTTCACCATAATGGCAACAGTGAACATATGCCTATAACTACTCCCTTAGTATTATAATCGTCAGCATATTCATTCAAATTTTATTTTTATACTAGCTTATACCCGCAATTTCGACTGCGTTATGCTCACTGGGCGGGAAAAAAGTAACCTATATCCTTGTCCGTTAATACCAAATTTCAAACTGATTGGTTAAATCATTTAGACATTAAGAGGCAACAAACAAACAAGCAAACAACTTCCTATCACATTCATGAGATTAGCAATGATTTACATGCGTTTACGTTCACAATATAATACCGTATATCGCCAAAGTGCCTCGACACGTGACTTCAATATGGCGAGTATTAAAGATGCGCGAGAATGCAGTGTATTTTCCTTATTTTATGTTAGCAATGGACGGGAATTTCAATAGTAAAGTAGCAAGTATTTTATCAAATATTAATATGTAACATACCGCTTGCAAATTCCATACGCTCAACCGTAGCATGAGCCACTTTGTTATTTTCATAGACATTGTTGTAGCTAATGCAAGAATGACGGGGGAAAGGGATTGTTATTATTGGAAACTAAAAATTCCATTGCTAGCAATATACCCAACCAGGTCGACCTCCTCGTGGTTCCCCCTGGAAACTATCATGGTTAATGCCTGATGAATTCATCATGATGGGCTAACTGGCCTGTTTTCATTCTCATCGATCACCCTTCACTGGTGCTCCGCCAGCGTATCCCATTAGCGCAGGCGAGGTTACCATTCCATTTTCATCCACCAAAAAAAATGCAAGAATGGCTATTGTAATGTCTTTTTTTCTATTGTTATTACATCAATAATGAAATATTTGTGTGTATTTAACATATTATTATGTTTATAAAATTACCACAATGACCAATCGATTTTTATTTCTCTGATATTTTTAATGAAATTGTTGTGAAAAAATGGATTTATTGAAATAGGTGTTAACTTGAGAAAGTCCATATCTCTGACTATTTAACTTTTAATTGGACGATAGTTGGAGATTGAGGACTGATACAGAAGGTTGTGGAACTTCTGGTAGTAATAGTGGTGGTCAAGCTTCCAGTGTTGGCAGCCACACTAATGGTAGCGGAATTAAACAAAATAATTCTAATAACCAGTGTGGAGTACAGGCCAAACCAGAGGAAGATTTTGTACAAAAGTCGTTTGCTTGGGTAGCTCTGTCCCATTCGTGTTTCAACCGTAAAGCAATTGCGTTTTTATGGCTGTGTTTTTTTTTTGATGGGTGAAAATGGTATGGTAACCCCGCCTGCGCTAACGGGATACGTTAGCGGAGCACCAGTGAAGGGTGATAGATGAAAATGAAAACAGGCCAGTTAGCCCATCATAATGAATTCATCAGGAATTAACCATGATAGTTTCCAGGGAGAACCGCGAGGAGGTCGACCTGGTTGGGTATATTGCTAACAATGGGATTCTTAGTCTCCATTACTAATAATCCCTTTCCCCCCTTATGGCTGTGTTTCGGTTTGAAAGGTGGGATATGGCGTGAATTTATAGGGTATAGAGGAATAACACCTGAGTCCTCAGGAATGGACACGTACGGGGGATATCATGGGCGAAACAGTATACTCTGTTATGTGCATGGTACTGAACATGTCTATAGGCGACAGTTACCACTTTCCATCAGGTGGGCAGTCAACTTGTTTGCCATTCTAAGTTGTATAAATAAAAAATATTTATATCTTTATATTATTATTTACCAAATTCGAAATTGACACGCATTTCTAGTGTTTCCTTTTGGCTTCCCTTCAAGGCCCTTGTCTTCTAAGTTCCTTTGACCAATATACATATATTTCCAGTTTCCATTCCTGGTTTCCTTTGTCGCCTAGTTCAGAAAAATAACTAGAGAAATGATAACATATAACTATATTGTGTGTGTATGTGTGTTTATGTATATATAATGTAGGTATTATATGTATTGTTTGTTCATTACGTTGTACCGTCAATTATATTTCTTTTATTCCTGTCTATGGTGGACTGGTAGATAACACCATATGGAGTTAAGTCCGCCATTTACACTTTTTGGGTGTATTAAAATTTAGTAAATAAATAAATAAAGGTTTCCAAGCTTGCTGCCGCTTGTATATAATACTGTACCTATATATATTAGTATGTACTTACCTCTAACTTTATAATCATAGAATAATATACATTAAAAAGTCGAAATTTAATCAAAATCAAGTGAAGCGTGACTTGAAAGATAAGAAATGACGGCTCCCCGTAATTAATCGTGAGCACCAGAGGTCGCTGTCGCAGCCACTTTAGTAATTGAAACCTGCCTTCCCTGAATCCTAAATTAAACCGGATCCTCACAACTAAAAACCCCTTTTTCTTCCATGTCAGCTGATTTCTGTTCTCAATTTGAGTTTATTACTTTTACCAGTTGGTACAATCACGTGCTACAGTCATTTTTTAATTAGAAATAATAAAAAATAATCAATGAAATATAATTAAATTATTATATAATATAAATTAAAGACTAATAACTAAAGCACTCAATTTTGCTTTAACGGCTAAACAGACATGAATGTAATTTAATACACAGATAGACATTCTTCTTAATAGCACATAAGGTACTAATTTACATAAGCAAATGCATGGAATACAACTACTCACTGAAAACGTGTAAAAGATTTTAATTTTTTTTTATACAACTTAGAATGGCAAACAAGCTGACGGCCCACCTGATGGAAAGTGATAACCGTCGCCTATAGACATGAGCAGTACCATGGACATAACAGAGTATACTGTTTCGCCCATGATACCCCCCCCCCCCCCCCCCATGCGTTGCCATTCCTGAGGACTCAGATGTTATTCCTCTGTACCCTGTAAATCCACGCCATATCCCACCCTTCAAACCGAAACACAGCCACACAAACACAACTGCTTTACAAATTCACCGATTCTTTTAGCGAATTCCACAAAAACCGATGACCGGCGACGAGTGTACAATCGAATATCGATTTCCAAGTATATATTAATGATTTATTATTCATTCGACATTTGTAGGTGTCATTGTTGCTGCATTGTATTGTGTGATTTGAATATATCTGAATGTCACATCAGAATTAAATTATCAATCAGTACATATATATATTTATATATATATATGTATTGATTGATAATAGTATATATATATATATATATATATATATATATATATATATATATATATATATATACTATTATCACTCAAAACATATATATATAAATATATATATATATATATAAATATATATATATATATATATATATAATATATATATATATATATATATATATATATATATAACTAGCTGACCCCATAAACGTTGTTTTACCACTTATTGCGAAATATAAAAATCGCAATTAAAAAACAGGAGTTGATCATAAAACGGTGAAAATTTGAGGTTGTATGTATTTTTAAATTATAATAAAATAAAAATGGAAAAATTTGTAAAAGAAATAAAAAAAATTTTTTTTGGGGTGGGTCACCCTTATCATTGAGGGGTATGAAAAATAGATGTTGGCTGATATTCAGACCTACCCGATATGCATACAAAATTTCATAAAAATCAGTAAAGCCGTTTCGGAGGAGTTTGGTAACAAACACCGTGACACGAGAATTTTATATATAAGATATATATATATATATATATATATATATATATATATGTAGGTACTAGCACTGCATATAGTAACTATATAAAGGCATACTTTGATTAAACAGCTAAAAAAAATAGCCTAATAAAAAAAGAAAAAACATAAACCTCACGCTTGAAAGGTTTTGCCAGTAGTTGCCATGCTTGGCAGGCAAGTTGGCAACCGCAGTTAGACTTTAGAGATGTTTTAAGAGGGACGCTGCTACCCATCCCTCGCCCTCCCTTAGTCGCCTCTTACGACATCAATGGGAAAGATAGGGACGGCCAATTCTATGCCGGGGCACACACGGCGAATCCTGGATGTATATGAGTACTAAAATAACAGACTGTAATACTAATTAGTCTACCATTACAAAATTCACTCTCTTCAGTCGTACACTCTCGACAGAGTGGTCGTGGTTTTCACGATGACAGTGGATCGTCGGTGAGGCTCTCCTTCGCGATTGAGGTCCTCGCAATATGTCTCCATCTACTTCTGTTCGCCGCCGAGCGAGAGCATTCCACAATAGACTGCTGTGTGGCCGTTAATTATTTAAAATATAAGAGGTCTAATTTAAGTTGTGCGCTGAAATCCATGTAAATCTTTATTAATATTTTAATTTTAAATCATCATCGTCTTGTCAGCTGTTATTTTTCCACCTCTAAATATAGGCTCCCTAGGGGGAAAGGGGTTGTTAGCAATGGAGTTTGACAGCCCCATTGCTAGCAATATTTCTTATTAGGTCGACCTCCACGTGTTTCCCCTGGAAACCATCGTGAACAATTCTTGTTGAATCCGATTGGGCTTGCACTTTTTTTTTTGCTAACTGACCTACTTCAACCTCACCTATCATTTTTCACTGGTGCCCCGCCGGCGTATTCCGTTAGCGCAGGCGGTATTACCATACCATTTTCACCCAACAAAAAAAAATATAGACTCCCTATTGGGGAGTTTTGCCAGTAGTTGCCATGGTTGGCAGGCGGGTTGTCAATCGCAGTTAAAATTTGCTGATGTTTTAAAAGCAACGCTGCGGCTCATCCCTCGACCATTTAGTTCTCTTAGTCGCTTCTTACGGCAACCACGAGAAAGGACGAAGTGGCCTAATCTATGCCGGGGCCACAAGGCAACATAGATTCATTATTTTAAAAGTATATATTTGAAAATCACATTGGCAAGTATTTCCAATGAGATAAATTTAAACCAACTGCCGTAACCCACACAAATAAATAACTTGCACACGAGCGGATACGCGGGACGGAGCGTAGCGCCCCTAATAGCGGCCGTACGTGACTTGTTCTTTAAAAATAAACAATATGAAACATTTTATTTTGGCCCACAAAGTAAATAAGTTAGTATGACATTCTATTTAATGAAAAATATTGGTCCAACTCTGGTAAAAGTCTTTACAATGGTCTGACGGACCAATGGTTGCAGGTTCGAGTCCTGTACGTTACAAACATTTGTATTTATTACTGTCTCTTTGTATTGACCTGGGTATTTTATATGTATGTATTTACAAAACAAATATTTAAGTATTTTTATCGGTTATCTAATACAAGTTCTACTTCGTTTGGGACTAGATATATATATATATATATATATATATATATATATATATATATATATATATATATATATATATATATATATATATATATATATATATATATATATATATATATATATATATAGTGTATTACGAGTATTACGTATAATTATGTAATTCAATCAAATTTGTTATCTGTTATCAAGCTGGGTATCCTATATTAGAAACGATAATATTTTACATACATACATATATATCTGTCACGCCTGTCTCCCATTAGGGTAGGCAGAAACAACGGAACGCAAAATGTTTCGATTCAAACAGACCTCTTTCGCTTCTTCCACATTTATCAATCTTTTCATACACGCTCGCCGGTTACGGGTACTTATATAGCAAGAAAGTGGCAATTTATTTATTTATTAACTTTAAATGATGAAACTAAAAGAATAATACAAATATAGGTTACACATATATTACACTTATAAAGTACAAAAGGCGGTTTTTTGCTAAAGCAATCTTTTATACACAACCTTTGTGTAGGTATTTATTTATATTTATACTACATATATAAATACTTAAAAATACAGATAAATTAAAACCGCTTCTTTTTTCGATGTAATTTTTTCCAATAAAAAATTAAATTTTTGTGATATTTATTTATTTATTATATTATTTATAATATTAATTGGCAAGCAATTATACAACCCATCTGATGGTAAATGATTGCTGTAACATATGAACGCCAGCAACACGCTACAAATTATTTAACTGTGAGAGGAATGGATTGTTAGTAGTGCGGGCTATCGGTCCCATTGCTGGCAATATACCCTGTCAGGTCGACCTCCACGTGGTTCCCCCTGGAAATCATCGTGCTGAATTCCAGATGTATTCATCCCGATGGGCTAACTGATCTGCTTTTTCATTATCTACCTATCATCCCTCACTGGTGCCCCGTTAACGTATACCGTTAGCGCAGGTGGTATTACCATTCCATTATCATCCATTAAAGAAAATATTTAGGTGTCCTTTCTCATTTAAAATGTAGTAAAAAAAAGCACTATTCATCTCGTCCGAGCAAATGAAGCTGAGGACGTTTGCACTCGAAATAAACCGATCGGGAATAGCACTCACGAATTGAAATCAAACTGCCAACCACTTGAAGAGGGTTGCCTTTTGCCTATCGGGCAATTTTCAATGGAAAAGAATAAAATTCCACACAAAAGAAAGCGAGCTACTCTTAAGAGTGTTCATACCGCAGTATGGAATTATTTGTTGTCTTTCTATCTATATATACAAAAATTAATTGCTGTTCTTTAGCCCCGCTAAAACTTAAAAAAACAGCTTGACCGATTAAACTTTTTTTGTTTGTTATAATACAGAATTGGTTTAGAAGTAAAAAAATCGGAAAACTAAAAATTTAATATAGATCATTTTGTATGGGAAACGCTATGTTACAATATTTTTAATAGATGATACGAAGTTCACCGTGCCATCTATGTAGTAATTCAATATTTTTTTTATTAATTCAATTAATTTCAATATTTTAGATTTATTATTAAAAAAATCAATTAACAAATGCAAATGGTAAATATTCTTATACAGAGACCACTAAAAATTGTTAATTTGATATCAAAAAAGTATTTGAAAAATTCAAAAAAAAAAATGCCAAAACAAAATTTTAGTAATATATTTATATGCAATGTATTCTAAAATTAACGTCTTCGTTCGCTATTAGAGTACTGTTTAAATCGTCATCTTCATTATATCAGCCGTAACACTCCTGAACATAGGCCTCCTCCATAAAGGGGGAGTTTTGCCAATAGTTGCCACACTTGGCAAGCGGGTTGGCAATCGTAGCTAACCTTTGATGATCTCTTTAAATAGGGATACTACTGTCCATCCCTCGACTATTAAGTTAATCTTAGTCGCCTCTTACGACACCCACAGAAAAGGATTTTTTTAAATAATAAAAAATACTGAAATTTCAATTGTTATTAAACATTGACAGACAACTCCGATGTCACTGCACTTCGGTAGAAATAATAATTTTTTTTGGGTAGAAATAATAAAATTCATTAACTGTTATTAAAGACTGACCTAAATAACTACGACTTGTTACAATCCAGTATGTTTCAGTATGAACCCTCTTAAGTAGTAAAATGTTAAAATTGAATTTTTATGAAGCCACAGTTATGGATAGATCGTAAAATGCACTGTCGACAATCTCCAACTTGCAACTAACTATTTGACATGAGTGAATAAGATCTTGAAATTTTATAGTCATAAGTTTGCGGAGAGTTCTCGCAGCCGGATATTAAGAATTTTACGATTCGGTTCGTGCATCATTGTAGATATTACAAAATAATACAAGTATAGAAATACTACTGTTTAACCGCAACTTCGTCCACATGAAATATAAAGTAGTCAACTTCGTGACGTTCCTCTCCATCTCAAATAATAGATGTACTTGTATTTTAAATTTTGTATTTTTTTTTATACAACTTAGAATGGCAAACAAGCTGACGGCCCACCTGATGGAAAGTGGTAACCGTCGCCTATAGACATGAGCAGTACCATGGACATAACAGAGCATACTGTTTCGCTCATGAAACCCCCCATGCGTTGCCATTCCTGAGGACTCAGGTGTTATTCATCTGTACCCTGTAAATTCACGCCATATCCCACCCTTCAAACCGAAATACAGCCATGCAAACACAATTGCTTTACGATTGAAATACAAGAGGGACAGACGTACCCAAGCAATCGACTTTTGTACAAAGTCTCCCTCTGTTCTTGTAATAATCAATGGTCCATCAAAAATCCAAAATGTAACAAACAAACTTTCACATTTATAATATTAGTATGGAATACAAACAGGGTGATTTCTATATATCTCCCCCCCCCCCCAAATACGCAACAAAAATTTAAAACTTTTCTCATATTAACTTGATTCCGAATTTACCTCATGATTAAGAATTTTGTTAAATATGTTTTTACTATATATGCAACTTAGAATGGCAAACAAGCTGACGTCCCACCTGATAGAAAATGGTAACCGTCTCCTATAGACATGAACATATTAGAGTATACTGTTTCACCCACGATATACCATGCGTTGCCATTCCTGAGTACTAAGGTAAGTACTTAGTACTTACTTACTTACTCTTACTTTTGTACCTTATAAATTCACTGTCACATCCCTCCTTCAAACTAAAACACAGCCATGCAAAGACAACTGCTTCACAGTAGAAACACGTATGGAACATAGGTACCCAAGCAAACGACTTTTGTACAAAGTACTTTCTCTGGTATAAAGGTTCTATTTTTAATGCCATTTTTATTTTTTATGTATCTAGATTTTTTAAACAAGCAAATGGCCCATCTAGACTTATACCCAAAAAGTGTTTGTAGATTTTGCCACAATGAGGAAGAAACGCCGCAGCACTTAATGTGTACCTTTAGTCTTCTCATACATAAACGATATATCTCCTTTGGAAAACACACTTTATATCCTGAGGAAATAAAAAAACATCGCTGCAAAAAAAAACATCTTAAAATCCATAGATCGAAATTAGCAACGAATTTAAAAAAAGGGCGAGCATAAAAGATCATGGAAAGGTCGCAGTGTCACAGGTTTTTCTGTTTGAAAAAGCCCGTCTTTCAGTAATAATAAATCTAGATTTTTAATTCGTCTTGAAATCTAAAAAAATATTCTAACGACTATAATTCCTAATGGATAATTAGAAGTCTTCGTAGATGTGTTGTGATGAACGCAACGCTCCGCATGCCCGCATTATGCCGAACGTATTAGAACATAACATAACATGATTGAGGGCGAGCCTTCCGCTGTCATTTTGTTTTGGTATTTTAAAAGAATAGAATAGAAGAGAAACATCTATTGTCAGTAAACATACAATTACAATATAAAATATAAATAATATATACAAAAAGTGTCCCATACTAGGCAAAAGGAACCGGCTCAGCTGATGCTGTGAGTGTCCCAGCGCAATGTGAACAGCTGCACAGCGCTGGTTTTCAGCCAGTTCCATTTTCAAAAACCTACTTGTTTAAATAGACATACAATTTCAAATACTTTTAAACGTTCGTGTTCTCAAGTCGAGTAAAACATATATACGGTCGAATTGAGAAACCTCCTCTTTTTTTTGAGCTGGTGAAAAATTACGTCACGTCAAGGGTTCAAAATATTATTTGCTGTTAGCGACACCTGTTGCTTAAATTGTACCCAGTTTAACCTTCCGGGTTCAAGCATAATGTGCTACAATTATTAAAATAAAGTACTGTAATAAAGTACTACATAAAAATATATATAATATTACTAGCTGATCCCGTAAACGTTGTTTTACCACTTATTGCGAAATATAAAAATCGCAATTAAAATACAGGGGTCGATCGTAAAACGATGACAATTTAAAGTTGTATGTATTTTTCAATGCTAAATTATAATAAAATAAAAATAAAAGAATTTGTCAAAAAAATAAAAAAAAATATTTTGGGGTGGGTCACCCTTATCATTGACGGGTATGAAAAATAGATGTTGGCCGATTCTCAGACTTACCCAATATGCACACAAAATTTGGTAAATATCGGTAAAGCCGTTTCGGAGGAGTTTAGTAACAAACACCATGACACGAGAATTTTATATATAAGATATATTTATAAAATGGTATGTTTAAAAAATATGCAACTTAAATTATTTAAATTAAAGTTGCATAAATAAATCGAGATCAAATTTAAACCCTCAAAAATGTATTTATATTTAATATTATTACTTATATGTTTATTTATTTTTTTACTATATTGCACCAACATTACAGGACTTGTTGAAGAATTTCCAATAAGAATAGTGTATGTACAAAAGGCGGTCTTATTGCAAAGCAATCTCTTCCAGACAAGCTTTAGTTGTTCTACATATGTAATTATATAAAGTATGTTCAGTAAAAACATGTTATTAGAATTTTTAAGAACAAATTTATATATATTAGACTCACATATGGATAAAAGCTTTTGATAAAAAAAAAGTATAGGTATTTATATAAAATCAACAAAACGTCATCATATCAGAAGTTAACTGTCCACTGCTGAACATAGGTCTTCCCCAATTGGCAGGTTTTGGCAGTAGTTGCTACGATTGACAAATGAATCAGCAACTGTAGGCTTTGGTGATTTTTTTTTACAGGGAGCAAACGAGCATGCGGCTCACCTGATGGTAAGTGACTACCGCCACCCATGGTCACCCACAACACCTACGGCATTGCAGGTGTGCTGCCGGCCTTTTAAAAAGGAATATGCTCTTTTCTTGAAGGTTATGTTGTCGTATCGGTTCGGAAATACTGCTGCTGGAAGTTGATTCCAAAGAGTGGTTGTGCGTGGGAGAAAGTGCCTTGAAAAACGCACGGTAGAGGACCGCCACTCGTCCAGATGGTTGGGATGAAATTTGGTGATGTTTTCAGAGGGACGCTGCTTTCAATCCCTCCACGTCCTTTTAGTCGTCTCTTACAACACCTACGGGAAAGGAAGGCGTAGCCCATTCTATGCCGAGACCACACGGCGAAAAGAAGCAAATATTCTTAGAAATTTATTATATCGCTTATTAAAAAAGAACACAAACAAATGTCAAACTCTAACAAACAGGTTTTTATTCTAATTTTTGGGCAAATTTTTAATATTACTGAAAATAGCAAAAACAAATGAGACATAAATACCCTGAGAGATAGATCATGGAAAGGTCGCAGATGGTCTCAGGCTTTTTTGCTTAAAAAAAATTATCTTTCATTAATATTAAATACCCTTGCAACCGACTTTTATACAAATTTACGTAAAAAATGTATATACCTCTGAATAGCAAAACATCATTCAGTTTTACTTCGATCCATTTTTGTTTGTTTAAAAATACAATACACCAATAAAATAAATAGAATGTACCTAAAGAGAAATGTTTGTATTATAGAACTAAATAATTTATATTCACAATAGTTTTGAAAAATTTATTGTTCGAACATGAATAATGTTCAGAATGAGACCAATTCAGAGGTCGGCTTTAAACGACTTTACCACTAACATCTACTGTTATGACAAAACTATTTGTTATTTTAATGTAACCCTCTATAAAATGATTCAAATTAATTCACAAAATTCAAACTTGAGACTGAAAATGTATATAGTCTATTGAGAAATAAAACTATATTTAGTTAAAATGTATTGGGGAAAGGGGTTACTAGTAAGGGAGACTTTGTACAAAAGTCGTTTGCTTGAACACCTCTGTCCCATTCGTGTTTCAACCGTGAAGCAGTTGTGTTTGCATGGCTGTGTTTCGGTTTGAAGGGTGGGATATGAGGGTACAGAGGAATAACACTTGACTCTTCAGGAATGGCAACTCATGGGGGGTATCATGGGCGAAACAGTATACTCTGTTATGTCCATGGTACTGCTCATGTCTATAGGCGACGGTTACCACTTTCCATCAGGTGGGCCGTCAGCTTGTTTGTCATTCTAAGTTGTATAAAAAAAAGACTTGCGACTCTATAGCTAGCATTTTTTTAAGAGATAATAATGGAATTGTAATCTTGCCTGCAAAGGCAGGTCAGTTAACCCATCGTGATGAATACAACTGGAATTCAGCACTATAGTTTCCAAGGGGGACCACGTGGAGGTCGATCTGACAGAGTATATTGCTAGCAATGAGACTGGTAGTTTCATTACTAAAATCCCTTCCCCCATTGCTAACACTTTTTTACTATTCTATTAAGTCGAACTATTAAGCCTAACTTCAGGCTGCAGCTGAAAATCAGTGCTTTGCTTTTAAGCAAAACCATCACTGAGCTGTAGCCTATTTGGGTCACTGCGACACACATGGCGAAACCATATTTTCATATTTCATCTTTTGTGTATTTTGAAAAGTGTAAATAATTTGATTGTATAAACTCATTTGTAAATTTACGTGTGTCATAAATGGCTCAAATAAAAAGTTTATCAATCTATCTACCTATCTAACTCCACGCGATCCTGCTGGAAACTATAATAGGGATTTCTCGCTAATACGGCGAAATGCAATAAATTATATGTAATTAATTATTAAGTTATTTTAGTTGTAAACTTCCCTCGAAAAAAATAAGTCAAAAAATATATTCGTTTATCAAAGAATTCTAAAACAAATGAAGTATTTGTATGCAATGTCTTTTGCATGTACCTCTCTATCTTATCTGTTAGTGAGGTGGGCTTGTTTCCATGCTGTTGCGGTTCAAAACGTGATAAGGAGGTATATATATTATTGTGTTATTGAAATTACTCAGTACAAAGAACATATAAGTCCTTAAGAAGTATAAATATGTAAACGGATTTTTTTTTATACAACTTAGATTGGCAAACAAGCTGACGGCCTACCTGATGGAAAGTGGTAACCGTCGCCTATAGACATGAGCAGTACCATGGACATAACAGAGTATACTGTTACGCCCATGATACCCCCCATGCGTTGCCATTCCTGAAGACTCAGGTGTTATTCCTCTGTACCCAGTAAATTCACGCCATATCCCACCCTTCAAACCGAAACACAGCCATGCAAACACAACTGCTTCACGGTTGAAACACGAATGGGACAAAGGTACCCAAGCAATCGACTTTTGTAGAAAGTGTGTAAAGAATATCTTACGGATAAATAAATCGTATTAAACAAATAAATATTTAATTTTCATCAACAATCTATATTTACATGCAAATTCTAACTCTACAATACAGTATATATATATATATATATATATATATATATATATATATATATATATATATATATATATATATTATATACATTGCTAATTCGATAGAATATAAATTTATTACGATTGTTGGCGCTAGTATTTTACATATATACAATAAAATTTCAAACCATAAATTATATATATTTTTATGTTCATCAATATCATATATAATATCAATAATCATCTGCTCTCGATTATTTGGTTTGGTTTATTGTGGAAACTTCACTGATTTATGTTCTGGTTGTGTATAGTATTTTATATGTCTTAGATATTGTATGTTTCCCTTTCAAAGTAAAATTAAAAAAAAAAATTAAAAAAAATTTCGCCTATACACATTGTGATTTCATTCGTAGACGTATAAATAAATGTTCCCAAATACCTATCATTTTGTACAAATAAATTTCGTTTATAACAAGAACCGTTTACATAGTGTAATGAACAGAGACTCGTTAAAGCAATTTTAATTGAAGCCAAACCTTCAATTGACTTTGATCCGTTGTCTTATTTATCCCTTCATTTCAAATTTATTGATTGTTCCCACAGGACAATTCCTTTCCTAAAAGCTCAGTAACTTTGTCAAGTTTGCAACGTTATGTTAAAGCGATGTAACTTATATAACATTGATCCATAGACTAAGGATGATACTGCAGTATCATCCTTAGTCTATGGATCCTTAGCCTCTTACATTATGGTACATAAAAAAAGATAAATAGATACACACACAGTGCTATCAAGGTCTAAACTCAGTAAACCTTGTATAAATGTATAGCATAAATGTATTATATTAATAATTGTACTAAAAAACTAGCTAAAAAATATTTTTTAACAAGTTACTCTAACTAACAAATCTAACGTATCTACATACACAAAATTAATTCGATACTTCCAAACGCGTTGCTTCTTTCTTTGAAGTGACAACTTCTTTAGGCGGGTTGGGCATTTTTTGAGATGGAAAAAATAATTGAGCTCGCAACACTGTCACTGGTGAAAATTAAATAGTAACTCCATCTACGCTATCGATATACGCTGGCGAAACACCAGCGAAGGTTGATAGGTGAAGATGAAAGCAGGCCAGTTAGCCATTGTAACAAATTCGGCAAGAATTAACCGCGACGGTTTTCAGGGGCGAACCGCGTGAAAGTCGACCTGACAGGGTATATTGCTAGCAATGGAGCTGTGTAGATCCCATTATGAACAACTTTTTTCCCCCAACATATCGCGTCGTAACATATTACTACACATAAAATACACATAAAAACTTTTTTCTCATTTTTATTAGACTTAAGAGACGGACCACCATTTGAATCGATGGGAAGTGACGGTAAGCGCGTAGATGTAGATCGCCGGCCTATAAATAGCCCATTCATTTCTGCTTTGAATAGGTTCAGGAAAAGCAGATAAAATATTAGTGTCACATCTATCACATCCAATGGAGTGAATCGAAATCGAAACCACACGCGTGACCACACATCGCTCTCTGCAATTACAGAAATCTGCGTCGTGCAAACGGATTAAATGCACCAAATGCATTCATAGATTCACACGTATTAGTGCATTGGAATCCTAATTCCCTTCTTTACCGTTTTTAACGTTTTTACTACGATAGATAGATAGATAATCTTTATTGTTTTCTCCAAAAGATTACAATAGTAACTTATTATAAATATAAATAATTACAAGAAATAATCACAATGAGAAAACAATGGGCGACCTTATCGCTAAGAGCGATCTCTTTCAAGCAACCTTTGGATGGAGAGGAGTAATTATAAACAATTTGGTGGGAGGCACGATTCTGATTCGGAAAAATTCTGTTAGTTCTAAATATGGGAGATGTGATACATATAAGAATATAAACATTATCCCTAAATATATATATATATATATATATATATATATATATATATATATATATATATATATATATATATATATATATATATATATATATTAATGTATATAACTACCTATTTAACTTATATTTTAATGTAATAACGTGTAATTATATCGAGAAAACGCGACGAATTTCGGTATCAATAAAAGCCGCTCATGAATAAGGATCACGAATTGATCCCGAAAGTAGTCGAACTTTCTCAATCAAACAAGTTAGTTAAAGCGGCAGTTATTAAATTAAAATTTTTATGCTGATACGAATCCTACTTCCAAAATGCACGCGTACAAACAGCGGGCAAGCGCTAGTCTTAAAAAATCCCATAACTAAGTACACATAAAAACAAAAACCTTCCACGAATTCTTAAAATAGAAAATAATACTTCCATTTTCCTCTTTTTACCTAAGCAATCTAAATATAACGGTGTGTACAGTCCCGAAAAATATTATATCCAAAAGACCCGTATAGATCATCGACACACTTTGTTAAGTGTTATTCATCATATCAGCCTTTAACTGTCCACTGCTGGACATAAGTCTCCAAAGACATAATTAAGCTAATATTAATATTTCCTTTAAGTAGACATATATATAAAATAGGATAAACAAATACCATTCAAGTCACATTTCTCCTTAAATTAATTGTTTTAATGAATTATATGTTAATAAACAGGTCCTAAACATACATACATAACAATGAATATGATTTATTAAACTCAAACAATTTGTCCTTATTTTTTTAGGAAATTCGTCGCAACATCACATAAATTAAATTTAATATTAAAATAAACAATTTAATACAAATATACATTAACTTATCAATGAAGATGTACATTTTAATGAACCTGTTCAATTTTAAATTTCATTGTCTCAATTTACATAAAATTATCTTGAAAGACCACATAAACTTTTTATTGGCGGATGTTTATTAGCGCGCAATTGTTGCGGCAGACTATTTGTTCTATTTCATTAATAACTAAGTAGAATATAAATTAATTAATATTGTATTCAAATGTGTCAATAAAATTAGAAATAAATATGTAATTTTATACTATAATTCTGTGCTGCACTTTAGTATTTTTTCTTGAACAAATTTCAATATTTCTTTCTTTCTTAATAATCATCCTAACCACTCTATTACGTATTTATTTAGTACCCTAAATATTTTGCACTAATACAACCACTTCTTTGTTTGTTTACTTTTTATTTATTTGTTTATTTAATATTTCTTTATTAATTATTTTATTTTTATTTATTTGTTTATTTTATTTATTTAATTATTTTTTATTTATTCATTTAGTATACAACTAGTTGACATCCCTATAACTTAAGACAAGTATTATTAACTCACACCAAACACTCAAACACCATCTCACACAGTAAGCGATTTCCTTAGCTATTTATATCTCCAATTACTTGTCATTCCAATAACTCGCACACAAATATATTAATTAACATTAAAAATTCATTAATCATAATTATATTATACGAGTAAAAGTTTAGTACCCAAATAAAATTATCACTCCAATGCCACAAAATACTTTGTATTACTATCACTCCAATCATTTACTACTGTCACTATGTAACAACTCATCATTCCAATTTATTAATACATATTCCAAACATTCAACGTACTCAATATTTATTACACTATTAATTTGTGATATGTTTATAGGACGTTAAGCTATCAATTACCACTCCAAAACACAAAACTGCAATTAGATACTAAATCAACCAAATATGTATCTAATTTCTTATCTTATATTCGCGTATGGAGTCAGCTAAACCATTGCACGTCGATCCATAGGGATCTTTTGTGCTTCCCCCTACCTTATATAGATTCTATGTGTTACTTTAACGATATCCCGCAGATTAAGATATCCGTAGTCCCCTGGCTCAGGATAAGCCGTTCCCAGTAGCCTCATACGCATACTTGCCAACGAATCGCAGCTGCACATTAAATGTTCCAACTACCGCCACTAACTTAGGCATTATAATTTATTGACAAACACTCAAAACCATATCATTTAATACCTCGTTATTTTGGAGTCTTAAACAGTAATATGTGTGATTGGAGTGGTAATTTACGACCACCCTTGTCCTGTAATACTAAAATTAAAGGCAAGACTGACTCACTTAAAATCCAATCACACCACACCATAATAACACTTCACTCACCAATAAATTACTAATTAGTACTCCAATCATTTACTATTGCTAAATAAGTTTGCATTCCAATTATTGTCATCCCAAATATCTAATAATATTATTCTTGATTAAAAAGTACATAAAACAATATTTGTGATAGAGGTGGTAATTCTCCAATTACCACCCCAATCACAATATCACAATAACTTAACACCAAATTGAGCAACCCAATAATTTACTAATCACCACTCCAATAAAACAATATTTGTGATTGTCAATATTGAGGTGGTAATTTTCCAATTACCACGCCAATCACAATATCACAATAACTTAACACCAAATTGAACAACCCAATAATTCACTAATCACCACTCCAGAAATATACTTCCACCACTATTATCAACTACATACCTGGTGAATAAAGCAGCGAAGAACCATACAAGTGCACAGATGAGGGCGGCTCTTGTCTTAGTGCAAACGTAACCAGCTCTCAGTGGCTCGCAGATCGCGTAGTACCGTTCGAAGCTGATCGCCAAGATGGTGAGGACAGATGCGTGGGTGACTGTGAGCTCGACGAAAGGCACCGCTAAACCTGGGGGAAGGTAATTCACTTTGTAATTTTAAATTGTTCATATCTAAAATGGCAAATAAAGTAATGAGCGAGTTTTGACTGTTTTCGGTTTGAAAGGTGGGCATATGGCATATGGCAGTGAATTTACAGGGTATAGAGGAACAACACCTGAGTCCTCAGGGATGGCGACGCATGTGGGGTATCATGGGCGAAACAGTATACTCTGTTGTGTCCATGGTACTGCTCATGTCTATAGGCGACGGTTACCACTTTCCATCAGGTGGGCCGTCAGCTTGTTTGCCATTCTAAGTTGTATAAAAAAAAATTTACCAATAGTTGTACAAACGTCGAACTACTGAACTCGATCTAGATTTTTGTCTGATGTACATTTTATTATTCATACGTGATAAACGTATCTACGTCACATGCTAAAAATATTTACCTTTGAAATCCGACTATCGGATGTGGATTAATAGGGCTACGAATGGCCAGAAATATCAGTTATTCGAAGGGACCGAGTATCCGTGTAGAAATCCTTCCTGTTCTCAGAAGTTTAATACATGACAAAAGATATGTATGCTCCAGTTAAAAATTTAAATAATCATAGTTACGCACTAAGAAATAAAACTAATATTTCCACGAACACGACTTACAAAACTTATAAAATAAGATCATCTTCATGATCATATCAGCCGTTGACTGTCCACTACTAAACATAGGCCTTCCCCTATTGGGGTGCTTTACAAGTAATTGCCACGCTTAGCAAGCGGATTGGCAACCACAGTTAGACTTGATGGTACAGCCCATCCCTAGATTATTAAGTTCCCTTAGTCACCTCTAACGACACCCACGAGAAAGAAAGGAGTGGTCCATTCTATCCGGAACCACACGCCAATTTATCTATACTTATAATAATCTGTAGAGAGGTCAATTCTGTACATGAAATATATTTCCAAAATAACTATCACGCGGTGATTAGTGATCGATACTGATGCCAAAAATGCAATCAGTAAAATTTTTGTCTGTCTATCTGTATGTTCGTTATAGAAACAAAAACTACTCGACGTATTTTAACGAAACTTGGTACAATTATTCTTCATACTCCTGGGCAGGTTATAGTATCCTTTTCATCACGCTACAATCAATAGGAGCAGAGCAGTGAAGGGAAATGTTGGGAAAACGGGAGAAGTTACTTCATTTTTAAGCTTCCGTCGCGTGTGCAACTTTAATGGCCACTTTTTAATATGTAAAAATGTCCACCCGTGCGAAACCGGCCGCTAGTATAAAATAAGGTGTTTAAAAATAAAAATGTAGTTGATACGTATATACGTAATGTAAATTACCCAAATACAAAAATACTAACTAATAAACAAGCCAATAAAACTACATCTTTTTATAACGTGACAGAATACCTAAATGCAAATTTTAGTAATAAAATAAAATTCAAGCATAAACTACGGTCTTTTTATTTAGAATCTCTAGGATCTAGTAATATGCTTTAGACGCATTTTTGCTTTGTCTGATACTAGTATTTCCCTTTATCTGAGAAGTTTTACGTCTCACACTATTTATTATTTAAATGTATTTAACATTTATTATATACTAGCGACTTCGCACGGGTGCACATTACATCACATCACATTTGAAACCTTTAAAATTATCTGTATTTCTCTATAATATTATGCTTGTATTATACATATATAAACCTTTCTCTTGAATCACTCTATCTATTAAAAAAAAAACAACTAAAAAAATAATCAATATCGATTAAAAATCTAATAATAACAATAATATCACGTACCTACAAAATATAGGTGAGTTAAGAACCTCCTTTTAAATGTTGCAAATAAATTTCACTACTTAATTTAAATTTCTTACCCTAATGGAAGGAAGGAGGGGGAGAGGGAGACCGAGACATAGTCACATCAGACAGGTCAAGGAAGGAGTTGGTGTCGTGTCGTATCAAGTGGTGAAGAGACTCGCTGATAATCGTAGCAAGTGGCAAGAGCTCCACCGACAAGAGTGCAGCTCTTAAATAGGATAGATAGATTCTAATGGAAGACAGGCGCGACAGATACATATATATGTATCTATGAATTTAAATTACAAAAAAAAAACAAAACCTACTGAGTATATTGAAACGCTGTACCAAACATTTCAGCCGGCGAACTTCCAAATAACATATAGATCGGTTGAACTAAATAAAAAACTACTTTATATTCAAATTGTTTGGGTTATAACTTGTTGTTTATCTGTGTGGGTGAAGGCTTTTAGTGGATAAGTATTTGCAATGAATTTGAAAGCATCTGCTATGTTGTTAAATATTGCGAAAATATTTTGCTACTTTATACATTATTTTTGATACAATATTTACGTTTTTTTTTTTTAATGCATAAAAATAAGATTTAAATGTTAGTACTTTATCTATAAGGCTTTAATCACATCAAAAGCGAAGCGCAGTTAAACCTATTTTAACATTAGGTATGCGTAAACCATATATGTTCTCTTATTCCAAAAGAAATACTATTAGTGCTTAGTATTTGTGTAACAAATAGTAATTCTTTATTGATTTCCAATCTCAATCCAATATATCAACAGATAGATCTTTTAGACCTCGGTCTTGGTTTTTCTTTATGAATTCAATCAATCATTTTTATCTTTTGAAAAAATTATGTGTATCAACTGCTTATTTGTATGGGGTAAATTAAATATCCACACAACTGCCTTTTTTATAGCCATATGTTATAGGAGGTATTTACCACAGAACAAAGTAAGTAGCGAGCAATTGAGAGATAGGGAAAATATATGTAAAACGAAACGTCGCTGCTTATTCGATTTCAAATCTAAAAGCGCATATTAGTGTGAAAACGCATGTATTCGCTGAAGATAGACAACTTGACGAATTTTACCGCATATAAATTATCTGTGGGAAATAGCAATAATGCGTTTTACGCTATTTCGCGCTTTCACCAATGTGACTCGATCCTAAACCGCAAAATAGAATTATCTAGTAAACAGTGAAACAAATTTTCATTGCTATTAACACATCAATATAATCTTTGAATAATATTTAAGAAGTCATAATAGTGACTAAATAAAACGGTAATGGTAATAAATAATAGTGTTGTAAAAAATAAAACACGGAAAACACAAATAGTATTATGGTCGCACAATTATTTAAAATCGTGTCACAGATCTTAAATTGAATCTATTCGGCCCACAGAGATGTCCCCTCGGTAAAACGGAAATAGGTACTTAGTAATAATTTTATACGATTCATTGGTAGGTATGTCTTAAAAATAATGTAAGAACTACAACAAATACATGATCCATAGATTGAAATCCTTAACAATAATATTGTAAATGTGAGATGTAAAGAAATGACTCCAGTACATGCACAGATTTATATGTAGTATAGATTAAGAATTACTGGCATACTCTCAAAAGCTTAAATCAAAATATATTCCTGATACTTAAGTGTTGTGCGACCCAGTAAATAACCAAAAAGTTAGGTAAAAAATGTTGACCTTTAACCAAACTAATAATAACAATAACGGCGCGCCTTTATAATCTATACAAATCTATTCTAATCCATCGTTTCTCAAACTGTGTTGTGCGGTCCAGTAAATAACCAAAAAGTTAGGTAAAAAATGTTGACCTTTAACCAAACTAATATAAGTTTTATATTATCAATACAAAATTATTTATTTTTATTTACAATGATAAATAAATCCAAAATTTGAAAACTTTTAAATAAAAAAAATATATAATGAATGTTCGCTTTTAATTAAATTACTTCAAATAACAACTTTGGTAAAATGTAATTATTTTACACTTTTTTTATGCTACTTAGAATGGCAAACAAGCTGACAACCTACCTGATGGAAAATGGTAACCATCGCCTACAGACATAAGCAGTACCAAGGACATAACAGAGTATAACTATTTCGCCCATGATACCTCCCATTAGTTGCCATTCCTGACAACTCAGGTGTTATTCCTACGTACCCTGTAAATTCACTGCCATATCCCACCCTTCAAACCAAAACACAGCCGTGCAAACACAATTGCTTCTCAGTAGAATCACGAACGGGACAGAGGTGGCCAAGCAAGAACTTGTTATTTGATTAAAAATATGTACATTAATATCACTGAAAGTGACCCCCACTCTCAAGAACTGTGACCCTCAGGTTTAGAAACATTACACAGATATTTATGTATAACTAATAAATCTATCGAGCAGAGAGTATTTAATCCTTATTGATGCATCCCAACATCCCACTTTACATATAGAACAACATTATTAATTCTCCATTCACAGATTTACACCATAAGCTGTGGGTATTGTTCACTCTAATATGTATAATAATATAATTTAACGTCTTTATGTATATCGTAGATCTATTATACTATTATATTACTACCTAGTGGAGCCTCTAGGATTCTAATTTTCAAGTGCAGTATTTTTCAGTCAGACAACAAAAATTTGCCGTGTGCGCCAAACGTGGCAATTACTGGCACCCCCTAATAGGATGAGTAAAAAAACATAATAAATGAAAAAGAAATTACAGGGTAAGTACAGAGACATAACATCTTAGTCCCCAAAAATAGCTACGCATGAGGGGTATCATGAGCGACACTGTATACTCTGTTTTTTTTTTTACTTTGTTTTCTGTCGCTACTTTGTTTTTTGCGACATCCTTCTAATCTGTGTTCTTACTTTAACTGTGTATAAAACTGAGGATTTTTTTTATTAATATATAAATTTAAGTATATATAAAATTAATATGTAAAAAGTTGTAAACTGTGTGTATAAGACTTTATCACGGTATACTCTGTTATGTCCATTGTACTGTTCATGTCTACAAGCGACGGTTATCACTTTCTATCAGGTGGTCCGTCAGCTTGTTTGCCGTTACTTGTAAGTAACATAAAAAAATACATTAGTAAAACCATGAAATACAGAGAGACCTCTTGTCGTCAAATTGACAAGCTCATTTCATTGATACAGACCCAGTTTTGTCTACCACCAGGAAAATAGGAATATAAACAGCCAATAATTGAAGCTCTAATAGACAGATGTTTCGTCAGCCAATAAATTCCGCCCGCATAGTTTTTCGCCGCTGTTGTTTTTTGACGAAATTATCTATATGTAATAAACATGTCGGTCTATTTGGAAAGATACTAATGTGTGTCAATGTACGGGTTTGTTTTTCTAAACTAACTTTATAAGCAGGAAATATTTTTAATTTGTTTGTTTGGTACAATAAATCAAACAATTGTTATTTATTTATTTTTATTTATTTAGTTAACACTTTATTGCACCAGTATTACAGGACTTTTTTGTTTTCTCTTTTTTTGATGAGTGAAAATGGAATGGTAACCCCGCCTGCACTAACGGGATACGCTGGCAGAGTACCTGTGAAGGGTGATCGATGAGAATGAAAACAGGCCAGTTAGCCCATCATGATAAATTCAATTAGAATTAGCCACGATGGTTTCTAGGGGGAACCGCGTGGAGGTCGACCTGACAAAGTATATTGCTAGCAATGGAACTAATAGCTCACATTACTAACAACCCCTTCCCCCCATATTACAGGACTTGTTGAAGCATTTTCAATAAGAATTGTGTATGTACAAAAGGCAGTCTTATGGCTAAGCAATTTTTTCCAGAAAACCTTTGGATAAAAAGACTTAAAGAATAAATGGATAGATGGCGTGTTAAAGAATAAATTTATCTGTGCGTTTTATTCGTTTTAAAATAAAATTAATAACAAGATTTCTAGTTAATAACTTCGTTACGATTGAATACGCTATTTTAGGAGAACAAGATTTACTTCTAAATTCCAATATATATTCTTGGCTTTAACAAGGCGTGTCCCAAAGCCAGTCATTCAACACCTAGCTACCGTCAATTTGCATTACACAAGTCGTCACCCAAAATGGCTTCCACTGATTTATTGCGCGTAGATAAACGGCCCTTTCTCTTGTCTTACAATTGTCAATTATATTTCTTTTAGTAGGAAAAATCTTTGAATAAGATGTTCAAAAATAAATTATTCTTACAAGACAAAGAAATTTGGTTTGTTTTACTTTGATAGTAAATTAAGTGATTTAAATGTTTTGCCAAGTTTTTCGGTAAACAATGTTGCTTATGTTTATTTTGTACCCGTCTGAACAAAAGAGAGTGTATATATATATAAGGGCTGAAATATATAGATATATATATATATATATATATATATATATACATATATATATATATATATATATATATATATATATATATATATATATATATATATATATATATATATATATATATATATATATATACACTACCTAGTATCCACATTAAACAAATTGAGTTTAGGAATAGATGGCGCTCTGTAATATGTCAAATGATAATAAAAAAAAATAATTAAATTAACGAATCGACTATTAAATAATAAACCTAAAATTATAGTAAATGCTTAAGCACAAATAGCATACATACACTTATTACACATAATGTTGTTTTTTTCTTTTTTAAATTTTATATTCTTTTTTTTTATATATATAAATATTGTGTGTAGTTTCGTTGTTATAATTCTTAATATTTTTTTGTTTTTTAAACCCCTGTGTGGGTGTAGTCGCATATTTCTGTAGAATAAAGTTTCTTTCTTTATTTCTTTCAATTAAGTATATATTTGTACGCATTGCCTTTGTGTTCGTGTGGTCACATGACGTACTATTATAACAAAAAAAAAACTTAAAGCAATAAATAAGAACAACACAAATATTTCAAATGAGAATCGCCTCTAAATGTAACAGCAAAAAGTTATTATTAGTACGGAAACTGCGATATGGGTCCCGAAGGATGTTTGCTGACAGTGCAAAAACTAACGTCTATGGGGCAACGACATAGTGCCATCGAAATGGGACGGAAACTACAGGAAAATTTACTAATTTATCGAAGCCGTGTTGTGACCGTCCAAACGTACGAATTTATTTCATTTAATTAAAAGGATTATTATATACTTTTTTAAGTTATTTAAAAAGGGTTTTTTGTCATTACAACTTAGAATGGCAAATATAGTTGACGGCCCACCTGATGTAACCGTCGCCTATAGACATGAGCAGTACCAATTGCTTAATTCGTTTGATTTTTTTTTACAATTTACTAACTTGTGCCTGCGACTTTGTCGGCATCCCCAGGTATTTTTTACTGACCAAAATGAATAATAGCCTATATCCTTCTATCTATCTTCGTCTATAGCTCTGGTATCTCTGCACATCCTGAAGGTTGACTGGTAGAAAATGCCTATAACATTAAGTTCGCCTTTACTTCATCATTTCAGCCAGTAATTGCTGGACATAAGACTTCCCCATAAGGGGAGTTTTGCCAGTAGTTGCCACACTTGGCAAGCTGGTTAGCAATCACAATTAGGCTTTAAGTGATGTTTTAAGACGGTGCTGGTCATCCCTCGCCCTCCTTAGTCGCCTCTTACGACACCCACAGGAAAAGAAGGGATGGCCTATTCTATGCTGGAATCATACGACCGCCTTTGTTTACATTTTTACTAATTAATTATTATTACTGTATATTTTAGTGCAATAATATATACATATATATAATAGTTAACATAATTGTATTGTATGCCCGTTGTATGGGTAGGCTGTGTTTTCCTTTAAGACGTTAATAACATCTTACGAAAAATTATAATGTATAGCTCACAATAAATATTTATTCTATTCTATTCTATTCTAACATATGTAAATACAAATAAAACACAATTAAATTTAAATCTTTCTACATTTTTTTTTTTGGTGGATGAAAATGAAATGGTAACACCGCCTGCGCTAACGGGATATGCTGGCGGAGCACCAGAGAAGGGTGATCGATGAGAATGAAAACAGGCCAGTTAGCCCATCATGATGAATTCATCAGTAATTAACCATGATAGTTTCCAGGGGAACGGCGAGGAGGTCGATCTGGTTGGGTATATTGCTAGCAATGGGATTTTTAGTCTCCATTATTAACAATCCCTTTCCCCCCATCTTTCTCCATTTAGAACTTGGTTAAAAAAGTAATCTTGAAAATAAGACAATTAAGTTAGTTGCGGTAATCGAAAGTCGACGTTCTGTTTAATTAAATGTACCTCAAAGAAAACTCACGTTAAATACAAAAGCAATATTCCTTCTCATCGAATAAAATGAAAGATTAATTTTATTGTTTTACATTAAAGAGAAAATAGGTATTTCATTTTATAAAGCTTTTGTTGGGAACCGTGGCATTCGTGTAAAAGGAAACATTTACAAGTGAAAAGCAAATAAAAACAAACTCAATTGTCATGTACTTTTTATTTATTTTTATTTATTCCACTTTGATTTCAATTTAGTCTAAATCTGTCTGATTATTGTTTTTTACTGACTTCAGAGAGGACGATTCTCAATTCGATTGTATTTTTTTTATACAACTTAAAATGGCAAACAAGCTGACGGCCCACCTGATGGAAAGTGGTAACCGTCGCCTATAGACATGAGTACCATGGACATAACAGAGTATACTGTTTCGCCCGTGATACCCCCATTCGTTACCATTCCTGAGGACTCAGGTGTTATTCCTCTGTACCCAGTAAATTCACGCCATATCCCACACTTCAAACCGTAACACAGCCATGCAAACACAGCTGCTTCACGGTTGAAACACGAATGGGACAGAGGTACCCAAGCAATCGTTAATTGTAAATGTATTTAAAAAAAATCTTTTTTTAACCTAATTCTTACTATTTTTGATTTTGTTCATATTATTTTTTCATAAATATCTCTCATGTACAAACATCTAGGTACAATTTTTTTTTATTTGTAAGATAGGAACCGTAAATAATAAACGCGTATGTTTATATGCCCAAATTGTTTATAATTACTCCTCTCCATCCAAAGGTTGCCTGGAAGAGATCGCTCTTAGCGATAAGGTCGCCCATTGTTTTTTCATTGTGATTATTTCTTGTAATTATTTATATTTATAATAAGTTTACTATTGTAATCTTTTGGAGGAAACAATAAAGAGTATCTATCTATCTATCTAACATCATAATCTATAACTAACTCGTGTTTCTATTGCTTAGCCAATTTCAGTGCCATTCTCGAAATTTAATATCTGCCTTGCGCTGTAGACAGAGAATAATGTGGCCCAAATATCTTGCCGCTGTTGGCTTCATCGGTTATTGTGTTCTGTGGTATGTTTATGGGAATTGTTAGTTCGAATAACATTTTGAGTTAGTTATTAAATCATGTCTGACGACAGATTAATCGTATCTAGATGGAGTGTCGCCCCAGAACTGCTTCGACGACAACTTTATTAAACATTGATCTTGTACTATTTGGTAGATTGTATTCAAGCAAGTTTATAACTTATAAAATTCAAATTTTCATTGAAAAATAACAGCTGCGTTTCTTATAAATTCTTCTCAACTGGAATTGTATTCCGAATTCGGTGATAGAATCATAAAGTAATATTATTAAAAAATGGTTGAAGTTGAGTTTTGAAGTCTTGTATAATAAAATTTATTCCATTCTAAAATGGCGCGCATTTTTAGGGAATATGAAATTGTAATATTTTTTTATATTTAACACTAGATAAGCCTTAGGGTTGTCAACTCTTAAATTTATTTACCTTCTAAATGTCAATAAAATCTCTTTACGTTTATTTATTTATTAATTTTTAATGCAGTACATGTGTACAACACAGAATTAATACTAAAAGCTACTTTTAAATATTACTTTTTATATTTCCTCAATTCAATAATGCACCGCCTACTTATTTCTTGGTTTGCCCAATGGTTGACTGGTAGAAAACACCGTCCGGTGTTAAGTCCGCCAAATGTACATAATTCCATAATACATTAAAATTTAAACAAATAAAATCCTTTTTCGAAGTCCCTTAAGTCAGTATTTTGAATGTCTCCAATTAGATGACGGTCATCGAGATTTTAATGACAATGGTATGAAGTAAGAAAAATGTTGATGGAGCCGGCAATTGGGAATGGTGTCCCATTGAATGCCACCAAAAGAACGGCCAGTAACACCAAGTCATTACAAAAATGGTCGTCATTATTATCACGTTTCAACCGAAAATACAAATGTAAGTGGGAAATAAAAAGATCATAAAGTATGATGGTCTTAACACGATTCGCGGAAAGTGTATTTTAATTCTTGGTCTTCCTAAATCACCCGCAATAGGGTTGGCAACAACGTAATGCGTAAGGGGGGAAAGGGATTGTTGGTAATGGGGTCTAACTGACTTATTGCTAGCAATACACCCTGTCAGGTCGACCTCCACGCGGTTCCCCCTGGAAACCATCGTGGTTAATTCTAATGGGGTCACGATGGGCTAAAAGACCTGCTTTCATTGTTACCTATCATCCTTCACTGGTGCCCCGCCAGCGTATACCGATAGCGCAGGCGGGTCTACCATTCCATTATCACCCATTAAAAAAAAAATAATGCGTAATGCAAAATAATGCATAATTTTATTTATGCACAAGTCGAGTAGTACTATACGAGTATATCTGTACTAATGTAAAGAAGCGGAATAGTCTGTTTGCTCGTTTGAACATGCTAATCTCTGGAACTATCAATTGAATTTGAAAATTATTATTTTGTGGTTGATAAGTCGTTCCTTAAAGAAGGTTAAAGACTATTTATTATTACGATCGAGAGAAAGAAAGAAATATTTTTATTCAAGTAATTTTTAAGATTTATTTGAATTCGCGTATCACGTTACACTAGGTACTATTTATTTATCCCAAATACTACGCACATGTTGTATTTAATAGGAGATCGTAAATTATTATTGTAAACAAATGAAAGTCATCCTGCTCCAAATCCGTACCTATTTATAGCTTTGTTTTTTTAGCTCACAATAGTCCATAAAGTATCAACCCTACGGCACAACAATCCGCGACGTACACTTTATTACACTTAATTAGGGCGCATTGTGGTATAAAAACCCAGTATTGCGGAATTGTGTTTAAACAAAAATGAACCATTACATAAAGCAATAAGGTCTGTGGTGAGCGCAACTGTAACCTAGTATTTGTTAGTGTAGGTCATTTAACACAATGCCGGCATATGCTGCGAATGGTCAGCATTGGGGTATGGTGTATGTGATAGCGATTAATTTTATAATAAGCAGAGCGAATCAAAGTTTATTGACTTCTATACAGGACAATATATAAAACAAAAATTGATAATATCAGCGTTGTAAAATTTATCAGTTCCATCGAAAATTTTGTAACTCCATAAAATGTTTATGGTGGTACCTTTCATTGCAATTTTACAACAGCAGTAGCTGCAGAAAATTATTTAAAGGAATAATTTGTTGAAAAGCAGGCAAATAAAATGCACACATGATAATAAAAGCAATCAAGTAAAAATATTAATTTAAGTAACGATAGGGCGACGACCGTTTTGGCAAAAGCGGTCCCACTGATGTCATTGATTGTAATAATTTTTATTAGCTATAAAATTAATCTTTGTTTTCAAATAAAGTATTTAAGAGACGAATCAAGTGTACCATACATTTAGTGTATCTAATAAAATTTAAAGATCAGCGGGTATCGATAGCTTTAGACATCTTTCAATTCATAGACGTTAAATCCCTAAATCCCATATACGTTCATATTAGATCTTTTATGGGATAGATAGAAACCCACCAGATTTTATACTTAATACTTCGTTTACTTTGTCCAATTTTATGATTCATAAATACACGGTAGCTGCGAAGACTTGTATCCTTTAACACAATTTATCTATTTTATCTACTCATAAAATGTCAGCTAGATATTTCCCAGTACCTATATCCTTCCACTTTTACTATGTTAAAATA
The DNA here is from genome assembly GCF_026898425.1 of Galleria mellonella. Lineage (NCBI taxonomy): Eukaryota > Metazoa > Arthropoda > Insecta > Lepidoptera > Pyralidae > Galleria > Galleria mellonella. The sequence continues at coordinate 3,946,288 of NW_026442082.1, read as the reverse complement.
ATATTAAGTTTAAAAATTAATCCACGTATATTTTTAAAAGCTTTAAGTATTGTCTATTAATCTTTGATCTCTGTATTCATATACGAATCATTAAATAATTCTATGATACCTGATGGAAAGTGGTAACCGTCACTATAGACACATTGCCTTACTGTACTTATACAATTATATCGTTGTGTTCGTTAATTGTCTCGCTTATTCACTATATTATATAATGCAAATCAAGTATACTCATTCATTGTTTTTTTTTATACAACTTAGAATGGCAAACAAACTGACGGCCCACCTGATGGTAAGTGATAACCGTCGCCTATAGGCATGAGCAGTACTATGGACAACAGAGTGTACTGTTTCGCCCATGATACCCCCCATGCGTTGCCATTCCTGAGGACTCAGGTGTTATTCCTCTGTACCCTGTAAATTCACGCCATATTCTACCCTTGAAACCGAAACACAGCCATGCAAACACAACTGCTTCACAGTAGAAACACGAATGGGACAGACTAATTGATATTTTATACACAAAGAATATTTTTAATCAAAATCTGTACTCAATTGTTGATAATGCTCCGCTAAAAGTGGAACCCCGCCTTATTCAATAGCACCAGTAGCGATGACACTCTTTGCCACAGTAATTGATATAAATACAAACAAACAGAAGCCAGATTTTTTCGATTCGACTTCGTTAAGTATTGTCCGTAAGTTGCAGTATTGTATTGACGATAATATCAGAGGAATTTTGAAAGTAGCACGAGCGAGACAATGTTGAGGAAAAAACCGTTTATTTATGAATGTAAGAAAAATATCAAGCAAAGATGTAGTTCAAGTATTAAGAAGGATAAGTAAGCTGAAGTGGCAATGGGCTGGTCACATAGCTTGAAGAACCGACAACCGATAGGGAAGAAAGGTTCTTGAGTGGCAACCACCCACTGAATGCAATGACGAACTCAAATGCATTGCATTTGAGTTCGACTAAAAAAACTATTTAAGTTTTTAAACACGGGAGGAACCCAATATACATATATATATTGGATCAGAATCCACATTACCCATGCCTATTCAGTATAGGATTATACATATATAGACATTTTTTTTGGCTCACTTGTATTATGTTTTATGCCCTAGTTACCTCTTACAGCATTCTAGGAATAAAAAAAGGTGTCGTAAATCTTCAGGTGAGACATAGTGCGTCAACAGATGACGTCTTCACTTCATTTCACATATAATTTTATCGTTTCTGTTATGAAAGTAAAGTTTGAAACAACATTATATTATGTTTTTTTTTTTTATACAACTTAGAATGGCAAACAAGCTGACGGCTCACCTGATGGTAAGTGGAAACCGTCGCCTATAGACATGAGCAGTACCATGGACATAACAGAGTATACTGTTTCGTATAATATATACCCCCCATGTGTTGCCATTTCTGAGGACTTAGGTGTTATTCCTCTGTACCCAGTAAATTCACGCCATATCCCACCCTTCAAACCGAAACACAGCCATGCAAATACAACTGCTCCACGGTAGAAACACGAATGGGACAGTGGTACCCAAGCAATCGACTTTTGTGCAAAGTCTCCCTCTGGTATAAATGTAGATAGATATGTATATGTATATAGATTTATCGACAAAGTTGGTAAAAATCTAGTTGAAAATTTATTTAAAATCTGGATATGTTTAAAGTTCATCGTGTAAGGTGCATCTTTAAAGCAAACGGGTACGAACTTTCACGTGTGAAAGCTAAAAACTTAAAGTAAAATTAGTAATATATTATTATTATTATTATTTCAGCCGTTAACTGCCCACTGCTGGACATAAGCTTTCCCCATAAGAAAAGTTTTACCAGTAGTTGCCACGATTGCCTATAATAATATATAATAATATAATATATGTAAATGTAGTTGAGTTGAGTTTCGTACTTTTCATATTTTCTAATTTTTCTTTAACTTTTTATACAATTACTAATATTTTATAATATTCACCATTTCGGCCTTTAACTTCTGAACATAAGCTTCCTTTTTTCTAGTAGTTACCACACTTAACAGGCCAATTGGCAACCACAGCTAACTGCAGTTGCCAATTAACAAACAACACATTTCAAGAGTCTAAACTTTGGAAATGTTTTAAGAGGGACGTTGCTGGCCATCCCTAGCTTTTCCTTAATCACCATTTAGAACACCAACGGAAAAGGAAGGAGTGGCCTATTCTATGCCGGGACCACACAGTAAGCAATTTTATATTATTATTATTATTACATAATGGTATCATCAATGTTTTCTTGTAAAAACATATCTTATTTCTCGATTGAAAACTAATACATTAAAACAAACTTGGGATGGTGCATCGATCTGACGAAATCTCAACAGTTTTCTTTTATTTATGCAACTTAGAAGCAATAAACTGACGGCCCACCCGATGAAAAGTGATAACCGTCGCCTACAAACATGAACAATCATGCATTGCCATTCCTGAGGACTAAAGTGTTATGCCTCTGTACCCTGTCATTTCATTGCCAAATCACACGAAAAGAGCTTTAATAATATTTGAACTTATTTTAAAGAGACTCAGTTTTATACACCTTTAATGAATATCTGATATTCCCAAAGATCTTAAAGTTAAATAAAGATATTTCATTTTATATGAGAACTTTTTTGTTATTCTAAGTCTTTCTTGACAGGTAATTACAATGCCAACTGAAATTGGAACATAATCTTCTTTGGAACTTTATTTTGAACTTTTATCACTAATTCTTTAATAAACTCTGTTCCAAATATTTCAAAGTATTTAAAATATTTAATATATATATTCTGTGGTATTACTTGTAACTACTTGTATTATATTATCTGTGTTTAGGATCTATAGTCGTATTTTATTGTAACACAAGCTCTATTCACGTTTTTTTAGTGCTATTTTTTTAATGGGAAAAAAATGGAATCAACCCTGCCACGCTATCGATATACGCAAGTAAGGTCATATGTATCGATATACTAATAAGTATTGATAGTTGAAGATGGAGATAGATCAGTTAGCCCATGGTGATGAAATCAAAACCATTCCATTTTTTTTAATGGATGATAATGGAATGGTAACCCCACCCGCGCCATCGGTATACACCGGCGGGGCACCAGTGAAGGATGATAGGGGAGGATGAAGTAGGTCAGTTAGCTCATCGTGACGAATTCAACAAGAATTGTTCACGATGGTTTCCAGGGGGAACCACGTGGTAGTCGACCTAAAAGGGCATATTACTGGCAATAGGCATATCAAACTCCATTGCTAACAATTCCTTTCCCCCAAACCATTCCATTATCATACATTGGAAAAAAATCCCTTCCCCCCACCCAAGAGCGCAGGCGGAGTTACTATACCATTATCACCCACTAAAAAAAGATTAATTTTAGTTTAGTATAGTAAATAAAAAATCATGTTCGTTACCTAGAAATTAGTTCTCCGATTTAAAAATATAGAATTTGAACTTTATCCTAAAACAAAAACTGTTAATTTTGCACTGCAATCCTGTTACGTAGAATTCTATTATGCTCGGCGGAATGCGGGCGAGTCAAGAGACGTACTCGTATACCAAAACGGCAACAGTCGTCTCAAATACCTCTACGTCAGCTGGGATTACCGTGAAGATATTCATTTTAAATCCACAAGTAGGTACTCTCATTTTGCGAAGCAATAAAATAAACGGACACTAAAGCACTTCGCCTCCCATTCCTTAAAAAATCATCAATGACAGTTACAAAGTTTTTTGCTTGGCCTAAATGTGTATTTAACGAAGTTAATGCTACAAGATTATATATATAAACATTCCATAATCTTTTGCTGTCACACTAAACGCTTTCACGAGCTTCAATCCAATTTGTTTGTGTGTTTTTTCGTATTATTTTTTTCGACATTTCCGATCTTATAACACGATTATTGAATTCTGAATATGAGAAAGTCGAAGTGAAGTCGCATATTATACATGCAAGTAGTTTTTGTTTTTATATATAACTTAGAATTGCAAACAAGCTGACGGTTCACCTGATGGAAAGTGGTAACCGTCACCTATAGACATGAGCAGTACCGTGGCCATAACAGATTATACTGTTTCGCCCATTATAACCCCTATGCGTTGCCATTCCTGAGGACTCGGTGTTATTCCTCTGTACCCTGTAAATTCACTGCCACATCTCAATCTTTAAACCGGGTGGAAAGGATTGTTAGTAATGGGGAGGTTAGTCCCCGTTATGGACAACTAAAGACTAATATGATAATAATGATGAAACAATAGTAATTATAGGGTAAAGAGGTTTCTTCAGGGTCGGCAACGAGCGCGTAATACCTTTGGTATTGCAGGCGTTCATAGGCTACGGTAACCGCTTACCGTAGGCCGTATGCTTGTTTGCCACCTCAGTGGTATAAAGAAAAAACAAAATAGATTAAAATGTATACTTACATAACTCCCTTCCCAGGACCCAAGTTTCCGGCTTCGAATTCACTTCAACCAACACGGTCGGCGTACAAACTAGCAACACCATTAAATCCGCAATACTCAAATTCACTAGAAATATATTAGTAGAGTTCCTCATGTCCTTGGTCTTCAGTATTACAATTGGCACCATCACATTTCCTATAACACCTAAACACATTATAGCTATACAAAAGGTCATTGACGTTGCCTTTATATAATACGGTATTTCAGTGTATTCCGTGAAATTAATGCCCGACACACCGATCGCTCCATCGGTATTATTCGAGTACTCGTACGTACCGTTCGATTGGTAATCATAATCGGACATCTCGATTTTCGGCAGTGTGGCATTTTGCGTGTCATTTTTGTAAGTGAGGTGAGCGTATTGTAATGTACTCTGGACTTGTGTGAAATTGTTTATAGAAATCATGTGAATGATGTTGGTGTGTACATTATTTCACATTTTTCGTCCGTGATCCGACGGTGCGCCGCTCTATCTCATTCTTCACAATTCGATGGATGATCTGTAACAAATAAAAACATATTACTTTCACTGTTATCTTAAATCTCTTACTTAGTTTAACATGGGGGAAAGGGATTGTTAGTAATTTGGTCTAACTGCCCCATTACTAGCAATACACCCTATCAATTCGACCTCGAAGTGGTTCCCCCTGGAAACAGTTTTTTTTATACAACTTAGAATGGCAAACAAGCTGACGGCCCACCTGATGGAAAGTGGTAACCGTCGCCTATAGATATGGACAGTACCATGCACATAACAGAGTATGGTATACTGTTTCGCTCATGATACCCCCCATGCGTTGCCATTCCTAAGGACTCAAGTGTTATTCCTCTGTACCCTGTAAATTCACGCCATATCCCACCCTTCAAACCGAAACACAGCCATGCAAACACAACTGCTTCACGGTAGAAACACAAATGGGACAGAGGTACTCAAGCAATCGACTTTTGTACAAAGTCTCCCTCTGGTCAGTCCCTTCTCCCCATAGCTATCGCATTAATTTGCACCTTGCAACTCGCGCTATGTGAAGAAAAACATAATTAAGTTAAAAGGGAAACTTGTGATTAACCTGCGGCGCGAAGTTAAGCAAATTAAGTATCCAAACTTACATACCTTCTACCCACTCGCTTAATCTTGCAAGTTTAACTCCGACCTCATTTCTGTGTTGGTTTTAGCTAAATCTAATTTGTTTTAATGCCACAACAAGTCGTGATCTTTAAATACAATAATCTGTATCGATTCTAACTTGCCAATTAGGTATTTACTATATATATATATATATATATATATATATATATATATATATATATATATATATATATATATATATATATATATATATATAGTATTTTATTCTTTATGGATCTAATTACCGATTCGACTAATTATTTCCAAAGCAAATTAAAGCAAATGTGAGTTTTTTAATTAAACTTAGAGCATACAAGCTGACGGCCCACCTGAAGGAAAAGGTACCACCTAAGGAGTTGTAACCGTCGCCTATAGACATGAGCAGTACCATGGGTATAACAGAGTATACTGGTTCGCCCATGATGCCTCCCATACGTTGCCATTCTTGAGGACTCAGGTGTTATTCCTCTGTATCCTGTAAATTCACTGCCATATCCCAAACCTTCAAACCGAAACACAGCCATGCAAACACAACTGCTTCACGGTAAAAATATGAATAGGACAGAGGTGCCCAAGCAAACGACTTTTGTACAAAGTCTCCCTCTGGTACATTTGTACGTATGTAATAAAATAAAGCCCATACTAAGTTTTCTCATCCATGTCCGTGATGAGACTCTATCATGTTTACGAAGCAATAGACATACATACAAACTTTTCTCATCAGCGCGATTAAATAAATAAGTCATTCTGTTTATCTCATACTAGCAAAACGGCCCGGTTTTACATGAGTTTGTTGAAGAAAAAATGCAGCTAGGTGAAGGATTTTTCAGAATTGGTTAAGTATTATTTGATGATTAAAAAATAAAAGTCAGTCAGTGAATGCAGGTAGCTCAGGACTGTTTCTAATGGATACCTACCATGTATGTACAGATATATATATATATATATATATATATATATATATATATATATATATATATATATATATATATATATATATATACCCATTCTATAATACTAAGGCAATATGGCAGCCATTTGAATCACTTCTCATTAAAATTAACTGTATTTATTATTTTATAAATACTGCAATTAAATGTAAAATAAAGAAATAAATGCTACATATATAGAAGACCCAAGAATTCCCACTGCAAATGTTTTCTGCCAATGCCCCTAGCTTCCGACGCCATTTAATAGCCTATTAAACTAGGGTAGTATATAATTAATAATCAACTCCCCACGGTGCCTGTTGCAAGAACACTGCAACTAAATTACCTTTCTGGCGAAGGTATTGACCGGGTCACTGTGACCCGGTCAATATCTGAAAAAGTGAATTGACACGTACATTGATATTTATACTTCTTCTTCTTATTTTTATTTATTATTTGACAAAAAACACAAAATTACAAATACAAAATACAATGGGCCCCACACTAGACGAACCTGTATCGTGGGCACCCGACAAAGATTAACAAATCACAATGTTATAAATGCGGGTATTGATATAAAAAGAAATAAAAAATTGAAATATTGAAAAAAGTAAAAAAATCAATAATATAAATACACAAGCAATTATAAGATACTGATAATATATGTCCTTAAGAGAAATCACTTATTTAAGAGTTTCCTCTTGACAGAACAACTAATTTATGTATCCTCTTCTAGCCAGCTCTATTATTATTATTAATTTAGCCGTTAACTGTCCACTGCTGGACATAAGCCTTCCCCGTAAGGGGAGTTTTGCCAGTAGTTGCTACGCTTGACAGGCGGGTTGCTACATATCAACTTTCATAATGATTGATTAAAACGATAAGACACCCAAAATGAAGAAACAAATAAACAATATTTTTTTTGGGAAATAAACAATTTCTTATTACACTTAGTATATGCATATAAATAACATACAAAATAGTAAAATTTCCACACGTAAATAGAACGTATTTCACTTTAATTATATATTATTATTTATATTATATATGTCTGTTTATATATTGTAATCTTATTTTAATATTTAAAGTATTTTGCATTTTGTTTGATTCCTTTTACGTATTTACTTTGTCTGACTTGCGCCATCTACCTTTCTCTCTGTACTTATCCATTCTTTATGCCAGATTGCTGTAAGAGATTGCTTTTAGCGATAAGGCCGCCTTTTGTATATGCACATTCTGTATAAATACTCCTTGTACTCGTATACATCTCTACTGTGCGCAATAAAGAGTTTATTGTTATTATTTAAATACACATAAATACCAACCACTGAATAGTAAAAAGTAAGGCAATATGGCAGTGATGAGAGAATTAAGTAACTATAAATACATAATTAGGTGTAGATAACTGCTCTAAGATATATCCTGTACGTAAGTATATCCTAAAGGTTGATTGGTAGAGGATGCGTTTAGCATTTAATCCGCCTTTTGTACCACATTTCATTAGTCAATAAAGTTTAAATAAAAAAATAAATATTCCACACAGAAAAAAAAATAATAAAAAGAAATCGTCTAACTGAATAAATATCTCCTTTATTTATTACCGGAATAAACAAAATATAAATAAAAAAAGAAATAAAGTAAATATTTCACAACTAACCCACGGGACCGTGTTGTTTTAACTGATTGCAATCGAGTTACCATGATACGGAGAATTCAGCTGGAGAGCAAAGATTTGAAATTTTTTTGTCCGGTTCCTTACATTTTACTAGCGATATGACGCAGGCAAAATCTTTTATGCGGAATTGCGTCAGGATAATATAGACCATTACTTGATAATAAAATAGCTGTGTAATTATTTCTATTTATAATTAGTTTACTCTTGTAATCTTTTGAAGTAAACAATAAATAGTATTTAAAAGTATCTATCTACCTATCTTTCTTTAAATAAACGATTGTAATATTGTATATTTTTTGAGGTCATTGTAAATAAAAAATAGCATTTTTTTTAAGAATAGAATAGAATAGAAAAATTTATTGCCATACAATTACAATACAAAATACAAATAACATATACAAAAAGTGTCCTACACCCGGCAAAAGGAACCGGCTCAGCTGATGCTGCGAGTGTCCCAGAGCAATGTGAACAGCTGCACAGCGATGGTTTTCAGCCAGTCCCTCTCTTTTTAAAATAATGATTTAAATTTCTCGAATTATATACATTAAGATTTAATTCCTTTGCTGTGTGACTTACTTTCCCGAGGGTGTCGTAAGAGGCGACTAAGAGAGATTATGGTGGAGGGATGAGCAGCAGCGCCCCTCTCAAAACATCACCAAAGCCTAACTACGATTACTAACTGCCTGCCAAGCGTTTATTCGTCACGGTAGGCCATGATGGTGCCATGCCAGCGTATACCACCAACCCCATTGCTAGCTAAATACCCTATCAGGTCGACCTCCACGCGGTCGAATTTATGTATGAAAATATGTTTGTTTATTACTTCTTGGCGCCTTAACATCTGCACCAATCATCATGAAATTTTATTGATCCAATAAATTGGTGTCAGTACAATACGGGAGTTAACGGTATATACCCAATAGATTTGGCTAAGATAAGCCGACTTCAAAAAAATGAGGTTCTCAATTCGGTTTGAGAGATTTGAAAATTTGAAAGTTTGAATTTTTTTGATTTCTTTATCTTAAAGAATATATTATTATTACATATTTCTCAGGAATGGCAACGCATGGAGGGTATCATGGGCAAAACAGTATACTCTGTTATATCCATGGTACTGCTCATGTCTATAGGCGACGGTTACCACTTTCCATCAGGTGGGCCGTCAGCTTGTTTGCCATTCTAAGTTGTATAAAAAAAAAAGATTAAGCCCATAGTGATTTTATTAAAATCGGTTGAATACATTAGTTTTTAAATTAAATTTACTAGTTTTGACACAACTAAAATCAGTTTGACAGATATGTATGTATGTATGTATGTATGAAATCGGGTTTTTTTTTGTGAAACACAATCTTTAATTATTAAATCAATTAGTCATAGTTTAAGTTTACAAAAAAAGAATATAAAACAAAAAAAAATACAATTGCTTACAAATGGGAACTACTTTTCAAATAACTCCAAAAAGATAATCCTAGTTCGGCGTGGCGCAATCCTTGTAGTAGTCGTAAACCAAAACTATTACTGTTTCAATTAAGCAAGCATTCGGGATCTAAATTCTTATACCCTCATATTTTAATTAAAACAAACATGCAAATAAAGTGTTGAGTCTAACCCGCTAAGATAGGGAGGAAAGGGATTGTTAGTAATGGAGACGGAGAATCCCATTGCTAGCAATATACCCAACCAGGTCGACCTCCACGCGGTTCCCCCTGGAAACTATCATGGTTAATTCCTAAGGAATTCATCATAATGGGCTAACGGGCCTGTTTACATTCTCATCAATCACCCGTCACTGGTGCTCCGCCAGCGTATTCTGTTAGCGCAAGCGGGTTTACTATACCATTTTCACCCATCAAAAAAAAAAACCCGCTAAGATAAAATAATACAAATTCAAAAATAATACTAGTATCTTTTGTATATTTAATTGTATGTATTTATTTATGTAATATCGAAAGTATAATTATCTGTTTTACGTGCATGTCTTCACGAAACACTTTTATTATAGTGAACGACGTCATTCTAAATTGTTGTTTTCGTAAAATTGGCTCACTAATTTATAATTTATATTTGTGAAACACCGTGTCTTGGTAATCTCTTGACTCGGACCCATGCGATACAGGTTCGCCTAGTGCCGAATCCAATATATTCACATTTTAAATTTCTTGTATTTAATAAATCATCATCTTCCTACCCTTATCCCAATCATTTGGGGTCGGCGTAATATGATTTTATCCATATTACAAAAATATTTGGTTTATAGTTTTACGACCGGCCACCTGCCTGACGTCAACCCTCTTTGAGAATGCATTTGTTGGTGGTTTCCGCCACCTACGGTGTGGAGGAAAGGATTGAGGAAAAAAGGAAGGGAACGTTGGAAAAGCGTAAAGGAAATTGGTAAATGAGGGGAATAAGGGACTTATGTGGGAAAGGAAAGGGGGGGACACTGCAGTTGCGGAAAGGACTGGGACACTGCAGCGGCTCGGGAGGTCGGGGTCGCATACCCGTATGCCCTTATTCTAGAATCGGACAGATTTCTAGAGAAGAACACCCCTGACTTGTATTTAATAAATAAATAAATAAAATAAATACATACATTATAGGTTTAGTGGCATTTTTATAAAATCGTAGCTATGGAATAAGCTTCTTGCCGAGGTTTCCAATAGAGACTACAGTATGGGGTTCTTTAAAAAGAATGTATTAATATTTCTTCGAGGTCGACAATGCATATGTGACTCTCCTAGTATTGCAAGCGTCCTTAGGCTACAATGACCGTTTACTATCAAACAGTCTGTACACTTGGTTGTCACCTTCGTGGTATAAAAAAAAAACATTATTCTGAGTAGTGGGAATATAGTTTTATATTAATAAAGTTATTAATTACTAATTAGCTGATTAGAATTACGACCCCCCACTAAATGGAATGACGAAAGAGTCCTATCCTTTTTAAAAGACCGACAGGACACCTGCAATGCCTCTGGTATTGCGGGTGATCATAGACGGCGATAGTCACTTACCATCAGGTAAGCCACTTGATGTTTTGCCCCCTGTGTTGTAAAAAAACATGCATTGTAGGGAGTCTGTGGATGCAAGTGGCTCAGGACCGTTCTTTATGGCAGTCCATGGGGGAGGCCTATGGCCTGCAGTGGTCGATTAATGGCTCAAATAATAATGATTAGAATTACTTTGTTTAATTTCGCTACTTCAACGTACACCTTTTGTACTACATTATGCTTATTGAAAATCTTTCAAAGCAATTATCTTTTCGACTTTTATCACTACATCGTATTTTAGTACACACTTCTCTTTATCACACTATTTCTATTTTTATCCAATAAAAAAAATAAAGGATAAAATTAATTTAATACTTATATTTGCAACTTGCAACGTTTAATTTTACACATTTAATTTCTTAATAAAGAGTGAGTAACCGAGAAAATCCAATTTACACTTGCGCAAGTAACAGTTGGACTCTACTTGATTTAATATAAAACTAATTTAGCGTGCTCCTTCGCATCTAGGTGTTCGTAGCTTCTCAACACACCACTTACATCTTTTACTTTCTTTTCAACATACATCCCAATACGATATAACACTTTTAACACACACACACACAACAAAACTTTTTGTTATCTATTGAGTTTCCCCGGATTATTTATTTGTTTACCCTTTATTGAACCACTTAAAGAATATTAATACAAAAATATATATATGTATGTGTATATATATATATATATATATACATTACACATATGAAGAACAAAAGACGGTCTTGTTGCTAAAGCAATCAAAGTTGTTATCAAGGTTCACACCTCAAGTAGAGTCGACTCCAAATAGAAAGGGAATAATTAGACTAGATACAGAGAGAGAGAGAGAGAGAGAGGGAGGATTTACTCTCATTTTAGACCCTAATTAAACTTGTACGTAATCACGTAACATAGCATTAACAAAAACAGATAAAATGAAAATCTCCTCCTTCTGAAACTCACTTAAAAAAGATCAATTTTTAATACTAATATTATAAATATAGAAGTGAGTTTACTTGTTTGTTTGTTACCTCATAACTCCTTAACCAATCACTATGAAATTTGGTATACACGTACTGTAAGGAATGGAGAAGTACATATCCCAGTCACATAGATAAAGTCGCAGATAAAAGCTAGTATTGTAAATGTGAAGCTGAGTTTGTTTGTTTGTTGCCTTATAGCGCCTTAACGGCTTAACCAATCACTATGAAACTGGGTATACATATAAGGAATGAAGAAGAGTATAGGCTACTTTTTATTCCGGTCAGTAGACATATCCCGATCACACGGATGAAGTCGCGGCTAAAAGTCAGTACATTATAAGCATTTACCATTAAGCGGGTCTTGATACCTATTTTTTATATAACAATACCTTATAAATAAAAAACTGTAAAAAAAGTATGACGAAACAAACTTTTACCATTAAATCTGTAAAGTTTCACCGGAAAACTGTTATAATAATAATTATATTTTACGGCCAAACATTTACCTAACAACATCTTGCTAAGTAAATAATTGGATTTTTTGCATCCATCTCACTAATCACTTCGCTCGATAGCTTCGTCTCGCTCCTCGCGTGAAAAATATTTTAATAATAAAGCTGATATATACCTTACGCGATTGTATTAAATTGTAACACCTGTGAAATTATATTTTTATGTTATAATTTATCTTACTATATTTAATATAAAAAAAAACTACATCCATTTATACAACTAGTCTGGCCATAAATACTGTTACATAAAAACTTTTCTTTTCTTTTGTCAAGTTTTTATTTATTTTGAATTTGGAACACGTTTATTATTTTAAAAACTTCTTTCGATTTCGCGCCGTTTCACATACTTTTCTGTGTTCATTATCAAATTACAATATGGAATGGGGTGTTAGAGAAAATAGGATTGCAGTGATCGCCTTGCACAAAGTGGGTATGGAGCCGCCGGTCATATTCCAGACACTTCAAACACTTGATATTAGCCGTATGTTCGTATATCGTATTATCGATAGATACAACAACACTTCCTCTGTCGAAGCCGAAGTGACGAGTTTTCCCTTGGGAACAATGCGTAAACGATTCATAGTCAGACAGATTAAAGGCCCATCTAAAAGCCAAAGATGGCCATTTCGAATAGATTTTTTTTATTTTTTGCTAAAGCTTTAATAAATCTATACGTATAAATTTTAGTATTATTACATTACTTCATAAAAAAAATGCATTTTTATTTGTAACAGAACTTATGGCTGGACTTGGTACTATTTAGCACCACTAGCAAGATGCTAATGAAATCTTTCTCATTGCATCCGAGAATTCTAAGCTTTTACCTTTTTGATACTTTTTAATGATTGTTTGTTCATTCAAAATTTAAAACAGTCCGTCAAAATATATCTCTTAATTTTTTATATTTTTTTGTGATTTTTATATCCCATATTTACATATGCAGTTTCATAAAGTCGGACTTAAATTGCATAATAACATTTTGCGTTTTATGGACAGACAAACATGAAGGAATTGGTCGCACCCAGAGTGGGTGCGATCAACAAGTCTTTATTAATCTCGCTTGAATTGAATTGAATTCTTTACCAAATGAATAAAGTCATCCTTATGTATAGTATTATATTATATGTGCCCTTATGTTTGAATGTTTAGTACAATCGCAAATGATATTATTAAATTTCATTTATTTAATAGAAAGCTTTATTGACAACCAATTGGCATATCTGTGCATCTTCTACCGAATTTATCATGGGGAGTGTTCGGATTGATACCTGCTGCTGATTTTCACTACCATACAACCCGCCACAAACTAAAGTTTCATCCCAATCATCTGGACGAGTGGCGGTCTTCCACCGTGCGTTTTTCAAGGCACTTTCTCCCACGCACAACCACTCTTTGGAATCAACTTCCAGTAGCAGTATTTCCGAACCGATACGACAACATAACCTTCAAGAAAAGAGTATATTCCTTTTTAAAAAGCCGGCAGCATACCTGCAATGCCGCTGGTGGTGTGTGAGTAAGTGATCATGGGCGGCTGTCGTCACTTACCATCAGCTGAGCCGCATGCTCGTTTGCCCCCTGTGTTGTAAAAAAAAATAACAAAAAAAGGACAATAATTTGTAACAACTAGTTGCCAACGTGGTCAACACTCAGCATAATGCTATCACAGCTTATTTACTGCCACAAAACTGTTATTATGTACAAACTACATTATTTATACTGTTTAATACAAACGTTCGAATTTTACAAGTCTAGTTCTGTAAATAAAAGTGATTTAAATAAATAAATAAATGCCACACAAGCTGAAGTTAAAATATCCTACGTTATAACGACGACACAGGTAACAAATTTTCAAAATATAAATTGAATTTTAAAACACTGTTAAATGAATTTAGGAATAATTTGTTCACATGTAGATTTTACTTTGCAAAAAAAGTATTTGCTCTACAAAAAAAGGCCGCTACAAAATGATTATGGGTCTAATGCATAAGTAAACCATATTAATTGCAAAAAAAAAAAAAAAAAACTAGAAACTGGCAACGTATTTGCGTAAAATAGTCGTAAAAAAAATAAAAAAAAATATGTTGAAATTAATTAACAACCTCTTGTTTAGACGTCGTTTAAAAAGTTTTTATTTCATAATACTCATAGATAAAAGCAATGACAAGCCAAAAGAGGAACATTAATAACTTTAACAACTATAGATCACAACAACAAAACGCGAGAAGACCGATTAAATTGACGATTATTGTTATTACATTAGTCGATTTAGCTGCTCAGTAGTACATAAATATTCCTAATAGTGTTGTTTATATCAACATTTAACGCAAACCAGTATTACTCAACTTAATGGGTCGTAGAGCTTTTTATGCGATCAGAAACGACAAACAAACTGACGCCCCTGAATTTGTGAGATGGCCCGAAATTAGTAACCGTTATCTACGTTCTATAAATAGTATAAAACAAAATTACTTTTTAAAATAGACAAAAATGATTTTATAAAAAGTCGTCTAATATAAGTTTTTGATACAGGAATATTTCAATAAAAGGCATATATAAAAAGCACTGTATTTTATTTTTGGATCATAGAAGAAAAAAGGAACAGCTGAGTTTCTTGCTCGTTTTTTTTTGGCTGAAATATCATTTCGATTGGATGGTACAATCATGAAAAATGATTATTCAAATACGGTTAAATTTAAGTTTAACCAAATAAAAATATTTCTTTCTCTCTTTACGACATGAACTATGGAACAAAAGAAATTGACACATAGAAAGTTCTATTTATTACATTTTTTAATTTTATTAAAGAGGTTAGTTTACAAATGATCCCAAACAGTAATAATAGCCAATAACACAATACCTTTTGTAACGGAAATTGCATTTTGAGGCCTAAATTTCAAACCAAAATGCAAAACAAACGCGACCCATAAATTTAACATATCTGAAATCCATTATAGCTTGGAGTAGGAGGATATTGGTATAGTATTTTTGTTAATCCATAAACAATATAGCTATATGTTATTAATCAGTAATCTTTGACTATAGCCTACTACTGCCTTAAACAGAATTATTATAAATTTGCTTTTCTGCTCAACCCAAAGGTTGTCTGGAAGAAATTACTTTAGCAATAAGACCATCCTTTGTACTTCATAAGTGTAATATACCTATGTATGTGTATATATATATATACACACATACATACATATATATTTACCGTATAGTCCCGGCATAGAATAGGCTACCTCCTCCTTTCACGTCGGTGTCATAAGAGGCTACTAACAAGAGGCAAGGGATGTGCAGCAGCATACCTCTTAAAACATCTCTAAAGCCTGACTGCGGTTGCCAATTCGTTCGAAAAACTGATCATGGTGATATCTGTATATGTATATATTTGTATTATTCTTTAAATAAACAAGTTTTGATTATAAACTACCAGTGTAGCAATATTCCACGACTATGTTATGTGAGTTATGATAAAAAAAAATACCAAAGTGACAAGGTCTATCAGTGTAACAAATGACATTCATCTGTTTAGACGATTAGACGTGATTTTGTAACAAACATCAAAACATCTATTAATAAAATATTCAAACATTTTAGATAAAGCGGAAAATAAAGCAAAATTTTCAATAAACAAAAACCAAATCCCAAGCCCGCGGCATATGACGAATCTAGCGGTTTTCCGAAGAAATGTTGAGAGATCTTAATTGAAACCGTACCGTATGCATATTAACCGCATTCCCACTGAAGTAACTATATTTTTTACATCTTATATATAAAATTCTCGTGTCACGGTGTTT
Source organism: Galleria mellonella (assembly GCF_026898425.1). Classification (NCBI taxonomy): domain Eukaryota; kingdom Metazoa; phylum Arthropoda; class Insecta; order Lepidoptera; family Pyralidae; genus Galleria; species Galleria mellonella. The sequence continues at coordinate 3,929,763 of NW_026442082.1, read as the reverse complement.
GTTACCAAACTCCTCCGAAACGGCTTTACTGATTTTTATGAAATTTTGTGTGCATATTGGGTAGGTCTGAGAATCGGTCAACATCTATTTTTCATACCCGTCAATGATAAGGGTGACCCACCCCAAAATCTTCTTTTTTTTTGACAATTTTTTTATTTTTATTTTATTATAATTTAGCAATGAAAAATACATACAACTTTAAATTTTCATCTTTTTACGATCAACCCCTATATTTTAATTGCGATTTTTATATTTTGCAATAAGTGGTAAAACAACGTTTACGGGGTCAGCTAGTTATCATATATAGATAGATACTCTTTATCGTTTTCTCTATAAAATTACAATAGTAAATTTATTATAAATACAAACAATTACAAGAAAATATTACACTGAGAAAACAATGGACAACCTTATCGCTTAGAGCGATCTCTTCCAGGCAACTTTTGGATGGAGAACAGTTTGCCTGGAGGCAGGAAACTCTGCCAATATCATTGTGAATTATCAATAGATAGTGTTATCTATTTAATTATCTCAAATATATAAAAAATTTTGTATTATAAATATTTCTTCGATTTACTAAGTTATAACTATAACCCTAGTATCCCAGATTATTGTTCAAGCACACAATAATAGAAAAAGTTGTCCTGTTTTTAGCAAATCATTTCCATTGTGACATCTATTTAGAGATATACAATCTAAGGCGAGACCTAAGGTCTTATAAAAAATAATAACAAACACATTACCACACGAGGTTGCGTTACTCTCCAAGCTTTGCCAATTCCAGTATAATAAAAAATGGAAGAAGAATAAATGGTACTTGTATTATGCCAACATCGTGTAACAATACATATTCATATCTAGCTATATCCCGTGGCTTTTTCTATGATACAGATACAATTTTTTTTTATATACAACTTAGAATGGCAAACAAGAATGGGACAGAGGTACCCAAGCAATCGACTTTTGTACAAAGTCTCCCTCTGGTGAAACCTTAGAACATCATTATCATCGTTTGCATCCTTCTTGTGTTAAAAAAAATCATCAAAAGCTAAACTGTAGTTGCCTACCTGCCTACCAAGCCTGGCAACTAATGGTAAATCCCGAGCAATTGTAAACTGCCATACGGTACTTAGCCACAGAAATACGAGGACAGAGGTACTTTTGTGTAAAATCTCTCTCTAATTAATATATCTGATGATAGTAACAAATACACAAACATATCGTCATAGTCGTAGAATACTGACGGATCTTTATATGTAATATTCGTCAGATCCGTCAGTATTCTACGACTGTGACGATATTTTTATAGTTGATAGTAGCAAAACGTGGCAAATCTGACAATTCGTGACAAAAACAGTGAAAACTGTTTACAGTCACTCGGCAATCCATTTTGTTATTGTAGGTATGATAGGTAAAAAAATCTTACGACACATCCCATTTTTGGTTCGCTAGATAATGAATATTTCGGCGACATCAAAGCGCTGGAGAGAGGCCAAGCTAGTATATAGTCAAACCGATGTAACCAGTAGTTCGACTATATAATAGATTCGACTCTCTTATAATATTATAATAATTTAGCGTACATAGACATAGCCCGAAGGAGAAGTAAGCTGAAGTGACAATGCACTGACATAGCTCTCAAAGAACCTACAACCGATGGGAATGAAAGTCTAAAACAGTCTATGGGAGAGGCCTATATATACATATACTTTGTATAGACAAAAGTATTAGAAATTTGTTTCGGATTACTTTTATATTTTTGATGTTAATATATGTTTTTATAATATGTTATTCTAGTTTTTATATCCAATGTGCACCTAACCTCCTGTGTGATTATATTTCCTAACTACTCCAAGTTCTTAACATTTTAAACAGGCATGTTGTTTATCTTTATTCGACTTTGGTAATTGTTGGTAAACCAAAATAAATAAATCAGATATCGACTAATATTTTCAACTTGTTCTCTTCCACGATTTGTTATAATAAATACTCGTTCAATTTTACCAGTTTAAAGATTAATAATAAAATTAACTCATTATTATTAGAATTTTATTAAAACACGAAACGCTACGAAATTTCTATTTAACTCCCAGCAGTAAGTATTAGATTTTCAGATTATTTGAAACTACTGCTCACACCAATTAACCACGGCTGCTCTGATATGATCGCAAGAAATGTGAACTAGGTGTAATATTTTTGAATGAAATACATTCAACGATATGCCATTCTGGAGCTGACTCGCGACTTAGAAATATCGTGTCCAAGATAAAGATCTTGTTTTGATCTCTTACATCCTCAATTACGTTTAAATTTGTATGAACTTTTGAAGAAGGTGCTGATTATAATCAGGTGTTTGGAAAATTAAACATCAAACAGATTCTTTACAGATAGATGTACTCATGAGACACTGTACAAAGAAGGGGAAAGGGATTGTTAGTAATGAGGTCTAATTACCCCATTACTAGCAATACAGGGTGTATCAGATCGACGTCCACGCGGTTCCCTCTGGAAACTATCTTAGTTAATTCTAGTGGAATTCGTCACGATGGGTTAACGGACCTGCTTTCATCCACACCTAACACCACTTACTGGTGCCCCGGGGGGGAAAGGGATTGTTAGTAATGGAGACTGAGAATCCCATTGCTAGCAATATACCCAACCAGGTCGACCTCCCCGCGGTTTCCCCTGGAAACTATCATGGTTAATTCCTGATGAATTCATCATGATGGGGTAACTGGCCTGTTTTCATTCTCATCTATCACCCTTCGCTGGTGCTCCGCCAGCGTATCCCGTTAGCGCAGGCGGGGTTACCATTCCATTTTCACCCATAAAAAAAAACTGGTGCCCCGCCAGTGTATACCGATAGCGCAGGCGGGGTTACCATTCCATTATCACCCATTAAAATATATATATATATATATATGTATATAATCATAATGTGCAGTAGTTCTCCATTGTATGTGTTGTGATTTGTAAGTCAATATCGTTACGTACATGTAATTGTTCATCTGCAACAGATTTCAATTTTTTCACCGCATAATAAAATTTCTGTTTCGCCAAAGGTTAACTGCGAGAGAATGCTATACAGTATGAAATCCGGCTTTTGTACCAGACATTTTTTTTTGTAACGTAGTCAATAAAGAATAAATAAATAAAAATAAAGAATTTTAGATAAACTCATATTACTGTTATATTTCTAAATTTTTCTGTATGTCAACACTTAATGGCTTTTTGTTTTTTTAATGGGTGATAATGGAATGGTAACCAGGTTACCACCATCTCTGTTACCACCATCTCATAACTCTGTCAGAATTATGGGATAACAAACATAAAAACAAAATACAACCGTATTGAAAACCTTTTTTTTTAAGAAAAAAAAGGTAAGTGGTATCTGTACAAGCTTTCCAGTGCCGCAGTAACAAATAATACAATGGAAAAGTTGTAGGTGTCGGTAAACTTTACGCTATGTTTGAAAAATGTCGGTTTTCAGATTATTTATGTCTGATTTAATTACATTGGAACTTTTAAAAGTGTCGGAAAAATATTTAACAAGAAAACATGTTTATGGTTGTCTCTGTATGGCATAGACTTTTTATTAATTATAAAAGTTTATAAACAAGTAACGCCGTGTAAGTCCCAGCATAGGATAGACCACCTATTCCTTTCCTGTAGGTGTCCTAAGAGGCGACTAAGGGAGGGCGAGGGATGGGCAGCAGCGTCCCTCTTAAAACATCACTATAGATTAATGAATATGAAGGATTGATGAATGAAATAAGTCTATTCGAATCGGAACATTTCGTTTTCCATTGTTCCTGCATACCCCAATAGGAAACAAGCATGACGAATATGCATGTATGCATGTATGTTTGTATGTACTAATCAAATGGATAGGGAGGGATTGATAGTAATTTTTATTTAATATTAAATTGGGTTAATAATTATTAAATTTATTTAATTTAATATTAAATTTATTCAATATTATATAATAATTTAACAGAACCTTTTCTAGTAATGTAATATGACATCAGATCGACCTTTATGCGGTTACACCTCGAAACTGTCATGATTTAATTTCTGACGAATTTTCACAAGGATTTCTGTCTTGATCCATTTATTAATCCTCACTGGTAGCTCATCAATATATATTAGGACAGGTGAGAATGCCTTCTCAATTTTATTAAAAATAAAAATTTATATCTATTATCTAAAAAACAAATATTATTTTGCGTTTGAAAATTAAACAGTTTTATAATAAAATAAATACGCATTCGAACATTAAAATGTTCAATTTAAACTTTATATATTAATATACCTCTTGGTTACTCATAATTTTATTGCAAATTGCAGTTATTTTTGGCGTACTGCCTACATTTTGTCTAGATTTATCGCATTCATGTCTTCTAAGATATATTGTTTATTATTTAACGACCTATAATTTGTTTTTTGTCAAAGTTTTGATATATTTGATCCAAAGACTACTTTTTAGGTACAATATAAAAGACCTTATTTAATCACTTAATCAAAACTAAGAATCTTTATATTCTTATAATAATTTAATAATTAATTTTAAATAATAATTCTTAGAACTTTAATAGAACTAGAACCATAAAGCATTCGTATCTAAGATCTATGTGAAATAATAGGCCGAAATGTGACTGTTAAGTTAGAAATACTGTGCCTTCAAGCATTAAATTACAAAGTGGTACATTTGGGGCATATCTTTTATGTATTCGTGACTGCAAGTGGTTCTGTGGGCGAATAATTGAACTTAATATAATAATATAGACATGAAGTTATAAAGAATATTGTTCTCCTATTTTCATTATTGTTTTTGGGTTCTATCTTTGTTTTGTAGTATAATGCAGTCGACAGTTATATTATTAGACTGTAATAATTAAGTGTAATTTGATAATTAGCTACGGTAATCGCTTACCATCAGGTGGGCCGTATGCTTGTTTACCACTTCAGTGGTATAAAAAAAAGCTGACAAAAAGTTGACATATTTTTGAGATTTGATACTCTATTTATATAATCTAAATTTAAATTATTGCAAGAATGAATGGAGACGTCGATAGGGGCCGCCCTAGACGGACGTCTCCATTCGTATGTCGTAGACGACGTATGAAGACCAAATAGGCGACGTGGTGAAGAAGGCCCAAATTAAAAGTACCCGTAACAGGCGAGCGTGTATGAAAAGATTGATAAATGTGGAAGAAGCGAAAGAGGTTTGTTTGAATCGAAGCATTTGGCGTCCCATTGTTTCTGCCTACCCTAATGGGAGACAGGCGTGACAGATATGTATGTATGTATGTAAATTATTATCGTTTCTAACATAGGATATCCAGCTTGATAACAGGTAACAATTTTAATTAAATTACATATTTGTACCTAATATCCATAATAATAGACTCATCCACGTTGTATATATCAAATTTTCTTTTATATATTCACAATGAGAAAATTTTCTTAGCTCTTAGACTTTAGTAAAATATTCGAGTACTTTCTAAGCTAATACCTAGTTAATAAATTATTCCTTGGCCGAGCATGTGAGCTTTCGACGCGGTGAATGGTGCTAGATTTATGTCACACGGGAACCTTGCATGGCTTATCTTTGACGTTAATGGGTGTAACATTGTGTGCTTACTTTCTTATAACCCGTTCATGTTGTTATTATAGTTACGTTGAGGTTCAGTAGGGTTGTCAACAGTTCTGTTTTTTTCAATATTTTTTTTCATATACAACTTAAAATATAAATAAGTTTTTTTCACAACACAGGGGGCAAACGAGCATGCGGCTCACCCTATGATAAGTGACTACCGCTGCCCATGATCACCCATAACACAAATGGCGTTGCCTGCGTGCTGCCGGCCTTTTAAAAAGGAATATGCTCTTTTCTTGAAGGTTATGATGTCGTATCGGTTGGTAAATATTGCTGCTGAAAGTTGATTCCAAAGTTAACCAAAAGTTACCACCTATTCTGAAGATAATAACGGTTACGTATTAATATGAACAGCTCCATGGATAATTTAAATCATAAAATACACTAAAAGTTTACAATACTAGGTCGCCATTACTATAAATGTTCAGCCCATTGTCGTTTTATGAAGCGACTTGTTTTTTTTTTATGTCTCTTAGATTATGTTTTGATAACTTTAGAGCTGTGTTCTAACAATGTAATTTGATGAATATGTATTATTAATTTTTTTTATTTTCAATTACTTCTTTATTATTTTTTTTAGAATCTTATGTACAAGATGTTACACATAAAATTATAAAACTACATTTTTCACCAAATGTTACTAAGTATAACAAACTCACTTCCATATTTATAATAAAATACAAATTATTATACAAACTCTTGAAATGTCATGATTATTCCATGCCAATATTTATTTCCAAAATTTTTAGGTGGCAACCCTTTTTTTATATTGGGAAAATGCATCATGCAGAATCGTACGCCCCGGGGGAAGCGTATGGGTACTGCTGGACCGGCTGGAGAACTCGGGTTCCCTTTCGAAGTCCACAGAGTCCCAACGGCGTTGGCCCGTACCGGCTTCCAAGCCCCAACTCAGATATGTAATATAATGTGTATATATGTATAACATTTATTTCCAAACTTTGTGAGTGACAACCCTAGGTTTAGTATATTGTGTGTGGTTGTGTGACTCCTGTTGATGACGTCAAAGGGTGCAACAAAATGTGTTTGACGTTCTAAATATAGCACAGAATATAGGAGACAGTAGCTATTATGACCTTCCCATTTAGTTCTGAACAATTAGTTCTCTAGAACAAGGTAAGTAAATCTTATTAATATTGAAGACTAGCGACCAGCCCCGGCTTTGCACGGATGCAATTTGCTTATTTATAAAACCTTAAACTTATTCTTTATTCTTTCTTTATTCTTTATTGTACACAAAACATACTGTTAATCACAATTCATTATAAACATAATGTACAAAGGCGAGCTTATCTCTAATAAGAGATTTCTTCCAGCAAAACCTTTTCATGTAAATTGTTTCATTTTAAAAATAAAAATAGGCAGTCATACAATCTGCATATATTGTATAAACACATAAGATATGTATACACAAAGAATAATACAAACTACACATTATAAATTACATAAAATACATAAACCCTGTAAACATACACATATACTTACACATAGATACATATACACATATATATACATACATATATATACACATATAAACATATATAACTATACATACACATACACTTATCTACCTATCTGCGGAGTACAGCCTACATATATTATAGTTTTTTTTATATTATTATTTACCAAATTAAAAACTGACACGCATCTCTATTACTTCCTTTTGGCTTCTCTTCACGGCCCTTGTCTTCTAAGTTCCTTTGACCAATATACATATATTTCCATTTTCCATTCCCGGTTTTCTTTGTCGCCCACACTACCTATACATATAAATGTGTGATAAGTATATTTTTTTTAATGGATGATAATGGAATAGTAACCCCGCCTGCGCTAACGATATACATTAATGGGGTACCAGTATGGGACGATAGGTGAGAAGGAAAAAATAATTATGTGTGCTACACCGGGACCACACGGCCGGTGTATGGATTATTAAATGGAAAATAAACAAGCAAACATGAGCAGACCAGCTCCCACAAACAGCACCCGTTCACGAGTTTGACGTATGAGCCAGCCATATAAATACTCGACTATATTATAGAGAACTCAACGACCCAGCCCATCATAAAACACCATGGCACCGGTGGCGACGTGACACGATATTTTATATGAAGTCCATATCACTGGTTACCACTTTCTATCACATAAACTGTCACTTTATTTACAATTCGAAGTTTTGTTTTTTTTTTATACAACTTAGAATGGCAAACAAGCTGACGGCGCACCTGATGGAAAGTGGTAACCGTCGCCTGCAGTACCATGGACATAACAGTACACACATACTGTTTCGTCCATGATACCCCCATGCGTTGCCATTCCTGAGGACTCAGGTGTTATTCCTCTGTACCCTGTAAATTCACGCCATATCCCACCCTTCAAACCGAAACACAGCCATGCAAACACAACTGCTTCACGGTAGAAACACGAATGAGGCGGAGGTACCCAAGCAATCGACTTTTGTACAAAGTATACCTCTGGTATCATAATAAAATATATACGAACCTCCTTCATTTTTTAAATCGGTTAAAAATTATTTTATACAATACGTCTTTCCACGAATAATATCTTTCCAGCCGCAGAGGACGTCCCGACCGAAATAGCTTTAAAACAAGCGAGCTCTACATAGTCACTTCTCAATTGCGATATGAATATATAAATACAAGCTGTCAGTCCGTCCGTTGAAAAGAGTAACAAGCCAGTAAATGGAGTTGCCGGCTTGTTACTTTTTCTTTCAATTAACAAAAAAAATATTTTAATTTTTTGTAAAATTAAATCTTTTAAAATATTTTACACTGTGTGCATTTTTTAATTTTATATTCACATACAGGGTCCGGTTTTCTCAAGACGGACAATTGCCTAAAGCGGCAACGATGCGACGCATTCTGTTCATAGTGAAGTTTTTTTTTATACCACTGTGATGGCAAACATGCATAGGGCCTACCTGATGGTAAACGATTACCGTAGCTTATGAACGGCTGCAAAACCAGGGGTATTACGCGCGCGTTTCCGACCCTGAAGGTGGTGGAAGGTGTTCTGAAGAATTGTTCGGATTGATACCTGCTGCTCATTTTCACCACCATACAACCCGCCACAAACTAAAGTTTCATCCCAATCATCTGGACGAGTGGCGGTCTTCCACCGTGCGTTTTTCAAAGCACTTTCTTCCACGCATAACCATTCTTTGGAATCAACTTCCAGCAGCAGTATTTCCAAACCGATACGACAACATAACCTTCAAGAAAAGAGTATATTTCTTTTTAAAAGGCCGCTGGTGTCGTGGGTGACCATGGGCGGCGGTAGTCATATACTATCAGGTGAGCCGCATGCTCGTTTGCCCCCTGTGTTGTAAAAAAAAATATTACGTGTGCTTTGGGCATAAAGTCCTCTATAACAAGCATTTACTTATTTTACTTTCCAATACAAAATCATTCACACGGAAATAAAATATGTTTTTTTTTAACAAAGCGTTCGTAAATAGTTTATTTTGTTTACATGTATCTATCTATATGCAATCAAAGATTCCAATATGCTCTGACGATGATTGTATAACCATCAGAGTAAGGGGGGAAAGGGACTGTTAGCAATGGAGTTTGACAGCCCCATTGTTAGCAATATGCTCTATTAGGTCGGCCTCCACGTGGTTCCCCCTGGAAACCATCGTGAACAATTCTTATTGAATTCGTCACGATAGGCTAACTGACCTACTTCATCCTCATCTATCATCCTTCACTGGTGCCCCGCCGGTGTATACCGATAGCACGTATGGGGTTACCATTCCATTATCACCCATTAAAAAAACCCTCAGAGTAAGAGTTATCATTTATTTATTTATTTAAAAAAATCTCAGAGTAAGAGTTAAAATTTTATAATAAACATCTTTCCTATAGCAAATATAAAATTATAGTTTATAATTACGACCGTGATATGATACAGTTTTTCTACTAATATGGCGGGTAGAAGCAAATCCTCAGCGCTTTGTAACAAACTAAATTTAAATAAACTTGAAATTAGTTTGGTTAGTGTGGATGAAATGAAATTTATGTTTCATTTCAACTATATTCTTGTTTCTGTTTGCTACTTAGATATATTAGATCGATAATAAGAGATCTTATATAAATACCTAACATTAATTCGGATTTAGTATTATCCTGTTTTCTATGGAAGTGTATAAGTATAAGTATAAGCGTATAACTTATAGTATAAGTTGTTTTAACTCATGTATTAAATATAAGTGCTACAACTTTGTACAAATATAAATAAATAAATCTATCTTATACTTATAATAAATCTGTAGAGAGGTCAATTCTGTACATGAAATATATTTCCAAAATAACTATCAGGCGGTGATTAGTGATCGATACTGATACCAAAAATGCAATCGGTAAAAATTTTGTCTGTCTGTCTGTATGTTCGTTATAGAAACAAAAACTACTAGACGGATTTTAACGAAACTTGGTACAATTATTCTTCATAGTCCTGGGCAGGTTATAGTATACTTTTCATCACGCTACGATCAATAGGAGCAGAGCAGTAAAGGAGAATGTGTCTGTTACATCAAAACCACTGAACCTTGAGAAAGGACATAGGCTACTTATTTTACGAAAAACGACGGAAACGCGGACGAAGTCGCAGGCAACAGCTAGTAGATAATAAAATGCACATTGTTTGAAAGGTCGGCAAACATTTATATAACGAATCTGACTTGTCAAACACATTACGTGACGATAATACAACTTTATCCTTCAACGTACAATTACCTACATAAATGTTAGAATAAGATTCACTTAATTTGTGTTAAGGACCGAAGGTTTAAATGCTATTTTTTTTAATAGTTATACTGGCATTGCCATCTACGCATCCTTAGATTATATAGATAGAGTGTCTCCATATAAATGCTTCCAGAAAAGCGGGTCAATTTTTTTATACAATTTTGCGTTATAAATAATTGTGAGTGATTCCTTTATAAGTTCTATATTTATTTTGCCCTGTAACCAGAGGGAAACTTTGTACAGAAGTCAATTGCTTGGGTACCTTGTCCCATTCGTATTTCAACCGTGAAGCAGTTGTGTTTGCATGGCTGTGTTTCGGTTTGAAGGGTGGGATATGGCGTGAATTTACTGGGTACAGAGGAATAACACCTAAGTCCTCAGAAATGGCAGCGCATGGGGGGTATTATTTACGAAACAGTATACTCTGTTATGTCCGTGGTACTGCTCATGTCTATAGGCAACAGTTACCACTTTCCATCAGGTGGGCCGTCAGCTGTTTACCATTCTAAGTTGTATAAAAAAAAATATACTCAGAGGAATTGTTCAATATGATGCCCACGCCCGCTTTCTACCATCGTACGGCTCGCTATTGACAGGGAGTTCACTTTCATACCCTACAGCCTAAATGGTCGCGTAAATGTTTTCTCCTACGAACACTCAGATTATGGAATGAATTCCCTGCTGAGATTTTCCCAAGAGACTACAGCATGGGATTCTTCAAAATGGGGGTAAAGAAGTTTATTCAGGGTCGGCAACGCGCGCGTAATACCTCTGGTATTGCAGGCGTTCATAGGCTACGGTAACCACTTACCATCAGGTGGCCCGTTTGCTTTATTGCCACCTCAGTAGTATAAAAAATGTCATGTTTTGGTTTAAAAAATGTAGGTGAACATTTTGACATGGTGACAAAATTTTTACCCATTTTTAACATTCTATATAACTTTCATTGACATTTCATTTCATGATATTTCATGACACACTATGAAAATTTCGAAACACATAATACGAAAGTCTCTTAAAAGCTTCTCCATACGTCTGCTCCATACATGTTACTCTCCTGTCGAGACGACAAATTTATGCTGTAACACACTACGGTAAATTGGAGTTAGTTATGCAGAAAAAAAAACAATCTCTTATGAACTTCCCCGTTAAAGAGGCTGTTTTCTGCATAACTAGCTCCAATTATAAACGCACCCTAAGTAATGAAAGAATTTAGCAAAGTATTTAGCATACAACAGTTTTAATAATACCACAGACAAAAAGATTACCATATCTTTGACGCACTTCTCTAAATATATCGTTGTCGCTCAACTTTTTGTCGCCGGGCTGTCTAGCTGATGACATGTCACGTGCCACGTGTCATGAACGTACATAAAAACATTCGTGTGTCCGTATGTACAGTGGCTTCATTCAAACACAAGTCGTAAATTAATATATTTTATTTTTGGTACAGCAGGCATTCTAAAAATTTTAATACTTTCAAATAACAATAATCGATCAGAACAAATTCATGTCTAAAATTTCACTAAAATATTATACTAATTACATTTTTTCGCAACTTTTTCTCCTCTCATTTAAAATCGTTGTATATCTTCACAACTATTGAAGTCATAGATTAAAGATCTGTGTTTAAAGTCTTGTTTTTAATCAACTTTCATAAAAATATTATTATCATTGGAGAGGCAACAACCCTATTACAGAACTACTACAACTAAACTTTTCGCGCCTCAAACTAAGTTACAGTCATTTTTTAAATGATCCAAACTTGGATTTGAATAATTCAAAGCTTAGGGTTGGGATTTCGAACTTCCAATCCCCGGACGGCAGTTAAACGTTCCGCATTTAAGACTATCACCACTATTATGGTGTGCAGGCCTATAATCGATTTGTTGGTATTAGTAGTTTATCTTAGCAAAACTACAGATATAAATGGAATTAACATGGAAATAACCTTATCGATTACAAAAAGTATTATATTATTTCCTTTTAAACAAAACTGGGTATTGAGAACTATAGTGGACTCTGTGTCTTCTCAATTTGTTATGTTGGCAACATTGCCAAAACATCAGTCAAACTGTCAGCGAGTACTAAATGGATTTCGATGAGATGAGTTTGTACATACAAAAGTCCCATTTACGTCACAAATAGATATTTGTTGAAAGAGTTTAATTAGCGCAGTCGACTACAGCCGATGACTACCCCCTCTGGGATTACAGTCGTTAGCATTGCAAACAACGTGCGAGGGATCGGCCGGTGTCTACCTACTCTGTGTTAATTTGGCGCGCTCTTTGATCTTACAGCGCGCTTTTATTTTTAACCGACTTCTAAAAGATGGTTTTCGATTCGGTTGCATAATATGTTCTTTTTTTTTATGTTTGTTACCCCATAACTGCATCAGTTTTAAACCGATTTGGAAAGTTCTTTTTTTATTTGAAAGGATATACTTACAGATTAGTCACACAGAATGTGTACTAAAATCGCTTCAGTAGTTTAGTTCTTAAATCAATATAACTCTTTTTGCCCAAATTGAAGTAGTTTTTGTTTTTTTTTTTTTTTTGTACAACTCGGTCTTATTATTTAATCATATAACATTTACATCAAAATAAAAAAGAGCTATGTAGTATTTTATATTATTACATTAATTAATTTACATCGATTACTACCTAGTAGTATTAATCTAATATCAAAGAGTTTTGTAAGTATCTATATATCATGTCAACATATTAAATTTCCTAATTATAGGTATCCCAATTTAGCTGACTCGTTTTTTTTTTATTAATATTCTATATACTTACGCACGCAACGTATTTTGATGTATCTATATTTAATTATTTAATAAATAAAATGTTTTTTTGCGCATTAAAAAAGTGCAAAATTTATAAGAAAAAATAAATATAGAAGTTATAAAGGAAGGAATCATTCATAACTATTTATCACGCAAATTTGTATGAAAAAGTTGACCCGCTTTACTCGAAGCATATGTATGGGGACACTGTATCTATATAATCTAAGGGTACGACATTGATGAATATGCAACTAGATGTTTTCAATAATAATGTTATGAAACCAAATAAAATCATTTGAAACATGACAGCCCTAGCGCTGCCAACATTGCCAAAACATGTGTCAAAATGTCGGCAATTCCCCGATGGAGTTCGACGGGCCACGGGTTTACATGTTAACTCGGTTACGTAGTAGTGTATTAGGGATCCACATATGCATTATGTTCTGTCTATCCGTCTATTTAACCATATATCCATAATATATTAAAGAATCGCAACTTATGTGGTAATAGTAATGTCCGACCATAATGATGTTTTTTTTTTTAATTCTGGTTATTTGATTAGAAATATTTTGTTTAATTCCGCTACCATTAGTATGCGTGCGACTGTCAACACTCGAAGATCGACCACCATTAACTACCAGACGTTCTACAACTTTCTATATTAGGCATTAATCGCTGACTACCATTTTGTTCACGCACGTTTTACGACACGTGTTTCAGCTATAGACAAGGCATCTTCAGGCAAATTATTAGATCGCTACTCGGAGCCTAGTTCGGCACCCAAACTGCGAAAGTTTTTTTTTAAATAGTCATTAATTTATATGGGAGTATACTTTTTTTTTAAAGTGATGTCATCCAATAATATAATAGTTTGGTCGAACACAATTGGAAAGTGTACTTTTTTTATTACCATTATGACAACATTGAGTTTATAAAGTGTCGAATGATTGGTAATATACCCTCCATCCTTCCCCTTCACCTCTTTCTTAACTGTTCTGAATTTCTATAATATTAAGAGTAAGTTTATTACAAAATTATTTGATTCTTATATTTATTTATTTATTTTATTTCTGTAGCTTATTGCACCACTATTACAGGAATTATGAATTTGTCTAGTTTATAATAATTTACATTCTTTTTAATAAGTTACAGGTTTGTGAGAATCATGTAAAGATTTAAAACAACTACGGAACCCATTGTATAACATATTCGATACACTTTTAACTAGTTTTATTTATAATTACGATGAATCTATGTCACCGTAAATATTTTGCTATTGTTAAATATTTATATCACATTATTCATAGGAACATAAACCCTACGTTTCTTTTTTAATACTAACGTGCTTTGTTGTCTCAAAAAGATGAATAATTCTCAAAATTTTTATTTTTTGTATGTAACTATAATGATAGTACGATGGTGATGGCATGAACAATACCATGGGTCATACTGCATACAATGATGGTATTTTTTATACTACTTAGAATGGCAAACAAGCTGACGGCCCACCTGATGGAAAGTGGTAACCGTCGCCTATAGACAAGAGCAGTGCCATGGACATAACAGAGTATACAGTTTCGCCCATGATACCCCCCATGCGTTGCCATTCCTGAGGACTCAGGTGTTATTCCTCTGTACCCAGTAAATTCACGCCATATCCCACCCTTCACCGAAACACAGCCACGCAAACACAACTGCTTCACGGTAGAAACACGAATGGGACAGAGGTACCCAAGCAAACGACTTTTGTACAAAGTCTCCCTCTGAATAATTCTCAAAATTTTTATATTTTGTATGTGACTATAATTATAATATGATGGTGATGGCATAAACACTACCATGAGTCATACTGCATACAATGATGGTATTGTACAAGTAGCTACTCGCAGCCGTGAACCGCGCTCATGAATAAGAGCTCCTATTGAGTTCGAAACTAGTCGGGCATCCTTCAATTTAAAACATGAGTAAAACCGCTATAATTACAATACAGTATGACTCACGATGGTTAGTATTCTGTGATATTCATGGTACTAATGTAGCATTAACGTAGTCTTTACTCTGATTTCCAGCACTTTTAGTAAATTTCAAGGCACATTCCCTACGACTTTATAAGATAGTGAGATGCATTAGCGAAGACGCTTTGTTTGTGTGAAAGCTTTGAGATTACTGTCTACTTCATACAGAACATGCGAGACAAAGGCATAACACTTCTCACTACACTTTAGAGTTCAAGTTTTGAGTGAAATGTCGACTGGGAATTATAAATTGTGCAATTTTCAACAGATTTTATAAGGTAGGAAGGTCTCAATTCCAATGTATTCTTTTTTTTTTGTTTTTGCTACATAACTCCGTGACTTTTAAAACGATTTGGATTATTATTTTTTATCTGAAAGGATATACTTAGGTACATAAATATCCAATAGAAAATTATCGGAGGAAAGGGATTGTTAGTAATGGAGACTGAGAATCCCATTGCTAGCAATATACCCAACCAGGTCGACCTCCTCGCGATTCTCTCTGGAAACTATCATGGTTAATTCCTGGTGAATTCATCATGATGGGCTAACTGGCCTGTTTTCATTCTCATCTGTCACCCTTCACTAGTGCTCCGCCAGCGTATCCCGTTAGCGCAGACGGGATTACCATACCATTTTCACCCATCAAAAAAAAAATAGAAAATTATCATATTTAAAATTCATAATTGTTACTAAAGTGAATTTTACCACGTCACGGTCATAGCAGGACTATAAATGTCCCGAAAATGAGTTTAAACAAAAAATTTTCTATTCTATTTTATACAGATGATTTAAGAATCTCCTTCTTCTGCGAATCTAGTAGATAATATATAATTAAGTATTATATATATAATTAAATAGAACCATATTATATATATAATTATTATATACATCACGACATAAAAATATTACATAATTGTTATTGTTATACTAATAAATAGATGTATATACTATATTCATATAATATGTCTACTCAGTAGCGCCATCTACTACTCTCATTGTTCCATAGAAAATCAGCGTTTAGGTGTTACGTATGAATGGCTAAACACTTAGCTGAGTGGTGACCATTTTGGTCACCACTCAGCTAAGTGTTTAGTCACATAATTTCTAATTAGGTGTAAGCTTATTTTATATTTCCTTTTTCTTTAAGTTTATAATTGTTTTTGTTTTAATTTGTAATTGTTATTAATATTATGAGCCAAATAAATATTTTTCCTTCTTTCTTTCTTTCTAAATCAACTCGATACGAGAACAAAATCCCTATATTTACGTTTACTCATGCGTGTAGCCGGCGACACAGCTATGCACTTAACTGTACCATTTATACAATGTTTTATCAGAGCCAATTGTAAGACTTTCTGCGTAATGACTTTTCCCTTTGTACTAATCGCGTAGCCAGCGCCCTCAATACATACAAAAAATTATTTCTACCAGAGAGAGAAAAGAACTCCCAACAATCAAGCGGAAGACCACACCTCTGTCTCTAGCAGGAAGCATTTCTTCCAGTAACCTGGGAGATATTATCCCGCAGTTGAAAAATTATGTAATACATATAAGCAGTTTGCATCAGTCAGTCGCCATATATATATATATATATATATATATATATATATATATATATATATAATGTCTAATTCACATATATACAGCACATATATTTTCGTATAATATATTAGAATTTAATGTATTTATCTATAGGCATATATTTGTATACAAGCTTATTGACTAATTAAAAAATCGACAGAAAAAACTTCACTCAATCTGAGCCTTATATTTCCAGGGCTATTTATTATTCAATAATGAATATTCATTATGAATCACGACGGGTATCATGTTGTTTTAACAATAATTCCATTTAACGCGTTACAAATTTGTCCTATTCACAAAATGTTTTATTTTCTTTATTATACAATAATTATTATTAATATATGGATTTATTTAAGTATGTATTAGTAACTTAAAATATACATTTATGTATTTATATTATTGTGTGTATACATATCTTTATATGTATTTAAAAAACTAACAGAGTTTCGTGCCTCCAAACAAACTATTTATAATTAATCTTCTCCATCCAAAGGTTGCCTGGAAGAGATCGTTAGCGATAAGGCCGTTCGTTGTTTTCTTAGTGTAATATTTTATTGTAATTGTTTGTATTTATAATAAGTTTACTATTTTAATCTTATAGAGGAAACAATAAAGAGTATCTATCTATCTATACAATATTATTATATGTACCTGTTGGACAACAATTAATCCATTACCTTAAGGTTGTCTTGAAAAAATTGCTCTCAGCAATAAGACCGCCTTACTGTACTTATACATTAATTCTTCTCTTTCCGCGTCTAGGGAAAGTAGATATAGTTTTGTTTGAATAATCTGTTCAGGGTACGATAGGACTGATATACCTGAAGAAGATAAAAGCCCTTAAAATAATATAAAAAAAGCTGTATCATTATATTCATTAATTGTTTTATTTATTCCCTATATTGTGTAATGCAAATAAAATACACTCACACACTTGTTCATTTAAAACACTAATTTCAGGAACGATTTCTATACAAAAGCGAACAAAGAAGACAAAGAAGATAGACGAAGAAAATAACAATATTTCAACTTCCATAAAAACATCTAAAATTCGCAAACAAAATCTGCTATGCAATTGAATATTATATTTTTCAAACGTAGGAATCTATGTACATTTCGCGGCGAATGTAATTAACGCACAAATAAAGGTTTTAAATTTTTAATCATGCCTCTCTTTGAGGTATAATATTCATAAAAATTAAAAAAGTACGAGAATCTGGTAAAATGAACTTTCATAACAGTGTATAGGGTTCAAAATCGAGCAATATCATATAACTTGATCACACCTAATAATATAATATATAGTAGGTATAATAATTTAAGATTGTGAACCACAAAAAAAATCGTGTTCAAATGTGTCAAAACTAGTTATGATTTAAGAACCTATTAAACCGATTTTGATACAATTTCTACAGAATCAATCTAAAAGTATATAACATATAAAAAAAATCACAGTATTGAGAACTCCCTTCTTTTTTAAATTTGGTTGAAAGTTAAAAAAGCATATGATTCTGGCCGAGTGGTCCCGGCATAGAATAGGCCACCTCTTCCTTTCTCATAGGTGTCATAAGAGGCGATTAAGGGAGAGCGAGCAATGAGCAGCAGCGTCCCTCTTAAAACATCTCAAAACCCTAACTGCGGTTGCTAATCCGCTTGCCAAGTGTGGCAACTACTGGCAAAGTCCTCGAAGAGGGAGTCATATGTTCAGCAGTGGACAGTTAAAGGCTACTATGATAATATGATGATGGTTTAGATAAAATAAACTTTCATTACAGTAAATAAAGTTGAAAGTCCAACAACACAGTACGAATACCTCGTTATGTCCATAGTACTGTTCATGTCTGTAGACGACGGTTACCACTTTCTATCAGGTGGACCGTCAAGTCAAGCCATACTTGCTTACCACTTAAAGTTGCATAAAAAAACAACACAACATAATCACACTTGTTAACGTCTAATAAAACATGATAATCACGTAAATGAATATAACATTTTAATTGCGACAGTGTATGAAATGAATCGCTTTATATTCGCAAAGTAAGTCAGAATTAATTACACAATTACTCCTGCCTACTACACGTAGAAGCATATCACCATTCAATCTATGCTCCATTAAATTTATATTTTCACGGTCAAAACACTAAACAATGGGTATAATTATAATGATATATCTACATCTATATGTTTATATATATAATAATAAAAATATTAAATTAAATGTATATAAATTTCCCCAAAACAATAAGACAATGTTTTTATTAACATGAGCGTTTTCTCATTAGATATACTTATTGCTCCAAATAGCTACCGCCTTTTTTATTTCTCTTCTACCCAAAGGTTGTCTGGAAGAGATTGCTTTAGCGATAAAGCCGCCCTATAGACTTCGTATGTGTAATATATAAATATATATTATATAAATAATATATGTCCCATTCGTGCTTCTACCGTAAAGCAGTGTGTTTGCATAGCTGTGTTTCGATTTGAAAGGTGGGATATGGCATGAATTTACAGGGTATAGAGGAATAACACATGAGTCCTCAGGAATGGCAACGCATGGGAGGTATCATGAGCGATATATATATATATATATATATATATATATATATATATATATATATATATATATATATATATATATATATATATATATATATATATATATATATATATATATATATATATATATATAACTTAAAGAGACAATAAAGAGTAAATAATTCTCCTAATAAAATAATAAAACTCCTAATAATTCTACTATCTTCCTACACACTTCTGTCAGAATAATTATGTTGTACGTCAGCCCAGTATCTATTAGTGTATAATAATAATACTGTGACGTCGGCGAGGATATTTAAAATTAATTACCGAGTGGCGACAAATTGTCATTTGTGACGCTGTTAGAAGCGAGCCGTACGCGACACGGATGCCAGTAGAATGGATACGATGTTTAATAAAATACATTTTGCATTATTAACTTTACGACTTTCCCGCAGCATGTTTTATCACTACATAGTATAAAACAAATTCGATGTCGCTGTCTGTCCGTCCCTATGTATGCTTAAATCTTTAAAACTTTAGATTTATTTAGAAATTTAGAACTTTAGATTAGAGAGAAGTGTGGATTTCAATCCACACTTCTCTCTAATCATCCATCGTCTTTCAAGACGATGTAGTGACAAAAATCGAAAAAGGAATGTTGCGTTGATTTGGTCATTTGGAGAGGATGGATGAAAGAAGAATTACGAAAGAGATTTATTGAGCGAGAATGAATGGAGATGTCGGTAGGGGCCGCCCTAGACGGACATATGTCGACCAAATAGACGACGTGCTGAAGAAGGGCCAAATTAAAAGTACCCGTAACCGGCGAGCGTGTATGGAAAGATTGATGAATGTGGAAGAAGCGAAAGAGGTTGGTTTGAATCGAAGCATTTGGCGTTCCATTGTTTCTGCCTACCCTAGTGGGAGACAGGCGTGACAGATATGTATGTATGTTGTTAGCAATAAACCATTCATAGACTATAACTTTATTGATTTTTACTTCTAAGTCCTATATATCCATGGCAGAGATTATGGTATCATCGACATAGATTACTAAATGAACATAATTTGCAGCGTTTTGAATATAATTAATATATCTCGACGTTTTAATAGGCTATATCTACCGTAGTCACCTTTAGACACGTAGTCTACTTTAGGTAAATTACCATAGTTTACCTAAATGATCGCATTAATTCCCGTCTCTTATGGATTTTGCATTTTAAAATTATTGGAAAACAATATTGTAGAGTATTATTTTTAAAACCTATGCCCACATATTATGTATATATATATATATATATTTGAAAGATACAATATTAATACATACATATAAATATAAACCTACATAAATAAAAATATATATACATATCTATATACACATACACACACATATACACATATATACACACGTACATACATATATACATATATTAAATATAACATATAAATATCAAATACAAGAGAACACAATGATGACAGTATTCTAATATTTTTTTTATATTTAAACAAAATTGGAAAGAAAGAATGATTTTAATCTTTTTTTTGAAGGAACTGCTAGAATATTTAGAATCTTATGAACTATGTTTGTAGTTTCCAAGAATTGTTTGGACCTCATACGGCGCTTTGCGTCACAGCGTCTAGAGTTTCTGAACTAGGTGGATAGCTAAATTTTTACCATGATATCTTTCATGCGTTGTTATTCCTTAGGACCACTTTACCATTTTCTAACAGTTAGCTGTCAGCTTGTTTGTCATTCTAAGATGCATAAAAACTGTCACACCAATTAACGCATCGATCGTTCACCATCATAATTGATGGTGAACCAAGATGATTTGCAGTGGCGAGGGGAAGGGACTGTCAATATTATTATATCATTTAGGTGAACTATGGTAATTTACTAGAATTATCTCGACGAACTTAATGATCGAGGGATAGGCAGCAGCGTCTCTCTTAAAACATCGCCAAAGCCTAACTGCGGTTGGCAACCCGCCTACTAAGCGTTGCAACTACTGGAAAAGCTCCCCTTATGGGGAATCCCTATGTTCAGCAGTGGACAGTTACAGCTGATACAATAATAAAATAATTTAAATTCACTAAGTTAGTTTCAAATCTGGAAATTTACAAATAAGCGAAATGTAATGAATTTTCGCCGTAACGAAGCGCCCCGTAATGAGAGTAGTATTGCAAGTCCCCGAAGATCATCTGTCGCGTATAATTAATGAACTCTAAAATGCGGAAATATAAGAAAAGTTATGTTAGTATACCAGTTTTTTTTTTTACCTGACTCTAAAAGAAAAGAGAATAATGTTTTTCAAGTTTAAGTATAAATTTAACAAAACGTTATAAAAGTATTTAAGACTGGGCTTAGTACCCACTCCAGTACGCAAAAGCTTTCAACTAAGACGTATCTAATAATACTCTCTCTCTGGGGGAAAGGAGATTAGTTTTGGATAACATAACGTAAAGTAGTGGGTAACAGCCTCATTACTTACAATACAACCCAACAGGCCGACCTCCACGCGGAAATCATTTGATTAATTCTTGAATTCATCAATATCATCCCTCACGGTGCCCTGCCAGTGTATACTGATAGCGCAGGCGGAGTTCACCATTCCATTATCACCCATCAAAAAAACTTTCTCTCTCTCTTTTCATTTAGGAGTTTCCTCTTGTCGGGACAACTAGTTCATATATTCTCTGCCAGCCAGTTTATTCCAGTCCATATCTTTGACCTCCTTTTGCGACATGACACCTAATGTTGGGGGAAAGAGATTGTTAGCGATGAAATTTAACAGGCCCATTGCTAGTAATATCAGGTCGGCCTCCACGTGGTTCCCCCCTGGAAACCATCATGAATAATTGTTGTTGAATTCGTCACGATGGGCTAACTGACCTGCTTTATCCTCTCACATATCATCTCGCACTGATGCCCCGCCAATGTATACCGATAGCGTAGGTGGGGTTACCATTCTATTATCACCCATTAAAAAAAGACACCTAGCGTTTCCTTTATCTGTCCCAAGTAGTTATTTCTCGGTCTTTCCCTACGTCTTTTGCTTCTAATATTACATTTCTCCTTTATTAAGCGACCAATACGCTAATGTGTATGTCACACAAGCATCTTAAGAATCTTAACTGTCCACTAGTTTTAATTTAACATATAATCATTCTTTTAAACGATTTTTGTTGTGTTCTTTATTACACTTGAACAAAAGATACAGCGATTAGTCTAACAACTTGTTAGCAAGGGTGGGTTTATCTCTAAAAGAGATCTCTTCCAGCCAACCCAATTTAGAGAGAAAACAGCATTTAGAGAGAACATAATTAATTATGATAATTAATGATTATAATAAACAACAGATTATCAAATCGCAAGCTTTCTTTTTTTCTTTCTACAGTCTATTGGGTTCATTTCCGAGGTGGCCATATTTAATTCTGTCGTGACTGAAGTTTTTTTTTGTTATTTTTGCACGAATGTAAAAAGGAGATTATCAATTTGTTTGCATTTTTTTTTTCTTTTTCCATTTACTTAGATTTATTCCCGTATTGCTCCGTATTTATTTTTGTCATGGGCGAAGTTTTTTTTTTAAGTGATTTTATAACGGACAAGCTAATTCGCTTTCATTTTTCGTTTTCCGATCAAATTAGGTTTATTTCTATGTTAACCATATTTATTTTTGACAGGATTAAATTTACCTTTTCATTTGGTGGAAGTCTTAAATTACTCACTCCAGAATACCGTTAAAACAACTGTTTTTTTACTTTTGTTTTGGTTTGAATAGTTGGATAAAGCAGTGAAATTATAAGGTACGCATGAGAGAGCAACATAGAAATCACAAAGTACCATATGCTTTGCAGTATATTCTGTAATTTCCATGTTATTATTTATATCTATGGGTTATATAAAGAAGTAATGATATGATATAATAGTACCACATTCCATCAGGTAAGTTGTCAGCGTCTTTGCTATTGTACTCGTATGTTGTTTAAAAAATCATTTGATCAATATTTAAACAATATTTATTTACAATCAATGGCCCGATGAACTTTGTATTACCTACAATGCGTAGCGATTCCAATACAAAATTACCTATTCTATTTTTTTTATTTTTTGCTAAACTTATGGAGGTTTTGCAACTTTCTCTGTTCTTTTAAACTACCTCCGTATTATAACGAACAAAATAAGAAAAAAAAAATATTCAAATTGGTCAAACGGTTTTTAGGTTTTATTGAGACTACTAGACTGTTGTTGAGACTAGTCTGTATCACCAGAGGGAGACTTTGTACAAAAGTCGATTGCTTGGGTACCTCTGTCCCATTCGTATTGCAACCATGAAGCAGCTGTGTTTGCATAACTGTGTTTCGGTTTGAAGGGTGGGATATGGCGTGAATTTACTGGGTACAGAGGAATAATACCTGAGTCCTCAGGAATGGCAACGCATGGGGGGTATTATGGGCGAAACAGTATACTCTGTTATGTCCATGATACTGCTCATGTCTATAGGCGACGGTTACCACTTTCCATCAGGTGGGCCGTCAGCTTGTTTGCCATTCTAAGTTGTATAAAAAAAAGACTAACGAACAGTAATTGATTTTTATGAGTAACATATATTTTATATATTCTGTGTGATCTACACATAGAAAAGATCACCCCTTTCTTTCCCGTGGGTGTCATAAGAGGCGACTAAGGGAGGGCGAGGGATGGACATGGTTGATAATCATATCAGCCTTTAACTGTCTACTATCATCACAAAATATCATCATCAGATGATGATGACATTTTTAATATTTACTGAACCAACAAACAAAGTTACAAAAATAAATGATACACGAAATAAATAATGAGACACATGAGGCGATCTTAGGTCTAAGCAATCTCTTCCAAACAACGTTTCTATAGAGGATATTAAGAAAAAGACATTATAGCTTACTTTCATACTATTTTCCCCCTTTATTGCTAGTCCTGCTAAAACATCACATGTTCAAGAGACACGATCTTCACCGCAAAGAGTGCACTTAAATTGTAAACGATCCGCTTCAAGCAACTGAAAAAGACTGTGCTAACAGAGTATCGATTGCATTGAACGTTCTATATTTACGTGTAAATATTATCTAAGTTGCTTGTCGCATTAAGCGCCATCTATATTAAAGATTTTTAGTCAAAATGTTAAAGAAAGGAGGATTTTGTGTAAGATTTGAAATAGCAAACAGTCTTCCTGACTCATCTGTTACCTCTATTAAATTATTTATATCTAGCCGTATCCCATGGCTTCGCCCACGTAAATTAAACACATAAAGTACTAAATTTAATTCAAAACCGTTCAATAGTTTTTGTGTAAAAACATCCATCAATCCTTACAAAAATTCGCCTTTATAATATCAATTAATAGGATATATTTTTATTTGTTTATTATTTAATTATTCAAACATAGATATACGATCAACGCGGCAAAAAATCATTAATACACACAGAATAATCAAAAGTACTCGTAATTGAAGATCCGTACATGCAAAGATATCACGAAACATACAAAAAATGTCGTCTAATTGAAAACCTACTTCTATATATTTTTTTATACCACAAAGCAAGCATACAGCCCGTCAGTTTGTAAACGGTCATTGTAGCCTATGGACGCCTGCAACACTAGGACACGTGCGCCAACCCTGAAGAAACCTTAATATACGAGTACACTTTTTGAAGCACATCATACTGTAATATAGTCCATACTAAATTACTTTAACGTAATTAAATATGGCAGCCATAACCTTTGATAACATTTAAATTTACCTATGTATGTATTCAAAAGCAAACTAATCAGTTTAATCTCCATAGATTAATGGTGTCGATATACCATTGAAGAAGAAAACAATCGTACTTGGTCTTACATTATTGACCAAGGTAAATCGTAACGGATTTCCGATAAACAGCCCATTTCCGAAAGGAATCCGCCAATAAAACTTGTGTTTTTATTACGTGAAATAGTCTTCAGGCTGTTTTTCTATAAAATTATTGGTTTCTATTTGAATACATAAAGTCTTTAGGAAATTTCCTTAACAGTTACTGTCTAACTTTACTAAATTTGAAAACTAAAATAAGGAATGAAATTATAAAATACGGAGGCATATGTCTTTGTCCGGGGAGGAAAGAATTATTCGTAATAGGATACTATTATACCAAAGGGAGACTTTGTACAATAATCGTTTGCTTGGGTACCTCTTTCCCATTCGTATTTCTACCATAAAGTAGTTGTGTTTGCATGGCTGTTTCGATTTGAAGGATAAGGATATGGCAGTGAATTTACAGGGTACAGAGGAATAACACCCGAGTCCTCTGGAATGGCAACGTATGGGGAGTATCATTGGCGAAACCCACAGGAAAATAAGGGGTAAACTATTATATGCCAGGACCAAACGGCACACTCCTTCTCATATATTATATTTAAAATACCGTTTTCAACACACTTTAAAAAAGAGGTGATTCTCAATTCGGTTGTATTTTTTTTATGTTATTGCCCCATAACTCCGTTTATAAGCCGGAATTGAATTGTTTTTTTGTCTTAAAGAATATACGAGTATTTTCAGATTGATTCCACAGAAATTTAGATTAACAGTTTTGATTTAAATCCGAATAACTGATTTCACCACGATTAAAGGTCGTCGCTTTTTTTTTTTTTTTTTTTGTAGAACAAAATCAGAAATTATTTTTCTCAGAAAAGGTTAACAACTCTAGTTCTGCTACTAGCATTGTATTCGTTACGCCCACACGTTCTTCGCAAATTATAAAGTACAATCCACACTGAAAACTTAGCTAAATTAATCTAATTTCTTTTGTTATGATACTTGGCAGTGAATTTACAGGGTACAGAGGAATAACACCTGAATCCTCAGGAATGGCCACGCATGCAGGGTATCATGGGCGAAACAGTATACTCTGTTATGTTTATGATACTGCTCATGTCTATAGGCGACGGTTACCACTTTCCATCAGATGGTCCGTTAGATTGTTTGCCATTCTAAGTTGCATAAAAAAAAATTACTTTGTAGTTAAACTAACCAAAATAAGTCAACTATACTTAGCCGTGTAGATCCCGGCATAGAATAGACCACCCCTTCCTTTTCCGTGGATATCTTAAGAGACGACTAAGGAAGCCTATAGTTGAGGTATGGGCAGCAGCATCCCTCTTTAAACATCACTAAAAGCCAAACAGCGATTGCCAACGCGCCTACCAAGCGTGACAGCTACTGGCAAAACCCCCCTTATGGGGGAAGCTATATTCAGCAGTGGCCAGTTAATGGCTGATACAACATGAACTAGGTAACCCAACAACATTAGCTAAACTAACCATATCCTTAACTAAGAGTTAAGTTCTTTACGCAGAAATAAATGAAGACATTCGTAACTCTCTAATATCCCGTTTTATATTTGGTTTATCCTTACTTTTTAGAGTAAATTTATATAATTTAGCTCACATATTGCGTAAACATAGCTAATTCATCATTATGTGAGCTACTCAGGTCGCGGTTCTCCCTGGAACTGTTTTCATTCTCTAAACTAATATCCCGTTCGCTTATTTTCACTAATCAATAAAAAAAAATTCGCTTAGCTCTCAGTGTGAATTGCGTTTATGTATTTTATAGTCCTTAAAGGCCACAGAAGCAACACTGACGACGGCAAACGCAAAGATATAAAGCCTTATCAATATTGTTTGTGCATAATGAACGAAAAAAAAACGCATTACGGTACTCTTAATATGCAAGTTATCTTTACGAATAAAGGAAATGAACTAAACGCTATGCAGCGATAGTGTTCCACCGTACTTTTTTTATTTTTAGAGTTCCGTACCTCCAAAGGAAGAAATGGAACCCTTATAAGATCACTTCGTTGTCAGTCCTTCCGTCTGTCGAGACCTTTTTTCTTAGGAACGCTTGGAGGTACAAGTTGAAATTACTATCTTATGCTCAGGTCTGCAATCTCTTAAAGCAGTGAGAAAATCAAACTTCTAAATCGACGTAATCAAAATATTCGGTCGTTTATGTTCAGTCGTCGTTCATGGTAGGTCGTTCATGTTTGTAAGGGATCAAAACCTATAGGGTACTTCCCGTTGACTAATAATCATGAAATTTGGCAAAAAGCAATGTCATATAGTACAAATGAAGGAAAAAATACGAAAGCTGTAAAGTTTTAGTTATTTCACAAAAAAAATTAAACTTGATAATTTTGTACAGAAAACTCTTGTTGCGCGAGTCCGACTCGCACTTGACTGGCTTTTTTTAATGTATGAAAATGGAATGATAACCCCGCCTACGCTATCGGTATACGCTGGCGCGGCACCAGTGAGAGATGATAAGTGACAGATGAGGATTAAGGCAGCTCAGTCGGCAGATTGTAAAGTATTTGACAAGACCTAACAACAATAGTTTCCAGGGAAACCGCGTAGAGGTCCTAATAGATTATACTGCTAAAAATGGAGCTGTAAAAATCTACTACTAACAATCCCTTTCCGCCTGTACCACCGTACTGTACTGATACCGGTCATATTGTGTTCATATTTGGCTTTAAAAAATATAAATGCAAGTTTACAGAGATGACGAGATAGAAGGATGTTTGACACTCTTTTAAGCAAAAACTACTAAACAGATTTTAATAAAATTTACTACACGGGTAAGTTATATCCTAACTTAGTACATGGGATACATTATATACTGACTTACGTGAAGAAAATCACGAGATAAACCTAGTTTAAACGTATCAATATTCAATTCAGTATATCCATATAGACTTTGTACAATATCTCTCTCTAGTGTCTACTCCACTAAATAAGTTTACACTTATATTAATCCTTATAAGCACTGTGCATCTATTATTAATCTCGAAGCAACAATAATAACAACAAGCACTCTTTGAAATCAACTTCCAGCAGCAGTATTTCCGAACCGATACGACAGCATAACCTTCAAGAAAAAAGCATATTCCTTTTTTAAAAACTGGCAGCACACCTGCCTAACCTCTGGTTTTGCGGGTGATCATGCGTCAATTAATTATTTATTAACATTTATTTGCAAGAAATATGGTAAATACACGGTATATGTAATATACGGTAGCGGTAGTCGCTTACCATCAGGTAAGCCGCATGCTCGTTTGCCCTCTGTGTTATAAAAAAAAAGCTCTCATAATAAAATTGTTGCATGTCTGTCAGTTGAGTTAATTGGACCCCTGGGGCTGTCTCGAGACTCTTTTCCTGTTTTACATTACCGTGACCACTACATAATGGGAATATCCAGCACAAAGAGCTCTGTAACAGTACGGAATAGCTACAACTATAGCTAGCAGGTTATGTATCTTTGACTGTGAGAAAGATTATTTGCATTATACAATATAGGAAATAAGCAAGACAATTAATGAATATAACGATACAGTAGCAGTCCATAAAAAAGAGTCGACACCTCTGTCGCTCCCCTCTCGCGGGCTTGGAGTGCCATCAGCACTCGCCCCTGCATTCGCGTCCGGTGAAGCTGTAAAGGCCACACACGGCCAACAGCAAACACATTCAGAAAAAAAAAAAAAAACGATACAGTTGTATAAGTACAGTAAGGCGGCCTTATTGCTAAGAGCAATCTTTGTCCCCTGTCTACGTGACTATGTTTACTGGTGCCTTAACATCTTAACAAATCACTATGAAATTTGGTATACAGGTAAAATTTAAGATGGAAAAGGACATAGGATACTTTTATCTTAGATAATGAACATATCTCAGTCACAAGTCAGTAAGTAAAAGCTACTTAATTAATAAAATTTCAAATTTTGCTACTCAAATAAAAAAATGTTTAAAGAAAACGCACAACTGCAAAGAACTTTTTTAGCATCTTCCAAAAACAGGCATTAATTAATATTCTTAGAATTTGCTCTGCAAATGAAAACAGTAGATATCACCAGAGTAAACCCATTTAATTTAATAAACATTTATTTTAAAAAAAAAGCTTCAGAAAGAGACGGGGTAAAATACATACAAAAATACAGGAGAATTCAGAATCTACTGTTATTGAAAATCGCTTAGAAAAACTTCAAACAAGTGTATGCATACCAATATAATATAAATGCACTAGATACTATGTTTGTATTGCAAGAGCGATGATTAATAATGCATTTATGTAGAATGTAGAACAAGCTAATATCTGTTAACCTTCGTTCAGAGATAGCTACGGTACGATAAGTTTACGAGCTGCGAACACAATGAGCACTTCGATTAAAAAGCTGCTTGAATTCAGCAGCTATTCTAACAATATGATGTTCCCGTGCACGTAAAAAAACGAATAAAGAACTATTATTACTATCCTTTATATATTATTATTATCTTTATTATAATTCTAGTGATGAAATTTCGCTCGCAATATGTTTGTATTAGGTCCTGTCAAATCGATCTCTACGTGCCCCCCCACCCCCTCCTTGACACTATCGTGCTAAATTCCAGGTGTATCTATCACGATGGGCTAATCGACCTACCTTTTCTTCCTCACCTATCATCCCTTACTGAGGTCCCGCTAGCGAGAATCCCTTAAAAACAACCCTATCTCTGTAATACGAATACTAACCAGTTAGATTTAGCTCCGCAAAAAAGCAACATTCCATTAGCTCGATCTTCAAGCTGTTTTTACTGAAAACCATAATACTTAATTCCTGATTAAATCAACACGATAACCCAAAGTGACCTGACTTGAACTTCACCTATTATCGCCAATACAAAACCTCTTTACAGTTTTACAACATATATTTCACATGAAATGAAAAAAAAATATATAAAAAGATGAAACTAAACATGGTATAATTCCTACATCTATTGTCCCTCACTGATACCTTTTTTTTTTGTCGAAGGGAAATGCTTTATGCAGACCCACATACCTCGGGGGAAATATCTGGGTACTGCCGGACTCTTACCAGCTAAAACCCCCCCGGTGTTCCCCGTCTGCCTATTGCCGGAGCCGCGAGAAACCCGCTTGAAGTCGTCCGTAACTTCGACGGCGACGGCCTGCTCCTAAGCAAGCCTCCTTTCGTTGCTAGGGCAGGAAGATGTTAAACTCGCCCTACATCAGAAGAGGGCGCGCGGGAACACACGCGCGCCGCTCTCAGGGCCTAGTTGGTGATAGGTAGACAGCCGCCCCCGCGACTGTCGCCCCTGGCCCTGGCGAAGTGAGAGTCAGTGGGACGGTATTGGAACCCCGTCTCCTTCTCCGTCTTACCCTTCTTCGGCGTATCAGTGCAGCACAATGGTCGATTTCACGATCCTTCTCACTGAACTACCCTACCGCCAAAAAAAAGATGAGTTTCACACAAAATCAAGCATTAAACAGATTTGAACAGTCAAATTACTAGACCTACAAAATTCCAAAATCCATTGACACCTCCGAAAACATTGAAGATAAAACCAATTTGTCTGAACGTTGAAACGTTTGGAGAAATAGTATGGCAATAATTCACAACTAGAGCAAACTCATCGGAAAGGGCGGCTATGTGACATGTAGTTCTGACTTGCTACAACAAATATTTACGAGAATGGAGAACTATAAACAAAAATGATACGATGTCTAGTCACGATTGTGGACCGTCGAAGTGGAAATATAAAGCGTAAAACAGTTTAATAAGATGGTACCTACATTGCTAACCTCTCTGACCCTTCCAGCTTCTAACTGTTTTTTAAATAATATACTGCCTACATAACTATTTGATGTAGCTTTTTATAGGTGAAAGAATTTTTTTAATCGGTAAACTATTAAGTTTATCCATTAAATACAAAAATCTTATATTTTCTACATATAAGAGTAGCAGTATCTGGAAGAGAAGCTGGAAAATTTTAATTAGTAATGAAAAGTTCCTGTACGCGCGGGGAACCAATATTAGGTTCCTAATGAACGTACTGCGGTCTGGTTCAGAATATCAAAGACGCACGTTAAGAGGGACGAGGGCTGACCTTTAGCTGTGACGTCATAAGCTACATCCACCGGTACCATACCTCTGTCTCTGCTGCCAGCAATCCTTGCGTCCAGAGCCTTGCAGCGCTTCTTCTCGGCTAAAGGTTGTCTCCGTCTTTAGATTAGCGGATGTGGACTGTATCAGCGGTATATAACGGTTTATCCAGCATGGATAGGTTAAGAAAATAAAAAGCGACCAGCTACGATAGAGCGACTTCTCAAACGCGGTCACGAAGGGCGGTTTCCACCCAGCGTGGGCGGATATCAGCGGGAATACGACACAACCGTCCGACGAAGTTGCGTCATAGACAGTTACGGTAACACTGGTGCATGCAATGAAAGAATAATGGGAGCGGGTAAATTAATTATAAATTGACGGCGTCAACAATTCCTTAAGGTTAAAGAAAAGACGCAATTTATAAAAGTGTATTGAATTCAGAAGAAAAATATGTTGGCAAACTTGCTACGACACGACAAACTTTTTGTTTTTACAACACAGGGGGCAAACGAGCATGCGACTCACCTGATGGTAAGTGACCACCGCCGTCCATGATCACCCGCAACACCAGAGGCATCGCGGGTGTGCTGCCGGCCTTTTAAAAAGGAATATGCTCTTTTCACTTATGAATATTATAATAAAAGGTAAGATAGAAAGAAATGGGGGAGAGAGAGAGAGACCAAAGCATAATTGCATGAAACAGATTAAGGAAAAAGTAGATGTCGTATCGTATCAAGATGTGATAGTCACGGAGTTGTTGTAAGTGGCAAAAGCACCATTGATAAGAATGCTAAATAGGATTGAATGAATCCCCCCCTTATGTGGTGAATAAATGATGGCTTACACAAATAAATTATCATGTAAAGAAAATAAACAAAACTTGTTTACAGTTTATCTGTATGGAACACGAGGTTTGCGATTCCGACTCGAACCTAATCGATTTTATAACTAACTAACTGCTCTTTTTTGTCTGTTTTTTTTTTTATTTTTATTAAATACTACTAGTTTTTACCTACGACATAGATAATATAACACTGTACTAGCCCACGATTTCGTTTGCATTTATCGGGATATATTGAAAAAATGATATTTCCCCTTCTCCATCCCATATAGTACATGTTTGCCAAATTTTATCGTGATTGATTAATCCGTAAACTTTCAAAGATAACAAACAAATACACAAACTCATTTCGTATTTATAATATTAATAAAGCTTAATATATAAAAAAACTAAATCCTATACTGTGTATCGTAATTACCTATTTAGTGGTAACAGTAAACTAATGGCTGACTCTTAGAACTTACAAGAACTTAAAAGTTAATAGAAAAGTTAAATAAAAAAGTTAGATAAATTAATTGCGTATTTCCTATGGGCGCCGATAAAGCACGTCCATAGCTCACGAGCAATGTATCCATACATAATGTAGGAAATTTCGGGACAAATAATTTAGGATTTGTTCCACAAAAAACGCATCTACTTGAATAATAACAAAAACATGTTATGTTGATTTAAAAAAAAACTACTGAACCGATTTTGATAAAATTTCGATGAGACTAATCTGATGGTACACTCATATCCTTTCAGATTGAGATAAAAAAAAGAATGTATCAGATCAGTTTATAAATAAAGGAGTTATAAGGTAGCAAACATAATACAAAAAAATTTTTCGAATCTACTCCTATTTTGGAATTAGTTGAAAAATAGAAAATAAAAACACGCCAAAGCGTGTATCAATCTATATAGGCTATTGATAAATCATGAAACATACAGGATACTCAAATTCACATTTGATCGCGCATTGTACGCATGTATTATTACTCCACGGGTATGGCAACGCATGAAGGGTATAACAGTATACTCTGTTAAGTCCATGGTACTATTATGTACTATTATATCTCTATAAGCGACGGTTACCATTTGCCATCAGGCGAACCGTCGGCTTGCTTACCATTCTAAGTTACATAACACTCAAAACGGTAATGTACATAAAAATGTTGTATGTACGAGTATTTCATTGCAGTTTTATGTATTTTTGTGTGTATTATTTGTCGAGTTTGTTTGGCTTAATAAATGCAGAGGCAAGAGAGGTATGAAGCTATTTCAATCTGAGTATTTATAATAATAATTAATATAATTGGACATGTCATCTTTGAACGTGGGAGTTAAATTTTTTATTCTGCGTAACTGTCTATTTACAATGTTTGTTTACCTGTTACTTTAAGTTTATTTGATTATAAGTATTAGTACGTATTATTACAATTTTATGTTTTTAGTGACCAGAATTTGTTTTCATTGTCACCTTTTGTAATGTCTATTTACGTCAGTAAATAAATTATCTTTGTTTATTTCTTATACGCATTTAGTTAAATCTTGTTCTTATTTGTAAAAACCTGTAATTAGCTTTTTGTCTTTACTGAAGTTTCTTATAATGAAATTTTTTAGCTATTAGTTTTTTTTTTTTTTTAATACAAAAAAATAAATAATTAAAATATGGAAACAATAGTTATTTATACTGCTATAGAAAATACGCCTTATTTTCGGTACGAAACCAAAATAGAGTTCTGACAGAAGAAATGTAATGACTGAGCAATGGAAAGTAGGGGTTCAAAATATTAAATTTAAAACTTTTTCCCTCTTATCATGTCGATAGTTAGTTTGTTTACAATCGTGGTGAAAATAAATCTACGGTGTCGACTATCGAGAATTTGGCATGTTGCCTATATACGTTTTTTTTTTTTTTTATTAAAAAGGACAACAAGTCGAGAAGCACATTTGATAAACAATGTTGAGCGTCCTTAACACAAACAAAGCAATAGATGTCACAGATTTTTACGAACACCTCTCATGCGTTGTTGCTCATAAAAATGGGACTATTATATCTCCTACTACCGATTCGGCCCTGCTTCGCAGTGCTGAATAAAGTTTTCATGTTACTTGTTAGTAATGTAACTTTCTATAGGTGAAAGGATATTTAAAATCAGTTAAGTTGTTTTTAAGTTTATCAGTCAGAAACAAACAATCCATTACAGTTATGACTTCAATTACGACGAAACCAGTTATTTCAAGTCAAAAACTAAACCATTGGACCAATTTTAAATAAAATTTCTATAGAACTAATGTATAAGTATATACTTTAGATATAAAAGAATATTCCAAATCGGTTTACAACTGACGAAGTTATAAGGTACCAAACATTAAAAAAAAACATACAACGGTTTTGAGAATTTCCTTATTTACGAAGTCAATCGAAAATGCTCAAAAGTTTGAAAGGATTTGAGTCAAATTTGGTACACAAATAAATCATACCCTGTATTAGTGTATACTTATCGTATTATACAAGGCAGGCCTACGAGTTACAGCAATATCTATAAAAAATCCGAAGCTGTTGACAGTTAGGTCACTAATTCGTTATAAAGTTATAAAAATTAAATACGTTCTTGCATTTAAACGTGTTATGTACGCATTACCTACACCAATCGTAATGACTAGTAATCTACTAATTTTATAAAAAAAAAATATAAAAAATTCATATAAAAACAAAAGCATATATTTCTAAGCCATGATATAATCAGGAAAATCCCATTTATTCCATTATTCATGGTCACTCTACTCAAAAGCGTTCCCGGATTAATCGAATCCCTCCACTTTGCTAGTACGCCGAGATAATTTAAGAACATCGCTGTTACAAAAAGTTTGTTCATTATTGGATAGTAAAAGTCCAATCTAAATATCTTCACGACAACTCTTTTATGGGACAATCAGAGAGAATCGTGTACGCTTAGATTATAAAGTATATAAATTGGTAAATTAAAAAGAAAAAAAACCTGTTTTAGCGGGAACATAAATACAAAACAAGTCTGATTATTTTTACAGCATAAAATTGAATTATTTTTAGATGAATGTAATTGATGCTTAAATATAACAAAAATATCGAAAAAAAAAAAAAAAAAAATAAATTATTGCATATTTTTCAGAATTACAAATTAAATATTATGTGTTTAAATAATCAGATGGAAAGTGGTAAAAAGTCGATATAAACATGAGTATCTCTGGACATTCGTGTTTCTACCCATGATAGCAGTTGTGTTTGCCATTCTGTGTTTCGGTTTATTCGAATTCCTCTGTATGGCAGTAAATTAACGGGTATCCCCTATAGGTTAACAAACCAAAACACAGCCATGCAAACACAGCTGGTATCATGGTTGAAACACGATACAGAGTTATGTCCATGCTACTGACTCATTTGTCTATAGTCTCCCTGTGGTTTTTCCATTCATATTTTTCACGTAATTACAGATTAAATATTAACGTGTTTAAATGCAATGTTAAAGAACCATCACAATTATTTTTTACGAAAATTTGTAGAAAAAAAACATCTAATTTAATCCAAATAAAGTCCTAAACATCTATGAAATAAAATGAACATTGTAACAAATACGTGAACTTTTGCTATTTTAACAATTATATATAAATTGAGAGCTGTCACATGCATGTAATATAACTTACATGCACACTAGTGTACCCATTTTCTTGTCTCATTTTTGCGATTGTATTGCCAATCTGTAATAGTAAGTGGATTAAATATGTAAGGTATTTTAGTACGTGAGTACGTACATACGAGTGCCTTACACACTTTATCCACTTTCAAACATTATTTTATACATTCACACAAGTTTCGGATATTTGGTTTTTATTTTATAACATTAATACTAGTTGTGCCCACGACTTTGTTCGGGTTTCCTAAACATATCGACCGTGATGAAATATTGATTTCAACTCGTGGTGTGTGTAGTTTTAAGTAACTTGGAGTTAATATACTTTTTCTATAAATTCTTGTAAAGCTTACTTGGGTGTAAAATGTTTTTTTTATACCACTGAGGTGGCAAACAAGCATACGGCCCACCTGATGGTAAGTGGTACAGATAACGCCTGTAATACCAGTATTTATATTTTAAAAACCCCATGCAAAAATAATCATTCCATTATTTTCGTGGGAGAAAACATCTCTGAAACCGCTTTGTACGCGACCGTTTAAACTGTAAGGTATGAGGGTGAACTCGCTATCGATGGCGACACATGGAGTGAATTTGTATCATATTTATTACACACATGCATTTAATTTTAAAATGCAAAAATAATTATTTTTCTCATTTATATTACACAATATTTATTATTTATAAACATATTATTCTCATTTATATTACTAATATTTATTATTTATCTAAGGTCTACCTACTGTTTATTTGACCTTCCAAAATTTGAATACGTAGCAAGCTTTTATAACAATTTACAAGATTTGACGGGACCATTATCGTAAAGCCTTTCCTATCTTATTAGATTGAAACAGTAAGATCTTCCATTCCGCCTCACTTTATAGCCTGCTTTGCTTGCTACTTGGTACATTTCTAAATAAAATGCAAATATCTGTGATTCGGTGGTAAATACTGAAACTTATTTGTTTATTTATGATATCCGGACGTAAACTATTTGCTAGAAATGTGAATATGTTCTTTGTCGATCACTCTTATAAATCGCGGTTGTATAGTGTTGGCAACACCAGCCAACAATTTTCAATTATTAAGTTGGTACTAATGTGTAACACAGAAGATAGATTTTTTTTTCTCTCCCACCATCCTTTTTAGTGTTGTATCGCGTTCTCGTTCAACCTCTTAATAAAAATAATAATGCATTTATTGAGAACTCACCGACCTACTAGCAATCATATAATCCACATTTGCAGCATCAATTTAAGCAAGCATTCTTTTTTTTAGTTAATTATTACATACAAAATTATACATTTTTAATTACATATATTCATATATATTAATTATATACTAAAATTATATATATTATAATATACAAATAAAATAATAGCGTCGGTAGTGATAAAAAAAATTAAACAGGCCATTATATATATTTATCTAATCTAAATTAATAAATTATTATTCGGATTTTTTTTTTAATTTCAGTTATTTTCTGAACACGTAACATATATTTTTTTTAATAACTTTCTGTCTGTCTGTAACTATAAGTATATAAATCAAATAACTGAATTCCCAATGATTTCGCAATTTTACAAATCCCTATTATTTAAAGATCAGAACAATTGACTCTAATCGAAATACGCGAGCTTAATCCCGCCAATTTTATATTTCGAATGTTCTAATATTCGCTGGACGTTAAGGATGGGCGATATTTGTCAATAATATCGAATTATCGATATCAAGAACTTAAAATACATATATACTGTATGTCTTCGAAATATAGCAATATTGATATTTTAGAAGCGAAACATAGTAATCATAGTGTAACAATTATTTAGTACATTGACTAATGGTAAAAGAACGTTTACTTAATGTAGTCATATTTAAATGTTTATTATTACCTAGACTATTTACTACTAGCAACTTCATTCGCGTGACCGGATATATTGCAGAAACATTGATTGACTTATGTCATTACATAAGCTACTATTTATCCCGAGAAGACTCCATTCCAAATAATACCTGTAATGTGGTACAACATGACGATATGTTGAGCCGTTAAGGCACTAAGAGGTAACACATAAACATGTAAACAAACAAACTCACTTTCTAATTACAGGTATACCTATATTTTTTTTAATGAGTAATAATGGAATGGTAACCCCGCCTGCGCTATCGGGATACGCTGGCGGGGCTCCAGTGAGGGATGACAAGACAAGTGACAAGGATGAAAAGGTAGGTCAATTAGCCCATCGTGACGAATTCCACTAGAATTAACCAAGATGGTTTCCAGGGGGAAAGTGTTCAGGGAAACAGCGGAAAGTTTCCGCGTGGAGGTCGACCTGATTGGGTGTATTGCTAGCAATGGTTCAATTAGACCCTATTACTAACAATCCCTTTCCCCCTACAGATATATTTATCAGGATGGGTTAACTGACCTGCCTTTTCATTCTCACCTATCATCCCTCACTGGTGCCACGCCAGCGTATACCGTCAGCACAAACGGGGCTGTCATTTAATTATCATCCATAAAAAAAAACTCACTTTCACATCTCTACATAGTATAAAACAACGTCGCTTTCCACCGTCTGTACGCTTAGATCTTTTAAACTAAGCAACAGATTTTATTTCTTGATTCCTTTTTATTAAGACTATGAATAAAAACAGCGATGATATTCCATATTATACAGATAGTTCTCTATAACCATTTTAATATTTGAAAAAAAAAATATGCAAATTATGTGAAGTTTGGAAAACTATTTAGATAAATACAATAGTAATATATTTAATCAGTACACACTGAAACTGCATTGTTTCTAAATTGCTCCCATGCGAAGCCAGAATGATACGTTAGTTTATAGTTTTAGTAATGATTTTAATGTAAAATCTCATAGTAGAGCTCTATCGCAACTAGTTTAGATTATGCGTAATCAGACTCTGCCTTTTTTCTTTTTAATTCCATTCGCAGTATCGATATTTTGACCATATCGACCATCCCTACCGGACATTTAAAAAATCATATCAAAAAATAGAATCAAACCATGTTACGTTCTGATCCCAACCAAATTAGTATCAATTTTGCGTTCAATTGACAGGATTTATGGGTAGTGCAGTCGCCTCATCCGGCGAGGGTGGCCATGAGTGCGGTCTAAATGCGGACAATTTATTGCTTATTGAATACAAGATTGTCTAATGCTTTGATAAACCGCAGTTATAATATTAATGTGTTATTTAGATACTAATACGGATACCGGTATAAATATTGGCATACCACTTCTGGACGAAGTTATTTTAAAGTCTTATTGTACTTATGTCTCTATTTGTGTAGATTATTTTATTGAATGAGTATACTTTATTTGCATTATACAATATAAAAAATAAACAAGACAATTTACAAACACAATGATACAATTGTATACATCGTTCAAAGCAATCTTTTCAAAAGGACTAATTGTTATACAAGTAGGTATGCATCTTTTGAAAAAAAAATATATAAAAATTATATTATACACATACATACACATTCTCTCTCTCTCTCTCTCTCTCTCTCTCACACACACACACACACACACACACACACACACACACACACACACACACACACACACACACACACACACACATATATATATATATATATATATATATATATATATATATATATATATATATATATATATATACATACACATAATATACATATCAATAAAACAAAATTATATAATCTCATGCATATAATGTTAAATATGTACCCAATACTATTATTATAGATTAACTTTTTTTTTAACTGTGACATCGTTCACGTAAAAGGAACATGTCCACGAAAAATATTAGTCTACGTCCTTCTCCATCTCATATAATATAGTGTATAAGACATTTCATAGTGATTGATTCACTATAATCTTCAATATAAGCTGTAAACTTTTACTAGCAGTCATATTTCCTAAAGAATCGTGTACCGAAAACAAGACAAGAAATTTGGAGTTATCTATACTAATGCAGCTCGATGCCGTGTCAGTATAGAAAGTTTGTTACTTACATTTTTTACTTAAAAAAGTTATTATTTTATATTTATTTATTACATCCACTGGGTGAGCCTTACAGTCTTCCAATACGCTCACCCAGGAAAGCATCAGTACAATAACATATAAAAAGGAATATTACACAAAAATATTAAACAAAAATAATATAAAAAGATTTAACTGAAACAAAAAATGTCTGAACACACTTATTCCCAATCATTGCTGATTTTAATAAACGACAAAAATCGCTCGCATACTTACACGTATCGCCGTGTGGTCCCAGCATAGAATAGGCTACCCCTTCCTTTCCCGTGGGTGTCGTAAAAGTCCCCTAAGGGAGGGCGAGAGATGGACAACAGCTTCCCTCTTAAAACATCTCTAAAACCTAAATGCGGTGGCCAACCTGTCTGTCAAGCGCGGCAACTACTGGCAAAACTTCCCTTAGGGGGAAATCTTATATTCAGCAGTGGACAGTTAAGGGTTGAATTAATAATAATAATATTACACGGCACGTCCAGCTGTTGAGTTAATATGGGAGGTTTAGCAGAGGGAGACTTTGTACAA
This sequence comes from Galleria mellonella, assembly GCF_026898425.1. Taxonomy (NCBI): domain Eukaryota; kingdom Metazoa; phylum Arthropoda; class Insecta; order Lepidoptera; family Pyralidae; genus Galleria; species Galleria mellonella. The sequence continues at coordinate 3,889,359 of NW_026442082.1, read as the reverse complement.
AAGTCGATTGCCTGGGTACCTCTGTCCCATTCGTGTTTCTACCGTGAAGCAGTTATGTTTGCATGGCTGTGTTTCGGTTTGAAGGGTGGGTTATAGCGTGAATTTACAGGGTACAGAGGAATAACACCTGAGTCCTCAGGAATGGCAACGCATGGGGGTATCACGGGCGAAACAGTATACTCTGTTATATCCATGGTACTGCTCATATCTATAGGCAACGGTTACCATTTTACATCAGGTGGGCCGTTAGCTTGTTTGTCATTCTAAGGTGTATAAAAAAAATTCACAATCGTTTTTTGATACATGTTTCTTAAAAAATACATATTCAGTTTAACTAGTAGAAAACTCTCTTAAAAGTATATAATTAATTTCGATTTCATCTCAATTCAGCCTGTATCGTCTTTAGAAAGATTTTTAAAAAAATATGACAACCCTAAACTTTTTTATGCAACTGACAATGGCAAACAAGGAAACAATTTTCAAAAGTAGGGAAATTTGATACTCGGATAATAACTTTTTCACATCCATCACTTGTTTGTTGATTCAATATCAGAATGAAAATATCGTGCAACATACACACATATACACTTATCATATTACGAACTCAAGAACGTTTTCCTTCTTTGGAATAGGTTAAAAACAATTTTAAGTGACTTAAATTTAGTATTGATATAATCCTTTTCTATTGGCTAACTATTATTAGATTTATTACTAAACCACTTCTTTTCTGTAGAAGGAATATCCTTTTAAGAAACAATTTACTCGAATCGTGCATGACGCGTGGGTGAGTTATGGTTTTTATAGTGGTATTTTTTATATTCTTTTGACTATGTATGCAAAAGAACTTATTTTGCATATAGGTAATGTATTTTCTCAATCTATACAAAGTTATTTATATAATTTTAGATACTGCATAAGTATAAATGTGAAAGTGTGCTCGTGTGTTTATTACCTGTTGGCGCCTTAACGATTATGGAAACGAAAATCGCGTAACCGAGATTTGTTTGCCGCTGGAAAAAAAAAACTAATAAAAAATATATTTTATAAAATATATACTTACTAGATTATACTTGACAATAAATAAATGTATATATATTATTATTATATATTAATTATGTTATTATTATATTAATGTTTAATTTTTTTATTTTATTTATTTATTTTATCTTAAACTTTCTATAATACTAAATATACTCATACTTTTAAATTATATTATTTCAATAACTGGCAATTAAATATAAATTATACTTATACATCTGAAATAAAATTTATTAATTTTCATTTATTATACACAATGCGTGGTCACAGTAGCTTAGCATTAAACATTTCTTGTGTAGGTTTTTCTTAATGAAGACACACGAGGGGTCAGATTTTTATAGCCAAAGACCTGTTTTATTGCCGATGTTATAAGCTGAAATGGCCTGCTGAAAGATTTGGGGCGGAATAATGGGACCAGGTGTTTTGGGATGTGTGATTTACATGCACAACATAAATTATTGGACAGAATTATTTTCTTATTAATACGATAATCAAAAAACAATGTTATTATAAATGTTTTTTTTTATATCACTGACGTGGCAAACAAGTATATGGCCTACCTGATGGTAAGCGGTTACCGTAGCCATATAGTATTATATTATCTGTGCCGTAGCCTATGAACGCCGACGGTACCAGAGGTATTACGCGCGCGTTGTTAACCCTAAAGAAACCTCTTTACCCCTTTTTTGAAGAACCCCATGCTGTAGTCTCTTGCAAAAATAAAAAAAAAATCCTTAATATTAAGAAAAAAAGCTACTTTTTATCCCGGTCAAATGCTGTTCCGGTCGTGCGAGCGAAGCCGCGGTCATAGCTAGTCGATTTATATATTTATGACTGTTCACTATACAGATAATTAATCAGTCAGCCGAATTCCTTTGTAAAAATAGAGAATGCGTCGGAATAACTACTCAGGCATTTGTTATTATTAGCTCCCGAATCACTTTGTAACATTCGCGTATACTCGTATACCTACAAGTATTTATAATCCATGTCACTTATATATATATATATATATATATATATATATATATATATATATATATATATATATATATATTATTTAAATTTAAAAAAAAGAATGAGATTAATAAAATTAGGAAACAAACTTTTCTAAATTCTAGGATCTAATCTAGGTCGTGACCTCAAGTGGTCGTTGCCTGGTTTCTCATAACCCTAGCTTGATGACCAAGCATTTACTGTAATTATATGCCGCAATTTTTTGATTATTATATTTTATTACGTCACAATTTCATTAATATCATTGTATTATTTTTATAATAGTTATTTTTTATAAATATACTTTTTCACCATTCACTTTATTCTTTATTGATTTAGTATTAATTTCATTTAGTATTTATAATTCTACGGAATTTTATCAATGATACATTCTTTTTATATAATTACGATATTTGTACGTAGTATTCTATTCTCTTTATTTAAAATTTGTTTATTTAAAAGAAATGTGTCACAATTCTGTAAAAGCGATACTTTCGATCCAGTTCTGAACCGATTTTAACATTTCTTTTTTGCAATCAACATGTTTTACTATCATGTCGGCCCTCTTTATGATAAAAATTCAGTATTTGAGAAAAAAAATAATAATACTTAAACTGTTAGAATAAAATAGCAATAAGCCAAAGATAATATGTATTAATAATGACATAGTTTTGTATATAATTTTTACTGTTGGACAACTTATTATTTAATACTTCGTATAAAGTAATAAAGTGATATAAAATATTCATAAATACATCTGTATAAATGAATATTTATAGTAGCGTTATCATTAAATATTATATATAAATAAATTATAAACAAAATAAATAATTATTTATTATTGTTATTAATTCGTAACTAATACCTATGTATATATATATATATATATATATATATATATATATATATATATATATATATATATATATATATATATATATATATATATATATATATATATATATATATATTAATTTTTACACATCAAATAATTATTTATCATAATTGTTTTATTTTGTCCATCTTCTGATTTTATCGTCATTTATAATGTTTTCTTTCAATCCGTTATTAGTTATTTATTCATTAAAATTATAAAAGCTCTTCCTAAATATATATTACAAATACCGTAAGAAACTTGTTTCTTTCATATTGTTATGTATAAAAATTTGTATACATAAATATTGAAAATACTTACAATGCGAAACAATTCGGTCAGCACCTTTTGTAACAAATCACATTAGCACATAATAAAAAATATATATACACAAAAAAACACAATCGTAAATTTATTTTACACTTCGCGATAACATGCGCGAGAAACTTTGGACGCATCCAATACAGAAAACACGTCCAAACAAAGCGCTGTTCGCGCGTCTACTGACTGATGCTCTAAAAAAAAAATTCCTCGCCCATAAATTTTCAGTTGGATCACGCATTTGCGAGGGCGGGAAAGCCGTTCGAAATGTGAATTCTGTTGTCTATGACGTGTTCAGATACGGTGACGTGTCTAACGAAAAAGTTTCCTTTACTTAGCGAAAAAGCAGGTCAATGGTGAAGAAAATATTTGTGTTCTTTCCACGATGTAAAACTAATTATTATTTGTTTCTTGGAAATACTACACACAAGCAGAATACACGATAGTGTGTTACAAATTGAAGAGTCATACTTCAAGGTTGGGTTCCTAATTCTAAAAAAGAAAATAACGGCCAAGGACATATCGGCCACCCGCTAATAAGTTCCAAAACTTGTTTTAAAGTATTGGTTACTTGATAAGACAATTATTTTTATTTATTCCATTTTACATTTACTTGGTATACGTAATTTACAAACGACTTTAAAAAAATGAGAAGGTTCCCAATTCGATAGTATTTTTTAATTTTTATTACCTTATAACTCGGTCAGTTATAGACCAAGTTGAAATTTTTTTTTTTTATCGGAAAAGCTATATAAAGATAAGATAAGGTAAGATAAGATAAACGGAAAAGAAGGGGTGGCCTATTCTATGCCGGGACCACACATGGGTGACCTTATCGCTAAAAGCGATTTCTTCCAGGCAGCCTTTGGATGGAGAGAAATATTTATAAACAGTTTGAAATTAAATTAATTAATTAAATTAAATGATCGATTCTATATCGATCATTTACTTTAATCGATCGATTCGATTAATTGGTCAAGTTTTAGATTATATAGACAGAATGTCTCCACACAAATGCCCTGAAGAAAAAAAGCGGGTCAACTTATTCATACAATTTCGCCACAATTTGGCGTGCAAAATTTAGACTTACTTTTGTAGTAAAATGTTGGAACATTTATTAAACAGCTGCCTATAGCAAGTATAACTTTTTTTTTGTGATAAGACGGTTTTTTTTAATGGGTAATAATGTAATGGTTACCCCGCCTGCGTTATCGGTATACGCCGGCGGGGCTCCATTGGGGAATAATAAATGAGAATGAAAGTAGGTCAGCTAGTTCACCGTGACGGTTTCCGCAAGAATCAAAATGATTCACAGAGGGGACCGCGTGGAGGTCGGTCTGTCAGGGTTTTTTTTAATGCAGCTTAGAATGGCAAACAACCTGACGGTCCACCTGATTGAAAGTGGTAACCGTCGCCTATAGACATGAGCAGTACCATGGACAACAGAGTATACTGTTTCGCCTATGATACCCCCCATGCGTTGCAATTCCCGAGGACTCAGGTGTTATTCCTCTGTACCCAGTAAATTCACGCCATATCCCACCCTTCAAACCGAAACACAGCTATGCAAATACAAGTGCTTCACGGTTGAAACACGAATGGGACAGAGGTACCCAAGCAAATGACTTTTGTACAAAGTCTCCCTCTGGTATATTGTCAGTAATAAGAACACTAGTTCCCATCGCTAGCAACTTACCCCGTCAGATCGACCTCCCTACGGTCCCCACAGGAAACCAACGAGATTAATTACTACTGAATTCGCCAGGATAGACCTGACATTATCTTCCCGGAAAAAGGATTGTTAGTATTTAAAATAAGTGTCTACAACACGAAAGTTTAGAATTAAATTTATACACATAATGCAAGACTTTATCCCAAAAAATATTACTTGTAAAAAAGAATCCTAGGGTCCTCGAAGGTGGTAAGGGCAGTAGTCACCACCTTCTAGGACCCTAAATCTCTTTCCAGGAGATGAGTAATACTTGGAGACTACGAATCTTTCATCGACCGACTCCCCAGGATTCACCAGTACCTCACTCAGATAGCCGATCTGAGTAAGGTACTGGTGAATCCTGGGGAGTCGGTCGATGAAAGATTCGTAGTGTTCAAATCATATGGATCTCTCCTAAGTACAGATGGGCAAAGCACCGGGTTTAAACCCGGTGCTTTGGTAAAAACCCAATAAACACCCATAAACTCCCATAATCACCCAAAAAAATAGGTTTTTACGTATTTTTTTGAAAATATGTAAGTAATACCAATAAATTATTTTTATAAATTGTAGTGATCAATTCTACAATATTAAATAAAACGTTAACTAATAATATTTCAGGAAATTTTAAAAATCTATATATAATAAAATGAAAGTAATTAATTTTCAGTGTTTTCATGTTGCAGTTGATCAACATGTTGGCCTTTTGCTTCCCGTAGATACTTTAAAATTTCTTCATAACACCTCGTTCGCACACATGGCCGTATATATTTAAATTCTTGAGCCACTAACAGTCCGAAATACTCATTTCTTTTATCCTCTTCTCCATAAATTAAGCATTTAGAACAGTTTGTTTCTTCTTTCAGTAAATTTTCTTTTACTTTATCCTCGTTTTTTTCTTTGTTGCGACGACGCTGGGTAAATCATCTGGACACTGGGTCTCACTATCGCCAAATATATTTGGAGATCGGCTTCGGCTACGGCTTGGCAGACATTTTTTTCTTTCTACAATTTTAAATTAAATTTATTAGAATAAATGCTTCGAACACACGCGATCTAAGTACCTTTTGTGTTTATTATACCTTACCTACCTAGGTATAAAAAGAGTACTTACGTAGATTTTCTTTTATTAACTGTTTTATACGAAGATCTTGATCTCTCAAATTAGCATCCATTTTACTTCCAGTGATTATCAACTAAATTAATAATCCACAAAGTATTAAATAACGTTTTTATGAAATATTTAGCACAAAAACAATACCCTTTAAATATCGATCGTCAGTAACTGTGGCTGACTTACCTATATTCTAGCAAGCAGGACTGCCAGATGTGAAGGGGAAATCCCCAATAAATTGTTGCATGTGACTGATGATGTGAGCATGTTCGTTTCATAATAAAAATGTTGCCAGGTAACCAAAAAGTCGTATGTTTTTGTGCGAATTACGATCATAATCTTTACGATCGTACATTAAAAAATAGACAAATAATAGTATGAGTACGATTTAAATCGTATATCTGTCAACCCTGCTAGCAAGACAGCGACAAAATCACGTTGCATAACAATGTAGCCCAAGCTTATATCTTATGAAATATACGGAAGAGATACGGACTTAGAAAAAACAGAAATGTTGTTCTTTGTGGAAGTCATTGATGAAATTCTATGTATTTTAGCCCGCAAACTTTCTTCAAACAAAAACAGCGCCATCTAGTATCGAGTTCTGTAATTATCTCTTTGTTTATGGATTTGAAGTAAGACCGCCACGCATGCAATACATTATGACTGGGGATTCCCCTATTCGTCGACGCTGAATATAAGGCGACGACAATCACTGTCAAACGTGTTCACTATTACTCTGACTCTGGTAACGTGACTTCCTGGTAACGTGTTAGGTAGGAAAAGCAGTAAAAAAGTGCATATTAAGGGAGCAGATTTGAAATAATATTTATACTTAACAAGAAATAATTAAAGGTAAGTGGATTTTTGAATGATACAATTATATCATGATCACTTAACAATTTTAACTTAAAATTAGATGTATTATTACAAGCTTTTATTTAGCTTGCGTTATGTAAATAAAAGTATGTAGGTATGTTCGTATGTTGATGCAATTATCCTCAATCCTCAACCGACTGGGATAAAATTTTCCATACACGTTTATTTTGGATGATAGTGCATAGTTAGCTGAGAGTCGTCATTGGATAATAATGGTGGATAGCCTAAGATGTGTACTAGATATTTATTTTTAACATAATATGCGTAAGTACCTAATCGAATTAAAGAAGTTGCTGAGAAAAATACAGAACAATACGATAATAAACTAGCGTCTGCGTTTAATCCTCCGAGGAGATGTAATTTTACAAAGGTTTTTTGTATTTATTTTATTATTTTTTTAATAAATTTATTGTAAATAACAAGAAATAATCATTGTAAAAAAATAGGCACTCTATTGTTGAATTTTCGTCAGACCAACTAATCATCGTTCATTTTTTTAGGTTCAATGGGGAGACCTAAAGATTTACGCATATGGGAGCACTACCGTACTTTACCAAACAAGTCTGTTTCTTGCAAGCTTTGTAATAAGGTCTACAAATTCAGTAATGCTGCCAAAATGCTTCAACATCTTATCACTTGTCCAAAATCTCCAGAAACATTAAAAGACTCTATGAAACTTATAAAAGATAGCTCGTCCAAAACCAAAATGTCTGGACTGTCAGAGATAGAGACAAATGATTCTTTTATAAGCCCCTCGTCGTCTGCTAACACTACAATAAATGCTGAGTTTCAAGACACCGATGATCATATAAAAACAGAATTAGCGAGAGCTATATTTGTAACAGGGACGCCATTATCGATGGTGCAACATCCTTTATGGATACAATTTTTCGAAAAATTGCAACCAAAATTTAAAATACCTTCACGTAAAGCTTTAGCGACAAAATACTTAGATAAAATATATAGAGAAATGCGTTTTGAGTTAAATGAGGAACTAAATGCTTGTAGTTACTTACACCTTCAGTGCGATGGCTGGTCTAATTTAAGAAATGAAGGAATAATAAACTTTCTTATATCAAAACCTCAACCTGCATACGTTAAAAGTTTGAATACAGAAAGTAATCCTCACACTAGTGAATACCTTAGCCAAGAAGTTGAAAAAGTAATGAAAGTGTATGGAGCAAATAAGTTTCTTGTACTTATTGGCGATAACGCTAGAAATATACAAAAGGCATTCGAATTAACAAAACTCAAATATCCACATGTTGTTCCTCTCGGTTGCTGTGCACATATCCTTAACTTGTTGTGCCAAGATATTGTAAAGATACAAGAAGTAACTGTGTTTATTATGCAAGCCATAAATATAATAAAAACTGTTAAAAGGAGTCAACGATTAAGTTCCTTGTTGATAAAATCAAGGCAGGGTGAAGATTCTACACAAACACTAAAATTGCCTTGTGCTACAAGATGGGGAAGTCATGTTACTTCGTTAAAAAGTTTGAAAGCAAATAAGATAGCTTTGCAAATATTAACAGTTAGAGAAGATGTGGTAATTTCAAGAGATATTAAAGATTTAATTCTAAGTGATGATTTCTGGACGAAGACAGGGGAATGTATAAGTATTTTGGAACCAGTCACTGAAAGCATATTTTACTTAGAGAGCGACCAGAATCGTTTGCATCGCACATACATTACATTTAGAGATGTACAAGCTAAGATACGTTTTGCATTAAATGAGATTTCGACATTGAGCGAAGAAAGCAAACAGCAGATTCTAACATCAGTATCTTCAAGATGCAATATGGCAATGAGGCCAATACATTTTGCAGCATATATTCTAGACCCCAGGACTCTAGGAGTCGAACTTACTCAAGAGGAAGAACTTAAGGGTATGGAGTTTATCTACAATTTAAGCCAACGCTTAAGTTTGTCAAATGTAATGGCAGATTTGGCGTGTTATAAAGCTAAAGAAAACTTTTGGGCCAGAGGATTTGTATGGAGCTCATTAGATAGCATTGAGCCCCTAATATGGTGGAAAGGTATTTGTGGTTCCACTGAGTTAAGCAAAGTAGCGATTCGTATTCTATCAGCTCCCTGTACTTCGGCAGCCACTGAGCGTTCCTTTAGTATCCAAGGCTACATACATAATAACAAAAGAAATCGACTTACAACTGAAAGAACTGAAAAATTTCATTCATTTGTTATAACTGGAATCTTAAACATAAAGCTGAATGCGAGGACATTCAGTTTAATGAAGAAAATACCTTAGAAGCTTTCATTGAGCAAGTAAATGAACATAACAGTTTAGACGAAATAGAGCCTATCGAACCTATACAATTCATCGCTTGTAATAACTCTGAATCTGACAGTGATTGACTGTAGTTTTACATTTTACTTTCATCTCTTTCTTAATAAACTCAAAATCAAATTAAAAGTTTTTTATTCTGTAGGCTGCATAATAATATTGTCTATGTCCAGTATAGTGGACGTCTTGCGGCTGAGATGACGATGATGAAGTACAAAATCATAAACACCCAAAAATTTGGGTGTTTATGGGGTTTAAACCCAATAAACCCAAAACACCCGGTTTTTACCCACCAGACTTTAAACCCACCCAGGTGGATTGCCCATCTCTACTCCTAAGTCACCAACATCGAAACAGTATCTTTTATAAGATATATCTGTTTAAAATTCTCCCCCCTGTTCCTTGGAAGAGAATTATACACCACTGACCACGGTAAACAATACATATAATGGTAAAGGTCAAATGAATCCATCAAACACCCAACTCGTCCAGTTACTCATCTCCCGAACTTCGGCGTCCGGTGTAAACACTGACCGCGACCACACGTATATTCGCAATAGTGAGTCGATAATCAGTGAGTCTCAGAAGAGACCGACAAAACGGTTGCAAGCATTGTATTTATACTTACTAACGAACAAAACATCGTTAGCGCGTTTCAGGAACGTATCATATCTTTATAAAAGTTATCATAGAAATTCGATAACTTATTTATTCGTATTCATATCAATTCTTCAAGATAATGTTGGATTTATTGTCATTATCAAATAATATAATATATTATTATCAATAATATATTATTAAGTAGGTGTGGTTTTGCAAAAAGAAATGTATTTAATCGTAATATTCGACGTATTCCATACTAACTAGTTGGTTATTAACTTTTTTTTTATACAACTTAGAATGGCAAACAAGCTGACGGCCCACCTGATGGAAAGTGGTAATCGTCGCCTATCGACATGAGCAGTACCATGGACATAACAGAGTATACTGTTTCGCCCATGATACCCCCCATGCGTTGCTTTTCCTGAGGACTCAGGTGCTATTCCTCTGTACCCTGTAAATTCACGCCGTATCCCACCCTTCAAACCGAAACACAGCCATGCAAACACAACTGCTTTACGGTCAAAATACGGATGGGACAGAGGTACCCAAGCAAATTACTTTTGTACAAACTTGTAGTAGTTGAGGTAACAATTAAATAGGAGTATGTACATAGTACACAAATATGTTTTAAAAGCTTCGGGGGGAAAAGGGATTGTTAGTAATGGGGTCTAACAGTTCTATGGCTAGCAATATACCCCTATCAGGTCGACCTCCAAGTGGTTCCCCCTAGAAACCATCATGGTTAATTCTTGTGAAATTCGCCACGATAGGCTAACTGGCCTGCTTTCATCTTTACCTATCATCCCTCACTGGTGCTCTGCCCGTGTATACCGATAGCGCAGGCGGGGTTACGATAAGCCCAGGTTACGTGTTATTGTTTTTTTTTTATTTCATTTTCGTCATATTTTTGCAGCCACACAAATTAGACAGTCAAGATTTACTTACAAAATATTATTTGGACAAATTAAATTATTACTGTATTAGTACCTTAAGTTTTATTGTTTCTTTTTTATATATATTTTGTCTCATTATGCCGTATAGGGAAGAGCACTGCTTATCTTAAAGTACAGGATTTACCTATTTAGGGAGCAGGGTTTCACCTATATTCAAAAATGTTTGTAACAACTGTGTAAATATGTGTATGAAATAAACTTATTTGGTTATTTTGCATCTTCCATAAGCAATACACTTACCCGAACAGTAATATCTTGAAGTGGCCGTACAATTTCTGCTTTTTATAATAACAATTGTTGCGCACGCGCATTTATTTATGTACGACAGCCGTTACAATTGTACAGAAACTTCTATCAAACCCTTATCAAGACATTACTAACCCATACTGGGTTACCACTCACCGCGTGAATTCACCGTAGCGACGGTAATACGTCACATGAGCACAACGGGCGCTCAAACTCAGCTTAAGGATAATTCTCTTTCACAACTGATAGCACCAGTTGACATCACTAGTAACTGTCGGTTTGTGAAAGGAAAGCGCCCGATGGCCACAAGGACGAAAACCACGCAACTATGACGAGGCTATGGGTCAGTCAAGAGTATAGCTTATAGAAGCGTACACACTCCTGTCTTCTCACATTCCCACTATGTAGGAATGGGGAAACCAGTCCGGGGCTGGTTGGCCCCTCTCTGGTTGTAGTCCACGCCATGCGCGACTGCGCATGGGTCGCTGGATGAGCCTTTGGCTGGTGGTGGCTTGTCGTCTTTATCGAATTCCGATGTTCCTCACGTGTGTGCCGACCGGCTCGCTCAACGCGGTCTTCGCCTGCCGGGTGAGACCCCTTGGGGGGAGGCCCAGCAAGCTGCCAGCGGATGTATGAGCGGCCGGTGGCACCGTGGTGTTCGTGGGTTGTTTAGGTTGTCTCAGCTGGTGGTTGCGCGCGAACTAGTTCGCGCGCGTATGGCCTGGAGTCAGGGGGGCGCGCGTGTAGCGGCGCCAGATCTTTTAGATGGTCCCAGGTCGACGCGTCGGCTCGTTCGAACATTCTGGTGGCCAGGTCCTCAATGAAGCTGTCCAGTGTTGGCATCTTGAGGTCCCTCTCAAGGGTGGAGTTCCTTATATATTTGTGAGCACCGGTAATGGTACGCAACGTCAGGTTCTGTTGGGCTCTGATGGTGTCCTTCGTGGCTTTGCTTAGGTTTGCATACCACACCGGTGCTGCATAAGTGAGCCGTGGTCTAATATATGTTTTGTATATAGTGAGCTTATTCGTGAGAGGGAGGCTTCCGCTCAACACCGGACGCAGCAAGTGCCTTGCCACTCGCGCCTTGTCGCGAGCTTGTTTCGCGTGGGCGCGGAAGGTAAGCCGACGGTCGATCTTGACTCCCAGGTATGTGACGGTGGGGGCCCACTCGATCTCGGTGCCTCCGATTTTGAGTTTGGATGGGTGATGCCGCTGTCCGAAGAGGATCGCCTGCGTTTTGCGCACGTTCACCGACAGTCTCCACTTGTCCAGCCATTGTGGAAGTTGGTCTAGGACCTTCTGCATCTTCTGCGCTGCATGCTTCGCCGATATGGACGTCGCTACGTAGGCGGCGTCGTCAGCATACAGCGCGAGAGTCGTTTCTGGTGTTGTACTGATATCGTCGGTGAACTGCGCGTAGAGCGCAGGCGATAGGCAGCTTCCCTGGGGCACTCCTGCCCGGATGGGGCGCGTGGTCGAGCAGCAATTTTCCACCGTCACTGTGAATGTCCGGTTTCTTAGGAAGGAGGCCACAACTTTGACGAGCCTTCTTGGCGTTGTCGTCTGTGTGGCCAACTTGTGCAGCAGACCGTTGTGCCATACGCGGTCGAACGCCTTCTCCATGTCCAAGAGTACTGCGACGACTTGCTCCTTCTTGTTATATGCAGTTGTGACTGTATGCAGTACTCTGGCTAGCTGGAGTGTTGTGGAGTGTTCAGCTCTGAACCCGAACTGTTCCGGGCGAGGCTTCAGGTGTGGCTGTAGGTGCTTGAGCACCAGCCTCTCGAACACTTTGGATGTGTGCTGCAGCAACGTGATTGGCCGATAGGATTCCGGCTTCAATACGTTCTTGCCGGGCTTAGGCAGCGTGATGACTTTGCCTATCTTCCAGGAGGTTGGGAAATGCCCTGTGCGCATGATACCGTTGTACAGTTGTGCGCGGCGGCAGGTGACGCAGCGCCGTATTGGTGATACCATCGCTGCCTGGGGCTTTCCGAGGCTTCGTCTTTCTGATCTCACGCTCCACTTGTCCCGGCGAAAAGACTACCGGGTCTTCGTGCGGTTCGAGTGTGGATGCCAGGTAGTCTTCGACAAATTTGTCGATGGCTGCAGCGTGTTCGGCGTCTTCAGTCGGGTTAGGCTGAAATTGGCGTTCGAGGTGTTCCGCGTGTATCTCCGCGCGGTCTGCTGCGCGGTATCGCGGCTTCCCGTCGCTCGCCAATAATGGACGGATGGGTGGTTGGGATTTGGTGAGCCGGCGACAGAGGCGGTGAATGCTCGTCCAGTCGTCGCCGGCCTCTTCCATCATGCGATCCCAACTTTCTCTTCTATGGGACTCTAGCTCGGTCTTTATCTTGGATGCAAGTCGGTTCAACCTCGTCTTTAGGGCAGGGCATCGTGTAGTCTGCCAGTCCCTACGCAGCCTACGTTTTTCGGCCAGCATCTTCAGTGTGGGGGCCGGGATCGGGAAGAAGGATTTGCACGCCGATCCCGGTTTGGCCGCTTCGCTCATGGCGTTTTGCATAGAGACCGACAGGTCTTCTGCGAGTCGTTCGACGTCTGACGAGGTTGAAACTGCCATCGTTGGCGTGTTGCGTTGCATCGAGTCCCTGAACTTTACCCAATCGGTCCGGCGGCGCGGGGCCTGCGGCGTCTGGTGCGATGGCTCGTTCTGGAGTACTATGCATACTGGTAGGTGGTCGGATTGGATGTCCTCCAAGAGGACTTCCTGCGTCAGTTGGCCGTCTACGCCCCTGAACAGTACTATATCAAGGACGTCGGGCGTCTTCGTAGGATCATAGGGATAGTGAGTTGGAACCTCTGGCCCTTGGGCGGTGATATCCATTCTCTCGATTATCCCTAGTAGAACTCTCCCGTGTACTGAATCGTTGTTCGAGTTCCACGCCGTGTGTTTGCTGTTCCAATCGCCCGCGGCGATGGTGGGCAGCGGCGAGTCGAAGATCTTTTCTATGTCGGCCGCTGCGATCCTCGTGTTCGGCGGATGGTATATTGCGAACACACGGGTGGGGCTTCCATTTACACATATCTCGACCCCCAATGCGTAGAGTGATGTTAGCTGCACTGGGGGGAGTTGCTGGTGGACGATTCTTCTTTTGACAAGTACGGCCAACCCGCGATATACCCTATGGCCGTCCGAGGTCTCGTCTTGTCTGTATGCATAGTAACCAGGGACGTGGAGTGAGTCGTTGGCCCCTAGGTGTGTCTCTGACAGTAGACACACATCGACATTGTACTCCACGAGCATCGCCTTTAGAAGTGTCAGTTTACTGCGGACCCCGTCCGCGTTCCAGTGTACCATCTTGATCATCGTGGCACCTGGGACAACTTCAATAGACCAGCGGTGATTGCCGGCAGGGGATCTGTGCCGGTTTGCACCGCTAGTAACACCTCCATCAGTATGTTGACCATCGTTGTCATAATTGTGTTCAAGTCCATGGAGGTGTTTGTCCTCTGTTGCAGTTGTTGCTTCGCCATCTTCCCCTTGTGCGTTTGTGGCGCCGTTGCAGGTTGTGCAGTGGCGGGCGCGTGGGTCTGTGGGGCGGCGACCGCGGGCGGACGGGTCGTGTGCGTCGGAACTGGGCTGTAGCAGCCGCCGCTGGGGCGGTGTTGGAGGTCTTGTTATATTTGCCCCTCCTCCTCTTTTTGTTTTTATTTTTGCTGCTGTGGGTGTTATTGTTTGGCGGCGGCTTGTGCCTGTCCGTGGCCGGGTTCGCCGGGGCCATTAGGTTGCCCTGGTTTGCGGCTGTGGGAACGGACCGGTCTCTTTTCGGTGCGTCGCTTGTTGTCGTAGTTCTGGCCACCGTACCCGCTTTCTTGTTGCGGGATTCTCTGCGGAGTACGGGGCAGGCGGGGCTGTTGGCCGTATGCGCGTCCCCACAGTTGGTGCAGGTCGGGGGTTCTTCCCGCGGGCGTGGACATTCCCTGGCCACGTGTTCGCCGCCGCAGCGGACACAAGCCAGCTTTCTGTGGCACCCGTAGGAGGAGTGCCTGAAAGTCTGGCATCTGTGGCATTGCGAGGGGCCCTTCTTGCCCCTCCACGCTTCAATTTTGACCCCCGGCATGCATAATAGTTCATCCACTGAGTAGATGCCGGGGGTGATGCCTGGGGTGCGTTTCAGTTGGGCGAAAAAGATGCACCCTGGGCGGCCTTGACGGGCTTTTATTTGACGGACATACTCTGGACTATATCCGAGCTCCGTCAAGGCGCCGACGATCTCCTCTACGGGTGTGTCCGCTGGGATTCCCCTGATCGCCACTTTCAAGCTTTGTTCGGCCGGTAGCTGATAGCTGAACCAGCTGATTTTTTCCTTTTTCTCCAGGTCGGTAAGGTATCTTTGGATTATTCTGTATTCATCTTCCGACCTGGGAGAGAATCTTACGCCCTTCCCGAAGGGGCGGGCGTTTGGCGCGTAGTTCAGCTTCGTTTTTAGGGCTCTGAAGTGGCGAGTCCACTCGGGCAGCTGCTCCACTATTAGTGGGGGAATCCTTTGTTTGGCCGCTGCAGGGCGAGGAGGAGCGGCGGCTGCGTTCGTTCCGACGTTCGCATACACATTTGTGTTGGACGCCGACGTGCTGGGTGGTGTCGTTGCTCTGATGGCGTCCGCGTACGTGGGAGCTGGTTGCATACATAGGGAGTGTTGAGACTGGCTCAGACTGGCTGTTCCCGCCTCTTTGTGTCTGAGCCTGGGGTCTCTCTGCGGCAACGGGGTGGGTTGCAACGGCGGGGACGGCTCTTGGCACGGCCTTTTGTGTCCGCCGTCCGGTTGCTCCGGGCTTCGGGGCCTTCGGGCTGGGCGTGTGGTCAGCTGGACCGATCTGCCCATGTCCCTCGCCAGCTCCATTTACTCGACGGGCGGGGTAGGCTGGCCCTCCAACCTCGTAGCCTCGTCCCCCACCAGGGCGGCAATTCTCTCCTTCATGCCTTGGGAGAGAAGGTCCGTGGCCAGTACTTGCGCCAAGATCAGGGAGTCGCACTCCAAGGTTGATCTTGGTGAAAGACTAGCCAGCCCACCTCCGCTCCGGCTTCCGGAGAGTCCTGCCGGACCCGGTGGCGGTGCGAGACATGAAGCGGAGGGCAAAGCGCCTGTCCCTCTCGCTCTTGCGGCTGACGCGGACGCTCCTGCGGTGTCGGCGTCCTTCGGGCTCGCGATCGGCGGCGTCTCCAGCGGCCCGCGGGTCTCTCCGCGGTGCTGGGCGGCGGCGGGCGTCGAATCCGACGCTGAAAAACGTCCATCCGGCTGGACGTATGGATGCGCTGATCGGCCGGATGACGCTTCCGGGCGTCCCACGAACACTGTGGGCGTCGCGGCGGGCGCTGCCTGCGGGGCGCGCGGGGTAGAGGCGCCGCTTCTTCCTGCGCGGGCGGCGGAATCACTCGCGTGGCCGCGCGACGACGCGGTCGCGGCTTGAGAGGTGGCGGGGGGCGTGACGTTCGGCACGCCTGGGGCGCGGATCGCGACGCGGGCCTCACGCGGGGGGACTCCGCTGATCGCGGGCGCGGCGCGCGGGCGCGCGCTACAGGGGGGGGGTTACTGCCCCCCTGCGCGGTTGGTACACTGCGGCCCTGATAAGGGCCTTTTTCATCCGGCCGCCTGGCCGGGCTTGACATCTTCTTCTTTCTTCTTAGTGTGGTCTTCCGTCTCTCTCACTGCGGCATGAGGTCTCCTTGAGGTGGACTTCGGGTGGAGCGGTCGTCCGCGATCCTCTCACGCTGGGGTCGCCTGTCCCCCGGGTGGGCTTCTTTCTTGAGCGGGGCTCGTACTCAGCCGCCCGGTGTTGTTGGCAGCCGGCCGTGGTCTGGTACGTTTGCATCAACAAACGCACCAGACGACGTCTTCACTCTTGTTTAGGCGATGCAGGGATCCGTGCGGTGTGGCTGTAGCTGTAGTCGCGGCGTTTCGGTTGGGGTTGCAGACCCGAGTTGGTCTGCCGATCTCCGATGCGTTGTACTGCCGCGGACTTGATGCTGGCGCTTGTGCGTGCGCAACAGCTGCCACTTGTTGCTTCACTTGATGTCTTCGTTGCGGGTCGCTGGCCGATCTGCAATGCTGCCGCTGCTTTCGATGCTTTTTCTTGCAGTTCTGCCACTTGTTGGACTTCGCTGTAGACAATTGACTCGCTTGCCGATCCGCGTACACACTTTAAAACGGGTCTTGTATTTATACCGAGATAACAGAAAAACTTTAATAGCGCGTTTCAGGCTATCGAACAGTATATAGAATTATTACTAACGATCCGCCCCGACTTCGCACGGGTGCAATGCTAATACTAAATATAGATACTATAGAATACAATTTTGAATATGTATTTTTATTTTATTTATCGTAACGTATTTAAGATACTTAATTGAATAAAGATTAATGCTTAAAATCGCTTCGTAAATTAGCCGTTATTTCTCGTAAAAAGTAAATGATAAAAAATTATTTTGTGTAAGAGAAAGACATATACCATCGCGGACTTTTTTGTAGACTCTCTTAAGGTGTATAAATACTATATAGTACATTTAATCTATCTCGTTGGGTTCAGCCAGCATTTATAATGTACGCGCAAAAAAATGTATTTATTTACAACATCACATTAACCTCTAAAATTATCAGTGTTTCTCTACTTATATTAGGCATGTATTATATATTCATATATATATATATATATATATATATATATATATATATATATATATATATATATATATATATATATATATATATATATATATATATATATATATATATATATATATATATATATTATATATATATATTATATATATATATATATATATATATATATATATATATATATCTTGAATCACGCTATCTATGAAAAAAAAACTGCATCAAAATCCGTTACGTAGTTTTAAAGATCTAAGCATGCATAGGGACAAACAGACAGCGAGACGACTTTGTTTTATACTATGTCGCGATAGTGATAATTTTTCAAACATACGAGTTCGTATTCCACATTAAACCGTTCATTTATCAATTTCATTTTATTTATTTACACTTTTTGTACAAACTAGTAATACATAACAATTATGACAGAGGTAAGCATATGTACAAAGGCGAGCTAACCCTAAGAGTTCTCTTCCAGCAAACACAAAGTGGAAAGTAGCATCAATGTCAACGAGTAGAGGCGGTGTCCAATATTATAACAATTTTTAAACAAGTAAACAAACTTAAGTTTATACATAATTAATTCTTCCCTTTCTTTTCATACGACATGACAAGGTGTATTTCCTTTACCTTTTTCCACTTAAAAATATTTTCCATTCTTCATAGCAGCGCTGGAACTCAGATACTAGAATAGCTTTAGCCGGTGGAATATGGTCATTTGTTTTTTTTTTTTTCGATTATCTCAAAATGGTGTCGCTTGAGTCGCAGATCGAATACGGCGAATAAAGAAATTGAACAACAAGAGAAAAGTTTTACTGGCCAAAAATTTATCTCATTAATATAATAAAATTACAACTAGACGATCTCTGTACAGGGGAGATATTTAAAAATAAATAATATGAAGGGTCTAAATCCTCTTATTAATTCCAATAGATGCCTGAACAAAATTTTTTTCAGTAATATTTGGCTGCCTGTATATTTATTTTGTTATAGTTTAAAAACTACTGCACCAAATTGGACACGGTTTCCGCTGTTGTAGTCTTGAAGCTTTAACTTAAAATTTGATATATGTTTCATTTTAATATGTTTTTCTACTTTTGAATTCCACGTGTATAAAGTAGCGAGCAAAAAGCTATATATTTGAACATATAGATGATTAATGTCAGTTCGTGTGTCTTGTAAGAATGAAATTTGAATGAATTGTCTTAGAAAAACAAAAACCGTTTATAATTAATAGAAACGCGACGGTTCTTTAACAAATTTAAATATGTATATTTTCACCATATCATATACGTTTTCAACTATGAAGCAGTTCATTGATGGTGCGACAAATGAATTGTATACATAATAGCTATAGTTTATGGATCATTTTACAATAATTAAGTCCTGTGCTGTCAGTTATACCCACGACGAGAACATTCTGAATCACAGATAATATAATACCATACTAGATTGAACGATTGAAATAAAAATGGACTACGTTTTTTGTACTAAATATTATAGTTTAAGGTACTTATTTCTCAAAAGAATGTAAGTTATTCACTTAAATGGGATTTTAGCTAACTTAAAACTGATTTTATAATTATATTATAACTGGGAACATATAAATGGCAATATACATAAAAAATAAAAGAGGCTTAGTGCGGATAAGAGAGTCCAATTTACATTTACATAACTTCTTTCTTTCTTTTATCAATACGAAGTTTATGATAGTCATTTTATACGGTCTTTTTTTTTTTTGCTGTACACTTAACTCTTATTTGAAAAAAAAAGCAACAGCTGTATTTCTTGCCAGTTCTTCCCAGCTGTAATTGCATAGCGAACTAGACGGTAAATTCATAATAGCGATAAATATTAAAAAATACTTATTATTAAGTTTACTTGAATAAAAATATTTTTATTTCATTTATTTATTTACATACATAAAAAATTACAAAATAAGGGTATTCACACAATTTTCTAAAAACAAATGTCGCCCTCAAAAGAGTAAAGCACTGATATTCTGTTGCGGCTAAAGGGAATATGGTAACAATATAACAATACTACCAGATTATCCATACAGTAAAGAGATATACAGTAGACAGATATGACAGACATACTGACAGAACTACTGGCAAAACCTCCAAAGAGGAGGCTTATGTTCAGCAGTGGACTGATAAAGGCTGATATGAGGACGATGATGAATGGAATGGTAACCCTATCTAACCCCCATCACTAACGGGGCACCAGTGAGGGATGATAGGTGAGGATGAAAGCTGATCAGTTAGCCCATCGTGATAAATTCAACGAGACTAAATTTATGATGGTTTCCAGGAGGAACCGCGTGGAGGTCGACCTGATAGGGCATATAGCTAGTAATGGGGCTGTGAGACCCTATTTCTTATCACTTTCCCCAGGTCATAGTTATTTTACCTCAAGAGTTCCAAGACGGAGTACTTACAAGGAAAAATGAACAAATTTTCCTGGAACGCATTTCTATACGAGGGAAGCTTTTCCTCCATATATTAGGTAGTTGACATCACAGTATTACAATGTATTCGACAAGGTCATCTATTCGTGAATGAAACCGCAAATTATGATGTGTAGAATAAGAACGTAACTGGATGAGTCAGGGGGAAGGGATTGTTTGTAATGGGGAGGTTAGTCCCCATTGCTATCAATATACCCCTATCAGGTCGACCTCCACGCGGTTCCCCCTGAAAACCGTCACGACGAAACCGTGACGCCTTTTCACCCTCACCTATCATCCCTCACTGGTACCCCGTTAGCGTATACCGTTAGCGCACGTGGTATAACCATTCCATTATCATCCATTAAAAAAAATACACATACTACTGTCTCTCTGTACTACATTGAAACAGATTAACTAAAAGTGTCTAACGGAGGTGCATGACAGTGGCAGGTGGGGCGCACTTCACTGACACTTTGGCAGTGGAGAAATGCTCTGTTGTCTGGCAACAACCAGGTGGACGTATCTAGGATAAAACGTGGATATAAATAAATTCAACAGTTGCCAAGTCGTACCTCATTTGAATTGTACTTTATGAGCGCAATAAGAGTTTATTAAATGGCGGATACATCAAAGTATTATAGTATAAAAGGAATTCATACTTTTTTTTTATTATTATTATTATTAATTTATAATGTGTCTGTAATTACCTCAGGTTTATGCTACGTATTTGAGGGTAGTTGTTGTATTTTTTTTTTTATGGGTGCAAATGGAATGGTAACCCCGCCTGCGTTAACGGGATACGCTGGCGGAGCACCAGTGAAGGGTGATCGCGTGGAAGTCGACCTCGCAGGATATATTTTTTTAATGGGTAATAAAGGAATGGTAACGCCACCCGCTCTATCGGTTCACACCGGCGAGGCACCAGTAAAGGATGATAGGTGAGGATGAAGCAGGTCAGTTGGCCCATCGTGACGAAATTAACAAGAATTGTTCGCGATGGTTTCCAGAGGGAACCACGTGGAGGTCGACCTAATAGGGCATTATTGCTAGCAATGGGGCTGTTTAACTCCATTGCTAACAATCTCTTTCCTCCCTGGTAGGGTATATTGCTAGCAATGGGACTGGTAGCCTGCATAACTAACAACAAGTAAAGGTAGTATATATGTTGCGTAACAAAACGTTTTGGGCATAAAACAAAACACCTACTCCATTACTGAGTAAAGCCGATGGGACTACTAATGTGGACCAATAACAATAGCAACACCATTGCTAGCAATAGCTGTTCCTTGTTAGATCGACCTGTTTATTCTTCTTTCCTTCTTTCCCATAGTTCCTCCTGGAAATCGTGATTGTTTTCATTACGACGTTATACATATTTAATAGTGCCATATTGCACTATCTCTATGTATATATACTATTTGTAGGATTTTTTTAATTTTTTTTATACTACTTAGAATGGCAAACAAGCTGACGGCCCACCTGATGGAAAGTGGTAACCGTCGCCTATAGACATGAGCAGTACCGTGGACATAACAGAGTATACTGTTTCGCCCATGATACCCCCCATGCATTCCCATATTGACTTACAAATTATGTTATATAATACAATGGAGAACTGCTGTACACATGTACTAAGTATTAGATATCTATTTTATATAAGAAATACAATAAACATATAAAAACTTATTTACAAATTATTTTATGTACGGGACCCTATAAATGTGAGTTCGACTCACGTTTAGCCAATTTTATTACTTGGTGAATACCATCAAAATGGTCTTAAACGTGAATTAGTATATTTATAAATAGAAACAGTAGTGAGAACACTGGCGTACAATCAACTAGTAGGCGAGACCGCTTATTAATGATGCCCGCGTATTCGCAGAAGTTTCTTTGATGACACGCGTGATGCACACGCGGCCACTTGTGTAAACGTTCATATTCAGGGCTGTCACTCGACATTTAATTGATTCATTACATTTTTCCCCGAAACAAAAACATGAAATAATATTCTTTTGTTTTTATCTAATAAGTATGTTTTATTATTGTATTATTTCAATTTTTATATACATTTTCTACCTATGTTTCATTTTTATATGTTATATGAGTATACCTTAAACGTAAGCGGAAATTTCACTGTAATATATGTATAATATAATTATAGGGTTAAATACCTGAGAAGATTTGACCCACAATTATATTATATTATTATTTTTGAAATTTTTAGAAAATTCACATCTCCCCTCTTAAGGAGAGGAGATGGCAATCTAACCCCCAGCAGAAGCACAGTCGGCCGGGGTTCAGGGCCCCAGGGAGAAACCGGCTTACATATATATATATATATATATATATAAAGGATACATATTAATATATTTTTTTTACTTAAATAAAAAAATTTAAGATTGACAAATGTAAATTAGTTATTATTATTTTATTAAATATATGTAAATTTATGGAATGTAACAGAAATTATTAAGAAACCAAATTATTACTTCACTGAACACACACACCGCAGTCCATAAGAAAGAGTCGACACCTCTGTCGTCTTTTTGCCATCAGCTGCTTTATAGGCCACACACGAGGCAAACACATGAAAAAAAAAAAAAAAGGTGTTTGTAATTATTTTTATGATCTATTATTAGAAACATCTATTTTCCTTACAAATATTAGGAAAAATTTTTTTTTATTTTTTTAACAAATTTTTCCATTTTTATTTTATTATGATTTAGCAGAAAAATACACACAAAAATTTTCATCGAGATCAATTTTTTTTTTATCTCTTTACCTATATTCTAAAATATCTGAGAAGAAAATATATTATTATTTTTATAAATTTTTAGAAAAATCACATCTCCCCTCTTAGGAGAGGAAAACATTAGAGAAATTCCAAGAGAACTAATCTTTCCCATGAAGTAAATTGTTGTTTGAAGAAAGACAAAACGATTGCGTATATATATATATATATATAGATACATATTGATATATTATTATTATTATCATTATTTTTACATAAATCGTTAAACAATATAATTAAATAGAATTTGTATCATAAATTGTTCATTTAATAGATAATAAATATACTCGTATATAATATATATATATAATATATAAATACAAACTATATATATAATATATATATATAGTTTGTACATAACAATTTGAAATCAGAATACTCGTGTTTTCTTGTTTTACACTTTTTAAAACGTTATTTTTCAGTAGTCGAGTTTTAGTTTTGAAATTACTATTTTATTTTATTTAAATGGAATTATTATTGACAACCCTACTTGACACTCGTGACCACTAATCTATGGTTCTAATTATGTTTGTTTCTCTAACCAACGATCCTTTGTTCTTTGGTATTCCAGTTGTGAACGTATAAAAAACAATAAGTATCGATATTATATAAATAAATATATGCTAAAATTAGCGACCTAGTTTGAAATTTGTTTCGACATTCACAATATTATGTGTGTATATATATAATTATTTATAATTTATGTAAATATTTATTTAAATTTCTGTCTTGCACTACTACTGCCCACTCACTACTTCCTATGCCACTGTGTTAGGTTGACTGGAAGAAATCTCTTTTAGAGATAAGTTCGCCTTTGTTAACATTGTTATGAACTTATTGTTGTTACTGTTTTTTTTAGTACAATAAAGAATATATAATAAACACAGGGGGCTAAATGGCATGCGGCATCACCTGATACAAATAACGTTACTACCGCCGCCCATTGATTTTATTATTCATTTAAATAAAATTAACCAGAAAAAATATTAAAAAAAAATTCTATCACGGCTGCTTTAAGAAATATTTATTAACTTAACTGAAATAATTTTTGTATTAATAAAAAAAGAATATATAATAATATTATATTTGAAAAAAAAATGGCCATCAGAGGACATTGTACAAAAGTCGTTTGCTTGGGTACTTCGTGTTTAATACAAATAACGTTAGTTGTACACAGTTTGAAGGGTCATATGACATGAATTTACAGAGGAATGAAAGTTGTATTTTATTATTCATTTAAATAAAATTAACCAGAAAAAATAATAAAAAAAATTCTATCACGGCTGCTTTAAGAAATATTTATTAACTTAACTGAAATATTTTTTGTATTAATATTTAAAAAAAAGAATTATAAAAGAATATATTATTTTTATTATTTAATATTGAAAAAAAATCTTTCCAAAAAAAAAAAAAAAAAATCCAAATTGGTTTATCAACTGATGGAGACTTGAGGTAATAAACATAAAAAAAAATATAACCGAATTGTAAATCTCCGTCTTTTTGAATTCGGTTGTAAATATTTAAAACACTGTTTATTTAAACAGTGTATAACAAAACTCTACCTGATTGATTAAATATTGTTTAGTTAGTGTTATAATGTTTAAATGTTCATATGTCAAAATCTATAGAGTATTATAATAAAATGTATTACTTTAAACGCGTTTTGTTTTTAATAATAAAAATATATAACTAAAATTCTATAACACCATGAGTTTTTTTTTACAACACAGGAATGGCATACGGCTCACCTGGTGGTAAATCATGGCGAAACAACACTAACGGTTGCATGTCCACTCACACCATAGCTCATGTTTATTAATCGACGGTTACCACTTTCCATCAGGTGGGCCGTCAGAGATTGTTTGTCATTCTAAGTTGTATAAAAAAACTACAGTTGCCAAAAACATCTACCAAACGTGTTGCTACACTTGGCAAGCGCCACACTGGCAAAACCCCTATTATGGGAAAGCCTATATTCAGCAGTGGACAGTTAATGGCTGATGTGATGATATGTATGGAATGTTGACAAAATAAGTAAAATCACCTTATATTATACGTATAAATGTCTTGCGTATGACAATTTCAAACGACATTACAACGTCTGAATACTAACGCAAAATGCTGAATGTGTATTTTTTTTCCAACAATATATATCATTCCGTCCACGTACATTTGGTATTTTTGTTGAAGATGCCCTATTACTTGGTAAGCGATTCATACGTTTATATTATTTCAGAATATAGAAACAATCTTTATAACAAATGCTATATCTTTCCCGCCGCTTTGCCTATTCTTTCATGTCGAAGTTGCATAAAAAAGTAAACAAAATCTGACCGAATTTTATGTTATAATTTAATGTCGAAATAATCTTTCAATTCGGGAGGAAGAGATTGTTAACAAAGGGATCTAACAGTCTCATTACTAACAATTTACCCTATCAGGTCGACCTCCATGTGGTAACCATAATAAT
Organism: Galleria mellonella; assembly: GCF_026898425.1. Classification (NCBI taxonomy): domain Eukaryota; kingdom Metazoa; phylum Arthropoda; class Insecta; order Lepidoptera; family Pyralidae; genus Galleria; species Galleria mellonella. The sequence continues at coordinate 3,863,971 of NW_026442082.1, read as the reverse complement.
TAATTCTTGTGAAATTCGTCATGATGGGCTAACTGATCTGCTTCATCTTCACCTTCACTGGTGCTCCGCCAGCGTATACTGATAGCACAGGCGGGGATACCATTCCATTGTCATCCATAAAAAAATCTTTCAATATTCAAATCTTCAAGAAACATATGATAATTTCTTTATGGTGTATCTATTTTAAGTCAGAACACACAGATCCACGCCAATTTCAAGAGTTCATTCTGTAAATTGACCACAAGTATCAGCCTTGGTTACAAGTTTCAGTCATTTATTGAAAACTACTTACTTACACAGTGCCACAAAGGTTTTCAAATTGACTATTTTTTTTTTATGTGTGATAATGGAATGGTAACCCCACCCGCGCTATCAGTATACACCGGCGAGGCACCAGTGAAGGATGACAGGTGGGGATGAAGCAAGTCAGTTAGCCCATCGTGACGAATTCAACAAGAATTGTTCACGGTGGTTTCCAGGGGGAATCACGTGGAAGTCGACCTAATAAGGCATATTGCTGGCAATGGGGCTGTCAAACGCCATTGCCAACAATCCCTTTACCCTCTCAAATTGACTATTAAACATCGTTACGTACTTTTATAGGATATGATAATTAAATTTCATTGCACTGAACGACACGAATAATGTGCGACAAAGTATACTCTGTTATGACCATGTTACTGTTCATGTCTATAGGCTTGTAATCAATCTGTTTTCCATTCTGAATTATATATAAAAAATACTGTGACATTTATAAATACGAGTAGTGTTACAGAAACCATCCTGTGTGGTGATAACGATGATGGTTGACAGATATAAAAAGTAGCCTATATAGTTCTTTGTCGAATTGTTAAAATGTAACAAACAAACTTTCACATTTATAATATTAATAAGGACAACAGCGAGAAAAATGTCTCCCTAGAGACTTGGCGTGAAGATAAGAATGATAACGCTCCTCTAGTTGCGTGGGGGGGGGGGGGTAAAAAATAATGAAACTCACAGACTGGGAGTAGCAAAAGAGCTCGCATCCCACCTGATACAAAGTTTCGTTTGGCTGTGCACTATAATAGAATTGCAAAGAACAAAATATATATATATATATGTTATTTTGCTAGAAAAATTTGAAATAAGCAATGCAATGCAAATCAGTAATTTTAAATTGATGTCTATTCCTTAGTCTATTAGTTATGTTATCACAAGCAAATGAGATAAACTTAAAAAATGGTGTTCAAATTTATATCTTCTATTAACATATTTATATATATATTTTTTATACAACTTAGAATGGCAAACAAGCTGACGGCCCACCTGATGGAAAGTGGTAACCGTCTCCTATAGACATGAGCAGTACCATGGACATAACAGAATATACTGTTTCGCCCATGATACCCCCCATGCGTTGCCATTCCTGAGAACTCAGGTGTTCTTCCTTTGTACCCTGTAAATTCACGCCATATTCCACCCTTCAAACCGAAACACAGCCATGCAAACACAACTGCTTCACGGTAAAAACACGAATGGGACAGAGGTGCCCAAGCAATCGACTTTTGTACAAAGTCTCTCTCTGGTATTCAGATAGAGATAAAAGAATAATTGAATTATCACCAATCAATCAATGCATTTGAGTTCGTTACTCCATCTAGTGAGGGGTCGTCCTACACTGCGTGTGCCCGTACGTGATCGTCACTCAAGAACTCACTGATGCTCTGCTAGCGTATTCCGATGGCGCAAGCAGAATTAATATTCCATTTTCGCCTATTAAAATAACTAAATAATGTAACAAAGATATATCGTGATAAGACGCAGAGGCAAATTAGATATTTTACAGACGGGTACATTACATTGGAAATATTACAATTTAAAACGCAACCAACGCCTGTGTATAGAAAATATTTTTCTACAAAAAATAAAAAGACTTTATCTCTCTCTCTCTTTATTTTTATCTTGATTAAATAAAAGTTATTTGGGACTATGTAATATTAGTACAGAGTCAAATAGTTTCTTGTGGGGACAGACAGGAGTAGCATATTTAATCATTCTATTTGATGTTTTGACGTATACTGCGACACTGTGACCGTAGTAAATATTGCCTAAATCTATCCAAACATAATATCCAATATCAAAAGAGTATCTACCGAAGGCGGACGCAAATATGAAGACATCCCGTCTGTCACACATTTGTACCTTATTTACAAAGCCTTGAGCCCTTAATGCTGATTTTAAATAAGAACTATTTGAGCTTCCGTTCTTTGTGTAACATATAGATCTGTATTTATGTGGTAATCATTTATTGTGTTTCGAGTTAATTTTTTTTTTTTAATAATAAGAAGCCTTCCCTGTTGGTATACTCGTAAATTGGCGGGGTATCAGTGAGTGTAAGTAGATAATGATGATATCAGGTCAGTCGCCCCATAGAAATGAATCTCCAGAAATTAACCACGATGGTTTACATTGGAGATCACATGGATGTCATCCTAATAGGATATATTGTAAAAAATGAGACTACCTTTTGACTTTTGGGTAAATTTTAAATACCAGAGGGAGACTTTGTACAAAAGTCGATTGCTTGGTTACCTCTGTCCCATTCGTGTTTCTACCGTGAAGCAGTTGTGTTTGCATGGCTGTGTTTCGGTTTGAAGGGTGGGATATGGCGTGGATTTACTGGGTACAGAAGAATAACAGTTGAGTCCTCAGGAATGGTAACGCATGGGGGTATAATGGGCGAAACAGTATGTGTGTGTGTACCGTTATCTTCATGGTACTGCTCATGTCTATAGGCGACGGTTACCACTTTCCATCAGGTGGGCCGTTAACTTGTTTGCGTTTCTAAGTCGTATAAAAAAATTGGGTATTTATTTGTTTATATATGTTAATTATAGTAAGTATGTATATCAATTAGTACTAGCACTGCATTCCAGTATTCTAACACTTCCTTAAGGTTAATTGGAAGTCAATGAACTTAAATCCGCCTAGTACAACACATTTACTAATGAATAAATAAATAAATTGTTGGGTGAGTTTTTTTTTTATGCAACTTAGAATAGCAAACAGGCTGACGGTCCACCTGATGAAAGTGGTAACCGTCGCCTATAGACATGAGCAGTACCATGGACATAACAGAGTATACTGTTTCGCCCATGATAACCCCCATGCGTTGCCATTCCTAAGGACTCAGGTGTTATTCCTCTGTACCCAGTAAATTCACGCCATTCAAGTTGGGTGTGTACGGAAACCTCAATATGTCTATGCTTGTAATTCTGCTGCATCACTGATAATTACTTTGTCGATGATATCTTTTTTTTGTTATTGTTAGGAAGACAAACGAGCAGACGGCCCGCCTGATGGAAAACGGCTACCGTCGCCCATGAACACCTGTAACACAAGAAGAGTTGCTTATGCGTTACCAGTCTTTCATACCTAACAGCCTAAATGGTCGTGTACAACGCGGTTTCAGAGATGTTTTCTCCCACGAACACTCAGGTTACCCAAGAGACTACAGCATGGGGTTCTTCAAAAGGGGGGTAAAGAGGTTTCTTCAGGGTCGGCAACACGCGCGTAATACCTCTGGTATTGCAGGCGTTTATAGGCTACGGTAACCGCTTACCATCAGGTGGGCCGTATGCTTGTTTGCCACCTCAGTGGTATAAAAAAAAATGTTTGTAGGCATATTTTTTAAAATTGCCTATATTATATTATTAAGGCAAAATTGAAGACAGGAGCTCATTCCACAGCCTAAATATACGAGATAGAAATGAACGGGATCGTGTATCCCGTTCATTTCTATCTCGTATATTTACTGGTACTATTATGACATGCACCCAAGAAACACTATCATATCATTAATGCAAAAAAAAAAGTATAAATAAACTGAACAACTGAGTGGCCTGTTTTCTTTTTTATACAACAAAAACAACATATAAAAACTTATATGCCGATGCTAACTCGAATCAACACACATCTCACGTAATCGATTCTATTTCAGAGACATCGATACCACACTTCAAACGATCGGATGTGACTGTTATTGATAAACTATAAATGGTACGAATATAGATTATAATATTTGAGATCTTTATCGATTCTAAATCGACTATGGCACATTTCTTCCATTTTTACGACGTTCAAAATTACGACCTTAACATATTTCTGAAATATTTACAAAAAAAAAAATGTTTAAAAATAGTTCTTGGATTTTTCGCTAACATCAAAGTGTAATGTAAGCAATGCCCGTAGGTTAATTTTTTAAATTGAGGCCGCAAGTTCCTTTCTTCTTTACTCGCTTGGAGTTTGGTGTCCTATATTGCGCCCTCGGGTATTCATTCTACATTTTCATAATATGGGAGCTCTAATCTTAACTATTTATTTAACACTGCTTACAAAGACTTTTCTCATTACTCCTTAAACTGCGTTTGTTTGTTTATTTATTATCTCTTTGCACCTAAACCGCTCAACTAATCGTCATAATAATTTACGTACACGTTAAACCTGACACCTGAGTCCTCAGGAATGACAACGCATGGGAGGTATCATAGGCGAAACAGTATACTCTGTTATGTCCATGGTACTGCTCATGTCTATAGGCGACGGTTACCACTTTCCATCAGGTGGGTCATCAGTTTGTTTGCCATTCTAAGTTGTATAAAAAAAGCTAAATTTAAAAAAAAAGGTTTAGCTATATGTGTAAAAATATATAATAAGATATCAATTGAATAAAAACTGTTAAATGTGTGATTTTATTTAAAAAAAAGAATGTATACTTGGCTTAATGTAAATAGTTTTTATGACACAAAAGATTTCTTAAGTAAAAAAAATGTTAGAAGATTTTTTAATTTATTTATTGAGTATAATATATTTAAAATAACTTTATTAACCAAAATAAAATATGGTGCAAAAGGCGTACTTTATGATAGTAGCATTCTATATCAGTCAACCTTTGGGGTGAATAGTGAATCACGAACGTGGCACGACGATAGGTAGAGAAAATAAAAACTAATTATGTAGATATATACAAAATTAATAATACATACATAAATACATACAATATAAAAGATTTTTTATGCAACTTAGAATGGCAAACAAGCTGACCATTTTCCATCAGGTGGGTCACTTGATGGAAAATGGTCAGCTTGGAATGAAATGAATTTTGAACTTAAATAATTTTGCATGCTATCACATAGTTACCTAAATACGAATGTTCTTTTACTGCAACACCTTTGATTGTACTGTATTTAATCAAATAATAATTATTATATTATTAAAAACTAAACTATACATAGGTACTTTCATTTATACACTAGTTTCTTTTTTCCTTTCGGATTCGCTGAAATTAAATAGATACGTAAGTAACACTACTCCTTGTTTATCTCCTAAAAGGAAAACTGGCCGTAAAACAACCATAATATTCAAAGTGAAAACCTTCCGAGCGTCTCTTATAAGAGTAAAATCAAAACCTAATCTTGATACTACTCGCCTTTGATATTACTGTGTCGCAATGATGGACGACTTGCCCCGGCCCCTGACCTTATTAGGTAAGCAATACACATGCGAAAGATATGCTATAAATATAACGATGCTATGTAATTAATAAATTAATTAATGTATATTGTATATGAATAACGGGTTTATCGTATTCATAAAAACTAATCTATTTTAATGTTTTCTTTACTTTCTTATATTTTTTTTAATTTTATTAATAATAGTAATAATAACTTTATTTTCAATGATTTTGGTTATAAAACATTTGATCCTATAAATTAAAAGTACCTTACAAAATCTACTTAGCGTGCAAATATTGAAAACAAAAATTACAATAATTTAATTTTAAATTTTTTTGTAGCATTTAAACATTACGAAATTATATAATAATAAAATAACAATAATTAAAATATTAAGGAATGCAATACAATTTAATTTTAATTTATTCAGTCGACTAGTTTAAATAGTAGAAATAAATAACAATTGGATATCAGATGATCGACAATAAAAATTAGATAGTACATCTAATTTTAATACAATAAAGAAGTCAATAAGTAGGATATGTCACAAATATAACGATAATACATACAAATCTCCACCCTTTCAATCCGACATAGGATCCCTAACAGAATAAAAACATGATTCAACTAGCCAATCATGCAATATATTTATTTATATTATTTACTTTCATACAAAATTTAACTTAAAAGAAAGAGACAAAACAATTAAATAGCTACAATCAGCTAAAATAATAAGATTTAACGTTTTTATGAATAAGGGGGTAATAGGGTAATAGGTAATACTAATATTATTATTACAATAAATATTGTTAGGCATATTGCATACTGTCATCTAGTCCAAGACTAATGAAAAGTAATTTGTTTTTTGAAATAAAATAAACATTAATACGTAACTAAACAATGTGTTATGTATACTAAAAAATTGATACACATAGGAATATATTTTTTATTGTAAAGAGAAGAATTCATGCGCGACTTTAATTTAAATAAATTTAATGTTAGTCTTATTCAATCTATGTTACTAAAAACCAGAAATTGATTAACATAGGAATATATTTTTTATTGTAAATACATACATATTAGGTATACAAGCAAAGCAATCAACCGCTATCCAATTGAGCTATTACCCACTGCTTTATAGTCTCTACAACAGAATGCGAATGTTACTTATTGAATTAAAAAAAAAAACCTTTTTTAAATCCGTTGATCTGAGTTCATCAATCTGAGTCAATTAGAATCATCAAAAAACATCAGTCAGCAAAGAACGTCGATAAATCTCTTATTATCATTACGAAGCAACGATTAATGCAATTTATTAAGCTTAGTAATAATATAAATTAATAATTAAGTCTTCGATAATTGTATGATGGTTACTTTAGCATAAATTAGCACTTATCTGTAAGAGCTGTATACGCCTCTAGTTGATATGTTCATCTAGTCTTAAGCTTACTTATAGCATTGCACAGTCTGTTTAATTATTGTGAACATATTATTGGTGTATCTTTCATAAATAAATAAATAAATAATTTTGCTACAAAAGCAAATTCGATCGACTTAATAAAAAAGACATATGATATGAACTAGACCTACCGTATCTTTCTTTTTAATTCATAAAAATAAAATGCAGTGTGCACATACTTTAGTATCGTCAGATAAGATACAGCACACATATTAATATAACATATTTCTTGTTACTAGAAATAGAGTTCATTTCAGAATGGTCGGATTTCAGCTCGACTTGTATTTCTTAACTGTTTAATATAAATCAGCCACGGTTTAATGAAAGCATCGAAATATGGACAGATCAAAGAGCTATGAGCATTTCAGGAAATAACTATGACCAGTTTCAGAATTTGTCATGGAGGCATCGTAAATATGTCGGAGCTAATTAGAATTGATGACAGTTTGAACAGCACACATATTTTTTTTTTTATAACTTAAAATATTAAACAAGTTTACGATCTACCCAATGAATGTGTTAACCATCGCCTATACAAGTAGCAACCGTGAAGCAGTTGTATTTACATAGCTGTGTTTCGTTTTGAAGGGTGGGATATGGCAGTGAAATTACAGGGTACAGAAGAATAACACCTGAGTCCTCAGGAATTGCAACGCATGGGGAGTATCATGGGCGAAACAGTATACTCTGTTATGTCCATGGTACTGCTCATGTCTATAGGCGACGGTTACCATTTTCCATTCAGGTGGACCGTCAGCTTATTTGCCATTCTAAGTTGTATAAAAAAAAATCGTCGAAAAATAAGTTTCTTTCTAAAATGATACATTTCACTTAACCTGTGTAATTATAAATTGCATAAAAAAAACTTTAACAATATCAGTGTCCATTCCTTTGAAATCACAATTCCAATAATAAAGATTTATATAAAATGTATGTATGTATAAAACCTCCCTTTTTGCGTAGGAAGCTAAAAAATAGCCACTAGTTAAAATAGTAACTTACGACCATTGTATAAATCCGCGCCATTTTCAGAACGTTTTGAATGTACCTACGCCTATTTTTAAACTATAACCGTTGATTTTTATGATCCATCTATTGCGTATATTGTAAAAAAATTAGCATTCTGAATAGTTTCAGTCATTTAAAAATGTGTCTACAGTCATTTGTATAAGACATATAATCGCTTGTGGACAATCATGAACAGAATGGTGATTTTCTGGTGACTTCACAAATGTGTTATGGAGTTTTGTGTCAACAGTTCTCACAGGATTCGAAAGGGCGTGGAATTCGGATGAATAATGATCGAGGCTAGCCATACGAGATTGTCAAATACTAAATTTCTCCTTTAGTTAATCGGTTAAATTAGGTAAGGTATTAATTTTTTACTTACACTTATAGCTTTAACACAACATACAAAGAAGATATCATCGTCATCATATCAAACTTTAATAACTGTCCACTGCTGAAGATAAGCCTTAGGGGGTTTTGCCAAGAGTTGCCACGTTTGGCAGGTGGATTGGCAACCGCAGTTAGGCTCTGGAAATGTTTTAAGAGGGGCACTGCTGCCCATCTCTCACTCTCCCTTCGTCGCCTCTTACGACACCCACGCGAAAGGAAGGGGTGGCCTATTTTATACTGGGATCATTCGGCCAATTTGTATTTATTACGATATAATATGGAGCTTTTTGAAAAAACGTGCCTACAATCATTTAAAAGGCCGGCAACACACAAGCAACTCCTCTTGTGTGGGGGGAAAGGGATTGTTAGTAATGGAGACTAAGAATCCCATTGCTAGCAATATATCCAACCAGGTCGACTTCCTCGCGGTTCCCCCTGGAAACTATCATGGTTAATTCCAAATGAATTCATCATGATAGGCTAACCGACCTGTTTTCATCCTCATCAATCACCATTCACTGGTGCCCCGCCAGCGTATTCCGTTAGCACAGGCGGGGTTACCATTCCATTTTCATCCAATAAAAAAAAACACCTTTGTTGTTGCAGATGTTCATGGGCAACGGTAGCCGCTCTTCATAAGGTATACCGACGGCTCGTTTGACTTGCTAACAATAAAAAAAAAATATGCAACATAACACAATCTAGGTGATAGATACTCTTTATTGTTTCCTACAAAAGATTATAATAGTAAACTTATCATAAATACAAACAATTACAAGAAATAATCAAATGAGAAAACAATGGGCGACCTTATCGCTAAAAGCTATCTTTTCCAGGCAACCTTTGATTAGAGAGGAGTAGATAGACTAGACGGAGTGACGACCTCAAATGCAGTGCAGGGAGTTAGTGGCTACAGATGGCTCAGGACTGTTCCTTATAGCAGTCTATGAGGGAAACCTATGTTCAGCAATATACAGATAATGTCTGAAATAATGATGAGGGTACAACAAAAAACAGAGGAAGACTTTGTACAAAAGTCGATTGCTTGGGTACCCCTGTTACATTCGTGTTTCAACCGTGAAGCAGCTGTGTTTGCATGGCTGTGTTTCGATTTGAAGGGTGGGATATGGCGTGAATTTACTGGGTACAGAGGAATAACACCTGAGTCCTCTGGAATGGCAACGCATGTGGGGTATCATGGGCGAAACAGTATACTCTGTTATGTCCTTGATACTGCTCATGTCTATAGGAGACGGTTACCACTTTCTATCAGGTGGACCGTCAGCTTGATTGCCATTCTAAGTTGTATAAAAAAAAACATACCTAGACCAATGCATAGAGTAATACTCATGAATAGATGTTTTTTCTGCGAAGATCGAACCAGAGACCATCGAAATGTGAAGCGTTGTATTAAACCGTTAGACCATAAAAGGTCGTCATATTTTTGTAAATTCACTATTTCTATAAATTTTATAAGAATTAATTTAGTGATAAACTTTTTCTATTTTAGTTTAAGTTTTTTTTTTATTTTATCTTAATCTAGTTATTTTACAAGATGGATGTGATCTCGACAATCAAAATATTGGAAAAGTTTCTAAAGTTCAAGTTTAGACGAAGTTTTCCACAATAAAACGCCTCAACAGTTGTTCAATTCTCATCTCGGAGCAGCCGTATAAATTGATTCCCTTCGGAAACTTCCAATTACATTAAGTCGATACATATTAATGGGAAATTTTGCTAATACTGAAACAATAGTCCGTCGTGACTTTGTTTATGATATTTTTTTTTTCCTATTATTGAGAACTGTTAGTAAGAAATGAAACGCCGGTTCGTATTGAAAAGCTGTACCGAGATATTAATAAAAAAATTTACAATTTTTTATTGATTTAAATATAAAAAAACACAAATTACAAAAGAGTTTGTGACTACTGCCTTCCGCGGAAATTATTCGTGTACTCTCTTTTATAATCCATTTTAAATGTGTACAATAAATATGTAAAGTTTTAATAAATAAGATTGAGTTCCACAATCACCAGTTATTGTTATTTAAAAACTAAACTATTAAACCGATTTTGATAAAATTTCTTTAGAACCAATCTGTGAGTATATATATTCTTTCAGATAAAAAATACAATAAATTTTACAACTAACATACTTATGTGGTAAAAAAATTTGTAGTTATTTGAAAAAGTAATACATTTATACAGTGTCGCCATAGTAGTAACGTCCCATTTCTAACAGAATGCCGGTACGAATCTTTAAAACATTAACCATTAGCGCACCAGAAAAGATAAAATATTCATAATTAAATCGACATATCAATCATCATTTATATCGCATCAATTTCATATCAAATAAAAGCGAGAGATCCGATATTTATCCGAGCATCATCTGTTTCAGTAAAAAGGTCCCCATAAAATCGAAATTTCGCGTCGCATATAATTTGCATGTTACCGCCCGTCTAGCTAAATAAACGGTGCATATTCACACTGACGGTAAGGAACGAATATGGCGCGATATTCAAGTTGCAGAGTACCTATAAAATTCTTGCTGGTTATTCTGTTTGAGTCGTAGATTGTTATTTATTAATTCATTAATACAGTTAATTGTTTGATATAGTAATATTTTATGTATTTAATTATGTATATATTTATTTATTATTACAAATTAATAGTAAGTCTTACTTTAATATTAAAAGCAGTAGCCTTGAAACAAATTACTTTGATGAAATTGAAATTTAATTATTTATTTATTGAAATTTTTATAAAAATTTAAAAATCGACGCCCTCCTCGCTTCTAATTGCTGTGCCTGACAGGGTCTACAATGTACTGTATCAATTATTAACATATTTTATAATAGTATTGTAGAATGCAATAAATAAATGGAATTTAATTGAAATCATTCAATTCTGTACCAAATAAGTACCTATACAAAAACATTTTCAATATCATTGTTTGATAAAAAAAAACTTATTAGTGTAATCTAAACTAATGATATAAAGAGAAAAGATTTGATTGTTTGTTTGTTATGGATTGATTAAAAAACTACTTAACTAACTTTTGAAATTCTTTCACTGTTAGAAAGCTATATTATCAATGAGAAATATAAATAAAAAAGCTATTATAAAATACTAATTTATCTTTCTATCTACCCGTGCGAAGCCGGGGCGGATCGCTAGTTATTTATAATCATCGTTGTCATTTCAACCGTTCATAATCTACTGCCGAAAAAAGACCTCCCTCATAGACAAGCATAAGGAACAGTCTTGATCTATTTACATTCACTGATGCCCTACACATAAACTCATATTTTTATTTGAAGTTATCGCTACATAAATTCTAAATTTCATTTCCGCACGTAATACGTGTGTGTGTTTGTATATGTTTGTGTAGATAATGAATAAATGTATAATTTACCTAAAGAATATATTATATCTGTAGAAAGGTATCCTTACCTACTTATAAAACTCATGCACACGGTGCTGCAGGCAAAAACTAGTTTAAAATACAATTGCATGTAAATTAAACCGGTAATTAATTATAATTATAAAATATAATTGTTATCATAAATGCTTATATACACAGTTGTCGCATTATCCTTTCCATATGAATCGGGCCGTATCCTAAACAGGCACATTTGAGGTTAATGTAGACAAATTTACAGCTATATAGCTTTTACTTGCTACTTCTCGCGCTTTTGGGTAATCATTAATCATTTGGCTCTTCTTTTTTTATGAATATATATTAGTTTTATCCAACTTAACATAAAAGAGGATTTTTATTTGACTGCTTGTTTGTGTGTGTGCTTATTTTCTATAAGAGGTTTATTGTAATATAATATAATTATAGAGAGGAGAAAGGGATTGTAAGTAATGGAGACTAAAAATCCCATTAATAGCAATATACCCAACCAGGTCGACCTCCTCGTGGTTCCCCCTGGAAACTATCTCATGTTAATACCCGATGAATTCATCATGACGGGCTAACTGGCCTGTTTTCATTCTCATCAATCACCCTTCACTGGTGCTCCGCCAGCCTATCCCGATAGGGCAGGCGGGGTGGGGTTACCATGCCATTTTTAGTGGAACACAATCTTATGTATTCACTGATATAATTCATTTTAATTTAGTCTGCACGTATTCTCATCTACAGTCAATTTTACATTGGCCGTCAATGTATTTTTTTTTTGATGGGTGAAAATGGTATGGTAACAGTGAAGGGTGATAGATGAGAATTAAAACAGGCCAGTTAGCCCATCATGATGAATTCATCAAGAATTAACCATGATAGTTTCCAGGGGGAACCGCGAGGAGGTCGACCTGGTTGGGTATATTGCTAGCAATAGGATTCTCAGTCTCCATTACTAACAATCCCTTTCCCCCCCCCCCTCCGTCAATGTATATTATATCTATTTATTTATTTAATTCTTTATTGTACACACCAGTTATAAGAATACGACAGGGGTAATCAAATGTACAAAGGCGAGCTTAACTCTAACAGAGTTCTCTTCCAGCAAACCCAAAGTGGAAAGGAGCATAAATTTTTTTTTTATACAACTTAGAATGGCAAACAAGCTGACGGCCCACCTGATGGAAAGTGGTAACCGTCGCCTATAGACATGAGCAGTCATGGTCATAACAGAGTATACTATTTCGTCCATGATACCCCCCATGCGTTGCCATTCCTGAGGACTCAGGTGTTATTCCTCTGTACCCAGTAAATTCACGTCGTATCTCACCCTTCAAACCCAACTGCCTCCATGAGCCATACAAACACAACTGCTTTATGGTTGATACACAATGTCAGCGGATAGAGCAATGTACAATATTGTGACAATTTTTAAACAGACATATTTTATAGTAGTAGAATGTGGTAATGTACTACCATCAGGCGCTCCAAATGGTCGCGTACAACGCGGTTTCAAAGATATTTTGTCCTACGAACACTCAGGTTATGGAATGAGCTCCCTGCCGAGGTTTTCCCAAGAGACTATAGCATGGGGTTCTTCAAAAGGGGGTAAAGAGGTTTCTTCAGGGTCGGCAACGCGCGCGTAATACCTCTGGTATTGCAGGCGTTCATAGGCTTCGGTAACCGCTTACCATCAGGTGGGCCGTATGCTTGTTTGCCACCTCAGTGGTATAAATCATCAGCGGGACTATTTTGCCACAAATGCACAATGTAACCGGTTGTTAAATTTATCCAATTAATGAATTATTAAGTGCTAACTGCGCTGAATTTTTACGACCCGTATTGACGCAAACTGTTTATAGTCTTGTCGTGCTCAGTGAACTTGACGTTTAGTGTTATTTAGTCGCATAAATATATACATATATAAATATATATATATATATATATATCTGTTTATAGTTTTGTCGTGCTCAGTGAACTTGACGTTTAGTGTTATTTAGTCGCACATATATATATATATATATATATATATATATATATATATATATATATATATATATATATATATATATATATATATATATATATATATATATATATAGGCTAACCGCTTACCTGTGTGGGTTTTACTATGCTTTATAGTTTGTTAACTTGATTTATATAACGAAAATGAATAAATTAAAAAATATATAATATAAATATATATATATATATATATATATATATATATATATATATATATATATATATATATATCTGGTGTGGTCAACAAAAAGGAAACCAGGAATGGCAATTAGAAATATTACATATTATTAATATAAAATGCTTAGAAAACTAAGGCCGTGAATGGAAGTCAAAAGGATGACAATAAAAGATAGTGTCAATTTTAAATTTGATAGATAATAAAATAAAAGCTATCAACAATATATGTTTACACCACAGTTAGGAAAAAATATTCTACGGTTATATAAATGTATGTAGTAAAATTAGGTTAATATTGCCTATATTCCTTTTATAAGTAAAAGGCTCATGTCCGGCAGTGAATAATGAGTTGTTACACTATGTAATGATATACCAAGGAATTAAAATTCTTCGTGAACAATTTTTACATACGTTTATCTCGTAAGTAAACGGTTTTTTGAAAAAAAAATTGCTATAAACATGACAGAAAAAATACAGGATTGACATCAAAAAGCACATTATAAATTGTTTATTAATATTTATACTTTATTGCACACAAAAATGACACTATTATTTAAAAAAAAAAAAAAGAGTTGTACAACTGACATTCGAAATTTGAATGAAAAATTACAAGGAAAAAAAAATATAAAATTCTTCAAATTGCTTATTCCAAATTTGAAAGCCTTCGGAAATGTTAAATCCGCACACATATTTCCTGCCTTGTTCGTGCGAGATGATAAATTATTTACAAAGTGACGGCCATGTAATTTGCTGTCACTGTAACAAATGATCTCACGATCAATTACTTACTCTCACTATATAAACGGGTTTATGAAGTAAACATGCTGTTTACAAGTGTACTGTGATGTATTATTCTTTGTTTAACCCTATAAACTTATATATATATATATATATATATATATATATATATATATATATATATATATATATATATATATATATATCACTTATTTTTATTTTTACATCTAAATATTAGCAGCTTCTTTTGTGCACGACACCTACCTATGTTTCCCCTTCAAGTAGGAAATTTCAAATATCCTCTCTAAGCAAATGCTTACGTTATTAAAAACCATATATTCCAAATTTCAACTTACTATGATACTTGATAATAAGTACCTAATAACAAATGATTTTATGTGAAATGTATGAAACCATTGTAATATTACCATATGACCTTATTGTACCACATTTTTAATAATAAAATTCATTCATTCATTCGTGCGTTCATTCATTCATAAGTATAAATTAAAAGCTTAGTAATTAAGCTGTTAACCAGACAAAGCTCAAAAACTAAGTATGGGTGCCGAACGGTTAACATTAGGTTTCGAGCAGTCATCTATTATTTTGCCTGAAGATACCTCGTTTGAAGGCGGAACACGAATCGCAAAACATGTGTGGACAAAATGGTACTCGGAGATTGATGGCTGATATGGAAGGTTATAGAAATTCTGGTAATTTGGCGTGAATTTACTGGGTACAGAGGAATAACACCTGAGTCCTCAGGAATGGCAACGCATGGGGGGTATCATGGGCGAAACAGTATATTCTGTTATGTCCATGGTACTGCTCATGTCTATAGGTGACGGTTACCACTTTCCATCAGGTGGGCCGTCAGCTTGTTTGCCATTCTAAGTTGTATAAAAAAAAATACATTATATTATCACCCATTAAAAAAAACCTTCAAAACGAAACACAGTCGTGCAAACACAACTATATCACGGCAGAAATACGAATGAGATAGGAGTGCCTAAGCAGACGAGTTTTATACAAAGTTTCCCTGTGATAAACTTGATTCTATTATAGTTATTTTTATTCCCGATCATTTATATAAAAAACAGCCACCCTCACTTCAATGTGGTTGTAGCAATGGCTTTATTTTGGTGAAAGACTGCTGACTCAGCTCAGACATAGAAAATACCGTTACCTTCTTACCATTTGGAAAAACAAACGCAACGACCTAATAACATTTCAATATCTATAATATAGGGGGAAGGGATCGTTAGTAATGCGGGCTACCAGTCCCATTGCTAGAAACACAGCTAACTGCCCACTTTTGAACAAAGGATTCCCCTTGGGGGGCTTTGTCAGTAGTTGCCACGCTTAATAACCGCAGTTACACTTTGGTGATGTTTTAAGAGGTGCTCTTCATCTGCAACCATCCAACCATAAGTTCTCGGGGGGAAAGGGATTGTTAGTAATGGAGACTGAGAATCCCATTGCTAGCAATATACCCAACCAGATCGACCTCCTCGCGGTTCTCCCCGGAATCTATCGTTATTAATTCCAGATGAATTCATCATGATGGGCTAACTGGCCTGTTTTCATCCTCATTGATCACCATTCACTGGTGCCCCGCTAGCGTATCACGTTAGCGCAGGCGGGGTCACCATTCCATTTTCATCCATTAAAAAAAAACATAAGTTCTCTTAGTCGCCTTTTCGACACCCACAGAAAAGGAAGGAATGGCCCATTTTATATTAGGGCTTCACGACGGAGTATGCAAATAGTATTCAGATAGTTGACTTTTATTGCCGTCATTTCGACGTAGGTTGCACCACGTCGTGGTCACAACTGGATTGAAACGAATGGGGTCTACTCGCTATTTACCTGCAATCTCGTTGCATTATGTCCCAATTGTGAAAAAAAAATATTTATAAACACAATAATTTAACAAAAAACATGCCTACAATCATTTAAAAGGTCGGCACAAGCAACTTTTCTCGTATTGCAAGTGTTCATTGGTGCCGGTAGCTGCTTTCATCAGGTGGACCGTCTGTTCATTTGTATCTCTAGCAGTAAAAAAGAAATAAAAAAATAAATAAAGATAAAACAATTTGAATTTGTCAATAACTCAATCTGAGTAAACATTAAACCATGAAAAGTCTGCGCAAACGGAATATGTATCCTTTTTAAATGTTTTCTCTGCAAAAACAGTTCTTCACGTACACAGGCTATGGGATATTATTAGCTAGCTTTTTGAGCATTCTCCTCGTCTGTGACAGCCCTAAACAAATCCTTAGATAAATTAGGCAAAATTGGCCAATCTAATTAATCATGTGTAGGTATGTATTTTGTAAGTAGCTTAGGATAGATTTTCTTCACTGAGAAGATAACTCAAAATGATACAATTACTGGTGAGACTTCGTGCATTCTAGAAAACAAACGCTAAGTAAATTGTAATTGAAATATTACAAATAAATGTACCGAAGTTTAAAGGCAGATAAGGTCTAAGTTCTACAAAAGATAAGCTATTAAACGCGGGCAAAACTACATCGTGGTATTGATTGAGCCATCAGCTTGTTTGCCATTCTAAATTGTATAAAAAAAAAGCTTCCTGGGATCTTCACAGGCCTCACGGAGCGACCTCACCGTTCCGAGGATTTCTAAACGTTGGTGGGCCACAGCCTCACATTCCAGGATTACGTGAGCAGCCGTTTCTTCGGCGTCGAAACAGCCTCGACATAGTCTGTGGCTCCTATTGTGTATAAATGTGTGTTTAATGGTTATTGTCCCTATCATTATTTTGAGGTTTTTTCTATCTAGATATAATAAACGTTTTGATAGTCGTTGATTCAACGTAGGTACGGCCGTATATTGTCTGCAGTCAGTAGCCTGTATCCATCTTTGGTTTTGTATGTCAGCGGATCTTTGACAAATCGAAGTTGCGAGTACAGAAGAGGAAGAAGTGGATACAGGCCTACCACCCTCGTTCCTGAGCCTCTTCTAGCTAGTTCGTCTGCGGCATCGTTACCATAAGATCCACTGTGCCCTCTTATACATGGAAGGAAAAAAAATATAATTTAAAAGTACAAATGGTAATTTAAAAGCCAGTGCATGATTGACTGATACGTTTGATATTTGGCTAGAAATCCAACATCGCACCGCTAGGCAGTGGATTTTACACCTAACCGTCTGCGTTGTAGGATTTGAGTGATACCAAATTGATGTTTGTAATTGGCTCACTGGTCCATGCCAACACTACCACTCATATATTACTTTAGTCTCTACCTAAGTAAAGGGATTCTAAGGTCTGTAGGTATTTCATACTGGTCTTATAGTTTTAGATTGGTCATGAGATACCACGATTATCGTGATTAACAGAGGGAGACTTTGTACAAAAGTCGATTGCTTGGGTAACTCTGTCCCATTCGTGTTTCAACCGTGAAGCAGTTGTATTTGCATGGTTGTGTTTCGGTTTGAAGGGTGGGATATGGCGTGAACTTATATATATATATATATATATATATATATATATATATATATATATATATATATATATATATATATATATATATATATATATATATATATATATATATATATATATATATAAAGTGTTTCACCTACCCTTTGCTTTTTTTTCTCAATGTCCTCTACCCAAAGGTTGTTTGGAAAAGATTGCTTAGCGATAAAACCGCTTTTTGTATCACTTCTCATTAAAATTAACTATATTTATTATTTTATAAATAATACAATAAATATATGCTCCTAAAATCAACCACCTATAATAACTCATAATTCGTGTAAACAATTCAGAATAGAGATTTAACTGTATAATTGAATGGTGTATAAACAATTTGCATGCAAATGTAATAATATAATTTCTAGATTGTTCCAGATAATAATGTTTGTTGACATGCCCTGTAATAATTCACAGTCTGAATATTCGGAACTGTTAAAACTATCGCGGAATAGGGTTAACGTTTATGTTGAATGCCTTAATGGACTATTAAATAAATGGCGTGGCTAAATGTTCGGGGGGTTTGATTCGCAAAAATACCATTGTTCCAGCATATATGTATAGTTCTTAAATGGATGATAATAGTATGGGAACCCCGCCTGCGCTATCGGTATACACTGGCAAGGCACCAGTGAGAGATGACAGCTGAGGATGATACCCCCCATGCGTTGCCATTCCTGAGGACTCAGGTGTTATTCCTCTGTACCCAGTAAATTCACACCATATCCCACCCTTCAAACCGAAACACAGCCGTGCAAACACAACTGCTTCACGGTAGAAACACGAATGGTAATAATATTGCTAGTAATGGGGTTCTTTCATCCAAATACTAATAATCCCTTTCCCCCAATATATGTATAGTTATTATCAGATCACAGGCCTTAAAGCTCTAAGAACAAATAAACGAATTACAGGGTATAGAGATAAAACACCTCAGTTCGGGGGGAAAGGGATTGTTAGTAATAGGATCTAATTGACCCATTGCTTGCAAACCCTATCAGATCGACCTCTACGCGGTTCCCCCTGGAAACCGTCATGGTTAATTCTAGTAGAATTCGTCACGATGGGCTACCTGACCTGCCTCTTCATCCTCACCTGTCATCCATCACTGGTGCCCCGCCAGTGTATCCCGATAGCGCAGGCAGGGTTACCATTCCATTATCACCCATTAAAACAAAAACACCTCAGTTCTCAGGATATGTAACGCATGAAGTGTATTATGGGTGACATAGTAGGTATACTCTAGTAATCCCATGGTACTACTGTTTATGTGTATAAGCGACGATTGTCACTTTTTATCAGGCGGTCTATTAGATTGTTTGTCATTTTAAAATGTATAAAAAAAAATTTACTAATACTACCATACATTTAGTATATCGTGCTTACGTCGTAACACTACTACACGTACATTCGTGTTATCACGCTGTAGTGTCAAGAGTTTACAGGCAGTCCTAGACGAAGACCTCTGGTGTAGCTGAACTGAACCATGGATTTATTTATTGTCCTATAATGTACGGTTCAAGTGACAATATTTTTTAAACGTTCCAAATATGATTTTAAAACATCCAGAGGTACGGGCTTGAAATCGAATTTGGAATACCCATAACCCCAGTCAAGCGGGGTTAAAGGGATGGTTAGTAATGGAGTTTGACAGCCCCATTGCTAACAATATGCCTTATTAGGTCGACCTCCATGTGGTTCCCCCTGGAAACCATCGTGAACAATTCTTGTTGAATTCGTCACGATGGGCTAACTGACCTACTTCATCCTCACCTATCATCCTTCACTGGTGCCCCGCCGGTGTATACCGATAGCGCGGGTGGGGTTACCATTCCATTATCATCCATTAAAAAAAACCCCAGTCAAGCAATTTACAATACTGTACTTATACAATTGTATCGTTGTGTTTGTAAATTGTCTTGCTTATTTCCTATATTGTATAATGCAAATATACTCATTCATTCATTCATACAATTGAGCTAATTCACAAAATTCCCTCATTAATACCGAGGATTGTTTTGCTATACCTAATAATATTTTTCAATCGACTTCAAAAAGGTTATTCTTAATTCGGCTGTATTTTTTATGTTTGTTACCTCATAACTCGA
The DNA here is from genome assembly GCF_026898425.1 of Galleria mellonella. NCBI lineage: Eukaryota > Metazoa > Arthropoda > Insecta > Lepidoptera > Pyralidae > Galleria > Galleria mellonella. Next base: position 3,843,661 of record NW_026442082.1, on the reverse strand, counting down.
TCAGTTCTAGACCGATTTGAATTTTTTTTTTTTATCTCAAAGCATATACTTACAGATTAGTTGCGTAGAAATTTTATCAGTATCGGTTTAGTGGCTTAGTTTTTTAATCGAACTTGCCACAATTGAAGTCAGCTTTTTTTGTGAAATATTCTATTTTGATGTGTATGGGTATTTATGAATAAATATTTTAATATACACATAATTATTACTATGAGACACTTATTTAAGTAGTAAGTAGTAACTTAAAGTAAATGAATTATACTTATACCTAAGGCTTAGTTTGCGTAACTATTCTAACGAGAAATCTTATCTGAGTTTCGTCGTAATGAACCACGCCACATTTGAGTAAAATATATACCTACCTAGTGAGTACTTACATTAGAAGCATAGACGTTCTGCCATTGATACTTTTGACTACAACCATTGAATTAAAATGAATAGAAGAGTCAGTTTCACAAATTTTATAAAATACTAGCTATCTACTATAAAAGACCGCGGCTTCGCCCACTTGAATCAGTATTCAATGTACATAAAGTACCCTATATGCTACATTGAGATATATCTAATCCGGGTACTAAATTTCATTTAAATCTGTTTAATAGTTTTTGCGTGACTCATTAACAAACATCCATTATCCATTTTTACAAACTTTTGCATTGATAATAATATTAAAAGGATTTTATAATTTTGATAGGAATATGGTAACTATTCTAAGAATTGGCTATTTATCATCATACGATCTCTTAATTTTTCTTCTAAGAATTAAAAATAAACTATGCAATTTTTTATTGTGATTATTTAAATGAGTAAAAAAATTTATGAGATATAAATTGAGGTACCATTTACTAAAAACTGACAGCCATTTCTGTTCCCATATCTGGCAATTTAGCACAAATATTAGCTCTATATTGATTTATACTTGCAAACAAACACAACATGATATACCAAATAACTTGCAAGAGTTAGTCTCAAGAAAAAAAAATTATCATGAAATTTATAAATTTATTATAAATACTATAAACATTATTTAATTTTATGTAGACTTTATAAAATGCAGTGACCTGTTCATTAATTCAGTTTACAGCAGTAACAATTGAAGACAACCCTTAAAGGCTAGAATCCAATGCCCTAAAAACCATTAAAAAAAAACATTCTACTTTGTAACCAAAGATTTCGGTCTTAGTTTGTTATTCTAATTTTAACGATAGTCGCTCGAAATAAAAATATTCACTCCACATTGCGGTAATTTATTATTACACTACTACAATCCACTAGTCAATCGTTTATTTCCATAAACTACTAAGAAATGGTAAGAAACGTCAATTTCCACGCAAGCAACGAACTACAGCCAGCCAGCTACAGAAAGGCTTTCCAGTGGTATAAAAATTTTATTCTGTGACACCAGCAAATGGCCTTCGGGAGACGTCAGGTGTTGATATAGATATCATGAAACGTTCCTTTGTTCAGACAAGAGCGTCACTTTAACAATTAACAATAATGGTTTTGCTTTTTGTGGTAGATTAAATAACTTCTTTGATGCGAAGACAAAATGAAACTTGCTTGTAGAGTTCTTTGATATTGTAGTAAATAGTAAAAATTAAATATACCTAGTCCATTCGGGGCTTAATTTTTTTTTAGTACGTTTGTTCCGTTATGGAGCAGGCTAAGGTCGGAGAACATGCTGCCTAGTCTTCAGTGTGATAATTTGTTTAGACCAGAGCTTAATAAAAATGTAACCATAAAGTACTGTATTTTTTTTAACGGTCACAGAAACATTTCTAATTTGACAAATGTCAGTTGATATATTTTTTATTTGTACTAAGATTTAACATTTGACTTGGCCGTGTGATCCCGGCATAGAATGGGCCACACCTTCCATTCCCGTGAGTGTCATAAGAGGCGACTAAGGGAACTTAATGATCAAAAGATAGGTTGCTGCCTATCGCTCAACCACTGAATTCGTCAGCATCCCTCTTAAAACATCACCAAAGCCTAACTGCGGTTGCCAACCCGCCTGCTAAACGTGGCAAAACCTTCCAATAGGGGGAAGCCTATGTTCAGCAGTGGACAGTTAACGGCTGATATGATGAACTACTTTTTAACAGCATACTGTCTTATTGTACACGTTTTCATCAAATTCAGTTAAAACAGAATATAATTATGATTATGACTGTAACATCAAAAGACGTAGCAGGAATCTGTGATCATACATACATACATACATACATACCTGTCACTCTGTACCTAACTCCCATTGGGGTAGTCAGAAACTAATCAGTTTCAAAAATATCTATTGTTACCTATCAGAAGAAGACTTTATCCAAAGGTCTGCTTGGGTACCTCTCTCGTGTTTTTAACGGCGAACAGCAGTGCTTACTCAACTGTTTTAGTTTGATAGGTGGAAAATGCTAATAAAATCACTGGGTATGGAATGGAAAAAGATCTTTGTTGGTATTTAATTAACTAATATTTCTGTAGTGGAAGGGAATAGGATAAATACAATATAAAAGTACGATAAAATTTAATAGAAGAGCAAATACAGAAAGGCAACGATTGTTTCTAACAGTGTGTCAGTTAAATTTAAAAACATATATTTTTAAATTATAACCGGCCAGTAGTTTATAGCTGTATGAAAATAAACCTATTTCTAACAATCTTAGTCCTAAGAAATGGCAATACATGAGAGGTATCATGCATATCACAGTGTATGCTCATGTAATGCTAAACGTAACCAACTATAAACGACTATTATCACTTTCCATCAGGTGGACCGTTATTTGCCAATCCAAATTGTATCTACGTCATAATTTGGAAGTAAACCGAGCCGTGTCAGGTCACCAGTCCCATATATCGAAGCAATAAATCCATCTACGGAACGAATGAGGTTTTTCAAACCGCCATAGCGTCATAGTCTCGGCGGGGGCGGGCGCCCGCCGCGTACATTAGGCATCCACTCTCAATACAGCCGGTTCGTTAACTTTTATATATAATTTGCTTATGTAGGTATATTTCACTTGCTTCACATACACACATGCATTGTCTTTAGATATACGTATTTCATAATTTTTAAGAGATATAAAAAGATTTATTCAAATCCATTCGGTATTTTAAGAATAATTCATTTTTATTACTGAAATATCTTAAATTTTATTAAAATCTAATAATAGTTAGGTACAGATTCCTAATGAAACAAGAAGTTTCCATAAACGAAACAAAGTACCTACTTACGTAGAAACTTCAAATTAACAGTTATATTTCTTTTTTATACGTAGATACCATAATATTTGCAAACAAGTATGCTTAAGACCCAGCAGATAGTAAATAGTTACCGTAGTTTGTGTGTATGTTTGAAGTATTTCTCCTGGTATAAACTCAATGCTGTAGACCTCTTATAGAGTATTGTTAGGGGGGAAAGGAATTGTTAGTGATGGAGACTGAAAATCCCATTGCTAGCAATATACCCAACCAGGTCGACCTCCTCGCGGTTCCCCCTGGAAACTATCATGGCTGATGAATTGATCATGATGGGCTAACTGACCTATTTTCATTCTCATCTATCACCCTTCATTAGTACCATTCCATTTTCACCCATAAAAAAACCTCTTATAGAGTTGAAAATATTGGCAGAAATTTCATGTAGGTAATTGATATATGTACATACATATACATTATAATATAAATTATATAATTTAGATTATATTCGACAGATTATGTATCGATTTAAAATAAATCAAACTACCAAATTAAAAAATGTATTGTTTTATTGCGTTGGCGTATTATAATGTATATGAAATACCCTATACGCACAGTACTCCATCAAGGCCAATCCTAACGGATACAAAATCTTTGGTCCTCTCATTTGAGGTGGCAGGAAATAAGCAAATAATGCTGCTCCGGCCGCATACCATCCCCATTCTCTATTATTTTGTATAGAATAATGACATAGAGAAATTATATTACAAGCTATCACTAAATTCCCTAACTGTACATTTTCTTCTCCCGCCAAAGCCATAGTAAAAGGAATCAGACCAGAGACAAGATGAATAACGCTTAAATTTTGATTTCCTCTATAGAGGTCGGCCATGAGACATGGTAGAGCTAAATAACGGGTCGCTTTGTAACTCACTATATAGGCTGCATTAAAATCGTTGTTGAATCTTCCGCCTGAAAAAAGTACTTAAATATTTAAATCATATAAGTATTAAGAGGGTGGGTCATACCCATCGCAAAATAGTCTAGTGCTCAACGCAAGACGCGGGGGGAAAGGATTATTAGTAATGCGGACTATCAATCACATTGCTAGTAATATATCCTGTCAGGTCGACCTCCACGTGTTTGCCCCTGGAAACCATCGTGTTGAATTCCAGATGTATTACTCACTATGGGCTAACTGACCTGCCTTTTCATTCTCACCTATCATCCCTCACTGGTAGCATAGACGGAGTTATCACTGCATTATCATCCATTAAAAAAAACGCAAGATGCGAGCCAAGTTTCATAAAGACGTCTTTTCGTTTTTAAAAAGAAAGAAAGAACAGAAAATAATATTAAATACGTCAATGCGAAAGTAATGACAAACAAGCTGATGTCCCGCTTAACCCCTCAAACTATATTTCCTGGGATCTAATATATATTTCTTCTCCCATTACCAATCAAACCAAACAGGTACGCTTGTGTTTAAAAAAAAAAAAAGAGATCGGCGCTATTAATCCTGAGTTAAATTATAATATTTGTAGACAACTTTACTTTGATAATGAAGAAATCCCAAAACTCCATGTATAAAAAAGTTGGCGTGCATCCCCGGGTCCGTGAAGCTCCTCCCATGCATGCGGCTAATACCCCGTCCGGCCACACAACACAACATAATATGTGCGATAGACGCATTAAGGTTGTCGTCTTGGCCCATAGCACGTATTTAAATAAATTTTAAAACATAATAAATTAATTAAAATTTAGTTTTGTAATTACAAATCCCTATTAACTGTCAATTAAAATTTATTTTTCATTATCGTATAAAAAGATTTTATGTAATTTATAAATGAAACAAAGCAATTATAACTAAATTTCGTCAAATTTCCGTTATCTATAATGTAATACTATTCTTAATCTATCGCTGTACATGTAATTACATGTAGAGTTTAAGTTCCAGTACTCAGAGCCGTAAGCTAGAAAAGATAAAAATATTACCGGGTGACCATAGACAGTGTTTCCAACATTGTCCTTTTACGGCTACTTTAACTCTTTTACTCCAGACCTTGTTAATTTAGCCCGTCATAAAATATTATGATCTGTCAGATTGTAACTAAACAGAAAATGTTCATAAAGTTACGTCTGAAACATTATTGTACTGTTTAATATAGGGACGTATACTTATTTGCCTAATTCCATATTTTTTTAATTTCTTCCATTAAGCAAACTAAACTATATGATATTTAATTATAATCCGTTTCTGTTATAATATTAATTATTGCCAATTTTAATTTTTTTTATTCGCGATTTTGGTTTAGCCCAAAATCTTTTCCACAGAGCTGGTAACATTGAACATAGACAAACAAAAAACATTCTTAATTCTTTCATTGATGTGAAGCTGCCATTTTGCTATCAATTTCTGTATCTTTTTACCTTAAAATTTGCACGTAAATCATTAAGTTTTACAATAATTCAGTGCTAAAAAAGTAATTTGAAGTGAAAGCAAGAATTTAACATAAAAATGGCAGCAAGTGATTCCAGTACAGATGAGTCATTGTACCCGATTGCTGTGCTAATTGACGAATTGAAAAATGAAGATGTCCAACTAAGATTGAATTCCATTAAGAAGCTTTCAACAATTGCTTTAGCCCTCGGCGTGGAGAGAACCAGATCTGAGCTGATCCCTTTCTTGACGGAAACCATTTATGATGAAGATGAAGTGCTACTGGCGCTCGCTGAGCAACTTGGTAAGTTTTACAAAATAAAAAAATTATTTGCGTCTTCAGTACACATAAAAATACTAAAACAAGCGTAATAGCATTAAAGTGGTACATTGTTTTTTTTTTATTATTATTATCTATTGCTCTGAGTATTAATTTTATATTATTATTTTCTATGTTATATTCCTCTCTATACTCAAAATTTCACATATGTAAGTATTACATTTTTAAAACTGATAAGCAAAACCAGGTTTTATAGGTTCTTTAACTCCACAGGGCCTATCTAGTTGATAATGGTTTTTTTTATTACATGATGAAGTTGTTAGAATTGCTCTCTGATTATAATATACATTCCAAGATAAATTTTGTTATGTTTGCTTAAAAGATTATCTTGAGTCATCACTTTACCACAACCTGTTATGACAGTCATTATTTATATTCTATTGTTTTTAATTTTTAATAGGTTTATAATAAATATTCTGTTATAAGTGGTTTCAGTATATAACCTAACTAATTAATAGCTATTTCAGCATATAGCCTTATGCTTAACCTCTCAAGTATAAATATTATATATATGTATCTGTCACGCCTGTCTCCCATTAGGGTAGGCAGAAACAATGGAACACCAAATGCTTCGATTCAAACAAACCTCTTAACCTCTTTCTATAAATATTAATGTTTTCAAAAAATGTATATTTTATTTTAATAAAAAAATAATTGTGTTATGGTTCTTCATTATGACAATATTATGCCTAAGGCAACATTTTGTATGTCAAATACATCCTGATTACTCTGAATTTGCAAGTTTATAAATCAACTATATAATATTATTTAAAATATTTGTAATTTCTCTCACTGTCTTTATTAAAAAGTATTTATTATTTATATATAAAAGAAGTCTTAAAATATTTGGGCTGTGTATTGTCTAAATAGTTGTTTCTCAACTGGGGGTCACGAGCCTTCGGTGATTGTTTCTTATTAAAGTTAATTGAATTGATACTTAAAATTAATTGCCAAGAACTAAATTCACACTAAGTTTGTCTCAATTCTATAATAATGTTAATTCTTACAAAAATATTTCAACAGTAATATTAATTTGAAATTTTAATTTCAGTAGTGAATACATAGAATGACATTTCCATATCAACACCATTGTTTTCATATTTCATACTGTAATAGGTATTACAATATTACAAATGGGTTTTAGTTATATGGTAATATTTTTATGCATATATATGGTCAAATCACAATCTGACACACTTTGACCCATTGTAATATTTTATAGTCAAAATTGTAGAACATGGAGATAGGAGTCTTCTTATTTCACTATTGTAATAAACATAAAAGGATGATAGATGAAGATGAAAGCAGGTCCATTGGCCTAAAGTAATTAATCATAATGATGAATGATGAAGGAAACATTTGGAAGCAGACCTGATATTGGTTTTTGGTATTGGTAACATTGGAGCTGTTAACCCTTCTTTGCATAATGGTGGAAATTTCCATCATAACATTGATTGCCCAAAAATTAAAAAAAATAACAAGCTCAGTTTAAGTTGATCCTGTCAAGGATACCTTTTTAATATCCATTGTAGGAAAAAAAAACATATTTGTCAAATTTATTTTTTTAACCATTTTTCCTTTAATTTTAATTATGAATTATATCATCTTATTTCACTGATAAAAAAAATCATGCAAAGAAGGGTTAAACCTCATTACTAACAATCCTTTTTCACCCCAAATGCATACTTGCCATAACTAATTACTGATATATTTAATGACAGGCAACTTTATCAACCTCGTTGGTGGCGGCGAGTTCGCACACTGCCTGCTACCACCGCTGGAGTCGCTAGCGACGGTGGAGGAAACTGTAGTCCGCGACAAGGCGGTGACATCACTGAGGGCGGTGGCCGCACACCACACGCCGCAGGCGCTCGAGCAGCACTTCGTACCGCTTGTGCAGCGTCTCGCCGGCGGCGACTGGTTCACTTCGCGCGCCTCCGCTTGTGGACTCTTCAGGTTTGATTCATTTCAAGACACTTTCTTCCACGCACAACCATTCTTTAGAATCAACTTCCAGCAGTAGTATTTCCGAACCGATACGACAACATAACCTTCAAGAAAATAGTATATTCCTTTTTAAAAGGCCAACAGGACACCTACAATGCCGTTGGTGTTGTGGGTGATCATGGACGGTGGTAGTCGCTTACCATCAGGTGAGCCGCATGTTCGTTTGCCCCCTGTGTTGTAAAAAAATCTAATCTTTATTCAAATAAACTTGTTAACAAGCAATCGAGCTGTTGAAAGGAACTAAACAGTTACTCTTTTAAAGTTCTGTTAACATTATGTGTATTTATTTAAATGTACTATGTAATAATAATAATAAATAACTTTTAATCAACTAAATTTAATAATTTTTGAAGTCTTTTTTTTATTTAAATCTACTGCCTAGTATGAAAAAATAGCCATATTATATTGTCAAAAAAATTGTCTATTTCCTCCATAACGAGCTCCAATTAATTGTGTGAAATTAATTTGGTCTATTTAGTCATCTATTTGGAAATGAAATGAATTTATTTTGCTAGAATGTAGGTGGTTTTAGATGGAAGTGATTTATATTTCCCATATACATTCTGCCACTATGACGGCGTGCAAATTATTAACAATAGTAAAAAATTACGTATATATATTTTTTTTAATGGCGATAATGAAATGGTAACCCCGCCTGCGTTATCAGGATATGCTGGCGGGGCACCAGTGAAGGATAATAGGTGAGAATGAAGCAGGTCAGTTAGCTCATCGTGACGAATTCAACAAGAATTGTTCACGATGGTTTCCAGGGGGAACCACGTGAAGGTCGACCTAATAGGACATATTGCTAACAATGGGGCTGTCAAACTCCATTGCTAACAATCCCTTTCCCCCCAATTTACCTATATTCTACATTATATTTCTTTTCATTAGTCATATTAATCAATACATACATAATTTATTACAGAGAATAGAAAATTAAACCTAAAAGCAAAAGTATTAAGTTGTATCATTGAATGATAGCAAATTTTTATATACATATATTCTTTATTGCACTTGAACAATACATATAGTGATTAGTTTAACAACTTAGCAAGGGAGGGCTTATCTCTAAAAGAGATCTCTTCCAGCCTACCCAGTGTAGTTAGAGAGAAAATAATTAATTAACGAGTAATTTAGTGCAGGAAAGGTATCGGTAAAAATAATGTAAATACAACAAACATACACAAATTGTGAATAAATAAATAAATAAATTTTTATTTTGTTCACCTTTGAAGTGCTTTGTTATCGGATTATGCTGTGTGCACATGTTGTGGCAAGTTTACCTGATCAATACATTAATGTATGTACTTGCATGTTATAATTTAAGTTTGTATTATATTCTCTTATGTGCGCCTAATAAATAACATTTTCTCAAACATGCTTGGAAATTTGAACATTATTTTGACAATCTTCTTCGAGATAAATCAAAATTGCCGTACTGGTCAGATACATGCGTATAGGTAGCGGCCGGCAAAAGTTGTATGAATATCCATATCTATCGTGTTTTGCGGCCAGATAAATTACTATGTAAACTCATATCTGTGTTGTAATTTAAAAATGGAATGGCCTTTTACTTCGAAACATGGCTACCAAGGAGGTAACTAATAAAAGGTTTTATTTAAATTTCGAACTGGCTTGCAATTTATTGAAAAAAAAAAAAACAAAGGAACATTATGGCGCGTGAAAAATTATTATTGTTCGTTATTCGTCATTGAACTTAAAAAGTAAAATTGTGTTTTTGATTTCCGCGCATTGTTTGAGAAAAGTACTATACAAACCTTGGCCACAACTAGGCATTGATGGACTCACGTATGTGTGCCTCGGCTACGCCTCGGCCCACATTTACACGTTCGTCCATCAATGCCTCAGTTGCTGGCCGCTGCAGTAATGTACTATAAATAAAAATTAAATATGGTAATGATTGCACAGTGTGTGCTACCCGCGCGTGTCGGCGCCGGTGAAGGCGGAGCTGCGGCAGCACTTCTGCTCGCTGTGCCAGGACGACACGCCCATGGTGCGGCGCGCGGCCGCCTACAAGCTCGGCGAGTTCGCGCGCGTCGTCGAAGTCGAGTACGTCAAGAGTGACCTCATACCGATGTTCGTTACATTAGCGCAGGTCGGTATTATTTTAAAACTTCACTCTTAAATGAATATTAACAAATAAGATTGAATGTGAACATTTAGGTATAATAATTTACCTAGTATTATGATCAGGTTGTTGTTGAAATAATTGTAATCATTCCATATCATTAGAAATCATATATTAGTGTGATTTATTAGTTTGTTTGCTTGTTCATGAAATTATCTGATGATGATTATGATTATGTATATAGCTATTAAAAACAATTTTCCACTGATCTGTTGTAAATTCCTATTAACAGAAAAATTTATTTGGTAAACAACAATAGTCTCGATTGATACCAAACTATATTCGATTAAATACCAAGCAATTTAATACAATTTGATTAAATTATCAATTTTATTAAATTTACATATATATTTACATTATTACATATATTACATCTCCATATTCAGAAATGACATGATTTTCATGGTGCCTCCCATCAAATGGTTTATATTTAATCCTCTCCATGTAAAGGTTGCCTAAAAGAGATTGCTTTTAGCGATAAGGCAGTCATTGTTTTCTCACTGTGATTATGTCTAATAATTGATTGTATCTATAATAAGTTTGAATTGTTTGGAGGAAACTAAGAGTGTCTATGGTATTCACTTCACAGGACGAGCAAGACTCGGTACGTCTTCTGGCTGCAGAGGCGTGCTCAGCCGTGGCGGCCCTGCTTCCGCCCGAGGATATGGAGCAACTGGTGATGCCGACTGTCCGCGCCAGCGCCGGTGACAACTCCTGGCGTGTGCGATTCATGGTCGTTGATAAGTATGTATCACCCAATTAGTTTACCAAAGTGTTATCTGATAAATATCATATGATGAAATTGAAGTTGTTTGGCATTTGTAAAACTAAGAAACTCATTCGGACGATCGCAGCGCCCCTCATCGAGGTTACTGGTGACCCAAGAGCTGGTAGCTACTTTACCCAAAAGATAAGTTTGGCAATCCAAAGAGGTAATGCTGCCAGTATCTTGGGTACGCTGCCTCGGTGTGGTGCGTTGGGAGATTACTTATAATTAGTATTAGTACTTAAGGCATTGTATAATAACTTTAATTTATTGATATATTGTATGTGTTATTAAATTAAATGATATTGAAAAAAAAACTACCTGTGAATGATTTGGACTATATGAGGACATTAAATCAGTGAAAGTGATGAATCAAGAATTGAATATCATCATATTAGCTGTTAACCGTCCAATGCTGAACATACCAATTTCCAACCTGCCTGTCTTTTTTGCAGTTTTTTTACTTTTAGGCAGTTTGGAAACCGCAGTTAGGCTTTGGTGATTTTTTAATGACAATATAATTATAACCGCGCCTGCGTCAGTGACGGATGATAGATGGTGATGATGAAGAGGTCAGTTGGCCCATCATGGTCTAGAGTTCAACACGGTGGTTTCCAGGAAGACCACATGGAGTTCGATTTGGTTGTATATATTGTTGGTAATGGAGTTATTTTCTTAATGATTGAAAATGGAATGGTAACCCCACCCGCGCTATCGGTATACACCGGCAGGGCACCAGTGGAAGATGATAGGCGAGAATGAATGCAAGTCAATTGGCCCACCGTAATGAAATCGACAAGAATTAACCATGATGATTTCAAAGGCGGAACCGCGTGGAGATCGACCTGAGAGGGTATATTGCCAGCAATGGAGTTATTAGATCGCATTACTAACAATCCTTTTTCCTAAATAATGGAGTTGTTAGGCCACATCTCCCGTTGGTATATTTTAAAAAGGATGCTGCTGCCCGTCCCTTAACCTTTAAATTTCCTTAGTCGCCTCTTATGAAATCCACGGAAGTAGAAAGGGGACACGTTAAATATCTTTATACTATCATATGTGTTCCTATTACAGATTCGTTGAGCTACAGCAAGCGGTCGGTCCGGAATTGACTCGTTCCGACCTGGCTCAGATCTTCCAAGCTCTACTCAAGGATACAGAAGCAGAAGTACGCGCCGCTGCCGCCGGCAAGGTTAGTAATATTTCCATTTCTACTTTGAATATCTACATTTTTTATATTTACTTCTTAACACTGCTGACCGGAAATTCCGTCATGGTTGAAATCTTTGGAATTATACTAAAATTATGATAAAAACCAAAATACAAAGAAAATATTTTTTCGGTCATGAACGCTTTGAAATCCAAACGGTGTTGCCCATCGTGATTTTAATTGGTGATAATGGAATGGTAACCCCACCCGCGCTAACGGTATACACCGACGGGGCACCAATGAAGGATGATAGGTGAGGATGAAGCAGGTCAGTTAGCCCATCGTGACGAATTCAACAAGAATTGTTCACGGTGGTTTCCAGGGAGAACCATGTGGAAGTCGACCTAATAGGGCATATTGCTGGCAATGGGACAAACTTCATTGCTAACAATCCCTTTCCCCCTGCCCATCGTAGTAGGAAAACGTACCTACACGCTAGCGCAATGACGAGTTTACTCGTCATCAGACAGCAAAGTGTTAATAGATAGATAACTAAGGCTTTTTCCTTGTTATTAATGTATACTTGGCAGAAGAGTTTGTTTGAAAGCACTAATCGAAGTTGAAAATTTATTTTTTGCATTTATGCAACTATTTATACTCGTTTTTCAATTAAGGTTACCGTCATGATAAAACAACTGACAATGCTGCAGAGTACAGTTATTTTTTATACAGTTGAAGGCAAATCTAGTATATTGTTGCCATCTGACTATAAATTGACACTTTAACATTATGAATACACAACTCAGCAATAACTTCTCCCCTAAACAAGGGACTAACAAATGTATTAGTAGATATGTTATTGCTACCTCTCACATGAAATAGAATGTGACTACAATATCCAGAGTCTTAATCTCTCTCATGTGTGTACTAACTAATATATTAAATAGAATAATATTTAACTTAATACTTATTTTAAAATTATTTTATATGCAGGTAAAAGACTTCTGCAAGAACCTGGATAAGGCACATCAAGAACACATCATAATGACAATGATCCTGCCACAGATTAAAGATTTAGTATGCGATCCAAACCAACACGTCAAATCTGCTCTAGCCTCCGTGATTATGGGACTCAGCCCCATAGTAGGTAGACAGAATACTATCGAACACCTTTTGCCTCTGTTCCTCACACAATTAAAAGACGAATGCCCTGAGGTGAGATTGAATATTATTTCCAACTTAGAATGCGTCAATGAAGTAATTGGTATTCAGCAGTTGGTACAATCCCTTTTGCCGGCTATCGTGGAATTAGCAGAAGATACAAAGTGGCGTGTGAGACTAGCCATAATTGAACACATGCCATTACTAGCTGGTCAACTTGGACAGGAGTTCTTCGATGAGAAACTAACAGGTCTTTGCATGTCCTGGCTGATAGACCACGTGTACGCTATCCGTGAAGCAGCTACCCTCAATTTGAAGAAATTGGTTGAACAATATGGATCCCAATGGGCAGAAACAAATGTCATTCCAAAGGTCCTCGCGATGTCCCGTGAACAGAACTACTTACATCGTATGACTTACTTATTCTGCATAAATGTCCTCTCCGAAGTATGTGGTAAGGATGTTACGACACGAGTATTGCTACCCACAGTATTGTCTATGGCCGACGACAATGTTGCCAACGTTAGGTTCAATGTTGCCAAAACACTGCAGAAAATGGCTCCATTCTTAGACCCGGCAGTTATACAGCCGCAAGTGAAGCCTGTGTTGGAGAAACTCAACGTGGACCCTGATGTAGATGTGAAATACTTCGCGTCCGAAGCGATTGCAGGCATCGCGGGCTAAGTCACAAATATAGTAAAATCTTTATATGCCAGCATTTGGACAGTGTGTATACAATATGAACTTATATGGTTACTTTTATACATTTATTCAATATTCCTACATAATTGCTGGCAATTCATATCAGTAAGACCAAAATAATATTAACAAAAAAACACCTTTAATTTAAAAACAAATGGATGAGGTGTTTAAATATTCTCCTACAATTAAAAAAACTTGTCAAAAATCGGGTCGAATCGAGAGCAACCTTTTTGAGATCAATTAAAAACTAAAAATTGTTGACCCACCTTAAAGCAATTTTTGTCCACAGTCTATATAGATCATAGATTAAGCCATAGTACCTGTGATCTTAAAATAAATTATCCAATGTCTTACCAGATACTGGATAATTTACCCCTTTACATCGAAAAAATGAGATCACTCTATCCCTATTTCATAATGTGTACCCACCCCTGCTCATAGCACTTCTATATCTTACTCTTTCTACAGTATATATAAATCATGCCATTGGTATTCACCAGTACTTAAAAAAAAAACTCCAATTTAGATGTTAAAAGTAACCATATATAAGCACATATTGTTAGTATTAAGTTAAATTTATTCAGTGTATAGAAACATTTGTAGATTAATGTGCCACTTAAGAATATAATTTGTTAAAACTGTATGAACAAGATAAAACTATAACGAACTATATATAAAAATAGGTGATCGATCTTGAAAATACCATATTCCTTTTCGTGCAAAATTGTTAATTTTTTTATTAATTTTTATCTTTGTATTTTGTTAATAAATTACGCCCTCCCATCGTAAAACTTGTCATTCGTTACACCCGTAAATCGGAGACGCATTTACACTATTTTGCACGTATGTAATAATAATAAATAAAAATTTATTGATGTTTTATTTTTTGAAACACCATTTCTGCATAGTTTTGTTTTACTTTAGATAGAATTTAGACTAACTGTACTGACACAGATAGATACTATCTCGTTCTTTAATGTTCTTGTATTTATTAATTTTTTAATAGGTGAAAATTGCATGGTTACCCTACCTGCGCTATCGGTATACACTGGCGGGGTACCAGTGATAGGCAGGGATGAAATGGCCAGTTAGCCCATCGTGACGAATTCAACGATAAATTTGTCACGACAGTTTCCAGATGGAACCGCGTGGATGTCGACCTGATAGTGCATATTGATAGCAATGGAGACTTACCTCCCCATTACTAACAATCCCTTCCTCCCTATATTTATTAATTAGTCAATCATAGAAATAGGTATACTTTGAAGGATGCAACAACGCCCGCATAAAAGGGGCGACGCAGTCATTAGCGTTAATTAGTTAAGCCATAATGGTAATACTTGTGGTTACTTGGCTAGTGAATCAAATACACGCAAGTATGCAAGTTGGAAACCAATCCATCGACAGTTATCACTAGCAAATCCCTGAGATAACGATGTCTGGTATCTCATTCTTTCTCATGCGAATACTGACCGAAAATCGATAGATTCGTCCGCTTAAGAGATCTCAGATATAGCCTTACCAAAGAGAGAGTGTACAAAAGTAAATTGCTTGGGCACCTCTGTCCCATTCATGTTTCTACCGTAAAACAGTTGTTTGCATGGCTTTGTTTCGATTTGAAGGGTGGGATATGGTAGTGAATTTATAGGGTACAGACGAATAACACCTGAATACTCAGGAATGGTAACGTATGGGATGTGCCATGGGCGTAACACTACTGTTGTGTCCATGGTACTGTTCATGTCTATAGGCGACCACTTTCCATCAGGTGCACCGTCAGCTCGTTTGCCATTCTAAGTTGCATAAATAGATAAGTGAAATCTAAAGCAGTGACACAAAAAAATCTGCAAATATATCAAAGATTTTTTAAATATAAGCTTTCTTCTGAGTGATGTTTCAAAAGATGAATGGATATAAAATTTTCAAAAATTTGAATTCCATGATCCTTAGGGACCAATGTATGAACAAGCACCATTAAGGTTACAATATATACTAATATTCATAGTGCTATTCAAAAAGCTGAACTGAAGCAGTATTTCCGAACCGATACGACATTATAACCTTCAAAAAAAGAGCATATTCCTTTTTAAAAAACTAGCAGCGCGCCTGCAATGCCGTTGGTGCTGTGAGTGATCATGGGCGGCGGTAGTCACTTACCATCAGGGAAACCGCATGCTCGTTTGCCCACGTGTTGTAAAAATAGGCTAAACTATTTGCCATTCCAAGTTGCATAAAAAAAAAGTGGGGGATAAAACACCAATAAAATAAATATAACTTTCTATACTTTATTTCCATTGAAAATAACAGTATCCTAATTCACTTTAGTCACTGAATTAAATATCTAGCTTTGAAGTGAACGAGGAAAGTAATTTGGAATGTAACACATCGTTACTCGGCTATGTATCTATTGATTTATTTACATATAAATAGAAGTTATTTGACTGTCATAAAGAAAAAAATATCATATCACATCATTTAACAAATTCCAATTACATATGACTGAACACATCTCAACAATTTGTGCTGTATACAAGATAATATAATAATCATTTCAATGTGTCTGAAAGCACCAAAGGAAAAATGGCATCTAATCCGTTAATATTCATAATAATTTACCACACAAACTAACACTATTTTATTGGGAAATTATATACACGAGACGGCAACATTCTTTTAGTGATTACAATATCTATTACTTAGCATAGACAATATAGCAACACGATTGTTTATAATTTTGTAACTTGATCGTAATACATGTAATACATTAATAAACTATTAACAACTTACTATAATAAACAATATTTTTATATTATCTTACAATGTACCGTGGCTCTACGTCCTAATGGTGTAAAAATGCAACCTCAAAAATCATGACCATAGAGTATTTATACTTTTTTAGAAGAGACAGCTAATTAATTAAAATTATTTAAAAACAGAATCTATGGGAGTTTACGATTAGGACATAAAACCACGTGGGAGCCTGGTGTTACCAAGAACGGCCGATGTGCTTGCTGTCGCTCGCCCTTTCGGCGTATTGTATAAGAGCGAGAGGGTTGGCAGGAGACCGCTTATGAGTTCATGGAGGGCTCTAGTGACGCGAGTCCCTGGGATAGAACTCCGCGAGGGTGGAGGCAGGGATACGTTTAAGCATCTCCTTGGGGAAGATACGGAGCAGCTGCCAGCCGATGTCCAAGGATTCGAAAACTGTGCGATTCTCGTAGTTACCCTGGATAACAATATCATGTAATAGTACAATAATTATAATTCACATACTACTCCTGGTTTCACCCTTGCGGTGAAACCAGTAGTTGTATGAAGTTATAAAAATTAAAATTAAGACTGTGTTCTACAAAAAATATGTATTTATTTATTACACCAACTGAATGAGTTTTACTGTCTTCCAATACACTCACACAGGAATATAACATCAAAAACCAGTTATTTTAAATTTAAAAATTAAACTGCTGAATTGACTGTGATAAAGTTTCAATGGGACCAATCTGAAAATGTATACTTTCAGATAAAAAAAAAAAATATTACAAATGACTGAAATATGAGGTAACAAATAAAAAAGTTACCACTGAATTGAGAACATTCTTCTATTTTTGAAATCAATTAAAAAAGATCAGCAGTGGTGATTAATTAAAAATTATAGTCGTATCTAATTTAAATACAGGCCTCTCTCTCTCTAAATCAATATTACTTTTTAAATTCTTAAAAAATTTAATTCCAGCAAATAAAAGCTTATTTTTATTATAAGTATCACAAAATAACGACATCCACATTACATTTTTCATTAATAGACTAATTGTAATATTTGACTCAATGTTAAAAAAAATGTAGTCAATTTAAACAACATTTTAATCACTCATCTCTCAATTTGGTGAATTCGACCTTGAAAAGGAATAAAGTCAAAATTATCTTATACTTATATAAATGATTAAATTAGTTTATTAAAAAGTGTTGGAATGTCTTATATGGAGAATCTAAAGGTAAAATCTTGAATATCCAAAAATATCTATAAGGCAGGTTAATTTTCTAAAATTCCTAAAATACTATCACAGGATTCATCTTTTACAAAATCCTTATTATTATTGAGAAATGCACTTTCTCAAGCAGAAAAATCTAACACTTCGACCGCTATGATCATTTATGGTCATCTTTTTTTTTTTCAATTCACTGCTAAACCTTGTCATCACTTACAAGGAATTTTAAGATGCTCTTCATAACGATGTTTTTATCTGCTCAGGATATGAAGTATACTTTCATAGCATTTACATTATCAAAGCATATACATACATGGGTTACAGCAACAATTAACCATTATACTCTACCATAATTTCCCGATGTCATTTGTTGTATTTTTTTTTAATATCCCTATCTTTTTTTAATTTACTTTTTAAACAATTTTTTTTCTAACCCACCTGCGTGATGAAGTTCTTCTCGAACTTGGTGAGGAACTCGAGGTACAACAAGTCGTCGGGCGTGAGCGCCTCCTCACCGACGACGGCCTTCATCGCTTGCACGTCCTTGCCGATGGCGTAGCAAGCGTACTGGAATGCAACAATAAATTATGTACTTTCCTATATAAACACTAGGAAATATACATATAGCAAACTATATAAACACTAGGATAAATTAAAAAATATCATTTTTTCATGTGACTCTTAATAAATTATCTAATTTATCCTAATATGTAGACCTTCCTACCTAAATATTATGGATTAAATTCAAGATCTTTTAATTTTATTTAAAAAAAAATTATAAAGATAGCAACAAAAATACACTACAGTTCACCACAGTGTATTCTTACATAATTTCATTATTATTCTTACAATATATGTATGCAATATTTAGTTTTTGTATTTCCACTGTGTCTCCATATCTCACTGGTATCCCGCCAATGTAAACCGATAACGCAGGCAGGGTGGCCATTTTATTTTTATCCATTATTCACACAAGTAGACAGAATTTTCGAAAATACTATATAGCTTGTATTACTCACTGATTTTAACTTCACTACTTTTAAATTTCTTTCACCTATATAAAGCTAATGTAGCTTGAAAGAAATTTAAAAATCGATTGAATAGTTTTTAAATTTATCCATTAAAGACAAACAAACAAACTAATCTTTCCTCTTTATAATATTAATATAAAAAATAAACATGATATTGTCAAAATAATAAAAAAAAAAGAACACATATAATATAGGCTAGTAATGATACTCACCAGCTGGTTGGAAACGTCGGAGTGGTCCTTACGGGTCATGCCCTCGCCGATGGCGGACTTCATCAGACGGGAGAGAGATGGCAGCACGTTCACTGGCGGGTAGATCTGTCTGTTGTGTAGCTGACGATCTACGTAGATCTGTAAACAAACTTGTATTACTACAGGAAGACTTTACATATAAGAGATTTCTTTACGAAAGAAATCAATGTAAGCTCCAAGCGTGACAAATAGTATTGACTACTATTGATTTCATTGATTAATTTTGAATTCCAAAAAAGTCAGAGTACCTACCATAAAATATTTTTCGAAATTTCGGCATTGAACGTAACAAAAAATTTTTGTTAAAATTATATAATACATACTGTTTCAAAATATTATAATGGACTCTTATAGTCCAAAAGAAGGATATTTTAATATTTATTATGATTTATATAATTATGATTAATATGATTTATATATAGTAGGATTTATGACTAACGAAACATTAAGCTTATTTACTAAGCCGATTTCAGTATAAACAAAAACATGAAATTGAGTCCGAAAATTAGAAATATCATTTCATGGTAGACCTCCAGAATTAAGCAGATATCGCATAAAATTCACACAAAAAATATCATAGAATTGAAAATCACCAATTCATTTTTTTAATACTCTACAATATTTTTTACTTTTCTATTTTATTATTAAATATACTAGGCCAATTACAGTTATATAGCTCAGTATATATAAAAAAAGAATGTTGTTTTGTTAGTGTTACACAAATGTTTTCTTAGTTTTATGACACAAAACTATGAATTACAAATTAATAATATAAATCGATCCAGAACTGACAAAGATATTACAAAAAAGAAACTATAGAATCAAGAATCTTCTTTTTAAGAAGTTGATTGAAAACAAGCTCTCACCTGTCCCTCGGTAATATAACCCGTCAAGTCAGGAATAGGATGGGTGATGTCGTCGTTGGGCATAGTCAGAATTGGGATCTGGGTGATGGACCCGTTCCTGCCCTCTACACGTCCGGCGCGCTCGTAGATTGTCGCCAAATCCGTGTACATGTAACCTGTGCAATTATAAATATTTCAGTATTTATAACTTATTTTATAAAAGCTTTACAAACAAAAAAAGTTCATAAAAAATAATGTACCAGAGCATGTTTATATGTAAAATAGAGATTTCGAAGTAATAAATATATGTGTATAAAAAAAAATATTGCATAAAAGGATTTAATCTTGACTGAATTAATGTGCGACCAAAACAGGAGTAAAATAGTTCTAATCCTCCTATAAAATCCTCTCTCGTACTTGCTGTGCCCAACAGGGTCCATAATTGAAGTCGAAATTGTTATCTACTAATTATATTATGGAATGCAATAAGAAATAAATAAATAAATAGTTCTGAATTTTCGAAGATGTCACGTAACATATACAAAAAAAAAAATATAATCAAATTGAGAACCTACTTTTTTTTTAAATCAGTCAAAAGATTAAAAAAAAACGATGCTTAGCTCTATAGTCAGTGTGGGCTCTACAGTAAGGAGAAATAAGTGGTGCAAAGGAAAAATATGTTCTTAAGATATGGATCCATACAAGTGGATTTTTTTTTTATTACTAAATATTGTAATGATGATGTAATATGTACCGGGGAAACCACGACGACCCGGTACTTCTTCACGGGCGGCAGAAACTTCACGCAAAGCTTCAGCGTACGAAGACATGTCAGTCAAAATGACCAAGACGTGTTTCTACAACAAATAATACATCACTTTATTAAGATAGGTAAAAAAGGCTTTCACAAATATAGAAACGGAAAATTGTAACTACCAAGTTACTTGCAAATTCTTCATAACAAATAAAATTTGAACCCAGCAATAGAATAACAAAAAGTGTCAATTTAAAAAAGCTTGCATACAACCATAGACAATAATAAATAATTTTATTTTCAAATGAACATTTAGATAATTCGTTTTATAAGGTTCAAAATCTCTCAAAATCCCCGAAATATGTGACAGTTACTTTTTTCACATAATTTATGAGAAGACAATAAATGAACGAATGAAAATTATTTACTGTCTCCCCCAAAAAATGACACAATTACATAACAAAATGTAACCAAAAAATTGATAAGTTTTCTGTTATAAATTTCTATATTACCTCACACTGGTAGGCCAAAAACTCGGCCGCAGTCAAAGCCAGACGAGGAGTGATGATACGCTCGATAGTGGGATCGTTTGCCAAGTTCAAGAAGAGGCACACATTTTCCATGGATCCGTTTTCTTCGAAATCCTGTTTGAAGAAGCGGGCAGTCTCCATGTTGACACCCATAGCGGCGAACACAATGGCAAAGTTATCATCGTGATCGTCCAGGACTGACTTGCCTGGCACCTGAGAAATTACAAATAGAAATTACTAGCTGCACCTGTATTCTTGATTCGGATTCTTGATTTTCACCAGAGGGAGACTTTGTACAAAAGTCGATTGCTTGGGTACCTCTGTCCCATTCGTGTTTCTACCGTGAAGCAGTTGTGTTTGCATGGCTGTATTTCGGTTTGAAGGGTGACGTGAATTTACAGGGTACAGAAGAATAACACCTGAGTCCTCAGGAATGGCAACGTATGGGGGGTATCATGGGCGAAACAGTATACTCTGTTATGTCCATGCTACTGCTCATGTCTATAGGCGACGGTTACCACTTTCCATCAGGTGAGCCGTCAGCTTATTTGCCATTCTAAGTTGTATAAAAAATAATTCGGTATAAAAAATTTATGATGACCTAAATTAACTTTTAGTACACTTTGCGACCCAAGTTTTGTATACAAGATCAAAACCGTGGGTCACAGCGAATTCGAAACAAATACGGCTGGACGTTGTTTCGAATTCACAGGACAGTCCAACGAGAGAAACAAAAAAATTTTTAAAATCCCACACTAACTTAACAAATGGATTCGTAGTAGTATAAGAGGCTCGAATTTTTTACTTCAATCTATAAATCTTTTGGGAAAATGTTCAGTTTCAAATATAGAACACTCATCTAAGAGTGTTCATAAGGAAGAATGGCAATATTGCAATAACATACCAAAATTTTTTGCAAAAAAAAATTTTTGAAATATTCAATACCTCTGGTTGATTGTTTAAAAAGTGGTCGTATGGGGAACTAATTAATAATTGATTAATTTTATAGAATATGTTACATATAAATCTATACCAATATTATAAAGGAAAAATAACTTATTGTTGGTCGATATGAATTAACTTAAAAACCCCTCAACTAATTTTAATATATCTTTTACCTATAAAAGCTATATTAATTAACAAATTTTCAGTGACATCTTAATATGTATATAATTGTGAGATTAACGATTTAGTTCGTAAACAGAACACTTTTTAAATAATCAGATTTATTAAAAACCATTTATTTTTGAAAATTAACAGATAATTGCGACATCCAATATGAAAACTTAATAATGCTAATAACTTAGATTTAACCCTGTTTAATACGAATATCAATACGGATATCATACCTTGACCAGACCAGCTTGCCTACAGATCTGGGCGGCGATTTCATTGTGCGGCAGACCGGCAGCTGAGAAAATGGGGATCTTCTGCCCACGGGCGATTGAGTTCATCACGTCAATAGCGGAGATACCTGAACGGGAACAAATATGCATATCATAGTGTAAACTAGATTTCTATTCCATTTTCAAATATTAAAAAAAATATGCAATATAGTATAAACAAAAAATCTGGTTTTATTAGTGGACATTTCCTTAAGGATAAAATACATAAGCAAGTGACTAAACATATATTTTTATAGGTAAAAGTACTAAGTAAAAAGTACACTACGAGGTTTGTCCGGAAAGTACGTATAAAAGTTTTTTAAAAATTTTATTTTACAATTATTCAGGTAAATCAATTTTATCCCCTTCAAAGTACTCCCCCTGTGACATAATGCACTTGTGCCAACGCCGTTTCCACTGTGAGAAGGCTCCTTGAAAGTCCTCTGGTTGTAGGTTTCTCAGCTGCCCCGTCCTAGCTTTTTTTATCTCATTTATGTCCCCCAAATGCCGCCCCCGAAGTACCAATTTGGTTTTTGGGAACAAGAAGAAGTCACACGGGGCCAAATCCGGCGAATAGGGGGGGTGTTCGGTCACCGTAATGGAATTTTTACTCAAAAACTCACGGACAACAAGAGAGGTGTGGGCAGGGGCATTGTCGTGGTGAAGAATCCAACGCCCCTCTCGCGCCAATTCTGGACGAACTCGTGCCACACGAGCTTTGAGGCGTCTGAGCACATCGACGTAGAATTTTCCATCAACTGTCTGGCCTGGAGGGACGAATTCTTGATGGACAATCCCCCGAACATCGAAAAAAACAATCAACTTGAACGCTTTCTCGGCCCTCTCTGAATCTTTTTAGCCACTTGTGGACGGTTGGTTCCTTCACAGCATCATCCCCATAAACTGTTCTGAGATCGGCAAAAATTTCACGGCCATTCTTGCAGAGTTTCGAGAGAAACTTGATTACGACGCACTGCTCTTCAACGGAAGCGGGCTCCATGCCGACGGGGTTTCGTTAAGAGGTAACTTCACAGATGGCGTGACAAGCCAGTTCGCACCGCACGGCGGTCAGACCAGAACTGAAGCATTGTTAGGGACATAAGGAAGGGGTCCTGCGCTTACCTGGCCTCCCCACTCCTCTTTCTCGCATTCCAGAACACTTTTATACGAACTTTCCGGACAGACCTCGTATACATTTTAGAAATAGGTAAAGAGAATGGCACTTCAAAATCACTCACAATGTGAGCAAAGATGGACTTATCTTTAAAAGAAAGAAATCTCTTCCAGTCACAAACAAATTATTATAATAAAAACATACCAGTCTGAATCATCTCCTCAGGGTAGATACGAGACCAGGGGTTGATGGGCTGACCCTGGATGTCCAAGAAGTCCTCAGCCAGGATTGGGGGACCTTTGTCGATAGGCTTGCCTGATCCGTTGAATACACGACCTGTATGAAAGAAATTACCTCTGTATAGCTTATCTGTGGCAAACATAATATACATATGAAGCAATTTTCACTACATTCAATTCTAATCTATATATGTATATACAAAAAGGATGCTGATGCTGAAACTGCTGAATTTAAAATCTTGAAATTTTGCAGGTAGGTTTTTTATATGGCGTAAGTGAACAATACTAAAGGAATTTTGAAAATTCAAACTGTAAAGAAATAAAAGGGGGATTGAAAATCTATATATACGCCAGTTTAGAAGTTGACATGTATATTTTTAGATTGAGGCTATTGATTGACAACAAAAATTAATATATTTATTTCATTTTTTTAATTTATTAATATTCTTATATTAATAAATTAAAAAAAAGGAATAAATATACTACTATATGAGGTTCTTCGAAAAGCGCCCAAAATTTCTTAAGTGTCAGCAACACGGCCGTAATATCCCTGGTGTTACCAACGTCTCTAAGCTTCGATAATCGCATTTACCATCAGATTGGCCATATGCTTGTTTGTCGCTATAGTAGTATAAAAATAGAATCGAAGATTGTTATACAAAAAATAATAGATACAAACAAATTCTAGTCTAATTATAATTATTCTTTTGAAATTGAACACCTACCCAACATGTCTTCAGACACGGGTGTGCGCAAAATGTCTCCAGTGAACTCGCAAAGTGTGTTCTTGGCATCAATACCCGATGTGCCCTCGAACACCTGGACGACGGCCTTGGAGCCGCTGACCTCCAGCACCTGATAGAATAAATAAATAAATAGCTGTAAATGCGTTTGCAAAACCAAATTATATAGCCCTGTTATTTACTTTTTAAATCAATAATAATTCAAATAAAAGAAATAACAACATATATGTAAATCGCTTGACAATCTTGGTAGTGTTGATAGAGCAGTAAAGACCCTGTCTCAACTTTCAATGGTTAGAAGTCCCACAGAACACAAACATTTGTATTCATGAGTATGTCTATTTGTATTGGTCTGGGTGTTTTCTATTCATAATATGTACATATTTACAAAAAAAGTATTAAAGTAGTATGTATCTCTACCTATATAAATAAAAAAATAAAATGTCTGGTATGAAGATCTACTTTGGAACTAGATGCTCCTACGAAATATGTCCAAGGGTATTTATATAATAATAATAATAATAGCCTTTATCTAACAACCTTTCTTACAATACAGTTACAATAATAATTATTATGTTATGTCCATGGTATTGCTCATGTCTATAGGTGACGGTTACCACTTTCCATCAGGTGGGCCATCAGCTTGTTTGCCATTCCAAGTTGTATAAGAAAAAATATTATATTATTAATTTAAAATCCTAATACACATTCTAAAATTTACAGAAGGAAAAAAATTAATAAATTTATAAAAAATTTGTTTTTAAAAATACATCAATGCTAATTTAAGAATTGTATATTTACCTGACCGGAGCGTAGGGTGCCATCAGCAAGCTTTAACTGTACGATCTCTGAGAATTTGGGGAATTTGACCTCATCTAAGATGACCAGAGGCCCGTTCACACCAGACACTGTCTTGTAGGCTGAGGACAAAGACAGGTTTTATTTGTTGTTTTAATAAAAAACTAAAATTTTCTATTGCTACGAATGTATAATAAAAAAAATTATGAAATTTTCTGTGGAAATAAAAATATTGCTATAATTGTTTAGTTGCAAGGCTTGCATCATGATGCTCTAGGCAGGTTAAGGTAACTATAGTCAGTTGATAGATAGACAAATTATAAAATCAAAACATAGGCAAATGATTGAAAATGTCATCACCTGAAAATCATGTGACAAAATTATCTTTAAGAAAAATGTACTTTCGATCTTCTGTTTATTTTAAATGTAGAACAGACCAAAAAGATATGAAAAAGTGATATTGTTACTTTTCTTAATTTTTACAATTTTTAATTACTTAATCCTTATTTATGTGACATTTATTTATTTGTAAAATATCAAGTTGTTACACAAAGATCTAGTTTTAACCATTTAGTTATAGTTACCAATGCTTGACTCATAAATTGGCAACTTAAATGTTATTTATTTTTTAATGTTTCTATGATAAGTAATTTTAAAATGTTGTACCAATTTTCTCTATTTTTTTTTTTATTCACTGTAAATGTTAAAATAGACAACTGAATAAATATAAAACTGCCCTATTGGATATTTCCAACAGAACTGCTTCAAACAAAAAATATATATCATGGAATCTGATTAGGGGTTACAAAATATACAAAATCTGGAAACTATAATCTGTTAACTAATAAGAAATATTATATATAATATTAGTTAATACTGCTCAAATAATAGTTACCTAGAAAATCCTATAAGTGATTTTAAAAAAATATTTGTCATTGAGTTTCTTCGGGGATCTATGAACATTGATATGAAACCCTGAATAATTTGTATAAGATTTTTGAGAACTTTGATGGCGTAATTGGGTAATATCTGTACTACAGACTTGTGATTAATGGGTGGCCTTAAGATTAAGTAGTCATATGACCAATGTAAACTTCTTCCCGAGCATAATACTAAATTAAACAGCATAAAACTACCCAGTGTCCCAGATCGGATTAATATTACAAATTAAATAAACATATAATCAAATCTACGCTCTACTACGGACCTACATAGACATACAAGACCATCAAGAAGGTGTATCAAAGTAAAAAATGTTATAATTTTAATTGAATATCTTTATACTTTTTAAATTCAAATCCTTTACATAATCCACTAATATAACAAATAATAAACCTAGTAGTCTCTCGACGAGGAGTGTAAAATCGATAATTTCATTGACAATGACGTTTTATGGATAGGTAAAGAAAAATGGACAATTCCACTTACTCAGACGGGGTTGGGAAATGAAATCCCGGGATACCGCCAGGACATGTTCCTTATTCGCCTGGGAAGCTGAGATGGTCTTTGCCATTTTTAAGTTTCACTATTTTGGCAGACCGTTCAATAAAATACTAAATTCCACTGCCCCTAAACCGAAACTGACGAATGGATGAATTGTCTATGCTCCTTCACGTGCCGTCACGTGACCTATCACAAGATAAAAATTGCCATATTATAATTAAAAATTTACCCCACAATTATTGAAGAAAAATTTAAAGTTTACAATTTGTGGTGTATCCTCCACAGCACTGTAGGTTTTTAAATTAATATAGACATGTTAACTATTTTTTTTATTATTTTACTGAAAGGTCTTGTTTTACGGAAGTCGAAATTAATTAATTAATATTAACTAGTGCAGAAGTCAATGAATGTAGATTATTGATTACAAATGTAAGTATTATATAATTGTAAATATCTAAGAGTAATATATAAATTTAAAAGAAGCATATAAATGGCTGTAACGAATTACTCTTACAGCCACTACAAATCTATACAAAATTTGTAGAGGCTAGTTGCATTGAATTGTTTGCTTGTAAACTAAAAAATAATATATACTTTCTGAATTTTGCGTTTTTAAATTAATTAATATAACTTTAGAAAATAATATTATTTTATAGAGTAAATATTGTAAATTATAAAACTTTAATATAGCTACTGTTAATAAATTAAGCATGTATTAGTATCTTTTTTAAAACCTACGTTTACTTTATTATTGTTAAATAAAAAAACTTTGTAGGCTGAGAAAATTATAAAAAATTGTATTTTAAATCATTCATTTCAACGTATTTTAAAAGCGATTAAAATAATAAGATTACAAATGTTTGTCATTTGTATAAAAATAAAAATATTATGTTGGTGCGAGTTTATTTTTAATCCGCTTATATACATATATATTTTTCGTTGTATATTGTATTATATGACATAATGCCTTTAAACACAAAACAGCCAATATAGTGCTCAAAATTTTTTTCCAAATATTTCAGGCAATGGAATGGACGTTGAAAATAGAAACACTAAATCGGATTCACCTTTATCTATGATTTACAGTTTCGTACACCATCTAAGGTATATTCTAATACCTATTAATTGTCGCCTACATTATTACTTAGATACCTACAATAAGACCGGCTATTAGATATCAATAATTTACTGTGTTATGTGTGTTTATAACAACTATATTCTAATATATTATTATGACACCTATATTAACATTTTCTAGTTTTACTCCTGTTTGACATAAAGTTAAAAACCTCGATCTTTGTTCCACACTTTTTTTTTATATTCGATAACTGTCGGGTGTCAGTGTACTGTCATCAAATTGTCAATATTGTTGTCTATTCTTTAATTTTTTTAGTTTGTAATCGGCGGCCGGTTTAGTGGTTGTTTCTTTGGTTTTAAAATATTACTTTGGAAAAAAAATAAACAGCGTCGTATTTTAAATGTACTTTTTTCCATTTTAAATCATAAATTACAGTAAAAACCCCTCTATACTGAATTTTAGTAATATTTAATTAGAAGTATAACTACAAAATGTCTGTAATGGGTAAAATTATTATACCCCATGTATCAAGTCTAAGTTTTAGTAGATTCAGTGCCGCGTTGCTCAGTGCTAGAGCAAATAGGACCTATTTTACTTACACTCAAGAATTATCTCAACCTTTGGATAGGAAACCAGAAATTTTACCAGCAAAAGAAGTGTTCCAAAAATGTTTGCAATCTTGTAAGTACTTAACACCTTTGCAGTATTTTCGTAGCACTCTGCATAACTAACATTAAAATATTTGTTCCAAGGAATATAGGTACGTCTAGATATTTTTAAATATATCGAAATTCGTTCTGCTATTCTTAGCCGTATGTCTAGACGTCTTTTTTTATAAATAAATATTTTATGTTTTTGTAACCGCTCTAAATAATTGTTAGCGTATGAATCCTACCTATTATATCAACGGGTTCTAGCTATTAAACAAACAATTGCCAGGTCATAGTTATTTAGATGGTCTAAAGTTCACTATTAGTATCTGTGTATCCTTTTTAACTTTATCCACAAGGAAATAAAGTTTAGAATTGTTTGATGTCGAATTAGTCATTGTAAGGCGTTTACTGTGATATTATGGTAATCTACCTGTTTCCGTAGTAAAAAATCATATAATTAGCTACTGAGATGAATATGTTAAAAATTATAAGATTATAAATTTGAATTCAGCATTTAACTTTTTCATAAATCTATCCACCATCTAATCGTATTAATCTACTAGCTCAGGTTGTGACGTCTTTCGCGTGATTTTAGTATTTTCCCGTGGGAATGAGACATTTAACTGCAGTAAAAAATATCCAATGTGTTTCCCAGGGACTAAGTGGTCACCAAACCAAAATATAAAAACATGTCAGTACTTTTGAAGGAGTTTATGCATAGACACAATCTAGTTACAAATTTGTTATGTAATTCACAAACCCTTATTTTTGTTTCTCAGTTAGATAGGTATACCACTGTATTTTAAATGAAAAATCCACATTGTATACTTATGTAACATAATATAGATGTTATTTTTGTAATTTCATATTAGAATTAAATCAGAAACTTTAACTCATCCAATGTTCATTGGATTTTTATAAAGAATTAGTGTGAAATATCTAAAATCCTGCTTTGTTATTATAGTAACATTTTTATTCTAAACTCACAACTTTTTCTTTTTTGATTAAAATTTTGGATTGGAAGAATTTTGATTTGTTGCAATTATCATATAAATTTCTAGTCTTTACTACATAATAATAGTTTAATTATTTATGATAATTAATACAAAAAGTAAATAATATTTAATAAAAAAAAAACTCTTTGTTCTGTTGGGTGTTGTTAAATGTATTGGCACTTAGTGAAATTTAGTTTTTTTTTTAAATGTGATATTTACTCTTTGTAAACAAAAATACATTTTATTATTCTTTTTTATTTTCTACACTATTATTTTAAATAAAGACTGTCTATTATTTGTATGAAGTGTAGAATAAGTATTCAGTATATAGTAACAGATTATATTAATAAATGTTACAATTGCTGTAATTAGAAACTAAAATCTGCATTGTTCTATATTTAAAAAGATACACAATCAATGAATAATATTACTGGGCATCAATACCCAAACATTTTTTTTTTATTGTTTAAGTTTAGAATCAATGTCTTTCATTATATGCTAATGTATTAACTGCTCATTATCAGTTATATAAGTATTACATTAAGTTAAGATGGGTAACAGTAAATACTGTAATTTCTTCATGTATTTGATAATATAAATAATGATAATTATAATAACACATAAAACCTATTTTTTATAGAATTTATATGGAGAAATAAGGTACTAAACATTAACTGTACATATAAACAGCACCATAGACAATATGAAATACACTTTGATACCCATACCCCTCATTTTTGAGGACTAAGATATTATAGTACCATATCTTGTAATTTCTCTTCCATATTCTACCCTTCATACTGAAACAGCCATGCAAGTCAACTGTTTTTTTTTTATCATAAATGAATGGAACAGAGATAAATAAACTGATGATTTTTGTACATATCTATATCTGATTATTTAAAATGCTCTTTAAATTATATCTTCACCTTGACAACTCTGAATAAGATGTGTTCTTTTATTTTAGCTCAAATGTGTTTTTATTGAAAATTATTGGCACTTTGCCTAAACTGCTGTTGTGAGATAGGTAGTAAAATTTTTTTTTTACTGTCATGAAAAGATGTGTTTAATGTATTTATGTCATGTCACATATGACAAGTTCAATACTATCTAAGTTCATATTAGGGTTCTTTAACACCATTTCAACTATTCAAACATTGAAGTTAATACACTAATAATTATTTTACATGTACTAATATTTTTTTCAAAATGTATGCATTATTGTGGCACCTTTTGATATAGGCAAGGTTTGATTTCCAGTACAGTCAATTTATTTAATATTTATTAAATAAATTAACTGTACTGACTTAGATTCTGAATGGTGTGTGATATACAGAGATAGAAACTAATTGATCTATGTTATGTCCATGGTACTGCTCATGTCTATAGGCGACGGTTACCACTTTCTATCAGGTGGGCTGTCAGCTTGTTTGCCATTCTAAGTTGCATAAAAAAAAGACAGATAAGATTAGTATTTTTTTTTAAATAATAAAATTAAAATACACAATTTCACAACACATATGCAATTAAAGATAGATTTTAAAAATTCCTTTATGTACTGGATATAAGGGGTTTACATGAGCGAAGCTATGAAAAAGGACTTATTTGAAGTAATATTTGTATTTCTTATTTATCCAACAAAGTAATGTTTATACATGACTTTGTTATCGATATAATAGAAATATAAAAAAACTGTTCACTTATGTGAACAGTTTTTTTTAATGGATGATAATGGAATGGTAACCCAACCTACACTATCAGTATACACCGGCGGGACACCAGTGAAGGATGATAGGTCAAGATGAAGTAGGTCAGTTAGCTCATCATGATGAATTCAACAAGAATTGTTCACAATGGTTTCTAGGGGGAACCACATGAAGGTCGAGCTAATAAGGCATATTGCTAACAATGGGGCTGTCAAACTCCATTGCTAACAATCCCTGTCCCCCCTATAAGTGAATAATAGGTATTACTCAGATTATATAGCAGATATGAATAAAAAAGTTAGATATAACTTTTTTTTATTAGATATAAGTTATTGTTTGTTATAGATAAGTTTAAATTGTAATCATTATATTAATAAGATCATAATAATAGAATCATAACACAGTAAGTTAATTAAATTCTCGATATCTAGTATCACATATTAATTCGATGTAAATCTTTACCGGATCTTTACTATGTGGATAACCAGTCTAAAACTGGTTCTATACTTATAAATATGGAGACTTTTTTACCATTTAATTTTTCCATATAATCCACTTAATGGTCATCTTAATTGATTAATTTTTGTTATTTTGTTAAATAACAACTGAAATAATTAGTTTAATTGTGCATTTTTTTTATGGCTGATAATGGAATGGCAACCCCACCTGCGCTAACGGTATACACTGGCAAGGCACCACCTCACCTACCATCGAAGGATGGTAATTGAGGTGGTGCCCTGGTGAGGATGAAAATGCAAGGTCAATTAGCCCATACACTTTGAATTCAACACGATAGTATCCAGGGGGGATCATGTGGAGGTCGACCTGACTGAGAGCATTGCTAGCAATGCGACTGGTAGTTTGCATTACTAACAATCCTTCCTCTCCCTTATTTATGCGTTATTAGTTACGTACATACGTTTATAAACTATCGCGTCGTGCAACTCTAGTGCGTTAGACTTTTATTTTATTTATTTAATTCTTTATTGTACACACCAGTTATATGACAGAGGTAATCAGATGTACAAAGGTGAGCTTAACTCTGATGGAGTTGTCTTACAGCACACAGATCTTCATAGTGACGTTTATTATTTTATACCTTAATTAATTTTTTAGTGATAAAACTGGTGTTATTAGATTTATTAAGTGACATGTTTCATATTTATATAATGTTTTTGTTGTAATACAAAATAGATTGTAAAACTATCGGAAGTGTTTTTTTTTTTTTTAATAACTAATATTATAAATGTTTTACGAATATTATTTAGAATCATTAAAAAAAAGACGAGGTTACAATTTTTGTTATTAAAAAAAGTACTAAACCACCAAAGTCGTTGAATTATAACAGAAACACAAAAAAAAATCGTTAAATTATTGTTTTTTTTTTTCTTCGCGGACGTGTTTATCATTTGGTGTACAAAGGTTAAAAATGTTTTTGTCTTGTAATCTTAATGGTTAACCTCTGTACTGTAAACATGTTACAATAACAACATAAACAAGTTATAGTAACTATTGTATATAGGTAATTAGTGAAATTAAACCTCTAATTGGTTTTTTTCACTCTGCGTATTATAAACAATCTTGACAAGTTTTTTATCAACATTTTTTTTACTCTGCGTACTATAGACAATCTTGACAAGTTTTTTATCAATATTTTTTTTTTACTCTGCGTATTATAGACAATCTTGACAAGTTTTTTATCAATATTTTTTTTTACTCTGCGTACTATAGACAATCTTGACAAGTTTTTTATCAATATTTTTTTTTTACTCTGCGTATTATAGACAATCTTGACAAGTTTTTTATCAATATTTTTTTTTTACTCTGCGTATTATAGACAATCTTGACAAGTTTTTTATCAATATTTTTTTTTTACTCTGCGTATTATAGACAATCTTGACAAGTTTTTTATCAATATTTTTTTTTTACTCTGCGTATTATAGACAATCTTGACAAGTTTTTTATCAATATTTTTTTTTTACTCTGCGTATTATAGACAATCTTGACAAGTTTTTTATCAATATTTTTTTTTTACTCTGCGTATTATAGACAATCTTGACAAGTTTTTTTTTTATTCGTTATTTAAAAGCATACATACACAGAATAATAATGCAATATCAATTTATGTACACAATATATCTTTTTTTTTTCCGCGTACAATCTCGATAGGTTTTTTTTTTAAAAATTATTTATTTAAAAGCCTATTTTTCTGTGTCCTAACACAGAATACAGTTGTAGCACTTCAGCTGCCTGCTAACGACATGCTTTGTCACTGTACTGGGTCGACTGGAAGAGACCTCTGTCAGAGATAAGTCCACCCTTGCTCACAACATTTATAAATGCATTATATTAGTAGTTTTTGTGTGGCACCAAAACCAAATTGTGGTGTTCACAGTTGTGTTCCTAAAGATGTCTAACTTACAGTCAAATGTATGTTTTATTTTACACACTATCTAAAAATGGTGTATTTTTCATTGGTTTTCCTATTTCTGAAAACAAAGTAATTAAACAAAAGCTATTGCCAAATAAAAAATAAATCCTAAAAATATTATACATTCTATGTTGTAAGTAAAACGGTAAAACACTCATTAATAACTAACCTTGTGTTCTTGACCTGGTTGCTTTTGTCACATATTTACATAACCACGTAATTTGTGTACCTACCTACATATCTGCTTGATTATAGATTTTCCTTGTAATTTCTACTATACATGAATTCGTTATAACTACAGATGGGCAAAGCACCGGGTTTAAACCCGGTGCTTTGGTAAAAACCCAATAAACACCCATAAACTCCCATAATCACCCAAAAAATAGGTTTTTACGTATTTTTTTGAAAATATGTAAGTAATACCAATAAATTATTTTTATAAATTGTATTGATCAATTCTACAATATTAAATAAAACGTTAACTAATAATATTTCAGGAAATTTTAAAAATCTATATATAATAAAATGAAAGTAATTAATTTTCAGTGTTTTCATGTTGCAGTTGATCAACATGTTGGCCTTTTGCTTCCCGTAGATACTTTAAAATTTCTTCATAACACCTCGTTCGCACACATGGCCGTATATATTTAAATTCTTGAGCCACTAACAGTCCGAAATACTCATTTCTTTTATCCTCTTCTCCATAAATTAAGCATTTAGAACAGTTTGTTTCTTCTTTCAGTAAATTTTCTTTTACTTTATCCTCGTTTTTTTTATTTGTTGCGACGACGCTGGGTAAATCATCTGGACACTGGGTCTCACTATCACCAAATATATTTGGAGATCGGCTTCGGCTACGGCTTGGCAGACATTTTTTTCTTTCTACAATTTTAAATTAAATTTATTAGAATAAATGCTTCGAACACACGCGATCTAAGTACCTTTTGTGTTTATTATACCTTACCTACCTAGGTATAAAAAGAGTACTTACGTAGATTTTCTTTTATTAACTGTTTTATACGAAGATCTTGATCTCTCAAATTAGCATCCATTTTACTTCCAGTGATTATCAACTAAATTAATAATCCACAAAGTATTAAATAACGTTTTTATGAAATATTTAGCACAAAAACAATACCCTTTAAATATCGATCGTCAGTAACTGTGGCTGACTTACCTATATTCTAGCAAGCAGGACTGCCAGATGTGAAGGGGAAATCCCCAATAAATTGTTGCATGTGACTGATGATGTGAGCATGTTCGTTTCATAATAAAAATGTTGCCAGGTAACCAAAAAGTCGTATGTTTTTGTGCGAATTACGATCATAATCTTTACGATCGTACATTAAAAAATAGACAAATAATAGTATGAGTACGATTTAAATCGTATATCTGTCAACCCTGCTAGCAAGACAGCGACAAAATCACGTTGCATAACAATGTAGCCCAAGCTTATATCTTATGAAATATACGGAAGAGATACGGACTTAGAAAAAACAGAAATGTTGTTCTTTGTGGAAGTCATTGATGAAATTCTATGTATTTTAGCCCGCAAACTTTCTTCAAACAAAAACAGCGCCATCTAGTATCGAGTTCTGTAATTATCTCTTTGTTTATGGATTTGAAGTAAGACCGCCACGCATGCAATACATTATGACTGGGGATTCCCCTATTCGTCGACGCTGAATATGAGGCGACGACAATCACTGTCAAACGTGTTCACTATTACTCTGACTCTGGTAACGTGACTTCCTGGTAACGTGTTAGGTAGGAAAAGCAGTAAAAAAGTGCATATTAAGGGAGCAGATTTGAAATAATATTTATACTTAACAAGAAATAATTAAAGGTAAGTGGATTTTTGAATGATACAATTATATCATGATCACTTAACAATTTTAACTTAAAATTAGATGTATTATTACAAGCTTTTATTTAGCTTGCGTTATGTAAATAAAAGTATGTAGGTATGTTCGTATGTTGATGCAATTATCCTCAATCCTCAACCGACTGGGATAAAATTTTCCATACACGTTTATTTTGGATGATAGTGCATAGTTAGCTGAGAGTCGTCATTGGATAATAATGGTGGATAGCCTAAGATGTGTACTAGATATTTATTTTTAACATAATATGCGTAAGTACCTAATCGAATTAAAGAAGTTGCTGAGAAAAATACAGAACAATACGATAATAAACTAGCGTCTGCGTTTAATCCTCCGAGGAGATGTAATTTTACAAAGGTTTTTTGTATTTATTTTATTATTTTTTTAATAAATTTATTGTAAATAACAAGAAATAATCATTGTAAAAAAATAGGCACTCTATTGTTGAATTTTCGTCAGACCAACTAATCATCGTTCATTTTTTTAGGTTCAATGGGGAGACCTAAAGATTTACGCATATGGGAGCACTACCGTACTTTACCAAACAAGTCTGTTTCTTGCAAGCTTTGTAATAAGGTCTACAAATTCAGTAATGCTGCCAAAATGCTTCAACATCTTATCACTTGTCCAAAATCTCCAGAAACATTAAAAGACTCTATGAAACTTATAAAAGATAGCTCGTCCAAAACCAAAATGTCTGGACTGTCAGAGATAGAGACAAATGATTCTTTTATAAGCCCCTCGTCGTCTGCTAACACTACAATAAATGCTGAGTTTCAAGACACCGATGATCATATAAAAACAGAATTAGCGAGAGCTATATTTGTAACAGGGACGCCATTATCGATGGTGCAACATCCTTTATGGATACAATTTTTCGAAAAATTGCAACCAAAATTTAAAATACCTTCACGTAAAGCTTTAGCGACAAAATACTTAGATAAAATATATAGAGAAATGCGTTTTGAGTTAAATGAGGAACTAAATGCTTGTAGTTACTTACACCTTCAGTGCGATGGCTGGTCTAATTTAAGAAATGAAGGAATAATAAACTTTCTTATATCAAAACCTCAACCTGCATACGTTAAAAGTTTGAATACAGAAAGTAATCCTCACACTAGTGAATACCTTAGCCAAGAAGTTGAAAAAGTAATGAAAGTGTATGGAGCAAATAAGTTTCTTGTACTTATTGGCGATAACGCTAGAAATATACAAAAGGCATTCGAATTAACAAAACTCAAATATCCACATGTTGTTCCTCTCGGTTGCTGTGCACATATCCTTAACTTGTTGTGCCAAGATATTGTAAAGATACAAGAAGTAACTGTGTTTATTATGCAAGCCATAAATATAATAAAAACTGTTAAAAGGAGTCAACGATTAAGTTCCTTGTTGATAAAATCAAGGCAGGGTGAAGATTCTACACAAACACTAAAATTGCCTTGTGCTACAAGATGGGGAAGTCATGTTACTTCGTTAAAAAGTTTGAAAGCAAATAAGATAGCTTTGCAAATATTAACAGTTAGAGAAGATGTGGTAATTTCAAGAGATATTAAAGATTTAATTCTAAGTGATGATTTCTGGACGAAGACAGGGGAATGTATAAGTATTTTGGAACCAGTCACTGAAAGCATATTTTACTTAGAGAGCGACCAGAATCGTTTGCATCGCACATACATTACATTTAGAGATGTACAAGCTAAGATACGTTTTGCATTAAATGAGATTTCGACATTGAGCGAAGAAAGCAAACAGCAGATTCTAACATCAGTATCTTCAAGATGCAATATGGCAATGAGGCCAATACATTTTGCAGCATATATTCTAGACCCCAGGACTCTAGGAGTCGAACTTACTCAAGAGGAAGAACTTAAGGGTATGGAGTTTATCTACAATTTAAGCCAACACTTAAGTTTGTCAAATGTAATGGCAGATTTGGCGTGTTATAAAGCTAAAGAAAACTTTTGGGCCAGAGGATTTGTATGGAGCTCATTAGATAGCATTGAGCCCCTAATATGGTGGAAAGGTATTTGTGGTTCCACTGAGTTAAGCAAAGTAGCGATTCGTATTCTATCAGCTCCCTGTACTTCGGCAGCCACTGAGCGTTCCTTTAGTATCCAAGGCTACATACATAATAACAAAAGAAATCGACTTACAACTGAAAGAACTGAAAAAATTTCATTCATTTGTTATAACTGGAATCTTAAACATAAAGCTGAATGCGAGGACATTCAGTTTAATGAAGAAAATACCTTAGAAGCTTTCATTGAGCAAGTAAATGAACATAACAGTTTAGACGAAATAGAGCCTATCGAACCTATACAATTCATCGCTTGTAATAACTCTGAATCTGACAGTGATTGACTGTAGTTTTACATTTTACTTTCATCTCTTTCTTAATAAACTCAAAATCAAATTAAAAGTTTTTTATTCTGTAGGCTGCATAATAATATTGTCTATGTCCAGTATAGTGGACGTCTTGCGGCTGAGATGACGATGATGAAGTACAAAATCATAAACACCCAAAAATTTGGGTGTTTATGGGGTTTAAACCCAATAAACCCAAAACACCCGGTTTTTACCCACCAGACTTTAAACCCACCCAGGTGGATTGCCCATCTCTAGTTATAACCACTTTGTAAATGGTATATGAGTATCTATTTTAATCTTGCATATCATTCGCTGTCGAAATAAATATATTAAATACACCTGTTTACAAGCGTCAAACCGTTATTATAGTATTATTCCACGATTTTTTTTTGTACCACTGTGGTGGCAAACAAGCATACGGCCCACCTGATGGTAAGTGGTTACTGTAGCCTATGAACACCTGCAATACTAGAGGTAATACGCGTGCGTTGCCGACTCTGAAGAAACCTCTTTACCCCCCTTTTGAAGAACCCCATGCTGTAGTCTTTTGGGAAGACATCGGCAGGGAGCTCATTCCACAACCTGAATGTTCGTGGGAGGAAACATCTCTGAAACCGCGCAGTACGCGACCATTGAGGTTGTAGGACATGAGGATGAACTCCCTGTCGATGGCGAGCCGTACGATGGTAAAAAGTGGCTGTGGGCTTTACTAATGTTGTTATATATTTTTTTAAATTTGAAAATCATAGTAAATGGCAAGACAGTTCCATCGACAAGAGCGCAGCTCTATTGTAGAAAATAATGAATCTCTACTTCATGTCGTAGAATTTTAATTGTCCTGTTATCAAAACGGGCTTTAAAAAACTATTGTAATGTAACAACTTACACATACAATAACCCAATAACGAGGCTAATAGTGAAATGTTAAGACGAATTATCTTTTTTATGTAACTTAAAATCGCAAACAAGCTGACGTCCCACCTGATGGCAAATTGTAACCGTCGCCTATAGACATGAGCAGTACCATGTAAATAACAGAGTTATACTGTGTCGCCCATGTGTCACGAAGAATCGGCAACAAATTGCTATTTCTATTGGCATATTTAATATTATTTAACATGAGGTTTAGCCTCTTAAAAAATGCAAATATGTATTCTTAGACAAGTCTTTGTCCATAATTGAAAACTTCGCTCCGGTCCTAGGATGGGCACCAGTCAATTTTGGGGTGGGTATAACACAAAACCCCCAGGATGTTTAAATGCCTATGATTATTTCTCTTAGTTTTGATTATGCCATATTTAAAAAAAAATTGAAGAGCGGGTATACATTTAAGATTTTGCGTGACGAAATCAATGTATGAAACTAACACGGGAGTGGAAACCATTGATAGTAAAAAAATATTTTTGCAACCAAAAATCGCGTAAATAATTGTGTACACTCCAAAAAAGGCAGTGCATATTGGTGTTTGCATATATATTTTACACCAAACATCGAAAAATCCGTATATTTTATTGCGCAAAGAAGTGATTTTGTTCGTGAAAATACAAAAACAGTATTTACAATCAATGATGTATACATAAATATTTTGCTTTACACCAAGTATCGCAAAACGAGTATATTTTATTGTGCAAAAAGTGATTTCGATCGTGAAAAAGCAGAAACACTGTTTACAGTCATATATGTTTACATATAGATTTTGCTTTGCACCAAGCGTCACAAAACGTTGTATATTATACTGCGCAAAACAGTTATTTCAATCATGAAAACAGAGATAGTGTTTATAATCATTGGTGTTTACATATAGATTTAGCTTTACACCGAGCATCGCAAAACGAGTATATTGCGCAAAAAAGTTATTTCGATCGTAAAAAAGCAGAAACAGTGTTTAAAGTTATATATGTTTACATATAGATTTTGCTTTGCACCAAGCGTCACAAAACGTTGTATATTATACTGCGCAAAACAGTTATTTCAATCATGAAAACAGAGATAGTGTTTATAATCATTGGTGTTTACATATACATTTAGCTTTACACCGAGCATAGCAAAACGAGTATATTTCATTGCGCAAAAAAGTGATTTCGATCGTGAACAAAGAGAGTGTTTACAATCATTGTTGTAAACACTGTTTTTTATTAGTCTAGTCGATCGTGGCAAGGCAAAAAATATAATGTTTTGCTAATCTAGCGGAAGATGCTCAGCCGCAATGCTCACACTAATATAAATAAGTAGTTACTAAGAATAATTTTTAGTTTTGTTTTCCCTCTTAATAAAATATAAAGTACTACAATACTACATAATTGTGTACTGAACTATGTTGTTTCTTTTGTTTTTTCAAGAAATATGTAATTGGTAGATCGCACAGGGTTTCGTTAGTAAATAATAGATGTGTTGTCAAGCAGTTGTCTTTGCATGGCTGTGTTTCGGTTTGAAGGGTGGGATATGGCGTGAATTTACAGGGTACAGATGAATAACACCTGAGTCTTCAGCTAATCAGGAATGGGAACGCATGGGGGGTATCATGGGCGAAATAGTATACTCTGTTATGTCCATGGTACTGCTCGTGTCTATAGGCGACGGTTACCACTTTCAATCAGGTGGGCCGTTGGCTTGTTTGCCATTCTAAGTTGTATAAAAAAAAACCTGGATGTAGTCAAGTCGACCACCCAAGTATACATATAGATTTGCTTTCCTCTTTAACGCAAAAACTACTAAACAGATTTAAATAAAATTTGGTACACGTGAAGATTATATCCTGACATAACACATAGGATATCTTCTATAATTATTCAAACGAGCGAAGCCGCGTTACACAGCTAGTTAATAATAACGGAAAAAAAACGACCCAAATAAACTTTCTATTTATAACAATACTTATCGTTGTACGATGCAAATATTGTGGAAAGTCCAATAGGCATAATAAATTATTATGTAAAGACATTAGATAACCTCTCGCGATTGTAAGGTTAAGTTCAATAATCTTTACCCACATTGTCGCCAATGTCAGATAAAAGCCGAGTAGATTGATGGATCGAACTTTACGATGTATCAACGTTTTTATTTCTCACTAGCAGTTTACCGCGGCGTTGCCCGCTTCTAACTATATAGTTCGGGAGGGATTGTTAGTAATGGAGACTGAGAATCTCATTGCTAGCAATATACCCAACCAGGTCCACCTCCTCGCGGTTCCCCCTGGAAACTATCATGGTTAATTCCTGATGAATTCATCATGATGGGCTAACTGGCCTGTTTTCATTCTCATCTATCACCCTTCACTGGTGCTCCGCCAGCGTATCCCGTTAGCGCAGGCGGGGTTACCATACCATTTTACCCATCAATAAAAAATATATATAGTTCCTGTTTATCATTCCCATTGGAACCTTTCATGAATTCGGTCTTATATTGTATTATACGAGGTTTGTCCGGAAAGTACGTATAAAAGTTTTTTAAAAATTTTATTTTACAATTATTCAGGTAAATCAATTTTATCCCCTTCAAAGTACTCCCCCTGTGACATAATGCACTTGTGCCAACGCCGTTTCCACTGTGAGAAGGCTCCTTGAAAGTCCTCTGGTTGTAGGTTTCTCAGCTGCCCCGTCGTAGCTTTTTTTATCTCATTTATGTCCCCCAAATGCCGCCCCCGAAGTACCAATTTGGTTTTTGGGAACAAGAAGAAGTCACACGGGGCCAAATCCGGCGAATAGGGGGGGTGTTCGGTCACCGTAATGGAATTTTTACTCAAAAACTCACGGACAACAAGAGAGGTGTGGGCAGGGGCATTGTCGTGGTGAAGAATCCAACGCCCCTCTCGCGCCAATTCTGGACGAACTCGTGCCACACGAGCTTTGAGGCGTCTGAGCACATCGACGTAGAATTTTCCATCAACTGTCTGGCCTGGAGGGACGAATTCTTGATGGACAATCCCCCGAACATCGAAAAAAACAATCAACATTGTCTTGACATTTGAGCGGGATTTTCTTGATTTTTTTGTTCGTGGTTCCCCGGATGTCTTCCACTCTTTGCTTTCACGGCCATTCTTGCCGAGTTTCGAGAGAAACTTGATTACGACGCGCTGCTCTTCAACGGAAGCGGGCTCCATGCCGACGGGGTTTCGTTAAGAAGTAACTTCACAGATGGCGTGACAAGCCAGTTCGCACCGCACGGCGGTCAGACCAGAACTGAAGCATTGTTAGGGACATAAGGAAGGGGTCCTGCGCTTACCTGGCCTCCCCACTCCTCTTTCTCGCATTCCAGAACACTTTTATACGAACTTTCCGGACAGACCTCGTATACTTAAATGATAATTACATACCTAATACCTTCATAAACTTTCAGCCAATTTAACTGATCGGTTATTTTATAGTATTTTATTTGTGATTCTTTAGATTGATGTAACTTTTTAATTTATGAACCGATTGAAATAAAACATTACGTGTAGTAAACCGCATTGAAATCGGTTAAGCCGTTTCTGATATTCGCGTGAGCAAACGTACAGCCACACAGAGAAAACTTCTAAAAATCATTGTTTTGGGTTCTGTTGCTTTCATAAAACCTCCCTATAATAATTTTTCTTATATATCTTCCATGTACAGACAGCGATCAGTTGCGATTTTATTATATGTATTGACTGATAAGATGTTTATGAATCATAATATTTAATATGATTATAAGCGCTATGAAAATAACTACATTTTTAAACGATACCCAACAAGCGCTTACAGTTCTCGTTTTGTTTATATTTTTATTTTTCATGTATG
Organism: Galleria mellonella; assembly: GCF_026898425.1. Classification (NCBI taxonomy): domain Eukaryota; kingdom Metazoa; phylum Arthropoda; class Insecta; order Lepidoptera; family Pyralidae; genus Galleria; species Galleria mellonella. The sequence continues at coordinate 3,800,759 of NW_026442082.1, read as the reverse complement.
CACATTGTCAAACGACTTCAAAAACAAGGAGAGGTTCTTAATTTGATTCTTTTTTTTTCTGTTTCTCACCTCATTTAACTCCGTTAGTTCTAAACCGATTTGGTTTTTTTTTAGAAAGATATACTTACAGATTGGTACCATAGAAATTTTATCAAAATCGATTCAGTATTTTTTTTTATACAACTTAGAATGGCAAACAAGCTGACGGCCCACCTGATGGAAAGTGGTAACCGTCGCCTATAGAGATGAGCAGTACCATTGACATAACAGAGTATACTGTTTCGCCCATGATACCCACCCATCCGTTGCCATGCTTGAGGGACTCAGGTGTTATTCCTCTATACCCTGTAAATTTACTACTTTATCCCACCCCTCAAACCGAAACACAGCCATGCAAACACAACTGCTTCACGTAGTTTAATTTTGTCAATCAAAATAATTGATTTTGTCGCAATGGAAGTCGATTTTTTTTTTGAGTCCTTTTTTATCTCTTTATTTAAAGGCTTTTATCCTATAAAGATATGTCAGCCTCATCATACCCTAATTTTAAAAAATACCTCACATACTTAAAACATTTATACATAAATAAATAATACATAATATCTTAGCAGTGTATTTTGATAAAGGGAATTATTGATACAAAAATATAGTAATTAAAGATTTTGCCATTCCGGAATGTGGTTCTGCGAGTATATTTTTGCAAATAAACCAATCTCCTGTCTATTGAGACTATATTTCTGTATCAATACATCCCTTTGTGTTTTGTATTTCGTACATTCGGATATCATATGGTGAACATCATCCAATGTGTTACAAACATCACAATATGAGTACTTTAATTATCCGCGATATTTTCGCCGATTCAACACGCACAGCCAAGTGACAAACTAGTATGTCAATAGAATCGTTTCGTTTCGTATGAGAAAGAACAAGACACCTGTTCTCGCTATTTCATTCTGTTTCATGGACTCAAGAGTCTATCGATAAAATCTTTCGTCAAGGTGGCTTGATTTTTTTAGTCCCTTTTGCAATCAATACGGTTTAGCTTAATATATATCAATTTTGTCATGTGGTCCGGCATAGAATGGGCCACCCCTTCCATTGCCGTGGGTATCGTAAGCAGCGACTAAGGGAACTAAATGGTCGAGAGATAGGCAGCAGCGTTTCTCTTAAAACGTCACCAAAACTACAAATAAAATTAAAGCCCTTACTGAAATCAATTTGATCTGACTACACACTTATAGCAGAGATCTTGCCAAAAAAAAAACATATTTGTATGCCTCTTATGTAGTGTCTAATAAAGAAATATTTTCCAGGTCAGACAGTCTTCGTCCAGGGTGCGGCGGCGACGCCCAACTCGCTCCTGACAGCTATGACGGAGGTGGGCAAGAGCAATTCTCTTCAAGGCATCAAAGTAGTGCACATGCACACCGAGAAGGAGGCACCTTATGTGGCGCCCGAGTGCAAAGATATATTTAGGTTAGTAATTTAGTATTTAACGATCTGAGGGCCTACCATGAAATGTTTTCCGAAATTTCGGAGCCAAACGAAACAATTTTGATGTTAAATTACATAATACATGCCGTTTGGAAATATTAAAAATGTTAAAATATTGTTCCTTTGGACTTTTATGATAGGATGTATGACGAACAAAATGTTAAACTCCATTTATAGGTCCGATTTTGGTATAAACAAAAACACGAAATTGAGTCCGAAATTTCGGAATTTCATTTCATGGTAGACCCGCTGCACGCCTCGACTTTGCACGGATATACTCATAAAGAAAATGGGACCAAATATGCCCCATATGTTTTAACCCAAATTTTTCATTTTTCTTACAATTTTGCAAACATTTTATTCCATACAAACCTTATACTGGCAATTACAAATATAACAAAAAAAAAGAATTAGCTAAATAGGTACAGTCCTTCTGAAGTGATGCGTTCGACAATTGATTTTTATTTATATACATTACCAGGTATAGGGGCTTTAAGAAAAAAGTAATGGTTTTTCAGGAATAACGACGTATAAGAGGTACTATAAACGTCACAGTGTATTCTGTGATACCTACGGTGCTTTTTTTTAAGGGGTGATAATGATATGGTAACCACGTCTGCGCCAGCGGCACACATTGGCGGGCCACCAGTGATAGATGACTGTTGAGGATGAAAGCAGGTCAGTTAGCCCATCCTGACGAATTCAATTATAATTGGCCACGATGTTTCCAGGGGGAACCACGTGGAGGTCGACCTGACATACCCATATTGCTAGTAATGGGGCTATTTATTCATTTTCCATCAGTTTGTTTATCTACTTGTGCTAGAAAAAAAAAAGGTGGTAAACAAGCATACAGCCCGTCTGATTGTAAACGGTCACTGTAGCCTATGGACACCTGCAACAATAGAGGTATTACGTGCGCTTTGTCGAACGTTACGTTGCATTGCGTCATTGGTCGTTAAATTTTGGATTACACTACGGATTTTGACGAAATTTGGTACTGACGATAATTTAACGTTCTAAAGGTCAGTGAATGTCGTATAGTATGTAAATAAAAATTCACCGCGCGTGCGACAAGCAAACACAGCAACTAAAATATAAAAATACACTGTATGTACTTGTAAAAAATATTAAACGAAAACAAACTAACTAAAAACCAATTTATGTAGTCTCATACCTAGGTCAAACGGTCGTTAGCGTTTGTGGTAGTTTACAACTGGCAGGAAAAGGGGGAAAGGGATTGTTAGTAATGGAGACTGAGAATCCTGTTGCTAGCAATACACCTAACCAAGTCGACCTCCTCGCGGTTCCCCCTGGAAACTATCGTGGTTAATTCCTGATGAATTCATCATGATCGGCTAACTGGCCTGTTTTCATTCTCATCTATCACCCTTCACTGGTGCTCCGCCAGCGTATCCGGTTAACGCAGGTGGGGTTACCATTCCATTTTCACCCTTTAAAAAAAAAACTGGCAAGAAAAGGATAAACTCGCTTGAAGTCTAAATTCAAATAAGTCTGGGTCATACTGAACATTTGAGGTTTTTTTTATTATTTATTTATTTATTCTTTATTGCACAATAAAACTTTGTACAAGTAGCGAGCTTAATGCCATATTCTCTACCAGCTAACCATTAGGGAAAAACAGAAAGCGTATGAAGGGCAGATGTGGTTAAAAATATGTGACGTAATTATAGTAATATTAAGTCGTTAAATTATTTTTTTACTACAGTTAGTAAATTCGTTTTAGCATGTTATCTTCTTTACCTACTTTATAGCTTATCAGTGCAAATACGACGTTAAAATCTTATGTTTTTAAATGTTTATATAATAGGTATACGTATTATATATAAGTATTAGAATTCAGAATAAAAAAAAAGTAAAAATGCTAAATTTACAAAAGTTTTTACAATAATAATAGTTTCTTCATATTTTATTCCATTTAACGGACGCCATTTGCGTCTATCAAAATAATAAATATTAGGGATGAAAAAATTTCTTTGCTCTTAAATTGCTCTGCCGTTGTAACCGAATCAAAACCCTACCAAAGAAACCTTACCTAATAAAATGTTTTGTATAAAGGACAGTAAACCTTTTGTTAATTTACCGACATACCTACCTGACCGTTACGTCATACGGGCGTGGCGTCTGCGCAGAGATACAAAATATTCAGATACAGTTAAAAATAGCACGTAGTGAACAAAGGAGTCCGAGCTTTTTATATCATTTACGGCCTATATTTAATACATTAACAATAAAGTTTAAAAACTAAACTAGAGTAACAGATTAGGAATAAATCATTACTAGAATAGAATTTAGAAAAAAAGTAGCCCGTCAGTATAAAATTTAAAATTTCAACTGTCATCCGCACCTTGTTACAATGAGTTGAGCATAAAGAGTAAAATACCGACAGCGCGGTGCAGTTACTGTCTTAACTTAATAACTGTAACGGCGAGTGTGTCCGCGTGACCGAGATAAAAAGAAATGTATATGTATTAGAGTTGGGTAATACAATATCTATATGTGGTAGCTATAGAGATGGGCAATCCACCTGGGTGGGTTTAAAGTCTGGTGGGTAAAAACCGGGTGTTTTGGGTTTATTGGGTTTAAACCCCATAAACACCCAAATTTTTGGGTGTTTATGATTTTGTACTTCATCATCGTCATCTCAGCCGCAAGACGTCCACTATACTGGACATAGACAATATTATTATGCAGCCTACAGAATAAAAAACTTTTAATTTGATTTTGAGTTTATTAAGAAAGAGATGAAAGTAAAATGTAAAACTACAGTCAATCACTGTCAGATTCAGAGTTATTACAAGCGATGAATTGTATAGGTTCGATAGGCTCTATTTCGTCTAAACTGTTATGTTCATTTACTTGCTCAATGAAAGCTTCTAAGGTATTTTTCATTAAACTGAATGTCCTCGCATTCAGCTTTATGTTTAAGATTCCAGTTATAACAAATGAATGAAATTTTTTCAGTTCTTTCAGTTGTAAGTCGATTTCTTTTGTTATTATGTATGTAGCCTTGGATACTAAAGGAACGCTCAGTGGCTGCCGAAGTACAGGGAGCTGATAGAATACGAATCGCTACTTTGCTTAACTCAGTGGAACCACAAATACCTTTCCACCATATTAGGGGCTCAATGCTATCTAATGAGCTCCATACAAATCCTCTGGCCCAAAAGTTTTCTTTAGCTTTATAACACGCCAAATCTGCCATTACATTTGACAAACTTAAGTGTTGGCTTAAATTGTAGATAAACTCCATACCCTTAAGTTCTTCCTCTTGAGTAAGTTCGACTCCTAGAGTCCTGGGGTCTAGAATATATGCTGCAAAATGTATTGGCCTCATTGCCATATTGCATCTTGAAGATACTGATGTTAGAATCTGCTGTTTGCTTTCTTCGCTCAATGTCGAAATCTCATTTAATGCAAAACGTATCTTAGCTTGTACATCTCTAAATGTAATGTATGTGCGATGCAAACGATTCTGGTCGCTCTCTAAGTAAAATATGCTTTCAGTGACTGGTTCCAAAATACTTATACATTCCCCTGTCTTCGTCCAGAAATCATCACTTAGAATTAAATCTTTAATATCTCTTGAAATTACCACATCTTCTCTAACTGTTAATATTTGCAAAGCTATCTTATTTGCTTTCAAACTTTTTAACGAAGTAACATGACTTCCCCATCTTGTAGCACAAGGCAATTTTAGTGTTTGTGTAGAATCTTCACCCTGCCTTGATTTTATCAACAAGGAACTTAATCGTTGACTCCTTTTAACAGTTTTTATTATATTTATGGCTTGCATAATAAACACAGTTACTTCTTGTATCTTTACAATATCTTGGCACAACAAGTTAAGGATATGTGCACAGCAACCGAGAGGAACAACATGTGGATATTTGAGTTTTGTTAATTCGAATGCCTTTTGTATATTTCTAGCGTTATCGCCAATAAGTACAAGAAACTTATTTGCTCCATACACTTTCATTACTTTTTCAACTTCTTGGCTAAGGTATTCACTAGTGTGAGGATTACTTTCTGTATTCAAACTTTTAACGTATGCAGGTTGAGGTTTTGATATAAGAAAGTTTATTATTCCTTCATTTCTTAAATTAGACCAGCCATCGCACTGAAGGTGTAAGTAACTACAAGCATTTAGTTCCTCATTTAACTCAAAACGCATTTCTCTATATATTTTATCTAAGTATTTTGTCGCTAAAGCTTTACGTGAAGGTATTTTAAATTTTGGTTGCAATTTTTCGAAAAATTGTATCCATAAAGGATGTTGCACCATCGATAATGGCGTCCCTGTTACAAATATAGCTCTCGCTAATTCTGTTTTTATATGATCATCGGTGTCTTGAAACTCAGCATTTATTGTAGTGTTAGCAGACGACGAGGGGCTTATAAAAGAATCATTTGTCTCTATCTCTGACAGTCCAGACATTTTGGTTTTGGACGAGCTATCTTTTATAAGTTTCATAGAGTCTTTTAATGTTTCTGGAGATTTTGGACAAGTGATAAGATGTTGAAGCATTTTGGCAGCATTACTGAATTTGTAGACCTTATTACAAAGCTTGCAAGAAACAGACTTGTTTGGTAAAGTACGGTAGTGCTCCCATATGCGTAAATCTTTAGGTCTCCCCATTGAACCTAAAAAAATGAACGATGATTAGTTGGTCTGACGAAAATTCAACAATAGAGTGCCTATTTTTTTACAATGATTATTTCTTGTTATTTACAATAAATTTATTAAAAAAATAATAAAATAAATACAAAAAACCTTTGTAAAATTACATCTCCTCGGAGGATTAAACGCAGACGCTAGTTTATTATCGTATTGTTCTGTATTTTTCTCAGCAACTTCTTTAATTCGATTAGGTACTTACGCATATTATGTTAAAAATAAATATCTAGTACACATCTTAGGCTATCCACCATTATTATCCAATGACGACTCTCAGCTAACTATGCACTATCATCCAAAATAAACGTGTATGGAAAATTTTATCCCAGTCGGTTGAGGATTGAGGATAATTGCATCAACATACGAACATACCTACATACTTTTATTTACATAACGCAAGCTAAATAAAAGCTTGTAATAATACATCTAATTTTAAGTTAAAATTGTTAAGTGATCATGATATAATTGTATCATTCAAAAATCCACTTACCTTTAATTATTTCTTGTTAAGTATAAATATTATTTCAAATCTGCTCCCTTAATATGCACTTTTTTACTGCTTTTCCTACCTAACACGTTACCAGGAAGTCACGTTACCAGAGTCAGAGTAATAGTGAACACGTTTGACAGTGATTGTCGTCGCCTCATATTCAGCGTCGACGAATAGGGGAATCCCCAGTCATAATGTATTGCATGCGTGGCGGTCTTACTTCAAATCCATAAACAAAGAGATAATTACAGAACTCGATACTAGATGGCGCTGTTTTTGTTTGAAGAAAGTTTGCGGGCTAAAATACATAGAATTTCATCAATGACTTCCACAAAGAACAACATTTCTGTTTTTTCTAAGTCCGTATCTCTTCCGTATATTTCATAAGATATAAGCTTGGGCTACATTGTTATGCAACGTGATTTTGTCGCTGTCTTGCTAGCAGGGTTGACAGATATACGATTTAAATCGTACTCATACTATTATTTGTCTATTTTTTAATGTACGATCGTAAAGATTATGATCGTAATTCGCACAAAAACATACGACTTTTTGGTTACCTGGCAACATTTTTATTATGAAACGAACATGCTCACATCATCAGTCACATGCAACAATTTATTGGGGATTTCCCCTTCACATCTGGCAGTCCTGCTTGCTAGAATATAGGTAAGTCAGCCACAGTTACTGACGATCGATATTTAAAGGGTATTGTTTTTGTGCTAAATATTTCATAAAAACGTTATTTAATACTTTGTGGATTATTAATTTAGTTGATAATCACTGGAAGTAAAATGGATGCTAATTTGAGAGATCAAGATCTTCGTATAAAACAGTTAATAAAAGAAAATCTACGTAAGTACTCTTTTTATACCTAGGTAGGTAAGGTATAATAAACACAAAAGGTACTTAGATCGCGTGTGTTCGAAGCATTTATTCTAATAAATTTAATTTAAAATTGTAGAAAGAAAAAAATGTCTGCCAAGCCGTAGCCGAAGCCGATCTCCAAATATATTTGGCGATAGTGAGACCCAGTGTCCAGATGATTTACCCAGCGTCGTCGCAACAAAGAAAAAAACGAGGATAAAGTAAAAGAAAATTTACTGAAAGAAGAAACAAACTGTTCTAAATGCTTAATTTATGGAGAAGAGGATAAAAGAAATGAGTATTTCGGACTGTTAGTGGCTCAAGAATTTAAATATATACGGCCATGTGTGCGAACGAGGTGTTATGAAGAAATTTTAAAGTATCTACGGGAAGCAAAAGGCCAACATGTTGATCAACTGCAACATGAAAACACTGAAAATTAATTACTTTCATTTTATTATATATAGATTTTTAAAATTTCCTGAAATATTATTAGTTAACGTTTTATTTAATATTGTAGAATTGATCAATACAATTTATAAAAATAATTTATTGGTATTACTTACATATTTTCAAAAAAATACGTAAAAACCTATTTTTTTGGGTGATTATGGGAGTTTATGGGTGTTTATTGGGTTTTTACCAAAGCACCGGGTTTAAACCCGGTGCTTTGCCCATCTGTAGGTAGCTACAATATCTATATATCGGCCTAATAAAAAGATATATTCATTGTCAATTATCCAATATATATTGTAGCACCCGATCTAACTGGTGTGGGCGATATCGAAGTGGGTTATATCGAATATTATATCCGATATACCTAAAATGTAATAATTGTGGGGAAAGGGATTGTTAGTAATGGGATCTAGAAGTTCCATTGCTAGCAATATACCCTATCAGGTCGACCTCCACGCGGTTCCCTCTGGAAGACCATCGTGGTTAATTCTTCACGGAATTCTTCACGATGGGCTAACTGACCTGCTTTCACCCTCACCTATCATCCTTCACTAGATGCCTCGCCAGCGTATACCGACAGCGCAGGCGGGGTTTCCATTCCAGTTTTACCCATTAAAAAAAATATGTAATAATTCTCATACTAAGAGTAGGCCAAATTTCATGACAATTGGCTGAACCGTTAAGGTGCCAAGAAGTGTCAAATGATTTTCATATTTAGGTATAATATTAAAAAAAACCTAGTTATATTCCATGGCTTCGCCAGCGTAAATAATACATAACGTATCCTATGTGCTAAATTAGTATTTAACCTATACGTGTAACAAATTTCATTCAAATCGGTTCAGTAGTTTTTGCATGAAAGATTAATGGAATAAATAAATTAAATAATAAATATAGGTTGGTAACTATGTACTCATAAGTGTTGAATGTGATCAGAGATAAAATTACATTACACCTGTATGATTATTTTATCTTGACAAGTATAATGATACCGTTTTTATTGCTTTATATAATAGTTACGATAATGTCTGTCAGAGATCATAGTTTTTTTTTTACTATCGACCATAGCTTTAATTGATTGTTTAATAGTTTTTTTTTTTTTTTTTTTTTTGTTATGAAATAAGTACAGGAAAAAACGTATCACTCTTTTCTATGATTATGATATTAAAGATGGATAACATCTGATATCCATATATTGAGTTTTTCTAGTAATGGATGACCACCCATTGCGATTATGCCGATACCAGTCATATCTATGTTTATTACAAACGGTTTTTTTTTAATATTATATACTAGCTGACTCGGTAAACGTTGTTTTACTATATACATTATTTCTAAAACTATACATGAAAATTTATTGTACTACGATTATTATATTCGATTGCCATTTTGAAACCATATTGCGGCATATAAACTTTGCGATTAAAAAATAGGGGTTGATCATTAAAGGGCGAAAATGTGAAAGTGTATATATTTTCAATGCTAAATTATAATAAAATAAAGATAAAAAATTTGGTTAAAAAATAAAGACAAAAAATTTAGGGGTAGATCACCCTTATCATTGAGGAGTATGAAAAATATTGGCCGAATCTCAGACCTACCCGATATGCACACAAAATTTCATAAAAATCGGTAAAGCCGTCTCGGAGGAATTTAGTAACAAACACCGCGACACGAGAATTTTATATATTAGATTAACTGATATCTAATATACCGGTTATTGAGCCAATATATGTACAGTTATTGCAACTACGATATATAGATATTGCTATATATTATATTACCCACTCTTATCTGATATATAATAATAATTGTGCTCCGTACAATACATGAAGCCTGATCGGAGTCTTTCTTTTTAAATGAAAGTCTATCACCAGAGGGCTACATCTTCACACATCTTTTTTTTTTATGGATGATAATGAAATGGTGGCCCTACCTGCGCTGTCAGTGTACACTGGCGGGACACCAGTAAAGGTTGATTGGTGAGGATAAAAAGGTAGGTCAGTTAGCCCATCGTGACGAATTCAACGATAAATTAGTCACGATAGTTTCCAGGGAAACGGCGTGGAGGTCAACTTGATAACGTATATTGATAACAACGGGAACTAACTTCCCCATTACTAATAATCCCTTCCCACTTCACACGAGTACTAGTAATATATTACGTTTTTTGCAATAATGGCCAAAAATTCAATCTATTTCTCCTTGTCCTATTTATTAACGTTAAATTCGTCGAATGAATATTACTGAAAATATTCTCAGAGATTAATGTCGGGTCACGGCGAGCGTGAACACAATTGTCGTCACTAAATGACGCTAACAAACAAGGATAGCGTCATTCAAAAGTAGGTTATAGGCATGGGTAATATGAATACAAATTTGGGGGCCTACCATGAAATGAAATTTCAAATTTTCGGGCTCATTTTCGTGTTTTTGTTCATACCTAAATCGACCCAGTAAATGGAGCTTAATGTTTCATTCATCATGAATCCTATCCTAATAGTCCAGAGGAACGATATTTTAATATTTTTAATAATTTTAAACGGCATGTATTATGTAATTTTAACATCAAATTAAATTCGTTATTCTATTTCGTTCGTCCCCGAAATTTCGGAAAATATTTCATGGTAGGCCCTCTGATATCTATATATTGGGTTTCTCTGGATATTGATGGCGGAAAGAGATCGTCCTCATTTCGATAACGCCCATATCGGTCGGATATCTATTTTCGAATATAATAAAAGTATGTAATCCGATGTTATTTTTTGTACAACAGATATTTAACGTATTCGTTAGTATCTGGCATACTAACGAATACGTTAAATATCTGTTTTTTATAGTTATTTATTATAGATATTGTAATTAAAATGTAAAGATATTGCTGTATATTACTCACGCCTAGTAGGTTACAGATTGTCCACAATGACATGGCATGTGAAACAGTATACTCTGTTATGTCCATGCTACTACTCATGTCTATAGGCGACGGTTACCACTTTCCATCAGGTGGGCCGTCAGCTTGTTTGCCATTCTAAGTTGTATATAAAAAAAAAGTATATGCATAGGTTTATATATATAATGTATTTATACGATTAAATATAATGTAATTAATTTAATTTTGTGTAGTTTCTTCATATACAATATTGTCACAATATTGTACACCGCTCTACCCGCTGACATTGATGCTCCTTTCCATTTTGGGTTTGCTGAAAGAGAATTCTATTAGAGTTAAGCTCGCCTTTGCACATTTGATTATCTTGTCGCATTTTTATAAATAACTGGTGTGTACAATAAAGAATTAAATAAATAAAAAAAAAAAGTTAGCGCGATGAAGACCCGCTTCTCTTTAAGAGCTAAGAAGGCATTCAAAGATTACGTAACCCTAATAAGGGAAGAGGGGAGGACTTTATAAAACATTACGATGCATTATAGAGGCGGGAGGGGGTTACGAACAACGCGTTACGTCACAATGTTTTTTTTTTTTTATTATTTAAATAAAAAGCATTTCATTTATGTTTTAAGGGCATACCTCGATTGTATTGTAGGTCATTTTTATTTTGTTTTCGTTTTCAGTATTCATTAGTGTTGTGGCATTTGGTTGTAATTTTAAAATAAAAATGAGTCAATAGGTGTTATGTAACTTTTGGAGATGAGTATAGAAAAATGTTATAGCGCGTTACACGCGGGGGAGGGAGGGTCAAAATCTTTAAAAATTGTGTTACGTAATACTTGAACATCGCCTAGATCAACTTCCATCAGCAGTATTTCCAAACCGATACGACATCGTAACTTTTAAGAAAAGAACATATTCCTTTTTAAAAAGCCACTAGCACAGGTGTGCTCTGGTATTATGTATGGGTGCTCATGGGCGGCGGTAGTCACTTTCCATCAAGTGAGCTGCATGCTCGTTTGCCCCTTATGTTATGAAAAAAAGTCGTATTATGCTTTTTTTATTTAATTTTATTATGAGTATTACATCTGCCAAGTCGGTTTATACTAATTGATACGCCTTAAGCCTGTTTTCAACTCAGCTGTCCAAACAAGACATTGATAACGTGCACTAATAAAATTACTTCACTGATAAATGATTTACGTACTTACGATATTAAGCGGCCTTTATTTATTCTATTTCGACTTGATCTTTTATCTATTTAGATAAAAGCGATATCTTTAAAATCGTCACTGCGCTTCGTTCACGATGCACTTTTTTATACTATTTATTTTCTATATAATCCGTAAGGACAGAGGGAGACTGTACAAAAGTCGTTTGCTTGAACACCTCTGTCCAATTCGTGTTTCAACCGTGAAGCAGTTGTGTTTGCATGGCTGTGTTTCGGTTTGAAGGGTGGGATATAGCGTGAATTTACAGGGTACAGAGGAATAACATCTGAGTCCTCAGGAATGGCAACGCATGAGAGGTATCATGGGCGAAACAGTATACTCTGTTATCTGTTATGTCCATGGTACTGCTCATGTGTGTGTGTATATATATAAGCAGGAAATATGACCTATTTTTTAAGTAAACTTGGAATGGCAATGCAACAGGCTGACGGCTTAATGACGGAATAATGATTGTGTAATTAAATCTTTTAATGTGGCCAATATAAATTATGTACAATAAAAATTTTACAGTACAATACAATACTATAAATAGAGGACTACTACGATCGTATACCTCCGATTACCTTTTTAATTTGCAATAAAATGTTGACATTTAAAATATCAATGGTATAGTTTGTCTGTGATAACATGGCACGCTCCCAAACTGTAAACAATTAAAAATGTTTGAGTGCCCCTTCTAAATCCAAAAAAATAAAAATATGTGATCAAAAATATTTACATGATTCGACCAAGAAATATAATTCTTAGCTCTTCTAGCTGAATCTCTACTAAAAATATTTCCTCACAAACACAAACAGAGCACTACGTCTGTATATGGTCACACACATTGAGGTAAAAAGTTGGAGGGACGCGCCATGTTAACGTAAGCAGTTTATACATAATTGTAAAGAAACAAATATTATTTTCAGATCTGTCTCCTTGTTCATGGCTGCGAACGTCCGCAAGTCGGTAGCTGAAGGCCGGTCGGACGCCATTCCAATATTCCTCCAGGATATCCCGAAATTGTTTCACAGGAAAATTATCCAGCCCGACATCGCTCTTATCACGGTAATTAAATTTATGTTACCTTACTACTTGTATCCCCGAAGGTTAACTTCTCTTAAATTTGGTACGATGCATCAAATGATCTGACTTCAACCCTATCGTTTCATCCACCAAAGGTGCCATGTCTTTGGTCTTTATCCCTAACCTCTAATTGAAGGAATTCTTAGTAATGATATCTAACAGCCCTATTTTTTTTAATGAGTGAAAATAAAATGGTGACGCCGCCTGCACCAGTATACACTGGCGGGGCACCAGTGAGGGATGATAAGTGAAGATGGAGCAGATTAGTTGGCTTATCGTGAGGAATGCAACATTTACTACAATAGTTTACAGAGGGACCGTGGAGGTCAACCTATATACCATACCCCCCCCCCACACACACACACACACACACACACACACACACACACACACACACACACACACACACACACACACACACACACACACACAGCCTAGGGTTACCAATGGGATCTATTCTGAGGCGCCAAAATCTTTTTAATTAATATCAATTTATTATTCCAGTGAAATCTTTATTCTAAAGATCAATATAAACTAAATTTCTGTATATTTTATTCAAATCCGTTCAGTAGTTTTTGTGTTAAAAAGTAACAAACATCCATTCTTCATTACAGACTTTCGCCTAGTTACCCTATTAATATTACATACCTATATTAAAGGTAGGATATAAACTAGGTAATAGAATTTACGCATAGGACGTTTAGTGTCATATTTGCATGTGAATTCAGGTATCACCTCCTGACAGCCACGGATACTGCAGTCTCGGCACCTCTGTTGACTGCGTGCGATCAGCGCTGGTCAACTCTAAGGTCATTGTCGGTGAGTATCACTGAGCAAATAATTTCAAAATTATCTATTGTGAAGTAAAATTATGTAGATACACCATACCACGGTTTAAATTAAACTATTTTCAATTTTACCAAAGGGAGACTTTGTACAAAAGTCGATTGCTTGAGTACCTCTGTCCCATCTGTGTTTCAGCTGTGAAGCAGTTGTGTTTGCATGACTGTGTTTAGATTTGAAGGGTGGGATATGGCGTGAAATTACTGGGTACAGAGAAATAACACCTGAGTCCTCAGGAATGGCAACGCATGGTGGGTATCATGGGCGAAACAGTATACTCTGTTATGTCCATGGTACTGCTCATGTCTATAGGCGACGGTTACATTATTAATTATATTAATATAGAAAAACCGACTTTTAAAGACGGTAATGCTCTTGTATTAAAATTTGGCTTTTCATCAGGTGGCCCGTCAGCTTGTTTGTCATTATAAGTCGTATAAAAAATAAAAAAAAAGTATACCTACAGTGCGAGCATTGTAGCGGATGCACCATACTAATATTGTTATGAAATATGGTTTTATTTGCTTAACGGATGCTTATGTTTTGCGCTGTGGATAACTATAATTGGCTAATATGTAGTAAATGTAATGTAATATGTATTCAATTTTGTAAAAAGCTGTTGTTATCCCAAATAAAATTAATAAATAAAATAAATAAAAGAAAGATATACGATTGTATGAAAACACTTAAATTTCCGTGCACGTCCACGATGTCTCCGCAGTAAATTAAAAGCGTCTCCATACAATTACATACATACATTTGACTCCCTTGTTATAGTTATTTTGGCTGTGAATGTTACGATGTCGTGCCGTGTCGCCGTGAATTTTATAAGAGGGGTTCATTTACGTGATCAATAACTGTTGAAATATTTAGAACTAGCGCTTCAATGTTTTTTTTTTTAATATTAACTATTCTGACGTCAAAGGAAGAGAATTTCTACAAAGTTATGTTTTTTTTTTATACAACTTAGAATGGCAAAAAAGCTGACGACCCACCTGATAGAAAGTGGTAACCGTCGCCTATAGACATGAGGTAGTACCATGGACATAAGAGAGTATACTGTTTCGCTCATGATACTCCCCATGCGTTGCCATTCCTGAGGACTCAGGTGTTATTCCTCTGTACCCTGTAAATTCACGCCATATCCCACCCTTCAAACTGAAACACAGCCATGCAAACACAATTGCTTCACGGTAGAAACACGAATGGGACAGAGGTACCCAAGCAATCGACGTCTATAAGCGACGGTTACCACTTTCTATCAGGTGGGCCGTCAGCTTGTTTGCCATTCTAAGTTGTATATAAAAAAAAATACACATTGTATTTACATTATTTTTACCGGTACCTTTCCTGCACTAGATTACCCGCCAATTAATTGTTTTCTCTCTAACTACACTGGGTTGGCTGGAAGAGATCTCTTTAGAGATAAGCCCTCCCTCGCTAACAAGTTGTTAAACCAATCGCTATATGTATTGTTCAAGTGCAATAAAGAATATATAAATTATATTTAGTTTTTAGCACCAGATGTCACTGTATCACATATCCAGTAATATTTATTTAAATAAAACCTGTTGATTGTTGCAGCTCAAATCAACGCGCACATGCCGCGCACATTCGGCGACGCTATCATCCACGTGTCGCATATCGACTACGCGGTGCAGGACAACGTGCCGCTGCCCGAGCACGGCGCGGACAAGCAGGCCAGCCCCGAGGAGCAGAAGATCGGCGAGCTGATCGGACAGAACCTGGTCGTGGACGGGGCCACGCTGCAAATGGGTGAGTGTGCCGGACGTTACTTGTTGAGCTTGTATTTCCCTGCGTGGGTGGTAGACGAGTGCTTGCGGAACAGTGATATTTCCTCAATAGCAGTGTTTCCCAACTTTTCTTGTGCCATGCCCCACATGAACATGAACATTTCTAAAATGTTTACTCATACATAATTTTTCCCAACAAAGTTTACCTGACGACTCTAATCGCCCAGTTGATATTTTGGTAACGTCAAACGAAATTGTACCTAATAAATATTTGCAGTAATTTTTATAACTTACTTTTTTTTGTGAAATTTTTACACCGATATCTACTCATAGGATTGTTTTTAAATGGCCCGGAGCAAAAGGGTTAAAAATCCCCCCCCCCCCCCCCCCCCTTAACTATCAAATTGCCCCCCTGTGGCGTGGACCCCACGTTGGGAAACACCGCTCTAGAGCGATTAATAATTAATTGTAGTTTTCACATTAATTACAACGTAATATAATAGGTTGAACGGCGGCAGTGTGATGTTGATACCGATAGAAAATACCAGAAGACAAAATCGGAGTTGCTATACGTATAAATATAATGTTGCCAACAGTGAGTGCTAACGGGAACAGTAAATAGATTAGATAGATTGAGTAGCAACAGCGACGTATTTAAGCTACAGCTTACCGTTTCTACCACCAAGACGTCCCCACCATTAATGTCCTCTTGCTGCAAATGCGCAGAATTGGTTAGAAAATGAAGTAAATGGAAAAGTGAGAACTTATACTTTTCATTAATTTTTTTATTAGTTTTATTACTAGCAACACTGTCACTATGGCTGGTGATTCCCCTTAGCAATTTCACGTGCAATTTAATAAACAATATTGATTATTTCTGTTTTCATATTATTAATTCAATTGAATTTTAAATACAGTATAATAATACCTGGTAAAATAATAAAAACAAAAATAATAATAGAAAATTTGTTTATAATTCTAAGGTTAAATTTTGTAACATAATAATGTATTTTATATGTCAAATGGGGCTCCCACCGGCCCAGGGGCCCACAGACCCTAAATGTGGCGCTGAGTAAAAGAGCAATATTTTTTTGATGAGTTATAATGAAATGGTAATCCCGCTTTCGCTTTCGATATACGTTAGCGGAGCCCAGTGCGAGATGATAGATGACAATGAAAGCAGGTTAGTTAGTCTATCGTGACGAATTCCACAAGAATTAACCACGGTGGTTTCCACGGAGAACCGCGTGGTAGTTAACCATTAGAAGTAAGGTACACAGATATTCAACCTTTTTTTTTTTATACAACTTAGAATGGCAAACAAGCTGACGGGCCACCTGATGGAAAGTGGTAATCGTCGCCTATAGACATGAGCAGTACCATGGACATAACAGAGTATACGGTTTCGCCCATGATACCCCTCATGCGTTGCCATTCCTGAGGCCTTAGGTGGTATTCCTCTGTACCCAGTAAATTCACGCCATATCCCACCCTTCGAAACACAGCTATACAAACACAACTGCTTTACGGTTGAAACACGAATGGGACAGAGGTACCCAAGCAATCGACTTTTGTACAAAATCTCCTTTTTAATCTGGTAACCTTTTTTTTTATAAAAACGATTTATATTAGATATAGGTGAAGGATGATTGGTGAGGTTGAAAGTAGGTCAGTTGGCGCCATCGTGACCAATTTATCAATTAGCACGATGGTTTCCAGAAATGATCGAGTAGATTGATGATCTCTGTAAATCAGTAATAATAAAATAATATATATAATATAATACATCCCTTACTCGATTTTTCGAGGGAGTTAGAAATTTTGGTTTATTAGCTCGATGTGGGTCTGTTATTTTTAAAACTATATATGATCACCTGTCATCAGGTATCGGAAGCATCCCCGATGCGGTACTGTCGGCCCTGAAGGACCACAAAGACCTCGGGATCCACTCGGAGATGTTCAGCGTGGGTGTCATTGACCTCGTGAAGCGTGGATGTATCACTAACAGCAAGTATGTTGGCTATTTTTTAAACCAGAACTATTCTTGTGATTTGCTAATAGGTATATTACTCGATTACAGCGCCAATTCTGAATCGATTTTCACAGTTATTTTTTGCAATCGGTAGGGATTATTTCCATGTTGTTCTAATTTTAATTTAATAACGATTATAGCTTCTTTCTCTCTTTGTGTCTTTGCGGAACAAAAACTGTATGTCCATAATATCAATATTATGGATGCCGTGATTTCAAATACTAAATTCAAATTTACAATTACAATCTATATGAAATATCTATTGTTGAATCATAAATAACGTGAGCCATACAGTATTGTAACTGTTTTTAAATACGGGTATGTCTGAATAGTTTCGAATTCAATAGAAGCCCTTATTAATGAGCGTGGTTCATGGTTGTACCGCGAGCAGCACTGAGTGACGCGACCAGCGTGCTGTTTGACGCTATGCGTTCGAAATTAGTCAGGCAACCCCGAATTTAAAACGTGGGTAAAGCAAAAGCAATTTTGCTTATGATATGAAACATTTAATTTTTAATATAATATTAATATGAAACATCAAATTTTTTTACTGTTGAAGTTGCTTTTTTGTAACAATATTGTTGTTCGTTTTTATTTTTTATAATCCGTTAATTTAGCTTCTAAATTTTTTGTCGTTTTCGATCCAAGATTCTATGAAAATAATGTTAAATTTTACAGTACTCAAGAAGTATAAAGTCTGTTATGAAATTAGTAACAGATTTAGTTGCATAAATCTATCTTGTACATAAAAACATCTGTTTAATTTTTAACTGATTTAAAAAAGACGTTGTTGACAACTTGTTTCTATTTTTTTTTTTTATGTTTGTTACCACATAACTCCGTCAGTTGTAGACCGATTTGGAATTTTTTTTTATCTCAAAAGATTAACTTTCAGTAGTTTAGTTTATAAATCAAAATAACTGGTTATAATAAAATAACTATTTTTTTTTTATGATTTAATATTATGTAATGTCATTTACAGGAAGAAAAAGCATAAGGGACGCATTGTTGGCAGTTTCCTGGTGGGCAACCGGCAGTTGTATGACTTTGTTGATAACAATCCTTTCATTGGTAAGTTCTTTTAATACTATAAATGCTAAAGTTTGTAAGAATGCATGAATGAATGTGTGTTTGTTAGTCTTTCACACAAAAACTACTGGACGGATTAGAATGAATATTGGTTTACGGGTAGGTTATATTCTATTTTAGCTCATTGTTTAATTATACTTCCTTTAATTACTGATTCACGCAGGTAAACCCGCGAGACACAGCTAGTATTATATCTCTGTTTAAAATACAATTTACAAACTCTAAATAGACTCTAAATAGTAGGTATATTAAAATAGATCCTCGCAAGATTCTCACGTATGTGTTTCTCCATTTATTACTAAGTCAAGGATTTTGCATTACAAGGATTTTGATACGCGTTTCTCTATCATTTAGATATTTATTTCGGAAAAATTCTGTAATAAATATCATATATAAATAAAACATTTTATGCCACTTATTGTTACATTAGCAATAAGGAACACAAACTGTTTTCCCAACGTGAAAGAATTTTAAAATCGGTTGAGTAGTTATTATGTTTATCCGTTACAAACAAACAATCAAACCTTTCCTCTTTATAATATTTGTGTAGTCTAATTTGTTGTTGTTTTTTTATTATTATTATTTTAATACACGTGTGGAGTTCGGTCGCTTATTCGACACAAAACTGTATCAATCTGCTCGACCTTGATAATACTTGTAGGATGTCAATAACCTCTTCTAATGTGAAGAGAATTTATTGGGCTTTTGTGATAAACACCTCCGCGAATTAGCTTTTTTGTTGGTTTCGTGTACTTTTTTTGTATTTTTTTTTTGTTGAAAATCATATACTGTAATATATTTAATCGTAACGGCTAAAAGTTATTTAATTAACACATTTATACGGACAAAGCCGTGTAGTGGTGGCATAAAATAGGCCATCCCTTCCTTTTCCGTGTTTGTCGTAAGAGGCGACTAAGATAGTTTATAGTCGAGGGATGGGCAGCAGCGTCCCACTTAAAACATCACCAAAAGCCAAACTGCGGCTGTTAACCTGCCTACCAAGCGTGGCAACTACTGGCAATATCCTCCTTTTGGGAAAGACTTTATTCAGCAGTGGATACAACTTTTTTTTTATACGACTTAGAATGGCAAACTAGCTGACGGCCCATCTGATGGAAAGTGGTAACTATCGCCTATAGACATGAGCAGTACCATGGACATAACAGAGTATACTGTTTCGCCCATGATACCCCCCCATGCGTTGCCATTCCCGAGGACTCGGGTGTTATTCCTCTGTACCCTGTAAATTCACGCCAAATCCCCACCCTTCAAACCGAAACACAGCCTTGCAAACACAACTGCTTCACGGTAGGAACACGAATAGGACAGAGGTACCCAAGCAATCGACTTTTGTACAAAGTCTCTCTGGTAAAAATAACATAAGGTAACATACGAACAAAGAGACTTGTTACAACCAGTGTGTGTTACTTCCAGAGATGTTGGAGATTGACTACGTGAACAACACGCACATCGTGTCCTTACAGCCGGACATGACGGCCATTAATTCGTGCATCGAGGTCGACCTCACCGGCCAAGTGTGCTCCGACTCTATAGGTGAGAGACCATAGATATTTCTGTAGAACTATAGCTACATATTTTTTTAAAGCTATAACTACTTTTAAAACTATATTAATTTTTTCGCTACAATTCAAATTTATACTTTTTAAAAGTGTGATTTTTATTTCACATACTTCTTTATGCATGTATTTTGTATATTACAGTGGTACCTCGACATAGGAGTTTAATTTGTTCTCTAACATTGCTCTTATGTCAAATTGCTAGTATCTCGAAGCAATTTTCCCCGTTGAAATTAATTTAAATTCATTAAATAATTCTAGCTCTCAAAAACCACGTTTTTGTCATGTGTTTTTGAATAAGAAAAATGTATTTACAAGAAGACATATTTATATATAACTCACACACTTTGCTTTGTTGTTGATTTCACACTTTAATTTAATAGACATCTTCTTCTTCGGACCCATGGTTTTAAAAATAAATGTGATAGATGATGTTTTGTAAATATACAAAAAGCAAAAAACGCGAACCCAACTTATCAAAAATGCTTCGAAAACAAGGGAAATAAGAACACAGACTGAGGTCTAGTCTAAGATGGAAGAAAATGTTAGACACTGCACACGACTCCAACATGCGCCCCGCACGTTAGTCTCGTGTACAGCGGTGTTATGCGCGATTCCTTGAGATACGCTCAAACCTTGCTCTCATCTCAAAGCAAAATTTTGTTCACTCGATGGCTCATATCTCAAAACACTCGTTTATCGAAGTACCACTGTATATATGTTTATGTGTGTGTATGTATGTGTATGTATACCTAATGGAACATGCAAACCGTAGTACTCTTAAAATATAATGGAAAAATGACAAGAAAAAAAATGCATGCGTTTTCTGACATTATTTTTAGCAGTCTCTTGTACCTAATCTCAATTTTACCACACTCCATATCCAGCCCTAATAATATTCATATAAATATTCTTTCATAAATGATGTGGCAACATTTATATGGAATGAATTTAATGAGCGAATTCTCCTATTCAGGTACACGTATGTACTCGGGCTTCGGGGGACAAGTGGACTTTATCCGGGGTGCTGCTGAAGCTGTGGATGGGAGGGGCAAGCCGATCATCGCTCTCGTCTCCACAACCAAGAAGGGGGAGAGCAAGATCGTGCCTACGCTTAAAGTTGGTAAGTATCCACCAATCGCAAATATAACAATTATGTACAGGACGGAGGTAAATGTTAGTCGTGAACAGCTTGTGTCTGAAATCGAGAGAACGTTAACAGGCGACTCTGATTGGGCACAAGCTTGTGCGTTCGATGGTTTCCACGGAGGTCGACCTGACAGGATATATTGCTAGCAATGGGACTAATAGTCCGCATTACTAACAATCCCTCCCCTCTTATAAATGGGGTTAATATTGAGAAATTCATGCATTCATCCTCACCTATCATCCCTCACTAATACCACACCAGCGTATATCGATAGCGTAGGCGGGATTACCATTCCATTTTCATCAATAAAAAAAAAAAAACTACGTTCATTATGCTATCAATGTGAAGTTTGTACTAAAATAAGACATCATAGAAAAAGGCAAAGGCACTCCTTTTTCCAATTCAATCAAGAAAAAAATCTTTAGAATACGACGGTATGCCAATCGATACGTTAAGTATAAATTAATAACAATAGTATCACGCGCGGGAGTCGTTCGATGTTTTAATATCATAACATCATCACGGTTTCCAATTTTAATTGTCTATATAATTGGCCAAGTAATATTTGTATATTAATTATCGATATCAAACGATATGCACGTGAAACGAATAACTTCCATGAAGGTTATATGTAGGTCGAAATAATATTTGAATAGTTGTGGAACCTTTTAAGAGAAACCGCGCTTTATTGATTTACGAGATTTTTTTTTTTTTTTTTGGTAGGTCTGGGTCACGTAATTGATAGAACGATCCGTCCTCGCTATTTGATACGGGCAAAGAGTTAGCTCGAAATATGGGAAATAGACTCGATCATTTTCGAGTCTATCGCCATATTTCGTTTTACGCATAGGATATGATTTATCGATTTATTCGATCGGATCGATTTTGAACTGTCATTTCTTTAAACCTATTTCTAAAATTAAAATTTCAAACTAATATCACATCGGAATCTTTATTGTAAAGGATAATTATTATATATATATATATATATATATATATATATATATATATATATATATATATATATATATATATATATATATATATATATAAAATATTAGAGAAATGGCGAATCGGACCTATTGTCATTGGATTTTGAATTAATCTGTAAGTATTTTGAACTGGCTTCTTTTACTTTACAAATGGCAAGCGAATCAATCTATTGAATCTGTTGGAAGCGAGTCCTTAATTTTTTTTTTAATAGTAGTTTTTAAATTGGTACCTCCATTTGAGCTATCGGTATACGCTGGCGGGGCACTAGTAACATGATTGGAAATGAAAGCAGCTCATCAAAAAAAAAAAAAAAGGGATTAACCACGATAGTTGATGAATTCGACCATCTATACGATGCTCCGAGTCCCGCTCAATCCATGATAGCTCTATACGTAATCCATAAAGGACAAGTCAAATCACATTTTCTTTCACTTTAGTTACTCTTTTCCATTCCTTTGTAATTTTTGTACTAGATTTGTCATATTTCCTTGTGTGTGTATTTCATTTGAATTATTCACTTGTCATTGTATATTTTTATTTATGGTGCAATAAAGAGTTAAATAAATAATAGTTGTCAGCGGGAACGGCATGGAAATCGTCCTGATGGACCTCGTTACTAACAATCCTTTTACCTCGCGAGTACAAGATTTGAAGTGAGACATTGGACGTTGCTATCTCATTCTAATTCGCTGGCGATGACGATTCACTTGTCTACAGAGCCTGTATGCCTCCGTGTGATTTCACTGCCATATATTTTATTCTACTGCTCTTTGCTTTAGGTATGATTAAACAGCCATCCAAGTATAGCTACTTAACGATGGAAATTTATATACAAAAGGCGTCTAACTTATCTGTTTATAATTATAATTAATTCTCTCTATCCAAATATTACTAAAACGAAATCGCATGAACCAATATTATTCTGTAATTTTATTATTTTATTTTTAATTTTACAATTTTTCTTTTCGCCAAGTTTACTTAGAGAAAACAATAAAGAGACATTTATTTATCGTTATTTATTTATTTCTTTATTCATTAGTACAAATATGTGTACATGGCGCAATTAATGCTAAAAGCATTCTCTCCCAGTCAACCATAGGGAAGTGTCAGAATACTCAAATGCGGTATTAGTAATTATTGATATACATACATACTAAAATTACATATATAAAGGAATAAATATATATAAATAACAAATATAATTAGTTATTTGTCCGGATAATAGTTATGGTTTCTTAGCTAATAAAAATTAATAAATGTTCTTACAGGTGCCGGAGTAGTGACCACCCGCGCTCACGTCCATTACGTGGTGACTGAGCAAGGCATCGCCCATCTCTTCGGGAAGACCCTCAGGCAGCGCGCCTACGAACTGATCAACATCGCACATCCCGACCACCGCGAAGCGTTAGAGAAAGCAGCATTCGAACGCCTCAAATGTATGCCGTCGCCTTAAAAAAGACTTTGTACTCTATAATTATTTATACAGGGTTAGTAAGAAAAAATCCGACTCGAAACAGCAGAATGGCTTTCTTAAAATTGTACCACAAACTGTTATTTTTTACTACCATTTGTGAAGCAGAAAATAAATCATTCATTCATTCATACAATCGAAATGAATAAATAAAATATGAAAATGAACTATAAAACATTATTTTTATATTTCATTTTGATATTTTCTTTTCATACAAATCGCGCCATCGCAATCTGTTCAGTATGAAAGATTTTTTCATCTATGTCTAATTTTTTTTTATATTACCACTATGGACAAAAGTGTTTCACAAATTTTAATTAGGTTTCAATTTGCTTTACAATTTCCTACTAATCCTATATGAAGAACGCGAATTTTAGTGACTGACGTGTCAACAAACGAATATCTGTTTTAGTAACATTTTTACCACATACACTATGCTTTTATTGTAATCAGTATAAAATAGAAATATAGACGGAACGTAATAGTGACTGAATTTTTTAAATTAATCCTACTATTTTAGTAGTTTTAGAGTTTCACTATATACATTGTGACACAGCTGTGGCGTCAGCTAAAAGAGCTTGTTGAATAGTTGTAAACCCCACTGCCATTAGTGCATCTGGCATTGTCAGTATTTTTTCAAATCTATTTGTCAATTTTCCAGGGAATTTGCATTTCTAAACATTTGTATTGGCTAATTGTTATATTAGATATTTAAGACGTTTAGCATTATGCTAGTCTATTCCTTAATGATATGCCTTGAATATGTAAAAGGACTGTAATAATTGTGTATCCAGAGATAGCATAGTTTAAGCTAAAATCTATTTTGTTATGTTCTTGGTTAGGTCAATATGAATGGGAGTTACTCAAGACAGTATATTGTTAAAATAGTAAGTATTCATTTCATAAGTGAGAAAAGGCCTAAAATTGTCTAAAGAGTACCTATCAGTCATTGTTTATTTTTTCACCTCTCCATTCATATTGTTCTAAATATTCACAACTATAATTTTAAGCTTCTTATCGAATTTATTTACCGAAATAACAATAAATAGTTTTTTTTTGGATTGTATTTTTACTTTATTTATTCAAGTAAATTTTATCTATGTGGCAACATTGTATTTTGCATAAAAAAATTACGTTAAAATAAAATAACTAAATTGAATAATATTGTTTTTATTTCCCCGTTAATTTGAATATCGATGCATAGTTTCCCTTAAAGACAGATTAGTAGATTGTTCCCACGAGCATGTAATACGTTCAACACAACTACGATAATAATAAACAAATACCATCAGATACAAACATGAGCACATTTATTTTTTATTGAAATAAAACCAACAGCTATAAAGTTACACCATAAAATACAATAGTGAAGGCAACAGCAAATTATAGGATTTGA
This sequence comes from Galleria mellonella, assembly GCF_026898425.1. NCBI lineage: Eukaryota > Metazoa > Arthropoda > Insecta > Lepidoptera > Pyralidae > Galleria > Galleria mellonella. The sequence continues at coordinate 3,775,258 of NW_026442082.1, read as the reverse complement.
CAAAAACAACATTGAACAATATTTATTTATATGTCGTCTTGCCGGTTCGCTTCTACTGAGCCCGCAGATTGTACGCTACCAAAAAGTGTAAAATGGACTTGACCACTCAGTTTTTGTGTTGATTAGATATACAAGTTCAATTATCATTATTATTTATTAAAATGTCTCATTCACTAAATGACTATGAATACTTTTAGTCCAATATGTTTATGCTCTTTGTTTCTTAGATGCGGCAACATATTTTAATAATAAATGATAATTTATTTACTACTATTTTAAATAATCGTTCTATAAAATTACGACAAAATTAATATTGCAGACTGATGTAACATCAGTCATATTAATTCTTCTTTTAAATATTTGAGGATTTATATATTATTATCTATATTCATTTTTCACGGCGACGACTGCTGCAAATAGCTTGGACTGCCTTTCGAACTAACGTTTCCATTCTAAACGAACTGAAAATCACAGAGAGATTGTCGTCAACTGTTTGTATACGAATTCTCAAGTACTTCGGCCATATCATCCGGAATGAAGATTGTATGGAACGTCTAGTCGTCCAAGGAACGGTACAAGGCAAACGTTTTCGGGGTAGATCACCAACGCGATACACTGACCTCATCAAAACGGCCACACAGCTGTCTATTGTGGAATGCTCTCGCTCGGCGGCGAACAGAAGTAAATGGAGACATATTGCAAGGACCTGAAATGCGAAGGAAAGCCTCATCGACGATCCACTGTCATTGTGAAAACCACGACCACTCTGTCAAGAGTGTATGACTGAAGAGAGATATTCATTTTAAATGCCTTGCGAAATAGGTGATAAACAAATTAATTAGGTATTATAGTAGCGAAAGTCAAAGGAATGTTTACAAACATCTCTTTTTTATTGATGATAATGGAATGGTTTTTTTTTTAAATGGGTGATAATGAAATGGTGACCCCGCCTGCGCTATCGGTATACACTGACGGAGTACCAGTGAGGGATGATAGGTGAGGATGAACCAAGTCAGCCCGTCGTGATAAATACACCAGAATTTCAGCTCGATGATTTTCAGGGAGAGCCACGTGGAGGTCAACCTGACAGACTATATTGCTAGTAACTGATTGTTTAGACTCCATTACTAGCAATCTCTTCCATCCTTATCTAATGGTTACCCCACCTGCGCTAACGGTATACATTGGCGGAGCACCAGTGAGGGGTGATAGGTGAGAATGAAAAGGCTCAAGATCAGTTAGCCCATCTTGATAAATACACCAGGAATTCAGCACAATGGTTTCCAGGGGGGACCACGTGGAGGTCAACCTTATGGACCATATTGCTAGCAATGAAATTGATTGTCCGCATTACAACAATTATTATCATTATTTTTTATTCATTATTTTTATTATTAAGCATTATTAACAATCTCTTAGCTAGCTATTAAATTATAAAATTAATTATGATAAAGTACCTACGTACCATAATTTATCATAATTTTAGGGTTTAGCTACTGTAAACGATGGTGCTGCCTCTGCACAGCAATAGAGGAACTAAAATTACTCTATGAGTAGTTTTTCGTGTACTTACGCCCATTGACGCATTAAAATTATTTTTCAGTGAGGCGTCACCCTTTAAAAAGACACATATGCACGTACTCTTAAACATATTTTACGACGACGACGAAGACATAACTTATTTGGCGTGTAATAACTGTTTAAAAAAATATTATATATGTATAATTTTTCATTTATTTTATTTTTTACTTTCAAATATAGTGCACTCAGTACATAAAATATAATATTAAAATAATTCTGAAAAATGATTTTTTAATTCATAATTCGTAACAGTAATAAAAACGAATGTAATAAAATAATATTTTATGGTATACATAAAGATAATATAATACTACCTACATCTGGTACATATTTTATACAATAATTTAAATGACAAAAATTACTATTTTTTTTTAAATAGAAGAAACAAATAAGCTAATTGCGGCTTATTTGATGGTAAATAATTACCGCCGCTCATGAGCACTCACAACATTAAGGAATTGCAAGTGTTCCATGCTTTTTAAAAAGGAGTAATCTCTTTTCTTGAAGGTTACGATATCGTATTGATTCGAAAATATAACTGCTGGAAATTGATTTCAGATACTAAAAATTAAAACTACTGAATTTGAGGATCTTTTCATCGTTTTCATGCTTGATTTTCTGTTTATATACAGAAAACGGATTATACAGGATAACCGAATCAGAATATCTTAAATACATAAATTTTTCCGAGATATTCATTGGTCTATTTAGATTCACAATAAATTAGTATTGGTGTAGTCCAACCAAAACCGTGTCAATTAAGTAAGTCGAACTCAACCACAAAATATAGAAATTGTGTCTCGACTTTAATTTGTTTCAATCCATAGACTTAGTAATATATTATGTACTAATTCAACCACTATGGCATTTTAATGTCAAATAAAAGAAATGTTGCCAAATTGGCAATAGTGGAAGTTACATTTTCTGTAATTCTCTTTATGCAATTGATTAAAGGAAATTATCTGCGATTTTTGTTGTAGATATATAATTCACAATGTTTGTAGACTTATTGAACGTATTTTTAAACAGATATATTCTTTTTTTGTACAATCTTAAGATCTTTAAAAATATTTGAAAGTTTAAGTTTCTTGTTTTTGACAGTCGTATTAATTTTATGACAAATAAAAGTAAGTAGTTTATATATTAATATAGAGTCTGACAACCCTTTTCAAGAAAAAAACAATTCAGCACTAGCCACGAATTCACAAAATAAATAATGATAGTGTGTCAGAACTTGTTTTTAGTGTTTATTTGAGTTTTTTGTGATTTTTTTTACAAAATTTTGTTATATCTGTTAAATACACAATCCATCTTTCGCTATGACGTCGTTTCAACAAATGCTCGCTTTTAGAAAAGAACTGGTAATCATAGGAAAATACAGGATCATTCGTAGAATTGGTGGTGGTTCCTTTGGAGATATTTACTTGGGAATAAACATTTCTAATGGGGAGGTAAGTTAATTTTTAAATATTTTATGATATCTTCAATTTGACCTTTATAACTTGTCATTGAAAAATGTGCTATTGTGAAATAAAGTATCATCTAACGTCTGAATGTTAACCTAGATCTTGTTACATTGTCAGATTAACCAGTTACTATTTAAATTAGGGTTGCCACTGACCGACCAATCTGGTGTCTTTTTTCTGAACTTTTATGAGGTATAATAGAGATTTTGAAATATATTAGAATGATTAAAGTTTTAGGTATGTATCTATATAAAACTTGCCTCTAAAAGTATGAATCATTCGCAAGTAATGAATATGTTATGAATATAATTAATAACTAAAATGGTTAATTATATGCGTCTTTTGAAGGTTGTCTGTCTGTTTTTTTCTTACTTTTTTTACTTATGAAAGATTGAAAGGCCTAAATTATTTATTTTTTAATACCCATTTTCTTATATTTAAAGATCTACATTGCAATCTGTAAAATGAATCTGCTTTAAATGAATTTATAAACAATATCTTAAGTATGTAATAGTATTATAACAATTATGCAATAACTATATCTGACTTATATTTTGTTTATCATTAACAAAAGTTTTAGGTATTTGTTACCATAGATGTAGAGATAAATGTTGTAAGTACTTCTTTTATAAAAAAAACATTGTGTCTTACTGTTAAATTACTCATCTTGATATTGTGAACGTAATTTATTATTAGGGAATTTCATCTTATATTAAAAACATACAAAAATATTATCTGTTATGCCATTCTCATCAATTCTTTTGACCTTAATTGTATGTAGGAATTCTGAATACAAATTAAGCCAGAGTTACATAGTTACTGTTCATAATTTTGACCCTAAATTGAATTGGAGAGTATATATAGTTGAGGCATTAACAAATATATTACATTACCAATCTCATCTTTACACAGCAATGTCTTAATCACTGGTTTTCAGGGAGATCATATGAGGATTAATCTAATGGGATATATTGCTGGCAATGGGGTTTTTATAGTCCATAATTATCAATCTTGTCCGTTTTCTAGTTTTTTCTGTTTTATTTTCTGTAATGTGTAGCTACTTGTATATATGTAAACTCATATCGTCATAGTCGTAGAATACTGACAGATCTTTATATATAATCTTTGTCAGATCCGTCAGTATTTTACGACTATGATGATATGTTACAGAATTATGTTAGAAATCAAAGTACTTAATGATAGATCAAAATATTTTCACTTTCATGTAATGCCATACATTTATTATTTATTTATTTATTTATTTATAATATATACATACATTTCAAATCTTTTGCAACTAAATAGGTTACGTTACTTTTAATATATGTTAAATAAGTATTTTTCAATAACCTAGAAAATGTGCGATCTTTTAAATTGTAAAAATGTACAATTTCGTTTTCAATACCTATCAAAAATATTACCATTTAAACAAAGGATTCTACCAAAATGGTATAATATTTTTATTGCTGGCAATGTGAAAAATGAAGTAAGTTATCGTTTAGAAATCTGTATGTAATCTTCTGATATTGATTGCAATAGATTATAATACAAATTATCTAGGATTAAATTATCTAATTTCAGTTTTACGTAAAATAATGATAAAAATAAAATAATTTATAAATTGCAATAAATATGTTAAAACTAAAAACTTTGATATGTAAATCTAAACAAAATGGCCTACATAATGTTACTATTTCTATGTCCTACATTTTTATATTTCCGAACGCAGGACGTCCATTCAGCCAGTATCGTAAAATGTAACCAATAATTTATTGTTGTTTTATTTCGATTGTGAGTGATTTTGTGAACGATATATTATTAAATATTGGAATTGACACAAGATTTTAAAAAAAATATCGAAAATGTCGATTACACTTTCGGCAAACAAGGAAACCATTGTTACTGGAAAATATAAAATACAGAAAAAAATTGGTTGTGGATCATTTGGAGATATTTTTTTAGCTATCAACGTTGTCAACGGAGAGGTAATAAATTGTTTTGTTGATTCTTTCTTACCTAAGTTGTTTTTACTTATATCGTTACATTTGTGAGTGCAGCGACATGGCATTGATATCGCGTACCTATTCCAGCCGCTTCTATTAGTTGGAGAGGGGGGGGGGGGGTATTCGTAGATTAGTTCGACATCGACTTAAGTATTTGTGAAGACTACAGATGGTGTTTTGGTACCTAACTTATATATAGTTGAACTTCGTTCTAAAACCGGATTTAAACCAGAAATCAAAAATACGTAAATATAAGTTAATTAATAAAAAACAACTTTGGTTTATTAATAAATGCTTGTGATTTTATTCCGAATTCTTCTAATTTTATGCTTTTTACGGTATTTTTTTTAATGGGTGATAATAGAATGGTAACCCCACCCGCGCTATCGGTATACACTGGCGGGGCACCAGTAAACAATGAAAGGTATATGAGAGGATGAAGCAGGTCAGTCAGCCCATCGTGACGAATTCAACAAGAATTGTTCACTATAGTTTCCAGGGGGAACCACGTGGAAGTCGACCTAATAAGGCAAATTGCCAGCAATGGGGCTATCAGACTCCATTGCTAACAATTCCTTTCGCTCCGTTTTCCTTTTTATTGTTTAATTCTTTCGAATAGGTAGGTATCTAACTATGATGGCTCTATATTTAATGTAAAATACATTAAGTTTATTTATTTATCGTAGCACGATATGTTCAGTTATCATATTTCTGTTGTGATACAATAAGAAAGCAAGATGTATGTAAATGTGAAGATTTTTTGTTATAATGTTGTGGACGTCGTGCTTGGAATGACGTTATCATGGATGTTCATCCATGGTAAAAAAGTTTATTATTTTTTAAATGGGTGAGAATGGGGGGTAACCCTGCCTGTGCTATCAGTATACGCTGGCGAGTCACCATTGAGTTGTGATAAGTAAGAATTAAACTAGGTCCGTAATTCTGACGGACCCAACAAGAATTAATCACGATGATTTCTAGGTGGAACCGCGTGGAGGTCGACCTGACAAGGTATATTGCTATAAATGGGGATTAACGTCCCTATTACTAACAATCAATCTCCCCCGAATTCTATATATTTTTCTCTTTTATCATATCGTTACTGTAACATCGTACTATATCGTGTCGTCTGTACCTATTATAAAAATACGCAACATACCTACTAATCTTGTTGCTTAAAAAGTAATTTTAAATAAATGAAATATGAAGAGTTTAATAAGTACTTAAAAGCAATTATAACAGAAAGAACATTTGTACAAGTGTAAACTGTATATGTTTTATATATTCTTTATTGCACTTGTAAATTACAATGTTAATGTTTTGTGATTCTTTAAAACAAGTCAGATGTAGATATTTGATTTATATAACGACACCAAAAAGAATAAAACCTTGCTCCTGCTGGTAGAAATTGCGGAATAACTAAATAGAGAAACTAGACAACTGTTAGATCAATACGTGAGTTACTTTCCATCCGCACGTATCTAGTATACAGTGGTAAAAATGTCAACTTGTCTATTAAAATATGTTTACTGTTAGGATTATTTGTTTATCATTGCGTAGCATTAAATTTTACGCGTTTTTGATAAATAAACATATGTGTTTATTAGAACGTATGCGTATAAACGCGTAAAAATATAACAACTTATAAAACTTAGAGATAAAAAGTAAAAAAATAAAATAAAGAAATCTAATCACATGTTATTATTGTTTACAATTATCATGTAGATACGAGTATAGTTACAACCTTATATTATCTATAATTTATCATTATATTAAGTAATGGAACATGATTATATTGATTAACTTAAAAGTAAGACCGTGTGTAAGCAACTGGATTCTCTCACGTCGGTAACAATAGGTATGCGTAGTGGTATTTCCACTTGAAATTTGGAAATATTCAATTACTGTCCAAAATTTTATTCTGCGCAAAAAGTTTTTTTTTTTTTTTTAAGAGAATAGACTAGAAGTAACGATGTTAAACGCTTAACGCACGTGGATTTGAATTTCGATCGAACTATTTTATAATCGGCGTCGTTCAAAAATGGTTTCAATGACTGAGTCAATAGGGCTTACTGGTGTTACTTCTTTTAAGCCTATATAAAAATAGTATCTATTTTTTTATAGGTGATAATGAAATAGTAACCCCACCCGCGCTATCGGTATACACCGGCGGGGCACTAGTGACGGATGATAGATGAGGATTAAACAGGTCAGTTAGCCCATCGTGACGAATTCAACGAGAATTGTTCACGATGGTTTCCAGGGGGAACCACGTGGAGGTTGACCTGATATTTCTAGCAATGAGGCTGTCAAATTCCATTGCTAACAATCCCAATAGCATCTATTAGCGATGCTAGTTTTTTTTTTTTTATTATTTCAGCCGTTAACTGTCCACTGCTAGGCATAAGCCTTCCCCATAAGACAAGTTTTGCCAGTAGTTACCACGCTTGGTATACGGGTTGGTAACCGCAGTTAGGCCTTTAAGGATGTTTTAAGAGAGACGCTGCTGCCCATCCCTCGCCCTCCATTAATCGATAGGAAGGGGTGGCCCATTCTATGCCAAGGCACACACGGCGATATGCTAGTAATATTCCTCGTCAGGTCGAATTCTACATGGTCTCCGTAGAAACCATTGTTCTTTATTCTTTCTTTATTCTTTATTGTACACAAAACATAATGTTAATCACAATTCATTATAAACATAATGTACAAAGGCGAGCTTATCTCTAATAAGAGATTTCTTCCAGCAAAACCAACAAAGTGTTGTTAATTTTCGATGAGTTCACCTGTCTTGACCTGCTTTCTTCCTCACCAGCAGGCGAGGTTACCATTCCATTTTAATTTATAAAAAAAACTGGCCTTGAATGTGACTTAAACGATGTCACTCAATCAAGTCGACCTCCACGCGGTTTTCCCTGGAAACCATAGTGGTTAATTCTTGTTCAATTGATCAATACGGACCAACTGATCTGCCTTCAACTTCATCTGTCACTCTTCACTGGTGCCCCGCGGACGTATACCGATAACGCAGGCGGGGTTATCATTCCATCTTCATCCATTAAAAAAAAAAAAACTTAAACGATGTTGAAACTAGGGCACGGATTCCGGAACTCCCAAATTATTGTAATTTCGAAATTTCAAATAAATGCAAAATGCGAAAACATACCAAAGGATACTTGGATCTCTCTGTCGGATTTGTATTTCTGCTGTGGAGCAGTTGTATTTGCATGGCTGTGTTTCGTTTTAAAGATTGGAATATGGCAATGAAATTACAAGGAAATAGACATGCAAGAGTACGCATGCATGAGCAGTTCTCAAGAATAGCAACTCATTAACCCTTTCAGAACTGGCGTGCACAATTTTAGACATAAAATATAATTTAAAAAATAAATATTAAACTCTCAAGCTTTCCGATTGAAAAAGAGTTGTATTCATTTGTTCACTAATAAACTACTCAATTTAGTACTACTTACGAAGTTTTTTAGCATATTTTAGCGTTTTTCGACAATTTGCGACCAGAGCCCCCGTGCGTGATTTCAACTGTACCGGTGAGCTTTTTATTTTATTTAAAAAAAAATTAAATTAGTGCAAGAAATCATCTGGAAACATTATAAACGGATATCTAATTTTATTGAGGTTATGTGTAACGTAATATTTGTGTATTTTTTTATCACCTTATATTGGTAATCTCGATTTTTATATTTGTACTCAATTGTTCCCATCAGGACTCAACCGAGCTTTTTCTCATTGTTAACGTTTTTTTTTTACGAAAATATGTTTTGTTTATATTTTTAACGTTTTGCTAATTATGTTACTAAGATAAATATATAAAATGAATTATGCTATTGTTTACTTATACTTTCAGATGCAAAAACACCAATATGTTCTCATTGGAGGCGTTACAAGCATTAGATGAAGGAGATCTTTCTGACTTGTTGTTATCATCTGATGACAATGATAATTATTATGGAGATTCAATTAGTCCAGCACCCTTAACTGCTAGAGTTAGCACAGATGTCATTCACCAAAACCAAAGGGAGTTACATCCACCTGAATCTGATGACAATGAAGGACCTAGCAAATTGTATGTCGGCGTTCTTCTGGTTTACTTTGACAATTATTTTTCATCATACCATTTACTACAAATCCTAAAACAAAAAGGTATTATGGCCGCATGTACAGCTCGTATTAACAGATTTGTTAAACCACCGTTTTTAAGAAACAAATAAAAAGCCTATGGGTTTTTCTCAAGAAGTATGTAGCAGAGATGGAGATGTAACTGTTGTAAAGTGGTTGGACAATAAGGTTATCTATCTGACTTCCAATTTTGTTGGTGTACGTGAAAAGGACTTGGTAAAGAGATGGTGTAAAAAAGAGAAGTGATATATTGAGGTTGAGCGACCTGAGGTCGTAAAGCGCTATAATCATGCAATGGGTGGCGTTGATTTATTAGATCAACTTATGAGCTATTACAGAACATTTATAAAATAAAAAATGGACTCTGCGTATGATATTTCAGCATTGGATCTGGGAGTTCTTCAGGCATATCGAAAATACCAAATGGATAACGACTTATTAGGCATGTCAAAAAAGCAACGATTTGCTTTACTTTCGTCGTCGCTTGGCTGATAATTTGGTGCTACAAGATAAATTTTCTATCGTCAAAAGAGGTCGACCAAGTAGCAGTAGTAGCTCAACGATGCAAATTATACCAAGAAGGCCAGGAGAGATTCGCCCTGCAGCTGAAATAACTCGTGACGGTGATGGGCATTTCCCAACCCATGATGATGGAACTGGGACTAGGTGTAAAATGGTGGGATGCAAGGGAAAATCCCGTGTCAAATGCATAAAGTGCATAGTTAGTTTATGCCTAACTAAAGACAAGAATTGCTTCTTGGCCTTCCACACATAGATAAAGATATATTTTTTCCTAATTATTGTTCTTACTGTTTTTGTATTTGTGCCAATGACTGATTATGCCAAAAAAAAAACGAATAAATGTTTATTTTATTTCATAGAAAGAATTTACTTAGTTAATTTATGTATAATTTTGGAATAAAAATGTTTTTAAATTGATATTATTTCATTTCATAACAACTTTGCATACCTTATTCTTATTACTATGTAGGACGGGAGTCCACATTTGTGCACATTAAGAAAAACTAGATTTCCTCGAAAAATGTAAAGCAAATTTTTTTTTATTTTTTTATAGTCTCCTTATTATGCTTTAGATACATGGAATTTTCCAAATCCATCGGAAGAAAAAAAAATTCAGGTCTGAAAGGGTTAATAGTATCATGAGAGATACAGTATGGATATAACAGAGAGACAAGAATACCACTGAACATTCATGTCTATAGGCGACAGTTACCACTTTCCATTAGGTGGGCCGTCAGCTCGTTTGCCATTCTAAGTGGTATAAAAAAGGACTTGGCAGTTGCGAGAGAATCGCCTTTATAAAAATTATGGTAGCATTATCCAAGTGAATGATGGAATCCTGAAGTAAATCCGCCCATATTTATTATATTTAACTATTCTTAACCTGCGGCTTGGCCCTAAAAGTTTGTTTGTCGACGATATGGTTTATCTGGGTAACAAATTTTATTAAATTTCGACAATTTTTTTTGCGTTATATAGTCACGAATTTCTATAAATATACTAACACTTACAAATTTTTACATTGATAATAATAATAATTAGATGCGTAACTACAATAGTTATAGCTCTTGTGTGTATTTTTTTTTTACTAAAATTACCATACATCAATAAATCTTTATTTATATATATGTATAGGTGTATTTATATATATGTATGTTAATTTATTTTTTTAATTTGATAATAAGTACTTATAATTATTTTCCTTAATGTTTTACTGTATTAACTTTCTTAATTATACAATATTATCGTACTTGTACAACGATTAGTCCATTACCTTAAGGCTGTTTTGGAATTTTTGCTCTCAGTTATGAGATCGCCTTCTTGTACTTATACAACTGTATCGTTAAAATTATTAATCGTCTTGCTTATTGCCTATATTGTATAATGCGAATAAAGTATACTCATTTATTCATTCCAATCGAAAATTATGTCGGTTTTCGCGAGGGCACTGTCTTCACTAATAATTATTATACTATACTTAGTATTTATAAATATTTATTTAAGTATTAGTAATTATAATTTATAAATAAAAACAATGAGTTGAAGACTGACAAAATTAATGCAATACTAATGACGTAATTAATACAACGAACTAACATAAGAATGAACTGTTGTTTGATAAAATGTACCTAGTACCTAATACCATAGTATATGTAATAGTATTATTTAAAAATTATAGATTATGTTTCGCAAAAAACCGACTTCAATTGTAGCAAATCTTGTTATTTTGATTTAAAAACTAAAGAATTGAATCGATTTTGATAGTTTCTATGGGACCAATCTTTCAAAGATGTTCTTTCAGATAAAAAAAAAATACTAATTTTTTTTTCTAGATCAGTTTACAATTGATGGAGTTACGAGGTTTATGACAATGAAAAAAAATACTACCGAATTGAGTACCTCGTTTTTGAAGTTAGTTGAAAATGTTTATACACTGTGCGTTGTAGCACGTTGCGAGCGATAGTTAACATTTAGGCAGTTTTTATATGAAACAATAACAGTTTACAATGTAATTATAATTTCTTGTTGAATTTATTGAGGATTTTATTATTATACATACAATTCTTTGTCTTGAGTTTTTATAGTGAAACCAAAATCTCTAGTTATGAACAAATATGATTTTATTACCGGAAACTGACTTCAGACTTGATAATACTAACACACAAAGTATAAATAAAAGTATATACCTGCCTGTAAATAGCATTATTACGCAATTTGAAGTGTGAATGAAACTGTTTATGCCAATGACTTAAAAAATATACACTACCTTATACGGTCAGAAAATAACTGAATAAATGTTAAGAATATATGAACAGATTGCAGCGATACCTTGTTACATAATTTAAAAGGAGGGGTGGCGTGATTGATTAACGATAAGAGTAAATAGGATAACTAGTCTTTCTTATTTGTAAAAAAAGAATATAACATATTGGGGTCAATTCTGGGCGGATATTTTTTAAACTAATCTCTAAATTTTAAATTTCAATTTGAGCGAAATCTTTATTGTGAGGACCAATGTATACTGACTTTCTAATAAATTTAAGGTGAAAATTGTTGTAATTTTAGTTTATGATGGTCTATAAAAATTTTGTTTCATAAAATTATCAAATTAAAATATTAAGAGATAAATTTAGAGAAATTGCACCTCAGAATCGATCCCATTATCAGTATATATTAAATTTATTTATTGATACCTACTAATATATCTTAAAAAAGAGAGTATTCTCTTAATTTAATTATATTCTTAATATTAAAATTTGTATTATACGCTTTCATTGATTTCTTTCAAGCTAATTCTTAGTAGAGCATCATTTAGTATCATTTTACATATGACAACATTGATATACTCTATGGTAGAAAATTCTAAACGGCAACTGGCATCACTGCCACTGTGACGTCACGTAAAATAGGCTGACGACATCTTTTTAGACTTCGCAATAAAATGGTTTTCACTAGCTTTTCGTAGTGTTTCTACGTTTTATTGTGTTTTTGAACATTCATAGACGCTAAATTATATTAGTGTTGTGTAAATTTCCCTCAGTGCGATGGGCAGTTTTTAATTTTTGTGAAGGCGAGTGATGAAGGAAAAAGAAAATGGCTACCTTCGAACGCATGTTGTTAGCCAGGAAACATGTAATAATAGCTGAAAGATACAACGTTATTCGTAAAATAGGCGGTGGTAGCTTTGGAGATATCTTTTTAGCTATAAACATCAACGATGGAGAGGTAAATTTTATTTCCTAACTATTTTAATTGAATGCTCAGAAATGGCGATTTCTTGTGTCAAAGGGGCCATGTATTTCAAGAATTTACTTGTTGAAAATGGCGGTCTGGGCGTATTCTTGAATGAATTAGGGTATCAATTTATGATATGTAAAAGATCTAAACGTTTTGCGAGTTTTCCATTTAGGTTTCTCACTTTTACGTAATGAGTGCCTGCTAAAAAATGTCTACAAGCTGGAACTGTGAAAGGACTCCTTTGTTAAAATGGTCTAGGTACCGTAATCTTTTGTCCATGTTGAACTAGGAATTATCAACACGCAGACCTCTACTAATACTTACAGGACTCTGATTTCGTTAATTCTGATACTGGACAAACAGTTTACTACTTTAAAGAATTTAGGTCATACATATATTTTTTGTATATAATTCATGTGTATTACTGATATGATCGATGAAATATAACACTAATACATAAAATTGAAAGTTATTAACTTTGGGTGTGTTTGTGACAGTTGTTCATTTTCATATTTCCAAACTATGTATAACAATGCCATATGCCATGATTATGCAATTTAGGACAGCCAGCTGAAATAATTGCAGCTGTCTGTCTATATTAATACAATATGAAAAAAAAATATTTTAGACTGTACAGCAGTACATTATTTTAATAAGAGAAGAAATTTAATTAAGCAATATTTATAGTAGAGTGGTAAATGATGTGTTTGAATCTCAGCTGGACCATTTTAGGTAAAGATATATTTTGTCTGGTTACTCATAAATGTAGTTTAAGATAAATTAATTGGTTTAATTGTGACTTACAAGTTTGTTAATTTATATGATTGTCTTGCCATCAGATGATCTATATACTTGTTTTGTAAAAATCACATGCAGTAGTAGTTACCATAGAATACAACAAGTACAGTTGCCATAGTTAAAGTTAGTTTTTTTTGTTGATCAGAGTCTTAAATTATTTCATGGCAAATAGGTAACTGAATTAACAGTTATAAATAACTAGCTTTTACCCATAACTTGGTTCATGTGAGTGGGATGATGGCTGACTGCAATAAAAAGTAATCTTATTATGTCTTTACTCATTCTATGTAGTACATTTATACTAAATTTCATAATGATTGGTTGAGCTGTTTAGATATTAAGAGGTAACCAGTTTACCAGAGGGATGCTTTGTACAAAAGTTGATTGCTTGGGTACCTCTGCCCCATTCGTGTTTCAACCGTGAAGCAGTTTGCATGGCTGTGTTTCGGTTTGAAGGGTAGGATATGGTGTGAATTTACTGGGTACAGAGGAATAACATCTAAGTCTTCAGGAATGGCAACGCATAGAGGGTATCATGGGAGAAACAGTATACTCTGTTATGTCCGTGGTACTGCTCACGTCTATAGGTGATGGTTACCACTTTCCATCAGGTGGGCCGTCAGCTTGTTTGCCAGTCTAAGTTGTATAAAAAAAATAACAAATTTTCATATTTATAGTGTTAGGATTGTATTGTGACTGACAGTGGAGGTAATATATATAATTGCCTGTATTAATATTGGTCAGTCTTTAACATTATATATTAAAAGTCACATGCACACTATTGCTTGCAATATTAAACAAAATTGTACTAATCAATTAAATAATTGAACAGTTTTTTATTTATATTATCATTTTTAATTTAAAAAATGAAAGTGAAATGAAAATCTGATTGATTTTATATTTGCAGACAATTATTGGAAATGAAAACATGTTCATTAGGTTTCATTCAATTTTATGTTAACATTAAATGTATTGTGATTATATACTCACAGTTTTCAGCTGTGTATTGCGAGCAACATGCTTATTATCTATTACAGTAGTCTATTATGATAGTCTTGGTCTCTAATGACACTGCATTGTACAGGGAGATGTTGATTTCGAATTTTTGTAAGTGGTATTAACAAGTGATGCAGTGTCATGGGTAATTTGAAAACATTTGTTTCTGGCAGTTGTTTATCATATTTAGACATTTCACATTAATATTGTTGAGGTATAAGTGACAATTTCAATCTAACATAGGTTGGCACTTTAGAAAATTATTTATTTTTTATTTTGTTTTTTTCAATATATAATTTAAATATTAATGATTCTTTTTTTGTGCTATGCACCTGTCATTAAAAGGGTAACTTACATATTTTTGTTATTATATTCAAATTTTAATTCATACCTATAAAAAATATTGCTTAATAATGAAATGATTAATTTTAAAATCAAATTAGGTTAATTAGTTATGCTTGCTATAATCGATTTGTTATTGGAATTGTGTATTCTATAAATTAATTACAGATTTATGAAATATAATTTTACATGATCCAAGATTTTGTTTCAAGAAACACATTAATTGAAATTGTTATTATATAAAAAAAATCTGTATTTTTAATTGTTGAATTTAATTTTAATCAATGAATGTCAGGTATTACAAATATTCTTTCTTTTAACAACTATTTTGAAATATTTGTTTTTAAGGAAAAGTAAAATTAACATCATATATCACATAATCACACATAAGTACAAAAGCTATTATATTAGATTCTAGATAATTGGACATGTGAGAGCATGTCTAGACTTGATGTTTTTACAAATGTTCATTTTGCTAAGTAGGAAACATGGAACATTTGTTACCCTATTATTAACTCAGAGCTTTGTGTGTACCACTGCTTGGTGTCGTTAGTCTCATAGTGTCTCAAATTCTACTAACTGTCACTAATTAACTTTGCCAATACAAGAAACGATAATGGGAACCAGCAGTTATGAAGAAAACTAACATCTGAGATTAGCAATGAGCTCCAATTTTTCTCTTTGTTGTTGTAGGAGGTAGCAGTGAAGATAGAATCAATCAAGGCGCGGCACCCACAGCTTCTCTATGAAAGCAGAGTATATAAGATGCTCCAAGGGGGCGTCGGGATACCCCACATAAGGTAACTGTTTTGGTACATATTTTTTTATGATACAATGGCAAACGATCTGACGGCCCGTGTCATGGAAAGTGGTAACCGTCACATATAGACGTTACAGAATTAATACAGTGTGATGCCCATGGTATACCCTCAAGTGTCACCATTTCTAAAGGAATTAACATATTTAGGTTATTGTTAGGGTGATAATACTACACTACTGACACACAATCAAGAAATTGTAGCAACTACTAGCATATTCTCGCAATATGGGGAGGCCAATGTACAGTAGTGGATAGAAAATGACTAATATGATATGCTATGGTATTGTATGGTAGTGTATACACATGATCGAGTTTACCATAATTTTTTCATTTGACACTGCTTCAAATCCACTGTAAACTACAATTTTATGGTAGACTTGTGTATAACTTATAAATATATAATATATATTATAGATAAATTAAAATTTATCTATAATATATATTGATAAACTTAACTCTGGTGTTATTCCTCTGTACTTAGTAAATTTTTAAAGGTACGCTATTCCTAAATAAAAAAATCTCCCCCTTAGAATAGGTTCGAGCTATTTTTTGGCCTTGACCTACATACATAATGTAGTTCACGGTCGGAAACGTGTCCTATTTTACAGGTCCTTCCAAGAGATGCGTTCCTCGAACTTTGAAAACTCTTACTACGTAACTATGTTTTTCTCTATACCCAGAATTGAGACGTGGATAAATGACAATTCCAACCAGAGGGGGGAGACTTTGTACAAAAGTCGTTTGTTTAGGCACCTCTGTCCCATTCGTGTTTCTACCGTGAAGCAGTTGTGTTTGCATGGCTGTGTTTCGGTTTGAAAGGTGGGATATGGCAGAGAATTTACAGGGTACAGAGGAATAACACCTGAGTTCCTAGGAATGGCGACGCAATGGAGGTATCATGGGCGAAACAGTATACTCGTGTTATGTCCATGGTACTGTTTATGTCTATAGGCGACAGTTACCACTTTCCATTAGATGGGCCGTCAGCTTGTTTGCCATTCTAAATTGCATAAAAAGAAGAATTGATTACGTCTTGTTAGTTTCATTAATCTGCGTTCCTTACATTTAGATAATTTAAACACGTACTGTAAATTTCGCAACTAGGAAGACGTTAGTAATTCCAAGGTTAGAACGCTCTAAGCGACACCTAGCCAATACTGACGGTGCTTATAACGTCACAATAGTGTTTATTGTTGTCGATTTGTGTCGTTTTACAAAAGATTGTTTGACGGAAAGCAGGTCATGTATAGTATGTTTTATGTATGATCAATATAGAGCATGTGTGAATCGATTGTTACCCATTATTCAATAAAATGTCGAAATAAACTACATAAATTTTTTTTAGCTTAAAACCTAAATCATTAATCTAGAAGAAAATGACAATATACTATTTTAAGTTTATTGGAGGTGTTACGGTTTAAAAAATATTACGTATCTGTATTGAGGCCACATCAGCGCTTGATATCAAATATTCAATTTTTACTCAATCGCACATAAACAGCTGATTTGAATGAAATTTTGTACACACGTGGACCCCATCCTACTTTTCTATTTTTAAGTTAAACTAAAAAACAAATAACAGAAATTCGAGTAAACAGCTTCTGCTACATTGTCTTTGATAATACTTTTTATTTCCTCTCCTTATCTGTTCTTTGCGGCGATAAAATTATTATTAGATTCTATAATAAATATAACAGTAATATTGATATATTAAATAATGTAATTTGTTTCTCAAACAAAACAACCAAATGCCTAATTTGGTTGATTGGTTGGCCTTAGTCTCTCTATTTGTACCTGGTAGGTAGGTACGCTGCGTGGGATTTATTGCTTATCTGTTGCCCAACAGTGAGCGAGCAGTGTAGCACAGTAAGTCAGATTAGACGCAGAGATGTCAAGGTCAAGCGGGGAGAAACAGATTATTTCGTATCTTTTAAGAATTAATTATGAATAGAAATTATATAAAAAAAGTCGAAATTATTTTAGTTTCATATATATCAGTGTTATTTCGTGAGTTTGCCTATTCATTTCTAGAAGGTTTTCTCCAGAAATTGCTACAACATAATCTCTTACATTTTCCTAAAGAAAGATTGGTCTTCCATCCGCCTATTTAGCTCGACAGTTTACCACCATGTCCTTTTGCATAAAATGTTGTAAATAGATTGGTAATGATTTTACCATGTATGTCTAGTAGTTTCAGGCTGGCATGAAATGGAATATTTTGTACACATTGAATGAATCATAGCTAACGTGCTTTCATGGTTGTGACTCACTCAAAACGTTTAAGGACCTTGATAGGTCACTACACCAGTAGTCATAATCATGTCCCGACTTCATATCAGTCAGTCAATGACCTATTACAATCCATTCCAATTGCAACAAGGGAATGAGATGACAGATCAGTTAGTGGATGCGAATTATTACACATTACGAAATGCTCTTATGATAACCCGCCTAGAAGGATATCTACTGTGCAATGTTTTTTTTTTTTGCCCCAACAATACGTGTTATCTCATTCCCACGTTTATGGCATGATAAAATGTCTCAACAGCTATAAAAAAATAAATTAGCATTTCTCTAAAATAATCTGTAAATAAATAAACTTTAAATTTTTTCCACATGATACACAAGATATTTTAGCCTAAAGTCCCACTGCTGACTTCTATGAATTAAACTTGGATTAAATGAAAAAAAGCGAAAATATAAAAAAAAAAAACAGTTTAGGTTGTTCATTGATATGAAAACAGGCAGTTTTATATCTCATATGTTTCTTATATAGGTTTTAATTAAACCTATATAATTTTTACCATAGTAAAACTTTATACAAAAGTTATCTGATTTTTGGGATGAATCAGATTTTTCCATGGCTGTGTTTCGGTTTGAAAGGTGGGATATGGCCATGAAAAAAAATAACACGTTAATCCTTAGGGATGGCAATGCATGAAGAGTATTATGTGTGACACAGTATACTTTGTTATTTTCATGTCTATAGGCGACGATTACTACTTTCCATCAGGTGGGACGTCAGCTTGTTTGTCATTCTAAGTTGAATATTGTGTAATTGAAAAATAAATACTCGAGTACTTTAATTTACATGTATTTTTTATAAATCTGTGGATGTAGTGTAGTACAAGTGTATTGTAAATTATAAATTTTAAAATATTTATTTGCGTTTTAAAAAATATGTATTCAGTACATTTATGCATTATGCAACTTATAAACGTCAAACAGAGGACCTAGAAGCCGTAATTCAAAATGTCTTTATAACAATACCCGACCGTGAGTTCAGCCTTCTAGACTTTTTGCAAGGCGATTATGACTATGGGACTGTTACGTGTAAAACGCACACCGATATTACGTCGTCGAAAGTTGAGTTTGTTATGAAATCAAAATGGAAATTATGGCACCCAACTGTACACAGCATGCATACTCAATTCGCGTGTAATATTACTTTTTTTTTTTTTTATAAACAAAAAATGCTACTTATTGTCCGTGTTAGTAGAAAATAAGTTTGTAGAGGAAAAAATGTAAAGTACATCTATCTGTATATGAAATAAATTTATATTGCGTGGCGATAGTAGGTTAATATATTATGAGATTTTTTTTATGCTACTTAGAATCGCAAATTGACTGCCCACCTGATGGAAAGTGGTAACTATTGCTCGTTGCCTATAGACATGAACAGTACCATGGACATAACTGTATACTGTGTTGCAATTCCTGAAGACTAAGATGTTATGCCTCTGTACCCTGTAATTTTACTGCGATATCCCACCTTTCAAACCGAAACACAGCCATACAAACCACTGTTTCACGGCAGGAACACGAATGGGACAGAGTTACCTAAGCAAGACAACTTTTGTACAAAGTCTTCCTCGGATATTTCCAGTAAATGGGGCGTTAATAATGGGTTAATATTCATAACTTCATACCTTAACATGATGGCTAATGACACATTTTGTTATAGGAAATATTTAGTTGTCGATAAAGCCGCTAGGTGCCGTCGTTCGTCGAAACGTAGACTCGACCTTAATCCACAATAAAACTGTTTCAAGGCAACGAAACGTCCCAAATCGAACAAATATTTTTCACTGTAATTAATCACTAATGTAACAAGTGTGTATTTTCCACTGTTCATTTAACATTTATATTATAACGAATGAGTTATACCATTGCGTGCATAGTCTATTGGGTTTCCTGTATTGTAGCACTATGAGCTAAAAGCAAGGCAGGAGGCAATTTCAAAAAAGAATAGGTTCTTAATTCGGTGCATTTTTTTTTCTGTGTATGTTGACTTTCCCGTACAAGAAATACAATATATAATAAATGGTACGTGACTTTTTAGAGTCTAATGCTTAGCTTTGTTGTTTTTTGTGTACAATAAAGAATTTTAATTAAACAAATGACGATTATTTTAAAACTAATCAGATGTTTAGATGAGCTATTGTGTTTATCGTAGTACACTATCATTAGATGAAAGATAAGCAATCTGAAGTGACAATGGGCTGGGCAAATAGCTCGAAAAACCGTTAATCGATGGGGAAGAATGTTCTTTAATGGTGATTTCGTATGTGCAATATAGGACGACTCTCCGCTAGATGGAGAAACGACCTCAAATGTTTTACAGAGAGTCAGTGGACTAAGGTGGCTCAGGACTGTCCCTTATGGCAGTCTATGGGAGGTCTATAGCCAGCAGTGGGCAGATAATGGCTGATATGATAATCATGAATCATTGAATGCAGTCGAATGAGAAAATAGAATCGTACACTTATCTATATTAGTAGAAAGGTTATCGCTGTGAACTCTTTACCTTCGATGTGTGCCAACGTAATTAAAATAAACATAAGGAAATAGTACGATAATATTGACGTTTTTAATAGTTATTTATTATAGATATAATTAGTTATTAAATAACTGTGTGTGGACTGAAAGACGATGTAGTGACAAAAATCGAAAAAGGAATGTTGCGTTGGTTTAGTCATTTTGAGAGGATGAAAGAAGAATTACGAAAGAGATTTATCGAGCAAGAATGAATGGAGATGTCGGTAGGAGCCGCCCTAGACGGACGTATGTTGACCAAATAGGCGACGTGCTGAAGAAGGGCCAAATTAAAAGTGCCTGTAACCGGCGAGCGTGTATGGAAAGATTGATGAATGTGGAAGAAGCGAAAGAGGTTTGTTTGAATCGAAGCATTTGGCGTTCCATTGTTTCTGCCTACCCTAATGGACGGGAGATAGGCGTAACTACTATTGCCGTGTGGTCTCGGCATAGAATGGGCCAGTTCTTACAGTCCCGTGGCTGTTGTGAGAGGCGACTTAGGTAACTTAATGATCAAGAAATGAGCAGAAGCGTCTCTATTAAAATATCATCAAAGACTTACTGCGATCGCCAACCTGCTTGTCAAGCGTGGCGATTGTTGGCAAAACCCCCTTTATGGTGGAGGTCAATGTCCAATAGTGGACAGTTAACGGCCGATATAATAAAAAAATAGCTACTATTAATCATTATTTAATAAATTAAATATACTAATAAATCTGTAAAGATGAAAAAGTGTGTAGTAAATGAAACGCAATATAAATGTAATTTTTAGAATTCACGTATATTTGTTACGCCTAGTTCGTGAAATGGAACGTGCAAGAAACTCGATTACTACCTCTAACGAACTTGTACAATCCCAAAGTAGTTTAAAATTGTGTACAACAATATGGTGTACAGAAGCGTCACACTTTTTAGGTGAATGCACCCGGCTAACGGTAGTAACTGTTCAGATTTTACAAGGATGCATAGGTTATTGTATACCCATTATTATTGTCTATTGTATTTATCTATTAATAGATTTTGTATGGTCTACATCCAATCTGGTGTGGATGGTTCAAAATAAATGGACAAAATATAGAGGACCGTTTTTTTTGTGACATTGTAAAACGAACGGGAGGGAGAGGCCTCCCGTTTTTGTGTGAAATATGCAATGTGAAAATGAAGGGATAATAAATTCCTTTAAAGGAATAAATAAATCTAATATCTCTCAGGTGATTTTAAAGTAACCTTTAAACAAGATCGTCCATTGTTGAGCTTTCTGTAGTTCTCTAATATTCAGAAAAACGATACAGTCTTTATATGTATATATAATTATATACATAAGTACTAAATACAGTCCAGTCAGTATATACGGACTGTATTGTTTTCCTGTTTTGCGGTGTTTGTTCTTTTATAGAAATTCAAAAAAAATTGCATTTAGAATGTGCATTGACCCTTTTGTCATTTTTTCCTTCTGTAACTGTAATTGTGTATTTATCATATGAAATTATTTTGTGGCCAATATTTTCTATTCTGTTCTGATCTGTTCTATTCTTATATAGTGTTATAATATATATATTGTTAGTTTAAGTAGGCAATTTGATTTAACTTGTTTTAACAGCTATTTTGTTTGTTACAGATGGTACGGCTTCGAGAAAGATCACAACATCCTCGTAATGGACCTTCTGGGTCCATCCCTCGAGGATCTGTTCAACTTCTGCTCAAGACAGTTCACCATCAAGACTGTTCTTATGCTTGCAGGTACATATATATATCTTCAATATGAATCTTAGGGAACCATAGAGGGTTATAACTAATATAAAGAGAATAATTTCAAACTATGGGAAATTTATTGTTTTGCTCGTTTGAATCAAGATTAAGTACATTCCGATCAAGGATTATTGTCCATGAGTTTGGTTCATCAATATCATCATCATCATCGTCATCATTTTTATGTCAGCCGTTAACTGTCTACTGCAGAACATAGCCCTCCCCGTATTGCGGGGCTTTGCCAGTAGTTGCCACGATTGGCAGGCGGATCGGCAACCGCGGTTAGTGTTTGGTGACATTTTAAGAGGGACGCTGCTGCCCATCCCTCGACCATTCAGTTCCCTTAGTCACCCACGGGAGAGGACGAGCTGACTCGTGGTATGCTGTGACCACACGGCTATCGGTATATAATACATTTAAACGTGTTCAGATTTACAAATGAAATTGAGTAACAAACATTTAATTGTCCGAGAACACAATGCAATATAATTTTTTTTTATGGAATTTAAAATGGCAAACAAGCTGACGGCCCACCTGATAGAAAATGGTAACCGTCACCTATAGACATGACTAATATGATGAATATAACATAGTACACTGTTTCACCCATGATACCCCCCATGCGTTGCTATTTCTAAGAACTCAGGTGTTATTCCTCTGTACCCAGTGTAAATTCACTGTCATACCCTACCCTTCAAACCGAAACGTATTTTAACCGTGAAGCAAACAACTGCTTCACGGTTAAAATACGAATGGGATAGAGGTAACCAAGGAAACGACCTTTGTACAAAATCTCCCTCTGTTAGTCTGTTTACACGGCCTAAGTCGCGCAATATGACATAGGTAATAAAAACGATAGCGATCATAATCAACGCAGTGAAGTGGTAAACGATCTAAGATCGACTTGTTATTTTTTTGTCCAAGTTCAACGCACGTTAATACTCGTAAACAATGTCGTTTGTTAATCTTCCAACGACTAGATCTCGTCTCTCTTTCTTATTATGACTTAGATTGAATGCAATCGTAACTGTGTATACCTTTTGTGGTGTACTTTACAAATATTATTTTTTTATATTAAAAACTAATATATGTATGAATATAAATAAAAAGAAATTATCTAAAATATAATGAATTTTAATTATACAATTTGTATAAAATATAAATAAATTATAGAAATTACAGGATTAACTTGAGTGTATTTTAATTAAGCAATTCTCATTAAATTATTAATGAGTATTTACAAAAATTTTAACAGAAAATTGCCTATATAAACAGTTTGTTAATCCGTCTGCCAAACGTGACAACTACTGGCAAAACCCCCTCAAGGGGAAGCCTATGTTCAGCAGTGGACGGCTGATATCGTCATAGTCGTAGAATACTGACGGATCTTTATATGTAATCTTTGGCAGATCCGTCAGTATTCTACGACTGTGACGATATGATGATATATTTGTGGTATATTCACATCAAATACTTGGTTCTTATCCTTAAATTGGGATATCGTGTGTACGAAAATCCGGTTTCGAATACCTGTCGAGCTATTTAGACTTATTTCTGGGTGTTTTGTGATAGGCCTCTAGATGTTAGTTTTCTGTTATCTTACAAACGCAGGACACTATAGCTTGACAATCTGTCAATTAGTGATATTTTGTGGCATTTATAGCGTTCTAGTTTCAAATGGTTTGTCATTTCAGATCAAATGCTCGGCCGAGTGGAGTTCATCCACTGCAAGTGCTTCATCCACCGTGACATCAAACCCGACAACTTTTTAATGGGCATCGGTCGCCACTGCAATAAGCTCTACATGATAGATTTTGGTCTCGCCAAAAAGTTCAGAGATTTGCGCTCGCGCGCTCACATATCTTATCGCGAAGATAAAAATCTGACAGGTTAGTCCTTTTTATACAACTTGATATTGCAAACATGGCTGACGCCCACCTGTTGGAAAGTGGACCATCACCAATAACATGAACAGCACCCACGGGTTAAAGAGAAAATATACTGCTGTCATAGGCCTAAGATATTTTCTAAGAGCCTCTATGAGCTGTTATTTTATTACCATATCTCATTTTAAAAATCGAAACGACAATGCAATCAGCTATTTTTTGCCAGACATGAGAGCCTACTCACTACACACAAACACTGTCGTATGACTGATTTAAAAGTATTGTTTAATTGTAATTAATTAAGCAGCTTATTTTGCTGATTCACCAAAAATTACCAATTAGTAATTTTCGATTATCTAGCTTACTTTTTTCAATGACTAATATGTAATGTCATTGCAGGTACAGCGCGTTACGCGTCTATCAACGCACACCTTGGTATCGAGCAGTCGCGACGGGACGACATGGAATCACTGGGATACGTACTTATGTATTTCAATAGGTGAGTCGTGTGACGCCACACACATATTGCTTCTTCGACGAAAATAGGGTCCTCGAAAGGAATAGAGGTCGTTGAAGTGTAAGCACAGAGATGAACCCAAGATAATGCGCTGAATGTTTGGAAATTGCCTCGTGAATAGTTTGGTTTCCTGTCAAGATAAGATCCCGTCAAATTTAAAAATTAATTCTTGACTACAAATTTGATATAATGCATGCACTTGCTTGCCCTGTTCATTTCTTAATTGAAATAAAATTGTTTTTGTGATGCACATTGGATGGCAACCAATTGAGATTTCTAATTAAGTGTTCTATAACTAATTGTATCAATATTTGTCATCATTATAGTCTATGGAGAAGTTTCCAGCCTAAAAGTGAGACATCAGCACCAATAAATATCAAAATTCACTCATAAAAAAAATTATCCTGGTAGGTAGGTGGAGGATATACCTTAATCATAAAAATATAAATTTCATTGTGCATGTGTAAAAAGCACTAGAAAAGATTGCTAAATGTTGTCATTTTAAATTCCTTTGTTCTCATTGTAATTTCGTGTGTGTTTTTAGTATGCTACGTCGCAAATAATATTGCCTTTAATATTGTCATAAAAAACCGGGTCCTCCAGTATCTGCAATATAAAGATTGCGGTCAATGACACGGTTTGTTTTAAAGGTGTAATATGTATTTAAAAAAAATTCAAAATTAGATCAACAGTTTTTGTGATCGTACCTGAGACATAAACTTATAAATCTATCTCACTATCTTATCGAAAACAGAATCAAAACAATTAGCCCAAATCACAATTGTCAGGATGTTGTCGTGTTATTTAATTTCATTCTATACTGCGTAGTGAATGTATGCATGAAAGACGTTCAATAGGCGATATTGTCTGCTGCATTGCGTAAGCGCTTTCGACTTATCTGTATTGTGTTTCATCCGAGTGACTCATGGACATTTTGCTGATGTATGTGTTTACAGTCTTGTTTCGGAATATTTTGTCGATCGATATCGTGATCGATCCAATCACAAGTAAAATAAAAAAAAAAAAACAAAAAGTTACCAAGTGTCTAATCGTAATTAAAAATGTTTATAAACAAAATTATTTCTATGTATTATTATTAGTCATGTTGTTTTTTCCTGTTGAATATTATTATAATTTTAATATTTGTTGTTAAAATGCAGGAAATCCTTATTGTGACTGCTTATAATTGTTTATTTATTGTCTACTCAAAAGTCTTTTTTTTTTGACGTCCCTAAAAATATATGAGCAAACAACATTGGCCATATTCTCTGACTTTAGTCCACATTTATTCCAAAAAAATAAGCTCAGTTATAAATTAAAAATAAACAGAAGTGTTAACATGTCTAACACAGCCATTAATGAAGTATAATTTGAACGATATTTTTAAAACAAGTTGCAATTGATAAATTGCCGTTTCTATATTAATTTCTACAGAAATTATTGTTAGTAGCGTATATATTTATTTAAATTTTACTAACCA
The DNA here is from genome assembly GCF_026898425.1 of Galleria mellonella. Classification (NCBI taxonomy): domain Eukaryota; kingdom Metazoa; phylum Arthropoda; class Insecta; order Lepidoptera; family Pyralidae; genus Galleria; species Galleria mellonella. The sequence continues at coordinate 3,748,909 of NW_026442082.1, read as the reverse complement.
ATAAAATGTGGTACAAAAGGCAGATTTAATACTATATGCTTTATGTACCAATCAACCTATAGGATGTGTAGAGGTGCTCGAATTATTTAATGTAGAACCTTTGTTGAACCCTTCATAATTTGTTACAGAGGATCACTGCCGTGGCAGGGATTGAAAGCCATCACCAAGAAGCAAAAGTACGAGCGGATCAGTGAGAAAAAGATGTCCACACCAGTTGAGGTGCTGTGTAAGGTGAGAACCATACAATGGGCCCTATTCTATAAATAATTTGATTTTATGACATTCTACCACCATTACGCTCGGGAATCTTTATTTTAAATGTGGTAAACCACGGATCGCAGATTTCCAGTTCATATGTAGGTAGAGTGATCAATATTAATATAATAGTATCCTATTAATATAATAAATGTGAAAGTGTATAACGATGGATGAATGGATATTTGTCACGCAAAAACTATTGAACAGATTTGAATGAAATTTGGTACGCAGGTAGGGTGCATCCTAACTTAGCATATCATATATTTTACATACTGATTCGTGCGAGTAAAGCGGCGGTACACAGCTAGTTAAGAATATTTTTTAAATGATATACTCATATTGCATATTTTCTATATATCTTCCAATAATGTATTATTGAATTTCTTATTTATTACATTCATTGTTGTCAAATCGCCACCTGTCACAACAAACTCTCATGGCTGTTGTCACCAAGGGTATTTATTATTCAATAATAATAAATAGCAAGGGCAGCTGTTGCATTTAAAGTTGGTAAACAATAAACTAAAACGTCAGTTTATGTTAATATATTCATTATTGCATTGTACCGCACTAATAACTATGTATTTGTTATGTTACTGTTCCCCCTCTTTCACTCGCGCAAACATCTCTGCCAGTAGTATTTGGGTAAATCTTTTGTTTAGATGTCTAGTGCCATAAATGGTAACAGTCCGTCCTGTTTAAACAAGTGGCATTAACAGACGATTCTATCAATAAAAACGTCGCGCATGTGTACGAGATATGAGAGTGGTATTTTTAACGTATTGTTCTCACTCAATCATACGCCAACGAATACATCAACGGATAGATTTTTTTGCCAGCTGTCTAAGTCTTGACCTAGTGTTTGAATACTAGCTGTATCCAAATACTGAGCTAACTAATCAAAGCCGCTTAGGTTGTATATTGTAAGGTCAGACAGGACAAATTAAATACATTTTTAATAGATTTTCTTAATCTTGCGGCTTTGATCGCGCGAATAGAGATATAAATGTATTCTATATGTTACTCTAGAATATGAGACAGCATTGTATAAAATTTCATCCAAGTGTGCACACCTATGATTACTCCACGTGGTTCCCCCTGGAAACCATCGTGAACAATTTTTGTTGAATTCGTCATGATGGGCTAACTGACCTACTTCATCCTCATCTTTCATCCTTCACTGGTGCCCCGCCGGTGTATACCGATAGCGCGGGTGGGGTTACCATTCCATTATCATCCATTAAAAAAAAAAGACCTATGATTAAGAAACCGTGCCTTACCAGAGAGAGACTTTGTACAAAAGTCGATTGCTTGGGTACCTATGTTCCTGGCTGTGTTGTTTGAAGGGTGGGATATGGCGTGAATTCACTGGGTACAGAGGAATAACACCTGAGTCCTCAGGAATGGCAACGCATGGGGGGTATCATGGGTTAAATGTACCTTTTTCCTTTTTCTATTCCTCATGTCTATAGGTGACGGTTACTACTTTCCATCAAGTGGGCCGTCAGCTTGTTTGCCATTCTAAGTTGTATAAAAAAAAACCGTGCCTGAGTAATTCTATGCCGTGAGGTTCCAGCATAGAATGCTCCTTCCCCTACCCTCATCCTATCCTGTGGGCGTCGTTAGAGGCGACTAAGGGACCTGAATGATCAAGAAATGTGCAGCAGCGTTCCTCTTAAACCACCAAATCTTAATTGCGGTTGCAACCTGTTTGCCGAGCGTCGCAACTACTGGATACCGATGGACAGTTATCGGCCGATATGATGATGGTGATGAAGGAATCATTGCGGCGTATCGGCGCAGTATGTCATCTTCCACAAATCCCTGTCAACTGTTATTTCTAGGCTCACTCTTTCATTCATATCATCTTTCACACTGTTCATCCACATTTTATTCGATCGTCCCCATTCTTTACATACATTCACCTTTCATACTTAACTATGTATGTACTGTTGTAGTTGGAAAATAACTTAAAATTATTTTGTTCTAGGGCTTTCCAGCTGAGTTCGCTATGTATTTAAATTATTGCCGCGGTCTGACGTTCGACGAGTCTCCCGACTATATGTACCTTAGACAGGTATGACTGTGGACAGTCTTTTTTTTTATATGAATTATATACATTGTATTCAAAAATATTTATTGTATGTACTTTTATGGAATAACACCTAGGTACTTAAAAAACAATAATACATGGGGGGTATATGGGCTTGACAGTGTATAGGTATACTGGAATGTCCATGCCCCCTTTTATGTCTATAGGCTTTAGTTGCCACTTTGCCACTCAAGAGGATCTTTGGCTTGGTTGCCAAATTCCAAATTATTTATAAAATATATAATAACTCGGTTTTTTTTTTCGAGAATTTTAATCACTACAATATATTTGTTATATTTAAGTTAATAAATTGGTAAATGTTTAATTATAAATAAATAAAAAGCTAGGTTAATTTTTTACTATTTTGAAGTTGTTTGTATATAGTAATATTGTGTTTATTTCCTTGCAAAAAATTACAGTAGTAAACTTAGTAATAATAAAAAAATAAAATTGCAAAAGTCACATTGGGAAAACAATAGACAGATTAATATTTTTTTTTAATGACAATAAATTGGTCTGCAGTTGTTCCGGATTCTGTTTCGCACGATGAACTACCAGTACGACTACACCTTTGACTGGACCATCCTGAGGCAGCGCAAGCAACACATGGAGGCGGGGCCCGCGCCCGCCGACCGCCGCTCGCCCTCCGTGCAGCGGCGCGCCGCGCAGCAGCCGCCGCAGCCGCCGCCCAACAACGAGGTGAGCGCCCACATTACACATTAGACATGAGCTCTCAGATTATTCTATCTGTAGTCTTGTGATGACCACCACCACTATACTATATATATCTATGTAGCGAGCTCCCCCACCATATTATCCAGATTCATGTCCATGTAGTACTTCACCACTATACTAGACAAATAATGTCATGAATTCTTAAACTACTACCTACTCTCGCCAAATACAAAGTGAGCTCTTGTACTATAATAGCATAAGTTCGACAAGATATGCTTTTATAGGTTCACAACGAGGTTAGCGCTCATACTTTTTTAACATAGAATGGGCTATCTTCACTGTCTTAACGTGCTATCCCTAAATGACTTGTATTTTTTTTTTTTTTTTTTTTTCACTTTGCATAATAAAGCAGATGTCTATCCTTTCCCTTTCCTCTCATCACTCCTTTGTTTTTAGGTGAAGTCAATGCATGCAACGAATGATTCCGGCACTAAACAAGTTGTGAAAGCCCACCAATCCATTAGCCAACTGAAGAAAAAGCTCACAACCGTCTCCTAAGACTTACCTATATACCACCTATCGCTCCATATTCCACATTCGTAGCTACTAAAGGAATGCACTAATTGATCGATAAATAGGTTTACAAGGAACTTTTGTGAGATTACGAAGTCTGCTATGATTTATCTGTCGATATATATGTTTGAAATTGGTTTAGCTCCTATTCTGAATTGGCAGTGACTGATGTATGTTTGTGAAGTTAGTTTTAGCTTTTAGACTATTCTGAATTGATAATAAAAGTTGATGAATAAAAGAATAGGTTTTTTCGAAAGCATCGTTTTCAGTTTTAGAAATTCGCAGAATCCTAGATTCTTAGGGAATATATCCGCCCTTAAGGTCAAGTAGTTTTTGAGATATCGTAATTCAGTGAGCAATTTTGAATATCCGCTTTTTTATTATTTATAAATAATAAAATAAAAAAAAAAAAAACATCGCCCAGACATAGGTTATATATGACCTATGTCTGTACGATGTTATAATTATCCTACTTGTATCTCTCGATTGTTCAGAAGTTACTGATGATGTCACACTTAGTTCATGCTTGTATTGTCAACTACTTTGTAATTTTCATTCCAATCTGTTCAGTTTCGTTGTTTTATTTATTTACAAGTTTTGTATAAATTTTTTGTTCAACTAAGTAGTGACAGAAAATTAATAGATTCAATCCTAGTAACAATGCAGTAAGGCGCAAATTAGTAATTTGTTAAATTTAAATAATTTTAACAAGGCAAATGTATGTGGTGTGTATTTGAATGTGTGTAACCAGTAAATTTAACATAAGACCTAAACACGAGTTAAATGTAACATAGTTTTGCTGATTTAAAGTAATAATATATTTTTTATAACGTATTATTAAAAATTGTATAAATTTGCAAAATGTTTACGCAAAAATATACAAGTTACTATAAGGTGGTGCGGTAATGTGAATTTGTGTAAATTAAATAACTTCGTATAACTACATTGTGTTTAAATAATTGAAAACATGGAGCATCCGGTAAACTGTCGCGGTATACCTCTGTGTATGTATCGAGATGTTTTATTATGTATTTGCTAGCGTTTATTGAGGTCGTTTAGATTACGTGTTGACTTTCACTTTTCGGGTTTTTTTTTTTTCATTAGATAGTTACGTAATTGCATTTCACTAGTTCGTCCTTTTAACAATAGAGACCAATTGTTGTTTCATATTATGAAATGAAGTTGCAAAAAGTGGATGACTGACGCACACTGGCTGTCATTCGTAATAACATTGTTTTCCCGTATTCTTTCGCATTTACCAGAGGGAGACTTTGTACAAAAGTTGATTGCTTGGGTACCTCTGTCCCATTCGTGTTTCTACCGTGAAGCAGTTGTGTTTGCATGGCTGTGTTTCGGTTTGAAGGGTGGGATATGACGTGAATTTACAGGCTATAGAGGAATAACATCAGAGTCCTCAGGAATGGCAACGCATGGAGGGTGTCATGGACAAAACAGTATACTCTGTTATGTCCATGGTATTGCTCATGTCTATAGGCGACGGTTACCACTTTCCATCAGGTGGGCCGTCAGCTTGTTTGCTATTGTAAGTTGTATAAAAAAAAAAAAACTTTTTAAATTTGTCTTATACACAAAAATGATAATTTTTCTGTATTACTTATAGTATTGTAAAGGCTGCAAAATATCTGGAAAAGGATGAAGCCTTATGTGCAATATGATTTTCTCAGTCATTAATTTTTATATTCTCATTTTATACCAAGAGTATCCGATTTAGTGTGGCCATCTTACATTGTACGATCTATAGTTAATTGAACACTTAATTAGTTTTTAGTATCTAATTACGTTCATATATAATAGTTTGTAGGGATCAGTGTAGATGAACTGATTGATAGCGAGGAAATATTTTTTTTATCGATTAAAACCTATATACAGAGTAACTATCGTATGATAATGATTTTGAAGAAACAAACTGTGTCTCTCTGCAATGCTCTAGATTCGTTCATTAGATCTGGCGGTTTCTGTCTCAGTGAGCATAGCTATCAATTTTTTTTTATCGCCTTTCAGCCCATCTACGCTGTCCCTTACATAATTTAATAATTCTATTATCTAATAGTAATTGTTTCTTTTCTATTTCCAGTGAAAGAGATTACGACGTTCGGCAGCTACGGGTGGTCCGGCGAAGAAGAGGGCGCGATAGCATTTGTTTAGTGTGGGTGTGCGTTTATGTGTGCGAGTGTTGTGCGGTGTGTGCGGACGCGGTGAGCGCGCGTGCGTGTGCGTCAGCCATCGAGCGTCGTGTGCGTTGAACTCGCGTCGAACGGGCGTCCGGCAAGCGTCTAGCTACCAACGTGCGTCGAACACGGTATGGACAGCTTTCTTTCGTACAGAGGCCTTTTAATTTACGTCGATAGTGAACTAGAGGCGACACGTGTGTGTGATCGCTATTATTATTATATAAAGAGAATATTGTAAACTTCGGTAATTTAACTTTCTTAATTAAAATTAAAGTGTATTTAGTATTAAGTTCATTTCAATGAATGTTTTTAGGGTCCATGGATTAATGAGCGCATTTTTCGAGAGTTAAGTGTAATATGGAAATTAATTAATGCAATATAACAATTTAACTGTGAGATGTCGACGCTTTTGGTTGTAGTTAAGGTACCAATACATATGTCCATCAGCATAGTACGACTGTAAAGGAGCAGACATTATGCTTTACGCGTGTGTACAGTACAAAAATGTAAAAACATAACTAAGTTATGTTTATCAACCAATTACAGCGGATCAAACTGATTGGTCACACCGTTTGATTCCGTGTAGATTGGCTAAAAATACGTTTTTACGCTGTAAACACTAGAAATGTGCATCCTGCAGGTACTCAAGCATGGTTCCATGTAATAACATGTGTATATGTACCATAATGTTACTCTCTATTAGTTTTTTGATGTTAGTTTTCACTTAGATATTATCATATTGAATTTATTGTAACAAGCACTTGGGTGTTTCAATAGTTCACTGTAAATACAAACTGAATATTGGAGCGCCCAATGCGTATATTTCGACGCATTGTAACCCAATATTGGTTAAAGATGTTCATTAAAATTTAATGATAACTAATGTAGGTTTCAATAAAAAATAGGAAAAATATGAAAAAAAAGAAGGAAATATGTTTAGTTAAGTCAATCTGCTATTTCCGTTTCTTGGGAGAGCGACGGTTGTGGCGAATCAAATAATTATAGGTTTTTTATTTTTAAATATATACATATATATATATATTTTTTTTTTGTTTCGGAAAGTATAGATAAAGGAATTGTACATAAAAATAGTCGCGAGCACCGCTTTCCCAAGAGATTCGGTACGTATGTATCGCATATTTTAAAATACACGAAAAATGATAAATTGTAAATATAAAACAGTGTTTGTTCTGTTATTTTTTTTTAAGAGCAAAATAGATGTTTTTTTTCGGAAGCGACGACGTCAGCGTATCTAACTCGAACAGCGCTTCACCCGCCTAGGTGATATTTTTGTATGAACAATATATAAAGTATTAAAACGGGCTTTTAATTATGGGATGTAAATTAGTAACCAAGTGAAGTAAAGAATGGAAACCAGATAGTCGAGCGAAGTGGCAATTTTTATGCATATCCATGAAAGGGTTTGCAAAGTAGATAAGGCGGGGGTGTAAAGTACTTTGTCTATGGAATAGCCGGGTACTGGTACAAGCCAGTGGTTACGCGCTCTTAAAAAGAGTTTGTGTAAAATATAATATATAAATAATTTATTAATACTATTATTATTATTAAAAATAATAAATATAATATATAACGTGTAACGGAATAAGTGTATGTATATAAGTGTACTCGAAAACTATATTTTTAAAATTAAACATCCTTCCCAAGGAACATGATTTTTTCATATGAAGATATTTATAATGGGTGATAGTGGAATGATAACCCCGCCAGCGTATATCGATAGTGCAGGCGGGGTTTTCATTGAGAGATGACAGGTCTGGATGAAAGCAGGTCAGGTTGGCCCATCCCGACAATTTCAACTAGAATTAACCACAAGGATTTCCAGAGGGAACCGCGTGGATGTCGACCTGATAGGAGGGTATATTGCTAGTATTGGGGTTATTTGACCCCATTACTAACAACCCCTTCTTTCCCCATTGAATTTTTATATACTAAATTGATCACGTAATTGCAGGATTGTTGGTATGTTCGAGAAATATTTTCGTATGTCCTATGCCTGCGATATCGGTAAACACTGGCTGGGCATCAGTGAGAGATGATAGGTGAGGATAAAACTACAAATCGGTCCATCGTAATGAATATACCTGCAACTCGGTACGATGGTTTCTAGGGGGCAGACCACGTGGAGGTCGACCTGGTTAGGTATATTGCTAGCAATGGGGTTCTTAGTCTCCATTATTAACAATCGCTTTCCTTGTGGAAGCTTGTTCCGTTTTACGATTATTATCCTTAGTTTTCGGCTTTATATACCTGTTCCGTAACAAGTTTTGTATTTATACGTTACATCCCATATTGAAGCCGGTAAACAAGAGCACTTCCATAACATATAAACCGCGAGGCGTCGCTTTTAAACTATGTAATTTAAGTGATACGTGTAAACAGATCTTGTATGATTGTACGAGTTGATCAAATGGGGACAAAATATACACCAACATTATGACTGTGGAATCGGGGACCTTTTCATGTGATAGTGTGGATCTCAATATTCCTTTACTTTACGTAGACTTTGTAGTGAACTTGATTGTACTGCATCAAAACTAAACGTCAAATTAACGACAGCCACTATTTTGTCTCCAAGTGAAATGTACTCAGTATATGGCTCTTTTAAACTAATAATAAATTAATAAACAAGTACTACGTTGTTTCCTTGGTATTCCATTTTACAACATAATGTTAATTTTTTTATATATCATTAAGATGGCAAATACGGCCCACCTGATGGTAAACGGTTACTGTAATTTATGAACGCCTGCAATACACGCGGGTAGCTGAAAAGAAATCTCTTTACCCCATTTACTCAAAAGGGAGCTCATTCCATAATCAGCATTCGAGGAAAGAAGCATATCCGTGCTTTACGCAACCATCCAGACTAAATTAGGGCGCATTCAAGTATTACATAATTCATTTTATAGAAACATATACGGCACGATATATGGGGAAAGAGGGGGTCTAAAAATTTCAGAAATTGCTTATTATGTTATGTAGTATTTAAATGTTCCCTTATGAGAGTGAACTCGGTAGCAAGCTATACGATTGTATAAAATGGCTGTGGACATCATGTTAACCGATTCATCTGTGCTGTGCACAATCTATTGTTTAAGCGGCAGAACGCGCAGAGTGAGATAAAATTTCCGCTAAAACTTAATGGTTTGATACCGCTTCTGAGTTTGGTATCATCAATTGTCATAGTAAATCATTACACTAAGTCAAGGGATCAAGCTGGTCTTAGTCCTAGATGGTCCCGCCCATATGTGACGGCAATACTCCATATGGAGTCGTTTCTTGGGCAAAATGTTCAATCCATAAACTGTAAAGATGCAATATTCGAATTTCGATTCTCAATCTTACTCTATCATAGATTAAAAACCTGAAGTATTTTCGTTCTACGCTCCCTATTTATAAATCACTATATCCAGGAGATTTCAAAATCGAATCTCAGTTAAAACATCTAAATTTTCTAATTCATTGGATCATTTAAAAAAATATTGTAACTTGCTTCAGAGGCATAGATTAAGAAAATACCTTCGATCTTATATAAAGTTTACATCCAATTAACTATAAACACAATTATGAAAATATCTGTGGCTACGACATATGCTTTCGTGTGCAACGATGGCGATCTAGAAATTTATTAGTAGAAGACTATATCCTTGCACAAGTAGTATAGTATTTTAATCGTAGACTTAGTATAACTAAGATTTTAATAAAATTTTTGTTGCATAGATGAGCCGCTTAACCCAGAGCACAGATAATATAATACTATATTAGTACCCAGAGTGACTAGATCAGGTTTATATATTTGGTGTTTGATTTAATGCCAACATACTTGTCCTCTTAGATGGAGGAAATCGGTTGATGTAATGATGGCTCGGGTCTTTATGTACATTGCGATTTGGTAACGTGACTAATGACACGTTTCAAGAACATGTCACAATGTACGGCAATGTTTGAAATATCTTCTTAATATTCTATCGCATATTTACACGTAGCAGTTAATATAAAAGTATATTGGAACTATTAAGACCAGAGTATCCATAATGTAAAGTGTCCATCACCATCAACGAGCGTGTTTTATTCTCCGCCAACTTCCATCATTGCATGGCAACCGTGACAGGACCACATAATATATTTATCCGTCAGTATTCTACGTCATAATCGTAGAATACTGACGGATAAATATATATGTAATCTTGGTCAGTATTCAACGACTATGACGATGTACTCACTATGTATTTACAAATTATTTACAGGGAACAAATTAATTTGGAATATGAATTTATTATTTACACATAGGTAGTGTGAATTTATCGTTTACACATTTTTTTTATTAATGAACTTGTATTCCCGCCTGCACTAACGGTATAGGTACGCTGGCGGGGCTCCAGTGAGGAATTATACGTGAGAATGAAATAGCAGGTCAGTTAATCCATCATGATGAATACACCTGGAATTCAACACGATGGTTTTCCGTGGGTATCACGTAGAGGTTGTCCTGGGAAGGTATACTGCTAGAAATGGGACATAGTTCGCATTACTAACGATCTCTTCCCCCTGCGGTCGCACATTAAAGCGCTTTTCCTGTTACAATAACAGCTCGTTACTTAGCATTTATTTTTAATTTGTAGTTATTATTATGATCGGGTTAATTTTTATTATTTACCAGAGGGAGACTTTATACAAAAGTCGATTGCTTGGGTACCTCTGTCCCATTCGTGTTTCTACCGTGAAGCAGTTGTGTTTGCATGGCTGTGTTTCGGTTTGAAGGATTGGATATGGCGTGAATTTACAGGGTACAGAGGAATAACACCCGAGTCCTCAGGAATGGCAACGCATGGGGGTATCATGAGCGAAACGGTATACTCTGTTATGTCCATGGTACTGCTCATGTCTATAAGCGACGGTTACCACTTTCCATCAGGTGGGCCGTTAGCTTGTTTGCCATTCTAAGTTGTATAAAAAAAAAATATTTGTTCACATTTTCATTAAATTCCCGACTATGATTAGGCGTATTTTCGTCAATTCCCCATACATATATTTAAGATCGTAACGCGCACATGACACCCCTAGTGCTTCAGACTCCATAGACCATCAGACGGGCTGGTTTGCCACTTTCCTGGTATAAAAAAAATTTACATTTTTTGCAATCGATCATACTTTCTTTAATTCTACACCCAATTTTAACTATCGGGCAATTAACATGTTTTACCTGTATCGACCCCGTACTGATTTTGTGTTTTTGTTTTTAATATAATTCTTTATATTAAAAAAAAAAACCATAGACTTGTATAAGTCTATGGTTTTTTTTTGTTTTTTTTCTGTTTTTTTCTTTTTTTTGTTTTCTTTTTTTTTTTGTTTCCTTTTTTTATGATTTGTCACTTTTGATATCACTGTTAATAAAAATAATAATTCTTAAAAAAAAGTCTATGGTTTTATTGTGGAACAAAATCAAGCCATGAATGCATATAAGATTTATTAAAGTAAGTAGATACGTGTGTTTAAGGGTACGGAGGTGTATGGAAATCTAGTAGGAAATAAAATACATTATATTTTTATACTTTATTTAACATCATCGTCATATAACTTATAATATTAACAATATATTTTCACATAATGTTTATTAGCTCGCTAGCGAGCATTGAACACCTAGATCTAATCGTAACATACGAAACACATCGAGCATCAACAAACTGGATACATAGATAATACTGTATAGGGGGAGTTAACACATTTCCTTAGGTCACTAGTAACGAGTATAAAATATAACAAATCATTGTGATTCCCATCCGATTTAGTGACACACATGCACGAATAAAATATCTGAAAGGAGATTAACAGGTGAAGCTAAATATCTACGAAGATTACAATAAGGTATTACACTTGTCAATTATTTATGATTTTACAATGGTGAGGCTGATTCTGAGGTGCCATTGCTCTAAATTTATCTTCTAGCCTAAAATTTTAATTTGATAATTTCGTGTAATTACTATTTTATGGACCATTTATAAACTAAAATTATAATACTTTTAACTTTAAATCTATTAGAAAATTAGTTCACATTGGTCCTTACAATAAAGATTACGCTGTGATATCAAATTGAAATTTCAATTTTAGACATAGCTTTGTAGAAATGGCGCTTCAGAATCCACCCTAGTATCTCAAAAGTTACTTATAAATTTGTAATCTTACGATAGTCGCGCTTTATGTGATTTTATTATATTTACGTTAAGCAACTATCATATTTTATTATTTACACTAATAACTTCAATTAGATTAGGTATATAAATTATCACACATAAAACACGTAATGTTAAATTGGTACCATTTTATTGGAATTGTAATTAAGCATAGAGTAATTAGCAAAAGCAAAGAATCAGTCGTCCAAAAGTTTCACTTGGAATAAATTATACTTTAAGAATAGTTTATGATTACTACTCTTGTATAATTGTTTTTTTTTTTTTTTAATAATGAACGACTAACTGCTTTTTACATATCTGAAGGGTAGCATGTTCTACAAGCGAATCGCCTGAAGATAACAGTATGGAAACATTTACGAAGATATATTAAGAAGTTTTGTAGACTCAAATATATATAATATGGTCTCTCGAATGTATATTTGATAGTGTAACAATAAAATTCTTAGGAGTACATTATAGTATACTCCTAAGTATAAGTAACATTCTTGAATGAAACAAAAAATGTTCACGCTAGAACTTAGGTTATTCCTTAGCTATACATATAAGATAGTATATAAAACTAGAATTATATTACAAGTGCATAAGTAGCTTTATAAATTGATATATTTATTGATCTAGCTATATGATTCTACGTATTTATATGCGCTTTGTATTTTGATATAGGTACTTATATCTGTTAATAGCGCCTTTATTGCATATAAGTTGTAAGTTCATTGTTGTTTGACAAAATGTATTTCATACAAGTGTAACCCTAAAATAATTTATAAACGACTAGCGAATAGTTATCTAAGTACCTACTAAAGTACTAGAGAGAACGAGTCGAATGTATTTGTGAGTAAAAAATACGTGTTAAGTACTAGGTACTAAGTACGGTATAAAAGTGATATTTAGTTAAGATGCCTATGCTCTCTATTTTTACATAAGTTTTAAAACCAAAAATTGGCCGTGCAATTTTCTTAACTATGTTTTTCTATTAATAAAACAGTTAATTCATTTTTTTTTTGAGTAAAATTGTAACTGGGAGAGAGGGTATTAGTGGGTGAGGATATCAGATGGCTTAGGACCGTTCCTTATGGCAGTCTATGGAGACCTCTGTTCAACAGTGGTTAGGTAACGGCTGATATGAGGATGATTAAAGATGGAATAACATTAGATATACCGTTATAAAACGTTGAAAAGTTTATAACATTGTAACATAAACGGCTTCGAGAAAACATTGGGATACAAAATTTTCAAAGCAAAATTCAACAGTCTAAGCGTATGTACTTGTACTTATAGGTAGGTATAGTTACGTAAGTATACCTACCTACCTATAAGTTGAGTGTTTTACATGTTTATCGACCACGTTGGTGCTTCCAAAAACTACACGTGAAGCATAGTGGCATATTTTAATTTTAAAAATAAAGCTAACATGTATTATTTTTAATTTTACATTTTAGCTTTATTTGCATTTCTTTGCAATTCTATCAAAGAAATATACGATATAAATACGATATGACTTCAATTGCGAATAATTAATCATTGTTAGGCCAAATACATTAAAATGAAAGCTAAGTTCTTGCTTTTATGGTAGTGTTAGGCTCAATTTTTATACGCCTGTTGCCAATTACCTAAAGATTGCTTTTATACTATCTAATAAATAGAACGACGAGATTAAAATGTGTATTGATAAATAGCTATCACCACGTGGAATGCACAAAATTAACATATTATTAATATTAGAAGTTCTAACAGGCGTGAGTTTATAATAATAAAGCCAAGAGACAAAAATAATTTCAGTTACATTTTGCTAATATTCTCTATTACGTGCTTCCAATTAATACTACTGGTCCACTACTATTTACATAAAAATACAGTCGATTTCGTAAATAATATACCTGCTATTTCTATTTAGAAGCGTAATAATTGATCGTGAATAGGTAAGTACGGGTGGGGGGATTGTTAGTAATAGGACTAAGGGCCCAATTGCTAGCAACATACACAACCAGGTGCTGAAGTGTGCAAACCATCGTGCTTAATATCAGGTGTATTCATCACGATAGTCTAACTGACCTGTCTTTTCATTCTCACTTATCATCTTTCACTGGTACCCCGCCAGTGTATACCGTTAGCATGGACGGGATTTTACCATTTCATTGTCATCCATTAAAATATAAATAGGTAGGTACAGTCTTTAATATCAAAAAGACATTGTGGTCGATTTTGAAGCGTCATTTCTTAAATTAAACATATCCTTGAAATTAATATTTTTATTCGATATTACAGCGTAATCTTTATTGTAAGGACCAATATGAACTAGTTTTCTAATAAAACTAAGTCAAAATTATTATAATTTTTGTTTCTAACAGTCTATAAAACTGTAATTGCGTGAAAGAATCAAATTAAAATATTAGGCTTTCCAGTTTAAAAAAATACCATTCCAGACAAATTATCATATTGAAGACGTGGCAGCATGGTCTCCGACCTTAGCCTGTTCCACAACGGAACAAACGTACTAAAAAAAAAAAAATTAAAAAAATACCTTCCAAATTCAATATTGCAATTCTATAAGTAATTCAATTGCAAAATTAACGTAAGATATGGAAAAAAAGGTCATAATTAGCTTGTATTAGAGTTCAAAGAATATGGAAATCTACAAATGTCGTATTCACCGTTGTTGTACGCTGTACCTAGCTAGGTACTTATATCGTAATGGAACTAGAATGAAAATAGATATTTACTATTGTATTAATTAAAAATTAAATATGAATAAAATTTAAGGTTTATTTAAGAAATCGACTGAGATTACATCGTACGTACTTTAATCTGGTCTGACGGTAATTTCACAGATGTAGTTTTACCGCGCTTTTATCCTGTCTTTAATAAATACGTTCTTACTACTCATTCTTCAAATTAAGGATGTGTTTCATCTTTTTTTCGTCAATCGTTTTTTTTTACAAACATTAATTAATACACAAAAGGTGACATTGTAAAGGTTAAGACGTATTTACAGTGAACTTAATTTCTGTCATTTAAGTATAATTTTCAAATATTTTATATCCACATATTTTACATATAATTATATTTTTTGACTTAAGTACATACAGTATTGCCCTTTAAGAAGAAAATGCTCACCTGTAGGATAATTTTGTGATAAAGTGAAAAACTATGCGATTTGATTTCATTGTTAAAGAGTAGAATAAAACATGATGCTTGATCCTTAGCTTGAGGGGGGAAAAGGGATTGTTAGTAATGGAGACTAAGAATCCCATTGCCAACAAAATTATATCCAACCAGGTCGACCTCCTCGCGGGACCCCCTGGAAACTATCATGATTAATTCCTGATGAATTCATCATGATGGGCTAACAGGCCTGTTTTCATCCTCATCGATCGCCCTTCACTGGTGCCCCGCCAGCATATCCCATTAGCGCAGGCGGGGTTACCACTCCATTTTCATCCAATAAAAAAAAGATCCTTAGCTTGATCAAATACGATATCAAACTTGTGATATAGCCCGGCTTAGCACGGGTAGATAGAATTTTCAAAAATAATATATAGCTTATATTAGTAGATGAAAGAATTTTTAAAATCAGTTTTATTTTGTGTTTTTCCATTAAAAACAAACAAAACTTTCCTCTTTACAAAATTAGTATAGATTAGCGACCCGCTTCAGATTCGCATGAGGAGTTAGATAGAAATCTCTAATTTTTTTAAATATATTTTATTTTCAAAAAGAATAGAGATGTAAAACTAAATCCCATATTACAAATTAAAAAAAAAAAAAAAAAAAACTATCCTCTTTATAATAATCATTCAGATAATGCAAAGAGTACCAGATAGAAAAATCACAAGGTTATCCTGTAACCGGGAATTAATTAAAAAAAAAAATTGTGACTGGCCTTTTCTTCTTAGAAGGGCAAATATGTAAAATCCTTGCCCGTCTACTTAATTGAATTAAACATCAAATTGACATTAATAATTGATACGTATTCTTCATTACGAAAATCACTGTTTTGTTTTTTTTTTTTAATATCAGCCAATTATTTGTAAAGACAATATTTTGTCATTACGTTTGCGTATTATTACGAGTAGCTGTTATGCATTTTCATTGTTGCAATTATGTACACTTTATGTATAATGTACTTACATAAACAACACGATATAGGCAGGCATAGAATAAATAATTAAAAAATAATTATGCCTCTGTAATTATTATTGTGTATTAATGATACAATTTTATAAAATATATTTCAACTAATTATTAACATACACTTTTAATTTATCAAAAAAGTACTACATTATAACATCAATAACTCAATAAAAACTTGCCAGAGAGGCACCAGTAAAACAACACGGTTTATTAATAATTATTTAAAATATTAATAGTAAAATATTTTGTGTGATTACTGTTTTCTGAATTTCTTTGTAATTTGGCAAATCGGGACCAAATCGAATGAAATACGTTTATAAATATTCACATAAAGAGGGATTATTGTCTTTTAAGTTGAAAAAAGTATTAACACGGTTAGTCTTTAGCATTGTATGTTTAAAACATACCACGTTATTTTAATTGACTCTATAATGGCTATAAATTATAATTATTAGGTAATTCGATAACATGTATCTTCAGACTTTCTCATAAAATATTTTTCATATTTAAATAATTTATTATTTTCCATTTTTAATACACATAAATTTATATATGTGTGTGTATATAGGTATATACATACATTTTAGTTAAAAACAAAAACCTTACATTTATGCCAGTACAGGGTATAACGTAAAGACCATAAACATTTAGGTATTTTTTTTTTAATTGACCGTAACTTTAGACATATCTGTAAAAATTAAAATTATATATACGACTTTATAATTACTCATACTATATTAGTATATACAGAGTGGAGAAAACGAGCGAATCGGGGAGACAAAGTGTAATAAATATTGAGGATAACAAATTTTATTCAAAGCAAATAACTTTCTTTTTAGCACAAAGATTTTTAGAAGCTAAAAAAATATTCGGTCTTTGTGTTCTATGAACAAAATTAAAAATAATATACCCCAGTTATTATTATATTTATAAATACTTCAAAGAGGCACAAACATATTGCAGTACCTTGGTGGAATAACAGGTGTGCGACAGCTGTCAATGATAGTAAAGCGGCTTACCTTAGGTTTAAACAAAATCCAACTCTCGATAATTACATAAATTTTAAAAGAGTTCAAGCTGTTAAAAAGTTAGTAATTAAGCAAGTAAGACAACAGGGGTGGCAGGAATTTTGTTCCAAATTTAATAGATTAACACCAATTTCCACTGTTTGGCAAAATATGAGAAAACTAAATTCAAAACATCGTCAAAATCATTTTAAAGATATATCATGGGTCAATGATTTTTTACGCAAATATACTCCTGATTTTGTACACTCACCTTTTGATGACAAACAGTTTAATTCTGTTAATTCATGCCCAAAATTTCTCACTGACCCATTCTCAATTGATGAAATATCCAGTGCAGTAAAATCTAGAAAAGATACAGCTAGTGGCCTTGATCGCTTAACATACAATATGTTTCGATTGCTGAATAAAATAAACCTTACTAAACTCTTACAAATTTTTAACGATTTATGGAAGGACTGTATTATCCCACCAGAATGGAAAATGGATTGTTTGATTCCAGTAATTAAACCCGGTAAAGATCCTACAAATTTCGACTCCTATAGACCTATAACATTGACGTCCTGTGCAGGCAAATTATTCGAACAATTAATTAAACAGCGTTTAGAGTTCTTTATTGAAAGTAATAGTATATTACCATCGAATCAATTTGGTTTTCGCCGTGGATATTCAGCGCGCGAAAGTTTAGCGAACTTCTATGTCGACCTTAGTACTGCTTTGAATAACGATGAATATGTTCTATCTGTTTTTTTAGATGTCGTAGGAGCTTTTAACAATGTAAATTTAACAGTTCTATCTTCGATTCTATCCTCATTTCTTCCAATGAAACTTATCGAATGGATTTATAATTTTCTTAGTAATAGAGAAGTGTATGTTAAAGTAAATAGTAAATTAATAGGACCTAGGTTAAGCTCTAAAGGAGTATGTCAAGGTGGTATTCTAAGCCCGCTACTATATATTTTATATATCTATAAACTTAATTCAATTTTAGGAAACAGTGTGAACAACTTGCAATTTGCCGATGATTTATTAATTTATATAAAAGGAAAGAATATTATTGATATGCAATTAGTGTTAAATGAGTCATTAAAAAGACTTGAGAAATATTTTTCTCTTCTTTCCCTCGATATTAGTTTAACCAAAAGTATAGTAGTTGTTTTTCATCAAGTTCATAAATATGTTCCATTAATAAATATTATATATAATAATCAAACTCTTCCAACAGACTGTAGCGTTAAATTTCTGGGGGTAATTTTTCATCAAAATTTAAAATGGGATCTATACGTTGATTGCTTAGTAGATCGTGCTTTAAGAGCCACTAATATAATAAGATCTGTAATTGGTCGTAACTGGGGAGCTGATCCTAAAATTATCCTTTTACTTTACAAATCTCTTGTTAGAAGTAATTTTGATTACGCTTTCTTTTGTTATGCCTCAGAACATAAATTAGTAGAAAAACTCGAAAAAATTCAAAATATGAATTTAAGACTTATTTTAGGTGCTATGTATACTTCTCCAATTATCTCAATGCAAGTAGAATGTAATTTGCCTCCTATCCTTCTTCGTTTCGAATACCTAAAACTCAAATTTCTCTTCAAAGTTTTTTCAGTTTCCAATAACCCACTCATACTCAAATTATTAAATTGCCCCATTTCTATGTTTTTGAATAAAACTATTGTCAATGATTTGAATTTACGAGATGAATATAACATCTATAGTAGTAAGATACTTCCTTGTTATAATGGCCTTTATGAGAGTAAGTTCTGTAAGATCAAAATTGTTATACGTAAAGACATAAAAGAAAAGCACGATATGTATGAGACTTTATCAGAATTTATTGACTACAGGCAGATATATACAGATGGTTCCAAAAATGCACTTAGCACTTCAGTGGCTTTTTACGATTTGTCAAATAGATTTGGTCACGGTTATAAAATTTCAACTTTGGCTAGTATTTACACAGCAGAAGCAAAAGCTATATTTTTAGCATTAGAATACATAGAAAAACAGGTACTATATTCGAAATGGATTATAATTACAGATAGTATGAGTGTTCTTATGGCATTAAAAAATAACACATTCATTTCATCATCAAACTACTTAATTCAAGAAATTCGTAATAAATATTATCATCTCTGTAATATATATGGAAAAGATATTATCTTCATCTGGACCCCTTCACATATTGGAGTGTTTGGGAATGAACAAGTAGACACTTTGGCTAAAATTATTAATTCAAGTGCTGCTCGTGTTCAAGATTTACCCCTTTGTTACTCAGATTGTAGTATTGGAATACATAAAATCGTTACAACTAAATGGGAGGAGCATTGGACTCAAATATTACAGACTAAAGGCAAATGGTACCGCAAAATTAATTGGCGTATTGGAAAACCGTGGTTCTGCAAAGGAAAGGATACAAACAGAAAATTTTACACCAATATTTGTAGATTACGAATCGGCCACGGACATTTCAACGAACACCTGCACCGAATGGGCATGATCGCTTCCCCATCATGCACATGGTGTAACTTTACAGCCCAATCTCTACATCACCTTTTTTTTGATTGCTCTGAATTTGTCATTCAAAGACACATTATGTTTGACGAACTTAGGATTATCTTCAAAAAACCCGAAAATATCCCGCACTCAATCCCGCTTCTCTTAAGATTTCCTTCTTGTTTCAAAGCTATTTTCACTTATATTACTACAACATTCAAGGAGCTATAAGAATACTTTTATTGAATTGCAAGACAATGATTTTTTATAATTATTTATTTTTAATTTGATAAATCCACTGGTTTAAGAAAACTCAAGAAAAGATATTTATGAAAATGTACTTACCGGATTTGACAAATGAAATATTGAAGATTATGACAATAATTGAAGCGACATTAGAAAAATAAAATTCCAGACAATTTATCTTTTTGAAGACTAGGCAGCATGGTCTCCGACCTTAGCCTGTTCCAAACGGAACAAACGTACTAAAAAAAAAAAAATTATATTTATATTATATTATTATTAATACAATATGTTTATTTGAAGAAAATCTTCATTATTGACTCTATCGATTGCTAGAATAAAAATATTCGTAAGTCAGCGTTTTATTACTGGTTCAGGTGGGCTTTTAAAAATATCTGAGTGCAGTTTTTTTTTATTTCTAAAAAACAAAATAATATTTCCTCTGATTAAAATTAGCTAAATTCAATATTTAGTCCTAATATTTTTTCCACCTGTACACATATGGGTGCATTACCACCGTTAGGTATTTATATACCACTCTTCCACGCGTCATATCACTCAATGCTGTGTATTGTTATTTCCTCGTTTACTGCTAAACTAGTTATTCATTATTATTATAAGCTCACACCTATTTCTTTAGAGGTAGGCAGAGATTACAGTCGGCAAAATGTTTCTGACCCTCTTATGTCTCCCTGGTTTTATCCACATTCATACAATTGCCCATACAAGCTTCTCAGTTTATTTTAAATTTATGAAGTAATTTAGGTATACAGGTATACAGCGTGTAACATAAGAGATATTGATATTTTTTAATTTTTTTTTAATAACAGTTTTATAAACGGATTTTGAATTGAAATTCAGTCGGAGTCGATTAGGTGTTATTGATCCTAGTTTAGTGGTGAAAACTGACATAAAATGTGCACACAGTCACGTCAGACATACGTCCAAACATATAAATCCATATCTGTGGTAAAAATAAAAAAAAAAAAAACATATTTTGACTCCTTGGAGACAATTTATGACACTGAATTTCATTTTGCCTATAATTTTACCCGTTCCATTACACCACATTAATACTTAGTGATCAGATTTTGAGAGATGTCACGTTTTTATTTGGTTGGGCCGGATTGAGGGTTTAGTTGACATCAAAATCAATGGCTGACTTCTTTTATTTTATATTGATTATCATTATTTACTTTTTTTTTTTTTAATAACACCTAGCAGTGTACTATCAATGTATTTTAATTTTGCCTTCCACACTCAGTCATACTGAGATTCTTAAATCTATTTTTTTTTTTCAGAAAAATATAAGTGACATTTATAATACCTAAACAGCTAAACAGATCACAGAATTGGAATGGGATATAATAGTAGGTAACTAGTAAATAAAACACAGAGGTATTTTCATTGGGGTTGGAAAACGTAAACTGAAGTTCAGATAGATCTTCAAAGTTGAAAGTTTAAAGGTAGTTAGCTGGAAGATCTGGAGGATTTGTTGCAGTTGGTTCATTCAAATGTGTAGATTGGAACGTTCTTTATATAAATTATTACATATATTATAAATTATTAAGGTCCGGTAAACGATCAAACCTGTTTTTCAAATTCAAATCTCAACCATATACACTTAATAAAGAATTGGAACTTTAACAAATGTTGACAACAAGAGACTGAAGATTTATTTGAATCATCTGTGATTCTATAAAAAAAAAATGTTTCATACAGTCACAGATGATCAAATTATTGGACAAACACTTGTACACTTTTTAACATGTTTGACAAATAGATAGTTATGTCACAAACGATCAAATTATTCGACAAACATCTTCAAATATGTCTAACAAATTATTAAATTAGCTTAATAAACCTTCGTGGGTTTGTCAAACAGAAACAGATGTTTGACACAGTTGTGGATGATCAAATTATTCGACAAACACCTTCAAACATATTTGGCAAACATATCAAATGTGTAGTGCGATAAATTTTGCCTGTCAAACAGAATAGGTGTCCAGTACAATCGTAGGCGATCAAACATTCGACAATCGTGTAAAATTTGATCGTTTACCGGGCAATTATAAAACTAACACTAAATAAATAATTCATTGCTAGAAATGCAGATTCTATCTATTTGATTAATTCGTATGTATATCGATGTTCTGCTTTTAATAAAATTAATGTTAAAATATGGCTGTATTATATAAAGTAATCATATTACCATCTAACTATCACTAAACATTATAAGCGATTAAAGATATCTTTATTTAATTAAATATATAACTAATTTAACTATGACTAGCATATTATCACGAATAAAATCTACACATAATAAAAGCTACGTCCAGTTAAATACCTAGGTATATGTTCTTCAGCTAAAACTATGTAAATTCATAAGATATTTAGACAATCATATAATAAGCACAGAGCACTCGGTATTGTTAGTGGAATACAGTAGATATTTGAGTGTAACAATAAACTTGTTTTAAATTTTTGTGCGCAACTCGTATTAATGTATTTGTTACTATGAAATATTAATGTTGCCATTTATATGAAAAAAATGCAGTTGCCAAATTGTAAGCAAATTATATATTATACTATATAAACATATAATGTATCATTTTCATATGGTTGTATAGTTAAAAACTCAGTTAGACAATAGGTACATAGGGACCTATGAAAATATATCATCGCATTTGATTAAAGATTTTATTTGTCTATTACTTTTGCCTAAAAAAATATTCGTCTATCCAGTTGACATGTGCGATGCGAGTTTAATTTTTTTTTTCGTTTTTAGATACATGTTTGAAAAAAAGTGTTTAATTTCGTTCATAAAATATTTCTTAAAAGAATGCTAATAATTTCAAGTTATATATTTAAACTTATTTGTCTTTTCAGTAATTATCTATAAATATATTTAGACCGAATTAGCAAAAGGATTGCGGGGTATATACTTGATTCGATGCAATACGTATTGTACACGTGTCCTTCCTTTTTATATTGAAGAAACCTAACAATGATAGTGAAGTACTTTGCTCGAGAATTCCTATGATGCAATATATGGTTACACCATACAGTTTGTGGCAAAAAACTTGAAGAAAACCATAGTCAATAGAGCATAGAAGACAAGTTTGTGTTTAAAAAAAATAAAAAGTTAATGCGTAAGTCAAAGCAATGTTTAAATTAATGGCCAGTAATTCTATCCACATACAGGTATATGTTAATACAAAGCCTTGATTCACCCACATATTTCAGTCAATACTATATATTTAAGTCATCCAATCCGAATGCCTATTTCATTGTTCTTCATATAGTTAGGCTTCTTAGCCTGTTTAAACAATGGTAACTCAATTTTTATCAGCCGTTTAGGTCTGTTTACATAGGTACTATACTTTTTTTATTTCTCTTAAACATTTGTCTGAGTGATAAGAGAAATTGCATACTACAGCTGAGTGGGCTGCTATATGCAATTTGTTTTGTCTTGCATAATGATCACGTGTAAAACAACTTAAGCTAAACCTTAAGCTTGCGCAGTACTCAAACGCTCTTTATACGTAAAATTATAATAATGTTTTATTTAAACATTCTGTTGAAGTTCATTTGTTACTGGATTTAGTATTATTTTGTTTAATTTCGCTACTATTAATCTAATATTGTTAACACATGAAAACATTTTGGTATTTATAATAATTTGAATTTAATAAAAAATTAAAACTCATTTTTTTTCTAGCTGTCAACAAGTGTTTTATTTTCATAAAATTTAAAATATTAAAATAAAGCAAAATACAGCTAGAACACTAACAAATATCTTTATTCGTCCTACTTAGTCCTCCGCAACAAATGTGTGTGATCTCACACATACTAGCTAATTTTAGAGAAATTAAACAAAATAATTTTAATCTAGTAACCATTAATATTAATATAGTAATATAATAGAATCTTATTCAAGTTATTTGCCAGCAATTATATCCATAGATTGACATTAGGGTATATATCCACCAAGGACATTCGTGTGTACAAATGTAGGCACGATGTGTACCTACACGAGTGTCATTTGAAACGTCTTAGGGTATATCCGTATAACAAAATCGTTTTTACCGCAAAATTAAATAATTGGAATAAAGCCATACACTCTGCGAAAAATATTGCTTAATAAGTATTAAATATTTGGAAAAAGATTCGCGTAATGAAAATTTGCAATTCGGATATAGTATAGAATGTAACATAATAATGCAGGAACAGGTTCTTGTAATATATGATAACGTTACATTACATGAGCACAGTACCGATCAATATAATTTACCTTTATATAAGTACATTAAATTTTCCATAGTCAATTTCCATAGTCAAAGTGTGCATTTATTAATAAATTGTCTATGATACTATCATTTATAATTAATATATTACAATGCCATATAGCGCTTTCATTTTTTATTGAGGGGATAGCAAGAACATAGAACAATGTACCTCTACACATTATAAAATATTATGATATTGATTGCTAACATCGATGTTTTTTATTGATCATAAGACATGGCGTTAGAAAACATTAAGTCTAGTAATACTTATTTTAATAGCATAAATAAATTTCAATTAATGGACGAAAAGTAAGTTAGGAACAGAAATATTAGTTCTAGACCTACTTACAGCCGCTAAGTCAACACAGAACAAAAAACCGCGGCAAAGTGTCATACGGCTATATAGATAAATAACGCCTATTTCATAAAAAGAGGACGCCATTTTGATTGCTTACATTGCATTATGCTGTGGAGCAAAATGGCGTTGTCCTAAGGCTTTATTAAAATTTGATCTGTACCTACATATTCTAGAAACACTATCGATGTAGTTTTTTGTTCCGTGTTCAAAATGAATTAAACATTTTCTACCTAGCGTTCCGAAAGCATTTTAATTATTAAACGATAACCTTACATAAAATAATCTCAATAAGTACTTAAAGCTTTTTTTTTTATAAAAGGTAATGCACCAATTTGAGTTTTGCCACTAAAAATACGTTTAACGAATTGCTGTCTTTGTTTTTTCGTTATTAATTTTGAAATTCAAACGTACAGAGCATGCTCGAACACGGAAAATTCATACAACTTTTAAGCAATATGCGAATGGCTGATTAGGCTTTATACGAGCTTAATATCTAAAGCTCTAATTCTATAATAAATAAGTTTTTGAAATATAAAAATATTGTTTAAGTCGCTGCTAATTTCGATTCTATTTTTAAACACTGAAACGAAACGCAGCTGTTGTCTAGAACTTAATAAATTGAACATTAGAGGCATAATTTTAAGGTTTATAATTTAATAGCTGGAGATGCAGTCAGGCTTGTTGAATTCGCCGAAAATGTTTAGTTCGTACAAACTGGCTAAGGTAATGAACAGCAAGTACCATACCATCAGCACGGCGCCATACTTGCGGTCCAGCTTCCAGCCGTTAGCATGTGTCGCCACCACTAGGAAGATCACGGTGGAGAACAGTGAGAGAGTGGAGTAGATCAAACCTGTTCAGAAACAATACAATATGAAATTTTCAGCTTTTGTGTTTATTAAACATTATCAATATGGTCTGTAGAGCCTTTACCTACAAATAATATTCTATCCCTTTAAAATAATTCAAAAAGACTATCCAAACAATGCTTATGTTTAGGTGTACTTGAATAAAAAAATTATCTTTCTTTTTTTCTTTTAGAACTTGCAAAGCATGAAGTGCAAAGCACAAGATGTTCATGTGAGCATTACAAGATATAGTATATTTTATGGTGTCCATAAAGCTTTTACGTATTTAAACGACGGTTACCATTTTCCATCAGGTTGATCATCAACATTTTATTCTAAGTCGTATAAATTAAGTTTTCCTTACTCGCCTAATAAGGGACGTGCTCTTTTAGACAAGCGGCAAACAAATTCATCGATACAGACGTTCTCGCTACCACTTACATGAGATGAACGAAATACCAACATCTAATATTTTGTTCTTTCTTAATTTTATGCCAACGAAAAGGTATTTACTGATAAATAACATTTTTTTTAGTACGTTTGTTCCGTTATGAAACAGGCTAACGTTGGAGACCATGCTACCTAGTCTTCAGTATGATAATTTGTCTGGAATTTTATGATAGATTACTTTTCCACTTGTCAAATGTGACTGGCTTGGAGATATATAGAGGGATAGAAGGGTAACCTTTGCTGATGACGTTCACGTGGCTGCCGGGCTGAATGATGGCAGTCTGGATGAACCAGGGCAGTCCCAGGCACACCAAGATATCGAATACATTGGACCCCACAGCATTCGAGACAGCCATGTCACCATACCTGTGGAGAAGGTAATTCTGTTTTTAAAATTTATAATTATTTTTCATAAATATTTTATTAGTACTATATTTTATGTGTGATCTAATTTACCCTGAAGATTCATTGAATTCCTGTTGTCCAAGTATTTCACATTTCTATTGACGTAGTGCTGTTTTAATACCCATACACAGGGGGGAAAGGGATTGTTAACAATGGAGTTTGACAGCCCCATTGCTAGCAATATGCCCTAATACTTCGATCTCCACGTAGTTCCCCCTGGAAACCATCGTTGAACAATTCTTGTTGAATTCGTCACGATAGGCTAACTGACCTGCTTCATCCTCACCAATCATCCCTTACTGGTGCCCCGCCGGTGTATACCGATAGCGCGGGCAGGATAACCATTTCATTATTTTGGCGTGAATTTACTGGGTACAGAGGAATAACACCTGAGTCCTCAGGAATGGCAACGCATGGGGGGTATCATGGGCGAAACAGTATACTCTGTTATATCCATGTTACTGCTCATGTCTATAGGCGACGGTTACCACTTTCCATCAGGTGGGCCGTCAGCTTGTTTGCCATTCTAAGTCGTATAAAAAAAAAAAAAAAAAATTATCATCCATAAAAAAAAACCTTCATGAGTATGACGTATCCCGTTAGCAACACATATATGGCTTAGAATTTCTGGGAATGCAGTTGTTCCTTAGACAAAAAACCTTCATGTGTTTTTTTTTTAAATGGATAAGAATAGAATAATAACCTACGCTATCGCTGGCGCGGCACCAGTGAAAGATAACATATGGGGATAAATGCAGGTCAGTTTTTTTAAATGGGTGATAATGGAATGGTATCGCCTGCGCTATCGGTATACACTGGCGGGGCAGCAGTAAAAGATGATAGGTGAAGATGAAGTAGGTCAGTTAGTCCATCGTGACGAATTCAATAATAATTGTTCACTATGGTTTCCAGGGGAACCACGTGAAAGTCGACCTAATGAGGTGTATTGCTAGCAATGAGTTCATTAGACCCCATTACTAACAATCCCTTTCCCCCCAATACAGGTCAGTTAGATATAGATATAGACGAATTCCACAAGAATTAATCACAATGATTTCCAGGAGGAATCGCATAGAGGTCGACCTGATAAGGTATATTGATAGTAATGGAGTTGTTAGACCCCATTTCTAACAATCCCTTTTCTCGACCTTCATGCGTTAGCATGTAATAGTGTTCAGGCACAAGGCGTCACACTAGGCACAAGAGTATATTAGGTGAAGACTACAGTATTGTTTTTTTTTTTTGCACCAAATCTCTGAAACTCTGAAACAGATTTATTTTTTAGAAGCCGTACTTACCCCTCTTTGATGACAGCGAGAGAAGAGAGTGCGTCGGGGACGGAGACGCCGGCTGCCACGAACGTAAGACCCATCACTGTATCTGGGATGCCCAGAGTGTAACCTGCAAATTGATCATAATATAAAAACATGTACCTTACAACTTACAACTTCCACGTGGTTCTTTCTGGAAACCATCGTGGTTATTGATGAATACGTCACGTTAGACCAACTGGTCACTTTCATATCTCACCTATTATTTTCTCCCTACTTCACCAGTATATGGAAGTTACCTGCACCATTGATTTATGCTGGCGGCGTATCATTTGAGAGGTTCGATAGCATAAAATCACATCAAATAGCCTATCGTGATAAATTCACCAGATATAAACCAGGTTGGAGACAGTTACCACTTTCTTTCAATTAAGCTTTCAGTTTATGTTCCATTCTTGTTAGTTTATAAACTTACCGATGATTGTAATCATCCAGACCATGAAATATGAGTAGAAGGATATCCAGAGCATGGAGATGATGAAGGTGATGGGGTACCAGCGTCCGCGGCAGTCCGGCATCGTATGACGACAGGACCAGTGGATAGGGAACGCCACGTACCAGCACGCTAGCTGAAGTTTGTCTGGAATAAGACGCGAGTCAAGAATTAATCATCATCATTATTGTTGTAAACAAGAATTTTAGTGGCGATGCAATATAGGTAAAGCCAGTGTGGTTCAACCAGCTATACATCGGATGGTGACCTGAAATACAGTGCAAGGAGTCGATGGATACAGGTGGCTGAAAAACGTACTCTGTGGTATATTATATATATATATATATATATATATATATATATATATATATATATATATATATATATATATATATATATATATATATATATATATATATATATATATATATATATATATATATATTATATATATATATATATATTATTAGTCTACTGTTTGCGATGCGATTGTACAGGATATTTGGTACAAATTCTTATTTCGGTTTTTATCTCTTACACTTTTATATTGTAGTTGGCTTCACTACATACTCATCACTTACAAGATCCTGGGGAAGACAATCTTTTATCGCCCATTGTTTTCTCATTGTGATTATTTTTTGTAATTGTTTATATTTATAATAAGTTTACTATTGTAATCTTTTGGAGGAAACGATAAAGAGTATCTATCTATCTTTTACAGCGAAAAATGATGAATTAAAAGGGCTAACTTTTATATATTGTTTAATATTATATTACATATACTTACTTGCGCCGATTGGCTTGACGAGTGGGTCGACGGCAGTCTCTGGATTGTATTCTTTCGCCTTATAGTACGCTGGCTGTACAGGCTGGAAAAGCAACAAAGTCGTTGTGTTCATATTTCTAAAGATTATTTACATTATTACTTTTAGCTATTATTGTATTCCCAAAGAGGCATGACGTCAGGCAGGCGACCGGTCGTAAAACTGTAAGCCAAATCTTTTTGTAATATGGATAAAAAAAAACATATTACGTCGACCCCATATAATAATTGGGATAAGAGTAGTAAGATGATAGGCTATTATTGTAATTTTAATGCATTTGTAATATTAGTCGATTCTCTGTCCTATTTGGATGGTTAGATAAAGAATAAAGATGCGAAAAGTTTGGTGAAGCACTAAAGCCTTCTAATTAGCTCAGGCGCCAGTAAGTGTACGTCATGTGTTTGCGTTGAATCTTTCTGCTATTTATTCCTTCATTATTGATATTGCTATTGGTAGGTCTACTAACAGTCTTGTAATAGTGCGGTTCTCTTACCGAACAAGGTTTGGATTTAATTCCAACATTTCAAAGATAGGATTTAAGCTAGTGTGATTTAATTTAGCTTGTAATAATTTTTATTTGTTACATTTAATTTGAGTATTTTGTCATTCTATCCTCCATTAGATGTTATCTCTCTCGACTGCGTCTATCTCAGTGTTGATCCTCAATGGAGTCATCGGAACGGTATGATAATAAGTTTCTTTCCACACCTGTGGCGGTTGCTGCGGCTGCTGCGCTTGCGAGGGAGACTGCGCTGGTGGCTGCGACTGGGGTGGTTGTTGGGGCGCTGCGTAACCTTCTGCGTTCCACCCGGCTGCCGGTGGCGCTGCTGCCGGCTGCTGCTTATAAAAGATAATAAGATAAATTACCTATTAATTCTGCCAAGCAGCTATGCTTGCAGGGTTACCACAGTGAAATTAGAGGGTACAAAAGCAAAATACATTAGTTCTCAGGATTGATCTATAGGGCATCATAGGAGTTACAGTATATTCTGTAATGTTCATGGAATTGTTCATATCTATATGCGACAGTTATTATTCACCAGATAAGTTCTCTGGTTGTTTGACATTCCTAGATTTATATTTCATGTTCTAACTTTAAAGAAATTATTGAGTGCAGCTAGAGAACTTTTCCAAGTGAAATGCGTTTTCTGCTAAAGTTCTTTGTATCTACATTTTTTGGAATTATTTTTGGTTTAGGAAGGCGAAATTTCTTTTAATACCTCTGACCAAGCGTTGTTGGGGTCCCACATAGCGTTGGGGTCCCATGTCTGTGTGGGGTCTGCGTTGTACGCCGCGTTGTCATATGCACCATCTGGACGGTACGCTGGAATACAAATATCTAGAAATTATCTAGATTAAGATAAATTATCTAGAAATTATCAAATTATTATTATATTGATATAATATTATATCAATTGTAATTATTAAATATATTATATTAACCTTAAGGTTGTCTTGAAAAGATTGCTCTCAGCAATAAGACCGCCTTACTGTACTTATACAATTGTATCGTTGTGTTTGTAAATTGTCTTGCTTATTTCCTATATTGTATAATGCAATAAGTATACTCATTCAAATATCTAGAAATTATCATATATTATCAATTACATTAGTGTGCTGGTAATATTGTTTTATTGTTACCCTATTCCCTTTGGCCGCAACAGAATATCAGTGCTTTCTTCTTTTAAGGGCGAAGCAATAAACTAAGTTGTGACCATTTTGTATTGTAATGGCAAAACAACGCACAAACGAAAAATTGTAACGCCATATGTATTTTTTTTTAATAATTTATGTTATTTCGCTTTTTATATATATCAATATATGTTGTAATTTGTGTGCTGTAAGTAATGCAAATAAATTATCTATCTATCTATCTATCTACCTATCCTTTGTCTTTTTCTCAATGTCCTCTATGCAAAGGTGGTCTAGAAGAGATTGCTCAGCGATATAGCCGCCTTTTGTATCACTTCTCATTAAAATTAACTGTATTTACAACTTTATAAATGGTGCAATAAAATGTACAATGAATAAATAAATATTTTCAACTACCGATTAAAATGAAGTGTTCAACTGTTATTAGTTTTTAATATTATAAGATCGAGTGATGTACTATACTTACGAGTATCTTGCATGGGGGTTTCTTTAGTCTGTCCCTCCATCTGTGTGTACTGGCCTTCGACTCCTGGAGCGCTGGCGGGGGGCTGCGCTCCAGCGCTCCTGATATGGAATACATAAAGTTAGTTACATAATAGCATTTTAAGATAAAGTACTGTAATCATTAATGCTCTGTCCGAAGCAAACCTAGAGATTCAATTCAATTCAATCATTTATTGCTATTACATTTTGTAACAATATAGGTCTTAAGTTATTAAAAGTATAGAATCAACATGAACCCTGGAAGGGCACAGCAATCACATTAATAAATATTTCATAAAGTATATAAATAAATTTTTACATTATATATATGTATCGTCGATTAACATAAAATAAATAAAACATTATTACATTAAAACAAATAGGTACAAATACAATTAAATTTTTTCATTGAATAATTCCTGTAGCGTATAATAACTTTTTGTAATTAAATATTTTTTAGAGCTATAAATATTAGAGCTATTATAAATCATCGAAGTTATAATGAAGCTACTTATTGGGGCTGAACTACTACACACTTGGCACTGATATTGCTTCATTAGAGGACAATATTACCTACTACCGCGTTGATCACAGGCAACCCAGTTTATAGCAGGCTGGCTCGTGCTCGCATTACAGACGCTTATGATTAAGGATCTCAGATGGATCCAAAACAAGTCGAGAATTCTTTATTCCGATTTAAATACACGTAAGTCAATCTAATTACTCTTACAGTTAAAATATAAGGCATTTTATGGTTTTCTTTTAAGTTCTTTCACAATAACACATTGAGCTTTGTTCTTATGGTCCTTTTTATGATATTATTTTGGATATAATAAGTAATGGTGACAGGTTACCAGTCCAGACTCCAGTCTTATGGATAACTAGCTAATACCCGTGACTTTGTTTGCGTGGTATTTGTTATTTCTGTTTAGTATGTATCGATGTATGTACCTACGATTATTATTAGGTATTATGTCTGGAAATACTGGACCAAAATTAACAAATGACGTGTCATTCTCACTCTTTACCTTAGGTCAAAATGACTTAAGTTACTATAGTTTTTTAACTATCTCACGGAAACTCTTTAATTTTTTGTGACTAAAAGTATCTAAAATGTTGACTGGGGATGTAAAGTTTCGCCATGCAAAAATTTATTCAAATCGGTCCAACAGTTTCGAAGATTAGCCCGTACTAACAGACAGAGAAACAAAAAATTTAAAAAAATCTGAATGTGTTCTATTTCTAACATCCACCTGACTTGGTGTTTAGCGTTTTTTTTTTTCTATGCACAGACATTCGACCTTTAAAGTTTTATTATATAAATATAGATTTTATTTATTTTCAAATTTTACTTTTTTTTAATGGTTATACAAGTATTATTCGCAAATAATGTTTTGTTCTAAAAAAATGGATGGCTTTGTCAACATCTGAGCATTATTATTGTAAATGTTGCTGTAGTTTTCAATAGTATTGTTTGATTTAGTGTTGTTTAATTTTGTGTTTCCTTCACTTGTATTACATTTGTGTAAACTTTAATGACTGACGAATTACTATTTAAGTGAATAATTATGTATTGTTCTAGCTGTCTGTCTGCCTTAAATAAATAAATAACAAAAGAGATTATATGTTGAATATATCTATGTATTTAAATATCTTTACTTTAGCTTAAACTATAATTAACTCCAATAGACACTTTAGCTCTAATATCTCACTTGTAAGTGACTAGTGCAGCCTGCTCCTCCCTCGTGGGCAGTTTGAACGGCAGCGGCAGTTTCATCGCCCATTGTTCCAGAGCTGTGTTAAAGCGCAGCGCAACGCAGTACACACCATACATTATCAGCATGAAGAGAGCTTCGGGCCTGCAAAATTATAATGTTATTCTTTGATTTCCAACTCTAAAAAAATAATGGTTAAGTTTGGAATTCGGTTGTCACAAAAGGACCTTGGACAGAGGCGGATTAAATATCGAGAGCGCCCAAAATAAGCATCGACACATATCCAATGAGCAAAATATTATAAATTTTAACTAGTACCGGTAGTAATAAACATTGATGACAATCCCAAACTTACAGGCGGTATCAAGCCCATAAGTCGAAGGCGAGATTTTGCCTCCCTTTGTGTGTTCTACCGCTTGTATAACGTGTGTTCAAAGGAATTGTTTAAAATGATGCCTACAGCCACCTTTTATCATCACACCGCTCGCCATCGACAGGGAATTTATCTTCACACACTTAAACCTAAACGGTCAAGTATAGTACGGTTTCAGACAAATTTCGTCCCACGAATGCTTATTTCTGGTTTGCAAAAGTTTTCCCTAGAGATTACAGTATGGGGTTCTTCAAATAGGGTATATTAAGGGTTCTTCAGGGTTGGCAACACGTACGTGACATCCCTAGTGTTGCAAGCATCCATAGGCTACAGCGACTGTCTACCATCAGACGGGCGGTGTGCTTGTTTGCCATCTTTGTGGTATAAAAAAATTACAATGAAAGCTATGAATCATTTATTTAAAAATTAATACTAATCACATTTAATGACAACTGTTAAAAAAGTCAGAAGTATTTTTTTTATACAACTTAGAATGGCAAACAAGCTGACAGCCCACCTGATGGAAAGTGGTAACCGTCGCCTATAGACATGAGCAGTATCATGGATATAACAGAGTATACTGTATAGCAGAGTATCTGCGTTTATATTTTTGTCTTGTAGAATTCTCAATAACATAGTTATAGTTTAGAGACAGCAATAAGATTTAATCTCTTATTCGTCACTGTTGAGCGAAGATAATTCATCACTCTCAATAGACAGGAAAAATTCCGCTCACTTGTCGACTGCCGTCGATACACACATTCTTAAAGTTATATTAACATTTGGCAAATTGTATAAATATAATATCTTTTATATTGTGTGAATAGATGCATGGGTATTTTATTTATTCCTTGACTCAATTCATCAGCGCCATCATATCAGCTGTTAAGTTCCATTGCTGAACATAGGCATTTTTTTTAATGGGTGATAGTGGAATGCTAACCCCGCCCGTGCTATCGGTATACACCGGCAGGGCACCAGTGAAGTATGATAGATGAGGATGAAGCAGGTCAGTTAGCCCATTGTGACGAATTCAACAAGAATTGTTCACGATGGTTTCCAGGGGGAACCATGTGGAGGTCGACCTGATAGTGTATTGCTAGCAATGGGTTCATTAGACCCCATTACTAACAATCCCTTCCCACCAACATAGGCATTCTACGCTTGGCTGGCGGATTGGCAACTGCAAGTAGACTTTAATGATATTTTACGAGGGACGCTGCTGCCAATCTCTCAATCTTAAGTTCCTTGAGTCGGCTCTTACGACATCCACGGAAAAGGAAGGAGTGGCCCATTCTATGGCGGGAACAAACGGCAAATTTTTAAGAGATACTCCTCATGAGTTGGCTTACCAAGATACATATCCGTTAGCGATAGTACACAGCATGACGAGTATGGATACGGCATAGAAGAAGCAGTCCCTGCACAGCGGCCACCAGTTGAGATGCGAGACGGTGCCGGCGCACAGGGCGCATACAGATATCACGAACATTATGTTGAACACCGCCGAACCTATCACGCCGGAGACGCCTGCAAAGTTATTTATAGATAAGAAGTCATAAAGGTCAAGTTCAACATCGTAAAGGTCAATGTCAAGGCCAAAAACATAAAGTACAAGATCAAGCCTATAAAGGTCAAGGTTAGATGAAAAATCAGAAAGAAATAAGAATAGGATAAAATAAAAATATTATAAGACTGAACACCTAATATATCTCATGAAATTTACTTGGCGCCCAATTCGGAGTTCGGGCGTCCCTCCTAGATATCTACACACCCACTGGGCGCTGCCCGACTGCTTTGCCCTCTGAAGCTGGTACTGAGTTAGAACACTTACCGATATCATCCTGAGCGCAAAACACACCGATGACAACAGTGGCCAGCTCCGGCGCTGAACTACCGGCGGCCATGAATGTAGCACCCGCCACGTCCGGTGCCAGTTTCAGTTCTGTGGATAAATGAAATTAATATATACTAGAGAGTCTCTCGATTGGTAGCAAATAATTAAATTTCTAATTGTAACGTATTTACGGTATCACACATAACAGAAAGAACAAGATGCATTGTAGTATTTTCGGCGTCTCATTTATTCTTTCGTTCTTATCCGTGTCAACATTGACGTTTTAGGTATAAGTGGATTACTTTTGTGTGCGTGCGTGTGTGCGTGTGCGTGAGCGCGTGAGTGTGCGTGTGCGTGAGTGCGTGAGTGTGCGCGTCCGCGCTCATAAATGTAAAAATGAGTTTGTTCATTTGTTACCATATAATGCCTTAACGAATCACTATAAAATTTAGTATACACATACTATATGGAATAGATAAGGATATAAACTATTTTTTATCTCAATAATGCGAACGAAGACGCAGGTGAAAGCTAGTAATTTATAAATAACACAATAAAATTATGAATTTTGATACTATTTCACGTTTCTTTTAAAAAGTGCCAGCATGCATTAATCATAATACTAAAAAAAATAAGTGAAAAAAGCCGACCTTCGCAGATCCTGTCCAGACTGGAAACGAAGTACTCATCACAAACGATGGCGAGACCAATGAAAGTGAACACGGCAACCAGGATGTGGATAATCAGCCCGCCGTGCTTGCGAGCTGATTGGCCCATTAAAGGTTTTGGAAACTGTGAAGAAGGAGATAAACTAGATAGATATAATTTCTTATAGGCACAGAATATGCAGCTGTAAATATAGACGACTTTTATGATTCTTGAGAGAGCATTTACACGCCCATTTTATATACGAGTTCATTAAAATTTATTCTCTTGCTTTTTATCTCATGATACTTTTATGCTTTAATCAGTCGTCATGAAATTTGGTATAGACAATATTGGAAATTAAGAAAGATATAGATAATTTGTACCTGTTCTATAGCAGGAGGCGTGCAATTATCTCTAAGTGGGTGGAGAGTTGGAACTGCTGGTCTCTGGTTCTCCTGTCTCTCCCTTTCTCGAATCTTGGCCGTATCTTCAGTCTGCAATGGAGAAGGAAACATTAATAGCTACAGTCTTTTTTAATTCGTTATGGGATTTGCATGCAAGTTTCTCCCTACTTTTTTTAGAGACTCCTTATTTTCTGTTTTCAAATTATCTTTTGTATCATAAAGTGTTTGATTGATCAGAATTAATCAATCGGAATCATATAACACGGTTTAGGCTCGAAAGAGGATCTTGACGGAATTAAATACTTGGGAATCTAACTTTTAACTGATTGACCTATAACAGATTTTAATACATCATCAGTTCTTGTTATTGAAAATAGGCGATTCGACAACGGATTGATATTTAGACATATTTTACGAACCTCCTTATAACCTGCATCTTTCATTTTCTTCTTGTCCTCTTCTTCTTCTTCCTCTTCTTCTAAAGAAGATTCTCCATTCTCTGTCTTATCCGTATTCTCCGCTTTATCCTTAATCTCCGTTTTCTCTTCTTCTTTATCTTCAGTTTTAGACTCTTCTTTCGCAGGCTCTTTATTCTCACCGGTCCCCTCATTTGCAGGTTTTTCTTCTTTTGCTGCACCTGAAGAAATATATTAATTATTTCAATATTTAGTTATGAGTTAAAAAAAGCACTTCGGTATTCAGATATAATTATTATATATTACACTTTTAGATATACTTAAACTGCGACTTTACTGCCTAAATAAGGAGCTAATTTATAAACATATATTAATATAGGACAAGATCTATCTTAATATAAAATTTTGAACAAATCGGTCCAGATGTTAGCCATCTGGATGGCGTAATCGTGTAATAAATGTTGAAATGAATAGCCATTAAATGAAATTGCGTGGCTGTGTTTCGGTTTGAATGGTGGGATATGGCAGTGAATTTACTAGGTACAAAGGAATAACACCTGAATGAGGACTCAGGAATGACAACGCATAGGGAGTATCATGGGCGAAACAGTATACTCTGTTATATTCATGGTACTACTTATGTCTATAGGCGACGATTACCACTTTCCATCCGGTGGGCAGTCAGCTTGTATGCTATTCTAAATTGCATAAAAAAAACTAGAAATATCTGAACATATTTGCACTCTTTCAGAATTTCAGAATATTAAAATATTGAATTCCATAACTTACTTTTACCGTAGAAAATACAAACACACAAACCTTTTTCAGGTTCATTTTCTGCTATAGGAGTGGTTTTCTTCTCTGATGGTTCAGGGTTCGTGTCGCTGGCTGGTTCGGATGCTGTCGACGAGGTCATCACCGCTTGGAACACTGAGTACGCGATGAAGAACACGGAGACCGTCAGCCACCGGTGCCGGCGAGGCCTTCGCATCCTCTGTAAGTATGAAAGAACTACTTTAGATAATGTACGCGACAGACACATTAATTGTGTGCATAAATATATTGCAGAGAATTAATGTTAATCCTCACGAATGTTTTATGTAAATTTTTTTTTTGATGGGTGAAAATGTTATGGTAACCCTGCCTGCGCTAACGGGATACGCTGGCGGAGCACCAGTGAAGGGTGATAGATGAGAATGAAAACAGGCCAGTTAGCCCATCATGATGAATTCATCAGGAATTAACCATGATAGTTTCCAGGGAAAACCGCGAGAAGGTCGACCTGGTTGGGTATATTGCTAGCAATGGGATTCTAAGTCTCCATTACTAACAATCCCTTTTCCCTCTTCTATGTAGACTTAATAGTCTACCCAATATTTGACAGGTTTTAACATCATCGATGATACTTGACCTCTTCTTATTAGGAAAAATGTTTTCTATTAAAAATTACAAAAATTACAAATTT
Source organism: Galleria mellonella (assembly GCF_026898425.1). NCBI lineage: Eukaryota > Metazoa > Arthropoda > Insecta > Lepidoptera > Pyralidae > Galleria > Galleria mellonella. The sequence goes on along the minus strand of NW_026442082.1, from coordinate 3,711,080 downwards.
TTTATAATAATGAATTTCCCAAATATTAACCATTTTTTTTGACGAGGAGAAATGCTTCATGCAGACCCATATACCTCGGGGGAGATATATGGGTACTGCCGGACTCCTACCGGCTAAAACCCCCGGGTGTTCCTTACTCGCACCAATGTCGGGGCAACAGGGGTACGTCAGCAGTCTGCCGCGGCCCCGACGGCCCAAATATTAACCATAGCTTTTTTACTATAAGGATTCTTCAGCTCAAATATTGGTTTTGGACGGTTTACGGCAGAGAAATTGGTTTTATAATTAGTCTTAAATAAGTACACCGAATACGCGAAACTTCTTATCTATTTACATCTCTTTTGTTATATCTATTCTTCTAATATGTGGTTTGGTCAGGCTTGCTTGCTAGCGTTATATTGGTATTCTTAATAAAATGTACTATTGTAAAAAAGGAAATATTTATTTATTTATTTAATCAACTATGTAAGCTTTAGTCTCCCAATACGCTCACACAGGAAAGCATCAGTACAATAATAATGTTTAAAAGAAATAATATTAATAAAATTAAAATACTATACAATCACGCAACAATAGTAGAAATAACATTTATATTTTAAATATCTGAACGTAAACACTCTGTGGTCATTCGACGAAACTCCAGCATGTTGAAGGCAAATACATCTAATTGTGGATACTGGCTTAAACATCATGGAGCAGTTTCAATGTAACTATAAATAATATAATGCCCCTAGAGACTACAGTATAGGTTTCTTCAAAAAGGGTATATTAAAGTTTCTTCAGGGTCGGTCCGCGCACGTGACATTCCTAGTGTTGCAGGCGTCCATAGGCTACAGTGTTACCGTCAGACGGGCTGTATGCTCGTCATCTTTGTGGCGTCAAGCTCGTGTTCAATCAAGCGATTCCCAATGAACTTAAGAATAAGTAATAATTTTTGCAATGAACTGAATCAATTCGAGAGTCCCATTTGATGGAAAATTATATATAAGAGTAATTCATGTGAGGACGGACGTATGTTGACCAAATAGGCGACTTGCTGCAAAAGGGCCAAATTAAAAGTACCCGTAACCGGCAAGCGTGTATGAAAAGATTAATGAATGTGGAAGAAGCGAAAGAGGTTTGTTTGAATCGAAGCATTTGGCGTTCCATTGTTTCTGCCTACCCTAATGGGAGACAGGCGTGACAGATATGTATGTATGTATAAAAATTGTTACCTATGTACGTCTATAAATAAGTCTATAAATTTCACAGCATCGCCTATGTCCCATTGTTTTTATGCATTGTATCAAAAATTTCACACAACTATAATGCCAGTGAATGCTATTATTTTTAACGTTAAATCAATATCATTACTATGTTACATTATATGTAGCACAACATGTATGTATATGTCTAAAATAATAACTCAAAGCTCGTTTTAAAGTCATTTAAATTAATCATAAGCTATCCAATGACATTAATTCCTTACTGAAATCAATGACAAGTACACTGAAATCGATACGGAGTAAACCCTCTTTATTGGTAATAAATATTCTCTTTCCATTACAGTATTTGTTAGTGTATTCGGAACATAAAAGGTTACGATTGGAACGTAAATTCGTCATAAAACCCAACCCTAATAAATGTTGAAGTTTATTGAGTGAGAAATTATGATTTTACAAAATATCTCTATGAAAATTGATATTGTTGTATTATGTACCGGAGGAAAACTGTGGATGTCTTTTTTTTCATTTAAGAGTTTCCTCTTGTCGGTGCAACTAATTCATGCATCTTCCTCCAGCCAGCTCTATCCCAGGCCATATCTTTTATCTCCCTATACGACATGATGCCTAGTGTTTCCTTAACTGTCCCATGTAGTTATTCCTCGGTCTTCCTGATGGATGTATATATTGGTAATTATAGAATACAGAGGCATAATGCGTTACTCTTCAAGAATGGCAACGTATGAGGAGTACTATGACAGTATACTGCAGGATACCTTTTGTTTTATACATACAATGCAGGCGGCAAACAAGCATACAGCCCGCCTGATGGTAAACGGTCACTGTAGCTTATGGACGCCTGTAATAATAGGGGTGTTACGTGCGCGTTACCAATCCTGAAGAAACCTTAATTTCACCCTTTTTAAAGAACTCCATTCTGTTGTCTCTAGGAAATCCTGAGTGTTTGTAAGAGAAAGTTTCTCTGAAACCACATTGTTTGCGTCCATTTAGGTTCTAGCATGTGAGTATGAAATCCCTGTCGATGGCGAACTAATACCTACTATTCGTGGGTATTTTTTTATGGGTGAAAATGGAATGGTAACCCCGCCTGCTATATCGATGTACACTGGCCGGGCACCAGTGAGAGATGATATGTGAAAATGAAAGCAGATGAGTTGTTTTATCGTAATCAATTTAACAAGAATTAATCACAGTGGTTTTCAAGGGAAAGGGGGAAAAAGGAGGGCGACTTGACAACCCTGTCATATATTATTGCAATATTTCTAACAATGGGGTTGTGTTTTTTATGGGTAAAAATGGAATGTTAACCCCGCCTGCGCTATTGGTATGAACTGGCGGGGTACCAGTGAGACATGATGAGGATGAAAGCAGGACAGTTGGCGTGATGGTTTCCAGGAGAAACCGCGTGGAAATCGACCTGATAGAGTATATTATTAGCAATGAGGTTGTTTGACTCTACAATCCCTTTCCTCCCTGTTACTGTTGTGGGCGTTAGGTATACACTAGCAAGGTACCAGTGATGGATGATAAATGAGGATGAAGTAGGTCAGTTAGCCCATCGTGACGAATTCAACAAGAATTGTTTACGATGGTTTCCAGGGGGAACCACGTGGAGGTCGACCTAATAGGGCATGTTGCTAGCAACGGGGCTGTATTGTTCGTCTTTATAGGCGGCATTTACAACTTTAATTCATGGTGTATTCATTACCACTTACAGCATAAGGCGTGAGCGAGATTGGCCACCGCTCACATCCTCGCGATGTAAAAGGCTTTAATTAATTAGCTTTAATAAGGTGAACCACGAATTTCTGTTTTTTTTTTAGAATTTTACACTGTATTTTTATAAATCGTTTTTATGCTACACCCAAGGTCCTTGCACAAAATGTATCTTGCTCACATTTAAGGTTGATTTTGCCCCGACACTAATCGTTACTATAGCCTGACTTGCCTGATTTTAACCTCAGTTCCTTGCCTATCATCCGTTACTAGTGTCTAGCTAGCGTGGGTTAGGTAAACCAATAGCACAAACCATAAATTTCATGCATTAAAAAAATTGCAATTTTGATGTCCCTTATAAATTACATTCTTTTTTAGTAAAATAAGAAAATAAAATATTAAGGAGAGATTTTTATTAATTTCTTCTCTCAGAAACTTTGTCAGAGCTCCTTCCTAATTAAATCAACGGACGCCTCTTAAAGTCCTTGACATTATCTTAGAATCGATAAAATGGTACAAAACGTAGCATTTTATGTTTTCCCTTATTTATTTATTATGGAAAACAAACAGCTTTTTATAACACAGTATAGAAAGTATATAATATTTTACACAGGGTCCAATATAGCTTATTACAAAAAAATATCTTACGAACACAAAAATTAGAAAAAGAAAAATAACAATAAAAATTGAGTAATAATTGTGTCATTATGTAAATATTGCCGTGTGGTCCTGACATAGAATGGGCCACCGCTACTTATTCTCAAGGGCGTCGCAAGAGGCGACTAAGGGGATTTAATGGTCGAGAGATGGTTAGCAGCGTTCCTCTTGAAACATCACCAAAACATAACTGCGGTTGCCAACCCACCTGCCAATATACCCAACCAGGTCGACCTCCTCGCGGTTCCCCCTGGAAACTATCATGGTTAATTCCCGATGAATTCATCATGATGGGCTAACTGGCCTGTTTTCATTCTCATCTATCACCCTTCACTGGTGCTCCGCCAGCGTATCCCGTTAGTGCAGGCGGTGTTACCATTCCATTTTCACCCATCAAAAAAAAAACCCACCTGCCAAGCGTGGCAACTACTGGCAAAATCCCTCTATAGAGGCAGGCCTATGTTCAATAGTGGACAGTTAATACTAATATGGTATGTAACTATAATCCATAATCAAAACATAAACAATAATATTTAAAAGATAGGTAAACGTTAGTTGGTACTTCCCATGTCTATATTTGGTGACTGTGTTTCACTACTTTCCATAATATGGGCCGTCAGCTTGCTTGCCATTCTAAGTTGCACAAAAAAAAAATCTATTCAAACTATGTTGAAACATGTCGATGTTGTAATAGGTTATATTCACGACAAGCTTCTTATATAATGACAATATGAAAATAAATTGTGAGAGTAATGTAAGTCAATGTTGTTTTTGAGAGAAAAATTTGCCTGCCTTTTTCCCCACTCGAGTTTATTTTTATTCATACAGTTGGCAGCAATGACTGGCGTCTGCAATTTCATTTCGATCAATCAATCCGCCGCTCGAGGAGGCACCGATTTTTTGTCTATTTCATGTAAATATAGCCAACTTGCGATTTTGTTTAGCAATTTTATAAAGGAGGAGCTTTTTATGTCATCATCTGATTAAATATTGTAAATAATGGTCAAATTAAATCAATTAAAATTTTTATTTGGAAGGTATTTGGATATTAATTAAATACGCCTAAACGACTCAATGGATTTGTATGAAATTTGATACACAGACAGACTAATCTAGGATGAACATATAAGGCCATTTTTATTATAATTCCAAATAGTATATTATAATTTATTTTTTTATTGAACTACTAATTGACTCGGCAAACGTTGTTTTACCATATACATTATTTCTAGAACTATACATGAAAATTTATCGTACTACAATTATTATATTCGATTGCCATCTTGCAACCCTATTGCGACATATAAAACTCGCGATTAAAAAACAGGGGTTGATCGTAAAAGCGTGAAAATTTGAATTTGTATGTACTTTTCAATGCTAAATCATAATAAAATAAAATGTAAAAATATTGTTAAAAAAATTAAAAAAAATATTTAGGGATGGGTCACCCTTATCATTGAGGGGTATGAAAAATAGATGTTGGCCGATTCTCAGACCTACCCGATATGCACACAAAATTTCATAAAAATCCGTCAAGCCATTTCGGAGGAGTTTGGTAACAAACATCGCGACACGAGAATTTTATATATTAGATATATAATAAAATTACATGTACTTTCAAACTAGCGATAACTGTATGTCGTGAGTCAGTGCCTTCCCAAGTTACAATTTAGTTATAGTTTCATATACATATGTACAGATTTACATCAATTAATAATATAATTTTTAATATGCTTTTTTATTTCTTTCATTATAGAAATAAGTTAATAAGTTAGAACTTACTTTTTAAATTTAAATTTTACATCACTGCGATATCATAAGGACCGATATAAACTAAATTTATGATAGGTTTAAGTAAAAATTATTATAAATTTAATTAACTATGGTCCATAAGACAGTAATTTTGCGAAATTTTCAATTTAAAATATTAGATTATAAGATGAGGTTAGAGAAATGACACCTCAGAATCGACCTCATTGTCTCATAAAGAAAAAGCAATGTAGATATTATCATATAATTGTAAACCTAAAAGAGTTTCTAATGTTTTTAAGTAATTTCAAAAAGGAAGTTCCCAAGTGTTTTATATGTTTTTGTATGTAGGTTATGCAATCTTTGCTATTTCTAAACAAGTCTTAATTATTTTGCAATTAATAGCGTTTATTCTAATAATTGTATTCTAATTTCGAATAGTAATCTAGTTGAATAAGATTCAACAAAAAAAAAAAAAATATTATAGTAAATCTAGAGGAATTTTCCCGCGTTGTGTGATGGTGCGTAGTCTACGGTCCCTGTGGAGAGATTGAGTACATATAGTGCGAGGTACACTTACGACCAAATAAATAATAAATAGGATGAAATTAAAATTATTAATATTTGTTTACGAAAGTGTTTTATTTGTTAAACTAAATTTCTCCGAAAGGAATATTTATTTTTTATATTACAGAACCCTCCAAAGGGGAGGCTTATGTTCAGCAGTGGACAGACTGATTTTTTTTTTTAACCCAACAATCTTATTAGACTCCTGTTAAGACTCTTGAGTGTCATGATTAAATAAATTTAATTTAAATATAGGTATACATGGGACGCATTACTAGAGTGATAAAAACAAGACATTGTGATACATCGGTTATATATATATATATATATATATATATATATATATATATATATATAATAAAATAATAATATATAATTATTAATAATATATAATTATTATTATTAATTATCATTATTTCTATATAATAATAATTATATATAAATAATGTATATGGCAAAACAACGTTTGCAGGGTCAGCTAGTATATATATATATACACTACTCTGTCTACTTCAATTAGGTAATATTTATTTAAAGACTAATTTATATTAGTCTTTACTAAAACTTCGTTCGCATGACTGCGATATAGTGTGTGGGAGAAAGAGTAATCCATATCTACTAGCTGTACATCTCAAATAGAGCGTGTATTTGAAGCGTTGTATTTGGTTGTGTCGATTAAGCGCCAAAATCGAGATGTAAGAAACGAAGTCACTTTCACATTTATAATATTAGTTCTCTCCATATTTATAGGCGACGGTTACCACTTACCACTAAATGAACTTTACTTTAGCTTGACATTTTGTTATAGGCGACAGTTACCACTGATCATTAAATGAACCTTTAAGTTGCTATTTTGAGATGCATAAAAAAAAGTGGTAATTTTTTTATTTCAATCCAATTATTTTGGCCAACAGTGTACATCAAATCTTCGTAATACGGTAGTCGATTCAGTGAAGTAGATACAAGAATGTGAGGCCGCCACGCACGTCGTTTGCCGCCTCTGTACCGCTGTACGGGCGCATTTTATTGGACTCTCAGACGATAGGCTGCGTTCTTTGGATGTCTTTGAAACGTATTGCCGCCACGTGACTCACTTTGATTTTGTAAACGACTTCGAAAAGGTTTTCAATACCACTGATTTTTGTGCGCGTAACACTTGTATATCTTTGGCGTGCAAGTGAGAAATTTAACAAAATATTTAAGTAACTCTATTTCTATGTATCTATTTTATTTAAGAGCTGCGCTCTTGTCGGTGGAGCTCTTGCCACTCGCTACGATTTTCAGCGAGTCTCTTCACCTCTTGATACGATACGACACCAACTCCTTCCTTGATCTGTCTGATGTAACTATGCCTTGGTATGGGGGAAAGGGATTGTTAGTAATGGAGACTGAGAATCCCATTGCTAGCAATATACCCAACCAGGTCGACTTCCTCGCGGTTCTCCCTGGTTAATTCCTGATGAATTCATCATGATGTGCTAACTGGCCTGTTTTCATTCTCATCTATCGCCCTTCACTGGTGCTTCGCCAGCGTATCCCGTTAGCGCAGGCGGGGCTACCATACCATTTTCACCCATCAAAAAAAAAACTATGCCTTGATCTCTCTCTACTTAGACGTATTTAATTCTAAGCTAGAATCCATCACATGTATGCAGAGTCGGTGATTTTTTGATAATTTATCTTTAAGCGTGGTAAGAGTTTCGACTTTTTATCTTGCATTAACTGCCTACCTACAATTTATTTACCGCGCCACTTAAAGAATAATACAAAGATAAAATATGTATGACATTTAAGAAGTATAAAGCGGTCTTATCGCTAAACCAGTCTTATCCAGACAACTTTTGGGTAGAAGATTTATTAATTTATGTACCTATAACTTTAAATTTATTATCGTTTATTGGTTTGTTGTAGTTGTAAATTGTGATGTTTTTTGTATTTTGTTAAATCTTCTTTTTACTTGTAAAATCCTGTAATTGGCTCTCTGTCTATATCATTGTTTTATTGTGAAACTCTATGATTTAAATTAAATTTTATTTATAAATTAAATTTTATTTATTTATTTATTTATTTTACTGAACAAACATTTCACTTAAATAATATCATTCATTAGATTAGATACACTCTCTTTATGTGAAAAAAAAAATATTTATTTTTTATTTTAATTTAAGGTTTTAATTCAATAAAAAAGTAAAAAAAATATATTGTACTGGAAATTATAAAGAAGCTAGCGGCACCTGGCGGCTCATAAAGAGTATATTATATAATCACTCCATTTTAGCACTCTTGGTGGTATATCAGAAATATTGGATTAAGGGAGACTGAATATGGATTGGTTACAAAAATGGTAACCATCGTTCATATTTTTCGAATTATTGTCTGTTCGTTTGTATGTTTGTTCCAGCATCATATAAAAACTACCACAACAAATTGGATTTAGTTCCACGATTATATTCCTAGAGGTCTAACTTAAAATCTGGTGCATGTTTTGTTTTAATACGAAGTAGCAGACGAAAAGCAACTCTAATATATGTGTATATAACTATTAAATTGGAACACTGGCGCGAGCCATTAAATTATCCTTTCAAGAATCGAGTTTCTAATCTCATTACGTTAAGCAGCAAGTCTATGAGTCGCCACTAGATGTCGTTAAGATTTTGTTACCTTATCCCTCGAAGCTCGAACTATTCGAATTAATCCGATTACCATCAAAGACATGAATGAATTTAGCACAATAAATAATTCACGATATGAACAATCAAAACAATAAGAAATATAACTGAAATATAATTTTTATATTTAAATTCTATTATCACACAATTTGCAATTAATAAAGGCAGCGGAATGAGTCGCTACATTGCCAAATGTCTTTTTTTTAAATGTTCACAATAAATATTTAAAATAATAAGTGTTAAATGTTATACAAACTATCCGTCAGTTATTTATTTAAATACCTAAGAGTATGTTGAGTTATTAGTTAACAAATGCCTTCTATGATCCACAAGTAACATGTCAGAACACACTTGGTAACATAGGTTATAATATTATATAAATTGTACCTATACCAATTTATCAAATGCACTCATAAAGCTTTTAACATTGCCATCTTTGTCCATTACAGTAATAGAACACGATGTATACACCAAAACATCTTGACACCCCCCGCCCCCTCCATCGCGTACTAAAGTAGATGTAACACGAGACACGCCAGAGTTTTCCAGGGTGCAAGTTTCAATGGCAGTTCTGACGCACACAACCGTCGCTTACCTCGATCAATACTATGGATGTATTCCACAAACCGGAGAGGAGCATGGTCAAAGGAAACTCATCTTTGTGGTCCACGGTTTAAGTTTAAAATGAACGAGCCGAAATTTGTCGAACGTACGAGCCACGCTTTTCACAACGAGAGATTTTGCAACCATTAAGGATTCCGTTTGCATAAATTGTCGCGCGATTTTGAACTGTATCTCGTACGTGCGAAAATTGAGCTGATTAAGACCAAAACAAATTTATTTGCTGTGTTTGAGACTTTATATCAAAGGAATGGAGAAAGAGTTTTGATGAACTGTGCAGATCTTTACGTTTCCTTTACATATTTTTTTCTCAAACTTAATAAACCGGTATTTAATGAGGGGAGCATTCCTGCAGAGTGGAAATATAAATAGGAATAAAGTAATAAGTAATCATTAATTACACAGTTATTTTAATTTACAAAAATTACTACCTATGTAATTATTAATTATTACATAAATCTTTATTTACAAAAACATAAATTACAATCGTACTCGAGAATCACTTGCTTCAAAAGGAAAAAATATACATATGAGTTAGTAATCTATACTTATAATAAATCTGTAGAGAGGTCAATTCTGTACATGAAATATATTTCCAAAATAACTATCAGGGGGTGATTAGTGATCGATACTGATGCCAAAAATGCAATCAGTAAAATTTTTGTCAGTCTGTCTGTCTGTATGTTCGTTATAGAAACAAAAACTACTCGACGGATTTTAACGAAACTTGGTACAATTATTCTTTATATGCCTGAGCAGGTTATAGCATACTTTTTATCACGCTAAGATCAATAGGAGCAGAGCAGTGAAGGGAAATGTTGGGAAAACGGGAGAAGTTACGTAATAATGGAACGTAGTAATGGCCACTTTTTAAAATGTAAAAATGTCCACCCGTGCAAAGCCGAATCGGGTCGCTAGTAAAGAAATAAAAATATGTACATATCCGTGTACACAAGTGTGGGTTAAGTAAAGTAACTTTGTGTGTATAATGTGTTACTTATTTAAAGAGATCCAATGTTATAAATAAAATACTTGAGACAAAGTATATTTGCTTCTTCTCTTCTTACTACATACATACAAAAGTACTATTCTATTGTGCAAATAAGCTGACATTTATCTCAATGCAAAGTGGTATCCCTGACCTATAGAAATAAACCACAGATATACAAATATAACAGAATTCACTTTGTCTCAAAGGGCAGAGCATTGTTAGGTACAAGTTATAAAAGAATTGTTTGTAATGTGAAAGGGATTATTAGTAATGGGGTCTAACAGCCACATTGCGTAAAATATACCCTACCAGGCCAACCTCCACGCGGTTCACCCTGAAAACCATCAACCATGACAAAATGTCACGATGAGTCAACTATCCTACTTTCTTCTACATCTCTCATCATTTACAGGTGCTTCGCCAGCGTATATTGTTAGCGCAAGCAGCGTTACCATTCCATTTTCACCGATTGAAAAGTAGCTTTATGATGAAAAAATGCAAAGTGAACAATTTTTTTGTAGATTTTGTAGACAATTTTTATGGCTATATTTTGTAAAAAAAATATACTTTTATAGTAACAATTCAGCGATAAAATTTTTTACATATTCCTTTGTATATAATATTTAACCTTCTGTATATAATATTTATATATGTAAATAGACAAAGTTAGTTATACTTATTTCCTCCGAACAACTACATATTGATATATCTCTTTTCTTTTTTCTCTGTAAAATATTTGAAAAATTAATTACAGATTGAGGTAATAATACTTTTATTTGGCAAATATATCCCTAAAAAACTGACTTCAATATGGCAAAACCCGTTATTTCACTTTCAAAATCAAACTTCTGAATCGATTTTGATAAAATTTCTATAATACCAATCTATAATATAAGTATATCCTTTCAGAAAAAAAAATCTAAATTGTTTTACAATTGACGTGTTATGAGGTAACAAATAAGACGACCGAATTAAGAACTTCTTTCTTTTTAAAGTCGGTTAAAGAGAGCAAAATATCAAAGTAAAATGCAAAAGAAACCCTGCGAATTTCAAGTACCTTTCTCATTACGTTTATAGCTTATAAATGTCCGTGGCAGGCCCAAAGATATTGTTGACACGACAATGGGGGAGACGCCGCGACGTAAGCACCGTACTTACCCTGAAGAAGACTTCCGGATGAAGTCGAAACAATAGTAGGAAATTGTCGCATTAAATTCCCTTCAACCAATTAAATGTAAACCACAGACGCAGTATAACGCTCACATACTTCAACATTATGTCGACTTTAGATTATTAAGTACGTTATGCTACTGGTATAGTATTATATTATCTGTGGTTCTAAATCTATGATGTTGACTATATTCAAATATATTTCTTTTTCTCAAAAAATTTTTTGTACTTTTCTACGAATATTTAAAAGAAAAAAAAAATAGTTAAATTGATTCTGCCATTCTCAAGAAGATATATATTTTTTCAATTATATATAGTTACTTAAAAACTAGTATTTATCCGTAACGTAGTCATTGTGATAGAAAAAAAAAGAAAAGAAAACAGTAGCCCTCGTCTTTTTCTATACTAAATACAACAAGTATACCAAATTTCGTAATTAGATATAGTAAATAAATTATATACTACTTTAGCACACAAATAACGACAAACACAGATAAATATTCACAGAAAATAGAGAAAAAAAAATACTAAAAATAACAGAACAATACATCAAAAATGATACAGATTATTTCCTTTTTTTCTTTTCATAACGATCGGCTAAGTTGTTAAAGCACTAACTGAACATAAATTCACTTTCACATTTATAATATTAATAAAAATATACCATACAAACTTCTAAAAAGGATGAATTTATTAGAGGGAGACTTTGTACAAAAGTCGATTGCTTGGGTACCTCTGTTCCATTCGTGTTTCAATTGTAAAGCAGTTGTGTTTGCATGGCTGTGTTTCGGTTTGAAGGGATATGGCGTGAATTTACTAGGTACAGAAGAATAACACCTGAGTCTTCAGGAATGGCAACGCATGGGGGTATCATGGGCGATACAGTATACTCTGTTATGTCCATGGTACTGCTCATGTCTATAGGCGACGGTTACCACTTTCCATCAGGTGGGCCGTCAGCTTGTTTGCCATTCTAAGTCGTATAAAAAAAAGCTGCTAAACCTTGCCTAATGACAACTATATTACTAGGGAGCAAACGTAAGCTGTATTAAAAAAACATGCAAAGCTAGGACAGGTCGCTAGTATTTGATAATGTAATAGGTTTTAATTAATTTACATCAACAACGTGCATAATTCATGAGATGAGCTGCGACGAATCGTTGACCTTTATTAATTTGCCCCTGACAACATTTTGTTATATCCACTTAAATTGTTGCAATTAACTGCATGCAATTCTGCTGTGTGGTCCAGACGTAGAATAGACCACCCCTTCCTTTCCCGTGGGTGTCGTAAGAAATGACTAAAGGAACTTAATAGTCGAGAAGTGGACAGCAGAGTCCCCCTTAAAACATTACCAAAGCCAATTGGCACTACATTGGCAAAACGGCCCAATTATAGGGAAGATTTATGTTTAAGTTGCATAAAAAAAATGTTCAACAGTGGACAGTTAACGGCAAAAATGATGACGATGTGGTAAATTGACAACTGTTCAAACATAAATAAAAATGCTTAATAATTTTTCAACTTCGGAGAATATATATATATAGAGCATCGGAAGTAGGGCCGGAGATGTTATATGGCAATTAGACTCGTAATCGTTGGATAAGAAGGAAAACTTGCGTTACGGATCAACCACCCAAAAAATGGTTGGATGGCATTCTTTAATAAGTAGCACTAAGAATATTTTTTTTTAACTTTATTTATGCAAGTAAAAATGTAGGATACACCTTATATATATACTAGCTGACCCTGTAAACGTTGTTTTACCACTTATTGCGAAATATAAAAATCGAAACGATAAAAATTTAAAGTTGTGTGTATTTTTCAATGCTAAATCATAATTAAATAAAAATGGAAAAATTTTACAAAAAAATAAAAGAAAAAAATTTTGGGTATATATATATATATATATATATATATATATATATATATATATATATATATATATATATATATATATATATACACAATATATTCATAAAAATCGGTAAAGCCGTTTCGGAGGAGTTTGGTAACAAACCGTGACACGAGAATTTTATATATAAGATATTATAAATATATTATTGTTAGCTCTTACTCTCCGTTCGTGTGACCGGATTATGTTCGCTAACCGAAATAAAAACCAAATTTTAAACCATTAAGGTGTTAAAGGTACAAATAATCAAAATTATTTTCTCAGGAAAATAAAAATTCGATCATGGATAGATAGATCACCTTCAGACTGAAGTTATAATAGAGATATTGGATTTCAATAAAACAGTAATTTGGAAGCAAAAGTAAATAAAAATAGAGGTAAACGAGGGAAGTCCATGTTCCACAGTGGATTAAGGGGAATGATTGATAAAGATAAATATCGAAACCTATTGATGAAACGAAAAAAAATATTTGGAGAATAAAAAGTTTGAATTGCTTTGTAGTATGTTCTTATATATATGCGCCTAGTATATGCAATGTGTTTTTTTTAATGGATGATAATGGAATGGTAACTCCACCCGCGCTATCGGGGCACCAGTTAAGAATGATAGGTGAGGATAAAGCAGGTCAGTTAGCCCATCGTGACAAATTCAACAAGAATTTTTCACGATGGTTTCCAGGAAGAACCATTTGGAGGTCGACCTAATAAGGCATATTGCTAGCAATGGGGCTGTCAAACTCCATTGCTAACAATCCCTTTCCCCCCGGCTATATATTAGATCGACCTCCATGCGATTCTCTTTGAAACTAGTGTAATTAATCCTTAGTGAGAGATGACCCAAATGGTTGGACTACATCGTAACCTATCACTTCTCACTGGTAACTTTTTTTTATATAACTTAGAATGGCAAACAAGCTGACGGCCCATCTGATGGAAAGTGATAACCGTCGCCTATAGACATGAGCAGTACCATGGACATAACAGAGTATACTGTTTCGCCCATGATACACCCCATGCGTTGTCATTCCTGAGGACTCAGATGTTATTCCTCTGTACCCAGTAAATTCACGCCCATACCCCACCCTTCAAACTGAAACACAGCCATGCAAACACAACTGCTTCACGGTTGAGACACTAATGGGACAGAGGTACCCAAGCAATCGACTTTTGTACAAACTCTCCCTTTGGTGACTTGCCAATGTATACCAATAGCATAGATCAGGTTTCCATTCCATATTCATTAAATACCTGGGTTATACTACCACAGCGCAGTGGGTTGATAAGGTTATGATAAATTCCAGATCGGATCAGGTATCGATCAGGTCAATTTAGGTATCGCACTTTTCTAAATCTAGATATTCTGGGTTGTATCTCTAGAGGTTCCACATAATACAGGGTATCCTAAAGTCAGGATCAGCGATTGGTGTGATTGATTACCTGCCCCTTATTATTATTATTCATAAAAAAAATTACTCTATATTCCTTTTTTTTTTCAAATAATATGCGTGAGTTTATAGTGAACACCCAGAGTAAAATATTCTTCGACCCTAAATAAAATTGGGTTACTATAATGGCTCTAAAAACCAACATATCTCCAAAGCACACAGTTAATCTCTTTTAAATGTACTCTTGAGTTTCAAACAAAGCATATTCAAGGAAATCGCTTAAAATAAGGGTTTCCACACATTGTGAAACGCGTCAAGGGTGACTAAAGACTCTAGAAATATTGAAACAATATATTAATTAATTATTATATTATTATTTATTAACATAGATTTTTAAGTCTTGTACCAATCTTTAGGTCGTTTGCTTGGGTACCTCTATCTCATTCGTGTTTCAACCGTGAACGGTTCTAATCTAACAATATATATTTTATTATTATTATTTCAACCATTAACTGTCCACTTCTGAAAATAAACCTTCTTTCATAAGGGGAGGTTTACCAGTAGTTGCCACGTTTATCAAGCGGGTTGGCAACCGCAGTTAGGCTTTTAGAGCTGTTTTAAGAGGGCCACTGTTGTTCATCCTTCCACCATAATCTTTCATAGTCGCCTTTTGTGACACCCACGGGAAAGTAAGGGGTGGCCCTTTCCATATCTGGACCTACAGAGATATGGCGTCATTTCCAATCATATTGTATGCCTAATAAGCTTGCTAAGCTTAACTATTGGCAAAACTAACCTTATGGGGGAAAACTGTGTTCAGCAGTGGAAATTTACCGGCTGATACAATGATGACCTACATTTTCAATCGACTTCAAAAAGGTCACATCTAAATTGAGTTCTTTTTATTTATAAATATCTGTATTTTTTTTAATGGGTGATAATGGAATGGTAACCCCACCTGCGCTATCGGTATACACTGCCGAGGCACCAGTGAGGGATGATAGATGAGAATGAACGCAGGTCAGTTAGCCCATCGTAACGAATTCCACTAGAATTAACCACGATGGTTTCCAGGGGGAACCGCGTGGAGGTCGACCTGATAGGGTATACTACTAGCAATGGGTCCATTAGACCCCATTACTAACAATCCTTTCCCCCTAATATCTGTATTTTATGCTAGGTATATTTTCATGTATCTGGTAAAATGAAGAGTTATAAATAAATAAATAAATATGTTACATTTTCGATTAAATAAATATTTAATGATTAGTAGGATATTCCGTCAAGAATGTATGTTTAATTTTATATTTGTATCTTTACTATATAATATTATAAGTGTGATAGTCAACTAATCGCTACAAAATTTTGTATACAGATATACTGAATGCGATGGAAAAAGATATGGACCACTTTTTTCCCCAATTAGTGTACATATCTCGGTCACGTAGATAGATAGATAGATAGATAATTTATTTACATTACTTACAGCACACAAATTACAATAAAAAAAAACATACACGTAATACACAGCAAAAGAGACAAAAGAATAAAAATAAAAAAAGCACACAAATAAAAAAAAAAAATACAAAAACAAAATATATAATCTAACAATCTCCTTTGTTACCATTCCTTCATGCGTGTGTCGTAGTAACACAAAATGGTCACAGCTCAGTTTATTGCCTTGCCCTTAAAAGAGCAAAACACTGATATTCTGCTGTGGCCAAGAGTCAGTCGCGAAATTTTTCATTAAAAATTTACAATATAAAAAATATATATATATATAAATAAACTGCATTGTATGTGTCCATTATATTTGCCTTCACTTAATATTACGTAGACAAAGTCACGAGTAAAACTTAGTTTTATATACGTATGTAGCGTACAAAGAAACTTATCTACAAAAATATATAAATTTTTTAGCAAATAAAAGAACCACTGTGTCCATGAAACCGTATAGATGTTTTAGATAATACGTACATATATATGTAAAGGTAATTATATACATGTATATCGTATTGTCTGATATCTGTAATTAACGTTCAAACATAGAAATCCTACAACGGCGAAAGGTCAAATGTGAACTGTCAATAAGTGACGTGATATGTATGTAGGTACGCTGTTAGTGTGATAAATACCGTTTGGCTTGCAACCTTAGGGCGGCCATACACCGGCCGATCGAATATTTAATTTAGTGTTAAATACTAGAGGGAGACTTTGTATAAAAGTCGATTGCTTGGGTACCTCTGTCCCATTCGTGTTTCAACCGTCAAGCAATTGTGTTTGCATGGCTGTGTTTCGGTTTGAAGGGTGGGATATGGCGTGAATTTACTGGGTATCATGGGCGAAACAGTATACTCTGTGATGTCCATGGTACTGCTCATGTCTATAGGCTGTCGCCTGTACAAATGAACAGTACCTACCACTTTCCATCAGGTGGGCCGTCAGCTTGTTTTGCCAGTAGTTGCCAAGCTTGGCAGGTAGGTTAGCAACCACATTTAAGTTTTGATGATCTTTTAAGAGAGACGCTGCTGCCCGTCCTTTGACCATAAGCTCCCTTAATCGCCTCTTACGACACCCACGGGAAAGGAAGGTGCGGTCTTCTCTATGCTGGGGGCTACATGGTGTGTGTACAGTATATATAAAATTGTAATGCACAGTGATATATAAAATTGTAATGCACGACTGTCTACGGCTGCTTTGATGAACTTTAAGAGAGACGCTTGGCAGGCGGTGCAACCGCATTTAAGCTTTTGATGAACTTTTGGCAGAGACGGCTGCCCGTCCTTTGACCATAAGCTCCCTTAATCGGCTCTTACGACGCCCACGGGAAAGGAAGGTTCCAGCAGCTCATGCACGGCTGCCCTTAAAGCGTATGGATATTCCGTTATCAACTATTGTAATAATATACAATATTTGATATTGGGGGGAAAGGGATTGTTAGTAATGGAGACTGAGAATCTCATTGCTAGCAATATACCCAACCAGGTCGACCGCCTCGCGGTTCTCCCTGGAAACTATCATGGTTAATTCCTGATGAATTCATCATGTTGGGCTAACTGGCCTGTTTTCATTCTCATCAATCACCCTTTACTTTTTTGATAGGTGATAATTGTATGGTAACCCCGCCTGCCCTATCGGTATACACTGACGGGGCACCAGTGAGGGATGACAGATGAGGATGAAAGCAGGTTAGTTAGCCCATCTTGAAAAATTCAACTGCAATTAACCAAGATGATTTCCAGGGTGAACCACGTGGCGGTCGACCTGACAGGGTATATTGCTAGCAATGGGGTTATTTGACCCCAATACTAACAATCCCTTTCCCCCCGACCACCCTCCACCAGAAGTAGTGACGACTTCAAATGCATTGCAGGGAGTCAGTGAGGCTTATCTTAAGCAGTGGACGGATAATGGCTGAGATTATGATGATGATGACAGTGTATGATGGCCATAGTAAAGATAAACCTGTTATTATTTGCAGATTTATGTTTCTTTATGACCGCACTACAACAACGTGAAATTACTAGGTACAGAGGAATAACACCTGAGACCTCAGGAATGGCAACGCATGGGGGGGGTATCATGGGCGAAACAGTATACTCTGTTATGTCCATGACACTGCTCATGTCTATAGGCGACTGTTACCACTTTCCATCAGGTGGGCCGTCAGCTTGTTTGCCATTCTAAGTTGTATAAAAAAAAATCGAATCAGTACCTGAAAAAGTATACTGATAGCTTTACATAGAATTACGATCATTAGTTCAAGATAAATTGCAATCTTTCAAAAAGGTTGAAATACAAAAGAATAATATTTCTAATAATGAATTAACTTCATTCGCGGTATTACACTATGATACACAATAAAAAAAAGAATCCGATTTATATAGTTTTCTCATAAACAACAGGGGTTGATTGTAAAAGCATGAAAATTTCAATTTGTATGTATTTTTCAATGCTAAATCATAATAAAAAAGAAAAAAAAATTACAGAAAATAAAAATAATATTTAGGGGTGGGTCACCCTTATCATTGACGGGTATAAAAAATAAATGTTGGCCGATTCTCAGACCTACCCAATATGCACACGAAATTTAATAAAAATCGGTAAAGCCGTTTCGGAGGAGTTTGCTAACAAACACTGCGACACGAGAATTTTATATATTAGATATTGTACATAGAAAACACTTAGGTTACAGACGTATTTATTATTAATACAAATACTTATATTGCACAAGAATCTAATCCATAACCAGCGAAAAGTGCGGACTGTTAAACTACTACATAAGTAAGTCAATTGTTATTACTGTTTGTTAAACAGAGATACAAACAAGTAGGTATTGGTGAAAGGGATTGTTAGTAATGGAGATTGAGAATCCCATTGCTAGCAATATACCTAACCAGAGCGACCTCCACGCGGTTCTCCCTGAAACCTATCATGGTTAATTCCTGATGAATTCATCATGATGGGCTATCTGGCACGTTTTCATTCTCATCGATCACCCTTCACTGGTGCTCCGCCAGCGTATACCGTTAACGCAGGCGGGGTTACCATACCATTCCCATAAAAAAAAAACTAGGTATAAAATAAACAAATGTTTTGACGACACGCCGCGCCTCATCAATCTTTCTTATGACACCCACATCGTTCATGTCCATCGATAATTAAAGATTGTTCCACAAATAAAAATCGACTTGAATTGTGACAAACTCAGTTATTTTGATTCAAAAACTAAACTAATGAACCGATTTTGATTAAATTTCTATGGGGCCAATATGCAAGTATGGGGTGACAAGGGATTGTTAATAATGGGGATTAGCAGCCCAATAGCATAACAATACACCCTATCAGGTTGACCTCCTCGCGATTCCCTCTGGAAACCATCGTGTTCTATTTCAAGTGAATTCGTCACGACGAGCTAAATAAGTTGCCTTTTCATTCTCTCCTATCTTCCTTCACTGGTGCCCCGTCAGTGTATATCATTAGCGCAAGCGGGGTTACCATTCCATTATCATCCATTTAAAAAACTATGTGTTTTAGATAAAAAAAAGAATTTTCCAAAACGGTTTACACCTGATGGAGTTATGAGGTAACAAACATTAAAAAAAAATACGAATTAAGAACCAGTTCCTTTTTGAAGTTGGTTGAAAATAAATGAAATCACATGCAATAAACAGCCCGTGACGGCCATGTTTGTTTTCTGTAACACTATACATGTACTTTGTTGACTATGTCTTAGGAAAGTGGAACACGAAGAGCACTTTCTCGACTAAACGACCGTAGAGACAGAAATGATTTGAGAGAACCTACTATGCTTTCTTTTTTCTATATTAATAAACTAATTATTATAATTCGAGTGAATAATAGATAGATAGATAATTTATTGCATTACTTACAGCACACAAATTACAACATATATTGATATACATAAAAAGCGAGATAACATAAATGATTTAAAAAATACATAAAGCTAAATACAATTTTTCGTTTGTGCGTGTGCCATAACAATACAAAATGGTCCCAACTCAGTTTATTGCTTCGCCCTCAAAAGAGCAAAGCACTGATATTCTGTTGCGGCCAAAGGGAATAGGGTAACAATAAAACAATACTACCAGATTATCCATACAGTAAATAGATAGATGTACAGTAAACAGACAGATATGACAGTTTATCTAGCAGACAAATGGAACATAGAGGTAACTTGCTGGAGTGTCTAACTTTTGCCTCTCAATTAAGAATTTTTGTAAATTAATTTTGAAACTGGACTTAGTGGCGATCAGTCTTATGGAAGCTGGTATATTGTTCCAACATTTTGTGGCTTGATATCGGAAGCTACCATTAAAAGCTACTGTTTTATGGGGATGACAAGCTAGAAGAAAACGTGACTCTCTAGTACTGTGATTATGTAATCTGGTGAATTTAAGTTTAGAGAAGAGGTACTCGGGTCTATGAAACTTTAACACAATAATACTTATCTATGAACATTCTTGGTAAACATAATGTGTAAAATGTAAATGATAAACAATAGGCATGGGTAATATGGATACCGAACCGATATCTGTATGTTGGGTTCTTCTAGACGATGATGGCAGAAAAAAGGTTTTTCATTTCGATACGTGCTTCCTGATGCCATTAAGAGACTACCGACTAAACCGTCTTTCAAAAAAAACGTTCACGCTCACTTTTTTACTTTATCCGAGCAGTAAGTGCTTTATTCTCAATTTCGTGTATAATATAGTATATGTCATATATGTGTAAGTATATTTGTTATTTATATATATTTATTCGTTCACATATGTAATTTTAGTATGTATGTATATCAATAATTAGGAGTACCGCATTGTTGACTCTGGGAGAGAGAATGTTTTTAGCATTAAGTCCGCCATGTACACAGTCATATTTGTACTAATGAATAAATAAATAAATATCGCCCATATCGCTCAGATATTTAAAATATTTTTAGATATTTTCGAATATGTTAAAAGTCTGTTATTCAAAAAGAAATATTGTATAACAGATTTTTAACATATTCGTTATTGGACCAATATATAGGTATTATAATTAAAATATATAGATATTGCTATATATTACCCAGCCCTAGTTAAAATATTAGGACAGTGTAGTTCGCTCGATAACTATCGCCGATAGATGACGTAATAACTCGTCTGACATAATGCATGGCAATGGGGTGTGGTGACAGAGTAAAAATGCATGTCACTGGTCCATTTCATCTCCGGGAAAAGTTTCAAGGAAGACCAAAGTATAGTGTAGTAACACAAACAAAAGAAGACTCGAAATAAAACCATGACTGTAGTAGATGTGGTCTAGTAGCCTAATATTCTCTTTACAATGGGAGAAACTCGTGACCGGCAGAATAAAAAAAGTAGAACGTATTATGGTTTTTCCTACATTATATAGATAAGCTAATTGTCAATTGAGCTGACTCGTTTTTTATCAGTATTCTATAAATTTACGCATAAAATGTATCTTGGCATATTATTTAATAAATAAAATGAATGTTTACGCATTAAAAAGATGCAGAATTTGTAAGACAAAATAAATATAGACGTTATGAAAGAATCACTGATTACTATTTATCATGCAAAATTGTATGAAAATGTTGACCTGTTCTTATCGAAGCATTTCTATGGAAAGACTCTATTTATATAAATTAAGCGTTTTGTCTCTGCTAGCAATGGAAACCTTATTCGGTTTTTATTACATAAGTATGTACATCGAGAGATTGTAAATTATAACTGTGATCGCTTGAGAAAATCAGAGAACATTATTTGTAAAAAATACAATAATTACATTAGTGTTACTATTAATTACAATTTGTGAAAGCGAATAAACTGGATTGTGACCATTTTGCATTTCTATGATACACGCACGAAAAGAAAATTATATTACATCTTTTATATATTTTCCTTTTTGTGTATGTATTATTCTACCATTCTATTATTCTACCAGAGGGAGACTTTGTACAAAAGTCGATTGCTTGGGTACCTCTGTCCCATTCGTGTTTCAACCGTGAAGCAGTTGTGTTTGCATGGCTGTGTTTCGGTTTGAAGGGTGGGATATGGCGTGAATTTACTGGGTACAGAGGAATAACACCTGAGTCCTCAGGAATGGCAACGCATGGGGGGTATCATGGGCGAAACAGTATACTCTGTTATGTCCATGGTACTGCTCATGTCTATAGGCGACGGTTACCACTTTCCATCAGGTGGGCCGTCAGCTTGTTTGCCATTCTAAGTTCTATAAAAAAAAAAAAAAATTCTATCTTTCATCTCTTTTTTCTGTATTTCTATGTCTATTGTGTACTGTAAGTAACGCAAATAAATTATATATTATTATTTATTCTTTATTGCACAATAAAACTTTGTACAAGTGACGAGCTTAATGTCATATGGCATTCTCTACCAGCTAACCATTAGGGAAAAACAGAAAGCGTTTGTAAGTCAGATGTGACGAAAAATATGTGACATAATATATCTATTTAGCGAAGATATTTTGTAACATACACACAAAGTACAGGCACTTATAGGAGCGCTAAAGATATAGAATTATCACAAGTTTACATTTGTATATCACGCGATTATTTGTCATTTAAATTCTATACGATTTGCATATTCAATCAATACAATCGTCAATTAGAATATTACTTTGTCTATGGGACCTTAATAGATCAACTTAGACCTTTTCCGTATTTGAAACTTAATACGGGAATAAAAGGATGAATTCCGTATTACGGTATTTATTTATTTCATTATAAACCGTAACGGAAAGATTTTTTCACAAAAAAAAATTCCCAAGGTTTTTTTCCAATTTAACCATCGTAAAAATATTGAATTATTTCACAATATTATTTTTATATTACATTACCTGACCGGTGTCGCTTTATATCATTTTCAAAGGTCTATAATATTTTTTACGTTTTACGTGTACGAGATGCATTCTTGTAGATCACGTAAATTGATCAATAGATTAATTGATTCATTTGCTGATGCATTAGGTTATGTTTAGGTGGGGACTTCGTACAAAAGTCGTTTGCTTGGGCACCTCTGTCCCATTTGTGTTTCAACCGTAAAACAGTTGTGTTTTTATGGCTGTGTTTCGGTTTGAAGGGTGGGATGTGGCGTGAATTTACTGGGTACAGAGGCATAACACCTGAGTCCTCAGGAATGGCAATGCATATGGGTATCAAGGGCGAAACAGTATACTCTGTTATGTCCATGATACTGCTTATGTCTATAGGCGACGGTTACAATTTTACACCAGGTGGGCCGTCAGCTTGTTTATTATTCTAAGTTGCATAAAAAAAGGTGATCCTACAGCAAACAAATGATAATAGTATAGATAATATATATAGATAGGCACAAAAAGAGAGAAAAAAAAATATAAAAAAAGAAAAAGTAGTGTAATCAGTTAGTATTAAACTGTCCTGTTATTACTTAAACTGAAAAATATGCTTTTTTTTTCTTTTTTTTTTTAACTTAAGTAACATAATAATATTATTTTTAGGTGTTTTACTACGATTTTTAATTATTAAAGAGTTGTTCGAAATAAAAAATATATTTTGTTATCATTCAAATTATTTCGCCACGTGACCGCGCGTTTTAACCGACAATAAAGAAATAGGTTCTTATATCTACGTACAAGTTTATTTTTTTTAAAGAGGTTTCATGTATGTTGTCTTTTCATTTAAAGTAATTATACTATTTCCATAATATCTTACCTGTAATAGCTTAATGTATTTTTTTTTACAAAATGTCTGATTGGACCAATCCAACTAAACCTAACTCTAATAAGAAGTCACGTAACGAAACGGTAACGAGTCTTTTTCAAAGATTTTCCTTGAGTGTCTAACAAAACAAAGCAATACTTGATCATTATTTATTTAATCCATCAACATACTTAACATTAACTTAATGATCATAAAATGTCTAATATAATACAAGTAACGTCTCACCGTAGGCTGCATGGTGCCTGGCTACCGGCCAGCTGTTCACAATAGTAAGGCCGCTATTTATACGCCCGGGATATCGATTTTGGCCGGAACAGTTACGTAACTTTACTTATATACGGCTGACACGACGCGGCAAAACGTTCGGCGCCTCTGACGCTAGCCAAAAATCTCCAGTCCACACATTTCTATATTTTCTAAATATTTTTTCTTTAAAACGGCAATCCTTTTTAGTATCCAACACTTCGTACTGGCCGGTTGGGATCGCACCGATTAAAAAATTAAATGGAATTTCAAAAATGGAAGGCGGGAATTGACTACGGTGGGGTTTAGGATTATTTCGCACAATTGACTGGATTCGGAGTGTCCCGGTATGGGAGGTTTTAGAATACACCCGAGCGCAGTGGCGCCATCGAGCTAACTGGCGGCAGCTAGGGGCGACTGCGCGTCGGACGTCGGTACACGCATACACACGACGGATTTTCATTATCTACAACACTCATATCCCTTATTCATATAAAAAGTAGAGTCTAATTTCCTCTGTTGTTCTTGCCATTGCTAGGAAAATCGTCTATACACACACTTATGTACAAATATAGGTCTTACTGATATGAATTAAGGTTACAAATGGTTTGATGAAATCCTGAATGTAAAATGGTGATTTCAAAGCATCGTTTCAGTACTGACGGAAGGACAGACACGACGGCGTCTATTCGTGTTCAGCTATTAGGAGTTATTATTAATTTGTTAAATATTTTCCTTTTGTATTGATTTTTGTTTTACGTAATTATGATCTGAAGTTATTTTTGAATCTAATCGGATTATTGTAAATCATTCATTACCATTCGCTATTAAAATTATACAAACAGCTCAGAAAATAATATTAATGTAGAGACATACAATTTTTTATTTTTCTATAAACGGTATAATACGTAATAGAAATATATACATAGAAAATTATCATAGAATTCATGTAGAATCCAATACAAATATCATTAGATACAAAGAGAGAAATTGTGTCTTTTACTTATTCAAATATGATTTAAGATTTTATATGCGTACATGTATAATATCGAGTGCAAAAAGAATCATGGAAATCGACTCAAAAATGTTTGTACAAGCACACAAAAATCATGATGCTACAAAACGCCTACGTAGACATACGACGTAGACATTGCGTAGCCATGTATGACCCTAAAATACGCAGTACCGCGTGATAGCTACGTCGCTACATCATTTATTTAAACGGTCTACGGTGTGCTACGCCACGCTACGATCATCCGGTACTTGTGAGTACGGAGCGGAGATTTTAAAATTGGATTTATATTTTGAATTCATTTTATGGCAAATTTTATTATATTTGAAATTTTAATGTTACACTTTGTTGTCGCACGACTCACGTAGTCGCATTCGACCGGCACCGATACCGGCTTACAAATATCTTTTTTAATTTTTTTTATACAACTTAGAATGGCAAACAAGCTGACGGCCCACCTGATGGAGAGTGGTAACCGTCGCCTATAGACATGAGCAGTACTATGGACATAACAGAGTATACTGTTTCGCCCATGATACCCCCATGCGTTGCCATTCTTGAGGACTCAGTTGTTATTCCTTTGTACCCACTAAATTCACGCCATATCCCACACTTCAAACCGAAACACAGCCATGCAAACACAACAGCTTCACGGTTGAAACACGAATGGGACAGAGGTACCCAAGCAATCGACTTTTGTACAAAGCCTCCCTCTACATAGATAGATACTCTTTATTGTTTTCTCCGAAAGATTACAATAGTAAACCTATTATAGATATAAACAATTATAAAAAATAATTGCAATGAGAAAACAATTGGCGAACGTATCGCTAAAAGCGATCTCTTCCAGGATCTTCCATTATCTACATAATTAGATTCACGAAATTTCCATTCATTTTGTTATTTTCGCTTAATTGTGGTCCCGGCATAGAATAGACCACCATTTCCTTTCTCGTGGGTGTCATAAATGGCGACTAAGTATTCTATGTACAAGTATTATTTTTCTATGCAACTTAGAATGGTAAACAAGCTGACGGCCCACCTGATGGAAAATGGCGAGTCGACTATAGACATGTGCATCATTATGGATATAACAGAGTATACTGTTTTGCCCATGATAGCTCCCTTGCAATTCCTGAGGACTCAGGTAATCTAAGATATAATTAATTTAGGATATAAACTGTCTATCTACTAAACTTTATTTAAATCCTTTTAAATACTGCTGAGTAATAAACATCCAAGTATCTTTCACACACTTCCACAATAATAATATTAAGTAAGACAAAGTGTACATTGTGGAAAAAACAATAAAATCCATTTGAATTTGCAATCTCCAACGACGAATCAGCCCGATCTTTATTTCTGTCACGTAGCAAACGACAAACAGTCCTCGAGTCGCGACTAGATACGTGTTCTCGATGAAACGGAGGATTTTTAATGTTTACTCTGTTTAATACTAAACAAACTGAGCAATTTTGTTTCTGTTTTTTTTTTATATATTTTTATTGTGAAAAAAGGAAAATTTGACATATTGTTTGAATTACAATAGATAAGTTGAATAATATCCTTACTAATATTATACAAAGCGGGGAGGGATTTTTAGTAATACGGACTACCAGCCCCGTTACTAGTAATACACCCTGTCAGGTCGACCTCCACATGGTCCCCTCTATCGTGCTAAATTTCAGGTATATTCATCATGATGGGCTAACTGACCCATCTTTTCATTCTCATCTATCACCCCTCACTAGTGCTCCGCCAGTGAATACTGTTAGCGCAGGCGGGGTTACCATTCCGTTATTTCTCATTGAAAGAAATATTATACTATTATAAACACAAATTTTTGTGAATTTTAATTTCAGTAGGAAAATCAATGAAATTAATCATTTTAATGTGATGTCGTAAATAAAGACATTTTTTGCGCTTACATTGCAAACACTGGCTGAACCTCACGAGATAAATCAAAATATTGTACACCTTGAAAAGGTCAACAAAAAAGTCCGCGATGGTATATGTCTATCTCTTAAGGATAACCCACAATAACCATTTTTTATTTTTACATTTTACGGGAAAAAATGGTCCAATCCAAATAAGTATCTTAAATATATTATCCATTTAATATAGATCAATATCGCCCTTTACAGCACGTAATTTAAATTAATATTTCCGAAGATATTATAGATTTAAAATGCAGGGACATAGCGGTGCGGCAGCACCGGCCCGGCCGGCGACGCGTGCCTATATTTATATAAGTGTAGGTTTTAATAACTATATGAGAAAATAATTAAAAAAAAAAAGATAAATAAATGGCAAATGTAGTTACTAGAAATCTACTCTTATTATAAACCTGTACTGAATGTTTACTATGATATGACGAGTGCTAGTGTCACATCTTTAAATTATATAAATATAATTTTTTTATCCATATGTACGTGAATAGGGTTACCATATTAATAATAATAATAATAATAATTTATTTATTTGCTAGAAATGTGGTTATAATAATGGTCTTAAATATAATAGATCTACACATTTCGCCTTATCTAAAGGCATGCAAATTTAGTATTATAATTTAGTGGCTTACGTATTATACATTAATTACTCATGATAAGGGAGAAATTATACCTTTAAAAAGGTTAAATTAAAAAATAAAATTGATCGATATCATTTTTTTACGAATATATTTGAAAGAACAAGATAAACAGTGCATAAGATTGCTCATTCGAATTTAAAAAATCAATTTGATCTGAAATTTTTTCTTGCAACACTGAAAAAAAGCGGTTGGTTTTAATTAAAAAAATATATATATGTTGAATTTAGTCAGCCAAACGTCAAATTAGTTGTTTTCATATGTGGTGCTCCATCTATATATATATATATATATATTTCACAGCGTATTCAGTGATGTCCATGGTTCAATTCAATTCCCACGGGAACATCAGACAACTAGTTCACTCGTTCAAAACCGGACTCACGAGTTGTAGGGTTCCGCACGAGCGAACTCGCGAAACGTGCTTGCTTTTGTAGTTGATTTGTAATTTTATTAATCACACCTACTGGGAAAGTGGCCATTATCTTCTCTTAAAACAGGGGCAGGAAATGGGAGGCAAATTTGTTTTTATAGCCACAGGCAATGCACAGAGTAATTACAACGTTATTAAGGAGTCGACACTGTCCTAATATAGACGAAGTTGGGAAATGAATTTATGCAACCACCTAAAAGTAACCAACATGATAAACTAAATGAATTCATAGTTTTGTGTAACTCTAATTAAAATCTCTATATATAACTTCAATTATATACATGGAGCAGCGAACTTTAAAAACAAGACAACTTTTTGTCAGCTAATTGTCAAATTAACTGATTCTTTTTTATTACTGTTTTATACACTTATATACTTACGTACACGACTATAATATAAATAAATAAGTTAATGCGCATTAAAATTAAATAAATAACTATAATAGTTATCTAGATACATAAAATTTCTTTTCTTATTAAACAGAAATGAACAATCGTAAAAACCGAGTAGTCTTGTTACATATACTTGTAAATCGATTCAAAAATGAGGACGCTAAGAGAATAGTACGAGTATGTGTGTGACGTTATGCAGGAAGTTTTTTTTATTGGCTTTGCCTTCGCGTATAGTTAGTATCTAGTTGTAACCATAGACATAATAATTATAAGTCTGTGGTTATGGCAAAAATAAAAAAAAATATAGGCACAGGTATAAATATAAAATGTTTTTTGTACATGGAACATTTAGAAAAAAAAAATCTGCATGCCTTATTTCTTGAATTCGCTGATTTACTAATAAGAAAGATAAGTGTTAAATAAAATGAAATGATTTGACCTTTCAAATTCTCAACAGATAATAAAATCCGTCCGTAATAATTTACTGTGGTCAATATTGAGCTGGATTATTCGAGAATAATTCTTTTAATTATGTAAATGGATGAATTTTCTGCCTCTACCATGGTCAGTTACTGGTGAATATGTCATGATGGCCAACTAATCTCTCTTCGTGCTTATCTATCGTCATTCATTGGTGCATCGTCAGCAAATACTGATAGTGCAGTAGGGGTTAAGGTCAATACGTTAACATTTATTTATTAACATAACATTATTAACATTTTTTTTTTTATTTTTCACCTCATAATTATATTTCTGTTTCGCCAAAAGTTGACTGAGAGAGAATGCTATATGGCATTAAGTCCGCCATTTGTATCAAATATTTTTTGTAATATGATCAATAAAGAATAAATTAATAAATGAAATCCTTACTTATATCATTCTTATCTATTCTTATGGCTAAACCATAAAATCGAGTCGTGTATACCAACATAGATCTATACCCAATAGTATTTTAATAGAAAGAGTAATGGATAAATAATTGATTTATAATACGTCCCCTATCTGATTGCATTCAAATTGATATACATATGTATATCGTAATAAATCATTTTATACATAAAAGTACTTACAAATATATATATATATATATATATATATATATATATATATATATATATATATATATATATATATATATATATATATATATATATACTGGTACTATGTATTTACTATTCTGTCCCGTATATATATATGTATATACTATTTAATTTATCGGATCGATATACAATGTGGCAGTGGCGGTAATAGGTACATAGTTATTATCGAAATGTTTGATATTATAACAGTAGTAACAATACTAGAGTTTTTAAGCAAAAGGCTTCTATTTTTTTTTTTTTTTTTTTGATAGGTGAATATATACCATACCCCGCCTGCGCTAACGGGATACGCTGGCGGAGCACCAGTGAACGGTGATAGATGAGAATGAAAACAGGCCAGTTAGCCCATCATGATGAATTCATCGGGAATTAATTATGATAGTTTCGAGGGAAAACCGCGACGAGATCGACCTGGTTGTGTATATTGCTAGCAATGGAATTCTCAGTCTCCATTACTAACAATCCCTTTCCCCCCAAAGGCTTCTATTTGGGTACCTCTGTCCCACTTGGTATCGTGCTCGTATGACTTTCAATATGAAGTATGCAATATAGTAGTGAAATTACAGAATAAGGCATTATAATTTTTTGCCGTGTGGTCCCGGTTTAAAATGGGTCACCCCTCCACTTCCCGTGGGTGTTATAAGAGGCGACTAATAGAACTTAATGGTCAGAGCGATGGGCAGCAGCATCCCTTTTTAAACATCATTAAAGCATAACTACAGTTGCCAAATTGCATGCCAAGTTTAGCAACTACTGGCAAATCCTCCTATAGGGGAGGTCTATATTCACCAGTGGGCGGATGGATGATATGATGATGGTGCCAAACCAGCATACGGCTTGTCTGATGATAAACGGGATTTTGGTAGCCTATGGACGCCTGTAACACTAGGATTGTCACATATTTGAAGTCGCTGCTCCATCAAGTGCATGTATGTATCTGTCCTAATTATAATGTACCCTAGCAATATACTCTCCCCTGGAAACATTATAATGTATCCCATCACTAGCAATATACTAGGTGGGGTTGTCATTCCATTTTTATCATTAATAAAATAAAATACCACTTGAAACAATCTCATTGCTACTAATAGATTAATTGATATTCACGCAGTTGGTGTCATGATAGACTAATTGACCTGCTTTCGTCCTTGCTAATCATCCCTTTTTTTTTTTGTCGATGGGAAATGCTTCATGCAGACCCATAGACTGTATATTCATCCTCACCTGTCGGGGCATCATCCAATCATCTGATGATGCTCCGCCAGCGTATACCGATAGCGCAGGTAAGTTAGAAAACTTGCCACTTGATAGGTATATAGTTTTTTTTTTTATTTTAATTTTTTGCAGTGGTATATTACGTATTTGTTTCTTTAGTCGTATATATTACAGTAGCCTTCTATGATCCCTTTCCAAAGTAAGCACAATCATCGCCATCTGTCCAATATTTTATGCAACAACAAACAATATAAATTAGTACCCTCCTAATAAATTACAGATCTATCATATATCTACGTGTCACATTTATAAAAATCTTCTACCTAATTCATCGACGCTATAAATTGTAATTTTTGCCATTATGGCAAATCTCTTCCAGTTATTCTTATAAGAATTTTCTTATTATTAGAAAATTATATTATTTCATTAGTGCCATCTGTCGTGGGGTAGGTATAAATAATGTATTGTACAAAAGATAGCTTGCTTTATAGTTTTAAACAATAGCTAAGAGATGTCGCTATATGAAATATCGAAAAAATCAAAACAAAAAATTGTAACAAATCATAACATTAACATCGAGTGTAACAAATAGTCTGTCATATTTCTTTCCATATACGTATATATATAGCATTCACTTCAGACTCCTATATTATTGTACAAAAGAAATTTATGTTAAAAAAAAATTTATGCACTTTGAAATGGCAAACGAACTGATGACTAGCACTGTTGCCGCTTCGGGCAAACCTTTAATATTGCCCACCTTTTTTAACGGTTTATAACAATAAATTTTACAGCTTTTTATTATCAACGATTTCGGCATTTGCCTTGTTTGCCTGCCGCAACACTCTTAATAATAAAAAAAACACAACTTCAGTCTTGCTGTTATTAGTATGAAGCAATACTTTTTCTCGATTAAAAAGAGATTATTAAAGTATGTTTAGAATAAAAGGAGAAGAAATTGCGTAATGTAAACAAAAAAATTTACTAAACTAAGAAGCTCTTCTTTTTCAAAATCGGTTTGACAATGTCAGCCAATTTATTAGATAGCAAGTCAAATGTGACCACAGCTTGCTTCTCACCGCAAGCGGTTGTGTTTAATTGCCCGCGCAGTTTATATGGGGTGTCGATGTACAATTTAAATCACTAAACGCATGGGAGTGGCGGAACAGATGTGCGGTTGAGATTTTAGAAAAAAAAATGGACACTATTTCCCTAAATAAAGTACCTATATGCTAAATAAATATTATAAATAGTTTTTTTTTTTTGTAATGGATAAACTTAAAAAAGTAAAAGAATGCTATAATATAGCAGGGGAAAAAAAGGGTGGTCGACTTGACTAGATCTAAGATTTACTGTTTACTGGTGAAACCCTGTACGATCTACCAAGTGTATACTTCTTGAAATTTCAAATGAAATAACATAGCTCAGTACACAAAATTCACTGCCATATCGCACCTTTCAAACGGAAACACAGCCATGCAAACAACTGCTTCACGGTTGAAACACGAATGGGACAGAGGTGCCCAAGCAAACGACTTCACTATGTTATGATATAACAAACAAAAAAAAATACAATCTTTTTCTTCTCCACCAACTTCAAAAAGAAAGAGGTTCTCAAGTCGGTTGTATTTTTTTTAATGTTTGTTATCTCCTAATTCCGTCACTTGTAAAGCAATTTGGAAATTTTTTTTTTAATTTTAAAGAATATACTTTTTTTATACAACTTAGAATGGCAAACAAGCTGACGGCCTACCTGTTTTAAAGTGGTAACCGTCGCCTATAGACATGAGTAGTACCATGGACATAACAGAACTGTTTCGCCCATGATACCCCCCCCACGCGTTGCCATTCCTGAGGACTCAGGTGTTATTCCTCTGTACCCAGTAAATTCACGCCATATCCCACCCTTCAAACCGAAATACAGCCATGCAAACATAACTGCTTCACAGTTGAAACACGAATGGGACAGAGGTACCTAAGCAATCGACTTTTGTACAAAGTCTCCCTCTGGTAGACTTACAGATTGGTAACATAGAAATCTTATCAAAATCATAGTTCAGTTTTTAAACCAAATAACTAGTTTTAGAATAATTAAAGTCTATTTTTCGTGGAATAAAATCTTAATTATTTGAGGTCAGTTGATGAAAACACATTTCATTGTTATGGGAACAGAAAATATTCCTGAGTCCTCAGGAATGGCAACGCATGGGGGGTATCATGGGTGAGACAGTATACTCTGTTATGTCCATGGTACTGCTCATGTCTATAGGCGACGGTTACCACTTTCCATCAGGTGGGCCGTCAGCTTGTTTGCCATTCTAAGTTGTATAAAAGAAATCAAATATATTTTTCATACGTTCTATTCGAAAAACGATTGCTGGTTCTTCAATAAATGTACGAATAGAAAAAAATATGTTAAAATTGAAGTAACTTCGAGGAAACCAACCAATTTCATATATTTTATTATATATGTATATTTCGTATGCGCGAATTGTAATCTAAAAGTGCTACTTTTTTTCTACGAACTAATATGATGTGAAATTATGTTATTGCCTAAGTAAAGTAAATAAATAAAAAATCTATTTGCTACTTCCAACAAATGTTGTTAATCTACCTATACATGTCTTATATATATTCTTTATTGCACTTAAACAGTACATGCGACGATTAGTTTAACAACTTGTTAGCAAGGGAGAGCTTATCTCTGAAAGAGATCTCTTCCAGCCAACCCAGTGTAGTTAGAGAGAGAATAATTTAATTTGGGTAATCC
Source organism: Galleria mellonella (assembly GCF_026898425.1). Classification (NCBI taxonomy): domain Eukaryota; kingdom Metazoa; phylum Arthropoda; class Insecta; order Lepidoptera; family Pyralidae; genus Galleria; species Galleria mellonella. The sequence continues at coordinate 3,677,418 of NW_026442082.1, read as the reverse complement.
AGTGCAGGAAAGGTACCGGTGAAAATAATGTAAATACAACAAACACAAATTGTAAATAAATATATAAATAAATACGTAAATAAGTAAATAGATAAATATATATACATATGTATAAGTGCGTAGAATTGTCATTTACAATTGGTTAAAAGGTGTGATCTTGTGTCTTATTTATGTGTACTATGACTTTGTCATGTTCACTTGTTATAAAGTTGTCATTGTTGCAACAAAATCATGGAAAATAACCATATATGAGTATATTAGTATTAATCGAACATTTAATAAAATCTGTCGATCTTTTATACGGTACACCAAGGATTTTAACATAGTAAACCGTGACAGAGAGCTAAAAATATATGTTGACATAACAAAATCATTTATTTTACAAGAAATATATTAAAATTTAGATATATTTAGATAGAATTGTGTGAGCATAGGAATAAGGATAGGAATCGCATCGGGTGTTAAGATGCCAAATAGAAAACTAAACAACAAAATATATATATATATATATATAGATATAGATATATATTTGAAAGATACAATACTTATACATATATATTATACATAAAACATATATATAAATATAAACCTACATAAATAAGAATATATATGTACATGTTAATTACAATATATATATATATATATATATATATATATATATATATATATATATATATATATATATATATATATATATGCATATCAAATAAAAGAGAACACAATGAGACAATCTTGTAATCAACAATAGTAGTAGGTAATCAAGTAAAATTGGAAAGATAATGTGATTTTAATCTTTCCTTGGTAAGGTATTGATAGATCATTTAGGTAAATTACGAAAAATTCCCGTTAATTTCAATTATTCGCGTTAATTCCTGTCTGTTATAAAAACGATGCAGCGTGAAAGTCTAAAAATTGGCAAATTTACGAATGACTCTTTTCAAAAATATCAAGCTGAGTTGCAAATTACGTTGTCCACCGATTCGTCACACAATCTCGCCCCGTCACACGATTTAACAAAGTCAAAATTTCAATTACTTGGCTTTAGAAAAAAATATATTTACCCGCAAAAATTATGAGTTCACTGCATAATCACCTCTATTCCTATAGCATTTAGATATTAATTTATATTGTATAATAATAATTTAATGTTGGCCGATACAAGTACTTAGTACAGAATAACAATGTTGAAAAGCACATGACTGCATTAGCCTTTGTATTGACGAATACAAAGAGATACCTTCAATAATATACGTCAACGGTACTTAAAGGTTCTGCCAGTTTATAATTTGTACTTTTCAATGGAAAATGAATTCTATGTGTATTACAATAAAGTTTGTGAAAACGTTGCACAGAAAGCAGTGTCAGTAATACAATGAAACTTTTTTTGTGTTACGCTCGCGAAATTGGGTTAGGTTTTTAAAAGCATTATGTCGACTTAAGCGTTTGACACTTCGGCTTTAAGTGGTTTATCTGTGTTTAAGGGTTCTTGTTTGTAATCCGATTGTTCTGTTTATTCATTGTTTTGTTTGTATTGAGTGGTTGTCACTTAGGTATCAATTTCAATGGGTAAAGGTGAGCAGGTGTCTTTTGCTGTGTATTGATATCGTATTAACTTATAAAAAGCTAACGATGCAATATACCCAACCAGGTCGACCTCCTCGCGGTTCTCCCTGGAAACTATCATGGTTAATTCCTGATGAATTCATCATGATGGGCTAACTGGCCTGTTTTCATTCTCATCTATCACCCTTCACTGGTGCTCCGCCAGCGTACCCCGTTAGCGCAGGCGGGGTTACCATACCATTTTCACCCATTGAAAAAAAAAAGCTAACGATTAAAGAATAACTATACAAATTTTTGTCTATGTTTTGTTTGTTGTATAAAGTAAATATATTGATTTAAGCTAATAAATCTACAAGGCCTTCTACTTCTACTTCTTATGTCCCTATATTTCAAGCAAACTATCGTTTGTTTGAAAATTTACAATATTTCATTAATATGAACAGTTTCAGAGATTAGCATGAAGACTGTGAAAGAATATCGTGGCATTGTGGGATTTTTATATATTAAGATTACTTTTATATATATATAAGGGTATTTGAAAATCCCAATGCTATAGGTTTACATCGGGTTTTCCCCTTGTATTTCGCATATAAAGAATTGTATTATAACGCATAATATAAAGTTTGAGCGCATTTTATTAGAAGCACTGTGTGTGATAGTTAAATATATATTAATATAGTTTGTATACGTTTATTATTATGTGTTATTAAATGCCTTTAGGCTATATACAGTTTACGTCTGATTTGATGAGGCTGATAAATAATTATATTATTATATTATTAACTAGCAATCCGCCCCTGCTTCACACAGGTGGACATTCTTTTAGATTGAAATAACTTTTTTATTTATGAACCGATTGTAATAGAACAAACACTTAATGTTAAGTGGAACAAACTGCAACGTATTAGTGAATACCGTATTCAAATCGGTTTAGGCGTTTCTGAGATTAGCGCGCACAAATGCGCAAAAATTCTAAAAATAATTGTTTTGGGTTCTATTGCGCTCATAAGGCCCCCTTAAAATTAGTTTTTTATATGTCCTTTATGTACAGACAGCGACCAGTTACGATTTTATTATATGTATTGATTGATATATATATTTTACTATTATTTTAATCTTATAGATTTAGTATGACAAAAAAATTGTACCAAAATCTAAACTTTCCGCACTCTTAGTTACTCGAGGTTTTTCGTCGTCGTTTTAACATTCAAACTGCCAGTAATATTAAGTATCAAAAGCCTCAAAGACATATTTTGGCCCGTGTCAGTATTGTATATATATATATTTTTTATCTGTAGTGGCAGCTGCGCGTTGAAAAGTCAATATCTCATATTGCATTGTTATGTGGCCACATGTGACATTCGCCGCTGCTCATTCATATACAAATAATATCTGTATGCGTTGACGGTCTTTGCCTTTGATTTCGCAAAAAAAAAGATAGTGAAAAATGAAAACAATGACAATGATTCCAGACAAAATATCATATTGAAGACTAGGCAGCATGGTCTCCGACCTTAGCCTGTACCATAACGGAACAAACGTACTAAAAAAAAAAACAATGACAGTGTTGTCTCTGCCTATCTAAACTCTAATAAATAAAAAAAAAACAAGTCGACACTTGATAGAATAGATACAATAGAACTTAATCTGATTTAATAGAATTTAATAAAAAGTAAGCAAGTTTTGTTGGCCGTGTGGTCCCCGCATACAATGGGCCACTCCTTCCTCTCCCGTGAGTCTTAAGAGGCGACTAGGGCAATTTAATGGTCGAGTGATGAGTAGCAACGTCTTTCTTAAAATATAAGCAAAGCCTAACTGTGGTTGCCTGGGGGGGAAAGGGATTGTTAGTAATGAGATTTAACAGCCCATTGCTAGCAACACACTATCAGGCCGACCTCACGCGGTTCCACTTGGAAACCATAGTGGTTAATTCTTGTTGCATTGGTCACTATGGGCCAACTGACCTGCCCACATCCTCACCTGTCACCTTTTACTGGTACCCCGCCAGTGTATACCGATAGCGTAGGCGGGGTTAACATTCCATCTTCACCCATTAAAAAAAAAACTGTGGTTGCCAATCACAAGCGTCAGTCAAACGTAGCAACTACTGGCATACTCCCGTACACTGACATAGTGGCACAAGTACAAAAGTCGATTGCTTGGGTACCTCTGTCCCATTCGTGTTTCTACCATGAAGCAGTTGTGTGTGCATGGCTGTGTTTCGGTTTGAAGGTTCATATCCCACATATGGCGTGAATTTACAAGGTACAGAGGAATAACTCCTGAGTCCTCAGGAATGGCAACGCATGGGGGGTATCATTGGCAAAACAGTATACTTTGTTATGTCCATGGTACTGCTCATGTCTATAGGCGACGGTTACCACTTTCCATTAGGTGGGCCGTCAGCTTGTCTGCCATTCTAAGTTGTATAAAAAATAAATAAATAAAGAGTGTTATGGGGGAGGCCTATGTTCAGCAATGGACAATTAATAGCTGAAATGATGATAACAGCAGACTGTCGTATAGTCCTGTCAATTATACGTTTCTATACCTTTTTATTAAATTCTATTCAAGCAACTTGTAGATAGATGCAATATTTAATACTAGATAATATCCAGTGGATATTATACATTAGACGATGGTTGGCATGACGTAATGCGTAGGTAAATGAGTTCCAAATTCAAACAGGTTCAGGTTTGTTTACAAATTTTCTAATTTGTATTTTTTTTTTTTTTTTTTGTTATTCATCTTATGAGGCATAGATAATTTTGGTAGACATAATTCTGTGACATTTGATTTGATATAAAATTCAAGAATTAACATATTTCTAATTGTCTTATGTTAATCTACCCTAACCCACCGAAATCGGTTGATACCATTGACGAACCCCAAGACAAGCACACCCCTTATGCGGTCATCCCCATAACAAACCCATAGCGAATTTCCGCGCGACTTCACAACCTCTATGGCGGATACAAATCATTTGTTATCTATTCTTCGCATTATATACTTTAACATTGATGGCTGTACGCGGCTTCCTTTGCCTTCCCCGCGTTTTTATTATTTGCAGATGGCGATACAAATGTATTTATTTCGTGTACTTAAATGAATGAATTTCTTTATAATTTAGGAACTTATGCGCTACGCAATAAAATGTTGTTGCTGAGGGTTACTATGTATTATTTTAAAGAAATTTGGAGATAGTAAGACCTGTTTAACGTATGTATTTCTGTTTGATCTAATTGTAAACTTTCATTCATAGTGAAGTTGGAAGATATGCGTATTGTAATAATGTAAACGTAAAAGTAAACTAATGTTTTTGCATGATGCGTACATAAATAGATACCCATTGCTTAGTTAACAACTATGTTATTTATTTCTATAGATACTGAAAGAGGAAAGATTTGATTTTTTATAATTTGTTTGTTTGGACAAACTCAAAAACTATTATAACGATTTTAAAAATTCTTTCATCCATAGAAAGTTACATTATTAACAAGTATTATAGGCTATTATTTTCCAAAAAAATTAAAGATCCCTACGAAAAATTATAGAATGTAACCTATAATATCAAAAACCTATTAAAGCTAATATAAAATACTAATTTATCTATCTACCTACGCGTGCGAAGCCGGGACAAATCATTAGTGTACAGACATATGTATAAATCCACTAATCAAAATTATTTATTCATATGGGTCATTTAAGTCACTGCCATGCATTTTTTTTTGATGGGTGAAAATGGTATGGTAACCCCGCCTGCGCTAACGGGATACGCTGGTGGAGCACCAGTGAAGGGTGATAGACGAGAATGAAAACAGGCCAGTTAGCCTATCATGATGAATTCATTAGGAATTAATCATGATAGTTTCCAGGGGGAACCGCGAGGAGGTCGACCTGGTTGGGTATATTACTAGCAATGGGATTCTTAGTCTCCATTACTAACAATCCCTTTCCCCCCTGCCATGCATGTTAGTATTTTTTTTTACCTTATCGTCTTATTAAGTTACCAATCATTTTTAATTCAACTAACCGATTGAACTAACAACATTAATGTTAACAATATTAACAAGCGAACGACATCAAACTTATAGTAACAAGTAGATAAACTTGTTAGTCGAAAGTTTAACATACTTACAAGTCAATAAATAGCCTCGCTGTGAAGAAGCGACGCTTTGAAACGCCGCGACAAAGTCACCGCGCCCCGCCTACTCTCAATACATCCTTTAAATCAATTTCTTTTTTGTACTCACTTGAATGCGTTAGTGTAAATTAGGTTAGGACACGTCGGTATGTATTTGATGTGGCGAATTTTTGTTTGCCTTTAAATATTGTTGGCCAGAGGTTTGTCACAGGTACATTTTTAAAATATCTCGATTGATGACATTGATGACAGTTCATCGATTTAAACCTATTTGTACCATAGATAAAGGATAGTGCCTGTGGTATTTGAACGTTTTAATAGATTTATATCAATTCGTAAAAGAAATTTAATTTAAGTAGAGGAATTAAAAATAAAATTCGAATAATTTAACTGTTCATACCTTAGGATTAAGTTTTAATTTAGTTAGTCCATTCATGCCAAATACCTATTTTTTTATGGTTCTTGAAATGTCTTCATGCATTGTCTCTACCTCATCCTCGGACTATATGACAATCGGCGCTTATACCTGTATAACCTATAGTGAATATCTATTGGTAATTCTGAGTATCAGGTATACCACCCCTGCCGACACACTCTCGATCTTTGAGACATTATTAACGAGGGATAACCCGATACCACCAAGAGAATGGTCATCCTTCCAGTAGTAAAACAAGTTGCCGGATTTAAGGATTATTGTATCCTTCCCTTCTCTTTGGACTTCAGATAATCCTATAATATCCTAATGTAACTTGCTCACCGCTTCTACCAGCTCCACAATCTTCTCATCCGTCCTCAAGGTTCGTGCATTAAATATTGCCAGGTCCATTTGTATTTGGTAGTAGCGAAATCTCTGATAGAGATTCTTAGCACTCTTGCTTCGCTGTTACTATGGCCGCTACCTTAGTCAGGAATAACGGAGCCGCCGGGAACTGGAGCCGTTTCTTTTTGGTATCTACCATTAGGGTCTTGCTAGTAGTTGCCACGCTTGGCAGGCGGGTTCGCAACCGCAGTTAGGCTTCGGAGATGTTTTAAGAGGGACGCTGCTGCTTATCCTTCGCCCTCCCTTAGTCGCCTTTTGTCACACTAATGGGAAAGGAAGAGATGACCTATTTTATGCCGAGACGACACAACGAAGCGTTACGTACCCATATCTAATTGTTCTCGGGAGGGGGGAAAGGAATTGTTAGAAATAGCTATTAGTAACCCTATTATTAGCAGTATACCCTATCAGGTCGACCTCCTCGCGGTTCCCCCTGGAAACTATCGTGATTGATTCATTAGTGAATTTGTCACAATGGATTAACTGACCTGCTTCATTCCTCACTGGTGTCCCGCCCGTGTATACCGATAGCGCAGACAGGGTAACCATTCCATTATCATCAATTAAAAAAATTGATCTCGGGATAAGCAGGGTTTGAAGTATCCTATAAAAAAATTGTATCATGTTACATGACTTTATTTCACATTTACTTGTCAACCTATAACAGAATAAAGCAAGAGGTTTAAAATTTTAGTGATCTAGATATGTACATACTATAACTGGCTTTATTCTTTATTGTACACAAAAGGTTATTGAAATGTAAAAACAAACATAATAGTGCACAAAGGCGAGCTTATCCCCAATAGAGATTTCTTCCAGCAAACCCAATATGAGAAAACTGACAGTTTATCAGTAGTTACAGTCATAAATGTGTACCAATCGACTTAAATGTTACAGTTAAAAATAAATAAATAAAATGTAATAATAAATAAATAAATAAATAAATAAAATGGCCAATATATCTAATAATATACCATACACCTTATAGTTTACGATAAATCCCTTTTGTCACTGACATACCTACGCATCAATCATCAAAATTCTAAGGTACTTCTTGCAATCTTAAAAATATATTTTGAATTTAGTTAGCCTTTACTCAGGAGGAAAGAAAAAATGAAAAGTTCCGAAATTTCATTATATATTATATATTGAATGAAAAATAAACATCTAGAATTTTTATTTCATTACTAAATAACTCCTAACTTAATAATTGGTAAGGATGTGTCGTTTAGTTTTGTACGGGTAGTGTGGCGTTACCGACAAAGTGGTGAGGCCATTGTGAGTTGGCGAGTAACGTTTGCGGGTGCCGACCGGTCTTAGAGTGCATTGTTTGTTATTTACTTATTGCTGAATCAATCAGTTGTGTTCGGTAACGCCTTATGTGTGATGGAAATGACCAGTTTTGATATTATTCCTGTTTGAATTTTTTTTTATGCAACTTAGAATGACAAACAAACTGACGATCCACCTAATAGAAAGTGGTAACCGTCGTCTTTAGATATAAGCAGTTTCATGGGCATAACAGAGTAGGTTAACCTATACTGTTTCGCCTATGATATCTCCCATGCATTACCATTCCTGAGGACTCAGGTATTATTCCTCTGTACCTTGTAAATTCACTGCCATATCCCACCTTTCAAACCGAAACACAGCCATGCAAACACAACTGCTTCACGGTAAAAACACGTATTTTATATTACTAATGTAATAAAATTATATATAGACGATGTCTGTGCATGGGAGATATTTAAAGAAAATGGTTACTATTCTTGAAATAATTTCTTCTTAATAAGGACAATAGAAGGCGAAACAATATTTTTTAGAGTATTTATCTATATTTTTATTCCGGTATCACGCAAAAACTACTGCTCAATTAATTACAAACAGAAAATGCTTTTGACTTGTCACTGAAAACATTATCTGTAACGTCATATGCAATAAAATATTAAAGTACTAAATAATATTATTATCTCCCGCAAAACTTCATCCCTTACTTTTGTTGAAGGTCTAAATTAAAATCTAGTATACGTTTTACAATTTTTTTATGAAATTTAAACAACGAACAAGCTGACAGCCAACCTGATTGAAAGTGGTAAGACATAAACGGACATAGGCATTGCGCTACCTAGTTTGTGTGCTAATTTGTATGTGTGTGACTGCTAACACTCAAAACGCATGTCGCAAAACGTGCGTGAACGGAATGTCAGTCGGAGATTGAGGGCTAATATGGAAGATTGTAGAACTTCTGGTAGTAATAATGATGGTCAATCTTCGAGTGTTAGCAGTCAATCGCACATACTAATTGTAGCGGAATTAAACAAAACCATTTAATCAAATAACCAGTAATATGAACTTCCGCAAGATAACACCTATTTCAGTACAATAAAAAGTAATAAGTAATGAGAAAATGTTTAAAAGAATCAAGAATTCAAGTATCAAAAATAGGTGGGTAATGTATACTTTCGCTTCATAACACAATGATATCACTTTCAAGAGCCGCGTGGGCGGAGCGCCGGGTCTCTTTGACGTGTTTGTTTGTTTGAAGGTTTCGCATCTTGTCAAGTTGTCACGTTGTCACGTTGTCAGCACAGATGTTGTACGCAGCAACCAACCATGAGACGGGCTCGCCAGACAATTTGGCGTGTTTGATTTTATTAAAACAGAAGTAAAAGGATTATTCTGGTATTGGTTAAATCATTTAATAGAAAAATAACCAAGTGCGCTTGCGCAAGTAATGATACGTCTTTTAAAGTATAAGTAAAAAATCTAATTTACTTTAATTCGCCACATGTATTTTTTTTTATACAACTTAGGATGGCAAACAAGCTGACGGCCTACCTGATGGAAAGTGGTAACCGTCGCCTATAGACATGAGCAGTACCATGGACATAACAGAGACTTATGTCTCTGTAAGTCTCTGTTATGTCCACGGTACTGCATAACCATTCATATATTTTTCTAAAAATTTTACTAAATGATAGTGTGGCAAAAGATAGACTTTTTATAAGACATCCGCAGCTGTATTCTGACTTGAATGATGAAAATGGCAATGAAATTATTGGATACTGTGACTTTTGATCCCACTGAATCAGTAATTTCATTCTTATCGACCCTTGAGATATGAAGACCACAAAGCATAATTTTCCAAGGGATTACAGTATAAAGTTCTTCAAAAAAGGGGTAAAGAGGTTTCTTCAGGATCAACAACACGCGCGTAATGCTCCTGCTATTGTAGATGTTTTTTTAATACTACTATGGTGGGAAACAAGCATTAGACCCGGCTGATGGTAAATGTGGTTTATGGTTACCTTTGCCAATGGACGCCTATAACTTAAGAAACCTTAATATACCCTTTTTGAAAAACCCCATGCCAAAGTCCCTAGAGATAGCCTCGGCAGGAAGATCATTCCATAATCTAAGTGTTCGAGGAAGAAAGTTCCTCGGAAACTGCACTGTGCACCAGAGCCAGAATGGTCACGGTTCTGAGGTATGAGGATGGAATCCCTACCGATGGCAATCACTGGCTACAGCAACCGCTTACTATCTGGTGGGCTGTATGCTTGTTTACCGCCTCAGTGGTATAAAAAAAAATATACCCACGAGATGAAGACCTTGATCTTTATTTATCTCACAATGGTTGATAGCACACGAGTGATGTTTCTGATATAACAAGCATTCATAGATGGCGGTGGTCATTTAGTAACAATATGATATATAATATTTTTTAATTGCATTCACTTATAATCGTATTTTCTGATATTGCTCACAACTTAGGTTACATGTTAATTTCTATAAATAATAACGCACCTTTTAAAATATTTATATAGTCTACTGTTATTTAATTCATTATAATTGTTATTTCATTTTCTTGCACTGTATAACTATGTTTGTCACAGCAAACGCTGTGAATACCTTTATTAGGCATGTGCATTAATATCTATTGTATTGTATTTAATGTTTGTTATATGTGTTATAATGCAATATGCTGTTGGTGTTCCTTTAAATATATAAATACATTATTCAGACGTCGTTGTACGCCTTTTTGGCTTCTGATGTAATTTGTTACCTTGGTACTGTTAATTCTTTCTCAATCTAAATTGACTTAGTCTATGTCTAATTAGGTCAATTGGAATTGACATACCTGTTCCACACAAACCTATAGATGCTAATAAAAAAGACGATACATATAATATTATATTATTGATCGTTTTTTATAACCAATCGATCAATCCAAACTTTCATAACAAAACGAGTGAACCCTTTAGTTAACATCTAAACAGATTATTAGCGATAAATTATGATTGATCAGTGTTTCTTAAGCATTACAGGTGATACAAAACTATACATTTTTTTCTACATATCTGCCAAGAAAAGGGGCATATTGTTTTTTGAATATTTATCAAACACAAAGCATGCTGTGGTTGTTTCTTAATGTAAGAATAGTTAGATCAAATCCACTTGTGTATTGTATTAAAATACTTCGCTGTATCTTATGTTGGTGATCCAATAAATAAACAAATAAATGAATCAATTTCAAACAAAAACAAAGTTCTTAATCTCACAATAAATGAACCGATTTTATTTATTGTTTTTTTGTTTTTTTTTTGCATATGTATACTAATATTATAAAAAGGGTAGATTTGATTTTTAGTTTGTTTGTAATGAACAAACTAAATAACTCCTTAACCGATGAAAAATACTTTTCACGTGTAGAAAGCTACATTACCAATGAGATATACGTTACATATTATTTAAAAAAGAAATTAGAGATCCCTAGGAAAATAACAATAATATAATTAAAAATATAAAAGATTTGCTTATTATTATTGAAGTTAATATAAAATACTAATCTACCCGTGCAAAACCAGGGCGGATCGTTAGTTAAATAAAAAAAAAAATATAAGCAGTTTAATTAAATTGTAAGAGCAACATGACTAGACAAACGGACAGATTCTAATGTACAAGGTCGGTACCCTATGCTAACGCTTCTAATTTTATCACGATTTAAAATACATAGAGTAATTTTTGCAAATTTATTAAATAGCTGATAATATATTCTTTTTTTTTATACAACTCAGAATGGCGAACAAGCTGACGGCCCACGTGATGGAAAGCGGTAACCGTCGCCTATAGACATGAGCAGTACCATGGACATAACAGAGTATACTGTTTCGCCCATGCGTTGCCATTCCTGAGGACTCAGGTGTTATTCCTCCGTACCCAGTAAATTCACACCATGTCCCATCCTTCTAACCGAAACACAGTCATGCAAGCACAACTGCTTTACGGTTAAAACACGAATGGGACAGAGGTACCCAAGCAATCGACTTTTGTACAAAGTCTCCTTCTGGTGTGATTGTATTGTAAAAATTGTAAAGAGCAAATCAAATCAAAATATATTTATTAATTTCACCTCTCAATAAATTGAGACGTGAATTTATATTTATATAAAGACTTAATTTTTGATTTGTAATGTATAATAACAAAAATTATTCAACCGTTTTTAAAAATTCTTTAACCTACATAAAGTCACATTATCAGCAAGTAATATCAGTTGTATTTTAAGTACAAATAATAAATAAAGAGATCTATCTATCTACCAGCGCGAAGTCAGACCGAATAGCTAGTTAAATTATAATGTAACATTTCATTCTACAAAAAAAAAGCCTTCAATCTTGATAAAGTTCGTGTAAAACCAAAATACATTTGCAAAAACAATTGGCGATCATATTAAGGCTTCACTAGGCATTCTTTTTACATTTACTAGGCAAAAAAATATTAAATTCCGAAATTAAAACTAATTTATATCTCATTTTATAAACAGTTTATGACTCACTTTTAAGTATTAGAAGCTTAACTGAAAATGTAATAATAATTTCACTGTGTAACCCTAATTTTTGGCCCCTCACATTGCAGAAGGGGGAGAGACTCCTCCCCATTGACCCTCGTGTACCATTACCAAACGATGGGGGTTCAATTCCCGATGACGAGATTAGCGGTTTGTTGCGGTGACGTCCTTATTGGATTATTGACTTTTTTTTTTAATTTTTGACACAAAGCGCGTAGTTTATTTTTAATTAAGTATTTATCTATTCCATCAGTAGTATTACAATACTATTAAAATAAGTAAAATAATTTTTAATAGGGATTGGATGGAGACTTTTTAAAAATTTTTACTATTTTATTATAAAAGTACTATCTTTTTAGTTAATGTACTTAGTGACGGAAATATATGTATATCTGAAATAATTTTTAATAATTAGCTAAAAATACTTGTCTGTCTATAGATTCTTATTATGAAACTATATGTTCTTAATATTTTTGCTGATGGTAAAACTTGCAAAAGTAATGTCCAGGTATCCATTACAAATAAACCAATTCAAACTTATATTAAATATCTGGTAAGCGTAAACACAAGTCGAATAACTCAATTGCATAAAGGGCAAACCGGCGTCAAGTAGTCTGACCGTTTTATCAATGGACGTATCCACAATGACTGTCAGCCATTTTGGATTTATGGCGGTTTTTGTTCTTGTCACAGATTATGAGGTTTGGCGATAGTTCCCTTCAAACATAGACCACACATGGGTGTCGCAAATATTCTATATACAGTGGGATTGGTAAATTTTGTTAGTTTTTTAATTAATTGTTAAGTTTTTTACAGATCTTTAAAACATTTAACGACCTTCGGGACGCAGTAGTGGGCACGTTGCTTCGCGTAAAAACGTTTCGGGTTAGATTCCTGATCGGGCTAATTTGACCCAATTTTTATAAATTTGCTCAGATCTGGATGTTCCGTACTATCCTATTCCTCAGAGCACAAAGTAGCTCGAAAACAAAGCGACAGATGTGATTGTCCTCTTATTATATATTATTATTATTATATTATGTGCAGAAAACATAACAATGTATGCAAGGACCTTGATATTTTCCAAAAATTCTTGCAATGTTACATTAAGGCTGCCAATTGGTTATTTTAAATTTATAGTCGTTATTATTTTAATGTTTATAATATCGAATGTTATGCAGAACTATTATTGGAGTGCAAATTTGATGCTGTTTTATGTAATATTTATTTTACTAATATAGCATATATTTATATAGATATTTCTTTTACTAACATAGTATTAATTTGTAATCTGTTGTTTTGCTATAAATAAATAAATAAATACCTACTCAACACTCGTCAATTTATTCTTGTACTACTCTTATAGAATGTATGCGTGTAATCATGTGTATTGACACAGTATCGTATATTGCCTTATAAACCATTTTTTTATAATCCGTTAACAATACCAATAAAGACAGATTCTAAAAGGCTCGTTATGGTAGGTATACCTAGTACAAACTTCTCACTTTTTGTAAAAATTAAAAACCATGGAAACGAGCTTTAAATAAATAAATAAAAATTTGATCACCCTTTATACATTCAGTACATATTTTTCGTGTCCATTCACAAAAGTTGCACCATTCACGACAACCGTAGTAATTGACCGCTACAAAGCGATCAACAAAAAACTAGAGCACTATAATAATAGAAAAAAAAAATTATAAACTCGTCACAGATATCATAAAATTCTACTAAAAGGTACTCTGGAATCATCTTTGAGGCTTTATATTGAAGATTTATATGATTTTCATAAAGAAATTAAGGCATTCGACGTATATGAATCAATTTTGAATGACCATTGTCGTTGAATTGCTTTTAGGTTATAAATGAATCAGAGAATATAGAGGGGCATCAAATTTTCGTTATAATTTAATAAAGATTAAGTGTCTATCTACGTTTAAACACTTTAATTAATTTATATAACCATTGTCTACTACCCGTATGAGGATGGCACACTGGTTTTAGTTTTGAGGCTACCTTCCTTGTTCAAGATAATCTTTACACTAATATATACATAATAAAATACATTCACTTGCTTACTTTAATCATAGAAATACTAAAAAAATTATCAGCATATTATAGTCGATTGATATGGTACCATAATGATAGTAATAAATAAATAAATACCATTTCTCTAAACTTATCTTTAAAATTTAACTTTAAAGATATGAAAACAAAATCTTTATTTGTAATGTTATAATCTTAGTTATAATAGATAATATAATAAATAAAACTATTGTTCTTATGTATTTACTTAAGTCAAAATTATTATAAATTTTATGATGGCCTATAAAACAGTAATTTCGTGAAATTATGAAATTAAATTAGTTTAAGAGATTACCGAAAAATGGCAGCTTAGAATTGTCCCTATTATCGGTATACCTACCTCTATCTCACTTTTAGTCCATCTCTTCTTCTGTCAAGCAGCTTACTTGCTATATCTATGTATGTATTAAAAAGTGAAAAATAGTTAAGTTAGATACCTTATCAAGATATTTGTATGTATGTATGTATTAAAAAGTGAAAAATATAGTGATATTCGTGTCAAAAATAAATGTGTACTATATAGCAAGCTGTTATGGACCGCGACGGCCGCTTACCTCCTAATAAAAAAGTCTAATAAAAAAATTAAATTCAAACAGCAAACACTCAATTCGAAGAATAAATAACCATAGATACAGAATATAAAATTAAATCGATCAATCGCTCCCGCGACTACTAAAGGCGGGAGTACGCTAAACCTCTAAATACAAGAAACCATGAAAAAGAATCGAGAGGCGTCTTGTCAAAATCTTGACGAATCGAGCTTTACTGTGTCCGTTATTTTGATAAAAATAGGGGTTGCTGGTGATCACTCATTGTAATTTTTTGATTGTTGAAATAAATTTAAAAAATAGAACAAAAAATTAAATAAATGCGTAGATTTTTGGAGATCCGTAACCGTAATAGAACTTTAATTTCTAGTGTAAAATTTTTCAGTCACAAAATATTGACTCCAATATATTTTTAGTTAATGAAATCTTTGAAGATATACTAGATGTAATATGTATGATAGGTAGTATAAGTATACATAATAAAATGGCAGATGAAGATATTGGAACTGCCCGGTTTTTGTTTCTGGAGTTGAGTTACCTCTTTTTAGTTATTCATATTTTCGTTATTCAAATACTAAAAAATAATTTTTTTTTAAAATAATATTATATACCTACCTGTTTATTGATAGTGATACTTCGTTCTCATGAATTCAAATTAAAAAAATTATAAAAAAAAACCGAACCTCATTTACCTACCTACTAAATTGTAACATCGCAAATCGAATAAATGTTAAAAATATGAACGTCGCGTGATCCATCACTTGAGTCTGTGGTTTTTGACAGTTCGCGCCAATTCCCCAATTTTGTTCAAATATGGAACACATAGATATGAAAAGAAACAGCAATCAAGCGGTATTGTGTCGGATTATAACTTGATTTGTTTAGATTGATCCTTTCAATCAATCGTGCGTCTAGCGACAACGCGCTTTTTACAATAAAACCAGGAAATTGATCGAGATCATTCGTTTTTCTTATTCATTTGTAATCTTCAACGATTGTGCAATAAAAAATAAGCCTCTACCTTTAGTTTTCTTACTTTTTTTTTGTCACTACAATATCATATTTTCATAATGTTTATATGTTTAGTTTATATGTAAATTTTATTAATATTTATAAGTAAGTAGTCAGTAATGTTATACTAACGTTTAAATATAAGGTTTGTTGTTGCCTATCCAATTGTATGCACTTATATCTGGCCTTGCACCTTATTAGCTGACTTAAGTAATTAAGGCGAGACTGCTTCTCTTTGTATCTTCTACCGCCTGTATAACGGCTCGTGGTCTAAAGAACTCTTCGATATGACGCCTACGAACATTTTTAAAAATCGCACCGTTCACTATAGGCAGAGAATCTATCATCACTTCATATCTTAGAACCAAAATGGTCACGCACAATTTCAGAGGACCTTTCTCCCGTGAACAGTCAGATTGTGGAAAGATCTTCCTGCCAAGGCTTTCCTAGAGTCTACAGCATGCGGTTCTTTAAATAGGGCATTTTAAAGTTTCTTATATTTCTATTAAACCAATCTGTTAATATATTTTTCGGATAAAAAAATAATTTTCCAAATTGGTTTACAACTGACGGAGTTATGAGGTAACACACAAAAAATACAACGGAATTGAGAATCTCCTACTTTTTTAAGTTGTTTTAAAAATGTCCATAGTTTTTTAATTATCCATTACAACTAATCTTTTAGGTAAAATAGTAAATATTTCTTATTATTTCTGTTTATTCTATTCGATTCTAACCTAACTTAGGTGAGAATCACAATGCAAGTAGGTATACATCTTTATAACCCACGACGACTTTATTTAATTAGAATTTATAATAAATTAATTCAAACATTTCTCTATAACGTTATCAAGGGAATAAAATTGTTTAGTCTCCCATAAACAGACGGCATATACACATCGCATGTAATATAGGAATATGCCGGGAACCGCAACAATTGCAGAAACCATTAAAACAAACAAGCTTGCAGCTGTGGGGGCACTCGAGCATGTCGCTCGGCCCCCAGGCCCGCCCTCCGGACTACGCACAAAAATCAACATAAATAACAATACACACCCCTATCTCAGACACTATGACAGCATTTACAAAAAAAGAATCATATCTGCCGATAACCAAACAATCAAATATCAACTGTAAAGTCAGTGAATAAAGAAACAAATTCAAAACAAAAACGTTATACCATAAACAAAAAGTTTTACAAAACCTCAAGTGTGCAACAATTGAAAAATATTTCGTCTCTTTCATCCATTGAATGGCATAGGCTATCCCTCTACTTTTGGGCGCCTTTATTAAATTTATTGTTAAAGGAATGTATATAAAAGTTGTTGGGCTGAAAAAAGGGCCCAGTCGATGACTTCGATCGCGAGTGAGTATACTGTGAATTTTTTAGAAACATGTTATCTATTCAGCAAAGTTACTCTAGGCTCTTTAGGCCTTGGGATGTGAGTGACAGTAAAAAGAGAAACGAAGAAACAAACGATAACAGAACGACCAAAATAGATGTAGATAACAAGAAAAGAAAATTGGGGGAAAAGAGAGAGAATCGTTTGAGGAAAATACGTGGCACTTATAAGAAGACGGATATCAACATTCATCAAGACGCAACAGTATCGACCACGACTGCAGACAGTGACGAAGATAAGAAAATTAATAATAAAGGCATCGAAAGCAAACACTCTTTGGAATCTCCTGTTACAAGTCTTAGTTTATGTTGCGATAGGCTGCTCCAAAATCCAGATGCAAGAAAAACTGAACAGAAAAGAGAAAATAAAAAGGAAGGAAATATAGTTTCTGATCCTGTAGAAAATGCTTACACTCCTACCCCTATACCACCAACTGTTATACCACATCACGTGTACAGTCCATCATACATACCTGAATATCTTCCCGGTGCTGAAATCGCGCAAGCATTAGGCGTTCCACCGACCGATCCTCTTCTACTGGAATCCCTAGCACAAGGTTATGCAATGGAATTGGAATACGCAAGAATACTACAACAAGAGAACGAAGCGAAACTGCTCAATGCAAGAAAACAGCGTCCAAAGAAATACAAATGCCCACACTGTCAAGTGGGTTTCTCCAACAATGGACAACTTAAAGGCCATATCCGGATACATACAGGAGAACGACCATATAAATGTGATGAGAAAAATTGTGGTAAAACTTTCACGAGAAACGAAGAACTGACGAGGCATAAGAGAATACATTCTGGAGTCCGTCCATTTCCGTGCCCTACGTGTGGAAAGAAGTTTGGTAGACGTGACCATTTAAAGAAACATACCAGAACGCATTATATGCAAGCGGAGAGGATGATGCCAGTGTTCGTACCTCTTTCAGCGGTCCCGCACGTTGGTGGCTTTCCTTATTTATATGGTTACTGATGGTTACTCTGGCTGTTTGGTTTTGACGGCCTTTGTCTAATATTTTTAAGAAAAAAAATTAATAATAAAGAAACGATATTTGTCTTAATTTGTTCATTGTATTTTTATAAAATTAAATTGTCATTACTGATTAGTACAAAATTTGAAAAAAAATATTACAATATAAAAATATATTTAAACAATTAAGTTGTGCTATATGTATGTAACCCATTATGTAATTATAGTTGAATTGTACAAATGTATTATAATTTATAAATATTTTATTAACAACGAATAAATATATTACAATTTATATTAAGTAACTCAGAAAATGAAACCTAAATAAATTATATTTTTGAAATAACGTTCTATTGTATTCTTTGAAAATCATAACAATTTGATTATTATTTTATTTAAAACTCCTCAAGAATCGTTGTTCTTGACACGGTACGTTTCTGATACCTGCCTACTTAAACACCTATTAAATTCTCTCCGTCCAGTTCCTCTCTAGTGAGAATTGTAGCTTATGTAAATAAATATTGTACATATTCATCTCATAGCCACTTATCAACATCATCACTTCTCTTTTCATCAAAGAGGCTAAATAAATTGTACATAGATATTTGACCTCCATTCTGACTGGCCGCACAGACATGACAGCGACATTTTCTTCTTACATTCATTTTCGCTGTCATTCACTTTATCTCGATCGCTCGCCTCCCGCGCACTTAATTTCTGTTTTTCTATATTATTTTCTGTATATTTTTTTTGTAAATACCTTCTGTATATAATATATGTAAATAGGTAAAGCTAGTTGTACAACTTATTTACCCCGAACTATTACAAAATAAATAAATAAACTTTACAATTCAAAATAAATAATTTAAAGAATAGAAATTACGTATTATTAAAATTAGAAAACCCCATATCGTTAAAAAGTAAACACAAGTTTTAAAGTTTTAAAAATAGAACTAAAGTAATAGTAAATGTTTCTCAATATGGTTATATTTTTTTGTTTATTACCTCATAACTCCGTCCTTTTTAAACCGATTTGGATTTTTTTTATCTGAAAGGATATACGAGTATATACTTACTTTCAGATTGATTCCATAGATTTTACTAAAATTATTTTAGTTTTTAAATCAAAATAAATGGTTTTGCCACGATTGAAGCAGTTTTCTTATGGAGCAAAATTTTTAATGCTTATTTATTTAATTCTTTATTTACGAGTAATGATTTTAAAGAATGGTTAACGCAGGCAGATAGTGAGAGTTCGACGTTGGTACAAATAAAACTAAAATTTGCAAACTGTAATACCCACTGAACACACATTTGGATTTTTTTAAATATTAACAAATAATAATAAAACACATAATAGTCTTTCAAAAAAACGTTCATGCTCACTTTATTACTTTTTCCGAGCAGTAAGTACTTTATATTATTCTCAACTTCTTTTATAATATACTATATTTTATATATGTGTAAGTATATGTGTTATATATATATTCGTTTACATATGTAATTTTAGTATGTATGTATATATCAATATTATTAGTACCGCTTTCGATATTCTGACATTCCCTATGAAGAGAATATTCCGTCATGTTTTTTTTATACACATCCAAACAAGCATGGTTGACTACCGAGAGAGAATGCTTTTAGCATTAAGAAACCTCTTTACCGCCATGTACACATATATGTAGAAAACTAATGAAATAATAATAATTTAAATAATATATTCATATTGAATAATTCCTCTGAGCACAATCCCTTGTACAAGCGGTAGAACACGCAGAGTGAGGTAAAATCTCTCCTAAGACTTAAGGGTTCGATACCGCTTGTGAGCCTGGGATCATCGACAATTCTCATAGCTGTCGTTGCACGAGTCCACCTATAAATATGATGGATACAATATAAAAGCATCATTGAGAGAATATTTTAAAAGAATATGCTTTATAAATATATATTTTTGCGGCCTCTAGATAAGCCAATCGAATGACTTTAAGTTGGTACCTATTTATCTTATTTTCACTACATTATACTATGTCTATGTTATAAATAATATAATACATACCTACATATTTTTATGCAACTCAGAATGGCGAACAAGCTGACAGCCCACCTGAAGGAAAGTGGTAATCGTCGACTATAGACATGAACAGTATCAAGGTCATAATAGAGTATACTGTGTTATCCATGATACGTTTCATGAGTTGTCATTTCTGAGGACTAAGATGTCATATCTATGTATATGTAATTTCACTGCCATATCCCACCCTTCAAACCGAAACATAACCAAGCAAACACAATTACTTCACGACAGAAACACGAATGGATCAGAGTTATATACCTAAGCTACATCTATAGTGTCTGCCTTTGGAACTGTTTACTTATTTAATAAGAACTTTGTTATCATCTATTCAAAGTAAATATTCTGTTCTGGTAATTGACGCAATAAAAACTATAATACGGAAAAAAATAACAATATTGTAATACGAAATCGTAAAAAATACGAGTAGGTATTATTTCGCATACCTTTTACCTTATACGTGAAACTTAAAAAAAAAAAATCTATGACCGTAGATTACAAATAGCCTCCGAAAGCCCAATGTTATAAACGATATATCATTCATTCTCGACTATTCTTTACAATAAAACTTACTCAAAGAATAACTTTGAACGACGGACTTCCGGCATCCTTATAGAAGATGAATACATAAAAATAATTTGTTATTGCATTAAATATTTTGACTTTGTATCTTTGTATTCGATCTGACGATTCAACAAGCACACTTGTGATTTCAAAGAATAACATTTTGAATTAAAAGTTTAGTACAATAGAATAACAATATATCTATTATTCAATATATATCTATCTTCATAACAGTATTATTTTTATAAATACTGCAATGAAGTCTAAATAAAAATTGTGAGTGTTTTTTTTTTTTAATGGGTGATAATGGTATGGTAACCCCGTCTGCGCTATTGGTATACACTGGCGGGGTACCAGTGAGGGATGACAGATGAAGATGAAAGTAGGTCAGTTAGCCCATCCTGACGAATTAAACTAGAATTAGTCACGATGGTTTCCAGGGGGAACCACGTGGAGGTCGATCTGACAGGGTATATTGCTAGTAATCGGGCTATTTTGACCCCATTACTAACAATCCCTTTCCCCCCAATTGTGGGTGTTGTAAAAGGCGAACTTAACGGTCGCGGATAGGGCAGCAGCGTTTCTCTTTATGTCTATGTTCGACAGTGGACAGTTAACGGCTTTGACACGAGAATCAGAGGCATATCACTTTAGTCAGCAGGAATGGAAAAGTATGAGGGCTACCATGAACAATATACACTTTGCATTCTATAATTTATGGAATGGTATTCATGCTTATAGGTGACGTATACAATTTGGGATACCAATACAACTACAATTAACAACAAATAGATTTTGTTTTGCAAAAATAAAAACACGACTATTATTGTGTGATAAAACTAATATGGGGACTAACATGGGACCACAGTATATCATATATCTGTCAAACGAAAAAAAAGGATATTAGCTCAGAAATTACTTCGTAACGTACTTAAAAAAATACGGGCCACTAGAGATTCTCTTTTTTCAAAAAATCGCTTAATAATAAAAAAAAAACTGGACTTGCTACTCCCATCAAGTGCTTGCCGAGCATTATCTATGAGAACTTCAAGGACTCATGGCACTCCAGAGACTCCAGACATAAGAAGACTAAGGGAAAATGCAAAAAGAAAGAGACCATAACTTGGAACAGGTATGCTTATCTCTTTAGAATGGGTCATTTAAAATTTTTGACCGGACTAATCAAACAGAATTATAGTCGTAAATAAACTTATTACTTTTCCTTTAGATTCTTAGCATTAAAACTCAATGAATATGCCTTGAATTCAATCATTTTAATTTTCATTAAATTCCTAAAAGTATTATAACCACAGTACAAAAGCAACGTAAAGCGAAGAGTTCTTTAAAATTGTAATATAGCATTGGATTTTGCAATGACATGAAATTATAACCTTATATTAAATACCTCAAGAGTTTGTTATACCATATTATTGTTTATTTGTTAATTAGCATATATTGTTATATTATTGTTTATTTGTAAATTACCATGCTGTGTTTCCTTTAAAATGATTGTACACTATGTTTAAATAGACAGTAATTTTAATATTAAATCTTATCAGTGTAACAATTGCTGGGAGACCAAATAAAGATTTATCTTTATAATATTTAACTTTTTAAAGTTAAATAAAATATTAAATAAATTTACCTTGAATAAATTTTAATAATCTTTAACTACACCATTCGAGTACTAAACGTCATCATTACAGACAAATTAGAAATATTCCCACGTCGACTGATATTTACCTTATTTATTATAATGGAATGGTGAATACAATTCGGAAGTCCGTTTTACAGCTCTCAGCGTGTGTTCCATTGCATCAGAGCAATTTTTTTTTTAAGATAGCGACCGTAATTGGGTGAATGCAATGTTGTCATTACACGCAGCGTGCAGTCTTCGAGTATTTATTTCTATTTTTAATTTATTGACAATTATCTAATAGTGTTAATATCGATATTCACAAGTTCACAAAATATTTACTTCAACGACAACTGAACTGATAATATATAATTACAATATCACAAAGTGGGGGGAAGGGATTGTTAGTAATGCTAACTATGAGTCCCATTGCTAGCAATAAACCCTATTAGATCGACCTCCACGTGGTCCCCCTGAAAACTATTGTGCTGAATTCCAAGTGTATTCATCACGATAGGCTAACTGACCTGCCCTTTCATCCTCACTTATCACTCCTCACTGGAGCCTCACCAGCATATACCGTGAGCACAGGCGGGATTGTCATTTCATTATCATCCATTGAAAAAAAATATCACAAAGTAGGTTTATTAATGGGTGATAAAAGAATGGTAACTCCGCCTGCGCTATCGGTATACACTGGCGAGGCATCAGTGAGGGATGACAGGTGACGACGAAAGCAGATCAGTTAGGACATCGTGATAAAGTCCACTGGAATTAACCACGATAGTTTCCAGGAGAAACTGTTTAGAGGTCGATCTGATAACGTGTATTGCCAGTAATGAGAAAATTAGACCCCATTTCCAACAATCCCTCTTCCCCTGACAAAGTAGATAGGTAAAGTATACTTAAACTTTTATGGACAGTAAATGGATTGGTGATCCTAACTGCGCTATGAATATACGCTGACGGGATACCGGTGAGGTGTGATAGGTGAGGACTGAGGATGAAGTCAGGTCAATAAACCGATCGTGACAAATTCATTACTACTTGACAGTATACTGCTAGCAATAAGATTTACTGGTCAAGTTTTGTCGAAGTAAAAACTCGAGATGCTCCAAGAAAGTAGAAACCAAGCACAGTTTAGAGAGCTGAAACCATAAAAGTATTGCATATTGATCACCGCCTTAAATATATCATAATTACGATCATATATGTACTCGTATATAAGTGACGGTTACCACTTTCCAACAGGTGGGCTGTCAACTTGTTTGGCATTTTAAGTTGCATAAAAAATAATCTGATACAAAAATATTCTTAAATCTTCTTCGGACTGCTGTGCATATTAAGTCTTAATATGAATCTAATAAATAATTTAAAAGTTGTTTTATAATATATCTCGGCTCATATGCTTTATGAAAATGTAGTGTAATCTCTTACACAGAGTAGACTAGTTCTAGAGTTACACAACAAATCCAAAGAGAAAAAGCTTTATTTTTTTTTTACTTTTCCGCTATATACTGATAAAAAAAAAAACAAATATTTTTTATACCTATAAGCGCAAAAATATCTCTGTTTATGTCATCTCTTCCCACGGTAAAAAAACACGTCAACAAAGGAGAGATTTTAAAAAATCGGTCAACATACCCTTGGCATAGGTGTGACCGCTCGTTTTTTAAACGTTCGCTCTGATCTTCGAACAAATATGTGATATTATTTATTAAAACGCTAACCCGCCTACGATTCGAACAAATTTGCTGAATGGGTAATTTATTGCACCTATCTTGCTTATAGTGGGTGATAAAAAAGGGATTTTGTTAGACATGCAGGTGCCAACTGAATGGAACTATGACCGGGCTGAATGGAATCTCAGAACGAAGTAACAAAATTAATGACGGATATCAATGTAAACATTTATTGTTTGTGGGTGAATAATCGTGAGATATTACGACGATTTGTCTTCGAGCAAAAAAAATTATAAGACTTATAATTGTCCTTGAAGAAAATTTGTAAATTATTGTACTTTTACCTATTGATCAGAACACATTTCTTCTTTCCTTACTTTACCTAACTTACTTTTTATCTACTTAGTCCCGGCATAAATTAGCCACCCCTTCCTTTCCCGTGGGTGTTGTAAGAGGCGACTAAGGGAGAATGAGAGGTGAACAGTAGCGCAAAAAACATCTTCAAAGTCTAACTGCAGTTGCCAATCCGCTTGCCAAATATGGCAACTATTGGCAAAACTCACCCTAGGGGAGGCTCATGTTTAGCAGTGGACAGTTAAAAGACGATACACTTTTTAAGAGACTTCAAAAAGAATGAGTTTCTCAAATCGGTTGTAATTTTTTTTATTTTTGTCACCTCATAACTTTGTCAGTTCTAAACCGATTTGGAAAATTATTTTTTGTCTAAAAGGATATTCTTACAGATTGATTCCATAGAAATTTTGTCAAAATCCGTTCATTGGTTTAGTTTTTAAATTAAAATAACTGGATTTGTCACTATTGCAGTAGGTTTTTTTTATTTATTTATTTGTTTCGTGATACATAGGTAACAATGGATGGTAAAACAAGATAAGTCCTCTATGATCAACCCCATCTATCGAGGTATACAAATTTACAATTATATAAGAAAAAAAATTATATTATATAAAAAGAAAAATCGGCCATGTCACATTTATAGTAAAACAAAAATTATTATGGAAATTTATTACATTTATTTTCAAGGAAAATTTTATGAGATATAATCTTTAATTGTTCTGAAATTATGTTTTGTAATTCGATAATATTTGATTACGTGTTAGTCTCATATCATTCTCATGCCTATTTTTAGTCTATTTTTTATTTAAGTTTTTCTTTTTATCTGTTCTTTTTTTACTGAAAAAAAAATCTATTTGTTTAATCCAAAAACACATCCAAATATTTTCAATGTATTAAGCATGAACTTTACTTTTATTTTTATAGGTTATAACAAAATTAGAGACTGACACGCTGGGATATGGTACTTGCACCTATAGTTTTATAGTCATCGAAATCGGTGTATAATTGTCGAAGATATAGCGTAGCATACACACAAAAATTCAATCCAAATAAAAACGTCTATCTTTTGATGTCGGTTGAAAATGTATTTGCAAAGCATCAATTATTGGCGTTTTGTGTAGTAGACGGCAATAAATTAGCATTAACAAATAGTTAAGTATCACAATAAGGGTCCGACCGGCTTGGGAACCTCGCTCAGGTGGCTCACGCCCCCGACTTAGCTACCTGAGTTGTAGTACTGATTATTGGCTGTGAACATACATTATGAGAAACGCGGACAAAGATCCCAATATTACAACCTTTGCACATTAGTAAGAAATTGTATAAACAAAAAAAAATATATCTATATAATAACAGATTAAAAATACAAAAACTTTACCAGAGGGAGACTTTGTACAAAAGTCGATTGCTTGAGTACCTCTGTCCCATTCGTGTTTCTACCGTGAAGTAGTTGTGTTTGCATGGCTGTGTTTCGGTTTGAAGGATGGGATATGGCGTGAATTTACAGGGTACAGAGGAATAACACCAGAGTCCTCATGTGTTGCATGGGGGTATCATGGGCGAAACAGTATACTCTGTTATGTCCATGCTACTGCTCATGTCTATAGGCGACGGTTACCACTTTCCATCAGGTGGGCCGTCAGCTTGTTTGCCATTCTAAGTTGTATAAAAAAAAATATACAAAATGTCAACACATTTGTGTCCCTAAGATGTTGGAAAATGAATTTTTTTTTATACAACTTAGACTTAGTTAAGTGTAAGAGAAAACTCAAAATAAAATCATACCAAGGCGCCTGACAAGTATAGTAACAATAGGCTAGAGCGTATTATCTTCTTATGGGCCAATAATGAGACGCTAATGATAGGTTAAGGGGTAAGGGATTATTAGTAATGGGGAGGTTAGTCACCACTGTCAATATACTGTCAATATACTCCATCAGGTCGACCGACACGCGGTTCCCCATCGTTACTAATTTATTGTTCAATTCTTCACGATGGGCTAACGAACCTGCCTTTTCATCCTCACCAATAATTCCTCATTGGTGGTTACCATTTCATTATAATACATTTTCAAACAATTATATGTTAATTTAAATTTAAAGTTACAAGTATACGTTGTAAATACTCGTTTTTAATTTAATACAAAATGTTTTTTCGTACTAAGTAGACAAATTATAAAATTAGTACGAAATATTCATTATTATGAGTGCTGTGGATTTTTGTTATATTAAATAAATAAATAAAAATATTTTGTTCATCTTTAATATAAATATTTTTAGTGAAATTTCTATTAGATAGAGTACTTAATTAAAGTTGATAAAATATACTATAAATACCATTCATGATGGTTACCCTAACTATATCGTCAAATGATCAGTAAGAATTGCGTTACAATACAAATAGGATTATTTACCGTGGTCATTACGCCACAATGTCCATTCATGACTTTAAACGACAAAAAGTTACAATTTTATTCTCACGCAGCGCCGTAGGTAGAATAAGTTACGCGCTTTTGACGCAATTGGTTCTGCAGGTTGTCACACTTGCGCAGGTTCGCGCGCTTTTTGACATTTGACAGATTATGAATACAAAATACCCGCCTTTTTGTGACGCGTAAAACATGATCGATTTGATACGTTATTTGTGTTTATTTAGTCGACCTCAGTGATTTTTCTATTAAAACACCTTGGTGAGACTCCCACGCAATAGTTTCTTTAAAAAAATCACTTGGTCTGTACAAAAATATCCTTAATATAATAATTTCCTATAGATATGACATTTCTCGTAGTTATGGGTGTCAACTATAATTAAACTTGTATAAAAACTTGCATCCTTACAAATATTTTCAATCTGTGAATTTGTTTGTTTAATTCTTGGCGTCTTGGCGATCTGACCGTATGTCATGCACGTTTAGCATACGCACGAAGCACTAGTATTTGGTATGGCGAAGGACAAATGCTACTTTTTGTTCTAATTAATTAACATATTCTGGGCACGCGAATAATGTCACAAGTCAAATCAGTATCTTTATATTTTTTTATACCACTGAGGTGGCAAACAAGCATACGGCCCACCTGATGGGAAGCGATTACCATAGCCTATGAACGCCTGCAACACTAGGGGTATTAAGCACGCATTGTCGACTCTGAAGAATAT
This sequence comes from Galleria mellonella, assembly GCF_026898425.1. Taxonomy (NCBI): domain Eukaryota; kingdom Metazoa; phylum Arthropoda; class Insecta; order Lepidoptera; family Pyralidae; genus Galleria; species Galleria mellonella. Next base: position 3,649,555 of record NW_026442082.1, on the reverse strand, counting down.
ACTTCATTACTTAACAAACTTATTGTAGGTACGTAATAATAATAATATAGAGAATATCAGTAAAAATAATAACAAGAATCCTGCTCTAGGGTTATTAATAAATTTACTTATTGATATAATATTCTGCAGTAGATTTATAAAATATGACGATTTAAAAGAGCTTGTAAACAAATTTATTTTAGTAAAAATGATTTCAATTTGAATATTATCTATCTACCTACTAGTAGAAACATTCTTTCAAATACTCATCATATCAGCCATTAACTGTCCACTGCTGAACATAAACCTCCCCCTTGAAGGGATTTTGCTAGTAGTTGCCACGCTTAGCAGGCGAATTGGCAACCGCAGTCAGGCTTTAGAGATATTTTACGAGGGACGCTGCCGTCCATCCTTCACCGTTCCTTAGTCGTCTTTTACGACACCCACGGAAAAGGAAGAGGTGGCCTATTCTATGCCGGGACCACACGGATAAGGAAAGAAGAAATGTTAACTAAACTCGTTAATACTTATTTTGGTTAAAGTTTTTATAGAATGGAAAAATAAAATATTTAGACAGTATAACGTAAAGAATATTTAAATATATATAGTTGGTCATGGCTGGAAAGAAGCCATATAGTATATTTAAAAAAAGAAAAAGAACTATTTGAATTTTTATATACCATTCTTGTATCTCTTCATGTAATGTTTTGTAACTATAATTTTGATAAGTAAATAAATACAAAAAACACTAGTGGAACTATAAAATTGGTATCATTTTAGAGTACGTCGTCTAATAGTTGCTCATATCACATAAATATTCAAATTAACGATGCGACTTTCCGTTCGGAAGAAGGAAACACGCACAAAATAAAACGGTGGCCACCCATGGCGCGTGATTTGTCATTGCAGTAATGATCATTGATCACATCAATGCACCTCCGTCGTTTAAATAATATGCGGTTACAGACATCTATTACCGGCACTATTCAATCTATTCATTGTTGATATAAAAATACTATACGAACTTTTGAAAAATACCTTCAATTTTAGAATTTTATATTGGAAGCATCATCGATTAGTTGGTTCAAATTTTAATAGTAATTCCATCTATTCTGTAAATTTAAAATCTTTTATAAATTTTCTATTACATTTAAAATGAGCAAAAGAGCAATGATTACATGAGAGTCTCTCCCTTAGGAGGTTTTGCCAGTAGTTATCACATATAGCAGGCGGATTGGCAACCGCAGTTAGGTTTTAGAGATGTTTTAAGAGGGACGCTGCTGCCCAGCCCTCGCCCTCCTTTAGTCGCGTCTTACAACACCCACGGGAAAGGAAGGGGTGGCCTATTCTATGCCGGGACCGCACGGTAGAAAAGTAAGTATTGAGGATAAAATCGTTTGAAATAAGATAAAAAGTCGGCGAACACGTGGCCAGAGACATATAATACCTGGCTTAAAAATATTAAGAAGTTGATTCGGGTCCGGTTGCGATAATTTTGGAAACTAACTTTTCTTAATTGGCTTGGGTCTACAATGATCTGTTGTGGCCTCAACACAGGGAGGGTATCCTAGTTTTAGGACCAGGTGATTGGTATGCTTCTGTGGCACTTATTTAAAAAAGCAAGTTCATTTCATTGTTGGTATCTACACTTCGTATGCTAAAAAAAGATTTATTTTCAACAAATCCGTACAAATTATTGAGGAAAACTTAAATAAGTACGCAGAAATTTACTCATCTAATGTAAAGATAATTAAAATTAATATATACATTTACGCAATTCGTATAACTGATAGCGATTACATGAATCAAGAAAAACACTTCTCATTCAGCAATCAACATGGCTTGCAATAAATCAAACTGCAACAATTGCAGAAACGTCCGCATCCCCGTATGCACAACACAATTCACGCATTGTATAAATCCCTGAACCCTAAATGGAAGGTTACACAATGCGCTATCGAAATTATTTGTGGTTTATATAAGACCACACCGAGGGTCATTTTTTATATCTACGACTCGACGATTTTAAGTATCCATTTACTGTATTAGTCGTTGTTACTTTTTGAAATTATATTTTCTATTTTCTTCTAATATACAACTAGAGAAGTTTTATTATTAACTTTATGGGAATAGGTAGAAAAAAAAGGAAAAAAAAAGATAATTGTACTAAAATAAGAAACATTTTAGAATCTCAAAGAAACTATACTTTTATCTAGTCATATATTACCGATGAATAGCGATCGTACTAACAAATATTATAAATGCAACATTGAGAGAATGTTTGTATGGATGTATGTTTATTATTTTTTCACGCAAAAAGTACCAAATGGATTTTTATAAAATTTTATACACTAATAGGTAACTTTATATACCTACTAATTAACGTAGGCAAAGGCTAGTAATGAATAATATTTGTTAATTATAATTCATCTTTTATCTCTTTAAAAAAATTTACATACTCCATCAGTGTTCTTTCAACATCACTGGCATTTAAGTTGAAACTCTCTAAATATTCCTTTGTTTCATCTTCTTTTACAAACTTCAGCAAAGCATCAAATAATTCTACAGCTTTCGCTTTACCTTGAAATTTCTTCAAACAAAACGGCTTTATCTTAATTATTAAATCTAGAACTGGTACAATAACATCATTATCTTTTGTAGAATAAGACCATGTGTCTTCAAATATATTCAGCAAACCATTACACACAGGCGTAGTTGATAAGCGTTCGATCAAACCAATTCTTTGATAAAGACTTAATTTGTCTGTATCTATTTTATTTCTTAGTTGTTTGTTATTACGAATCTCCATATGCTCTTTAACAATTTTATTAAAAAGATCTAGCAATGTGTGGATGACATTGGTATCAAGTTTCGAAATCTGTTCATAAAATGGCTCAAGACCTTTCAATTTCATAACTCTAGCTTGAACTTTAGGATTTTCTGGTAACCATACATAAAGTATGTCCAAAACGTGTGCTTTTAATGCTAAATTATCTTCATTCTCAAAAATGTCTAATAATTTGTCAACAACATTTATTGGTATAACAGCATTAATAGTTGTTGGAGCAATATCAAAAAGTATCTTTAATAATAGAAGAAGTTGTGTTTTTGCTTTTGCATTAGGGATATCTAAATTTGGAATAACAATTCTGTCTATACCTTTATCTTTTAAGAATTTATAAGCATTGTTAGGGTTCTTCGTCATTTCTATGACATCATCTATTTTAGGTACCATTTCTTCGTGCAGTTTTTCAATATCTTCTATGGATAAGGTGGATTGTTCAGCTGTAGCGGTTATTTCCTCGATTTTTTCTATAGCTCTAGAAAGATCATCATTGTGTGAAACTAGTTCTGTATCTGACGATGTTGTTGCTGGTATCATAATATCTGAAATTCGACCATTTATTGTAGTCTAGTAATTGTATGTAATTATATATTTTCATTATAACAGGTTCTTTTTTTATACATATTTAATCAGTACCTACTTGCATATTACAGACAAATCTTTTGTGGGTAATTATGCAAAGTGGTATTCATTTACGGTTTAGCATTCTATTATAGTATATATATATATATATATATATATATATATATATATATATATCACTGTCATATATAAATGAAAATGAAATCAAATATCGATAATATTATTGATATATGTTAATACGATTTATTATTATATTTATATTTCATATAATCACATAATTATATTATAAATAATAAAATAAAATAAATAAATAAAATAAAAAAGCCTTTTATTTCCCATTATAAAGAAAAGAAAATTACCAGCAATTTCATTCAGTAACAATTATTTTCTTAATAAAATAAATTTACAAAAAATTATTCAATCGATTACATAAATTCTTTTTTTTACTTATTTTAATAATAGCATATATAAATATAGTACACAAAAAAATGGTGTCGTAACTTTAGTTATCAATATTATATATATTGAATGAATAGAAAATAAATAAAAATGTTTTCATTTACACTAAGCCACGATTTTAAATATTACTTTTATCATCATTGCTGCAAAAACATGTAGGTACATGACCTGCCTCCTCCAGTATCATCCATCTACCTATAGTAAGTAGCATTGCACGATATTGTACGATTTTGCCATTACGATATAGTAAAAAAGCAAAATATATACAATTTTATGCTGCCATGCTACCTAGATAATTATATAATATCTTCATGCCATAAACACGTCACTACTTAGATATACATCACAAGAAATACCAATTTTGTATAGTAAAAAATACTATCTATATACAAGATATCGAAACTTTCAAGAAATGATCATATTCCGTCCTAAATCCTTCCATGTTGCGGGGGCTTATGAACGGCGGTCGTCGCTATCAGTTAAGTTGCGTGCTTGTTTGCCCTCTGTGTTATAAAAAAAGCCATGTCCATGTCTTTACGTGAACATTGCACAAAATTTAATCTTTATAAAAATTAAAGATAACCCATACCCTCTTGCTGACCGCGAGAAATCTTCAAAATAACTGAAAAATAAAATAGGAAACATATTTTTTGGAACATCTTTGCTTTCCTATTTTTCAAAAATTCGACCATTGTATATTCGATTGTCATTTATGAAAACGAAAAAAAAAAAACAAAGTTAGTAGCTAATGTTCATATAAAAGTTCATTTTAAAATTGTAAATTAACTCTTTTAATATCTAAATATCTGGACATGCACATACACGTTTATTTGTTTAAAATTTATTAAAATAAAACAATGCCACAATTTTTATACATAAATAAATATACTTAAATTATTTTCATCTTTGACAATTTAGTAAAACTTTTTTGCTACTGAACTTGTTCCATCTGCTTGAATTAGTGTCATTTGTAAATATCAAACCTTAACTGACATTGATGTTGCTATTTATGTAATGTGATAAGTACCTATTGTAGGAATATATTAGACAAGCCATGGAAAAATTAACAACTTTAATGCTGTGTGAGAACAATTCTTGTTGTTGTTTACCAAAGCGAGTGACTATCATAATGATATCCCTTGTAAGTTTGGTATGTATTGTATTTATACATTTGTATTTTTACTTTTTTACTTATACTACAGATAATATAAGACTATCCTAGTACTTATGTTAATGCTAATGCAGTTACTTCGTTACTCAGGCTGGGTGCGTAGTGGACACGATGTCTATCGAATCGTGCAGAAAACAATGCAGCGAGCTACGAAACTTGGTCGATTCAATCAGAACAGTGCTCATCACGTTATTCCAAATGGCCAATCTGTTACTCCTTTTGGCTTCTTTACTCGTTAGTTATTCATAATTAGATGTTACTATAGCCTATTTACGTCTCCAATACCAGGTAACACTTTTGTATTGACAGATTCTGAATAATCAATAAAGTAATTATGTAGAGTTCAACCCGATTGAGAGGGCACATTAATACAAGATGCTGTGAATGGTCTGTAATAGTCCTATTATTAAACTATTATAGAACTTTATACTTTTAATGGACTAAGGGAGAAATTAAATAAATATTTTCTTTTTACGTTTTTCTTCTATGCTACTATATGAATTTACAGGGTACAGAGGAATAACGCAACGCATGGGGGTATCATGGGCGAAATAGTATGTCTGTTATGTTCATGGTACTGCTCATGTCTATAGACGGCGGTTACCAGTTTCCATCAGGTGGGCCGTCAGCTTGTTTGCCATTCTAAGTTGCATAAAAAAATGTACTACTTATATTTTTTTCATATGTGTTAATGGAATGATAATCCCGCCCGAGTTACCGGTATACGCTGGCGGGACGCGAGTGAAGGATGATAGGTGAGGATGAAAGCAGGTCAGTTAGCCCATCGTGACAATATCCACTAGAATTCACCACGATAATTTTCAGGTAGAACCGCGTAGAAGTCGATCTGACAGGGTATATTGCTAGCAAGGGGACTGGTTATCAGCGTTTCTAACAATCCCTTCCTCCCACCCCCATAAGATGTAGGTATTATGTAGAGTTTTATTTTTGTTTTTCATCACTAGTATTGGTGTATGTAATTTATTCCTATAGTTGCCTACTTGATATCCAGGAAAAAGTCGAAAAAGAGTAGATGATGATATTCTTAGTACAGTACAGTGCAATGCAGTGCAGTGCAGTATAGTGAAGTGCAGTCCAGTACAATACAGTATAGTAGATTATTTCTCATGATAATGATGTTCTTATACTGTTACCACATGTAAATATTATGTGGTTATATTACAGGAAAATTCCCTATTAGTTCAAATATACGTGTGGTACACGATGGGGTTCGTCGTGATGGGACTTACGGTCTCCATACTCGAGTTCCTCGTCAACATGAAGTGGGAAGGCAGATGGAGCTTCGTCACTTTTGTACCCGAAGTGGCTTTTTTTTTGGTATTTATTTTTATACTATACTTTTTTATCCGCATAAATTGCGATAAACAGCGATCCATTGTTAATCTCAGATATAGTTTACTAGCCATATCTCTCGGCTTCGCCCGTGGTCGTATCGTGATGTTAAATAGTCTATGATCTTTTTTAAGAAATAAGCTATCAAATTCAAAAATAATTTTCAATGTTGACTGGTAGTTCTGGAAAGTAGTTGCGTTTAAACAAACTCTAGCTTTTTATCTACTAACTCCGGTCACGTGGACGCAGTTATCCGTGATTACATTCACTTTTTTTTTATACAACTTAGAATGGCAAACAAGCTAACGGCCCACCTGATGGAAAGTGGTAACCGTCGCCTACAGACATGAGCAGTACCATGGACATAACAATGTATACTGTTTCGCCCATGATATCCCCCATGCATTGCCATTCCGGACTCAGATGTTATTCCTCTGTACCCTGTAAATTCACTGCCATATCCCACCCTTCAAACCGAAACACAGCCATGCAAACACAACTGCTTCATGGTAGAAACACGAATTTTTTGTACCAAGTCTGTATCGTGTATCTTGTGATATATGTGTGACAATGTATGTATATTCATAGTTCAATTAAATTTAAATGGCAATTAAATGGCGTTGTTTAATTTCCCTATGTAAAGAAGAAAAATTTCCTTCACTCTCAGGTCCTTGCACAAGTTTTCCTATATAGTATCATATTCTTCAAAACTCAAGTACGTTATACTAAGTCTATAGTTCAGAGTAACATTTTTTTAGGATTGGCAATACGTTCATTCATGATAGAGGCAACAACTACGTATCTGCTCAGACATTTACTGACGTAAAATATACACCCCATCACTCTAACTGATCACTGCTGAACATAAGCCTGGTTTTGCCAGTAGTTGCCACGCTTGGTAGGCGGATGGCAACCGTATTTAAGCTTTGGTAATGTTTTAAGAGGGTTACTGCTGTTCATCTCTCTACCATTATGTTCCTTTAGTCGCCTTTTACAACCCCACGGGAAAGGAAGGGGTATCCCATTCCATACAGGGACCTAAATGGCTAAAAAATACATAAATCCCGAAAATGTTCTAAGTGTACATGTTCTTAATGTAATTTCTTTTTTTTTTTTACAGTAATATTCCAATGTTTACCCATAGTGGACACGTACAGACAACACCTCGACACGACCGCTGTAATAAAGCACTTGTAATTATAAGCTGAGGAGAGCAATTAAATAAAATACAAAAAAAAAATTGTTTTAAATAGTTTTCATTTAATATTTTTGTACTATCTACTATATACACTGTGAATATTAAATATCTATAGAAAAACATATCGTACAACATAAAGAAATAATGCGAATACTTAACACGCTTAAAAGCCTTTGACTTTCACTCGAACTCAAAACTCACACTTTTCCGACAAATCTTCATCAGTATACTTACGCCTTATAAAGGTTTATTACACTGTCATAATTATAGAATCGTATTAAAGAATTCAAATATATGATTACTTTTATCAGTAACACTTGTTATGAGAAACTGCTAAACTACATTTATCCGACATGAAATATGGTCCCATATAATAATGACAGTGCAACAATTCCTTATCATAAAAAAATATTAAAAACTTTGCTTTGTCCCTTTAATAATTGATAGTGACGAGACAACTGTTAAGTTCTACGTTTTTTTTAACTATATAAGATAGGTTAATTGTAACGGCTAGTGACGTTATTTTTTAACGTACCATGATCATATTTTGTCACAGTTCTTTTTTTTCACTAATAAAACGAGGTCTTAGAATAATAAACAATTCCAATTATTTTCAATTGCTAACATACCAAACAGATCATTAATTTTATTATTATAAAATCTAACTATAGTCCGCGTTGCACGATACTTTGGCCGTTATAATTGTTTTTCTTTTTTATTTGACATAATTTCAGCATGTATATTTACTAAAGTTATTAATTTAATATAAAAAATATATGAAAAATTTACAGTACATAATCAATTAAAAAAACTTTCATTTTACGCACTTTTTTATTATAAAAAAAAAAAAATACTAAAACTGTTTTCAAAATATGCGAAGTAATAAAAACAAAAGGTTCTTGGAACTATGAGATATAAAAAAAAATTGCAGCAGAATTACTTAATTTCTTATATACGTTCATAAACATAACGACCATTATATTTCGCTGCAAAGCGATAACGTTATTAAAAATTAATATTTCCGCCTTTTGTCTACAGGCACTCTTGTGGCGAAATACAATTTTCTTAACGTATTATCAGAAAAAAACAGATTTATAGAAGTAATTACCGTTATTGGAATACATAACCGTTATTACAAAATTATAGGCACTATTACATTTTTCAGAATAACATGTTTTAACGTAATTAATACATACGTTTTTTTTAGCAATAACAAGTCGACCAAACTAGTTATTTATTAGCTATTGCTATTATATACAGAATTATAAAAACAAGCTATGGATTTGGTGTTGCCATGCTCTATGGTAGATATGGTAGTTTTATTTCTATCAAATCAAAACGTACTGACGCAGACATATTATAAGGGTATTTTGAATATTTTATTTTTTATAATAATGGCATTTAATATAACAGTATGGAATCAAACATTACATTAGCACCACCATCAAGGCGTAAACTGTAGTGTGGCGAAATGCTCGTGTAATATATTTATTACCACAAATGTAATTATTATTACATTTGTAATATATATGTATCATGATTTATTAATACCTGAACATGCTCAGTCAGGTCAGTGGGTACCTTTAGTGGGTTACTATCATACAAAAATTGAAATCATTTCTCGAAAAATCAGACTTAATTTTAAACAATGAATAGATATTTTAATGTAATAACTACGGGTTTAACTTACGTGTATTCAGCAAACCGAGGTTCGGGCTTGTGTCACAGGCGCTCATGACTAAGGGTCGCGGATGGTCCCTATTAACTAATCAAGCTTTCTCGGCTAAAATGTACGTTAGTTAAACTGGTAGTTACTATATTAAAATATAATGTGTACTTAACAAAATTTTTAACCATCAAATAAACAGAACTTTATCTTCTAAGCTACCGGGAGGTTCTTTTATTTCACCCTGTAGATTTTAAGCCTCCCGAATGTATAAGGATGGTATTGAAAACATATGACTTGCGGTTTGCGCAGCCGAGAGAATAAACAGAGTAATTTTTGTCAATAAAAGTTGAGCATACACAATTTCATTAAATTACGCACACAAATCCGCAGTAAATTTGGAATTTTGTTCTCTCCCGTGTGCACAGACCTTTACGATACAAAACATTTATTACTGAAAGAGGAAATTTGGGAATTAAATTAAATAAAATGTAAAGTAAAATATACAATTTTTTTTTTGGGTGTATTTCTAAAAACATTCAGTTCGCCAATAAAAGAGAATCATACAAAACTCAACATGTATGTACACGTATATATTTATACGTACGTATATTTAAAACATTTCTATACTTTTTTTTATATCTATTCTATAATATTAAACAATTTTCAACAAAAATGCAGATTTAATTATCTCGCTTTAAAACTTAAGACACACAAAAAGAACATTTTCTTTCCATTCTCCTATTGCAAAACTTATATACACAGAAAAAACAGCTTATTGGACTACATAGAATATACAAAAAAAAAAAAAAAAAAATTAGGAATTATACAAGTTTTTTTTTAAAATACTAATTTTTAGTAGGTACACGCATTTCTCCGAGATTTCATAGCCGATTTGCTTGTTGTTGTTTTTTTTTTATATATATATTTAAAAGGTTACATTCAGGCTGGTCCCAAGCAAATTTTTAAAGTCGGTTATTTATTATTTTTGATCATTATTTAGCGCCCCCAGATCGGGCAAAAATTGCCATTATTTTTGTGTCTATTGCATTTTTAAATGACTAATTGGTTAAAAAGATTTACTAACGAAACAAATTATAGTGTATTATAATCGCACTTTAAACAATTCTAAATATCATGCCACTATCAATGTAATCGATATTACTTCGACAAATTCTACCAAAAATACAATACTACCATACAAGCAGAAAGTAAAATTAAGAATGTCTAAGTTATTATACACACTATTGGTCATTTGTTTTTTTCAATCAAAACGTTCACATCTACACCAAAAGCTTAGATTAATAAACATGAAATAACACCAACATGAAACGGTGACTCAAAGATAACTCATCTTGCAATTTTTCATACAAAAATACCATACAGCCACTAAGTTCATTTTACAATGCAATTAAAATAAAAACTATGTACGACTAGCATTAGTTTTCAACGAGAATTTTTTTTTATACCACTGAGGTGGTAAACGAACATACGGCCCACCTGATGGTATGCGGTTACAGTAACCTATGAAAGCCAATACCAGGGATATTACTGAAGTTCTCCCTTTTTTTAAGAACCCCATGCTGTAGTCTATTGGAAAAAAAATAAGAAAAACACAGTTAATAAGAAAGCAATATATGTAGAACAAAACAAAAAAAGAAATATTCAAATCGGTCAAGCCGTTTTTTAGTTTTAGCGAAGTTAACGAATAGCATTTGATTTTTATACAAGTAAATAAATTGACAGAGCGACAGATCTGGCACTCTAGACTAGTGACAAGCGAATTCGTTGATGGAATCGAAATCGGTAGCAAGTCCGTTAGATAGAATGAGATAGCAACACCTGATGTCTCATTCCAACTCACGGACTCGCTAGCGATGTCGATTCCATTGGCGAATTGGCTTGCCACTTGTCGAGAGGACCTGTTCATATTTTGATTGCATTGTAAATGCATCACGATGCTCGGTGTCATTAGACACGAAAAAGTAAAAACGTAATATGTCGTACCTTAAATACAATTGGGTTTTCTGGGTTGAAAATATATATGTAATATGTATATAACATGCTATCAATTCGAAGTACTGACAATAAGGCAAATACTATATAAAAATAGCCTATTTAATTCCACTGTAGGCAATCCTCCATCATTGAATATCATCATTACTACCACAATACGCAAATAAATTAATGTATGTAGTATTAGGTATCACAGTATATGCCAAGTGGTGGTCAAGGGGTTAATGATAAACATACATTAGTACATAACCAGTACAGTTATTATAATTTAAACAATGGAGGTTCTTGTCCAACAGTAAAACAAATGTAACTAATATGTGTAAACAATGTATTTGAAATATTCACATTTTTGATATTTTATTATGGCCGCCATATTTATTTTATACCATCGTCGTGTAGTACTTAACGCTCTCACAATTAAGACCTATTTATCATGCAGTTTATGTTACATATTGCGCCAAAAATCCGTACATACCTACATGCACCCGTATAACACATTACCCTCCTTTCTTTGGAAGTCGAGTAAAAACAACTTGCACTACAGGTACAGTCAGCATCAAAAGTCGATGAACACATTAAGATTATTATGTTGGGTGCTCGCCATTAAACTTAAAAATAATTGCTATTTTTAATTTCACAGTGATATTATTTTTTGTAACGACTGTGATATGACAAGTGATAAGAGTGATTTTCGCTCATAATGACCTAATGTAATAACTATTAGTTATTTCAAGTGGAGTATTAAGGAAGATGAGAAAGAAAAGATGCTCTGCGCCCATCCCAGAATTGATTAAGATTCGAGCAGAGATTAGCATAGACATGTCCAAGAATACATATGCGTCTTTTCTAAAAGACCAGGGCCCTCTGGAAAATAATCTTAAATACGACGATTACAGCCGATGAGTCACGAATAAATCCGAACACCTTGATAGCCTGCATATTTTCTAAGTGTCATTTTGTAGCAGTCTTTATGAAGGGGCATAGCAGGAGTGAGGAATGATTTTATGTATCATTTTTCATTTCACATGTGAAATTGACGAGTGATTTATTCCATTCCTCTAGAATACTACAGCTATTTACGTAGGCAATATGTTTATGTATTTTGGAAATCTCTTTGCGTACGACTTTTGATACTGACTATAATATAAATATAATATTTGAAGCGAATCAAGTTTTAATTCAAATTATTTTGGCACTAGAAAACATACTGAATTAGTAAAAATCTTCATTCACCTACAGTGAGATCACTTTATAAAATTCTTAGCCTTTAAAGACACTATCGGTCGTATATTATTTAAAATATTTTAAAATTAATAAGTGTCATACGCTCAGAAAAATAAAATGAGAATATTAATTATAAACAATTTTTTTTTAGAAACCACAATACCGTTAGTAGAGAAAATGGCGAAAATTTTAACCATTTAAATATGGAGATAGAGAAAATTAATAAAAATTTGAAATTATTACGATAATTTCAATTTTTTTTTACTGTATATTGACTTCGTAAGGAACAACCAGTGGCCTAATACCTTCGGCATGTCCCGGACGATAACATGATATTTCGGGACAAATTACTCTGTATAGATATGTACACTGTACGAATAGTGGGGATTAATTCTGTAGACTGGTTTTATTATAACCTAGCTTTTCCTCAATACTTCGTACGTGTAGATTTCAGAAGTAGGAAAACCAATGGATTACTTCTAGATGGAATATTAAGATAAAACATACACCAGTTTTTAAGTTAGACCTTCAGGTACACACTTCAGCAAAACCGCATTCAATTTGATTCAATAGTTTTTGCTTGATGTCAAAATAAACATACAACAAACAACATTTCTAAAAAAATTTCTTTTGGTTTCTATTGCTCTTATTAAGGCCACTCGTATAAATTTTTCTTAAACACCTCTCGTCTACCGACATCCTTTTTTATATTTTAATTATATTAATAAGTTTTACAAGTATCGTTCCTTTTATATAATAAATGATTAGAATGCAATAAAAAAACAGACTTAATTTAAAAAATAGTGTAAGAGAAAGAAAACTCTATACCGAGCCGCCTGGCCAACATGGTAGTAATAAATAGGAGACAAGAAAAAATTAACTATTTCTTTTATGTTATTCAACATACCAAATTACTTAGACGTATGACACTTATTTAACACACAATTTTTTTAAATAAAAACTAAATCAGATGAAAAATACTTATAAAAAACATAGCAAGTTATAAGTAGAGTTAACTTGTTAATAGCTTAATTGAATATATATTTATACTATAACCCAGTGCTTTTACAAGCACTACAAGTTAAAATAACAAAAGCCTTAATAAACACTAGTCAAAATCCTTCGTTCAGTAAGTTTTACCTATATTTTGTGAGCCATTATGTTCAAAAGCAATTGATTTGGTAAAATCAAACGGAATTGAATCTGCTGCATTGCTCTGGTTGATTCCTTTTTTTCGATTTAGAATTATGAATACAATTCCGTTTAATTAAACTACTCGCAGATAAATCACTTTTGGACACTACACTGCGCTACATGTTTTCTCTGTTTTTATTACTTATTCTATAATGTAATAGGACAGCGGTGTACAAAATTGACTTAGTTAATAATTTATTATTGAGTTTAACGAAAAATATATAAGTGTTTTAACTTCTATTTCTTACTAATAAAATTTTATTTATAATATTATAACAGTACTTAACTATATGAATATATTACAAAATTGCGACTCCATATTGCAGTTTGGTTCAATGACAACTTAAAGTGTTTCTAATTTGACTAAATTTACAAACACTACCATAAACGTTTAAAAGGAAACGGATTGACAATTTCAATAGACAGTTGCAAATCATAAGGTTAACAGCTGTAGATGCTCTTCCAACCATGTGGTTCATATCAGGAATATAATATTTGATAGGTTGTATTTGTACAAATACATTTGATCTTTTCAACATTAGAAATTCTTGTCCATTCACACGTGAAAGAAAAACCTCTTCAAAACAACAAACATAAGTTTGTTCGTGTCTCTATTTTTGGAAGTGTCTCTAAACTTGTTCCACTGATCTTTTGCAAAACAACAAAACGAACACATTCAAACTTCAGGACTTTAATCACTCGTCCACAATATGAAATCGCAATATAAAATATAGTATAGCACTGATGTCAGTCAATGGTTGTATTTAGTATTTTCATGTTTTTAAATAGACTCCATATTAATCTATATACCTTAGGTACATAAGGGATGTGTATGCATGTATCATAATATGCCAAATGCCTTGTCTTCAAATTAGATACCTTGTATTGTGATAAATCAAACATGAAACATCTGAGCTAAAAACAGGTCTTGGGTCAATTTTACATAGTTCACTAAATTCAGAATACTAAGTTTCCTATATTTAGAATATTTGGTTTTCTAATTTAGTATACTTAGTTTTCTAAATTTAGAATATGTGGTTTTCTATATACAGACAACTTGGTTATTTAAATTCAGAATACTTGGTTTTCTAAATTCAGACTACTTGGTTATCTAAATTCAGACTACTTGGTTATCTAAACTCAGAATACTTGGTTTTCTAAATTTAGAATACTAGGATTTCTAAATTCAGACTACTTGGTTTTCTAAATTTAGAATACTAGAATTTCTAAATTCAGACTACTTGGTTTACTAAATTTAGAATAATTGGTTTTCTAAATTCAGACTACTTGGTTTACTAAATTTAGAATAATTGGTTTTCTAAATTCAGATTACTTGGTTTACTAAAATTAGAATATTTGGTATTCCAAATTCAAAATACTTAGTTTTCTAAATTTAGATCACTTGGTCTTTTTAAATTTACTCAACCGTGGATTACTAATGATCCCAGATGATACGCAAACAATGCTTAATATTACGTAATGATATTTCGCTGGAGGCAACTTAGGAAACAGATTTTTCTAAATATCAGATGATCCTCAGACGGTCGATGCTAGATTTTCGTAACACACTGTATTATAGTTTTGAGTTATACGGCAATCCAAAATGGCAGGTGTGAGCAATATACTACTTAATTATATATTTCATAATTAACTTCTTCGAATGTACTTATTAAAGCTTAGAAATTAATTATAAAACACATACTCGAGGATTTCACATCCATCCCTTATAGCAGGTAGATTTGTATACATAAATATGAGGCAATGAGTTATACAACCACTCATACACTTCAGCGATACACGAAAAAACCTAAAGTACAACAGACCTTAACTGACGCTCTGGTTCGCTATCGATACAACGGGTTGTTGGTTATTGGCGGATATCACCGTGGAGCCAGGAGGTATCTTCTGCGGGACCATGCCGTCTATATGACGGTACTTCTTCAGTCTCGTCCATTGGCCATTGTTGTAGTTCATTTGGAAGTGCATCTCTGACAGCATCGTTAGGTACGTGTCGTCAGATTGTAATACGTTTTCGATGTTCTCTGATAATTTTATTGTTACTATATTGCCGAGATTCGGACAGGGGTTATCTGGAAATTAATAGAAATTTATTATTTTAAATGGCTGTAGCTATTTACCTAAATACTAAACCTATTATTAAATTAATCAGTGGCATATTTAAGATCCTATCAATAACATGAAATGTAAAAAATGCCAAATCTCATAATACATTTCTTCCATTTAAAAAAAAAAGTTGTGAAATCTCATGTAAAACCAACAAATCAGTTATTTTAGTTAGTGTCTATGGAAGCAGTTATTCAACAACTTTGTCATAAATTTGTTAAAATATCGTTATTTATAATGACCATATCAATATTAGGCATTTGTCTTCGTATAATAATTATAATGACCTGACCAGACTTCACCAGAGGGAGACTTTGTACAAAAGTCGATTGGTTGGGTACCCCTGTCCCATTCGTGTTTCAACCGTGAAGCAGTTGTGTTTGCATGAAGCAGTTCGGTTTGAAGGGTGGGATATGGCGTGAATTTACTGGGTATAGAGGAATAACACCTGAGTCCTTAGGAATGGCAACGCATGGGGGGTATCATGGGCGAAACAGTATACTCTGTTATGTCCATGGTACTGCTCATGTCTATGTGCGACGGTTACCACTTTCCATCAGGTGGGCCGTCAGCTTGTTTGCCATTCTAAGTTGTATAAAAAAAAACCTGATAATTGCATGGAAACCTTCAGTTTTATAATTCAGTTTAAAAAAAAATTAACATTTTTTTTTGTAAAATATATGTTAAAAAAGCAACAAGTTTTTTCTCATTGTTCTCACTTAAAATTGCATTAAATTTATTTGAATAACAATTATATCTATTTTGTTCTGAATTTCTCCAGTTACCATTAGACAGGCTGTTATGCTTGTTTGCCACTGTTATGGTATAAAAAAAACCTTAGTCAGTGACTAGGTCTGTGTACCGTAAGTTAAAATAGGCAATATACTACCTCTCGAGCCAGCCATGAAGCCGAGTATGAGGGCCTTCTCGGGCCGCGTCACTCGGTTTGCGTTCCGGAACATGTCTTGCGCTTCCAACATTTGTTCACGCTGGAACAAACAAGAAAATTACATTTAGACAAATATAAAAGAAACAGTATTATTCATTTTACTAGACTTAGAAATGCCCTGTAGGGTCCCTAACTCCTGTCTCAGGAGTTAGTGCCCTTTTCCATATGTTGTTGTATTAAATTTTCAGTGAAACTTATATTATGAAACAGTATATTACTAAATACAAAAACAAAAATTACAAGGGAGCCCATAGTTTTAGAGAAACAATAATAATAAATAAATAAATAATCTTTATTTTACTCTTTGTTACAATATAATTTGAAGTCCCTAACTCCCGAGGTAGGTATGAAAAAGCCTGTGTTTCAGGTGTTAGTGCCCTTTTCCATATGTTGTTGTTTTACATTTTTTGTGAAATAATATGAAACAGAGAAGTAACAAATATAAAAACAAAAATTACAAGGGAGCCCTTGTATAGTTTTAGAGAAACAATAATTTATGAGTTCTGTGAAATTGTGTGTGATGGAAATGAGTGTGTTGTGGGTGTGTACAAGTATATGGATAACATGTGTATAGGAACTGTAAAGATGTATGTATGTGTGAGAGAAGATGGATGAGTACGAGTGTATGTATGTGCAGATGGAAAGAAGTGGAAGTTACAGTCGCATATTGACCATAGATCACAGAATAATAGGAGTAGTAAAGAACTATACTATTATTATTTATTATATTAGCCATTCAACTGTCCACTGCTGAACATAAGCCTATGGGGGAAAGGGATTGTTAGTAACGGAGACTGAGAATCCCATTGCTAGCAATATACCCAGCCAGGTCGACCTCCTCGCGGTTCCCCCTGGAAAATATCATGGTTAATTCCTGATGAATTCATCATGATAGGCTAACTGGCCTGTTTTCATTCTCATCTATCACCCTTTACTGGTGCCCCGCCAGCGTATCCCGTTAGCGCAGGCGGGGTTACCGTTCCATTTTCACTCATAAAAAAAAACATAAGCCTATACTATAAGAAAAGTTTTGGCAGTACTTGCCATACTTGACAGTTGGGTTGGTAAATACAATTAGGGCTTTGGTGATGTTTTAAGAGAGACTCTGCTCCCCATTCACTGACTATTTAATTACCTTAATCACATGTTAAGACACCTGTTAAAAACGAAGGGATGGCACATGACAACTATATATTACAATTAATAAAGTAATCAACGTTTAGATATTGTCTATGAAGTTATAAGTTTATTTTTGTTTTCATGTTTTGAATTAATTCGATCGTCAAGAGCAGTGCGGTAACTGGAACTAATCGGATATATCGATTTACATAATAATCCTTTATTATTAAATAAATATTAATACAAAAGAAACAGATATTTATTTATTATTTACTCTTTACTGTACTATTTAAAGAATAATACAAAAACTATATAATTATTTGCTTTCTTGTAAAGTGGAAAACTTTTATATATGCACTGTTAAAACCTCATTGATGATATATAATAAAGTAAGTCTTTATGTTGGCATGTTCCAATATAGAGACTTACTTTATTGAATTATACATAATAACAATAGTTACCGTGAGCGAGAGTCCCCTACGCGGCAGCAGCGGCGCAGGCTGCGGCGCGGCCGTCTGCGGCGCCTGCACGGCCTGCGCCGGCTGCACCGCTTGCACCGCCTGCACCTGCTGCACGCCCGCCGCTTGCTGTACTGCTTGACTTTGCTGAACCGGTTGTGATATTTGTACCTGAATACAGATTTTAAGTCACACCTTTAGGAACACAACTGTGATCCACTTCCAATTTGTTTTTTTTTTTATATAACTTAGAATGGCAAACAAGCTGACGGCCCACCTGATGGAAAGTGGTAACCGTCGCCTATAGACATGAGCAGTACCGTGGACATAACAGAGTATACTGTTTCGTCCATGATCCCCCCATGCATTGCCATTCCTGAGGACTTAGATGTTATTCCTCTGTACCCTATAAATTCACGCCATATCCCACCCTTCAAACCGAAACACAGCCATGCAAACACAACTGCTTCACGGTAGAAACACGAATGGGACAGAGGTACCCAAGCAATCGACTCTTGTACAAAGTCTCCCTTTGGTTTCGATATATGGTCACTATTTTTGCATTATAGGACGTCAAATGACGTGAATTGAATATCATCATCATCATCATTATTTCAGCCATTATCCGTCCACTGTTGGACATAAGCATCCCCCATAAAATTGAATATATTATAAGCTATTTAAAAAATTAGCAAAACTCACTCTATGTATTTTACCCATGCAATCGACTTTTGTACAAAGTCTCCCTCTGGTGGAGTAATTATTGTGTGATGCCGGAACAAACATACAGACAGATAAACAAAATAAAAAAAAAAAACCATTGTTTTTGTCTATCTGTATTGATCTTATTAATACCTCTCATTTTTATATTTCCCAAATATAAACAACGTTTAATTACAATTTTAAATAAAAAAAAAAAGAATGATTATTAACAATATTGACATGTCTATATGACATAATATTGCAAAATTAAAACTCATCTAGAACCTTAACACCTGACCACATTACCCTAACAAGAGTAGTTTTAGTAGACATTATCCCATTATCTTACAGTACCCATGTAATGTAATGTAAATTGGACTCTCTTTTCCGCGCTTAGCCTCTCATTTGGGCCGTTGTGCGTATGAGTTGTTGCTAGTACAGACAACCCAGCTCCACCCAGAAACACAGAAGCTTCCTGGGATCTTCACAGGCCTCACAGAGTGATCTCACCATTTCGAGGATTTCTAAATGTTGATGGGCCACAGCTTTACATCCCAGAATTACATGAGTAGTCTTTTCTTTGGCGTCGAAACAGCCACGATATAGAGGACTGTCTTACAGTACCCATACAAATATAAATTTATTGGTAATGCTAGCTCACCGTCTGCGGCTGGTGGTGCAGTAGCGGCGGCTGCTGGGCGGTCTGCGCGGGCTGCGTGGGCTGCAGGCTCGGCATCTGTGGCCGCGTCTGTTGCACCACTGACTGGCTCACCTGACAAACAGATAAGTCAATAAGTCAATTAATCAATTTAAATAATTCCTACAAGTCCATTCCAGACTGTTATGGCACATTATTTTAATATATTATTTTCATGTGACCACAACTAGCAAAGGCTGTAATGTCAAATTGAAATGTTTAAATTGACAAATGACTTTTATGAGTAGTGACAAAGAGACCAGTCCCCGCAGCATCCGTCCGTTCACGAGTATGACGGATGAGTCAGCCATCATTGTACCCAACTAATTTAATAATAACAATTCGGATGTCTCCTATGCATTTCATTACATAAAAAAATTACGAATGACAAACTAAACGGCGTTGAGTACCATGCTGTACATAATAATGTAAACATTATTCCAACAATGACGTTGAACATGAACTATTATCGCTAAACTACCATGAACATGAACATGTGATGTCAGAAATTAAATATAAGTATCCAAAGGCTGCCTGGAAGAGATCGCTTTTAGCAATAAGGTCGCCCATTGTTTTCTCATTGTGATTATTTCTTGTAATTATTTATATCTAGAATAAATTTACTATTGTAATCTTTTGGAGGAAACAATAAAGAGTATCTATCTATCTATACCAACCGGCTTGATGTTCTGCAGTAGCACGGCCTTCCCGCCGGGCTGCAGGATGACCGCGGAGGTGTTTAGAAGGTTCTGCGCCGACAGCAGCACGGGCTTGCCACCCGCTTGCCCCGCGATCAACAGTTTCGGCTGCTGGCCAATCACTAGCGGCTTCGCGCCCGTGCTCTACGAATAATATCAATGGTATATTTTCGTGTTTTGTAATTTAAAGAGATAAAACAATAATAGAATAATTATTTATTTATTTTATTTGGGCAAACAAACAAATTTTCAAATGTTCATTAAATCATACAGAAGTACATGGAAATATTTTAATTATTGTAACACACACACCCACAGATTACTACAGCTATGTTAGTCTTATGCTACTTTTATTATATAATTATTTGTGATTATTCAAAACATCTATTATTTTTTTTTAAACCTATTATGCAAGTAAATGAAAAATATAAAATGAAAATTGTGTCTAATTAAATATATGAACAATTAAGAATATTAATCGCATTGCTAGCAATATATCCAGTCAGGTACCCCCTTGTTTTCAATTTTAAATGTATGGGAAAACTGTGACTGCATGACGGTGGTTACATTACCTGTTGTACCAGTATGGGGCTGGTGACGACGGGCTGCGGCCGCGGCTCGGGCTCTGGCGCCGCCTCCGCGGCGGCCGGCGGCGGCGGGCTCTCCGTCGCACTCGCTGCGGGGACAAACAATTGCATATTTCATCATAGTTGTTAATCATCCATCAGAATCCTATCTAGGCCGCGTTACTAGTTACTTTTTATTGTATTATATATTAAATTTTAACTAGATATTATTTAGTTTAGCTCTACTGTTTTTACCCTTGAACATTCTATAGTTTTCTATCAGCTTCTGAAAAGTTGACTGTAAGAGATCCCTCTATGGGATAAGTCCGCCATTGTATATTAAATATTTTAATGTGTCCAATGTAAAGTATGTACAGTAAAGATTTTATAATACAATACAATGTTTCACTGCTATTATAAAAGACATTGTTACAAGATGTTAGTTTATACTTGAAGCAGCAAAATAACTAAACCATTTTTTATGCAATTTAGAATGGCAAACACCTGATGGACAGTGGTAACCGTCGCTTATAGACATGAGCAGTTACCATGGACATAACAGTATACCTGTTTCACCCATGATACCTCCCATGAATTGCCATTCCTGAGGACTCAGATGTTATTCCTCTGTGCCCTGTAAATTCACTGTCATATCCCGCTCTTCAAACCGAAACACAGCCATGCAAACACAACTGCTTCACGGTAGAAATAGGAATGGGACAGAGGTGCCCAAGCAAACGACTTTTGTACAGTCTCCCTCTGGTAATGTTATTCATTAACGTCCTACTGTTTGAATTAATTGATATTGATATTTTAAAAGTGGATCCTTTTACCTCTTGAAGCTTTCTATGACTAAACCGATCACCATGTTTAGTGAACATGTCGTACTTGGAATTGAAAAGAATGTGGAACACTATTTATATCATAATAAGTTCATGATTTAAATACACTTACATGACAAGAAAATAAAAAAAAATAGATGAAAAAGCACTTACTCGCTGGCTGCTCCTCCTGCTTGGGTGCCGTGAAGGTCCCTTTGGCGAAATCGGGCGGCGGGGAGGGGGGAGCCGCTGCCGGCGGTTTCTTTGATCCTTCTTCCATTTCTGTAACATTAAAAAAAACAAATAAAGAGTGTTTAACTGTATTATTTGACGGATTAGAAATATTTTGTTCGTTGGTATTTTTTTAATGGGTGAAAAAAGCATGGTAACCCCGCCTGCGCTATCGGTATACACTGGCGGGGTACGAGTGAGGGATGATAAGTAAAGATGAAGGAGACACATCGTAACGAATTCAACGATAAATTAGTCACTATATTTTCCGGGGGAACCGCGTGGAGGTCGACCTGATAGGGTATATTGATAGCAATGGGTGCTAACCTCCCCATAACTAACAATCGCTTCCTCCCTGTTTGTTTATATTAGGGCCTGTGTGAAGTCTATTTATCTTTTGTCTCGTTTCATACGTAAAGTATCCTGATTAGGTAAACACACATTTCTCACCATAACAGTTCTTATTTAACGTATAATGTCAAACAATTAATCATTAAAAAAAAGCAACGACCGCACTAATTACGAATTACATAGATACGATCTAGGTGTGATAGATCTAGGTCAAGTATGCACAATAGTTGCGTCCAAGAGTCAGCATATATTGGAAATATGCATGGTAACCGCTGTAAAGTGAACTCGACACAACGGCAAATTATTAATTCACTTAATCACCATGTATAGTATCAACTGCAAGTGGTAAGCATCGTAAAAACGGATATCACTAAATTCATCGTCATATCAACTGTTAACTGTCGGGGGGAAAGGGATTGTTAGTAATGGAGACTGAAAATCCCATTGCTAGCAATATACCCAACCAGGTCGACCTCCTCGCGGTTCTCCCTGGAAACTATCATGGTTAATTCCTGATGAATTCAACATGATGGGCTAACTGGCCTGTTTTCATTCTCATCTATCACCCTTCACTGGTACTCCGCCAGCGTATCCCGTTAGCGCAGGCGGGGTTACCATACCATTTTCACCCATCAAAAAAACTGTTAACCAGCGTTAATCATTCCATTAATCATCCATAAAAAAAAAACTGTTAACTGTCCACTGCTGAACATAAGCCTCGTCCATAGACTGCCTTTGCCATTGGGGAGGTATTGCCAATCGTTGCCATTTTTGGCAAGTGTGGCAACTATCGGCACGCTTGCCAAGTGTGCTAATTATTCTTTATTCTTCAAATTGTGATGTGTTCATGTGCACAAACAATAAACAAGGCAACATACCGAGCTTTCTCCGCTTCTTGATCTGTGCATGCGTGGCAGGTTGCTCGGTGATGTCCAATAGCTTGATGCCGGCGCGCGGCGGCGCCCGCAGCGGCAGCGGCGGGAGCGGCGGTAGCGGCGGCAGAGCGCGGCCACTGCGGCCCGCCCACCGCGACGGCAAACCCTTTAGCGGCGCTGCGAGAGTACAATCGTTCACATAAGACTATTGTTACATTAGACCGACCTTCAGTCGCCGATCATCTGCGACGAAACGCCTATATATCAGATATTTTTATGCAACATCAGAATAGCAGACAAGCTGACGGCCCACCTGATGGAAAGTGGTAACCGTCGCCTATAGACATGAGCAGTACCATGGACATAACAGAGTATACTGTATCGTCCATGATACCTACGCATACGTTAGCATTCCTGAGGACTCCTGTTAGGTGAGGTGTTATTCCTCTGTACCCTGTAAATTCACTGCCATATCCCACTTTCTTCTTTCCTCCTCCCTTAGTCGTCTCTTAAGACACCCACGGCAAAGAAAGGGATGGCTTATTCTATGCTGGGTTCACACGTCAAGTCTTAAATATATTATCAATTAAAATTAATGTCTGTTTACACTATTGATGTAACACAGACGTAAATTTAAAAAATAAAAAAATAAAATACGTACAATTTACTACTCTCGGTTACACCGTGCCAAAGATTAGTCATTCGTGTTCAGTCCACATAATGACTGGTTTTTTATCACTATAGCATTCTCGTGCCTGGCATTTATTTGGTTGCTAGTGACCAAAGATAATGTGAGTTTGGGACTAACTTAAATGCTCTTTCACATCGAAGAAATTTGCTTGCCCTTTTCGGAACTACATAGAGCTCACACACAACTCTCATATAGATGAAGTTTCTGTTTGAAAGATGACACCGACCGAAAATGCCGTGTCATTTAAGTCTACCTACATATGAGTGGATCAGAGCAGATAAATCTGTTAGACAGATAGACACAACGTAATACTCATATCTATCTACATACCATGTCAAAGTTTAAAAGCTTAAAAACTAATTGAACATTGGAATCACAAAAGGAATTATTATTTTTTATACAACTTAGAATAGCAAAGAAGCTGACTGGCCCACCTGATGGAAAGCGGTATGAGCAGTAACATGCACATAACAGAGTATACTGTTTCGCCCATGACCCCCCATACGTTGCCATTCCTGAGGACTAAGGTATATACCAGATTTGTCCTCCAAACACACTTCCTGATACATTTTATGTCCCTCTTCATTTATAAGTTGATAGTATAAATGAATTCCACCTTAATAATATAATTATAAATTATATTATTAAAGTGGAGTAATTAATTATAATTAAAAAAAAAAGATAAAGTAGGAGAAGAAGCCAGAAAGTTAATAAAAGAACGGAAACTATTATTTACAAATAGAAAGAAAAATAGAAAAGAAATAGAAAATCTTAGCAAAAGAATTCTTGTAAGTATAAGAAAATACAAAAAATCCATAAGACAAAGAATAATAACAGGAGAAATTGAGAAATCAGGTGGAGTTAAAAAAGCTTTTAAACAACTAAAAGACCATAACACTTGGATGTGTAATATAAAGTCCAAAGATACACTTGGTAAACTACACAACACAACAAAAAGGCTACAAATGTCAGAATTGCAACAGAATTTTATCAAATCTATATGAAAATAAAAACTATTACAACAACAAAAAAGAAAAGTCGGAAGGAATTGATGAAGACTCCATTCCTAGTATTCTTGAAAGTGAAGTAAGGAAAGCTATTCTGACTCAAAAAAAAGACAAAGCACCTGGGGATGACAAAATAAGTAACGAGACACTGAAAGCTACAATGGAAATTATAATCCAACCGTTGACAGAACTATTCAATGAAATCCTATCAAGTGAAGTGATTCCGATCCAATGGTCTAAATCTACAATTGTCTTGTTACATAAGAAAGGAGACAAAGATAAAATCGATAACTATAGACCTATCAGTTTAATGTCTAATATATATAAAATATTCTCCAAAGTCCTTCTAACACGACTTACTATATGCCTTGATGAACAGCAACCTAGGGAACAAGCTGGATTTCGTAGCGATTTCTCTACAGTAGACCATATACATGTAGTTTGATAGAGAAGTACAACGAATATGGAAAATCATATTACATTGTATTTGTAGACTTAATAAAGCATTCGACTCTTTACTTCATGGTTCCATTTATGAGACACTACACAAACAAGGCATAAATAAAAAATATATCCGAATAATTAAACAAATATATGAACATAGTACTGCAAAAATTCAGCTCGAAACAGTGGGGGAAGAATTCAAAATTCAGAAAGGTGTGAGACAGGGAGACCCTTTGTCGCCTAAACTTTTCTCAGCTGTTTTAGAAAGCATATTCAGAAACTTGGATTGGGAGTATTATGGAATAAATATCAACGGAATTAATTTAACACATCTAAGGTTTGCTGACGACTTGGTGTTGTTTACAGACAGTCCCAAGATTTTACAAAAAATGCTCCAAGAACTTACTACGGAAAGTAAAAAAGTGGGACTGAGTATAAACATCACCAAGACAAAAGCAATGACAAATAAAAAAAATTAAACTTGTAATGGACGATCAAGAGCTTGAATATGTAGAAGAGTATACATATCTGGGTCAAATTATCTCACCTAAACAACAAATGCTTAAAGAGATACAGAAAAGAATAAATAACAGTTGGTCTCGTTATTGGTCACTAAAAGAAATAATGAAAAATAAGTCAATACCAGTATCTGACAAAAAAAAAAGTTTATAACAGTTGCATCCTGCCAGTGCTGACATACGGCTGTCAAACATGGGCTTTAACAAAACAAACTATACAGAAATTAAAAGTATGTCAGCAAGGTATGGAAAGAAGTATACTTGGCATCAGATTAAAGGACAAACAGCGACTCACTGATATTCGAAAACGAACTGGCATTACAGATGTGACTCTTAAAATAAAAAAGCTCAAATGGCGATGGACTGGGCATATCATGAGGTCATCAAAAAATAAATGGACCCAAGATTTAATTGAGTGGTATCCACGTGATGGAAAAAGAAACCGAGGTAGGCCAATAAGAAGATGGGAGGATGATTTGCCCAAAGGCTGGAGACAAGCTGCAAAGAATCGTTACCAATGGAGAAATATGGAGGAGGCCTATGTTCTAGAACAACCTGAAAAATAAGATGTTGCTGATGTCAACATTATTTATACATATTTACAATTTAAAAAAATCTGTAATTCAGGAATAAAGGCTATTTTTATTTTATTTTTATTTTTATTTATTTATTAATTAATTATAATATAATATAATTAATTATTAATTATATTATAAATAATAATTAATAATTCCGCAACTTAATTTACAAATTTTCGAATTACGTTTCTACCATAATCTATGTAAATGTAAAT
Source organism: Galleria mellonella (assembly GCF_026898425.1). Taxonomy (NCBI): domain Eukaryota; kingdom Metazoa; phylum Arthropoda; class Insecta; order Lepidoptera; family Pyralidae; genus Galleria; species Galleria mellonella. The sequence goes on along the minus strand of NW_026442082.1, from coordinate 3,622,824 downwards.
TAGTAACTCACTTGTGTCGGTCATCTTGCGTGGCATCCCCCTGCTTCGGACAGGAACTGTGGGCGCCTGCGCCTTCTTCTGATTGGCTTGCACTTCAGTAGCTTTGGCTAGGAGTTCACTACGAAGTGCTACCGACTTCGGTTTACGTTTTAGCGTGAAGTGTTTCACTGGATTTGCTTGTTGGCCTACCTGTAGTTGAAATTATTTAAAGTTAATAAACATTTTCATGATGATTTCATGATATTGATAGTAGTCCCTTTAGTCATAGAAAGAACTGAATGCTAAGAGGTTTTTTTTTATTTTAACTTCAGACATGACCGTCTTCTGTATCATCGATTTGCGTAAATGTGGTCCCAAGTTCGATACTCGGTCAGGTCAATTTAAAAAAAGAACTTTTGAAAGAAAAAAGACAATTTATTTTGCACAAATATAGGACAACAGCCACACAGGGATTAAAAGATAACTAAAAATAGTAATAATAAAAAACTACAAAAAAATAACTAAATATGTAAAAAAAATCAATAAATGCATATTACAAGAGTTACAGCAAGAATGAGTATGTGGGCAATATTTGTCAAAACGAGGTCCTGGCTCAGCATGTTTCTATAGTGTCAGGGGTGCTATAGCACTGAGCTTTTCTAAATTGGCTCGAGTCTGGGTGCTCTAGATCGTGCCCCCTGGTGTTTGTTGGTTGGTATCCCATTACAGGAGTTCTAACTTGAAAACCAGGCAATGGCAATTGCATGATTGCATTCCACTTATTAACATTATTTCTTTTAGTCATCATCATATCAGCCTTCAACTGCCCACTGCTGACCATAAGCCTCCCCCTTAGGGGGGTTTTCCCAGTAGTTGCTAAGCATGGCAGAAGGATTGGCAATCACAGTTAGTTAGTTGCCAACCGTTGCCACAGAAAAGGAAGGAGTGGTCTGTTCTATGCTGGGACCACATAGTGAATATCTATTAGTATTACTTGTAAAATAGTTTATCAGTCAGAGTAAATAAAGAATTAAATCAGTATTTAAACTTACCACAGATACTAAAGCATTCTTATTTAAATATAGGCACTCGAGAGGTAATAATCCTAGGTCTGAATGTTTGGCAAGCGCCCGCCTCAGTTCTCCAATCATATCACTGAATATTGGGCGGGTCTCGTCAAACTCTGCTATCTCGGTGTTGAGAGTGCCCGCAGAGGGAAATGTTTTGAGGACCTCCGCGAGCATCGCCACCCACAAGTCTGAGTCAACTGCGGCCACTTCAATGATCTCTTCCAGTTCATTTCTCCACTGTAAATGAGATAATAATGATTTGGATTAATGTAATCTACGTAGACATAGTACTACAGGTTTTCTTACCTAAGATAGCTCAAAACTCAACATTTACTCAATAACTCATTAGTTATATAAAACATTACAAAGACTGATGTTGTGTGATAGTGTGTGACTAATGTGTTTGAATTTATACAATTAGAAATATATCTTTATAAAGTAATGTTATAAGATTAAGCAGATCCAAACAGGTGTACACACAGCATAATTCTCATTATTTTAATTATTTTCATAGAAATAAATATGTGTACAATTTCATATATGTAAGTAAAATTTCAATACATAATTTTATAGCAAACATAGTCAACCTAATAGAACTCTAATGGGAAATAATAATCATGGACTATAGATATGAATAAATATTAGACTTCATAGAACTGTTTTTGTCATTCCTAAGAACTAGAGTTATGCTTCCATACTTTAGCTATAAAATTCAGAATTAAGTTTCATTTTCTGAAAATATTGATTTGATGCTTAAGAGAATATTTCAAGTTATATTAACTTGATTATATTGTAAATTTCCTATATTGACTTTTTTCAAATTTTATTTATTTTTAGTTTATTTTATTGAACATTAATCTAACTCATCAAAATTAATAGGTCATTATGTAAATTAATATTTGTATAAAACAGATATCAGAAGGAATCTGACCATCTGCAATAGCACTTCTGTCTCACTAAGTATTGCTATGCTGGTACACAAACAGCTGCACTTTAGATTTGTTAAGTGTTTACTTATCTATTTGTATAAGTTATATTGTAGTTATAGTTTTCTCTGTTATTGCTTAACAACTTATCTGTATCTGCCATGAAAACACTAAATTCTGAAACACATATTTCACCTAGCTTGAAAGTCAGAAAGTTTACAAATTAATCATTGTATCATTTACGTCAATAAAGAGGTATTATTGTATTTTAAATACTATACTTCTGATTAAAGGGAGAGATAAATTGAGGGAACAGTGAAAATTCTAAGTAATATGTATCAAATTGTTCATTTTACAAGAGTTTACCAACCCTGGCCAGCCTTTACCTAAGGTTATCCACTGGCCGCTTCATTACACAATATGGAATTAAAATGAACACACAAATAACCTATCTTCAGTATTAAATTCTAATTATAAATTAGTTAAGTACATCATTTAGAATGAAGACCTTGAGAAATACATTGTATTAAAGGAAATTATAGGTTATAAATATAGCATATGTTTACACAGTTTTGAATACACGGCTCTAATAAGTGTAAACATTCATACAATGTAAAGGATCAAACTATAAACAATGTTTTGATGCTGCATTCTTTAGGTGATGCAGGAAATACGAGGGAAACATTATTGTCGCATAATTTTATTAATTATTAATGATTGCAAATAAATATATCGGTAATATCATTACAGACTACTGTAGAAAAATAATTGTTACATATAATATAAGTGAATTTAATATTTTTCTCGATAAATAATTGGAAATAATTCATGTAAATTGTATATGACAACAAATAAAACTACTACATACATCATATTAGTGCATCTCTTTCTGTCCAATTGTATGTTTTATTAAATGACAGAGACGAAACATATAATACAGTTACGCAAACCATACAACACCAAAGAGAAAAGTTACCTCTTCAACATTTCTGCGCGGGATATGAAAGAAACTTAACAATAATTTTAGTTTAACTTGAGTTTGTAAATCCGGAAAACAATCCTTGATATTTTTCAGAACTTCGGCGTTTAACTGTGTACAAATTGAACCACTTGTCCATGAATCGTTCGAAGTACCGAGTTTATTATGGAGCCACAAAGATGTGTCACTATCCCGAACGTTCGCCATCTTGTAACTGTGCTAGTGGTGTGACATACTGACTCACCACGTGCTTATTGACCATAAATGATTAGAGAACTGAACTATAGTGAACTACTACGTATCACTAAAGAATATAATAATTTTTATAGAAGTAAAATTTGTGTCATTTTATCTTACAAGCGATATTAGATGCATGTTAGAATGATTTGATTTTCATCGAATATTATTAGTTGATTGTTGAATTAGCAAAATTATCTTTCGATTAACTTCTTCCACAGTTAAAACTTAATAATACAATTATCAATGTAAATCTTTGTTCTGTGTAAATACAGATAAAATTATTATTGTTATAAAATAAGAAATTTCTAAATACGTATGCTATTTATTTAACATTAGTATTCGAGTTTTAAACTAATATCATGAACTACTAATATTTCTTCTTTTACTTTTTTGGGCTTCACTATAGTTCTTTTGTGTTTCATTTTGTTTATGAGAACTAATATACCGGTATAGTCTATGATGAAAGATAAATAGATTAGAGAAATAGGTACCTACGTGTTAAAAAAAAAAGTAGTAAGACATAAAATACCTAAAGTTCAAAATAGATTTCAATAAAGTATTTGTATTATATTTAATTTATTAGTCATTTAAACCTAAAACAAAAAGAATCCTTTTTAGAAATATGGTGATAATAGCTTAGTCTATAATTTATGCTTACTTTATGCACAGATAATGTATTACTTTATTTATTTTGCTTCTATGGCACAAGCTTACGTTATTTTAAATAAAAACACGATTATATTTTAATCTATGCAATTAAAGTTTTTATGACACTTTCGGCTTCGATATTTAATTCTTTTAAAAATGTGTATAATATTTATAATTGCAGAATATCCAATACTGCAAACTAAAAATTTTTAAGTTCAATTTTCAAATATATTATCGTAAAAAACTAATTCTGATTTTTTTTTATACCAAAAAGCTCAAAGATATACCAGTTGTTTGGGTATAATCTTCATCTCTAGAGCTTTTGATACATAGCGCTGGCAGAAATAGTAGAAAAAATAACGAAAGATTGCCATTTAAGAAAAAATAGAAACAATAGGTTTTTTTTTATTTATACTTCTAGGTGGTTGCATAGCTTAATTTTGCAGTTTCATCTATAAATGAACTATCCTACTCTTAAATGACGCACGGATTAATAGCTCTATGGCGCGGTTTTTTTAAATTATTTTCTTAGCTTATTGATTTAATAATAATCTTAGTGACATAACAATGTCTGAAACATCATCGGTTATTTTAGAACCAAATATTTATGATGAGGAATTAAATAAAGAGACAACATTAAATTTATCTTCGTCTAATTTGGATTATATACCTGAAATAGAAAATAAATTGCTGAGTGTAAGTTTTTAATCATAATATTACTTAATCATCATACCATATTTATGCATATTTATTTAAACGTATAGTTTACTTTTACGTTTATCACTAAATATTTCTCTCTATATTTATAAATCATATGCATCTCATGAATTATTTGTGTATTTATATATTATTATTTGTACATTTAAGGCATTGTACCTCCAAAACAATAGAATAATCAACATTCCCGATGACTTCTTCCCGTCGCTGCCAAGTCTCATCTATTTAGATTTGAGAGACAATCAAATAACAGATATTCCTAAATCTATACAAAACCATCAAAGTCTTACCCATTTGTTGCTACAAAATAACAAACTGACTACCTTACCCAATGAACTAGGAACAGTGAACTTGAAAGTACTACAACTGAAAGGGAATCCAATAATGTATCCACCTAGGGATGTATTAAACGCTGGAGTCTCCAAAATATTAACATTTTTATACAACAAATACGCGGACAATATGTTCGCACAATCATATATAGGATCTGAGGACACGATGAGTAGCAGCGTGAACTTTCAAGAAAATATCAGCCAAGGAGTTGTAAGTTATAACTCTGTAATTGACGCTGATAAATTAAAAGAGAAAACATTGTCAGTAAAACTGAACGAGAAAGACTGTGAGGACTCTGATGACGAGTGTTATGGTAAAATAAAAGGGAAATGTCCGAAACTGGCGAAAAGTCGATACAAGACTTTGCCGTCGTATTATCAAAGTTCAAAATATGTTAATCCTCCCTATGCTGATAGCAGAGACGTGCAGAATCAGAAGATAAAGCAAAGTTATTTAAAAGAGCTGACTATTAAGAAGCATAAAGAGTTGCTAGCGCGCAGAGAGAAGATATTACAGGACAGAAAGTATGTATACCTACGTATCTGGGAGAGGTTTCATTTTAGGACAACACAGGGGGCAAACTAGCATCCGGCTCATCTGATAGTAAATGACTACCGCCGCCCATGATCACCCACAACACCAGAGGCATTGCAGGTGTGTTGCCGACCTTTTAAAAAGGAATATACTCTTTTTTTGAAGGCTATGATGTTGTATCGGCTCGGAAATACTGCTGCTGGAAGTTGATTCCAAAAAGTGATTGTCCGTAGACGAAAGTGCCTTGAAAAACGTATAGTATGAATTTTTTAGGGTAGGACTATGCCACCAAATATCTGTGGGTACTAGTACATTGTGTTCTGTTCTAATTTGAAGGCTGAAATAATGACACTAAAATTACTGGGTACAGTGACTTAAGATCATTTTCACTAGGGGCAACATACTGTTCACAGCTCAGTGTTAACCTCCTCACCATAAAAACTGGGATAATTACTTACTGTCAGATGGGCAAATATATTTTCGAGATATGGACATATACGTATGACTTTATTGGTTTTCGCCTTGATATTTTCTGCTCATTTCTTGTCTAGAAACGTTGAACTTCTCCGTAACTGGCGTAAGGAGTATAGAATCCGTCAACAATCAGCTGACGGGACGTACAAACTTGAGCCGAAGAATTATCCTTATGACACCAACCCTGAGTATATGACCCTACTAACTAGAGAGGACATAGAGAAAGATCTACCAGACAAGTATCGACGTAGACTCATAAGGAAGTCTAAACCGACTGTGCCGAGAAAGGGGAATAATGATGTACACTTGGCTATGAAGATAAAGCAGCTATTTGCTAATTTGGAAGCTATTGATTTGAATAGAGAAGGGATGACGCCGAGGACAGAACAAAAAGCGCTGTTGACCGAGATACAGAAGGTTAGAATAAAAACCTATTTGCAGATAAGCCTCTAGTCAAACTAGAAACGAATCTATGGATAGAATAGTTATTGGTAGCAAGTCTATGAGATGAAATGAGAAGGCAACATGCGCTGTCTTACTCTTTCTCATATGATCACTCCCCGAAACAATTTCATCGATAGATTCGTTAATGCCTTCTCTAGAAGGCAAGTATAGTTATAACTACATACTTGTAGTAGATAAATTTTCTTTAACTAACAGCTTAGTTCGTAAGTTACAATTAGTGCAAGTTCCATTGGACTTCTCTAGACTTCTGGCTTCCTGGTCCGTTTAATTTTATCACGTTTTTATTTCATTGAATTTTTTACAAATCGAATATATAAATAGGTGTTTAATTTTCTTCATCATTTAAACAAAATGTTTGCAACTCATTTTAAATATCAGCCTTTTTTTAAAGTATACCTTATTTAGAAATTGTGTCAATGCAGATCGTTCATTTCTTAGCTCATTCTATACTGGGATCATCCCCTCCATTCCTGTGGGTGTGGTAAGTGGCGACTAAATACATTAGACGGTCGAGGGATGGGCAGCAACGTCCCTCTAAAACATCACCAAAGTCAAATATGGCAATGACTGCCGAAACCCCCCTTATGGGATAGGCCTATATTCAACAGTGGACAGGTAACAGATATACCGGATATTGGAAGTAGTGGTTGGCATTAAATTTCATATTATTATTTTCAGATATCCGAGATTAAACAGAAATTAATGGAATTGTCCACGTCAAACAGCAAATCCGTAACGGCCGATTGAGAAAATAAATTTATGAACATCAGCCGTCGACACACTACGGAGTCGTGTCTTGTATTTTTAGGTAACAACACCCTGGAAACTTCTTTTTTAAAAAACTGTATAGTATGTGTTCTAGGTTTTACTATATATCTGGAATTACTACACAAACATTTGACGTTTAAAATGTATGTTTTATTATGTAGTAGACTTAGATTATATAGATAGAGCATCGAGTTTCAAATACGGGTCAACTTTTTGTCAGCTAATTGTCAAATTAGTGGACTATTTTTTTATCAGTGTTCTATATACTTATACGCACATAATGTATCTTGACATATCTATATTTAATTATTTAATAAATATAAATAAGTTTTTATTAAAAATATGCAAAAAATTATAAAACAAAATAAATATAGAAGTTGTAAAGGAAACATTCGTAATTATTTAAAAAGATGACCCGCTACTCTCGAATAATTTTTTTTATACTACTTATATTGGCAAAAAAGCTGACGGCCCATCTGATGGAAAGTGGTAACCGTCGCCTATAGACTTGAGCAGTACCATGGATATAACAGAGTATACTGTTTCGCCCATGATACCCTCCATGCGTTGCCATTCCTGAGGACTCAGGTGTTATTCCTCTGTACTCAGTAAATTCACATCATTGTTTAACGATGATGATACTATATACACAGGTCAATAAAAGTTGGTACAATTTTTAAATATGTTTTATTGATTCATCATCACGACGGCCGGCACCATAAATTATTTATATAATGTAACAAATTATATCAATTAATAAAATGACGTCACGAGCTACGATCGTACGCGCGACGCTACCGTTACACAATAACTCAAATAATTGTATCTTAAATCTAAATCATTACAAATACGAAGATTATACAGCGAAAATAAATAAAACCAGTGTACGCACTATTACAATTTTCATTTTACATTTACACTCATTCCAAATTCAAATGTAAGCGACAATTCGATAGCGTCAGCACAAAAATATATTTGTTAATTAAATCCTTTTTTTTTTACTACGTCCTTTGCGTTTATTTACGCCTGCCTTTTACTTGAGGAAACTTTATAGGATTTTTTTTTAATTGTATACTGTTATACTAATAAGCAGTAAGAATGTTATAATAGCAATTCTATTTGAACTAAATAGAATAGTATATAGAATTTAGCGTCAAATACAACATTATTACAAAATATAATACTTTTCTGAATGAAAAAAAAAAGAAAAAGTATAAATAAATCTTTAATCATTATGGGTAGTAAACAATACAAAACATAAACTTCGAGTACTAGGAACATTTATTAAGAACACGATGGATCAAATAGAAATATTACGTGAACAATAAATTTAAAATAGAGAAATACACAAAATTTAAAATAATACCATCATTTTTCACAAAAAAAAATTTAATAAATAACAATATACATGCATAACGAAAGTACAACCAGCAACAAAAATAGACACAAGTGCAATAATGTCAAAGATGTTCATTTTGATACGACAAATATAATAAAAGTTGTCTAATTTTGCTGTTGACCGTACATCCTTCTGATTTATGACACATTGAAAAGAAAAAAAAAGAAATATGTCATTGTTTTAACATCTATACACTGCTTTTCTTACATAAATAACACGAACCCCTTTATTCTTAAAAATATCGAACGGCAAATCTATTTTTTATTTTTGAACTGTTTCCGTCTTTTTCTGTCAAGCTAAACTCTTCATTGGAAAGAAAATGACGCCTCTTATGGTTCGAGTTAGTTTGAGGACTTTGTACATTGTACCGTCAGTATGTGTCACTAACATTGGGTACCATTTTTGTTACATCCGATATTTGTCTACTATATTGACATATTTGTCTATGAGTCTATTGGTCATTTTTATGAATAAAGGAGGCAAATATGAATCAATAGTACCGAAATTTTCCATTAAAACTCTTAAGTTTTATAATTTAGCTACATTCACGACGGACGTTTAATCACACTCACTCTTTCATTTCCCGTCTCGCTCAGCTAGAGAAGGATAGGAATATTGTTTTTATTAGCTACCTCACTCGCCCATGTTTGGGTGTGCATTATATACATAAACACCCACGAAATCACAAATGAGGGCTACCAGAAAGAAAAACTGCCACTAGTTGGAGCTACTATTTATTTTATCCTTTTTATATCATCAAATAATTATTGATTTAAAGTTTATAATTAATAAATTTCGAATAAAAAGCTGAATAATAAACTACAGTGCACTTCAGTGCCGGGGTGTGAATGATTATTAGATGGCGAACCTTGGATCATCTACGATGTACCTAATGTAATATATTTATATCTCTATTTATATGTCTCTTGTTTCCAAATATAATGTTACTTCTACAACACTATGGTCTAGCATTACGTGACCAAACGATACATTTTAAAAATTACCAGAGCAAAACAAGAACATTAACTTTCAGACAGAATTCGTGTGCCAGTGGCGCCAACTAGTGACACTAATAAGAAGCCCCCATCGATAATATTTGAACAAAATCCACTCAATATTGTGAGACAATCAAACAAACTGTGATGTATTATGTACAATTATGATTTGATATTTAATATAATGGCAGCATAATTTTTATATTATACCTAATAATGAAATAGATAGATAATCACTAAGTATATTTAACAAAATATGTGATCAAATATTTTTCGCATTTCAATGCTCTGTCTAGATCTAGAATTCGAAAATTTTAAACACAATTTAAAACCTAATTTTACTAACAATGCAAGTTTAAGAACCTATTCAAAATGCTCGCAGACTTTTAATCGTCTACAAAAAATCAGAAATTCAGGGATATATTCATAATATAACTTACTATAAGGGACATGATTGAAATACGAATATAATGTTTGACCTTTCCATTCTAAATCGAGCATCTGAATGCAATGTTGTTGTCACAACTATGGCTGGATTTTAGACTGTTGTACTATTTCCTGTACATCCTATACAGTTCTTTAGTAAAGGACCATAGCTCTAGGTCTATTTGCATTATCCATTCAGCCAGTGATTTGATCAAACATCACATCGAGTAGTCCACCAACGATCAATATAATACATATCACAATATTCGCGTGTAAACCATCTCCTCACATACTCAGTCTTTACCAATTCTTGACTAGGCGCTATCCAACCTTTATATTATACAAATATTACATTAGCTGAATAGATTAACAGAAGTTAGAACGCAGGCAATCAATACATTTATGTTTGTGCTACATCTATTCAGAAACCATAAATATAGGAAAAATTTAAAATACTGTCAGAGAGTAAAAAGTGGCACAAGAATAAATCGCATACAGCCAAATTATGCATTAAGTTTTTAGTCAAACTCGAGAAATCGATTATTAAAAAAAAAACATAATTATAACAATTCGTCCTGACGGATGCATGATTTATCCGAGTCATAGTAATATATAAGTTACAACAAAAATAATAACGATTCGTTGAAGTATAATGTCTAGTTAGTCGTCTGTACATGTCCTACTTTTTATTCTGTGGTAAATGTTACAATTGAAACGAAGTAACATTTACAAGTTTCGTCCAACGCGTATTTTGTCTATGGTTTTATTTTAATCGACAGTGTTTCATAATCCGTTTCAATTCATTTAACTTTGTTGAATAAATAGTAAGACTGTAAGCATGTATCTAAGCTTTACTCGACTATAAAATTATTGTACTAAGTACATGCTATTATTTTTAAACATAATTATATATTATGTTAGAATAATATTCAATCGACATGAATCATGCGCAGCAGGCAAAATGTAAATCTACAGTTAAATTACAAAGCTATATACACAAAGTAACAATAATTAAGAAAAATGACAAACAAAAACAAATTATTTTCGTGTAACTGTATAGTCAATTTCACAATTAACATATTTTTTTTTTAATTTTTATATTTTACTTTTACTGGACTATTATTTATGTATTATTCCACATTGTCACTGTAATTCTGTTTCATTTATAAGTAAAAAAAAAGCAGCAAGCCATACACGTACTTTTTTATGGTCATTTATTTATTCTAATGTGAATTAATATTTATACTATATTTCTAATAAATAATACCTTATTCATATTATTTATAATTAATATATGTTAATACAATGTAATAATAATTATGATATGGATATATCAGATCAAATGTATATTGTAATATGCAATTATTTTAAGACAAAATCTTTTACTTGTATTTTTGACTAAGATAATTTTCATTGTGGTTCAATAAACAGAATATAACTATTAATCTCAAAATAATTAAAAAGTGATTATAGATATAAAAAGTCCACTTTTTAAATTTCCATAATAATTCTATTGTATTTGATGTATCAAGTTTGTATAAAAATGGAGGTATAAATTATGTTTATTAATTATTCTTTATTGCACCACATACAGAAATAAGGATTAAAGTAAATAATGATATAATATATTGCATTACTCAAGTTTATCAAACTTGAGTAAGTATTAAACTTTGTTGAACAAAGCTTGTTCAAAGTATGCAAAACACTTTGAATAAAGAAATTACATAGTTATACATACAAAAATACTGACGAATCAATGTACGAGTATATTTAACAAAGAACAATATTATGATTATAAATTCTTAGCTCTCTAAGTGAACTTTCTAGATTTGAAGTAAAAAAAAAAAAAAAAAACAAACGAACTTATTTGAATATGTTAAATTTCAATAAATCATATAGATCTTAAATAATAATAGATTTATACATTTACAGTCTTATTTCTATCATACGATATTTATATTGATCAAATAAGGAACACTAGTTATGTATCAAATGACATAATTTCAATAGAATGCAAGCTGCCATTTCGTGTAGAACCAACATGGCTGTATCTTGGCTTTGGAGCTTTTTACGCAGATGGCGTAATTCATAGTCATTTATTATATAATTTTCGGTGAAAAAAAAAAAAAAAAAACTATTTTTGTTTTATTAATTTAAAATATAATCGGCGTAAGATTAAAAACGAAATAAATCAATTTTTGTAGTATCGAGCAAAATTTTTTTTTTTACTGCAATTTTTACGACATACGAAACATTTTTTTTATATACGATTCTTGTGTAAAGGTTTTTTACAAATCAACCAATCACAACATTTTTTTACGACCCCTGCACAACAAAAATGTTTTATTTGTTAAAGTGAGGGTATGTCAATAAGTAGTGTTAATGAATATGTCATATAGGGTGTCCACCATGAATACCTCTGTCCCACAATTTTATTTTATGCTTAATTAGTAGCATACTTTCCATGGTTGTATTTTGATTGGTATAATGAAATTACAGTATATGACAATGTTTGTGAGGAAGCACAGATATAAAGACTTTTGTAAACTTTATAATGCTATTCTTGATTTTTGCTTTTTATTAGGTTGTCAATTTGTTTGTCATTCTAAATTTTACAAAAATCTATTAGCAGCTAAATGCGATCTTAAATGCTATAATTTCATTGTGTAAAAGTCTATTGAGAGAACTCATGGCACACACGCCTGTGACAATATTATCCCATTATAACGAAATATAATATAAGCTCTATATAAGCAACTCATTTGAACCAATTTCAATAAAAAAAAATCTTATTGGGAAAGATTTATAGGGAAAAAGGAGTATAAAAATACTTTACCGTCTGGAAAATATTTTTCTTTTTCTTTTACTAGGCTGAGTAGAACTAATAAAATATAAAGAATGTTGCTTATATATATAGAGCGTTCACTGTATAATATTATAGATTCATAGTTTAATATAATGATTATAATGTACGTGTGTAAAGACTTTGTGCTATTTTATATAACATTAAGGTGAAAAAAACCTTCCTCAGTGATTAGTTGTGCGCTACATTGCATTCTTTTTGTTATGTAATTTTTTACGCAGTGTAGTCAGTTTTATTAATAAATTATAATTTCAATGCTGCGTACAACTTTAGTAACATCGAATTCAATTGTTTCGGAATATACAATTCAATTTTAGTGGTGAAATATTTAGTTTTATAAATCACACTTTATGTTTTATTCTCATCAGTAATTTGGACTACATAATAATTTGGTGCCGTGACCAGGATTACAGACAAATATTAATGGTTATTTGTATATTTTTTGTATTACCTACTATATTTTTGTTTTGTATTTTATTGCTGATTTAGATTTATTAAATGTTATAACTCGTTTGAATAATATTGTGACAAATACCATATAAACTTTTCCAAAATCTGTTAATCGGAACAAAATTGTACAAACTCTATTTATCTTTTATCAAATAGGATGTTCGAAAAAACAATATTTATTAACGAGAATAATACAGTTAGTCACGTGAAGTGATCGCTTTAAAAATAAATTTTTAGTCTTTCTCTCAAATTACTGACTAGAATAAAAAAGTTTACAACCGATAAAAAATACACCGCATACCGAATGTTCACTTCCTCTGCCTCTGCTTGCGCGACTGCTTCCTGGTGTCGGCGCGCGTGGGCGGGCGTGCCGCTCTCAGGCCGCGGGCGCGAGGCGTGCGCAGCGGGCGGCGGACGGCCGGCGGCGGGCGGCGCTAGAACGACCGCGCCAGGTACACGCGGCCCGCGCCGCCGCGGTGCACCTCCACGAACCCGAGCTTGCTGTAGAACTGGTGCAAGTAGTGGTCGGTCGCATTGATGCACGCGTGGACGCCGTTTGCGCCTGCGAACACGAGTTAATGATCATTGTAGACAGTATGGTTATTATGTAATGGTTATGAAGAACACTTAAGAGTAATATATGCTTTTATATACGACAATACAAGTATAAAATATATACATAGTCTACCCAGTGGACAACATGGTAGGATAAGAGTAAATATTTACAATATATATGCTTTTGTTGACAATACAACAATCAAGTATAAAATATATACATAGTCTACCCAGTGGACATGTCAACATGGTAGGATCCTACAACGTGATTAACGGACAGATGAATACAATAGTGCAGTATATCCACTGTATGTCCAGATGGAAGCCGTGTAGCCGTGTAGTATAGTGTCAGTGTATCGACCGTGTGCCCGCAGCGCGGCCAGCAGGCAGGTGAGCAGGCGGGCGGGCGCGAGCGGGTGCGGCCGCAGCAGCACGTCAGCAGCGCGTGTACAGTGTACCAGTGTACAGTGTACCGACCGTGTGCCCGCAGCGCGGCCAGCAGGCAGGTGAGCAGGCGGGCGGGCGCGAGCGGGTCGCGGCAGGCGGGCGGCGGCAGCACGCAGCACGTCAGCAGCGCGGTGTGAGCAGTGTAGTGTAGTGTAGTGTAGTGTACAGTGTACAGTGTACCGACCGTGTGCCCGCAGCGCGGCCAGCAGGCAGGTGAGCAGGCGGGCGGGCGCGAGCGGGTCGCGGCAGGCGGGCGGCGGCAGCACGCAGCACGTCAGCAGCGCGGTGTGAGCAGTGTAGTGTAGTGTAGTGTAGTGTACAGTGTACAGTGTACCGACCGTGTGCCCGCAGCGCGGCCAGCAGGCAGGTGAGCAGGCGGGCGGGCGCGAGCGGGTCGCGGCAGGCGGGCGGCGGCAGCACGCAGCACGTCAGCAGCCCGGTGTGAGCAGTCTCGTGTTGTGTAGTGTCGTGTTCAGTGTTCTGTGTACCGACCGTGTGCCCGCAGCGCGGCCAGCAGGCAGGTGAGCAGGCGGGCGGGCGCGAGCGGGTCGCGGCAGGCGGGCGGCGGCAGCACGCAGCACGTCAGCAGCAGCGGGCGGCGGCAGCACGCAGCACGTCAGCAGCACGTCAGCAGCGCGGGCCAGCAGGCAGGTGAGCAGGCGGGCGGGCGCGAGCGGGTCGCGGCAGGCGGGCGGCGGCAGCACGCAGCACGTCAGCAGCGCGGTGTGAGCAGTGTAGTGTAGTGTAGTGTAGTGTACAGTGTACAGTGTACCGACCGTGTGCCCGCAGCGCGGCCAGCAGGCAGGTGAGCAGGCGGGCGGGCGCGAGCGGGTCGCGGCAGGCGGGCGGCGGCAGCACGCAGCACGTCAGCAGCGCGGTGTGAGCAGTGTAGTGTAGTGTAGTGTAGTGTACAGTGTACCGACCGTGTGCCCGCAGCGCGGCCAGCAGGCAGGTGAGCAGGCGGGCGGGCGCGAGCGGGTCGCGGCAGGCGGGCGGCGGCAGCACGCAGCACGTCAGCAGCGCGGTGTGAGCAGTGTAGTGTGTAGTGTAGTGTAGTGTACAGTGTACAGTGTACCGACCGGCGGGCGGGCGCGAGCGGGTCGCGGCAGGCGGGCGGCGGCAGCACGCAGCACGTCAGCAGCGCGGTGTGAGCAGTGTAGTGTAGTGTAGTGTAGTGTACAGGTACAGGTGAGCAGGCGGGCGGGCGCGAGCGGGTCGCGGCAGGCGGGCGGCGGCAGCACGCAGCACGTCAGCAGCGCGGTGTGAGCAGTGTAGTGTAGTGTAGTGTAGTGTACAGTGTACAGTGTACCGACGTCAGCGCGGCCACTGAGCTCGCGGCGCACGTCAGCAGCGCGGGGTCCACACTCTCCGCCGTTCGAAAACTGGTGGAAGTGCCAGATGCAATCCTGGGGACGAGATAGGACAACATCCATTTACCACCAGAAAGGACAAGCGTTGGAATACATGTCATGTGTCTTTAATTCTCCCAGTCCGGGAATGTCTGCCAAATTCGACATTAATCGAAAGCACGCTGTTGATTCGTTTCCGATTTTGATAATCAGCTACAGGATATAAATTATATTTGCACATTCCAAATAATTGAGATAAGAGCAGAAATAATATAAAATGAAATATTACTTTAACAATATTTGAAACAATTTAATTTAAACTTAAATATCGATAACTTTAAAGGAATGCTATTGCATTAATCACTAAGCTCATCACTAGAATAATTTTGCCGTTTAAAAATGGAATACTTTTAAAATTTAATTACATCATGATTTTAGAAAAACCCTCCTGATTGTATGTAGACACCGACTATTTTCATGTGGTCGATGTAAAAGTAATTTCAGAGGTTAGAGTAAATTTCGAGCCAATAACTCGAAACTAAACATTAATAAATTTAATACCAATAATTTCGAATTACGTTGTCATAAATCACAAACCTTGGCCGCTTGGCTGAGATCCTCCCTCTCCATGAGCGACTCGGGATACTTGTTGCACATCTCCGGTATCCAAGCGATCTCCTGTCGCTTGTAAAACTCTTTACTATTCAACGCCGCGCATGCGTAACCCACTATCTCGGGTTTCGTCCCTGTGGATATGTATTCTCTTGTTTTTATTTATTTTTCAACCAACTTAAAAAATAAGGTGGTTCTCAATTGTATTTTTCTTATGTTTATTACCTCATAACTCCGTCAGTTGTAAACCAATTTGAAAAATCCTTTTTATTTAAAAATATATACTTACAGATTTACATATTTTCTCAAAATCAGTTCAGTGGTTTAGTTTTTAAATCAAAATAACTGGTTTTGCCATAACTGAAGTTGATTTTTTATATAAACTAAATTAATTATATAGCTTAAGTTCGTAAATTAGTTAATAAGATTTGTAAGCAGAAGAGGACTCATGACTTCACGACTCGGGGACTTCACACTAGGTGTGAAGTCTTGGGAACAAAATGTATAACTAACCAAACTGTACTGGAATCAATATCAATAAGAGCGGCCAGTAACTACGTGCGACCACGTCGACGACACCTATTCGATGTTCCATTACGAAGAACAGAGTTGGCTAAGCAAGTTCCCCTATCTCTTGCATTGACTCTACTCAATGATATTTTGAGCCAATATCCACAATTGGATGTATTTGCCTCCAACTTGCTGGAGTTTCGTCAAGTGACCACAGAGTATTTGTGTTCAGACGTTTTTTGTTTGAGTTAAATCTTTTTATATTATTTTTTATTTAATATTTTTGTGTAATATTCCTTTTTATATGTTATTGTACTCATGCTTTCCTGGGTGAGCGTATTAGAAGACTGTAAGGCTCACCCAGTGAATGTAATAAATAAATAAATAATTGTAACATGTCTTTTTGATTTCAATAGATATTATTATAATTATTTTATTAAACACAATTCTAATTATTTTTATTGTTAGGAAGACAAACGAGTATTATGGAAGTAGTATATAAAAAAAAAAATATTTATGAATTTTTATTTAAAAATGATGAATACTTATATAAAGAAGACACAAAATGTTACCGAAATAAGAATAAGAATGTCAGTGACCTTTTACTTTTCAAATGTTAGTTAAAAAGTATGGTTCGCAAGGAAATCGCTAATTTCTAAGTTGTTTTAATATGCCGAAAAGTCAGCTTCATTTTTATTGTTATTTATTTTTCTTGAATGAATCAAGAAAATATTTGTAAGTACATACCATTGATTCTATCTTCGAGTTTGTGGTCGCTCCCTTCGCTGTCAGGGTCGTCACAGTATCTTAGTGTGCATTCCTGGTCATCTTCTATTACCATACACAGCTCAGGAGTCAATGTAAGGAACGGTACTACTAATCTATAAAGAAAATTGTTATATGAATAATAGATGTAATATTGTGATTACGTAATCTGAATGATAGAATGTCAGACATACATTAACCACTTAATGCGAGGGTTTTTCTGTGAAATGAGGTCAACTGGCACACGTACTAAATTCGAATGAGTATACAATAAATATATACTAAGCTCTATGAAATATAAACGGGCGAGTAGGTATCGCTCCAGATAAAAATATAAACATAATATTTACAACTGGCGAGAGGTACTCGGGATACATTTGATTGAGGGTCTCGTTCGAGATGCTTAAGTGGTTAACAAAGTTTCCTAGTTATATTTCAGTAACAATGACTTATAAATCAGCATTCACTCACCTATCTGCAGGTAGTGTTTGTAGATCGCTAGGGAATAAATCGCTACAGTCGGAACCATCCCGGCACGTTTTGTGACAAATGGCACATACCTGTGAAAAAAATACTATTATCTATTGTGTTAAAGAAATTGTGGGTGATTATTAAAAGAGAGAGAAATGAAAATATAGACAGGTAGAGATGGTAAGAGTGTGTGTGAGAGTGGAAGAGAGAGACAGAGATAAGAGAGAGAAGAGAGAGAGAGATAAGAGACGAGAGAGAGAAGAAAGGAGAGAGAGAGAAGAGAGAGAGAGAGAAAAGGAGAGGAGAGAGAGATAGAGAGAGATAGAGAGAGAGAGAGAGAGAGAGATGAGAGAGAGAGAGAGAGAGAGAGATGTGGAGGCGAGAGAGAGAGAGAGAGAGAGAAAAGCGGTGAGAGAAAGAGAGCGCTCGTCGGCGGCGGAGAAAGAGAGGCCGCAGCGAGAGCGGCAAAAAGATGGAGAGATAGAGCGCGCGGCGGAGAGAGGAAGGATAGCGAGCGCCGTCGAGAGAGAGCAGCAGGCGGGAGCAGGTAGTGGCCAGCCCGCCGCGGAACACCCACGCGCTCGTCGCGCGCCGCTCTCGAACGCCGCGCGCCACCCCTTCGAGAACCCTGCGCCACGCCCCACCCCGCCCCAGACGTATTCACTTTCAATTATATACATTTGCTTAAACATCTTCCGTTCAAATATGTACCTACATTTGTTAATAAAAATCACACTAGCTACTTTAAATATAATAAAACGTTAAAATTGTTATTATACCAAATTTGGTAATAAATTATTCCTTGTAATGTATATAGAACACTAATTTATATTTTAATCAATTTTATAATTATTTATTCTCATGATACTTGAATAAAAATTAATGAAATTGTAAGGACACGTGGTCTCGCTGACTTGTTCACTCGAATTCGGCCCTGTAGATATAAAAGATTGTTATATAATAATAATTTATTTGTCCAACCGTTGAACATGTGAACGAATCTGCCATATCAGGAAATAAGTATAGTAAACCACGTGGTCATTATATAAAATATATCACAATTATTGTTGATGGAAGTCCTAAAAAAGCTATATTTTAATAAGTAACAATGGACTAACAGAAGTTGGGTATATATGTTATATTATTTATTATATATCAAGTATAAAGTAAAATAAGTAAATATATGATTTAATAGTATGATATCATTAAATGGAACTTATGTTTTTTCTATTTATTATTAAGTTACAACCTTTATATTGCAAATATATTATATACATATATGTAAAGTTAGTATTACGTTATTTTGTGGTTTACGTATTACAATAAACTATTCTATAAACGTACATGTATATGTTCCTTGTGTGTATGTCGCTATGTTAGGAGGGAATTTGCCCAATTCTGAAACAAAGTAAACATATAACACACTGTTACAAAAATATTTATTAATATAGTAATCTTAATTTCTCAAGCTGTTAGATGTGTTGTTTGTTATACCCTAAAAAATTTTAGCTTATGTAGATACAGTGTCTCCATACAAATGCTTCGAGAAAAGCGGGTCAACTTTTTTCATATTATAATACAATTTTGCGTGATAAAAATTACAAGTATTTCCTTTATAACTTCTATATTTATTTTGTCTTATAAATTTTGCACCTTTATAATAAGCAAAAACACATTTTATTTATTAAATATTGATACGTCAATGTACATTGTATTGCATAAGTATAAAGAACATTAATAAAAAAGCAAGTCAGCTAATTTGACGTGACAAATAGCACATACCTGTGAAAAAATTTTAAAGAAATTGTGGCTGGTTATTAAAGAGAGAGAAATGAAAATATAAACAGGTAGAGAGAGGTTAAGAGAGAATCTGTGAGAGTGAAAGGACAAGAGAGGGTGAAATCTGTGTGTGTGTGTGTGAGAGAGGTACCCCATGCTGTAGTCTCTTGGAGAGAAACCTCGAGCAGAGAGAAAACTCATTTGCTTATTATAAGCAAATGAGTTTTTGCCATTAAGATAATAAGGGAAAGAGAGTCATTTTATTTATTAAATATTGATTCGTCAATGTATATACTGGCGGGCATGAGAGATGATATAGGACATTAATAAAAAAAATGACAAAAAGTTGACCCGTTTTTAAGACTCGCGGCTCCATCTATATAATCTAAGGTTAAAATACATGTAGTGACTGATGGCAATAGAGTTGTTTAGTTGGTGTACACACCGAGCCAGCGCACGAAGCCCTCGAGCAGCGCGAGCACGGCGCACAGCTCCCAGACGTAGGGCTGCAGCTCGGCGTGCAGCTCGCGGTTGGCGGCCGCCGCCAGCCGCCGCGCCAGCCGCCGCGCGCGCCGCGTCCACCACGCGAACCGCGCCCGCCGCCGCATCCACTCGCTCGTCTGCACGTTCCATATTTGAATTTTAGAAAAAAGATCAACATCGTCAATCCGCGTTCCATATTCAAATATATATTTACAATGTAAAGGTACTCATGAAACAATTAATGTGTGTGTGCTACTGTTTGGACTTTGTACAAAAGTCGATTGCTTGGGTACCTCTGTCCCATTCGTGTTTCAACCGTAAAGCAGTTGTGTTTGCACGACTGTGTTTCGGTTTCAAGGGTGGGATATGGCATGATTTACAGGGTATAGAGGAATAACACCTGAATCCTCAGGAATGGCAACGCATGGGGGGTATCATGGGTGAAACAGTATACTCTGTTATGCCCATGGTACTGCTCATGTCTATAGGCGACGGTTACCACTTTCCATCAGGTGGGCCGTCAGCTTGTTTGCCATTCGTAGTTGTATAAAAAAGAAAGTCATAAGTGTCATAAACTGTCTTAAGAGGTAGTTGGAGGTAATAAGATAAGCGTTCGAGTGGAAGGGCACCTCGTGCGGCTTGTTGGGGCGCGGCAGCACGCTGGCGGCGTGGCAGGCGAGCCAGTGGAAGTCGTGCAGCAGGCGCAGGCCGCGCGAGCCGTGCTCGAAGGGCAGGTAGAAGGCGTCGCACAGCAGCACCAGGTCCTCCGCACACAGCGACGACCCGTCCTCGCCGCCCGCCTCACCCTCACCTGCCTCGCCGGCCTCCACCGCCTCCACCGCCTCCCGCGGAGACGCGCCGCTGCTACGACCATAATGACAGTCTTACATTATACGTATACTGTATACATTATATAAACTCTACAGTATTTAAAAGTATTTAAATAAAATTTTGTAAATAAACAGTTCATATCTTCATCATCATTTGAGCCCTCAAGAATTGCACGGGAGATATGATGGGCGAAACAGTATACTCTGTTATGTCCATGGTACTACTCATGTATATAAGCGATGGTTACCCTTTTACTTTAGGTGGGCCGTCAGCTTGTTTGCCATTCTAAGTTGCATAAAAAAATATATAGATAGAGTGTCTCCATACAAATGCTTCGTTATGAGTGATTTTTTTTATTACTTCTATATTTATTTTGTCTTATAATTTTTGCACTTTTTTATTGCGTAAATAGTCATTTTATTTATTAAATAATTACATATAAATACGTCAAGATACATTGTGTAGCTGACAGAGTTGACAAAAAGTTGGCCGGTTTTTGAGGCTCGGTACTCTATCTATATAATCTAAGTGTTCAGCGTACAGTACAGAGACAGCTGTTAGTAATCTTGTTCATCTAACAAAACAAAATACATAATAAACACAAAGCGAGACACTTGTGAGTACAGAGAAAATTATCCTCCACAGTTAACAACCACAAACTACGTCTGAGCAGAGCAAAGTATTAAATTATACACTTGCATGTTAAGAATAAATGTGTAAACGGTGACACTGATAAATGACAAGTGCATTAAACACATTGCAGTATCTCTTTCAAACTTTACATTGGCAAAATCATTAGAACCCCAATGGAGTCATAATGTAAAAAAAAAAAAAAAAACTGGCAGAAACATTGTTTATTTTACGTTTTTAAACGATTCTGGAGTAAAATAAATAGTAAATACTCTTAAATATAAATAATTCACAAATAAATCACTACACACTCTGAACATTACTTTTTTATATTATTTACGTCATCGAGTTTTTGTACGGAATTACGACCATGGATCACGCCCTTTTTGTATCAAGAGTCTATGGTTTGTTATTAATAAAGATAGATTTAACACTACTCACTCATCAACCACATCCACTGGGTCCACTGGCTCCACCATCATGTCCGTGCTGAGTGGACTGTTACTCGGCTCCACCTGCATTGAGCCATTCTGAAATAACGTTTGTATATTGACATATTGTCACAATATACCAGCTCCTTTATAGAATATGCTGAGGAGGAAGATCCTTTTATGTGAATTGATTAATTGGTTCATCATATCAGACATTAACTGTCCACTACTGAACATAAGCCTTCACCAGAAGAGGGAGTTTGGCCAGTAGTTGCCACGCTTGACAGGCGGATTGGCAACCGCAATTAGGCTTTTAGTGATATTTTAAGGGACGCTGCTGTCCATCCCTTGACCATTAAGTTCGCTTAGTCGCCTCTTACGACACTCATGGCAAAGTAAGAGATGGCCTATTCTATGGCGGAGCCCACACGGCGAATAAATGGTTATTTATTTTGTTTAATTCCATTACTATTGGTATGTGTGTGCGAAATTGTAAAAGTTTCACAGTTTGGGTGTCCAATGGTTAACACTAAGCATCAAGCAGCAATCTAATAATTTGCCTGAAGATGCCTCGTTTAGAGGCGAAACACATGTCATAAAACATGCGTAAACAAAATGGTAATCGGAGATTGATGGCCAATATGGATGATTATGGAGCTTCTGGTAGTAATAGTGGAGGTCAATCTTCGAGGGTTGGCATTCACACACATATTAATGGTAGCAGAATTAAATAAATATTTCTATAATATAATATGGTAGACTTGTGTCTCATGCATTGCCATTCTTTATGATCTGATACGATAAGCACGTACCTCGCTAGTGCCGTCATTCATAATGACGTCTGGGTCCGTTGTGTCGGCAGCGTCGATGGGGTTTTCGGGGTCGCTGGGGTCCACCGGGTCGCCGGGTCCGGCAGCGGCTGGCGGCGGGTCCACATCCAACGGCTCCAGCCCCGCCTCTACCGCCTCCGCCGCCGACGAACGGTTCGGACTCAAGGTTTGGGGGGTATCTACACAAACGTCATTTATTTATTTAAACTTTAATGCACAGTAAAATTCTATGTACATTTGGCGGACTTAACACCGGACGGTGTTCTCTACCAGTCAACCATTGGGCAAATCGAGAAATAAGTAGGCGGTGCATTATTGAATAGAGAAAAAATAAAGCAATACTTGATATATTCATATATTATAAACATATAATGAGACTAATGTAAACATACACATAATATATTAAATAAATAAATAAATATATACATAAAATATTACTATATAAAACAAGTAACTGTAATAGAAGAGTAAATAGCAATATATCTATAATATATATATATATATATATATATATATATATATATATATATATATATATATATTCTCTACATATAGCTAATACCTATACCTATAGCATTAAGTCAGATTTTCATTAAGTATATTTAGCATGTGTATTTGTATACTATTTTATATGATTTAGATATTGTATGTTTCACTTTCAAAGTAAAATAAATAAATAAATCTGCAATAATAGTGGCCCACCTGATGGACAATGATAACTACTATCTATTCCTGAGACAACAGGCAAGACTCATTATGGGTGCTCTAACTGGACATATGCCAATAAGGCATATACTATACAAGATGGGTCTATCTTCGGACACACTGTGCAGACTGTGCGAGGAGAAATCGGAATCCATGGAACACTTGATGTGCAACTGTGATTCATTGGCAAGTATGCGTATGAGTCTACTGGGAACGGCTTATCCAGAGCCAGGGATCTACAGATATCTTAAACCGCTGGATATCATTAAGGTAACGCATAGGATCTATGAAATGATGTAAAAGCAGGGGGAAGTACAAAAGATCCTGATGGGTCGACGTGCAACGGTTTAGCTGACCCCATATGCGAATATAAGATCTATTCCTGAGGACTGATGTTATACCTCTTTAACCTGTAATTTCACTGTCATATCCCACCCTTCAAACTGAAACACAACTTAGCAGCAAAATAGAACTTAACCAATTTAAAGTTTTAATTATTCACAGACCAAGACTTTGAAATTGAATCACTTTAGTAAAAAAATAAATACAAACGACTCACCACCAATATTCATATCACCGTTTCTCTGCTGTTCCTCAATTGGTGCATCCACATCATCAACTATAATCGTGTCATCTTCTTTGTCCTTCTTCATATCTTCTAGAAAACTAGTGCCCTCCAATACAGAATCGTTAGATATGGTCTCGTCAATTTTCTCACTCATCGACTGATCTGACTTCTCCATATTGTCCTCTAAAACCTTAATACCGAGTATTGGTACTGGTAGTGTTGAAACTGGTATCTCTGACGGTAGGGATATATTTGAACTGGCCATCGGTATTATTGGATTGGGTATAGACTCATTGAGTATCACTTTGGTTGGTGATACTAATGAATTCATCACTGGGTTTGATACTGGGTTGAATGTTTCTATTGGGGAAATCTGCAATAGAGGAGATGAGTTTTCTAGTTCCAAACCATAAAATAAGTATATAACAATACTATTTCAAACAGTACTCTTTGTCCTTTCATTACATACATACATATATACGCCTGTCTCCCATTAGGGTGGCAGAAACAATGGAACGCCAAATTTCGATTCAAACAAACCTCTTTCGCTTCTTCCACATTCATCAATCTTGTCCTTTCATTAGTACATCATATATAGGGTGATAAACTCTATTTGGAAGGAGTCTGTTAGCGATACATGTAGACTAATAGCCCTATTGCTAGAATACACTCTAAGAGGTACTACGGTTAATTTTGGGTGAAAAATTTATGATGATTAATTACCTGACCTGACTATATCCTCGCCATAAACGATAAGAGTTGTCAACTTGGTAGATTTTATTACCCTATGTTTATTTTAAATAAAAAAAATCAATGTTTACGTAACACGTTGTTCGAAGCCCCTCCCGCCCCTGTAAGGCATCGTAACGTTTTAAAAGACCCCCCCACTCTCCACAAATTGCGTTTATATATTTGTATACTTGTATGATCCCATAGAATAAAGTCAAATGAGTCGGTCCATCGCAAAACAAAAGGAATTACAAAGCTTGTCTTTGTAATTCCTAGTGAATTTGCGATGGATGGCTGGATCGCGTGGTGTTCGACCGGCAAGTAGATAGCTAACAATGGAATGGCTATGTCCTTTACTAACAAACCCTCAAGTTTGTTTTTTTCAATGGATGATAATGAAATGGTATTCCCACCTGCGCTATCGGTATACACTGACGTCAACTAGGTCAATTTGACATAGGGAAGTCGATGTTATGACGACGACGAGGAGTCACTCACCCCGGTGGAGAGTATCGGTCGGTCGGGCGCGGCGCTGCACACGTCTGCGAGCGCCTGCAGCTGGCTGGTGTGCACGGTGGGGATGTTGGCCGTGCTGGTCGTGCAGGTGCTGCTCGTGCCCGTCACCAGCGACATGCACGTGTTCACCGACGGCATGATCGGGATAATCGGCACCGGCGGCACTGGATCGCGTGTGTACATACATTTGTTTATACAAGGTCATATCAGTCATGGTTTTTATGTCACAGTGGTTGTTTTTTAATGTGTGATAATGGAATTATAATCTCGCCTGCGCTATCTGTATACGTTAACGGGGCACCAGCGAGTGTTAATAGATGAAGATGAAAGCAGAGGGCCTACCATGAAATGTTTTCCGAAATGTCTGAGCCAAACGAAACAGAAATTTCATGTTAAAATTATATAATACATGCCGTTTGGAAATATTAAAATTGTTAAAATATTATTCCTTTGGACTTTTATGATAGGATGTATGACGAAAGAAATGTTAAACTCCATTCATTGGTCCGATTTTGATACAAACAAAAACACGAAATTGAGTCCGAAATTTCGGTATTTCATTTCATGGTAGACCCGCAGGTCAGTTGGCCCATGGTAACGAATTCAACAAGGATTAAGCGACCAGTCGATAAGTGGACCAGATAGGATATATTTCATATAAGCAGGCCTACTTTTGAATTTAATATCAATATTAATCCAATTTAAAGTCAATGATGATTTCGTACTGCACTCATCAAATAACCATTAGGTATTAAGTTAAAATTGGGATCAATTTACAATTGTATTGGCAAGTTGCACTAATATGCATCTATCAGAACATAATGGAACTATTATGTAACTAGTATTTAATTTTAAAGTGTTAAATTTAAAAAAATTTAAAAGTTGAAATACCAAAATCAATCTATTGGAATTTATTTCAAGAGTAATCACACAGGTCGACTTCCACGCAGTTCCCAAGCAATGGAGCTTTGAAGAGGTTTGAGACATTAGTAACAATCTAATATTGTCGTCGGGATAAAACTGACTTATGTAACGGTCGTACAAAACTCGACATTGTTACTGTTACCAAACAATCGTGCTAGTATAGATGTGTTTAGGTTCACTCAAAAAGGGTGAGATATAAACAGTGAATTTACAAAGCATTGAGGTATAACAATTTAGTCCTCAGCAATGGCAATAGATAAAGGGCACCATACACATAATTCAGTATAATCTACTTTGTCTATGGTACTATATACATCTAAATGGCTTGCAAAAATAAATTTTCAAGTTGTGCAAAGTGGGCCGTCAGCTTGTTTGCCGTTCTAAGATGTATAAAAAAAATACATTTATTGGTTAATATTTTTTACTAAGTGCATGATAAGCTTGTTTCCTTATTTCAAGTTGTATAAAAAATTTAGAACTAATTAGTTTAAGCCAACTATGAACAAAATCAATAACCAACCAGTCCCAATTACATTTCAACCGTAAAACAGTTGTGTTTGCATAGCTGTGAATTTACAGAGGAATAATACCTGAGTCCTCAGGAATGTCAACGCATGGGGAGTATCATGAGCGAAACAGTATTATACTCTTGTTATGTCCATGGTACTGCTCATGTCTATAGGCGACGGTTACCACTTTCCATCAGGTGGGCCGTCAGCTTGTTTGCCTTTCTAAGTTATAAAAAAAAAAATCATACTGAGTCAAGATATGTATATATTATGATAGTTTTTCATAACTCATTCAGTTATGTGCTATCAATTTACTTGTTTCTAGAAAGATGCAAAATAAGAATTCATAATTACCTGTGACTGAAGGTTGCGCTTTTATAATTGGCCCCTGGGCAGTTTTTGGTATTGAAAACTCTGGTAACCATTCGTTAATAGCGTGCCTGCAAATTAAAATCGTTAATTAATATTTCTATTGCTCCTTCTTCCATCCATCTCATTTCAGCTATTACCTTTTATTGATGTGTTCATATGGCCTTAAGCTTGGTAGTGAGGAGTAAGATTTTTTTGTTCTAACTTAGATTTAAGCATTTTTTAATAGTAGTTTATCTCTTTTACTTACTTATAACATTGTATATTGTCTGCTTAATTATTGTGAGCATATTGTTGGTGTGTCTTTTATAAATAAATAAATTACAAGGTAGAAGGGACAAATTAGCCAAAACGAAAACAACTGATTCAGATGAATGGCCTGAATCAGATGGCAGAATATTATCCAACCATTTACAATACAACACAGCCATATAATTAACAATTCTCAGTTTCGACGCCGCGCAATGTATTTGAAATTTTATGATCCACACGATGCGTGATACGTAGGTATTGGCGCGGTCGTTGTCATCTCTTTGTAGTTTTCGTACGCTTGGATATAAAAAATAATTTTCCAAATCGGTTTATAAATGACGGAGTTACGAGTTAACAAATATAAAAAAAAAGAAATAGAATTAAGAACTCCATTCTCTTTTTAAATCGGTCGGAATTTGGTTCATAAAAGGCAAAGATACACAATATATACTAATTGTTAGTGGCGGACTTAAATGTCTAACTAAACAATAACACCCGAATATATTTTTTGTCTCAGTTACAGCAATCAAAGTATCTAATTTACCTGATCAATACATTATGTACTTGCAAATTATGTGCGCTAATAAATAAAATAAAATAAAATAAAATTGAAAGGGATGCTAAACAAAAGTGAATTATCTTCCATCTCTTTTATATTTACCGGTGCTGATTTCCAAAGTCAAAAGTGTAATTATACCGAAAAAGCTCGACTAGTTTCGGGATCAATTCGTGATCCTTAGTCACGAATGACTGTGATGTGAGCACGAGCCTAAGAATCACAAATCTATTCCGAAACTGGTCGAGCTTCTTCGATCTAATTACACGTAAGTTAAACTTTTAACAATACAGTTAATAGTATTAAATATGTATGTATTTTGTATCTATTAGTTTTTATTACCTGAGCGCCTGCCGATGATGGTAGACGTGTTTGCCGAGCGTCAACGGCGCCTCGTCATCGCACACGCCCTGTTCGCTCTCTCGCTCTAACTTTATGTCCCATGACACCGCTTCCACTGTTATAACATAATTAATATAATGTAAAATTCGATGGAAAAAGGACTTCAATAGTAGTATTAGTACCCATAGTACTAAAAACAGATAAGTATGAGTTTAGCACGGGTGTCAACATTTATGAATCATTAAAATCAGTATATGACCAACGAAGATGTTGCACATAAAAAGTTATAATTAAACTGAGAGTGTCTTACTTCATAACAGCTTGTAATTAAAATAATGTTTTACAATACAGATATATTGAGAAATTGATCCTTTTTTTTTAAATTGAATTAAAACAATTATATTAAGGAAACTTGATCATCTAGTTATTTTTATAAGTCGATTTATAAATTACCTTATTTATTATGAAAAAAAAAAAAACAATTTAATGAAAGGGTAATATATATACAAAATCCATATGGACTTAAACATACTGTGCGCGGGCGCATCCAAGCTGCAGCTGGCCCAGTGTGCGAGCGTCCATATGGGGATCATGTTGGCGTTGTACTCGCAGTTAGGGTTCGTTAGCACGCCGCGCAGCAACGGGATCAATTCCGGCGATCGACCGCAGTATGGGCCTGGCGACAATTTTATAGCAGTTTATTATAATATATTAAAGCGGAAGGGTTTGTTTGTTTGTTTAAACGCGCTAATCACTAGAACCACCAGTCAGTACTGAGAAATTCTTTCTGCATTTGATAGCTCATTTTTGAGAAAGATAGGCCAATGAATAGGTCAATATCATGATATGATCACAGGCGTGGCCGCGGAATACAACCTGTCACATACACAAGAGAAGACTTTATTATTATTTATTCCTTAAGTTACACTAATATTTAATTATTTTTTTTTTGTTAACACTAGGCTCCGAGCAGCGATTAAATAATTTTCCTGAAGATGCCTCATTTAAAAATGAAACACGAGATGCAAGACGTGCGTGGACGAAACGTCAGTCGGAGATTGAGGGCTAATATGGTAGAACTTCTGATAGTAATGATGGTTGGTCAATCTTTGAATGTTGGCAGTCCCACAAATTAATAATTTTCAGTAACCAGTTGTCAATGTCTTGATCGAGACAATATCTTTTGAGGATTGGTTAAAATTCAACTCAATTGCATACCCAAAAAGATTCTTTTCTGGTCGTAATCGTTGGCGTGTAGATTGTCCCAGATGACGGGCGGCCGCCGCAGTACTTGTGTTATCTCCTCTATACATTCCGTTGTCAGAGTTTTCGATATAACTTTTGGACCTATAACAGTAACAGTTCAAGAAAACAATTATTACTATTATTATTTCAGCCGTTAACTGTCCACTGCTGGACATAAGCCTTCCCCATAACGGGAGATTTGCTAGTAGTTGCCACGCTTAGCAGGCGGGATGGCAACCGCAGTTAAGCTTTTAGAGATGTTTGAAGAGGGATACCGCTGTCCATCCCTCGCCCTCCCTTAGTCGCCTCTTACGACACCCACGGAAAAGGGGTGGCCCATTCTGTGCCGGGTTACACACGGCGACAATAAAACAATAAGTTACCTAAAATACAGTTGAACATGTGTAATGTGTGTGAATAGATAAACTAAAAAAAATACCTATTTTAAAGATTCTTTCACCTATTGAAAGCCACGTTATCAACAAGTAACATATTTTAGAAAAATCTATACGAAGCCGGGGCGGATTGCTTAACTTAAAACTTCTTTCGTTCAGATTTGAAATTTCCGATAAACATTCATTATAGAAAAGTTGATAGATTATTTGATAAATTTAAGATTTAATATTAAAAAAAAAATAACTACATAGGTAAATTTCGATTAAATTTGTATGGTTCAATTATGAAAGTAAACCTATTTACATGAAAAAAATATGAATTATAAAAAACGTTATAAAACAAAGATACTGTTTATGGAAGTTGGTTAAAAATGGCAGGCACGCTATTAGCGCGTACCGTTTCGTCACAAAATGACGGTTGTGACGTCATCAAGCCACTGACTCATCCATGGAAAACTTAACGTCCAAGTTCGTTAACATTTATTACATACGTAATATGTTTGCATTGTTGCCGAAACACTACCGCGATGTTTCTATGGTCTTGTTGTTTATATCTTAATAATAGCGGCCGTTTCCTCTTTAAAGATTACATATTTTTACACACCTTTAGAGGAACTTTGAAATATTAATTAAAATGGAAATTATGCTTTTTTGAATAAATTCAATTTACAACATATCACAATTTTCTTTTTGTTTACTGTTACAAAGAATTTACATTCCGAAATGGGCGGTAGATTATACCGCCCTATTCGGAATGTAAATTCAGCATAAGAAGCGCATTTTCTTATGCTGAATTTACATTCAAGAAACAATAAAAAAAAAATTATATATACTTTTATTTTCAAAAACTTTGCATCTAGGCAAGAGATTGTGACAATTCATTAGAAGCTAATGGATCATAGACAAAATTTCACGCAATATTACCTATTTTATTATGACCTGATTAGAACTTAGATTGAGCATTGTCTTTGGCCGGACTTAAAAGCGTCTGAGTATGCCATTTCATTATCATCATCATTTTAGCCTTTAACTGTCCACTGCTGAACATAAGCCTTTTCCTTGGGGGCTTTTACCAATAGTCGCCACGCTTGGCAGACGAATTGGCAACTGCAGTTAGCCATTTTTTTCTAAATTCATTATTGCAGGCCACACAGCCGTTAAATATGCCTATGATGAATTTGAATTAAATTTGATACACAGATATATTATATCCAAATTTAAAACATATATATATATATATATATATATATATATATATATATATATATATATATATATATATATATATATATATATATATATATATATATATATATATATATATATATGTAAAATAAAATAATTTATATTATAAAAAGAAGAAGGCATAATACCTGTCCACATAATGTCAATCTGCTGCGAGAGCTTAGTGCCGAGGGTGTTGAGGTATTCGGAGCTGTTGACAGTGGGCACGGCCCGCGTGGAGCAGTACTGTGTCGGGCACAGCAGAAACCGCGGGCAGCCCAGGTGCTGGTGGATCTCATTGGTCACAGACACCTGCAAACATAAATGTGTTTATTGCAGTGAAGGACTATTTGTTAGTGACAGTTAATAAATGTATAGATATAGATTTACAAATAAATAAAGGCAGACAATCTGACAGTCCACCTATCGAGAAATAGTTATTGTTACCCATGATTATACTTCCAATGTGAGAAAGGTTGCAGGGCTTTAATTTTTTTTTTATTGTTATTTGTTATTGTCAGTTAAACCTATATAGGTAAGTGAAACCAGTTGGTTACACTTGACAGTTAACAAGCAAAACAACTAAGAATAAAAATATTTTTGTGTCAATTAGTTATTAGTTTATTTTTATTTTAGATGAAGTTTCCTTAAAAAGACATGCCAAGATTTAAATATGCCATTGTCAATGTACAAAGTCATATCTATTTTTTTTAATGGTTGATAATGGAATAGTAGTATGCCTGCGTTATACCTATCAGTTGGTGGAGTAACGGGGCACCAGTAAGAGATGATAGGTAAGGAGGAAATCCCATACTGATGAATTAATAAAGATTTAACCAAATGGTTTTCAAGGGGAACCACGCGGAAGTCACCCTCCGCGTGATGGATGTATGAGTATATTGCTAGCAATGTTTGCTAGTTCCTATCACTACCACTTTCTTTACCCTCCAGTTATATCTATTAAACTATCTCCACATTACTTAGAGAGACTTACTTGTGCATGAGCAAAACTTTGGAATATCTGTTTGTCAGCCTCACTCATCTCGGGCTCGATATCATCAAATAGCAGAGCAAAGCATGTGCAGCCGAACTGAGAAACCTGTTGACAATATTAGGAACTTTATTCATATATCTTTTTTACAAAAAATGAAAAAAAAAGAAATTAAACTACTTAAAATGGCAAACAAGCTGACTATCTGATGGAAAACAATGCCTATAGACATTAACAGCACCATGAATAACACAGAATATATTATAACACTTGTAGTACCTTTAATGTGTTACCATTCCTGAGGACTAAGATGGTTTGCCTCCATATACTGTAGTTCCGCTACCACATTGTACTATTCAAAACAAAGTACTAACTTGCAGGCACAGCTACTTGGCAACAGAAATATTGAGTAGAATGACTGAATGAATGAATGGGTAAAAATTATGACAACAGACACTTAAAAAAGAGTGGTAAATATTGTTTTAATTGAAAGCAGCAAAATTTCTAGATCCAATACTGTGCTAAATAATAATTAATAAAAACTAGTGATCTGAAGCAAACAACTTTTGCACAAAGTCTCCCTCTGGTAAAATATAGATTTGTAGGACGTCTCAGCATCTATAAATAAGGGTGTTTGAGTATAAACTAACAAATTAAAATATACGCACTTGTTCCAATTTTCTCTTTAAAGTGGTGATTTCCTTCTGACTGCTATATGTTATATCGAGACCCGGCGACAGTGCGTAACAGAATATAATGCCCTGCGATTTGGCAGCAGAGATGAGAGATGTCAAATGCTCTGCTTCCTCCACAGTGTATAGTTCCCGCCAATACGCGCGATGTTTGTAATCGTCCTTTGGAGCATATACATACATGTCCATACCCCATTTTTTCAATCTAAAAATTGTTAATTAATCTTATTACATACAAAAGAAACATGCAATAAACAGCATAGCACTGTTAGGTGTTTCTTACTTGTGAAGAACAATTATCAAACAACTTCAAAAAGTAGGAGGTTCTCAATTCGGTTATTTTTATTTGTTAAATCATAAGTATGTTAATTTTTAACCAATTTAGAAAATTCTTTATTTATCACAATGGATATACTTACAGAAGTGACCGAAGAAATTTTATCAAAATTTATTCAGTAGTTTAATTTTTTAAATCAAAATAAGTGGTTTTGTCACAAATTGATTTGAACTTGTGGGAAACAATCTTTAATTATTTTTTCTTTCGATTTTTCAGTATAATTTAATATTTATTTAAATAATAAACAACCAATTGAAAGTTATTTAAAAAAGTGCTTTTCATTTGTTGTTTATTAATAGAACAAATCAGGGACAATGCTCTTGATTCATAAGTGCTGTTTCTAGAATTTTTTTTTTATTGGTAGTTTAGTAAATATGTAGAAAGTATTATGATACTAATCACAAAGATCTAGCTACTAATATACTACTTCAAATTAATCATCCTGAAATAATATTATTAATAATTTATTTTGAAGTAGTTTTGATTCAAATTCATTATAAATTTGGTTCATACTGGTCTTAAAATTTACTTTGTGTATATAAAGTTACACTGTAACATGAATTTGAAATTATAATTTTAGAAAATGCTTTAAAGAATGGTGCCACAGAACTGACTCCATTACTACATTTATACTTTTACACATTGTCAAAGATACACTGTCCATAATTTATTGTGGACATATACATGAAACTATATACCATGACAACAATGAGGTAATCGGAAGCTTTGATCAATAATACAAGTAGATTTTGTTTTACAAAATTAAAACTAAACTGACCTATTTTTGAATAAATTTATATGCAACTAATCTGAAAGATATGGGGGGAAGGGATTGTTAGTAATGGGGAAGTTAGTCCCTATTGCTATCAATATATCCTATCGGGTCGACCTCCATGTGGTTCCCCCTGGAAACTATCGTGACTAATTTATCATTGAATTAGTCATGATGGGTTAATTGACCTGCCATTTCATCCTCACCTATCATCCATCACTGGTGCCTCGCTAATGTATACCGATAGCATAAGTGGGGTTACTATTATATTATCATCCATTAAAAAAAATCTGAAAGATATAATTATTTTACCCTTTCAGATAAAATAAAAATTTCCAAATCGTTTTAATAATAACTAAGTTCCATAGTATTAAATGTAAAAGTATAACTGAATTGAGAACTTATTCCTCTTTTTAAAGTTGCTTAACAGCTAATAAAAAAAAAGTAAATAAATAAAAAGTAATCCTTCAACTATGAAAATTTATTCTAAAATTTAGAAACAGATTCCTTATGTTGGATGGAAACAAAATTATTTTACTGTGGGGCAATTCCATTAACTAGATACAAGAATTGATGAGGTTATCGCATATCTATAATATGACTATGTATCTATTTGAATAAATATATTCTATGTGTATATATATATATATACACACATATATATATTGAAGAGGTTTTATTCTAGTTATAAAATATTAAAATAGTATTAGAAATATTGTATAAATGCACTTAGCATGTGATTGTTCTGAAAAAAAAAAATCATATAAATCTGTTTTTAAAAGTGTAAAGAGACATTTGACATTTAGATATAAATTCTAAAAAAAAAATCACTCACTTTTGAAATAAATCTTTCCTTTGTTCAGTGGTCCACGGTCGTCCGTAAAAGCCTGCAATAGACGAGCTTAGGTCATTCACTTGCTAACAAACTTAGCTTTTATAGATAGATACAGGTGTGTATAAAAGATCTTGTAAGAACAAACAAAACTATCTAGATAATTTCCACAACTCCATATTACCTTCAACAACGCCACAGATGAAATCCTTTCGGTTGGAACTCGGTTCATCAGGTGAACTTTCAGTCATTTTAAGGAGTAATTCAATAATTTAGTACAGCAACTAATAACTGTTTGTGACTAAAAAACTTCCAATATCCGTGTGTTAGTATGCTATTTGCCTTGTGACGAGTAAATACAATCTGAGCGAAAGTATATTATAAGAATATTAGGGATCCAAAATTTGTAATGCCGGTACCGTTTCGGGTAATAAATTAATGAAATAAGCGGTACAGTCGCGAGATGGAAATATTACGGAGAAATCATGATGTGATGTGTCAAACTCTGAAAGGTATTTTCTATGTATGCATATAGCGTTTCGTTTTATCTACGTCAAAAGAATTAAACTGCGTAAATAATATGGTTTGTAAGGAGTATTGACATTTAAATATTTAAAAGCTATCTACTATGAATAAACAACTTTATAATATAAATATCAACATTTTACACTGTATTAATACATTTTCTATTACCGGTCATATTAAAATATCTAATTTTCCTTTTTTTCTCAAGTATTTGAATTTAAGCAAAGCAAAGGAATACATTTTTAATGCCTTGGATACTTAATGCTTGCTATCCCGTTATTGTATGATGCGGCAGTCATTTTGGCAATATTTATTATAAAGGAACTGTATCGAACGAAATTTTTGGAGCTGAATTCGATCTAATAATATTTATGACTAAAACTATTTATATTATAAAGTTTAATTCCTCAGAGTATATTTTAATAATTCATTTAATTTTCTATTATATTAATTATCTTTTATTCACTCGAAATAAAAAAAAGCACGAAATAAAGCAAACCCACATAATTAATAGTGATAGATGATCTAATTATTTATTATAAATAAGAGACGAGAAGGGGTTTTTCGAATTACTTTAATGTTGTTTACCACAAATAACCTTTACAGTTGCATCGAACACTGAGATACAGTAAATACTTATACCACAAAACCAATTTACTCCTGCTTATAACTGTATTATATTGTTAATACCACCTCTGTAGAGTAATTAAGAAACTAAAATTACTATTATAAATTAATTTCGTCTTTTGTCGCTTTTGCAAATGGCATATTTGTCAGAAAAAAGAACTGTATTTAAAACCTATATAATTGTGAAATCGTGCTATTAATATTTTTTTTTTACATTTAGCAATCATTCGCGAAGTATTCATGCGATTTTCGCTGCTATAGGGAATTGGTCAATCTTGTCTGCTTTTTCAGCTCAACCGATATCGTACAATTCATAGATGGCGCTCCAATATCCATACACAATACACACGCATACAGTATACACTTTTGTTAAAAATATGCGAAAAAATAAGGTTTTTTTAACTGTTAGGGAGACAAATGAGCAGACAATTCACCTGATGGAAAGCGGCTACCATCGCCTATAAACACCTGCAACACGAAAAGAGTTGCTTGTGCGTTGCCGGCCTTTTACCATAAATGTTTATAGATACGTTTTTTGTAATTCCCCATATTATATTGTAAAGAAAAGATCCGGGAGGAATGGGAGAAGGGATTGTTAGTAATGAGGATCTGATAACCCCATTGCTAACTATATACCCTATCAGGTCAACCTCCACGCGTCTCCCCCTGGAAACCTTCTCGATTAATTCTTTTTGAATTCGTCATCAGGTCATATAATTCCCTGGAACATTCCTCATTGTACAGCAGATAGAAAATGTATAAAGAGGCAATATCCCGCATGAAACTCAAGGAATCTAAACCGTCTGTTAGCATGGGATCGTCGATAATCCGAACCGCTTGACGCTGTATAGAGTCAAGTGGAAGGAGTTGATATTGGGGTTCTCCTGCCCAAAGATGTGAGTAGTCCTTATGTGGACGAATTTGGGTTTTGTAAAGCAGGGATTTACGCTAAGTAGTGAAATATTCTTTTGCCTTTTTCAGACCTCAAGTTTTTTTCGACAAATTATGAAATACTCGTACCTATCAATGAAAATTTCGAAAGTCATTATTTATTTTATATTTCAATAATTTTTTTTTTTTTGCATAATGCGTAGGCCTAAGTCTTAGGCATATTCTTAGCGCATAAGATAATGCATATGCAATATTTCTTATGTAAATTATTTGGCAAATTAATGTATTAGGAATTAATATTCACTTTAAAATGTAATGTTAAAAATTTTAGGCTTTTACTTTTTTTATACAACTTGTTATTAGCAAACAAGCTGACGGCTCACCTGATGGAAAGTGCTAACCTTCGCATATAGACATGAACAATACCTTGGACATAACAGGATATACTGTATCACCTATGATATCCCTCAATGTTGCCATTTCTGAGGACTAAAGTGTTTTGCCTCTGTACTCTATAATTTCATTGTCATATCCCATCCTTCAAATTGAAATACAGCCATGCAAACATAACTGCTTCACACCAGATACTGGTATTTTAATTAGAAAGAATTATATTTACCTGTTAGAAATCCGGCCCGGCTTCGCAGAGACGGATAGGCTTTTAGAAAATAAAATATAACCTATGGTACTTGTTGATAATGTAACTTTCTATCGGTGAAACAATATTTAAAATCGGTTACAGAACTGATCGGTTATTTTATAGCATTTTATATGTAATTCTTTAGATTGATATATTTTTTATTTATATTCGGATTGAAATAAAACAAACATTAAATGTTAAAGGTTTCTTCAGGGTCGGCAACGCGCGTATAATACTCCTACTGGAGGGAAAGGGATTGTTAGTGATGGAGACTGAGAATCCCATTGCTAGCAATATACCCAACCAGGTCGACTTTCTCGTGGTTCCCCCTGGAAACTATCATGGTTAATTCCTGATGAATTCATCATGATGGGCTAACTGGCCTGTTTTCATTCTCATCTATCACCCTTCACTGGTGCTCCGCC
Source organism: Galleria mellonella (assembly GCF_026898425.1). Lineage (NCBI taxonomy): Eukaryota > Metazoa > Arthropoda > Insecta > Lepidoptera > Pyralidae > Galleria > Galleria mellonella. The sequence continues at coordinate 3,584,799 of NW_026442082.1, read as the reverse complement.
GGCGTATTCCGTTAGCGCAAGCGGGGTTACGATTCCATTTTCACCCATCAAAAAATACCCCTAGTATTATAGGCGTTCATAGGCTACGTTAACCGCTTACCATCAGACGGGCCGTATGCTTGTTTACCATCTCAATGTTATAAAAACACTAAATGTTAAGTGAAGCAAACCGCAACGCATTAGTGATTTCTGCATTCATATCGGTAAAGCCGTTTCTGAGATTAGCGTGCACAAACGTACAGACAAACAGACAAAAATTCCAAAAATCATTGTTTTGGGTTCTATTGCGTTCATAAAGCCCGTCTACACTAATTTTTCTTATATAACTTCCATGCATAGACAGCGAGCAATTACGAAGTTATTATATGTATTGACTTTACAATATTAATTAGCTAATTTATTAATAAACGCGGGAAATACTAAATGAAACGAATCTATAACAATCTGTTTTTACTATATTTCACTTAAAAATCTATTACAATTTTACATACATATAGGTACATCAATGTGCCTTATTATCTAATAATACTGTTCAATTTGTAAGTAAATACAGGGTACAGATCATGCAGTTAATTTTACATTTTTAGCGCACGATTTCCTTTAGCACAATTCTCTGACATTGGATGTAAACTTACTATAAATAGCTATAAGTACTTAGTACTTTTTCTTTTTATGGATGGTAATGGAGTGGTAACTCCGCCTGCGCTAACGGTATACGCTGGCGGGCACCAGTGTGAGATGATAGGTGAGAATGAAAAGGCAGGCCAGTTAGCCCATCATGATGAATTCATCTGGAATTCAGCACGATGGTTCCCAGTAGAGACCACGTGGAGGTCGACCTGGTTGAGCATATGAACTGGTAATCTAGCAATGGAACTGGTAATCTGCATTACTAACAATCCCATCCCCCAGAACTTAGTACTTAGATAAATACTAAGTAGGTAAGTACTTAGGTAGACCGGCAGCACATCTGCAATGCTTTTGGTGTTGCGAGTAATCATGGGCGGCGGTAGTCACCTACCATCAGGTGAGCCGCATGCTCGTTTGCCCCCTGTGTTGTAAAAAAACCACAGATAACATAATATTATATTAGTAGTACCTACTATCGAAAGAGCCTTTCAAATGTTTCTTTTTTAAGTACTTAGACGGACTTCAGTCTGCTAAGAAAAAAACTGAACCGTATTAAAATTCGTAAATGCATTAGACATCATATTAGTATTATACTATTTGTGTGGTTAAACCTACTTTTTGGAATTTTAACCATATAAATAACGATTATGAATTAATCTTTTGCAATTACTTAGCTACAATTCTGTGTAGTGTAGTGTTGTGGATGATCATGGGCGGCGGTAGTCACTTGCCACCAGGTGAGCCGCATGCTAATTTGCCCCCTGTGTTTTAAGAAAAAGCTACAATTCTGCTCTTTCATCATCATCATCATCATACCAGCCGTTAACTGTCCACTGTTGAATATAAGGCTCCACCAAAAAGGAGGTTTTGACCAGGAGTTGCCACGCTTGGCAGACGGGTTTGCAACCGCAGTTAGGATTTGATGAAGAGAGATGCTGCTACCTATCTCTCGACCATAAGTTCTATAAGTCGCCTCTTACTACACCCACGGGAAAAGATTCTGTGCTAAGGTCAGATTCTGCTCTTTGCAAAAGTTTAATTACTTGAAATAAAAATGGAAATACAATTTTTATAGGTTACCGAAATTGGGTTTAAATTAATTAAAAAAATCTAAATATGAACGGCATAAAAAAATCATTCCAAATATGGCCCCAATATAATATAAGGTCCCCCATCACATGGCACCTCTCATGTGTTACCACTTCTTCAGATTAATGTGAATCTAATTTTTTTTTTACAAAATTTTTAACAATTAAGCTTTCTATTTAAGTTCTGATCAAGCAACTACATATACTGTTACGCACGTACCTACTTACAAATGCTTGATTCTGGCTCATACATCCATATACAAATTGCTTATAACTCGTGTAGGAGTGACTAGATCATCGCAAGACGTGATAAATGTTATCTATCTAACACGTTGACTTAAATATATTTACAAATGAACAACAAACAGTATACTTATAATAATACACTTTGAAACTTTCAAATGCATAATCTCACTTCCCCCGCAGTATTTAGGAATAGCGATCCGGTCCAACTTCGCATAGTTTATTAATTATCTAAAGTAATATATAATCTATATTTTTCACAAATAATGTAGCTTCTGCACGTGAAAGATTATTTTAAATTCGGTTGAGTAGTTTTGGAGATGATCCATTAGAAACAAACAATCTAATACTCGCGGTTTTTACTGGAATCCATCAAAATTGATACAAAATTAATTGTCAATCACATGACAAAATTTGTCTTTACCCGACTATACTTTAAAAGTATTCAAAATTTATTAAGTTATTACGTAATTAATATACTTATGTATAAAAAAAAATTGCACGGAGAAAAGGAAGGAGCCTTTTGAAATGCATATGAATATTCAAAGTGCATTATTTTTACATAACTAAATAATAACTAACATAAGTACTATATTTACAATTATAATATAATATTTTAGTGATTTCTACGATCAGGAGAGTTATGTACCGTCATCTAAGTATTATCAGGTACAATTCAATCAAGTTTCGTATGTCTTGTCGCAGATAGATTTTAATTGTGAGACACGTCTTCTACGGTCTTACTACAAAAATAATATAAACCATTGCCTATCTAAACAGCGTTTAATAAAACTCTAAGTGGTTAAACATTATTTAGTCGGTACAATATACTTATTTATAATAAAATTTATTAGATAAAATACCTTTTATTTTTAGGGACGACAGATTTTCTTTTGTTTTGGTATAAAACGATGTTAGACACCATTTTGTACAACAAAGTCGTCTAATCATGTTTTTAATACCTGTTTATTGTAAGTTTAACTTTTTTGTGGTAAGACCGCTCTATTAATTAGTTTTTAGGCCCTCTCACCTTTTACGTACTTAACTACTTAAGTTCTTGTTCCGTAAGGACACATGTCCTTACGGAACAAGGACACTGTCACAATGATATTTAAATCATCTAAGAAGAAAATATAAAGTAGTTATTTCAATGTGCACAAAATTGGTAAGAAAATAAGAACAATTGAAAAAATAATTAGTATTATAATTTAAGATTGTGTTCCACAAATAAAAAAAACTAATTCAATCAGCAGTTATTTTGGTTTAAAAACTAAACTACCGATACAGTTTTGATAAAATATCAATAATTCTCCATATCGTTTTATAACTAATACATTTACGAGGTAACAAACATAAAAAAAAATATACCCGAATTGGCAACCTCCATTTTGAAGTCAGTTGAAAATCAATGGAAAATAAACCAAAATAGGATAACGTAGTTAGAGGACCTGACATTTGGTATGATTGTATGACATTTATAAAACAAATCTCTTCTGCTATTAAAATTGCAGTCTCTTACCTAAATATGTGGCAGTAACTCCAAGAGCGACTATGAAACCATAATATACTTACGTGTACACACAAAGAATTTAGCGCAAATGTTTTATCAAACAATTTGACAATTGATCATACGTATTGAACACGAATCTGCAGGCTGTTCTTCGATCACGAATCAACAGGCTGTTTTGGAACCGAACCAATTATCACATTAGTGATAGATTTTCAACAATTGTGATCCGGTGAACCTTTTCAGCTGTGCTTTCTACATCGAATCCCAAGAAAAGTCGATATCCCCGAAATATAGAAAGAAACATTTTGTAAAATGCTTCCTGGAGACGTCAACAAGATTCGAAACCAAAAAAGTTCATCGGAACTAGACAGAAATCGTTCTAAAATTATCCATCGAATAAACAATGTGATTACAATTTGCACGGCGACTTTCGACGCAATCGAATTGAGATAAGACTTTCTTTTGCTTGAGTTGTGTTTTATAGAACAGGTGTAACTTGGTCAAAACGTCAATATAATCTAGATAAATTATCACCTAAATAATCACAGGGACGAGAGAGAACGATTGTTATTATTAGGGACCATTAGCCCTATTGCTAGCAATATACTCTGTCAAGTAGACCACCTCGTAGTTCGCCATGGAAACCATCGTAGTTGATTCTTAAATTTGTCACGATGGGCCAGCTGGCCTAAGTTCATCCTCACCTCTATTCACTCACTGGTGCTCCACAAGTGTATACCAAATGCGCAGGCGAGGTTGCCATTCCAAAATCATCCATTCAAAAAATGATGGCGGTGGGGAGGAAGGGAGCGGTAGTTGTGAGGACTATAAATTCCATTGCTAGCAATAAGTATATCTTATCAGATCGACCTTCACTCGACCCACTTGGCAATCATTATGGTTAATTTCCTGGTCATCACGATGTACCAGCCTGCCAGAGTATACTGATAGAACAGGTATGGAAACCATTCCATTTTTAATCATTTAAAAATTATCGCGTTAATCACATTCTCTTATGAACGTCATCGTATAAACGTCAAATTGAGGGTAAGTTAACGTCCCTTACACGTCTATTCCATGTGATTTTAATTTAATCCCGAATCGACTGCGTCAAATTCAATCCGTTGATAACAAAGTCCAGCCTCACTCAATACACTTATAACACAAGTAATCTGTTACACATTACTCGCAAATACATTAGTTCTTAATACAACTAGGTACAGTAAAAGCTCTTTATTCGCGGGGTATACATTCTGTAAATACAGTACAGTAACCGTGAATATAGACAGCCGAAGCATTTATACAATGGCGTTAGCATTTGACAACATACTTTAGGCGTAGCTGTAATAAAGTCTGTTTTACTTTTTTATTTATTCCATTTGCCGACGCGTTTACAAAGGATACATAATCCTTTTTAATAATATGTACCGATTAGATCCACGAATATAGAAATCTTTAGCCGCGAATATAGGAATTGGGTCGCAATTTTTTTATCCGCGAATAGTGAAAACACGAATAAAGGAAGCGTGAATAAGAAGCTTTTACTGTACCTATAATGACAGTAGCACTAAGTTGACTGTAGAAAAGTGAAAATTGTTTTTGTACAAGTATAAACTGAACCGTCACTTGGTATATGTACCTATAGGTTTACATCTTAGATCATATAAATAGAGTGTCTCCATACAAATGCTTCGAGAAAAACGGTTCAACTTTTTCATACAATTTTGCTTGATAAATAGATATGAGTGTTTCCTTTAAAATTACTATGTATATTGATTTTGTTTTATAATTTTTGCATCATGAAAAAACTCATTTTATTTATTAAATAATTAAATATAGACACGTCAAGATACATTATGTGCGTAAATATATAGAACATTCGTAAAGAAACGAGTAAGCTAATTAGTTGACATAAAGTTGACACGTTTTTAAGACTCGATGCTCTATTGCTCTATCTATATATTCTAAGGTTTACATGCAGAGCGCGTGTAGGCTGCAACCCTGCAAATGTCAGCCAAGCATACCGCCTGACATATTGCCGTGAACGCGCATGTGCCGGTTCAGATTGCCGGACTGCGAAAACCTGGTAATGAAAACAAATATTGAAATGGTCTATCTAACTCACGTTAGGTTTTCTTTTTTACCACAAAGGTGGCAAGAAAGCATACAGCCTATGGACGCCTGCAATACTAGGTGTATCACGTGCGCGTGTTTTTTATTGATCGGTGAAAATGGAACGGTAACCTCGCCTGCGCTAACGGAATACGCTGGCGGAGCACCAGTGAAGGGTGATAGATGAGAATGAAAACAGACCAGTTAGCCCATCATGATGAATTCATCAGAAATTAACCATGATAGTTTCCATACAAATAAACTATCCAAATGGGAGACTTTGTACAAAAGTCGTTTACTTGGGCACCTCTGTCCTATTTGTGTTTCTACCGTGAAGCAGTTGTGTTTACATGGCTTTGTTTGGTTTGAAGGGTGGGATATGGCAGTGAATTTTACAGGGTACAGAGAAATATCACCTGAGTCTTCAGGAATCGCAACGCATGGGGGGTATCATGGGCGAAACAGTATACTCTGTTATATTCCATTCGTGTCTCATGTCAGTCCCATGGTACTGCTCATGTCTATAGGCGACGGTTACCACTTTCCATCAGGTGGGTCGTCAGCTTGTTTGCCATTCTAAGTTGTATAAAAAATCTAGACGAAAAATATGTTGGGAAGGACCTATCCGATGATAATACGAGTAGATTTATTTGTGAGGCTCTGATTATCATCTGTCAAGCAACTGCTCATGATGATAAATCGAATGCTGGACTCTGACATAATACACACAAAAGCTTACCTTAATAAACAGAGCTTACACTGATACGGCTTTTCCCCAGAATGTATCCTCAGGTGTTTGGTCAACGTCGAACTGTCCGAGAAAGCTTTTTTGCACGATCTGCATCTGTTCAACAATTTTGTACTATCATCTATTAAATAGACAAGTGGCTTATTTTTTTATAAGAAAAGGGAAGATCAAGAAATAATTATATGGGTCCAATAAAAGAGAAAACTAAGTCATGTCGTATAGGGAAGTCAATAAATAGGGTCAATTAGATTCAATTGGAGTTGGCTTTATTTCAGATAATATTAGATAAGAGAAAGAATAATAAGTTATAAGATTGGGTTCCACAAAATAAAACCGACTTCATGTATAATAAAACCAGTCATTTGATTTAAAAAGTAATCTACTGAACCGATTTTGATAAAATTTCTCTGGGACCAATCTGCAAGTATATGAAAAATTTTCCAATACCAGTAGAGATAAGTAACAAACATAAAAAAAATATAACCCAATTGGAAACCTCTTTCTTTTTGAAGACAGTTTGAAAAAATACAGTCCAAATGAGTTTTGAAAAGAACAAAATTTGAAAAAAAAAATAACTTAAGTAGATATATTGACTGAAATCTAATCATCACACAAACACACAGTAAATTAAGTGAAGCTTAACTGTCTTTTACTCACAAGCATTTTTCGTGATTACCTATATGTATGTAAATATCAAATCAAAGCAATGAACACATACTGGTATGGCCTTTCTCCAGAATGTGTTCTCATGTGAGTAGTTACGCTGGAGCTCTGGCTGAAGCGCCGGTCGCATATGGGGCATCTGTTCAAAAGAAAATTAAAAATTAAAAATAAAAAAAAAAAAAAATATTATATATAATGCTTTTTTTTTGTTTTGTTGCTTTTTTATTTTCATTCTTTTATCTCTTTTACTGTTTATTATATGTAGTTTTTTTTTTAATTATAATTTGTGTGCTGTAAGTAATGTAAATAAATTATCTATCTATCTATCTATATTGTATTATTTTTTTATATAACACTAAAGTGGCAAACAAGCATACGGCCTACCTGATGATAAGCGGTTACCGTAGTCTATGAGTGCCTGCAATACCAGGGATATACACGCGCGCGTTGCCGACCCTGAAGAAACTTCTTTACACCCCTTTTGAAGAACCCCACGCTGTAGTCTCTTGGGATAACCTCAGCGGAGAGCTCATTCCATAACCTAAGTTTTCGTGGGAGAAAACATCTTTGAAACCGCGTTGTACGCGACCACTTAAGCTGTAATATAAGGGTGAACTCCCTGTCGGTGGCGAGCCATAGGAGAAAGTGGCCGTGGGCATCATATTGAACAATTCCTCTGAGCTCAATTGTATTGACTTACATATTTATTATATTAATATGGTATTATATATAATTATTTATATATGTATTGTATTATATGCGATTTATGTATGTATAATTTTTGAAAGTGTATTATTCTATTATATGTTTGTTAATTTATTTTAATATATATTAATGTTGTTGTCTCGCAAAATATTTATTTAATTTATAAATTGTTTTGTTATATCTATGTACCGCCATTTACTCTCTCTCTGTTAAGCGTACCGGTTGACTGATAGAGAATGCCATCAGGCATTAAGTCCTTTAATGTGTACAAAAAAAAAAAAAAATATATATATATATATATATATATATATATATATATATATATATATATATATATAAAATATTAAAATATCACCGCGGTCCACCCGATGGACAGATACTAAAGTATTACAGTAAAAAAAAAAACAAACGTACCGAAAAGGTTTTTGACCCGTATGTGTCCTCACATGAGCAGTCAGATTTGCGGCTTGGGAGAAACTTTTGTTGCAGTCTCCACATCTATAGGGCCGCTCGCCGGAGTGAGTCCGAAGGTGGGTCTTCAGTGTGCTGGGACGGGCGTACGTCTTACCACAAATGCGGCACAGGTTTGGCTTCTGCTCGTCATCTTCTGAACATCCACTTAGAGCTCCTATCTGTTAGTTATGTGGAATTGAATACTTGAATGAAATCGTATTAGCAATAATACTTGGGGTGGAAGGAATTATTACTAGTTTTTTTTTAATGAGTGATAATGTAATGGTAACCTTGCCCGCGCTATCGGTATACACCGACGGGGCACCAGTGAGGGATGATGAGTGAAAATGAAAGAGCAGGCCAGTTAGCCCTTCGTGATAAATACACCTGACATTCAACACGATGGTTTCCAGGGGGGACCACGTGGAGGTCGACCTGGCGACCGCATAACTAATAATCCCTTCCCCCTGTTAGTAATTAGTAGTAGTTATATACCCAGTCAGGTTAACATGGTCCCCTTTGGAAATGATCGTGCTGGATTCCAGGTGTATTCACCGCGATGGATTTTCATTCTCGCCTATCATCCCTCACTGGTGCCGCGCCAGGGTACACCGTTAGCGCAGGCAAAACTACCGTTACATTATCAACCATTAAAAAAATAATACATACATACTATACAAGTACATTAATTAGACTAGCTGTTCTTAAAATAGATGTGTAATTTAGAAATTCACGAATAAAGGATATTTTTTATGAATTTATCTATCCAAATAAAAGCTCGTTCATTTCGTAATTCGAATTTGTAGTCAAGTAGTTACTTGTAGATGTAGTTTGTACTCCCAAGAGTACTCGTAAGCGATTTCAAATTGCAATATATTTTATTTAGTCTATGGTTTCATAAATTATATGATTTCTTAAATATTCGTTTGGTCTTCTTAGTATTTATTATGGGTCTAGGTTTGACCTGAAAATTTAGGAATAACTTATATATTAGAATAGATTATTATTTGAAAAGTTGCCATGCTGAGTACTTATATTTATATACTTATATTGTTGATGGCCAGTATTTATTTTCATCGTTTTTCACTATTAAAATTATAAAATATATTTAAAAAAAAAAGAAATGCTAAGTTTATCTTAGTAAGATGTCATATATGTACTTCGGAGACAATAGATAAGGGGTATGTCAAGATGGACAAGGGAGGACAAAGTTTGCTTCTCACAAACTTTGGTCCTTGCTTATTTTGAAAGAAAAAAAAACAAGATTGTACAATAGTAATAACCCACCTGAACCTTGCCCGATGAACATGTTGTATACCCGTACTCTTGTGGGTGCATCGGCGCTTGATGATTCAGTATCGTGTACCCTCCACCCATGTTCTGGTCCTTCTGAACATCTTGCATATACAGTTTCGATGGGGACCTCTTCACCATCTGACCGGGCGGCTTCTGACACTGATAGTTTTGCTTTTGTTGAAACAGCGCATAATTATTATTTGCTTTCTGTGAGTTCTGAAGTAACGGCTTGAAGGTGGAGGTCGCCGTGATCAGTGGGTCCGATTGGTTAGGAGCTCTGAAGTCGGCTGTGAAGGAGTAAGTGGCTGACGGGTATGTGTTGGGGCTGATGACGTTTTGCGTCTGCGGGTAGACAACGTTCACCGATGGGGTTGCGGTGTTTTGGTTCCACTGTACCTGTAAGTGAACTGATGATGTCTGTACATTCTTTATTTAAATAGACTTCGGGATAATCTCATTACTGCTACCTTCGTCATCATCATCATCATATCAGACTTTAACTGTCCACTGCTGAATATAGGCCTCCTCCATAAGGGGGACTTTGTCAGTAGTTGCCAGGCTTGGCAGGTGGCAGGTGGCAATTGTAGTTAGGCTTTAGGGACGCTGCTACCCATATTTCGACCATTAAGTTCCTTAGTCGCCTCTTACGACACCCACGGGAAAGGAAGGGGTGACCCACCCTATACCAGAATCATACGGCTCTGGGAGGAAAGGGATTGTTAGTAATGATAGATAGATAGATAGATAGATACTCTTTATTGTTTCCTCCAAAAGATTACAATAGTAAACTTATTATAAATATAAATAATTACAAGAAATAATCACAATGAGAAAACAATGGGCGACCTTATCGCTAAGAGCGATCTCTTCCAGGCAACCTTTGGATGGAGAGGAGTAATTATAAACAGTTTGGTGGGAGGCACGATGAAAAATTTTGTTAGTTCTAAATATGGGAGATGTGATACATATAATAATATAAATATTATCCCTACTCATTATTATATTTATATACATACACCTACACACACATATACATATATATACATACACATACACATACATACATACACACATACATATATATATACATATACATATATATATACATATACATACATATACACATATATACATACCATATACATACCATACACATACAAATACATATACATACATGGACATAAACGCCTACACAAATACATAAAAATATATAAATACTGTTCACGAAAAGTATGCAAGTAATAAGTATGCTAACCAGACATATAAACACATTAAGAAAATGACAACTTGCTCAAATAATAGTTCTTCAGTTTTGCCTTAAAACCAGCCGTACATTTTATATTTCGTAAGGAAACTGGTAAAGCATTCCAAAGCCGTACAGCTTGCACCGTAAATGATTTGTCATAAAAATTAGAGAAATGTACCGGAATCTTCAGCTGAAGGCTCTCAGAAGACCTAAGATTAAAAGAATTGACGGTATGCAAGAATTCAATGGATGGATAATGGAGACTGAGAATCCCTTTGCTAGCAATATACCCAACCAGGTCGACCTCCTCGCGGTTCCCCCTGGAAACTATCATGGTTAATTCCTGATGAATTCATCATGATGGACTAACTGGCCTGTTTTCATTCTCATTTATCACCCCTCACTCCGCCAGCGTACCTCGTTAGTGCAGGCGACCGTTTATGTTAAATTTATGTTGCATATTTTGACATTCACAAAGAGAATCAAAACCTATACTTCCTGTTTACCTAGAATCATGAAATTCGGTAATAAGCAAAGTCATGTAGCAGAAGTAAAGGAAAAAATCCGAAAACCGTAAATTTGTAATTATTTAAAAAAAATTAAACTTGATGATTTTGTACGGAACCCTCGTTGTGCGAATCCGACTCGCACTTGACCGGCTTATTTTTAATATGATTCATAGCTCTTTTCCTGAGGAAGATTATGGCATAATACGAGTACGAGCGAAGTCATAAGACAATATTTTACCAGATCCAGATGGGATCGATATTACAGTGTAAATCTAGTCTTTGTTGTTTCAGAGGAACAAAGATTTCCTATGAGTTTTAACTATTTTTTTTATACCACTGAGGTAGCAAATAAGCATACGGCCCACCTGATGGTAAGCAATTACCGTAGCCTAAGAACGAATCCAATATCATTTTATTGCATTAAACGCGCATTGCCGACGCCAAAAACATTTTTACTCCATTTTTAACCCCATGCTGTAGACTCTTGGGAAAATCTCGACAGGGATTTTTTTTGCCTCTTAACAATACTACCATAGATGTTACAGGACCCGTGTATATTTTGTCTTACCTGTGAACACAGTTGATCCGGTGGGCATCCATGCATGGTCATGTTCATGGAAACGTTGACACTCATTGTGGGGAAGATGGGAGTCCCGCTGTAGTGCTCATAGTACGGGTATCCGCTGCCGGTGTTCACCATCATCTGACGTCATCATCAGTCGGTGAAAATTAATATCTTCGAATCAGCATACAGGGATATTTATTTTTAGCGTAGTTTTATTTTTACAAAATGGTAAATTTTAAAAACTATACTTTTTAATTATTACCCACTACTATGCCCTCGAGACTGTGATATTTTTTTTATACTACTAAGATGACAATCAAGTATACAGCTCGTCTGATGGCAAACGGTCACTGTTTGCTTATGGAAGCCTGCAACACTAGAGGTGTCACAGGCGTGTTTAATTGACCCATTAAGGTGCCAAAAAGTAACAAATAAACTTACTTTTATAATCATAACTGTATCCCGCGGCTTTGACCAGGTGAATAAGTAGGTTTTTTTTATACAACTTAGAATGGCAAACAAGCTGACGGTCCACCTGATGGAAAGTGGTAACCGTCACATATAGACACGAGCAGTACTATGGACATAACAGAGTATACTGTTTCGCCCATGATACCCCCCATGCGTTGCCATTCCTGAGGACTCAGGTGTTAACTCCGCCAAATGTAAATAGAACATTACTATGCATTAAAGTTTAAATGAATAAATAAAGTTATCTATGTGTTAAACTAGGATGTAACTTATCCATGTACCAAACATTCAAATCCGTTTAGTAGATTTTGCGTGAAAAAAATAACAAATATTCATCCATTTAAACATCGTCATAAACTATTGTATGCACTTATAATTACATTATAGAATTATTAAATATTTCCATTCAACAAATCCATCTTATCGTATTTAATAAACGTTTATCTATTATAATTTCAATAATTTTAATTTATTTTTTACTTTAGTAACTTGATCATTAATATTTTTAACTTATAATCAATTTATGTTTCTACCACAAATAAGATACAAGAATATATAAATCCTAAAGCTATAATCAAACCCTTATGCGAATGCCTGAAAGAAAAAAGTAGGTACATTTTTTATATTTGTACAATAGCAAACAAGCTGTCGGCCCACCTGATGGAAAGTGGCAACCGTCGCCTATAGACATGAGCAGTACCATGGACATAACAGAGTATACTGTTTCGCCCATGATACCCCCATGCGTTGCCATTCCTGAGGACTCAGATGTTTTTTTTTATTTTTTTTTCTAGTGGGTGATAATGAAATGATAACCCTACCCGCGCTATCGGTTTACACCGGCAGGGCACCAGTGAAGGATGATAGGTGAAGATGAAGCAGGTCAGTTAGCCCATCGTGACGAATTCAACAAGAATTGTTCACGATGGTTTCCACCACGTGGAGGTCGACCTAATAGGGTATATTGCTAGCAATGGGATTGTCAAACTCCATTGCTAACAATCCCTTTCCCCCCGGACTCAGATGTTATTCCTCTGTACCCAGTAAATTCACGCCATATTTCACCCTTTAAATCATATGACCTATAATATAATATTATAATACGAGTATATATAATATTCTATGTTTGTAAAGAATGAAAAATCAAATTATCTCCGCTAATAAGACTAAGCACACATAAAAAAAAAATCTCTGCGAATTTTGTTCTCTTTACAATTAATTTTCTCGATGGGTTGTACCATGACACAAAAATTTTAATCGAATTACAAAGCATAATGGTCTCAAAATATATTTGCATGAAGGTTTATTTTAGCGACCTGCTACCTATTTGCTAATGCTTTTCAATTTAATTCGATGATACAGATCTACGATGGAATATACTATATATATATACTAAATACTTTTTAATGGTTCTTCCAAAAATAATAATAAAAAGAAATACAAGAAATAAATCACATAGAGAAAAAAGATACAATGGCCGACCTTATCACACACATTATTTTAATGTAACAGGGTTGACACAGAAATTATGTAAGTTAACATAAACATTTGAAGAGGTAACTTTGTTTAAACACCATTACAAATCCCTATACGAGACCCAACATAATATTCCGTGCAATATGGAAGCCTTATTATATCTCAATACTATATTAATTACAATCATTTAGTTCAGTAACTACGCCCTCGGATTTTCCCTACCTATTTCCTATTCAATTTTCCCCTTTGAAACACCCCTTCGATTAGACAGGGATGGCTGTATTAGGTTTAAGGATGTTGAACAAAGATAGGTATTGTAATGGCTGTCTCTTTTTTGCTCTTGGCCGTTGTAGGGGAGTGAAAGTGATGTCTAACCTGAGGGTGGACCGTCTCAGCGCAGTCGCCATGGACGACGGCATGCTTGAGAGAAAGGAGGACGTCCGCCGCCTCCCCCCCGCCCCTCTCCCGGCAGTCGGCCGTGTTGTTCCTGCTGAGATTGACCGGGATTTAATTTGGCGATGCTTTGTTTGGATTTTATTTTTAGCCAACATCAAAAGCAGGTTCTCAATTTAATTGCAAAGAACATAAATCGTTCGTCGACAATGAATTCATTTTTAACATTTGTTTATATTTACGTGAATTTATTATATATATAAATTTAAAGTTTCTGTCACAAACATTGCTCACCTGTTAGTTTTAAAATACCTAATAAATGTTATCATAAGACCCATGAACAGAGGGTGTCAATTAATTGTTAATTTGTAATCATTTCTTATAAGTGTTAATTGGGGGAAATAGGATTGACAGTAATGAGCGTCATTGCTAGCAATATACCCTCTCAGGTCGACCTCCACGCGGTTCTCCCTAGAAATCATCGTGCTTAATTCCTGTTGAATTTGTTATTATAGGCCAAATGACTTGCTTTCTTCATCTATCATCCCTCACTGGTGTCCCACCAGCATGTACCGATAGTGCAGGCGGGGTTACCATTACATTCTTACCCATTTATAAAAAACTACTATTTTATCGACCTGAACAGTGTAAATTGCTAGCAATAGGATTGTCAAACCCCCTTACTAAGAATTCTTTTCCCCCCGATATAATAGTAGTAAGTATTGTTTGCTCGAACATAAGAGATACGATAGTTTTTATCCAATTTGAAAAAATAGTCTTTAGGGTTGCATAATGCCGCTGGTATTGCAGATGGACATAGGTTACAGTAATCGCTTACCATCAGATGGGCCGTATGCTTGTTAGCCACTTCAATGGTGTTGACGGTAAGGGACAAAATAACATTTGCCGTGTCAGCTTGTAGCAACATAATTGCATTATATTAAATAATAAAATAAAATTTTAGCTAAACGATGTCTGTACATGAAAGGCATTTAAGAAAAAATTGTATGAGGAATCTTTATAAGATTAATAGATACAAAAACAATATTTTTTAACCTATCACTATGAAATTTTGTATATACATACTGATCATCTTGTTGATGTACCTCGCCATTGCATTATATTTATTTATAATTTAAAATAATTTAAATACAATTTCCATTATTTATATTATGTTATTATTCATATTGTTAATATTTTTACTTGTATAATGACATTTAATAATTTAATTCCATTTTAATGTTTGTCGAACACAAGGCACGCTGTGGTCGCCTATAAATGTAAGAACAGTAAGATCTAATCTACCAGTGTATTGTACTAAAATGTTATAAATAGAATATAAAATAGCTGTATCTTATGTTGGTAATCCTATAAATAAATAAATCTTCTTACCCTTATCCTAATTATTATTTCGGGTCGGCGTACCTAATATGTTTTTATCCATATTACAAAAAGATTTGGCTTATATTTTTACGACCGGCTACCTGCCTATACCCAACTAGGTCTACTTCCTCGTGGTTCCCCCTGGAAACTATCATGTTTAATTCCTGATGAATTCATCATGATGGGCTAACTGGCCTGTTCTCATTTTCGTCTATCACCCTTTACTGGTGCCCCGCCAGCGTATCCCGTTAGCGCAGGCGGGGTTAAAAGTAATGTCTCTCAATACCATTAGAGATTATGGTCGTGAGTATATTCCTTTTTGTCTTTTTCGAGTGGTATAAAAATAGAAAATGGTCAAGAGAATCTTTGAGATGTATTAAATAGGGTTCCGTGGTGATATAAGATTTTAACTCGAGCGCTAACTTTACGTTTTATTAGAATAGACATCAACGGCACCTATGTAGGTAGGTACTACGAGTAGGTATTTAATTGAGGAGTTTTTTTTATTTATGGATGATAATGGAGTGGTAACCCCGCCTGCGCTATTGGTATACATTGGCGGGGCACCAGGGAGGGATGATTGGTGAAGGTGAAAAGGCAGGTCAGTTAGCCTATCGTGACGAATTCAACGATTAGTCACGATGGTTTCCAGGGGGAACCACGTGGGGGTCGACCTGATAAGGTATAATGATAGCAATGGGGACTAATCTTCCCCTTACTAACAATCCCTTCCCTTCCCCCCCTTTAATTGAGGAGTTGAGGTTTTGTTTTTTATCCAAGCATAATTGGGACTAGAATATATTTTATGTTTTTTTTTTTAACTTGAATAGCATATGTGACATAACAGATAAGTGATCTAAATATGAATCAATGATTTTAATTTCTTGAAACAAGCTGACGACCCACTTGATGGAAAGTGAATGAATGAATGAATGAATGCCCTTCATTTTTATTATACCTACAATATAGACCTATGAATTGTTCACCATTCTAAGTTACATAAAAAATAAATGAAAAGGAAGTAAATCAAGACAATTAATAAAAGAAATGATACAATTTTATAAATGGTAATCGTCATTTATAAATGCCCGTTCATTCATCAATATGGTATTTTTTTTAATGGGTGATAATGGAATGGTAACCCCACCCGCGCTATCGGTATACACCGGCGGGGCACCAGTGAAGGATGATAGGTGAGAATGAAGTAGGTCAGTTAGCCCATCATGACGAATTCAACAAGAATTGTTCACGATAGTTTCCAGGAGGAACCACGTGGAGGTCGACCTGAGAGGGTATATTGCTAGTAATGAGGCTATTTGACCCCACTACTAGCAATCCCTTGCCCCTCCATCAATATGGTTAGGTGAACACACGACTAAGAATGTAAAGAGACATAAAAATAAAAAATAAAATACACAAATTTAAAAAAAAAACAATAAAATCCGTTTCTCACACTATATAATTAAGATTTTATAAAATTAATACCAACTTCAATAATGACTATGATATATATAATATGGGATTAAATATTTACAATTAATAAAAGAATTATCAAAATTAGTTCGGAATTGATGAAGGTATCATATAAAATATGCACAAAATTGGTAATATATTAAAATAATAATAAATAATAAACTTGTATATTCAGTCGATTGAACTTCGGGACACCCAAGCTCAATCGATTGAATAGTATCCTTGATTGAAACTAGCTCAGTTGACCACCGAAAAAGTCGAAAAGAATTATTAAAAATCAGTTTAGAGATGCTTTAAAAAAATGAATCGTGTAATAAAGAAATTAAAAAAGAAAATATGATTGAATTGCACCTCCTTTTCTTATGTCGCTTAAAAACATTACTAAAAATCAGTTTAAAATCAGCAAAAGTACATGTATCTTGTTCAATTGTAATAAAAATATTAAAAAATAACATATTCGAATTAAATGTAGATATTACGAATAGGTCTTGTTTCGATGACTTCAAGCAATAGCGCTCTTCTCTATCTGTGTGTAATTTAACAAATTTTCGAAACAAATTCTATTATGTCTAATATTCTTTTTTTAAATTACTACTTTTTTTCTTTTTAAAGATTTACAAAAACTATATCTAAAGAAAAAAAAAGCTTAATGTATTGTAAAGTGGAAGGCTAGAGACGAATGAAATACCTACATAAATTATATTCTAATGTCAAAAAATATTATGAATAATATAATATTAAAAAAAATTAAAGATATAGACCACTTCTAGATGACGTATCAAAATAAAACCAAAAAACATACATCAGATCTCAATTTCAGACAAATACGACAAAATTTTTAAAAATTAATTATTTTGGCATCTATTGGTCCTATACTCTTCATCATATTTTTTTAAACACTTTCCATGTACAGACAGCGTCTAGTTCTAATTAATAATAAAGTAATATCTATATAATATGATTATCTGTTTATCTGTATGTTTGATCTGATATGACGTAAAAACTACTGCACCAAATTCAATGTGATTTCCACAGTTACATTTCTGAAGGTCTAACTTAAAAACTGGTGTATGTTTTACATTAATATCTCATTTAGAAATGAGATAATAAACTGAAATATACACGACATATAATTAAAAATACACTATAATCTTAAATTATATAGATAGATCATCGAGCCTCAAAAACAGGTCAACTTTTTGTCAGCTAATTGTCAAATTAGCTGGCTCATTTTTATATCAATGTTCTATATACTTACACATAAAATATATCTTGACATATTATTTAATGACTAAAATGAGTTTTTACGCATAAAAAAGATGCAGTATTTATAAGACAAAATCAATATAGAAGATATAAAGGAATCACTCATAACTTTCTATCACGCAAAATTGTATTAGAAAGTTGATCCGTTTTTCTCAAAGCATTTCCATAGAGACTCTATCTACATAATCAATGACTACAATTTACTATACACAATTCCACTATGTTATTTTTCCTGAAGACAGCTAAAACACTTACTTGTAACCGGAACACGGTGAGAAGGGAAACAGTGAAGGCAGGGGGTCGAGCTCGAGCGGGGGCAGTGAGAAGGAGCCCATATCGTCAGCGGGCCAGCCGGCCTCCGCGCTCACATCTCCACCGTCGCCAAGGTTCACGTCGCACGGAGCGATCGGGTCGCTCAGTGCGTTCAGTTCTTCCCCATTGTCTGGACAGCAGTTTTCGTTTTCTTGCTGCAATGCGTAGAACGTTTTAGCATTTCGAATTTATATATGGGAAATAAATTAAAGGATCATCATCATTAAGGTCATTTCAGCTGTTAACTGCTCATTGTGGAATATATGCCTCCCCGTAAAAGGGAGGAGTGGGGGGTCAGTAGTTGTTCACGCTTATCAGGCAGGTTTTTTTTGATGGGTGAAAATGGTATGGTAACTCCGCCTGCGCTAACGGGATATGCTGGCGGAGCACCAATGAAGGGTGATAGTTGAGAATGAAAACAGGCCAGTTAGCCCATCATGATGAATTCATCAGGAATTAACCATGATAGTTTACAGGGACACAAGGGACAAACATCGCTGTTGATTTCACCTTCAGTTTCCACCCTTTAAAAGCTGTAATTTTTTAGACAAATCAATGACGTATAACTAATAAATAGACCAAACCTCGTGTAAATTTTTGACGATGGAAGTGGTCGTTTTTATTTCAGATACGAAGGAAGAAACTGATTGTATCAAAGAAAACTCCAAATTAGAGCTAATTATGTATTGTACAACACAATACAGCCTGTTTTTTGCATAACTAGTATGCCTTTCATATGAATATCCTATAGTAGTAGGTGGTTATTTTCTATATAAATAGGTCCGATTTATCTTTCATACATACACGATTCCTTTTTCTACATCAATTTTTTTTTTATCTAATGTGTTTATTAATAATCCCAGTCAGTTTAGGGGGAAAGGGATTGTTAGTGATGGAGACTGAGAATCCCATTACAATATACCCAACCAGGTCGACCTCTACGCGGTTCCCCCTGGAAACTATCACGGTTAATTCCTGATGAATTCATCATGATGGGCTAACTGGTCCTGTTTTCATTCTCATCTATCACCCTTCACTGGTACTCCGCGTATCCCGTTAGCGCAGGCGGGGTTACCATACCATTTTCACCCATCAAGAAAAAAAATCCCAGTCAGTTAATTTTTTTTTTTTTATAGTATAATAACTTTATTGTAGCTAAAAGTCGGGTACACAATTTCTTATACAGTGATTACTACACTAGGCTCGCAGGCCTGTATCGTAGTAGTCAGTGAGTGGCTAATTTTGTTCATATTTATTGCCATTTACAGTCCGGTTCCTGTACAATTTTATCATTTAGGTATTCGAAATTAATACATAACGTCAATCTAATAATTTATGTATTAATCAAAATTATTTGTGGCTACTTTTCAAATGCAAATTCAAATAATCTTTATTCATTTAGAAGCACTTTTAAATCGTCACCTTTTGAGTATGCAATATAACCTTCACTTTTTTCTCTTGTGTTTTTCGTAAATGTATGATGTCCTGGTATTATGTCGGTTTACTAATTTCATAAGAAAAATCAATTAAAACATAAATTACAGATTCAACTTTGGTTTAAAAAAAATTTATAATTAATAATTTTTTCAAACTATCAGCTGTCACACGCATTAAACTAAAGAAGAAGGTAATGTGATCAAAGACTTACCTGGCAGCACTCTTCGTCCTGGAGCTCCCGCAACTGGAGGCACGGCTGCAGCGGGTCGCAGCAGAGCCCGTGGCAGCCCTGGCAGCAGTCGGCCAGCCCGAACTGCGGGTTGTTTGGCACGTAGCAGTCCATGGCCCCGCCTCCCGTCACCGCGCATGATCACAGCCCGCCGACCATCTCAGTTCAGTTTCCGGCGCTTGTAATTACGCGCCCGCATGTTTAGGTACCTGTGTATTATATACATATAGTTTATTTCAATAGAATTTAATGAGAATGTAAACAAAAGAATAATTAATCCGACCATAGAATATTCTGCTTATGAATATTAGTACACCATCAGAATGTCTGGTACAGAATGCCATCAGGCATTAAGTCCGCCTGTATACATATTTTATTGTATGCAAAAGTATAAATAAATAAATGACTTGTGATCTGATCAGCTATTCGTACAAATAAAAAATCGATTAATTGATTGAATATTCGATTTATTATTAATTTCATTTGGAGTATTTTTGTGATAATTTCATCAAGACTTGATTACTATTTTCTTAAGTTCGTTATAAAACATATGTGTGACGATATATGTGTGAGGAATTGAGATTCACTTTTTTAGATGTAGGATAATGATTTATTTAAATAGAAACGTTATATTAGTGGTCAAAGTAAAATCAAGAATAGAAAGAAATAAACACTGTTTTGTTTTTAAAATTTTCGACTTTTTGATGAATAAAGATCTTCAGAATTAAATTTCGAATAGAGATTGGATCCTTGACGCTATCAATGTGGTAGAATCCAGATTCAAGAATCACAGCATTACAGAATTACAGCATCACTAATAATGAAAATTTATTCGTGCGTTTTTCAAGGCACTTTCTTCCACGCACAACCACTCTTTGGAATTAACTTCCAGCAGCAATATTTCCGAACCGATACGACATTATAACCTTCAAGAAAAGAGCATATTCCTTGGCATATTCTTTTATATGCCTTTAAAACGTCGGCAGCACACCTGCAATGCCATTGGTGTTGTGGGTGATCATGGACGGTGGTAGTCGCTTACTATCAGGTGAGCCGCATGCTCGTTTGCCCCCGTGTTGTAAAAAAAATATATGATTATGAAATTTCATAATATTGTATTGTATCAATAATTTTCATAAACATTCCCGTTGTACATTCGATGAAGCTGTAAAGATGGTCTATAGTCTGCAGTCAATAGCAGTAAAGTAAAAGAAAAATACCTATTGTACCTAATTTTTTTTTATACAACTTAGAATGGCAAACAAGCTGACGGTCCACCTGATAATCCTTTATAGCTCGTAATTTTTACAAAATATAAAAAAAAATTTCATTATTGTTTGATTGGACTTTGAAATCGATTATCCGGATTTTCGATTATACGGAATTCTCGTGGTTTTATTTAACTGGGATATTGGATATTCTACTGTAATGATATTTATATAGGTGTGTAGCGTTTGATATCCGTATGTTTTCTATTAGAAAAGTATCTGAATGGATCGCAAATTTTCTTAAATAAGTCACAATCAATTATTATTAGAATTCCACAGTCTAATTGCACAAACGATATACATTTTGTCATGAAAGTGAAATTGTATAAATGAAAAGAGTATGTTACACAAAAAATTCGACTTCAACTGTGACAAAACCAGTTATTTTGATTTGAAAACTAAACTAATGAATCGAGTATGATAAAATTTCTATGCGACCAATCTGGAAGTATCTACATCCTTCCAGATAAAAAAGGATTTTCTATATCGATTTATAACTGATGGAATTATGAAGTAATGAATATAAAAAAAATATAAAAGAATTGGGAAGTTCCTTTTTTTTGAATTCGGTCGAAATTATACTTGAATGAAATCTGATATTCAGGGCCTCAGAAAATTGTCAGATCACGAAAGCATAAGATCATAGTCCTCGACAATGGTAACATATGAATAGGGGTGGGTAATATATATATATATATATATATATATATATATATATATATATATATATATATATATATATATATATATATATATAGTATATTCCATCGTAGATCTGTATCATCGAAGTTAACTGAAAAGCATTAGCAAATAGGTAGCAGGTTGCTAAAATAAACCTTCATGCAAATATATTTTGAGACCCTTATGCTTTGTAATTCGATTCTAATTTCTGTGTCATTGGGGGGTACAACCCATCGAGAAAATTAATTGTAAAGAGAAGAAAATTCGCAGAGATTTTTTTTTTATGTGTGCTTAGTCTTATTAGCGGAGATAATTTGATTTTTCATTCTTTACAAACATAGAATATTATACGAGGTTTGTCCGGAAAGTACGTATAAAAGTTTTTTAAAAATTTTATTTTACAATTATTCAGGTAAATCAATTTTATCCCCTTCAAAGTACTCCCCCTGTGACATAATGCACTTGTGCCAACGCCGTTTCCACTGTGAGAAGGCTCCTTGAAAGTCCTCTGGTTGTAGGTTTCTCAGCTGCCCCGTCGTAGCTTTTTTTATCTCATTTATGTCCCCCAAATGCCGCCCCCGAAGTACCAATTTGGTTTTTGGGAACAAGAAGAAGTCACACGGGGCCAAATCCGGCGAATAGGGGGGTGTTCGGTCACCGTAATGGAATTTTTACTCAAAAACTCACGGACAACAAGAGAGGTGTGGGCAGGGGCATTGTCGTGGTGAAGAATCCAACGCCCCTCTCGCGCCAATTCTGGACGAACTCGTGCCACACGAGCTTTGAGGCGTCTGAGCACATCGACGTAGAATTTTCCATCAACTGTCTGGCCTGGAGGGACGAATTCTTGATGGACAATCCCCCGAACATCGAAAAAAACAATCAACATTGTCTTGACATTTGAGCGGGATTTTCTTGATTTTTTTGTTCGTGGTTCCCCGGATGTCTTCCACTCTTTGCTTTGGGATTTTACTGTTCTGAGATCGGCAAAAATTTCACGGCCATTCTTGCCGAGTTTCGAGAGAAACTTGATTACGACGCGCTGCTCTTCAACGGAAGCGGGCTCCATGCCGACGGGGTTTCGTTAAGAGGTAACTTCACAGATGGCGTGACAAGCCAGTTCGCACCGCACGGCGGTCAGACCAGAACTGAAGCATTGTTAGGGACATAAGGAAGGGGTCCTGCGCTTACCTGGCCTCCCCACTCCTCTTTCTCGCATTCCAGAACACTTTTATACGAACTTTCCGGACAGACCTCGTATATACTCGTATTATAATATTATATTATAGGTCATATGATTTAAAGGGTGAAATATGGCGTGAATTTACTGGGTACAGAGGAATAACATCTGTGTCCGGGGGGAAAGGGATTGTTAGCAATGGAAACCAGAATCTTATTTGCGCAAAGCAACGTGCTTATCACTGTACCACAATGGTCAGCTTTTGTAAGAATTAATTATTATATATTTTGTAAGAATTAATTATTATATTATTGTATAAGAAAAACTGCTCTAAATATTTTTCATTTATTTCAAAGCAATCCATATACTTATTTATTAAGTGTTCTAAAAAATAATAAAAAACCTATCTGATTTATATTTATTTAACAATAACACACTAGTAATATTATAAATGTTAAAGTGAGTTTATTTGTTACCTTATAGCGCCTTAACGGATTAACCAATCACTATGAAATTTGGTTTACACGTACTATATGGGATGGAGAAGAATTACTTTTTATCTCGGTAAATTATTTATATACCAGACACACGGACGAAGTCGCGGGTAAAAGCTTGCAATATAATAATAATTATATGCAACTAAACAATAGGTATCTATTATATTATACAAAAAATATAATAAGTCGCTAGTTATTTGGATAGCTGGATCTATCTACATAAAAGTAAGTAGAGGTCTAAATTTTCTATCAATAATAATTTTAAAAATAAACATTGTACTGTAACATGATAACGTTGACATTAAGTACGTAGTTACTACATATACACTGTCCTAGCTGTCACTGTGTAATTAAATTATTGAGAATAAATATTACGCGTATTACTGAACTATTAAAAAAAAACTAATATTATCTTACCAACTTTTTAGTGAACAATCCAAATTGGCATCCAAACAAACTACTGGATTCAATAAAATACTTTATACACATCACAAAAATCACTGTCCAACAAAACACCGATGTCCACTAATTAAATTACAGGTTACAGTATAGACATGCGCCATGGCAGTGCCTACGATTAAAAAATTAACACATCATTACGTTGAAGAGCCCTTCCACACCGGTGTTGGCTACTAAACTATCACTCAAGTGCACTCTCCCGCCCCTACGTAATTGGCTGTTTGTATCCAACCCCCTCGCCTAAAAAAAAACATGACATTATTGCGCGGGAAAGTAGCTGTCACCTAATATCGAGTAGCCATGCGGGGCTTTGTTTTTGCGGTCAACCGTTTATTGCCATCCGATACTATTTAGATAAGTAATGTGGTGATTAATTGATAATTCTTATTACCATCACAGAGATCTGATTTATTGCATATTTATGTACATTTTTTATAACATATTATAATCATGTGAATTAACATTACATAAACGTATCACTCCTTAGCCTGTAGGACTGCAAAAGATGTGAATTCCTAGAGTGATACAGTATATTCAGTGATATATTTTTTTATACACCTTAGAATGGCAAACAAGCTGACGGCTCACCTGATGGAAAGTGGTAACCGTCGCCTATAGACATGAGCAGTACCATGGACATAACAGAGTATATTGTTACGCCCATGATACGTTGCCATTCCTGAGGACTCAGATGTTATTCCTCTGTACTCTGTAAATTCACGCCATATCCCACCCTTCAAACCGAAACACAGCCATGCAAACACAACTGCTTCACGGTAGAAACACGAATGGGACAGAGGTACCCAAGCAATCGACTTTTGTACAAAGTCTCCCTCTGGTAAACTTTAAGCGTCAGTGCCAATTTAAGTGTTAGTTACTTACTTTTTCCATCAGGTGTACTGTCAGTTTACTTACTTACTGTTTAAACATTAAAAAAAAAATGTTATAAATTCAGATAACTTACTAATAAATAATACTGACACATTTAACTACTTTTGAACTAACTTTTGTATCTAAAAATGTACAAGTTATCAAAATTATGTAGGTTTTTTTCACATACAGCTTTACTAAATAATTTTGGAAGAGAAAAATGTAGAGTTTCCTATAGATGAAAATGTAATTTCTTTCAAATGTAAAGTTATAACTACAAATTATATATCAGCTGTAGAAAAATAATAGACTCGTCATTTCAAACACCATTTTTTATTCGATTGAAGAATCGATAACATCCAAGAAAACTTCTTAAATTAGTACTACAAGTAGATTTTATTTCTCAACAAAACAGCGCTTTCGATGGACGAAATATGTTGTACACACATTAAATTTAAAATATCATGGAATTGTAATGTTTATAAATAGATTTTGCTTCGTAACAAGCAGTTTTTTTTTTTTTGGTTCACAAAAACATGTCAATTGTGACATAATTTATTTATTTATAATAAAAAATTAACACGGGAAGGGAAGTAAGTCCAAGCGATTACAAAAAGAATGATTAACAAGCCTACCCCGCGAAGGATTTGGCATGAAAATAGATAGTAAAAGAGATATTATTGCTGTAAATGGTATAGTAAAATAATGTGGAAAGATCTACAGATTGATCTATCATAAGCAATCCCCTTTAAGTCGAACATTTCAAAAATACTTTCTTAGCGGGTACTTACGTTGTAAACTTGTTACTTTCATCTTTCTAGACTTAGTAATTTTGGTTGTATCATGAAATCAGGCCTTTTAAAAAGTAAACAACGATTTAATAATTAAACGTGTAAAAAGAGAAATTTGGACCTACCTGTTACGTTATACTAAATCTATGCAAATTCCACCGGAGAAGACTGAAAAAATCGTCAGCCGATTTGAAGAGAGGAATATGGCAGCTACATTTCGAGATACCGCACCTTAATTTCATCGTGCCTCCGATCAAACTGTTTATAATTACTCCTCTCAATTCAAAGGTCGCCTGGAAGAGATCGCTTTTAGCGATAAGGTCGCGTCGGTATTTCTTGTAATTGTTTATATTTATAATAAGTTTACTATTGTAATCTTTTGGAGGAAACAATAAAGAGTATCTATCTATCTTAAATCTTAAAAAGAGCACATGAAGGATACCACGGGTGTCACAGTTTATTCTGTGACTCCCATCATTGATGTACTCGCTATTCATATGTATCAGCAACAATTTCCACTTTCTATCAGTGGTTTGTCAACTTATTAGCCACTTTAAGTTACATTAAAATTCGATTCCCTACCCATCTATTATAAGAAATATAAGGTAGCCGATTTCACTTTACTAACGTTACCCCTGGGGAGAAAACGATCATTAGTAACGGGGACTAGCGTCCCCATTGCTAATACAATGCGGTCGCAAAGTAATCTCTGTCAGGTCGATCTCCCCATAGTCGTTCTGATAATGATGGTGGTTAATTCTAGATGAATTCAAGATAAACCAACTAACCTGCTTTCATTGCCACCTTTCATCCCTCACTGATGTTCCGTCGCCGTATACTGAAAGCATAGACGATGTTACCATTCTAAAAAAAAATAACCACTTCCACTTTGGCACATTTGAGTGGAATTATGTTTTTCTTTTTATACCACCAAGGTGGTAAACAAGCATACAGCCCGTCAGATGGTTAACGGTAACTATAGCCTACGGGGGGAAAGGGATTGTTAGTAATGGAGACTGAGAATCCCATTGCTAGCAATATACCCAACCAGGTCGACATCCTCGCGGTTCCACCTGGAAACTATCATGGTTAATTCCAGATGAATTCATCATGATGGGCTAACTGGCCTGTTTTCATCCTCATCGATCACCATTCACTGATGCCCCGTCAGCGTATCCCGCTAGCGCAGGCGGGATTACCAATCCATTTTCATCCAATAAAAAAAAAAGCATAGCCTACGAACGCCTATAGCATTAGGGGTGTCAAGTGCGCGTTGCCGACCATGAAGGAACCTTATTATACCCTTTTTTAAAAATTCCAATTTGTTACAATATATACTTTTCAATTTCAGTATTAATATATTTATATAATAATACTAGCTTTATCCCACGATTTTATCCGCGTAAATCACTATATAAGGTATCCTATTTGCTAAATTAGAGTACGACTTATCTGTGTACCGTATTTTAAAAAAAAAACCTATACTGTTTCATACCCAAACAATTCCTCAGAACACAATCCGTTATACAAGCGTTGCGCCTATCTCTACGAATAGAATAGAATTTTGTTTCTACTGAAAATAGAGTAATGAATTAAGTCAACATATTAAGAGAAAATCTTTAAAATAAATAAGGAATGATCATCTTTTTGTAAGGTTTAAGAACCTGATACAAATATCGGTATCCATTAGCGTGTATGGCGGGTAATGCACGGCGCTCGGCCACCCAGGTAGCGGTAATGAAGCATGCGGTGCGCGAAGACTGGATGTCTCGCGTTGTGTTCAATGAATGATATTGGAAATCGATACGGCCGATTAAATCGATTCAACGTATATTTTCATAAATCGTTTTGTCGTGTCGCTGTCATTACTACAATTTTTTTTTAATTGTAATTTAATATTATAGAAATAAATCATAAAGGTTTTAGTACTTTGGCACACCACACCGCTTTACCTACCGATGGTCGTAAGTTCGAACCACTAAAATAGAATCTTATTTTTTTTTTATACAATTTAGAATGGCAAACAAGCTGACAGCCCACTTGATGGAAAATGATAAACGTCGCCTATAGACATGAGCAGTACCATGGACATAACAGAGTATACTGTTTCGCCCATGATACCTCCCATGCGTTGCCATTCCTGAGGACTCAGGTGTTATTCCTCTGTACCCTATAAATTCACGTCATATCCCACCCTTCAAACCAAAACACAGCCATGCAAACACAACTGCTTCACGGTTGAAACACGAATGGGACAGAGGTACCCAAGCAATCGACTTTTGTACAAAGTCTCCCCCTGGTAATTAGGGTGGCATATTTTAAAGACTACTTTTGGCCCTAATTTCTTTTTTTTTAATCAATTAAAAAGAAAATAATTGTGAACTGGAGTAATAAGTTGTAAAAACTTTAATGGCCTACTGATGGCAAATTTGTGAATTTGTCAGCGTTTAAATATTTTTTTTATGTATATTGTATGTACTTATAAAAAATGTACTATAGTTATCAGTTATTTAACACCCATAGTATAAGCTCTATCTAGTTTGTGGGACATATTACTACACTAATATTATAAAGCATACGAGTTTAAAGTCAATAATGATGATCAAGGTTTTATGCGTCTATAGTGGTATTGCACGGAATCACGGAACTTTTAGCTTCCAGGCAACACTAAATCCATTGATACAACTTATTATATAAAGTATATTTTCTATGTCATCCTCATCATATCAGCCTTTAACTGTCCACTGCTGAACATAAGCCTCCCCCTTCTGGGGATTGCTAGTAGTTGCCACGCTTGGCAGGGGGATTGGTAACCGCAGTTAGCCATTAAAGATATTTGAGAGGGACGCTGCTGCCTATCCCACGCCCTCACTTAGTCGCCTCTTACGACACCTACGGGAAGGGATAGGTGGCCATGTCGGGATTACACGGCCATTTTCAATATTTTAAGTATAAATACATTATTATTTCACTGCAGAAGTAGAAAGAACGGCAGACGTTGGCCTTTCGTTCTTTCCATTTCTGCCAGGCTGTACACAGACATCACAGTAAAAGAAGATTATTTGTAATGGGGACTAACGACCCCATCACCGTCCCTAGCAAAGTAAACCTCTACGCGATCCCCTGGAAACCATCGAGGTTAGTTCTTGGCGAATTCGTCACAATGAGTCCATATATTAATATGATATATGGATAAGCTATTCCATTTTTATCTCATAAAATAAATAAACTAATACAAAATTTCAGCACAATTAAACTCATTCATCCCTTAAAAAATATTATCATTATTATTCATTACCAAAAAACCAATGAAGCCAAATAACTCCAATACCGTCGAAGCACAACAGGCCATTCTATCGTGCGAAACTTTTTTTCGATACAGGCAACACCGTGTGAATTTAGGAACGGGTGGTGCATGCCAGCAGTCCAGTGGGATCGTAGAAGTTCACTGAACAGCGATGCCTGGAGCTAGCGGCAAATTGCAGGTGGTCTTACCTCACACGAAGATGTATGGGTGTCGCATATTTTATTGCAATATAGCAATTAAACAAGGGCCTAATACGTTGTATAATGTTATAGATACAGATAAAGAAATAAATTATGTTCTAAAAAAATTCAGAAAGTTTTTTTTTTTATGCAACTTAGAATGACAATCAAGCTGATGGCCCATCTGATGGAAAGTGGTAATCATCGCCTATAGACATGAGCAGTACCATGGACATTACAGAGTATACTGATTCGCCCATGATACCCCCCATGCGTTGCCATTCCTGAGGACTCAGGTGTTATTCCTCTGTACCCTGTAAATTCACTGCTATATCCCACCTTCCAAACCGAAACACAACCACGCAAACACAACTGCTTCACGGTACAAACACGAATGGGACAGAGGTGCCCAAGCAACCGACTTTTGTACAAAGTGCACCTCTGGTAAAGTGCACCTATTTCATCTTCTTAGGGTCGTCAACGCGTGTTCTCAGAGCATCTCTGGTGTTACAGGCGTCCATAGGCTACAGTAACTCTGTTTAGTACTATATGGGCTATATACTTGCCATCAAAGTGTATAGTGTGTATAGTGCCTCTCCAAGTAGGTAAGTTTAGGCAAAATTAATATTAAAGTCCATTCTGAGGCGTTATTAAAGGCCACCTTATAAAACTAGCCTTGTAATAAAACAACGGCCCAAAGCATTGTCAAATAATCGTTCCAGCATTCTACATAGTATCGATCACCTCACCTGTCGGAAAGTCGATCGTTCGGAAACGGAAGTGTCGGGTGTCGTGTCCGCTCCTGTAATCGGACACTCGGGAACTGTGACGTCACGTCGCATACGATTAACGCACCGTGATCAGTCTGACTCGGCCCTTCCATAGAGGATAGCTAGTTTTTTATATGGTGAATATGGAACAATACACTAGTAGGTTGCACCATTTGTTTACGCTGACGTAGTAAAAAGTGAAGTGATAAAAATCAGTTCAGCCGGCCCATCGCAATCACATTACTAGGAATCCTTTTGCCGAGTGGCTCCGGCATTGAACGGGCCACCACTTCCTTTCCTGTGGGTGTCGTAAGAGGCGGCTAAGGGAACTTAATCGTCAATTTTTTTATGCAACTTACAATAGCAAACAAATTGACGGCCCACCTAATTGAAAGTGGTAACCGTCGCCTATAGACATGAATAGTACATGTATCGTGGACATAACAGAGTACACTGTTTCGCCTATGATACCCCTAATGCGTTGCCATTCCTGAGGACTCAGGTGTTATTCCTCTGTACCCTGTAAATTCACTGCCATATCTCACCCTTCAAACCGAAACACAGCCATGCAAACATAACTGCTTCACGGTAGAAACACGAATAGGACAGGGTGCTCAAGCAAACGACTCTTGTACATAGTCTGTTGTCAATGGATAGACAACAGTGTTCCTCTTAAAATATCACCAAAATCCTAACTGCGGTTGCCAACACGGCGAGAATGATTTTGAATACATCCTGTAAATATGAACGACGCCAAAGCACAGAATATACTGCGACGCCCAGAGTCCCCTTAAGCATTATTAACTAAAGTATTATGGGGCTGTACCTACCCTATAATCTCACAGCCATATCATATCCTTTAAACGGAAATAAATAAGCATATCTATACAGACAACTTTTATACAAAAATTTTCTTTAGTAAATTAAATCAATTTAGCTTCTATTTTATATTTAGGTACTTAGCAATTCTATAAACTGCATATGTGTTGCTTCAAACCCAATCCGATTTGAGTTTTTTTTTTTATAATTATGCAATAATTTTATTTATATTTGATTAATGACTTTGGCCCGGAGAAATTTAATAAACTGTCGTAAGGGAGAGGAATTGTTAGTAACGAGAATCTGACAACCTCATTGCTAGAAATACACCCTATCAGGTGGACCTGGAAACCATCGTGACTGATTCATTGTTGAATTTGTCACGATGGGCTAACTGACCTGCTTCATCTTCACTTATCATACCTTACTGGTACCCCGCCAGTGTATAGCGCAGGCGGGGTTACCATTCCATAATTATCTATTAAAAAATAAACCGTCTTATCCTCCAATATTCCAGGGTAAATTCCTACACAATACAAACATTTATATGAGTAGGTATGTCCGTATTAATTCGAGAATTTTCTATTTACTTATGTAACTAAGTATTTGTAAAAAATAAACTATTTCTATCAGTTGTCTAGTTTTATTTTTATTTCGTCGCAAATTCTTCCGCATGACAGGAACAAGTATTTATATTAAATTGAGTAAAACAAAATGTATATCCATTCTCATTTCAAATACTTACTGCATACCATATTATATGACGTTTCTTTGTACCGATAAAGCGCTAAGAAGTAATAAATAAACTTCCTTTCACATCTATATATAAAATGGATGCTAACTGACCCATATATCGACGCATAGGCGTAATCGCCGAATCTATAATATTAAAATTTTGCAGATAAGTTATTTATATAGCGTAGATGAACTTATTGAACGATAAGAAAGAAATTTAGAAAATCCAAATCCTAAAGGGGTAAGCTGCTAAAATCCACGCATACGATGCCGCGAGCAAAAGTTACATTATAATATTAATAAGAATACTTATAAGTAATAAACAGAATAAAAAAAAAAAACGGCGAGATTAAAAGAACAAGCATTTTTCATGGCATAACACCACGCCTGTTTACAAAGGGAAGGGGCATCATTGATTGTGTTCTTTCGGCCAATCGCAACACAATACACGCCTTCTGTTCTGAATTCAAATTCAAATTGAGAAAGTAATAGGACAGATTTAACTTTTTTTCTTTGCAAAAAACTTCACTCATAATAAAACAAATACGGAACAAGGGTTACCAGATGCGATTTTTAGATTTTCGCCCAATTGTTTTATTTTCATTTCGTCTCAAAATAATACAGTTTCGTACACTTGTATCTAATCATATATTCATGTCGGTTTTCACTACATTATTTCATGTAACCACTACGCAAATGGCAAAAACACCACTCTTCTCTACGCTTATCTTCCTTATCTTATTTGTGGTATATTCAATTTAATTACCATAATTACATGGTTTTGATATACCAAAACTATTAAAAAAATTTCTTTATGCTCAATTGATTTTTCTCTATTTAATTTCTACAAAATTTCTCTATTACAAATTTTTACCCAAAATTGCGAAAAAATACCCAATCTGACAACACTGTTAAACGCTGGCAACTTACAAAGAAGATTGAGCGATTGTATTAAGAATTGGGGAACAAAATCGGTTTACAAGGAAAATATCGAGTAACATAGGTTTTTTTTTATGGGTGAAAATGGTATGGTAACCCCGCCTGCGCTAACGGGATACGCTGGTGGAGCACCAGTGAAGGGTGACAGATGAGAATGAAAACAGGTCAGTTAGCCCATCATGACGAATTCATCAGGAATTAACCATGATAGTTTCCAGGGGAACCACGAGGAGGTCGACCTGGTTGGGTATATTGCTAGCAATGGGATTCTTAGTCTCCATTACTAACAATCCCTTTCCTCCCCGAGTAACATAGGTAGGTGAAATATATATGTGTACATATATATATGTACACGCCGTGTTATATTATTATACTTGTATAGATATTATATTTACAGAGAATATTATATAGGTACATGTTGAAAACAATATTCTTCGCAAAAAAAAAGAACAATGAAACTTCACCATAACAAATAGACAACGACAAGATGTTTCTTAAATATTGAAAATATTTGAATTTAGAATGTGGTATCCATAGATTAAGTATAGTAACCTGGTGCGGCATCTGTCATAATGTGGGACCAATACGATACAAGACTAAATCCTATCAATTGTAAATAAAATAAAATTCTTTTAACATTGGCAACGTAATCACGTGGCGCGTAGGTAACGTAGTTATATATTTATATATTTCTAAAATATATAACTAAAATGAACTGAAAACTTCTATTATATGTATTCCTTCCTTTCCCGTTAGTGTCGTAAGAAGCGACTAAGGGAGAGCGAGGGATAGGCAGCAGCGTCCCTCTTAAAACATGTCCAATGCCTAACTGCGGTTACGAATCCGCCTGCCAAGCATGGCAACTACTGGCAAAACAACCCAGGGGAAGCTTATGTTCAGCAGTGAACAGAATGTCCTCAGGAATGGCAACGTATGGAAGGTATCATGGGCGAAATAGTATACTCAGTTATGTTCATGGTACTGCTCATGTCTATAGGCGACGGTTACCAATTTCCATCAGGTGGGCCGTCAGCTTGTTTGCCATTCTAAGTTGTATAAAACAAAACAAATAGTTGAAAATTTTATTACGGAAATTAAATCATCGATAAAATCTGTTATACCACTAACAAAGTCTTCAAACTAGACTTCGTACAAACAAGGCAGCCAACCGCATAATAATTTACGCAACATACCACCTGTATTTGCCTATAGGATAATCCGCAAGTGTTTTTTGTACTGTTTGATCTCTAGACAGGTAACTGTTTGATCAAGGGGTGGCCATTGAGTCGAGTGTTTTACAGCTACGATTGTAAACACATTTTATTTCTTGTATACTTGTATTAAAATATACTATTTTATTTATATTATAAAGAGTAAAAAGGAAAAGTTTGATTATTTGTATGTTTATTTGTAATGGATAAGAAAAAAACAATCGAATATAAACATTTTTTCACCTATAGTAAAGTATTATTATAATACAATAAACAATAAATAAACAATACTGATTTACCTTTCTATCTATATATTAGTGCAAAGTCGGGGCAAATCTCTAGTTTATTATAAATTTTTAATACAATTTCGGTAATATTTAATAGGAGAAAAAATTACAACTGTGTAGGTATATTTTTTCTAAATAATTATATTTAAATATATTTTTTTCTGTCACTGTAATTTCGAAACCAAGATGGGGTTGATTGTTTCCCTGGTGTTTAAAAGTATTAGACATAGTTACTAACGTTTCTTTTTTTTTAGTACGTTTGTTCCGTTGAGTAACAGGCTAAGGTCGGAGACCATGCTGCCTAGTCTTGAATATGATAAATTGTCTGGAATGAAAGTCTAACATTTATATTATTGATTTGTTTTTTTTTTTTAATTCGCTTTGTGTTTCATCGCAAAAGAATTAGTCGGTAAGTCTATACCCGAACTCATGGTCTTAGATTCTCATCTCTATCTAGATGTAATGTTATTTTATCACCACGTCTTCAATTAATTAATGACCAATTATACTTAATGTAATGACATATTACTTAAAGTACTTTTACTTCGTTCCAGCGAATTATAATTAATAACCATTTCCTGAAACCTAATAACAACGGCCCACCCTAAGGATTCCCCCTCTATCATTTGCAAAGATAACACTTTACGAAGTTCCCATGAAAAACAATGATATTTTAATCGACCGACTAAACGGCGATGTAAAATGATACTGCCCAATCGGAAATGTAAATAAAAGACAATGTCCGTAATTCGATATTTTATTGCGGATTCTCAAATTATCTCTTAGATTCTTAACTATTGATTTACATTTAATCACAAAAGGGGGATAGCGGGCCGCGCGTGCCAGGCGCGTGCCTTCACAGTGTGTTCTATTTGCCGCCACATTACCACAGAGTATTTATTTTTTTTTTTAACCATCAATGCTCATCCAGCCAGTATTATCGAATATAATGATTGTCATTTTGAGATTACACTCTGTTTATGAGTGTACAGTTACCGGTTATAAACGCTAGAAAATATTACATATTGCTCTTACTTAAGTACTATTTAAACATCGGCAAAAAAAGCTATTTACGCTCAATCTTTGTGAGAACATTGAATCTATATGTTATTATTATTCATTTATTCTGTGTGAAAATATTTATAATGATAATTCTCTTTTTTTATATACAACTTAGAATGACAAACAAGCTGACGGCCCACCTGATGGAAAGTAGTAACCGTTGCCTATAGACATGAGCAGTACCATGGACATAACAGAGTATACTGTTTCGCCCATAATACCCCCCATGCGTTGCCATTCCTGAGGACTCAGGTGTTATTCCTCTGTACGCAGTAAATTCACGCCATATCCCACCCTTCAAACCAAAACACAGCCATGCAAATACAACTGCTTTACGGTTGAAACTCTTTGTCAAACATTACTTATACAATATTATTTGCTTGCACTGTTTGGCATCCTCATTACAGAACATATAGATGGAATAGAAAGGATTCAGAAAAGGTTTATTAAAGAATTTGAATACAGAACTAACTGGCTATTAATTTGTGGATTACCTCCCATAAACAACGTTATATTATGTCCTAAGAGAAATGTCATCATTATTTTGATGCTACTTTTTTATTTATGATATTGAATATTGTTTGTAAAATATGCTGGTTCTTGTTATGTATATATTATTTATTAATTATATTATTTGTAAATAAAAATGCCGTCTGTACACTTGATGTATTGTATATATTTTTGTTCTATTTCAATTGTTTTATCGATTTTCTTTTTTATAAAAAAAACTACAATTGTCAAAGTAGATATATAAAAAGGTTAATTTTGAACAAATATCATCATAGATGATTTTTCTGTATTTCATAAATGTAAGCGAGATTGTGTTAAAAAATACTTATTTGTAATACTTAATTGCAGAACTTGTTATGTCAGTAATAACTTTCTAAGGTGAGCGTGTAAATTGTACAATTAAACTTAGTATTATGAAAAGTAGATTTAATTATTAATTGTTCTTTGACAACCTACAAAAATGTCTTAATTAAAATACCTGATATATATATATATATATATATATATATATATATATATATATATATATATATATATATATATATATATATATATATATATATTAAGTACTTGGGTACTATAATATATATACATTTAATACTATATATTTGTATAATTGTTACTAGTTTACTGTGCTGTTTTTTGAATGGGTGGGTATTTCCTGTAAATATTAAATATTATTATAGAAATTCATAGGTATATTATTGTAATTGTATTTTTTATATATTGTTCATTAATTATTATTGTATGGTTCTAAATTAAATAAATAAAAAAAAATATTATCTAATGGAATACATTTCACCCTGTATAATCAATTAATACAAAAACTTTAATATAACAAATGGTTTATTTTTTATTCGACATTTAGCATTCGACGCCGTGTGGTTCTAACATAGAATGGATCACCCTTTCTTTTTCCATGTTGTTGTCCCAAGCGTTGTAAGAGAAGACTAAGGAAAATTAAGGGGCGAGGAATGGGCAGCAGTGTCCCTCTTAAAATATCGCCAAAGTCTAATTGCGGTTGCCAATCCGCCTGCTAAGCGTGGCAACTACTGGTAAATCTCCCTTTCTAGGGGAGAAAATAATTTTAAATACGCCAAATATCGATCGATGTTTAGTATTTAAACTGAATATACAAAATTAGAAAATAAATTATAAATATTCTCGAAAATCATTACATTTCTCTTTTTGGCACTCGGGTAAGAAATGTCTCGTTGCTTTCCATAAAAGCTTCCAACAATACCCCTCAATGGCTGGTCGGTTTTTAATTTTCTCTGAAAGGGGAAGCCCTACTTGAAGCCAGACAAAATTGAATCGATTCTGTCGAGCTTTTCGAAGTTTCCTGCCATCGTTTGAAACTTTTAATAGATAGGTAGCTATTTATTTACGAGTATCAAGTAGGCATTCACTTTGCAAGGTAAATACGATGTTAACAGAAATAATCAATAAATGTAATATTATTTTTACGTTTTTTTTTTAAAGAAATATCGAAGTGCCTATATCATTTTTAAATGCTAAACAAGCTGATAGTTTATTTGAAGGAAAAATGGCAACCGCTTAGTCTATAGGAAACCATTACCGCCAAAGGGGTAAGGGATTGTTAATAATGGAAACTGTTCTATTACTAGCAATATAATCTATCACGTCGACCTCCACGTGGATATCCTGGAAACCATTGTGATTAATTCTTGTTAGATTCATCATGATAGGCTAAATTACCTGCTTCTATCTTTACCTGTCATCTTTCACTAAAGCTTCGTCAATGTATATCGATAACGTAGGCAGGGTTAATGTTCCATTATCATTCATTAAAAAATAAAAAAAACGTTACCGTTAAAGGTTTTTGATCTTTTGTTTTCGTCGTAAGAGAGGACGCCGCCTTGCCCAGGGACGCCAGGTAGGCTATACAGCTTACTCTAGAAGCAGTACAGCTTGAAAAGTTAATTTTAGGTGAATTAGACAGGTGAATATACTTTTCTATTTTCATACATTATAATTAAAGATTGTATCCCCCTAAAAAAATCGATTTCAATTGTGACAAAACAAATTATTTTTACCTAAAACTAAACTACTAATTCGATTTTAATTTAATTTCTATATAACTATTTTATAAGTAGGTATTTCCTATCATATAATAAAATGAATTTTTCAAAACAGTTACTGACGGAATTATGAGGTAACAAACATAAAAAAATATGCCCTATTTTTAAGTTAGTTGAAAAAATATTATTTGTACTTTGTAATCTTTATAGAGTGTTTAATTGGTGCTTGTAATTTTAGAGTACTGATTGATGAATAGTATTCTAAGAACAAAAAATATTGTCCTCTAGCGCCATCTATCTTTCCTATTTGACTAATAACTATCCTATCTCTTACATTAGAACAAACAATGTATATACAGTTATAGTTGCTGTTAGGTGCATTACGAAATTTGATTAAAAAAATACTGATTTAGGAAAATAATGTGAATGTGAATGAACATCATATAGGATTTTCATATATAGAGAAAAACAGAAAGATATTTATCTGCCCATTCCATATTTATAAATATATACTGAATAATAATCTATAATTTATGAAAATTCTATTCCGGATTTTTATTTTTTACAATAATAAGAAAAAATTTACATATTATAGAGATCGAAATAAAATTCCACAAAAATATGGAAAATTAGTGTCATGCACATTTTTATTTTACTGAAATATGATCGCATCCTTAAAATTTCGTAAACTGGCAATCCCGTTAAGCCGTTAAAAAAAATATAACTGGCAACACCCCTAACTGTAACGTCAAATTTCTTTTCTAACAAAAATTTCAGTCATTATTTTTATATTTTATTACGTGATTACAAATTGTACTAAAAAAACTACAAAATTGATCATAAAAGTAATTTTGGTGTGTTCGCCAACCGTCCATTTCGGCCGGGGTGGTTAAGTTGGGTGTGATAACGTACGCGACTGGCAGCATAAATGAATTATGTCTTTGAGGTCAAAAGCCCTCGCTCTGGTGGAGGTCCTACTGAGGGTGCCTCCGCTGTTTGTGGTGGATGAATTCCTGAAGATAAGCCTCGGGCTGCCGGTGTCCAGCGGCGAGGATATGTCCCTACTCATCAATGTAACGGTCGACCACGGTGATATCTTTGATACGGACGCCAATTACTACGATGCTAATTTCTACAACGCATTGCTGTTCACGCTGTTCAAGTTCCTAGTATGCTGTTTAGGTGAGTAGAATTCTACTTTTTAACTTGACAAAGGCAAGCTGTGCACCAAAAATGAAATCTGTACTTGGTAACAGTTTATGGAATGACGGTTAATATTGCTCGATATCGCGTCGAACTGTTAATTTTTATTACTAGCTGTATCCCGCGGCATTGCTCACATGAATTAGAATAAGAATAGTGAGGGTTGATTCAGCATATGGTACATTGATGTTGCAAATTTCATCGAAACCAGTGCAACTGTTTATCATGATTAAGTAATAAACATTTTTATGAAACTTTCACAAATACAATACTAGTGATTGTTATTTATAATAATATTACATAAAGCCTTTATTTCAATACTAATTTGTATATTTTATCTTAAAGAATAATGTTCAACTATTTACAATATCCTAACATTTAGCGTGTCTTATAACATAGGCCTCCTCCAGAACCTACTGATTTTTATTAGCTACCACTTGTAGCCAAAGGCGATCTAAGCATCACTTTCAGTTTGTTCTCCCATCTTCGCACTTTACCACCTCAGCTCCTGAAACCATTTCTCGGATACCAGACTGTAACTTGTTTATTTACAAGGATATGTCTAAATAAGGCTTGAATGTCTACTTTCAAGAATTAGTTCCTAATACAATTTATATTTGCAATAAATACTATATTTGTTGCATGTGTTTAATTATAAATTGACTTTTTATGACATTCTACAAAATGGCCTCTTGCTTTCTAGTTTGTTAGTTGTAAAATTGTTAAAAGAAATTTATACTTTCCATTCTGATGTCATGCAAAAACTACTCCACCAAATTTGATGCAGTAGGGGGGAGAAAGGATTGTTTGTAATGGGGGCTAGCAACCCCATTGCTAACAATATATTCTATAGGGTATACCTCCATTACCTCCATGTGGTTCCGTCTGGAAACCATTGTGATTAATTCTTAATGTTTTTGCACAATGGGCTAACTGACTTGCCTTTTTATCATCACATATCTTTCACTGGTACCCTATTAGTATAATCATTATTGCAAGCAGGGTAACTATTTAATTATCATCCATTGAAAAAAAATCAATATGAATTTCATAGTTATGTTCCTTATGATCTAAAAATTTGGTGTATATGCCATTATATCATCTAAACTGTTCTATTTTATTGATACAAAATTCATATATATATATAAAGATGCAGGCAAAAGCTTACATAAAATCTTCTGTTTATATTACAAAATAATAAATCCTCACTAAATATTTGTTATAAATGTGAAAATGAGTTTGTTTGTTACCTCTTGGTGCTTTTACAACTTAACCAATCATTATGAAATTCAGTATATAGCTATTATATGGAATAGAGAAGGATAAAGGCTACTTTTTATCTCTGTCAGTGATTATATCCTGGTTATACAGACAAAGTCACAAATAAAAGCTAGTAATAAAATAACCTTTTATTCAGATGTACAAGCTTACTAAAAGTATCTTTATATCATATACATAGTCAATAAAAGAATACAATATGTATTCACAAAATCATATTCATTTCAGCTTATAATTTTCCATTGCTAGGTCTCTTTGAAACCCCCTTAAAAGTACAATGATAGGCTCCTATATCTTTACTGAGCTGGCAGTACTTTACTGTACTGGCATATTGAGTTGTGCTCTTGTTTATTATTTCTTAAAACATTTTGATGATGTGATACACTGTATTCTTATTTCATATTACTATTTGAAATTTCATAAAAAAAAAAAACAAAAAATTGGAAATGGTAAATAAGCTCCCTCTTTGAAATGTGGTAAACATCAATTATAGATATATAAACAACATTATGTAGGTACATCACAGAATACACTGTGATTATTGCATGTCTTTAGTTCAGTTTTTTTCTTTAGGTATACAAGACTAAAATTCTAGACTGTTTTCATTTGGGCTGCATCTATATGGCACTCCAGTTTCTGCAATACAATCATGATATGACAGTTTGAAAATATCATAATCACGTCTGTTATATAACGAAGATGTTTTTAAATTTGATAATTATTTCAATTATTGTTGATATTATTAGTGATATCATATCATATTTATTTATTTAACTCTTGAATCTCTCTAGTGAATAATTCAAATGAAATACAGTAACATAAATACAGATTGAAATATACACATAAAGGTACAAAAGGCGGTCTTATCGCTAGGGCAATCAACCTATTATTGTAATATCTGTTGATTTAATTCTCTGTGTTAATACAATTCTACATTTGTTTAATATATAATTTTTTCAAGAACAAAATGCAGATAAAACAAGAATTAATCTGTGGATTAATCAAATTTATGATAATCTGAGCACTGATAGTCAATGTTTGATTGTAACTCGATTTTCCAAGTTTGAATTAAGTACAACCAAAACAAATAATTTTTCAAAATCATGTTTGAATCATTAAAATTAGATTTATTTGCATTAAACCATGATATTATTAAATCATAATATTATATTGACCATCTGAACTAAATTTTGGCAGTTATTTAATTAATTTCTTAGCATTATGAATTTTTATTATTTTTATCATTAACAAGTTTTTAGCTATGAAAACTGCATCCAATTTCGTGCAGTAGTTTTTGCGTGATGCCGGAACAAATATACATATAAACAGAATTTCTAAGAAACATTGTTTTGACTTCTTTTGCTCTTATCTCACCCCTCATAAATTTTTTTCTCAAATATCTCATCATCATCATCATCAATTTACAAAATTATTATATTAGCAAGATTTATATTATTTGTATTATAAATATTAGTAAGATTTATATTTAATTTATATTATTACTATTTAATAATAAAAAAATATTTTATATTGTTTACAGAATGTTCAGTTAGTAATTATATTAATCCATGCCATCGTTATCTTTACTGCAGAAATACTTTATGGGACAGCTAGGCCCATTACTAACAATTATCATCTTTCTCTTTACTAATATTATAAATGTGAAAGTGTTTTTTCTATGAAACTTAGAATGGCAAACAAGTTGACGGTTCACCTGATGGAAAGTGCTAGCCGTTGTTTACTGACGTAAACAGTACTATTGATATAACAAAATGTAGGTTTGTCGCCCAAGATATCCTTCATGCGTTGCCATTTTTGAGAATTAAGGTGTTATTCCACTGTACCCTGTAATTTCATTGCCCTATCCCACCCTATAAACCGAAACACAGCTATGTAAACACAACTGCTTCACGGCAGAAACACGAATGGGACAACGGCACCGAAGCAGACGACTTTTGTACAAATTCTCCTTCTGGTTTTGTTTTTTTTTTTTACCATTTGATGTGTTATATCATAAAATTTTGTACAGACGTAGTATTTGTGATGATAAAGTACATATGTTTCAATTTACCCCAATCAATTAACATATCCGGATCATACGGATCAAGTAACAGATGAAAAGTACTAATTCGATATATTTAAAAATAAAAGTTCGTGCATCAAAGTCAAACCATTTTTATTCAAAAAATTAGACTTTACAAGCGCTTGTAAATTGCCATTTTTTAAATCTACTGCAGGGTTCGGAAAGTTGTTATCTGTTGAGAAGAGCCCACAAGAAACTGAATAGTTGCTCTTTTAAATGTCTGTTAACATATACATATAAGTACACATATATTTATTTAGGTGATGACTATGACTATAATTATATGGTCATTAAAA
Organism: Galleria mellonella; assembly: GCF_026898425.1. Classification (NCBI taxonomy): domain Eukaryota; kingdom Metazoa; phylum Arthropoda; class Insecta; order Lepidoptera; family Pyralidae; genus Galleria; species Galleria mellonella. The sequence continues at coordinate 3,542,124 of NW_026442082.1, read as the reverse complement.
AGCTCATACATGATCGACAAACACCATGTATGTTTATTTATCATTCAAATAATCGTTTAGTGTGTAATAAGATTTGTTTAATAAGCGTTTTTAATAACAGTTTTAAATTTATTAAAAGGTAGATCCCAAATCTTGTTTTTTTTTTTGATGGATGAAAATGGAATGGCAGTTCCACCTGCGCTACCGGTATACGCTAGTGGAGCGCCAGTGAAGGGTGATCGATGAAAATGAAAACAGGCCAGTTAGCCCATCATGATGAATTCATCAGGAATTAACCATGATAGTTTCCAGGTGGAACCGCGAGGATGTCGACCTGGTTGGGTATATTGCTAGCAATGGGATTCTCAGTCTCCATTACTAATAATCCAATCCCCCCCCCCCCTAAAATCGTGGTTAATTACAACTGAATTCCTCACGATAGGTCATTCACTAGTGCCTCGCCATTGTGTACCGTTAGGATAGGCGTATGCACCATTCCATCTTAATCTATAAAAAAAAATGGCTCATACTTCGGAGGCCACGTAAGACTATCCGTTAATAGCCACATCAGAAACCTTCAAGTATCTAATGAAGATGGCCTAGAATAGAATATCAAAGGCACCCTCACACTAATAGTACCAGTAATGCGACATCGGTGAATGTTCTCATGGGAGCTTTTAAAGGCCAAGAGTTGTGTATTATCGAACCACACCGAGTGCATTGTTATTTAACAAGGCACGTTTTATTCGAAAACAACATACGTAAACAAAATTCTTTTTAGGGCCTGCGTATGCTATATTTATTATTTGGAGTTTGGCGTCAATGTAACCGTGTATTGCCATAATACGTGTACGTCTTTTTGACGGGGCCTAATTAAAATGGTAACAGAGCTGGCGAAACACAAGTAAGGTATGATATCTAAGGATGAAGTCAGGTCAGTCGACAGTCGTGATGAATTCATCAGGAATTAATTACAATGTCTAATTCAGTTAGGAGACTTGTGAGGAGATCGACCAAGTAAGGTATATTGCTAGTAATGAGACGTTAGTCCCTATGACTAAAAATTGACCCCTTTCCTGCCCCCTGCCCCCCCCCCCCCCAGCTTCTCATCCCAGGGCTTTATTGTAATTATGATCAGAATAAAAATTACGAAAAATTTCCCGCCCACAGAAGGTCCCTCGTCTACGCAGGACATGCTCGCCTAATCTTATCAGGTTTTTAAGTCTAGCTAAAAATAATCGTCAACGTATATCTAGTTCGGTTATAATTAAAATTGCATACTACAACGCAAACATGTTTTGCAAATCGTAGCTGATAAAATATCTACTTATATACTAGCAGGCCTTTATTACTTTTTCATTGTCATTGTCAATGAAAAAATGAACTTATCTCTTCGCCAGGAATAGTCAGTAATTTCGTCAAACATGTTTACTGTCGTCCGAAAGCAACTAGACAATTGTGCAAAGTGCAATCTTAATACTTTATTTGACGTCATAATTTGACGTTTTTATAACCGTTCAGTAGTTGCCAGGTGAAACCGCAATGTTCTCCTTTCTCTTTCGTTTGCCTACAACGTTAGTAGCTACTTCAATTTCAGCTGAATTTATGCCATGTCCTTGTGAAGCAATGTCTCAGCACGATGTGATTATTTCATAATTCATATTGTGAACACCTTTGACTATTTTATAGTAAAGCGGTATGAAAACTTAACGCAATACTTTTTGAGTTCCAAACAAAGGAGACTCCATTTTTTGCTACGTATCGTAAATATCGTTGCCGTATTTAAGATCCGTTTTTCAAGGCACTTTCTGCCACGCACAACCACTCTTTGGAATCAACTTCCAGCAGCAGTACTTCCGAACCGATACGACAACATAACCTTTAAGAAAAGAGCATATTCCTTTTTATAAGGCCGGCAGCACACCTACAATGCCGTTGGTGTTGTGGGTGATCATGGGCGGCGGTAGTCACTTACCATAAGGTGAGCCTCATGCTCGTTTGTCCCCGTATTGTAAAAAAAAAAGGTTATTTTCCAGAAGGGATTTGCTCCTTAAAAATGCGCATTGTACACTCAGATACATATGTCTTCCCAAAGTTTTGCTTGTAGCCTGGGATGGCCACGGCCCAACCTAAGTAAGGGCCTCCTTTTAAATACGCCTGTGACGGTTACTTCACTAATTCTAGCCAGATTATTCTCAATTCTTTTCTGCAAACAATAGAGTTTATTATGCAGCTGATTTCTTGTTAATTTTATTGTGATCACAGTCATTTTTTGCATCGCGAACTCTACATGTTTAAACTCTCGTACGACCAAGGCCTGGTAGATTGATTTCGACGTTGATGGTCAATTGAAAATGACCTAGACAGTGTAGTAGGTATCTCAAGGTTGAACTAAAGATTGGAATCGTAATCTTATTTTTTTAACCAGCTATTTAACTACATAATGAATCTTAATATATTTATGCCACTTCGCATTAACCCAAGGTGAAAAGGTCTAATAGAATCCGAGTGGAATAACCTTGTAGCGCAGTGGATATTATGACTCGGTTTACGTAAATAAAGACGCGGATTTGACGGCCGCTATATTAATTGTAATCTTAGATAAATATTTTTAAAATTGCTACGATTCTACAATCTAATCTCAAATATCTTACTAATATAACAAAATTATAACTGGACTATGTCTGTATATGGAGGATATTTAAAAAATTAATTCGCCTTTCTCATTAAGACCTCTTGGGGTCTTAATAAGGTCAATATATGCCACAATGATTTTTTAGAAATGTCTCTCTGTCTGTATGTTTGTTCCGGCATTACGTAAAAACTACTGTACCAAACTGGATCTAGTTTTCGCATTTGTGTTTCTGAGGGGCTGAAAAATCTGGTATGTTGATACACCATCTAGGAGTGGGCAATTTCATTGGTTTTTCATATAGATAAAAACTATAATCAATCACAGTATTCTTGATGCCATACAAGAAGCACCCGTTCACAAGTATGGTTGGCTGAGCCATTGTTGTAATCGTAGTGATAATTGTTGTGCATATTGGTAGCTCAACGACCCGGCCCGCCACGACGGTTCCAGTCTGGACATTCTAGTGAACATAACTTGTTTTAAAAAACGCGACTACATTAAAAATATCAATATGTGACGGTCAGTATACCCACTTATTAAGGGAGGGGGGTTGTTAGTAATGCATACTCGATGCATGTCGACCTTCACGTTCCTCCCCCCTGGAAACCATCGTGCTAAATTTCAAGTGTATTCATCACAATGGACTAACTGACTCGTCTTTTTGTCTTCACCTATCATCTCTCATTGGTGTCCCACCAGCATAAACATATAGCCCAGGCGAGGTTACCATTCCATTATCATCCATTAAAAAAAAACACTCATTACAAAATTAAAATGTATTAAATATTTATGTAATCCAATAAATTAATGTTAATTTTCAGAGAATTGCTATAACAAAAATGTCAATATTTTAATAAATAAATAATGTCAGCAACTACTCTGCATTATCAATCCGAAGCCCAGTGAAAGTGTTCATACCATGACCTTAACGTCTCGAAAACGCTGATTGCAAATATTTTGCTTTGCAACAAACAGTTTTTTGCTTGGCAAACAAAAACTGTAGCTCGGCTGCAATCGTCACAAAATTAATATAGGAACAACACGGAAACAGAGACTGGCGGAAGTAAACTTTATAGACAAATCGATATAATTATCAAAATCGGTTTAGTATCGATTGAGCGATATTATCACGTTAGATACGTGATATATACTATAAATATTCTTTCAGATAAAAAAAAACTTGGTATATTCTTTTTTATCTGAAAGCATATTTGTAGATTGGTTAAATTGGATTGGATAAATGACGGTTCTAAGGTAATAAACGTAAACAATTAAGATTTTAGTTCGCAAAACACTGACTTTCTATAGTGGTAAAACCTGTTATTTTAATACAACTACTAAACCTAACCTTTATTAAAATTTACTTTATAAAGTTTCTATTGGACTAATCTGAACGTATATCTTTTAAAATAAAAAATAAATAAATTTCCAAATTGATTATAAATAAATTTGGAAATTTATTGACGGAGTTTTTTTTAGTGGATGATAATGGAGTGGTGTCCCTGCCTTCGCTAACGATTATACACTGGCGGAGCACCAGTGAGGGGATGATACGTGGATAATGAAAAATCAGGTCAGTTAGCCCATCGTGATGAATACACCTGGAATTCGGCATAATTGTTTCCAGGGGGAACCGCGTGTAGGTCGACCTGACAGGGTATATTGCTAGCAATGGAACTAATAGTCCTTATTACTAACAATTCCTTTCCCCTTACTACAGTTGTTTTCTTATATCATCCGTTTTTATTCGCCTATCGTCACTTAAAATTGCTTGTGATGTAGGCAGAGAGGATCGAGAGCTAAAGGTCCATAGTTCGCATTTCTAACAATCCCTTCCCCCCAATGACGGAGGAGACGGAAACAGAAAAATAAAACCGATTTGAGAACCTCCTTTAGATAGTCACTTTATATAAGTTCAAAGACGGCAAACTGAATCATTTATTTTATAAACAATAATTGAGGCACGTGTGTATTGACTGGATGTCATTTAGCTTATGAGTTTGCTAACCGTTTGACCTTGATTCCGCCTACTTTGTTGATACTGCACCTAAGTACATAGAAAGTGGATATTTGATGAAATTTTAACCTAATTTAGATTTCTTTACAAGAGTAACTTTAAATTTCGGTGGCGAAAATCTATGGCCTAGATTGATCGTTTTCAACTCTTGTTTTTTTATTATTTAACTTTAAATTTATAACAAATTGATAGACCGCTTGATGGAAAGTGATAGCCTTTACCCGTGGGGAAAAAGGATTGTTAAGTAATGGGATTGCTAGCATTACTAGCAATATACACTATCAGATCGACTTCCACGCGGTTCCCCTTGAAAACCATCTTGTTTAATTATCGATGAATTCATCACGATGGGCCAACTGACCTGCTTCATTCTCACCTATCACCCATCACTAGTGCCCCGCCAGCGTAAGCCCCCCAGCGCTGGCGGGGTTACGATTTCATCGTAACCTATTAAAAAAACTATCACTATGAAAAAAAAATATATGAAAATTTCTTTTTATTACTTCACATCATTTTACCATTTTTTCCGTTTCAGTCCCAACCTTTGTTATAAACAGCAGCGTCTTGGTACTAAGACAACGTCTTGGTATAAGTTAATCTCTTTTTACTTGATGCAATAAAGTGTAAATAAATAAATACATAAATGTTAACGTTTTTTAAATGGGCTATAATGGAATGGTAACCCCACTTATGGTATCGGTAACGCTGGCAGAGTACCAATGATGGATAATAGGTGAAGATGAAATCAGGTGATTTCGCCCTCCGTGACGGATTCTACAAGAATTAATCACGACAATTTTCAGAAGGAAGGACGTGGAGATGGATCTGATAGAGTACATTACTAACCATGAGGCTTTTAGATCCTCATTACTAGAAATCCCCCCCCCCCCCCTTCTCAATAAGAAGTAGTATATTAATATTAACATTTGCAATACACACCTACTAGTTAGATACTCGTTTTATAGTATCTTTCCCTCGCAACTGTCGCCTGCCAGCCAGTTAGCATTGGGTTGAGCAATACTGATGAAATAGATCTTTAGCAATAGATCGGTACTTAGGTACGTAGAGCGCACAGGAGCTATGACGTCACATGGCATGTTAGGCATAGTGCACTCAATAAATACACAATGTACGAGGTTTGTCCGGAAAGTACGTATAAAAGTTTTTTAAAAATTTTATTTTACAATTATTCAGGTAAATCAATTTTATCCTCTTCAAAGTACTCCCCCTGTGACATAATGCACTTGTGCCAACGCCGTTTCCACTGTGAGAAGGCTCCTTGAAAGTCCTCTGGTTGTAGGTTTCTCAGCTGCCCCGTCGTAGCTTTTTTTATCTCATTTATGTCCCCCAAATGCCGCCCCCGAAGTACCAATTTGGTTTTTGGGAACAAGAAGAAGTCACACGGGGCCAAATCCGGCGAATAGGGGGGGTGTTCGGTCACCGTAATGGAATTTTTACTCAAAAACTCACGGACAACAAGAGAGGTGTGGGCAGGGGCATTGTCGTGGTGAAGAATCCAACGCCCCTCTCGCGCCAATTCTGGACGAACTCGTGCCACACGAGCTTTGAGGCGTCTGAGCACATCGACGTAGAATTTTCCATCAACTGTCTGGCCTGGAGGGACGAATTCTTGATGGACAATCCCCCGAACATCGAAAAAAACAATCAACATTGTCTGGACATTTGAGCGGGATTTTCTTGATTTTTTTGTTCGTGGTTCCCCGGATGTCTTCCACTCTTTGCTTTGGGATTTTAATTCGACATCAAATTCGTAGAACCAAGACTCATCTCCAGTGATGACTCGGTTCAAAAAGTCACCATTCTCTTCGGCTTCCAACCAGTCCTCACAGCAAGCAACTCTTCGTGATTTTTGATCCGGGGACAAAAGCTTGGGAACGATCTTGGCGCAAATTTTTTTCATTTGAAGTTCGTTTCTTAGAATTTCGTGGACCACGGTTTTGCCCAAATTAAGCTCTTCAGCCACCTGTCTGACCGTTAAACGACGGTACCCATTAACACAAGTTCGAATTCTTTCCACGTTTTCGTCGGAATGTGAAGTGGAAGGACGTCCTGAACGTGGGTCATCTTGAACGCTTTCTCGGCCCTCTCTGAATCTTTTTAGCCACTTGTGGACGGTTGGTTCCTTCACAGCATCATCCCCATAAACTGTTCTGAGATCGGCAAAAATTTCACGGCCATTCTTGCCGAGTTTCGAGAGAAACTTGATTACGACGCGCTGCTCTTCAACGGAAGCGGGCTTCATGCCGACGGGGTTTCGTTAAGAGGTAACTTCACAGATGGCGTGACAAGCCAGTTCGCACCGCACGGCGGTCAGACCAGAACTGAAGCATTGTTAGGGACATAAGGAAGGGGTCCTGCGCTTACCTGGCCTCCCCACTCCTCTTTCTCGCATTCCAGAACACTTTTATACGAACTTTCCGGACAGACCTCGTACTTCTCATTAATATTTACTGTATTTTTTTTTTACTTGATGCAATAAAGTGTAAAAATAAAAAAAATTTTGACAGAAGTTTGAAAAGAATAACTATTGACTTTATCGTAATATTTTTTCTCAACAGATAACGACTTTCTGAAACTATAGTGGAATCGTAGTGAAATTATAGCTGTTGATATTTTGTTTCTACACATTTAAAAGCGTTCATAACTTTAGCTTATCGAAGTGTGGTAACGTCGCGAGTATCTGATAATTTTCAAAAAAAATTTAACAACTTCTACTATTTCTGACTGACCCTTTTTTTTTATTGGATGACAATGGAATGGTCACCCCGCGCTGGCGGAGCACCAGTAAGGGGTGATACGTGAGACGAAAAGAATAGGTCAGTTAGCCCATCGTGATGAATACACCACGAATTCAGCACGATGGTTTCTAGGGGAGACCACGTGGATGTCGACCTAACAGGGTGTATTACTAGCAATGAGATTCGTAGTCTGCATTACTAACAATCAAACCGACTGGCCCCTTTAGTTCTCTGGTAGCAAAAAACATAGCACGTTAATCACGCAATAATATTCTTATAAACCTGTATCTAGAAATTTAGATTTTGATGGCAAAAATGTATTTGAAAATTTTCGAAGCAAAATAGGTTAAATAAGTGCAAATTTTTTAGTCATAAATGTATATGCAGATGTATATATGTATATGCCCTCTAGAATACCTCGGAAACAGATAACACCTTTATGTCCTCCGTTAAGAAGAACAGTGTTAGGAGCCAATTCGCCTGTACCCAGATTATGTAGGATTCTGAATGCTCACCACGGTCAAATTGACATCAATTTTGGATCCATCAACAGCAGATATAACTTATTGAGGAAAATCTTACACATAAGTTCTTAATTTACTTATTATTCAGATATTGTTAATAATTTATTAAATATTATAATAGTGCATGTGGTGTTCGCCTGTAAAAGACTTTTACATTAGGCAAAAGATTATTTTTTAATTAATCATTCAACCTTTCACGTTTGTTGTTAAAATTAAAAGTTGCATGTACATAAGGCCCATTTTGTTAGTTACAAAAACCTGTAAAAAGTTGTAACCTGTGAACCTTATTAAATAAATAAATAAATATGCAATGTTTATAAATAACATAGTTTGTAAGTTCGCTAGAGAGATTATTTTTAAATAATTAATCATTCAACCTTTCACGTTGAAAATTGTTGTTTTCAAAGTGCATCCGCTAAATACAAAAAAAAAATTTTTTTACATATAGTTGTGACGCGTCACACTTCAGTAAGCTACGGTTATGAATGCTCGTCAAGTTCATTTGAGTTAAGACATCTTTCAATGTTATTAATTCTGTTAAGGTTAAAGTCTGATGCAACATGCAACAATGGAATAATAAATTTACTCATTTTTCTCCCAACTGTTTAACGTAATGTTTTACAATTTTATATTGTTTATAAGTGTGTTTGAAATATGTACTTTCAGGAGGCTTAAAATAGTCGCATTACTCATTGCATTTTGTTTTTTAATATACACTTCACGCTAATGGCGTCATTTCAATAAAGCGGTGTAATTTCGTCGCCGGATAATTAAGAATAAAACTTTATGAATGCATTTTTTCACTCCCCTGTTTTTGATGCAAATTAGTGTGATCTTAATTGTGGAAGTTTTAATTAATTTATATAATTTTATTACTTTATCCAACATTTTTAGTTTTATCATGTCAATTTGTATGAGAGCCATGAATTTAATGTATATTTAAAACTTGAACAGACAATCATTCATTCATTGCGTATAAAAATATATTTTATTGAATAATATGCAAATACTAATAAAATACATCTGTGTCAGCGCCTATAACCCGTACTGTTTGCATTAAGCTACTGAACTAACTCCAAAAATGCCCAATGTAATTTTTTGAGTCAGTGCTGTATTAAAATGAAATCCATTTATACAATAGCAGGTACATAATATACATCCATACCATAGTTTGACAAAATTTGTATGAAATTAATCCAAAAAAGCCTATAGTTTGAAAAAAAAATCAATTTTAAAGATTTATAATAGATAAACGCCTTTTTGTGCAAGTAAATTCTATTCTCTATATATTTTTTTACTAGTTGTATCCTTATATATGTCTTCACCCGCATTACCAGTATTATATACTAAATAAGTATATAACCTACCTGTGTATAAAATTTCATTAAAATTTGTTTCCGTCCATGAAAGAGCGACAAACATCCATTCCTTCATTCAATCCATCCATCCCTTCATCTATCCATCCATTCATCCCTCCCTCCTCCTCCATCGTTACAAAATTTCACATTTATAATATTAATAGGTGTAACAATCGAAACTATATATGCGATTAGTTCTTGGTATTCATTTATCTCTATCGGGCCTGATAACAATCTATTGAACAAAATCAAATACTATAATCAACATAACAATACAACTAAATGTATTTACGATCTTTTGTCTGTTTTATACAAAATCAATAAATGTATTGTTTCTTTATTTTTCAGGATGTATGTCGGCGCTGTGCATATTCGTGCTCTACACGAAGCACCTAATCATCGTGTACCTCTACCTGATGTCGGTAGGGATCGTCTTCGTGTCATACTGGACCAACGTGTCCGCTATCAAGCAAATCCAGGCGCTGTCATTAGCTTCGGCAAGCGCGCAACATGGCACCAGCATCCTTGAAGACATCCTCAACTTAAACATAAAGAATCTACTTGATCTCGACGGGCCGGGCGTGTTAGTCATACAAAATTTCGCTATACAATTCACTCTAGCCGTCCTATTTAGAAATGTCCATCTAGGGCCGCGACAAGCAAGCATACAGAAATTATTACCGATCAGCTTTATGGCGCCGTCCTTTTTAGCTATGTTACCAGTTCCTCCAAACCTATTGCATCACTCCCCAGTGTTCTCAGCGCTGTTACCTCTTTTCCTTGTCAAATACGTGCTCTGGTCATCGTTGTACAACGTGATACAAGTCATATATTCCGGATATCAACACGGACGACTCTTTGTTAGTAATTATGGATTATCAGCATTGGTCGAAATGGAATGGATGCGACTAAACGTGCCATGTGTCTTAAGAGTGTTTTGGGTAATGCGAGTGGCCGAACACGCCATACTTCTGCTTATGGATAACTACGATGACGACGCGGAGGAGGGACTTAAAGTGTCCACATTGTTAGCGGTGCAATCACTCGCTTCGATGGCTAAATCACTCCTAGTCACAGGTTGCGAAACCATAACGGCCGTACTCGGAATGACTTCGGTAATCTCATTCTTCTGTCACTATATTGGCAATTTCTTCCAATGGATTCTACTTACTGATGAGGAGGAGGACAAAAGCATTGGGACCGTATCGGCTATCCTTTTTTATATACTGGCATTGCAGACAGGACTAACGTCACTAAATCCAGAAAAGAGATTTGTCCGTTTATGCAGGAATTTCTGTCTATTATTCACCGCTCTGTTACATTTCCTGCACAACATCGTGAACCCAATGCTTATGTCACTGAGTGCATCTCATAATCCGAGCACGCATAGACACATCCGAGCGTTGGGAGTTTGCGCTTTTCTCATCATCTTTCCTATATCTTTACTAGTATATCTATGGTCCCAACACAACATTTCAACGTGGTTATTGGCCGTGAGTGCTTTCAGTATAGAAGTAATAGTGAAAGTAATAGTCAGCCTGATGATATACTCGCTTTTCCTGATAGACGCTTACAGAAGTACGTTCTGGGAGCAACTCGACGACTACGTATACTACATCCGTGCGTTTGGGAACACCATAGAATTTTGTTTCGGTATATTCCTGTTCTTCAACGGAGCTTGGATACTCCTCTTCGAGTCCGGCGGCGCTATTCGCGCGGTCATGATGTGCATACATGCCTATTTCAACATTTGGTGTGAGGCGAGGGCCGGATGGTCAGTTTTCATGAAACGGAGGACGGCAGTCAACAAAATTAACTCGTTGCGAGAGGCATCCGCGGATCAGCTCAGCAGGCTGGACGACGTTTGCGCCATATGCTACCAAGAGATGCACTCAGCTAAAATAACCAGATGCAACCATTATTTCCACGGAGTATGTTTAAGAAAGTGGCTATACGTCCAAGATAGATGCCCGTTGTGTCATGACATACTGTATAAAATAGACAGCGACGTGAATAAAGACAACTCTGATGCGGGCAACGAGGAGAACAGTAATAATCAGAACCTCATCTTGGAGGAAGAGCCTGATCTCTTGCTAGGGGAGGGCGTCAGGTGACTGCTTGACGAGGACGTATACCACTTAGATTAAACACGATTTTGAAAATTCAATTTGAGTGGTCACTTTATTTTGTATAGTAAGTTATTGTTTTTTTTTTTTTTTTTATAAATGAGGTAAGACTGTGATTTGAAATGGTGAGTTGAATTTTGTCTTGTGGTGGATGAGTTATTTCTGGCGTGTGTTGTCTATAAGTTAAGCTTAATGGATTTTATGTGCTTGCGAGCCTGTCGCTGTACATTGTTACACGATTATGACAAAAATTCTCAAGTGTTACCGAGCTAACAAAAAGCAGTTGGTACTGTTTTGAAAATTATATTATTAGACGAATTTAAAGCTATTTGTAAATATTGATATTATTTAGAAATAGCTTTTAATAATTGACTGTAACTTAATAAAAAAATATATATATATTATATATAAAAATAGTAATTTTTCTGATATAAAAATGTGTAAATAAACTATTATTTTAGCAATTATATATTTTTATTCATAGTCTAAAATTGTCAAAAATAAAATTGCATTTATCAATCTTTAACAGTTTATTGTAATATAAAATTTTGCAGTTGTAACAGTAAATCTAGTATAAAATTGGTTAATACCGTGAAATATTTTACATAATTAGCCCAAAACTGACCGGCTTCTAAACAAATTAACATAAATTGTATAGTACCCGTTTCTCGCCGCATAATCAAGATTAGAACACTTCCTTTATGTCTAATTATGCTTAGTTTTTTATTTTTTTATTTAAACATTTGCAGCGATGTTTGTTTAAAAATAAACACAACTTTAGGGGTCATTGTCCATGATTTCAACTGACATGCGAAAATATTTACTTTAAAATGGTCATTTATATCGTCATAGCATATTACAAGGTACAGAACGGGACCCATTGAAACTAATAAAAAAGTTTTATTAAATTGCAGCGTAGTCCCGACATAGAATGGGTCACCCCTTCCTTTCACGGGGATGTCATAAAAGGCGACTAAGAGAACTTAATAGCCGACGGTTGGGCAGTAACGTTCCTCTTAAAACATCACCAAAGCTAACTGCGGTTGACAACTCGCCTGCCAAGCGTGGCAACTACTGGTAAACCCACATTATGGTTGAAGCTTGTGTTCAGCAGTGGACAGTTGACGGCATATATGATGGTAATCAAATTAAATATAAAACTGTCAACCTGTCCTGGTTTTTTTTTCGAAATTTAAAAAAACAAAACATTAATTTTCGAGTTTATCCATTACAAACAAAAAGTCAAATTCATCCTTCTTTACGAGTTAAATTTTTTTTATACGACTTAGAATGGCAAGCAAGCTGACGGCCCACCTGATGGAAAGTGGTAACCGTCGCCTATAGATACGAGCAGTACCGTGGACATAACAGAGTATACTGTTTCGCCAATGATACCCCCCATGCGTTGCCATTCCTAAGGACTCAGGTGTTATTCCTCTGTACCCAGTAAATTCACGCCATATCCCACCCTTCAAACCGAAACACAGCCATGCAAACACAACTGCTTCACGGTAGAAACACGAATGGGACAGAGGTACCCAAGCAATCGACTTTTGTACAGTCTCCCTCTGGTTATTAAGTTTCCGTCTTCAGTATATGCTCTGTACTGTAAACAAATTCCAAGTATTTTCTGCAGTGTATGGTGTAATACATTTTTATTCAGCATAAATTTATTTTTAATTTGTATATATATGTACGTGGCTATGCCAAGTTAATCATGCGAGGCATTAGAAGAAAATGCTTATAGTTTTGCACTAATGCAAAATATTACTAGGTGAATAGGTCACCTCAAGATATGTCTAAGAATTAATTTTTTAGACAATACAATATAGATACATAATTTATAACTTTATAAAAACTGACATCAATGTTAAAAGAGAAATCCTTTTGGGTCGCTAAACAAATGAGAAACGAATCTGCGGGTAACGTTCCAGGTAAAAAAGAAAAAGGCTCGCGTGAGAAAGAAAAAGACAGCACGTCGCCGTCTCTTTCTATCTCATTTATTTATGTTACTTAAAATGGCAAACAAACCGTCATTCTACCTGATGGAAAATTAAAATCATCGAATAGGCGAACTATAGAGACATGGACTGTTCATGGTGCTCTCACCACGGACATCATAGAAGCGTTTTGATGCCTTTGACGGCATTTTATTTATGTATTTGTTTGTCACCTTTCTAACGGGTCTTTAGAAGTTTCTATGCCTCGGAAGTACGCTTCTCATTTTAAAAACCCCTGGAGAAGTTATAAGTATAATTTGGTAAATATAACTTAGATGACCTTGGTGATGTAGCAGTTTAACACATCGCCTCCTTCCAATAGTCACAGGTTCGATCCCTGCACAATACAAATAATTGTATTCAGACCATGCCTTTTTGTATGGTCTGGCTGTTTACTATGTATAATGTTTATGCATTCACAAAAAAGTAACTGTAAATAATCATTACATCGCCATCTAGTAAGTATGGGTAATATGGATACCGATCCGATATCTATATATTGGGTTCTTAACATTGATGATATAAAGAAGGTCATGACCCATCTCGATATTACCCATATCGGTGTGATATTTATTTTTCGAATATGTTAAAAGTCTATTTTCCAATATTATTTTCATAGATAACACTTAAAATATTCGTTATGGGACCAATATACAGATATTTTAACTAAAGTATATAGATATTGTTACAGTATATTACCCACCCCTACCATCTAGTGTGTAACCAGTAGTGTGTCAAACTAAAAGCGTGTACTATAGTATTAGATAATTAGAAATACTTTTTAGTAAATAAATACATACATAGAATACAAAAAGACATACTCATCAATACATATCATATCTATCAATTACCTAACCCATAGTACGAGTTCTACTTAGTTTACTACTAGATGGCGTCTAATATTGAACATAATATATTATTACATTCCTTTCATAGTTGGTAAGTTTGTGTATTTTGCCCGTTTATGACGTGTGTGTATAAATATTTAGTTGAATATGAGGTCCTTGTAGTTGGAGAGTAGATAATAGTTCGAGACGCGACAGTTTGTAGACGTTCGGACGACTGTGGTGCGGTCCGCGCGCTCGAAGTTCGCCTTCACGATCTCGTAGTAACGACCATCGCTGCAACAAAGCGCTTTATTTAACGGTATTAGCAGAAACATAGAACTAAATGAAATCGAATATATTTCTCTAAAATAATAATCATTTATATAAAATCTTTTCAAAAATTTACTGGAAGAAAATGCTGTCACCTTGTACTTGTGCCATTCTAAGTATCATTAAGTCCGCCTTTTCAACAAAAAGGGGTTCTCAATTCGGTTTTTTTTTTTGTTTGTTACCTCATAACTCACGTCAATCGTAAACCGGTTTGGATTTCTTTTTTTTTTTTCTAAAAGGTTAAACTTACAGATTGGTCCTATAGAATTTATATCAAAGTCGGTGCAGTAATTTAATTTTTAAATCAAAATAATTGGTTTTGTCACAAATTTTTTTTTTTTTGTGGGACACAAACTTTAATTATGCACCATATATAATATATATGTAGTTGTAAAATTGTAAAATAGTAGTAAAATTGTCAATCCTTTATAATATTAAAAAAGAAATAGAAATGTGAAATATGTTTGTTACCTTATAGAATCTTAACGACATACCTAACCGAAATCACTGAAATTTTGGTATACCTACTCTTACTTTATGGGACGGAGATTGGCATAGGCAAATTTTATTATATTTAGTAAATATATCCCGGATACGCGAACAGTCACTGGTAAAAGCTAGAATAGGTACTATGTACATTATTAATAAGATATTAAACTATACTCACCTGAGCACAAGGCACTTGAGTTTGAGGCACTTGACGCGCAGTATATCTATCGCCTTCTGGCTCTTGTCGCTGAAACGCAAGTTCTCGGGGTCCCAGCGAAGCTCCAGCCGCTCCAGGTTGAGGCAGTGGGTCGCAATGCCGTCCATCAGCTGTAAATGCAAGAACTCTTATCATCATATCAACCTTTTACCGTCCACTGCTGAATATACGCCTCTCCCATGGGGATTCTGCTAGTAATTGCCACGTTTGATAGACAGGTTGGTAACCGCAGTTAGGTTTTGGTAAGGTTTTAAAACAGAAGTTGCTACCCATCCCTCGATCATTAAATTCCCTTAAGTTCGTAGATACATATTATACGTAAATCAAACGTACATGAATATAAAAATTGGGATTGTACAGTCATCGACGAACCCCCGATTATCGGAAGGCAACATCATCGTACGCAATACATAGTCAAACAGGAACCCTGTGCCAAAAAAGCAACGCCAAAGCGCTACTTAAAACATAGGCGTACATACTCAAGGGGAGGCTGAGGGAGTCGTGTACATTGCAGGATTCGAGCAAAGTTTTACAAAGACATGTTTAAGAGTGAATATATGCTACTTTTTAAGGTGCCAGAACCCTCTTCGAAAATAAATACGTAAAGGACCAAGAGTGTCTTCTGTGAAGTACAAGTTCTGTACATGTATCATTATGTATTCAAATCGTTTACCATTCTAAATTGTATACAAAACTGTAGGTATATACTGAAGTTTTAGGCAGAATGAAGTGTTACCTGATCAACATGTATGTTAACGCCAAGTCGCTCCTGTGTTCCCATTATGAGGATCCTGTAAATATTCAAAATGTCCTATAAATATAACTTTACATATCGGATCGCGAAGGCCAAGTGGCTATGTCTTTATAAAAAATTTTGACTTTATATCTATAGCGCCAAAACTTCGTAGCACTAAATCCGGCATAGGCGTATTAAAGGAGGGGAGGGGGCGAGTAAGCCGTGCCTTTCTTAGAATTGTCTGGTACCTACCCCAAGATTAGGAGCGGAGCTTTTAGCTATGGGCAAAGGCATATCTAAGGAATCAACTTCCAGCAGCAGTATTTCCGAACCGATACGACAACATAACCTTCAAGAAAAGAGCATATTCCTTTTTAAAAGGCCGGCAGCACACCTGCAATGCCGTAGGTGTTGTGGGTGATCATGGGCGGCGGTAGTCACTTACCATCAGGTGAGCCGCATGCTCGTTTGCCCCCTGTGTTGTAAAAAAAAAAAAAAAAAAATTACGGGAAGGGGGTGCCGGCTTCTAGAAAACCTCGTGCTCTTTTGATAACCAGATGCATCATCATTATTTCAGCTGAAAGACGTACACTGCTTACTGAACAAGCAAATGCGGTCTAAACAAGAGATAACAAGATGACGATTATTTTAGTTTTGTGATGTCTAGCGTAATGGATGCTCCGCACCTATTATTTACCTCTCTTGGGTGTTGCAGCCCTCGAGCACCCATGGAGACAGAAAAATAACAGTGATATTACACGAATTATAAAAAACAGCGATAGCAACACATGTGGTGTATTTCATATACTCTAGATTTGAGTATATGTATTATGTATTTTACTATCTTCATGTCACTGGATTCCTCTATTTTCTAGTTGCATCACTTCGTGTTCATGTCGTATAAAAGAGATGAGTGACTCACTTAGCGTTTGTGAGCAGTTGAAGCACGCTCTGCCAGAGCTGATCGGTGATGTGAGGCATCCCGCTGAGCACGAGCCCCCACAGCTGGCTGCCGTGCCGCGACAGGAACCGGTGCAGCGCCTCGTCCGACAGATTGTCCGAAGAGTCCACATCCAAAGCCACCAGATTCCTGTATGGGATTCCAACAAAGCGTCATCTTAGATGAATAACATCTAAGTAAACAAATACTGCTCCAAAAAATCTAGGTTATTTTTACATCGCAATTTTAATAGTGTTTACCATTGGGAAGTTTTGCCATTAGTTGCCACGTTTGGCAGGCGGGTTGGCAACCATAGTTAGGATTTTGAGATATTTTAAGTGGGACGCTGCTGCCCATCTATCGACCAGAAGTCGTCATTTTAATGATGAGTCTCATCATCTGAGATCTCCAATGCTGTTAAATATATAATTATACATGTGATCTACTTCATTTTTGCCTTAATTATATCTAAAAACTTATATACCTATTCTGTATTCAAGTTTATACTTATTTGTGCTGTCCTTCTGGTATGGTAAGTAGGTGTAGAAAATAATAAACAATAATATGTCACAATGCGATTCGCACGACCACCCGTTCAAACGTCACCCCAAGGAGTGGTCTGAAGCGGGAGGATTGCAGTCTAAGCTTTAATGAGTACATCATATCCTGGTAGAGAATGCTACTACTATTATATTCGCCTTACGTTACTATTTTTTATTTTGGTCAATAAATTTATTTTAATAAAAGTTCCTACTTTCCGGCAGCACAGTCAGAATTGTTTGTCATTCCCTAAATACCGATTCTTTAGTCATTTTGGTCGCAAACCTAAAATAGTTGAAGAGTCCACCGTGCTATCTAAGAAATACGACAACGAATACTAAACTAATCACAAGAAATATGTTCACGACTAAAATAGGGTTATCATAGGCCTTTATGAACAGGACGTAGCCTTACAGTGGCACAATGGTAACCTTAACAATCGACATGCTACATTTTCGCTAAGTTTTTCAACAAGGGCAACTTATCGCCCGTAGCGGATTTATTAGCAGGCTTAGTTACTGGGGCCTAGGGTGACAAGTTTGAGGTCAAAAATTAATTTTTAAATTGTATTTTAATATGCTATTAAATCAGTGAAAACATTTATTACATTTACACAGTATTGGCGACAAATGTGTAAATCCGCCATTTGTTAACGCTATCACTCGGATTATTTCAATTGTTACCTAGCTGATCCCGACTCCATCCAGGCCTTTAGCACGGAATCGTTGAAGCCGTTGATCTGACCAGCACTCAAGAATCTCAGGTTGGGGATCCTGGTAAGCATGTCAATGAGACACTCGGTGGACAGATCAGTGGCTGTCACATCCAGTTCCTGGATTGAGGACTTTTCCCATTCCACTTGCATCACATATTCTGATTGGAGATCTGTGAATTAGACCCATTATTTTAAGGTAGCTTTTATCTGCGTAATCAGAATATATTTATTGACCAAAATAGACAATAGTCTGTGTTTACCTTCGTCCAATATAATACGTAGGTATATATATGCCAGATTTAATAACGATTGCGTGAAACATTAATGCTCCAAAAAGTATCTAACACATAAACTCCACTCCAGTTCATTTCAGCCGTCAACTGTCTACTGTTGAACATAAGCCTTCCCCATAAAAGGAGTTATGCCAGTAGTTGCTAAGCTTGGCAGGCGGAATGGCAACCGCTATTAGGCTTTTAGAGGTATTAAGTAACAGGGACGCTGCTGCCCTTCGCCCTAATATTAAGTTCCTTTAGTCGCCTCATATGACACGCACGGGAAAGGAAGAGGTGGCCTATTCTATGCCGGAACCAAACGGTTTATTTTTATAATACGAGCTAGTTCTTCAGGAAACAACAATCTCTTATGGATAGTGGCCATTTTCTGAACATAAAGCTCCTGGTATAAGGATAGATAATTGAATAGCTTACTGCAGCCATTCATAAGAAGGCAAGTGAGCCTTCGCGAGCGCTGAAACAGCGTCTTCATCGTGGAGCCAGTCACTTTGTTGCAGAAGTTCACCGCCAAACACTCCAGCTGAAACGTAGGAAAGGTCAGTTCGGCAATTTATTTGGTGAATACCCATTAGTAACAGGGACTAGCGAAATCATTGTTTTAAGACTTTGGCATGGTCTATTCTGGTCCTGGAAAACATTGTAGTTAATTCCCGGTGAATTCATCACAATAGCCCAGTGGCCCAGCTTCATCTTTACCTATCATCACTCATTGGAGGTACCACTGATGTATTCGTACGTATATCAATATTGTTTTTATTGTTTACATCACTCACCTGTATACAGTTTGAACTAAAAGCGTCAATGTGTGAGTCGTCAACAAAGTTGATGCCATACAAATTGATGACGCGTAAATTCGGCGTCGCCGACTTCAGTTTGTGTACATTTATCACTTCATATATTTCTTCCTCTTCTTCCTCTATTTTCTCGTATGTTCCTACAATGTGCGAAATGTATTAATTAATAAAATAATAAATACCATTGAAATTATTCACTTTATTATATAGGTACACAGTATCATCTCTAAAATTTTGATTTTTTTTAAGTACGTACTTTTTATACAAAGAAATATCCGGATTAATACCAACACATCATTCATGAATTGATATTGTCAGGGAATATAATTGGCGAAGTGAAAGAGAAAACATAATTAGGGAACGAAAACGATAGGATACAAAGAATAATGACTGAAACATGATCTATTGATGATAATCTAATAAGAAAAATTGTTAATAATATGGTCCCATTGCTAGTAAAATACCCTGTCAAGTCTACACCCCCGCGAATAAAATAAATTCCTGCTGATAGATCACGACTGGCCTACTAATCTAACTTCATCCTCACCTATCATCTCTCACTGATACCCCACTAGAATATACCAATAACGTTAGCAGGGAGAATATCTTTTCCCATTTTTCTTTAAAAAAGTGTAGTAATCTAAAACTCACCAATGAGATGCAAGATCTCGAGACCGTTGATAAAGTTGTAAATTTTCCTCATGAAGCCCTCCATGAAGATGACTTCCGAAAGACAGATACACAAGTATCGCAGTTTGGTGGGGAACGCCTGCATTTCGGAGAAGTCGTGAAGTTGCATAGCTGTGAAATTGTACACATAAAGAAGACATAACTGGATAATGTTTGATACCAATAAATTATAATAATTAACAATCGAATAGAATATTTATTTACTCAAGGTACAGAACTCAGTTATAGAATAAAAAAAGATAAAAAAAATATTATTGTTTTGTCTATGACTCAATGTATTTTATTATAGTTCCTAAAATGTGCTAAAGTAATCAATGGTATTTATCATATTTGTGGTAAAATTAACACTCCCTGTTTTAATGTTTTTTTTTTTTTTTATTGCTTGTATTTAAATAATGTAAATACTCCTACGATGTTTTGTTTTTTATACCACGAAAGCGGCAAGCAAGCATATAGCCAGTTTTGATAGTAATCGGTCACTGTCGCCTATGGACGCCTGCAACACCAGGGATGTCATATGCACGTTGCCGACCCTGAAGAAACTTTAATACACACTTTTAGTAGAATACTATACTGTAATCTCTAGGAAAAACTCGTCATTCCTCTCGCTGAATTCTCTGTCGATGAAATTACAGAAATATAAAAATGTATCAGATGCTGGTTTCAACCATTCCAGTATCATTCATCAGAAAGGTAATGTGATCGTGAATAATGAGGCATTACTCCCCATTGGTAGCTATATATCCCCTTACCTTTTTTTTTATAACATAAAAGACAAATGAGCTTTGCAGCTCACCTGATGGTAAGTGATTACCGCCCGCCATAGCCACCGGCAACGTCAAAGAAATTTCAAACATCTTGTCAACCTTTAAAGAAAAAGTACGCTTTTTCTTGAAGTTTTTAATGTCGTATTTATTCAGAAATACTGTTGGTGTAGTTAAATTAACTATCGTAGTTAATTTCTAGTAGATAACTGACTTGACTTCAACGGCATCTATCAGCGTTAATTGGAACATCGCCAATGTATACTGATATCGAAATGTGGAGTTACCATACCATTTTTACCTTTCATCCCATTGAAAAACCCATCACTATAAACAATTAGTGTAGGCAGCAGCACCATTCATTTATTCATAGGTTCTTACAGCCTATCCCGTAAAGGTCTTTACGTGAAGATATAGATAGGCGACTCCATCACGCTATTTTGACCCATAAAAGAATCTTACCTGTACTAAAATCAAGGAGCATGTGCGTCAGATTAGGACACTTTGCCGCCAACTCGTGCAGCACCGTGTGGGTGATCAGCTCTATTGGCAACTCGATGTATCGCAGCGAAGGACCAAATCTTATTGATATTAGTGCCAACAGAGACTCGAGAGAACCTGGAACATGTAATGTTATGGATGTATTTAAAAAGGGGCTAGGAGGGCCGTGGCCAAACAAGAATTGTCTAGTCTATGCCAGGTTCCGAGAGAAACTTTGGAAAAACATATCTTAAAGTACGTATGCACATTTTTTAAGGAAGACTCCCCGAAAAGTAAGATTAATTTGTTTTATGTAATTTAGAATGGCAAACAAGCTGACGGCCCACTTGATGGAAAGTGGTAACCGTCGCTTATAGATATGAGCAGTACCATGGATATAACAGAGTATACTGTTTCGCCCATAATACCCCCATGCGTTGCCATTCCTAAGAACTAAAGTGTTATATCTTTGTACCCTGTAAGTTCACTGCCATATCCCACCCTTTAAACCGAAACACAGCCATGCAAACACAACTGCTTTACGGTTGAAACACGAATGAGACAGAGGTGCCCAAGCAAATGACTTTTATACAATTCTCCCTCTGACAAATACGCCAACGATAATAAATAAAACGTTTAAATTTAGTTACATATTACATAAATAAATAAATACAACTGGGCACATTTCATAACGCCATCTAGTCCCATAATAAGCATAACTTGTGCTAGGATACTAAACAACGAATAGACTTATTTTTTTTTTAAACGCATTAGGCAAAGGTGACAAACAAGCACATAGTCACTACACACACTCGTCTGATTCTAAACAGTCACTGTAGCCTGTAGTATATTATACGTAGAATAAATACATGCAGACTAATACAAACAGACATAAATATAAATGTTTGTATTGTGTGGAAATCGAACCCGCGATCATCGAGAGGTAAAGCCAGAAAAAAGCGGTGTACTAAGCCAATAGACTATCTATATAGTAAATATTATCTATCTATTTATAAATGGATAGGAACAGTAACTTTAATGTTCACAACATATGTATGTATATTACAAGAAAAATTCTCGATTTCAAATAGGTTTTTTTTCGTTTATTACATACTGACACGATGTCTTTGTCAATTATGATAGGTCTTTTGTAATCGACAGCGTTCATTCCCGTGTCAATCCAAGATATACATTGTGGAAAGAAATCTTTAAAAAATCTTTACATGTAAAGTATAACCAGCCTAATAACGAAATAACCAAAGGTCATGAGTTCGTTGACACAAAAACTATGTCAATTTAAAATTCGAATGTACCTACTTTCCGGCAAATTTAATTCCCTATCACTTAAATTCTAATATGTTCGACACAACGTAAATCGAACGACATATAGATAATAGTCATTAGTCGTATTTAAGGAGAGGGGACCATGCCTACCCCAGAATTCTCCCAGAATCTAGTAACCCTAGAAATACGAGCGGTGATTTTAATAATGCGTTTTTTTTTTAAGGGAAGGATCCTCCCCCACTGAAACACACTAACACTAATGATCATAGGTAGAAAATAATCAACAAATATAAACTATCCCACCAGTAACTATTATAATCATTTCTGTACAATATTTTTTTGTTATAATTTACTATTGCTATGCCTCATTCAATGACATTAAGTTACCTATAATATAATAAAACAATATATATATTAGATAATAAAGAAATTGTAATTGGTATAATATACACCTCAGTATAAAACAATGCTTTTATAAAATCGTTATAAAATAAAAATCAGCGCTAAGGCTATTTGAAAAATTTAATATTATTATTAACATAATGGGAGTAGATAATAAAGGAAGTAACGTCATATTGTTTACGTTTTCCTCAGTGTTGCAATAATAAAATATATAATCCTATAATCGGGTAAATAAAAATTACTCTACTGCATTAAGGTCAGAATATCGTATCATACGTACGTAAAAAAAATAGATATAGTAATCGCATCTTTTATTAAGAATTCTACCGTCTAAGTAGTCTTAAATATAATATAATCGATGTTTCAACGAGACTTGGTTATTTGTTATTTTTGAATTATATTACAGCTATTTCACTCTAAAGCTGTGTTGGTTAGATTTTAGTTATTTTCCTACTTATACACTTCAATTAAATGAAAAATCATTATTCCTAATGTACGAATTTTTCAAAATTAATTATTACCATTCATTTTACTTACCCACATGTAAACCAGATATCTCTGGTCGTAAACTAACATGGGTCCAGAGACGAGTATCATATGCTACCATTCGCCATCTTTTGCATACTGTAGCCATGCGACATATTTCTCTGTGTGATAAATACGAGAAAATATTCAGCAAAACTTTATCCGGCAGTTTCTCTATCGTCTGTAATTAATAAAAATTATAATATTTAAAAATAATAATAAATAAAGATTATTATATTACATATGTAGCTATTTCTTAATTGTTTAGTACTGCCATGGAATAGTTTCCAAAGCATTGTATTTAAACATGCATATGAACTATTTTCGTTTTTCATAACATACATTTTACATATTTGTTATTTATAACCTTGTCTTACTACTAAGGTTGATTCCTAGTTGGCAACAAATCGTCATCGGTCATTCAATCAATGTGTTGTTTGTGAGTTATTAATAGTAAGTTTTATTTGGAAACTAGGTAGGTACATGAATTAGTTAAATATTACCGTACTAGCGAACGGGCTTCTAACTCCACCTTCGGTCAAGTAAACCTGACTAGCTTCTAACGCCAGCTGTCCCCAAACATCCGTTGGTATATCCATTATTATATTTTCACAAATTAATCACTTTTATTTCAAACGTTTATCAAATTTCGTTTTAAGGTTACGAAACTTTCATGGCAGATTTACTTCATACGCGCGGAAAGTTCACAGAGATATAATGTGGAACGCTGTGGTTAAATTTGGAATCATCTGGGAGCGCCGAGACTAGAGTACGGAGAGGAAATATTTTAAGATATTGACGATTCTTTCCTTTTTTATCTAAAAATGTTGTATTCGAATAATAATTGTGAAAGAAATGGCTAGTATTTTAGTAAAAAATAGCATTTAATTTTTGAATACATGAAACTAAAGAAAAGTTTTACAGTAGAAACTAGCGGGAAGTTTTAAATTCTGTAAAGATATTGAATGTGTAGCATTATATGTACTTATTGAAATAACAAAAGTGCATATAGACACCTTTTGAAAAATAGAAGTTAAAGTTATTTGGAATAAAATTAACCAGTAAAAAGTAAACCTTTATGATATATTTAAAATTTAACCGTGAAATATATGTAATCGAATATATGTATATCTTATCAAAATATTCGAATTCATTAACTCACTTCAAAAAGATGGTTCTCTCTTCGTTAATGTATACTTGTTACCTCATATTTCCGTCTATTTTAAACCCACTTGATTATCCTAATGGAGTTAGTTAGTAATTATTAGTTTATATTATTGTATCAATTTATAACTGTTTTACTTATATATGTCTAGTTTGAGAATTTGCTGTGATTGTATATCAACTTTAAAAATGCCGTAACTAAGTATTAATATTGTCCGTTTACTCATATTATATTTATATTATAACACATGACGTGCCAAAAATATATTATGAAATTTTTCTACATGGCTAATAAAAACATATGAAATATACTAACAGTTTGGTCCCGTAGTTAGTTTATCAAAATCGATTTAATAGATTAGTTTTCGAATGTCGATTTTTTGTGGAATCTTTGGAAACTCTTTAATCATTTTGGAAATAATATTAACAGGACAAATATTCTCCATTATTTGCTTTAGTATTAATTCTAAAAGATTTAATTAATTCATAAAATTTATTATAAAAAATTACCAGAGGAAGACTTTATACAAAAGTCGTTTGCTTCGGTACCTCTGAACTATTCCTGTTTTCACCATTATGCAAATCTGTGTTCGGTTTGAAGGGATATGGCGAAGAAGTTACAGGTTACAGAGACATAATACCTTAATGTTCAGCAATGACAAAGCATGTGAGGTATCATAAATGGCATAATATACTTTGTTATGTCCATGACACTGTTCATGTCTATAGCATATACTAATAATTTTCTATCAAAAAAAAAACATTAGTATATAATATATATACTTATTATTACTTTAATTGTAATAGTAGTAAAATAATCGGAATTTCGTTGCTATTAAACAGTCTTGTAACTTGGCAGACAGCAAGGTATTTCCTTGACCAGTGACTCATACCTACTTCAGACAATAATATTATTTGGATCTTTTGTAGAAAATGATTCGCTCATAGATAATTTTTAATATTGTTGCGACATTTTAAGTGAATTTCTGTACTTTGATCAAAAGTGAATAATGTTACTATATTACGTTTTAAACATTTTAAACAAACATACATATAATAAAGAAAACACAAATATAGTATTTTAAAAAAAAATATTAACAATAGTACACCATGTTTTTTTGTAAATTTGCCACATTTAACACATACTAGCTTTTCCTCACAACTTGGCTTACATAAAATATAAAGTATTCTATGCGTTAAGGTATAACCTACCCGTGTACAAAATTTTATTATAACCCGTTCAGCCGTTTATTCGTGATTAAATAACAAACCTCTAAACATCTTTAGAAACTTACACATTTTTATTAAAAAATGGGATTACACAGTACATTGCTTATACGAACATAGATGTTCCTTGTTTATTATGTAGGTCATGAGCAACATAAAAAAATCTAAATGCAGTTTTTCTTAAAAATATAAAAATAAATTCATAAAATTTACTTTATGTGAATAACCAATGGATATACCGACCCAAACTGGCAGAATAATAATTTATTAATGATTTTATCCAGTATACATTTCATAAGTAAAATGGATAAATAAAAGCCTGTAATTAAATACGAGTAATTACATAATTCTTTATACATGGGTTTCCAAAGTATATAAATATTAATTTATAAATAATGTAAATTGATTACTAGTATTATTACTATAAATTTTTATATAATATAAATAAACAACATTTTAAAAGTAAGTTACATTATAAATATTAAAATAATGAATGATTATGATATTACATTTTATTCTTCAATTTCTTTGACAAACAGATAGATATTAATTTCTTGAGACAAATCTTATTATTTGACATAAAATAAAATGAAATACCGATCAACCAGGTATATATATTTTAGTTAATTAGCCGTTAAGTTCAATTATGGCATAGCATACATGTATTGGTCATAAATAAATTAAAATCTCCTTATATAATTATAAGCACTATTTGAACATGTCCAAATTTTCATATAAAATTTTCCAAATAGTAAAAATAATTACCATAACTTGCTTCCGTCGAAAACTTGACATATCATCTCTAGATATAGCTGCTGCAGCTGTATCTACATTTAAAATTCCCCAGGAATCCATGTTTAACTAATTAATTCACTATTCACGAAATCTCCGTTAATAAACCACTGAATGCTCAAAAGACGAGATACCAGTAAACTCCGATATAAACTCTGATATTTTCACTGACACATTTGGCGCGAAATCATTTTAACTCAAATGTTCACAAACTTAATTAGATCAACTTCATGTTGTCTATTTGTCGAGCTATAGTACAAATGTGATTCAAATTGGCTATAGCAATGTTGCGACACACACTAACTATATGTTATCAGACATTTAAATTGGCAAACCAAAATAAGTGCGGCATTTTGCTTCAACTGGGCGCTGCGAGACGGTGTCGCTGCCAAGAAGATTCGTATTGCATTCGTGTCACAGTAACATATACCGGACGTGTATTTATCTTTGTACTTATCAATATAAATTATTATTAACCGACTTTATAATGGAGGAGTTACTCAATTAAAATTTATTTTTCACGCAATACTTTTATCATTTGTGAATTTATTTAATTAATTTTCTTTTAATTGAAAAGATTTTTTGTCTTAGAGCATAAAACCTTCCTAATTAATTAAGCTAAGTCATTGGATACAGATATAAAACAGTATATAGATTTAGATATTTGTTATACATTTGTAATTAGTTTAGCTATTGACAATTTTTAGAATCGTAAACTAATTATTGCCTATTACTACTATTATATAAATAGTGCCTATAATAAAACGTATGCCTATAATAAATAGCTATAAATATTTTACTTATAATAGATTTAACAAAAAACTGTAAATAGATATATATTTTTTTACAAATAATTTAACAATAAATAAATAATATAACTATTGTACTATCTAAATTTATTATTTAATTAAATTATAAATTAATGATTTAATTATGCCCAAATTAATAAGATATGATTTACGGAGTCTTTGTAGTTTTAGCCACAATAACCTCTACAAGTACTTTATCGATTTTATATAATAATATTGCATTAAGATGAGGGCATTTTAATATTATAAATAAAGGAGGATATTTTTTTATAAATTGGCAACTTTTAAAACATTTTCTATTGAAACTTCACCAAAATGTCACTAACTGATGTCATCTATAAATGACAATCAGGTGTCATGCTTATGTCAACATTTTGACAGATAAATGTATTCTAAGATCATGAAGATCATTTATAATTGAAAAAAAGGCGGGAAACTCGAATAAGAACAAGCGGGTTTTTTAAATTTTTTTTATTAATTTATTAAAACTATCTCTATCAATTCTTATTATTGAATAAAATATTATATTTTCACTAAATTCAGCGACAGTAATATAATTAGCATTCATGGGGAAGCGCAGTTGTAGAAAAAGGAAAAAAAAAGATGACGATTCAGGTGATGTAGACCATGAACCTTGTAATGACAAGGATATATATTCGGAAGATACTTCTACTGACTCAGAATCTGAAATTGATAAGGCCGATAAGTATAAACCTTACTACGTCACAGATTATATTAGAAGATATCCCGAGGAATCCCCTGGGACAGAATTTGTTGTCTTTGTAGAATCCTCAGATAGTCAGAAAACCATTGGATCCAGAGACTTGCTCTCACTCTCCTCCTGTTTAAAACGATTTAATAAAGGGGTAACTTATCTTAGATCTATAAATAAATTCAAAATCGGAGTATACTTTCAAAAGCCAGACTTAGCCAATGCTTTTTTAAATAATAAAACTTTTTTAAATGACTACCATTTTAAGGCCAGTATTCCTGCTTCTTCAACAGAAGTTACAGGCGTTATTAGAAATGTACCTACAAATATATCTAATAAAAAAATATATACTATGATATCGAGTTCTAAGAAAATTATTGCTATTAAAAGAATTTTAAGAAAAAATACCTTGACTCATGGATATGTGTTACAGCCAACTCTAACCGTGACAATTACTTTTGCTGCATCTGTATTACCTGAATATCTGGATATTGGAGGTTGGCGCCACAATGTCACTCCATATATACCACCAGTTAAACAATGCTACCGGTGCTTGAGGTATGGACATTTAGCTAAATTCTGTAAGAATTCTGAGCGTTGCAGCATCTGCAAAGGTGAGCATAATTATAAAACTTGTACAACTGGAATGGAAAACGCTATTTGTGTACACTGCAATGGAAATCACACAAGTGTATCACCGCAATGCCCTGTTAAACAAAAGAAAATTGCTGAAAATAGATCTAAATTCAGACCTGCTTCTTTTGGAGATATACTTAGCACTGAAATATTTCCTAAACTGGGTAACAAACCTAAAAAAAATGTAGACCTAATTTCAATTCTAAATTCTGATAACAAGAGTTTATCACTTTTTAATAGAAAGCATAATCAAACTTATTTCACTACATAACACAAAGAACACATCTATTAACACTAAAAGTGTTTTGAATGTGTTATATGATACTTTTGGTAATAGACCTATTTCACAAAATTCAATCGAGACCAATTAACTATCATACAGTGGAACGCTCAGAGCCTACTGAGCAATCGACATATTTTTACACAATTTTTAAATGAACATCATATTCACATTGCTCTCATCTCAGAAACTTGGCTAAAACCACATTACAAATTAAAAATTAAAGATTATTGTATAGAACGAAATGATTGTGGTAATAACCACAATGGAGTAGCGATTATTATACATAATAGTATTAGATATAAAAAACTTCACTCTTTTTTCGACAATTCTTTGCAAACTATAGCTATTAGTATTGAAGTTAATAATTCTTGGTATTCAGTTGCCAGTATTTACTGTCCTACCAATAGTACACCTAGTTTTACTAAAGCCAAATTTAAGTTCTTTTTGGAGTCTCTTCCTAAACCCACTATCATATCTGGAGATTTAAATGCACATCATACTATGTGGGGTTGTACCTCCACTAATACAAGAGGTAAAGACATTCTTGATTGTTTAGATGAATGTAATTTGGTACTATTAAATGATAAGCAAGTTACTACTGTTGGCTCTCATATTTGGAGACCCAATGGCCTTGATTTAACTATGGTATCCCCATCCATATCATTAAAATGCGAGTGGTCGGTTCATGATGATCCGTTAGGAAGTTATCACCTGCCGACTTTTACTAAAATAAACACAAAGAACTCTTCATCAACTCCGTCAGGTGAACAACATGCTCCTATAGATGAAGTTAATAAACTTTTGTTAAATCGTATAAACCTACGTCTCGTTAATTGGGATCTTTATTCTGAAACTGTTAATCGATTACTTTTGGATTTCGAGTATGATGTCAATGAACCCTTAAACAATTACAATAGGTTCTGTAAAATTATTTTGACAGCTGTGGAACGTTCCGTTCCACGTAGGAACTTATCAAATAGCGGTGCAAATACTTCAAAGAGGCACAAACATATTGCAGTACCTTGGTGGAATAACAGGTGTGCGACAGCTGTCAATGATAGTAAAGCGGCTTACCTTAGGTTTAAACAAAATCCAACTCTCGATAATTACATAAATTTTAAAAGAGTTCAAGCTGTTAAAAAGTTAGTAATTAAGCAAGTAAGACAACAGGGGTGGCAGGAATTTTGTTCCAAATTTAATAGATTAACACCAATTTCCACTGTTTGGCAAAATATGAGAAAACTAAATTCAAAACATCGTCAAAATCATTTTAAAGATATATCATGGGTCAATGATTTTTTACGCAAATATACTCCTGATTTTGTACACTCACCTTTTGATGACAAACAGTTTAATTCTGTTAATTCATGCCCAAAATTTCTCACTGACCCATTCTCAATTGATGAAATATCCAGTGCAGTAAAATCTAGAAAAGATACAGCTAGTGGCCTTGATCGCTTAACATACAATATGTTTCGATTGCTGAATAAAATAAACCTTACTAAACTCTTACAAATTTTTAACGATTTATGGAAGGACTGTATTATCCCACCAGAATGGAAAATGGATTGTTTGATTCCAGTAATTAAACCCGGTAAAGATCCTACAAATTTCGACTCCTATAGACCTATAACATTGACGTCCTGTGCAGGCAAATTATTCGAACAATTAATTAAACAGCGTTTAGAGTTCTTTATTGAAAGTAATAGTATATTACCATCGAATCAATTTGGTTTTCGCCGTGGATATTCAGCGCGCGAAAGTTTAGCGAACTTCTATGTCGACCTTAGTACTGCTTTGAATAACGATGAATATGTTCTATCTGTTTTTTTAGATGTCGTAGGAGCTTTTAACAATGTAAATTTAACAGTTCTATCTTCGATTTTATCCTCATTTCTTCCAATGAAACTTATCGAATGGATTTATAATTTTCTTAGTAATAGAGAAGTGTATGTTAAAGTAAATAGTAAATTAATAGGACCTAGGTTAAGCTCTAAAGGAGTATGTCAAGGTGGTATTCTAAGCCCGCTACTATATATTTTATATATCTATAAACTTAATTCAATTTTAGGAAACAGTGTGAACAACTTGCAATTTGCCGATGATTTATTAATTTATATAAAAGGAAAGAATATTATTGATATGCAATTAGTGTTAAATGAGTCATTAAAAAGACTTGAGAAATATTTTTCTCTTCTTTCCCTCGATATTAGTTTAACCAAAAGTAAAGTAGTTGTTTTTCATCAAGTTCATAAATATGTTCCATTAATGAATATTATATATAATAATCAAACTCTTCCAACAGACTGTAGCGTTAAATTTCTGGGGGTAATTTTTCATCAAAATTTAAAATGGGATCTATACGTTGATTGCTTAGTAGATCGTGCTTTAAGAGCCACTAATATAATAAGATCTGTAATTGGTCGTAACTGGGGAGCTGATCCTAAAATTATCCTTTTACTTTACAAATCTCTTGTTAGAAGTAATTTTGATTACGCTTTCTTTTGTTATGCCTCAGAACATAAATTAGTAGAAAAACTCGAAAAAATTCAAAATATGAATTTAAGACTTATTTTAGGTGCTATGTATACTTCTCCAATTATCTCAATGCAAGTAGAATGTAATTTGCTTCCTATCCTTCTTCGTTTCGAATACCTAAAACTCAAATTTCTCTTCAAAGTTTTTTCAGTTTCCAATAACCCACTCATACTCAAATTATTAAATTGCCCCATTTCTATGTTTTTGAATAAAACTATTGTCAATGATTTGAATTTACGAGATGAATATAACATCTATAGTAGTAAGATACTTCCTTGTTATAATGGCCTTTATGAGAGTAAGTTCTGTAAGATCAAAATTGTTATACGTAAAGACATAAAAGAAAAGCACGATATGTATGAGACTTTATCAGAATTTATTGACTACAGGCAGATATATACAGATGGTTCCAAAAATGCACTTAGCACTTCAGTGGCTTTTTACGATTTGTCAAATAGATTTGGTCACGGTTATAAAATTTCAACTTTGGCTAGTATTTACACAGCAGAAGCAAAAGCTATATTTTTAGCATTAGAATACATAGAAAAACAGGTACTATATTCGAAATGGATTATAATTACAGATAGTATGAGTGTTCTTATGGCATTAAAAAATAACACATTCATTTCATCATCAAACTACTTAATTCAAGAAATTCGTAATAAATATTATCATCTCTGTACTATATATGGAAAAGATATTATCTTCATCTGGACCCCTTCACATATTGGAGTGTTTGGGAATGAACAAGTAGACACTTTGGCTAAAATTATTAATTCAAGTGCTGCTCGTGTTCAAGATTTACCCCTTTGTTATTCAGATTGTAGTATTGGAATACATAAAATCGTTACAACTAAATGGGAGGAGCATTGGACTCAAATATTACAGACTAAAGGCAAATGGTACCGCAAAATTAATTGGCGTATTGGAAAACCGTGGTTCTGCAAAGGAAAGGACACAAACAGAAAATTTTACACCAATATTTGTAGATTACGAATCGGCCACGGACATTTCAACGAACACCTGCACCGAATGGGCATGATCGCTTCCCCATCATGCACATGGTGTAACTCAAATACAGCCCAATCTCTACATCACCTTTTTTTTGATTGCTCTGAATTTGTCATTCAAAGACACATTATGTTTGACGAACTTAGGATTATCTTCAAAAAACCCGAAAATATCCCGCACTCAATCCCGCTTCTCTTAAGATTTCCTTCTTGTTTCAAAGCTATTTTCACTTATATTACTACAACATTCAAAGAGCTATAAGAATACTTTTATTGAATTGCAAGACAATGATTTTTTATAATTATTTATTTTTAATTTGATAAATCCACTGGTTTAAGAAAACTCAAGAAAAGATATTTATGAAAATGTACTTACCGGATTTGACAAATGAAATATTGAAGATTATGACAATAATTGAAGCGACATTAGAAAAATAAAATTCCAGACAAATTATCTTTTTGAAGACTAGGCAGCATGGTCTCCGACCTTAGCCTGTTCCAAACGGAACAAACGTACTAAAAAAAAAAAATCATTTATAATTATAATCATTCTTTCATTCGTTCGTGCTTCGTTTGTATTTATTTTCTGACCGCTGTCATTACTTCACTGTTTTCGTCCCTTACGACTATTCGACAGTGTTTTTCTTTGAATTTCTGATACGTAATAAGATAAAAGTTGAACTTAATGTAAAATGATGTTATCTATTATAATAAATAATTTGAAGTGGTGAATGAAAGAAACTGCTTACGGACGCGCTCAATCTCAGTGAAGATTAGTTCGTCTGGACAGCATCTTTATCTGGAAAAGAAATCGAAACATGCAAACATCTCCGGTCCGCTGATTATACCGATTTAGTTCGACGTGCGGTGTGAATCCTATCGGTCGCCAATTTAAAAAGAAATGGAACACTAATAATTTGCTAACAAATAAATCGATTCGAACTTTAAATTAAGAAATATCAACCAGTGTATTTGTGTTAACTTGCGAAAAAGACATCAGAATGAGCACAGCAGACACCTCGGTTTTGGCGGGATTTATCCCTGAATATTTTTTCAACATTGTCGAAGAGCTCGATGAACACCCATGGTTATTTGCGGCGCTTGCCTCTGTGCTGGTGGGGCTTAGTGGTATCCTACCACTTCTAATCATTCCAATAGACGACACGGCCTCTTTCAAGGACGGATGTAAGTAGCTTATTGACAACGTAGGTATCTATATTTTGCGAAGTGTGTTTGTGTACTAATTTTAGATTTTACATGTCATCATTCAAATACAGAATGCCAAAACAAAGAGTAGCGATTTTTTTTAAATTTATATGATATAAAAAACTGAATTTGTTATCATTATAAATTTAGAATTCCTCTTTTATTGTCATTAAAAGCAGTTTATTGATTTCGAAAATTGTACATTATAAACTTACTAGGTCTTTTATAATATCTAATAATATTAATATTGTGGTTGTCCACACTAAATTATAATATGCCTTTGTGCATATTATATTTTTTTTAAGATATTTTGAATATTTATTTTTATTGTGCTGGTGTTTCTTGATGATTTCATAAATTTTTCATTGTTATAAAATAAATTAAATAATATTGTGAATTAATGATTACTTGTTCAGTAATTTATGGCACAATATCTCTGTGTAGTTGATCTCCACATGGTTTTTCCCGGAAACAATTGCGGTAAATTCTTGTGGAATTCGTCACTAACCGACCTGCCTGTCATCTTCACCTATCCCACTCACTGGTGCCTCGCCAGTATAGCAAAAAGAGAAATCATTCCATTCTCATGCATTAAATAAACTACCCATGTGTGTACTTAGTATTATGTAGGCAAATTAAATTTATCAAAAAGAACTGTATAGGGTTAACTGGAAGAGATCTCTGTCAGAGATAAGTCCACCCTTGCTCACAACATTTATAAATGCATTATATTATATGTAGCTTACAAGTGCAATAAAAAATATATACATATATTTTAAGCTATGACCCATTGTTGACTAGCTGATATAATTAATATTTTAGTGGTCATTCAAACAAAGAAAATGTAATTATTAAAAAAAAATGTGCAATTAGTTTTGTCATTTAATAATCATTAACAATTTAATGATTCAATGGATCAGTTTACTCAAGATCAGACTGTATGTCTTAGTTCCTTTGCTTTTCACATTATTGGTAAATTAATACTACTATTACTTCAATGAATCAGCTTTTTAATATAATACTATATTACTTATCACATATTATGTTGTCATGTAAATAGGATTACAATTATAGATAAAGGAATAAATATACAAAAAAAATCTTATCTCTCCTATAAACATCTAACTTACATAAGGCTATTTATATATTTATTACCAGTTGTATCCTGTATCTTCTTTGTAATGAAATATATAAAGAATTTTATGGTTTAAATTAGGATGTAACATGGGTATGTATGCCTAAAATTTTAATCAAATCGATTCAATATTTTTTTAATGACAGATTAACAAACATCTATCCAACAGAAGCAATCTCTAAAAGTCATTTCTAACCAAATTGAATGGGAGGAAAGGGATTGTTAGCAATGGAGACTGAGAATCCCATTGCTAGCAATATACCCAACCAGGTGGACCTCCTCGCGAGGCAAATGAATATATGGCCAGTGTTTACAATGTCTGTGTAAATTTACACCTCTTTCATATAAAAAGTACCTACATTCTAATAGAATAAATTACAATCTTTTCAAAACAGCCCACCTAATATGGCTGTTTTCTGCATAACTAGCTCCAGTTTTAATATAATCCTACTAAGATATTTATTTATTATTATTTATTAACAGTTATAAACAAAAATAATAACATATAAAGAATTCAACTGAAATACAGTAGCATGAAAGACAAAATATACATATAAAGGTATAAAAGGTAGTCTTATCGCTACAGCAATTTTTTATATACAACCTTTTTATTTACATTTACAGTAGCCTTTATTTCAAAGGTTAATGACACTATTGCTATGACAATAGTTAGCTTTGTCTCACAAACCAATTGAAGAAATTGATGTAGCTACATACATTTTAATTGATATAATTGCATGCCTTTTTAATATTGCACATATTAATCATTGGCCTTATTAATATTGTACATATAAATCATTGAAAAAAAACTGTGTGTAATTTGCAATTTTAAATAAAAAATGTTGTTTACGAATCAAGACTACAGTAGGATATTTAACTATATATGTTTGGAGGGAAATGGGATTATGTTGAATCATCGATTACATAAAGTAATTATTAGAAAGGAAAAATGTATTCAGAGAGAATTGTGTATTTTTATTAGAACAATGGAGGATAAGATAAAAAAAGTAATATCAAGCAGTAATTTTAAAATTATGTCAAGATCTACATATTAAAATATTTCCAGCCATTATTAATAGATTATAAGTAATGGGCTCTAACAGCCCCACTGCTAGCAATATCAGGTTGGCCCCCATGCGGTTCCCCCTGGAAACTGTTGTAGTTCTTTTTTTTCTATATTAAGTATATATTTGTATTCATATATGAATACTGGTTACATACAAAGGTATTATATATATTATACATTTGTATTGTTGGTTTCTTTCTTTGTTCAGAGATATAAGTATGAATAGGAAGGGGAAATCAACTCAGTTTGTGTATTTCCTATTGTTTTTTTTATTCCTTTTCCTCTAGTTCACAATTGTAAAGATTGTTGGCAACATTAAAATTAAAGAATTTAGAATAAGTGGGGAAAACGTTACCATATATATATATGTCCTTATTTGTATATTGCATGTATGTATGTATTATATGTATCTTTGGTTAAATGATAAAATATTTTAAACCTCTCACAATAAAACGACGCGTTGAACTGTTACTATGAGAAATTAATATTTTTTTTAATTTTGACTTACGAAATTTCTCTTTTAATATGTTTTTATATTACGCGATATCTTCGTCAATTTTAATACTTTTTTTTTTATCAATCGATATAGTTTAGTCCCTTATTATATTTTATCATATACGTTTGAAATAGCTGTTGCGAAGGAAAATGTAAAATTTTTGTCTTGGTCACGTCCACATACAGTGCAACATCATTCGGTGCCTGGCTTCGTCATTTAGTTCTATTAAAATTAATCATATATTAGGCGAAATGTTCATCGGTAAATGTGTCAGTCAATTAACAGAATGGTGCTTTTAATAGATGATAATGGAATGGTAACCCCGTCAGCGCTATCGGTGTACGCTAGCGGAGCACTAGGATAATAGGTCTGAATGAAAGCTGGTCAGTTAGCGCATCATGAAAAATTTATCAAGAATCAACTACTGGGCTTCTAGTCCCCGTTACTACTAATTCCTTCCCTTCCCAACTGAATGATGTACACTACATCTCCTTATTCATTCCCATAAGACTAAGATAAACTTGGTAATGGGAAATGGATTGTTACTAATATGATTAACGGGAGGAGGGGGGAGGGATTCTTAAGTAATACAGCCTTACCGGTCCTATTGCTAGCAATATACCCTGGTGGGTCGACTTCCACGTTTCGTCCATGATACCGCCCAAGCGTCGCCATTCCTGAGGACTCGGATGTTATTCCTCTGTACCTTATAAATTCAGTGTCATATCCCACCTTTCAAAGCATAACACAGCCATGCAAACACAACTGCTTCACGGTTGAAACACGAATCGGACAGAGGTACCCAAGCCAACGACTTATACAAAGTCTTCCCCTGGTAATGGTAATAATAGTAATAAGTCTGGTAGGTAGGTAATGCATGCATAATAAGTAAATATGAATAAATAGATAAGCAACTGGAAATAAAGTATTTCTAACATAACATTGACGCGGAGATAAGATTAGAACTATTTAGAGGAGTCTAATAGATTTCACCACTGTTTAGTAACAACTTGTCTAAGATTACTCAATGTTAGACAGTTCAGTGATTTCCACACCGATAAAAGGAAATTGTATCGCCTATATCTGTTTAGAGGTTTGGCTAATCAAATTGAGAGCAATTTTATAGGTGTTACAGTGATACGTCTTATCTAAAAGTAATAGAGTTTAAAATTCATTGTAAACTTAATATGTACGTAGGTGGATTTTCCCCACTTAGATACGATTAGATTATGATCTGCTGTTTCTCAAAATATAGACCATAAAAAAAAGTATCGTATCCACGTTCCAAAAATTTTTTTTTTATTTTTAAAATGAGTGAAAATTGGTAAAACCTGCCAGGACTATTTATTTACGCTGACGATTTACCATAGAGAACTGACGGGTAAAGATCATAACAGCCAATTAGTCCATCGTAACGCATTTTACAAAAATTAACCACTATAACAACAAACATCTGTCAGGTGATAGGGGTAGGCCTCATTCCCAGCAATACCTTATCAATTCAACCTCCACGCAGTGCCCCTGGAAACCACTGAACTAAACTACTGAACCGATTTTGATAACGTTTTTATGGGACCGATCTGTAAGTACCTATTTCATTTTAGATTAAAAAGAATCTCAAAGCTTCAAAATCTCTGTTAAATCCTACCATCACTCCCTGATTAGTACTGTTTTCTTGTGTTCTCTTTTCATCCTCCTCCTCCAGTCTCCTGTCTAGTTTTCGCGCTTGGCAGACAGATTGACAACCTCAGTTAGCTTTTGGAATTTAAGAGGGACGCTGCTGCTCATTCTTCGCTCTACATTAATCGCCTCTTACAACACCCACGAGGAAGGAAGGGGTGGCTTATTCCATGCCGGGACTACACGGAAATCCTTTTCTAATATTTCACTGAGAATAAAATATAAGGTAAATAACATGTGAGACGGAAAGACACAAGTAAAAGGTAGAATAGGAAAAAAAACTATGAATAATAAACTTAATGAATACGTATACGAGTAAATACTTGATGAATATAGAATGATGCACTTGTTTATGCTACTTGTATAAGGTGGACGCTGACGGAGGATGAAGGAATGAGGATAAAGTCAAGTCAACATTATGATTAATTCCTGATGAATTTGAGGACGCCCGCAGCGCAGTGGGTTTTTTTTAATGGATGATAATGAAATAATAACCCTGCTTGCGTTTACGGTATACATTGGCGGGGCACCAGTGACCATTCCATTATCATCCATTAAAAAAAATGTCCTATCAGGTTGACATCCACGTGGTGGAGGAAAAGGGATTATTGGTAATGGAGTTTGACAGCCCCATTACCAGCAATATGCCCTACTAGGTCGACCTCCACGTGGTTCCCCCTGGAAACCATCGTGAATAATTTTTGTCGAATTCGTCACGATGGGCTAACTGACCTGCTTCATCCTCACCTATCATCCTTCACTGGTGCCCCGCCGGTGTATACCGATAGCGCGGGTGGGGTTACCATTCCATTATCTCCCATTAAAAAACAATATCCCCGCGGTTCCCCCTAATAAGCCATCGTGGTTAATTTATGTCGAATTCGTCATGATGAGCCAACTGAAGTATTTCCATTCTCATCTATTACTCACTGGTGCCTCGCCAGAGTATACCGATAGCGCCGACGGTGTCACCATTCCATATTCACTCACTTACAATTATTTTACCACCTTACCGGTACTCTACCAGCGTAAACTGTTAGCGTGCGTTACCATTCCATTTTTATCCACCAAAAAACCTCCGACTATTGTAATGTGCCCATAAAAATCTAGTATAGATATATTTTGTTCCAAGTTTTCAAGTTCAGTGGACCTTCCATTCATTTAATGACAAAACGTGATACGTAAATGTGAAACCGTTTCACGCCATTCGCGCCCAGTGTGCTGTGTGGGTGTAAGCAATATAACGATTCGATGCACAATGAAATATACGACAATCGCATCTGGCTGCCAAGATAAGAGGTTTTTTTTTCTATTAATTAAATGCTATTTATAAAAATTGGAATTTTGCCCTTTCGCCTTGCTTTGATGGTTTATATTATTTACGCCATACAAAAATTAAATGTTTTAAAATTAAGACGCAGAAGTAAAAAGTTACTTTTATTTTCTTGGAACTTTCGTTTTGTAAAAAAGTTTTATACTTAACAATTTTTTTTTAATTGACTACTAGTTCACCAGAGGGAGACTTTGTACAAAAGTCGATTGCTTGGGTACCTCTGTCCCATTTATGTTTCAACCGTGAAGCAGTTGTGTTTGCATAGCTGTGTTTCGGTTTGAAGGGTGGGATATGACGTGAATTTACTGGGCACAGAGGAATATATACTAACCAACTAACTCGTAATATATACACCTGAGTCCTCAGGAATGGCAACGCATGGGGGGTATCATGGGCGAAGCAGTATACTCTGTTATGTCCATGGTACTGCTCATGTCTATAGGCGACGGTTACCACTTTCCATCAGATGGGCCGTCAGCTTGTTTGCCATTCTAAGTTGTATAAAAAAAAACACTGGCGGGGCACCAGTGATAGATTATAGGTGAGGATGAAAGTAGGTCAGTTAGCCCATCGTGATAATTTCCACTAGAATTAACTACAATGGTTGGCAGGGGGAACCGCGTGGAGGTCGACCTGATAGGGTGTATTGCTGGTAATGGGTCAGTTAGACCCCATTATTAATAATCCCTTTCCCCCAGTATTTAGGTAGTTGAATTGTATTTCGGTACAGATAAGTACCATAACAAGACTGTAAACTCTTGTGACCTTATTATCGCATCGACTATAGCTGGAGCTTTTATAGTTACCTTATTTAATGATTCACAATATGTTCACAATACGTCTAGTGATAAGAAATAATATACATGCATGTAGAGTGTATAATGGCTATATTGCCGAAATAAATCAAGTACCTAGGGTAAATGCGCCAGTTGTCGACTATTGCCCTTATTTATTTATTCTGCTATTTATTGCACCAACAATATAAAAATATACAGTGACAAAAATTTCAAGTGAAATACAGTAGCATAAAATATAGATAAAGAAATAAATATTTGAGTTTGTTCAAATATTTTTAATAGACGCAATTGATGTTTTTAGAAATCTAGCAATAATTGAAAATAAAAAAGAAACTAAATTTGGTATTTATCATGGAATTTATATATTCATGTTTGTATTAAAAAAAAATAAAACTATTTTATTCTCTAAAATAACCAGTCTAACAGTTTTCACTTACTGCGGTGCAGCACATGAACGCATGCAATTCACGGTTTTTTTTTTATTGATGATAATGGAATGGTAACCCCGCTTGCGTTAACGGTATACGCTGGCGGGGCACCAGTGAGGGGTGATAGTTGACAATGAAAAGGCAGGTTAGTTAGCCTATCGTGATGAATTCACTTAGAATAGAACACGATAGTTTCCAGAAGGAACCGCGAGGAGGTCGACCTGACTACATACTGACTGATACACCCTGTATTGTATCCATTATCCTCCTGCATTCACAGATTGTTGAGAATCTTGAATTACAAAGATTAACAACAAATATCGAAAGAAGTTTGCTATAGACAAAAATTACTTTACTATACTATTGGGATATAGTTTTTACTTCGCAGTAGTTAAGTGATCGAATAGATAAATTTATTATACACAAATAAAAATAATATCCAATTTCTCTGAATATTCACTATCGGACATGTTGGCATTATGTCTCTTTATCTGCATATACGTGAGTTAACGGTGCTGCTGATAATGTCTTTTTTAGATAAATTGTGAACTTCCTGACCTTGCCTTTCTGTAATGACCGATTACAACCAAATGTACCTTAACTACATAGTATGGCTCGATCAAAGATAACTAGTACTTCTGTACTTTTTTTTTAATGGATGATAATGGAATAGTAACCCCACCCGCGCTATCGGTATACACTGGCGAGGCACCAGTGAAGGATGATAGATGAGGATGAAGCAGGTCAGTTAGCCCATCGTGACGAATTCAACATTTCATCGTCACCTATCATCCCTCACTTTTGCCTTGCCAGCGTATACCAATAGCGCAGGCGGGGTTACCATTCCATTATCAACCATTAAAAAAAAATATAAATAATACATAAAATCTTCGTATATAATTAATTACTGATAAAATTAATTACGAAAACAAACTGCGCCGAAAGTTTTTTTTTTTTTTTTTGATGGGTGAAAATGGTATGAAACTCGTGGCTCAGTTATCAGTTTTATAATTGGTCTATATAAATAAAAACATTGGCCTCTTTGATTGCTCAACTCTTGGGATAGACACTAGACGACCATTACTAACAATCCCTTTCTCCCCTGTGTTATTTATATTCGTATATTGTATATTTTTTTCTCTTCTATTCATTGAAATAAAAACGTGATTTTTTGAATAAACTTTAAAGTATTAAAGAAATTTAATCCCTACATTTTAGTGGATGCGCTCGGCATGTTGACTCATTGTCAACCCACGTGACACCCTTGGTATTACAGGCGGCCATAGGCCACAGTAACTATTATAAGATGGGTCATACTACCATATGTTTGTTGCCATATATCATGTCTGTTTTAAAATAGAAGTGCATTTGTTTAGTCATTCTGTCCTAGCTGGTTTTTTTAATGAGTGATAATGGAATGGTAACCCCGCCTGCGCTATCTGTATACACTGGCGGGGCACCAGTGAGGGATGATAGATACGAATGAAAGCAGGTCATTTAGCCCAGCCTGACGAATTCAAATCGCGATAATTTCCAAGGAGAACCGCGTGGAGGTCGACCTAGTAGGGTATGTTGTTAGTAATAGGGCTTATTAACCTCATTACCCTACCTCCAAAATACACACATGTGATATATAAAAAAAACTATTTTTTTTTTCATTTCTATCGTGACGGTAAAATTTGTGCAGTGCTACGGCAAATTATAAAGGTGTCCAAAAGAACACTAAAATAGATAATAATAATGTCATTGTACTAAATTATTATTTATGGTGCAATAAAGAGTTAAATAAATAAATGGAATGGCATGACATGGGGGGTATCATGGGTGAAACAGTATACTCTGTTATGTCCATGGTACTGCTCATGTCTATAGGCGACGGTTACCACTTTCCATCAGGTGGGCCGTCAGCCATTTTAGTTTTCCATTTTAAGTTGTGTCAAGTTGTGTGTGTATAAAAAAAAATAGATAAAAAAATTAATTGTGTATTTGTGTTAAAGAGATTCCACGATGTAGTGAAGGCAAATATGAGGTTCGCGATATATGATCTTTGCGTTCCAGGGATTATCACAATGTTTATAATTCATAAAAACAATTACAAACATTGTATGTAGCGAGGCGACAATATCTACTTGTACGTAGATTAAAGCAATCGATGTTATCAACAACAAATCACGAGTACCGATTAAGTAATAAGCCTTGATAATAATATTATGTAAGTACTTAAACTTCAATCATAAATTTAAATCAATAATAGTCAAATATATAATAAAAACAATAGAGAATAGAAACCAAATTTATCATGGGGAGTGTTCTGAAGAATTGTTCGGATTGATACCTGCTGCTGATTTTCACCATCGTACAACCCGCCATAAACTAAAATTTCATCCCAACCACTTGGACGAGTGGCGGTCCTCCACCGTGCGTTTTTCAAGGCACTTTCTCTCACGCACAACCACTCTTTGGAATCAACTTCCAGCAGCAGCATTTCCGAACCGATACGACAACATAACCTTCAAGAAAAGAGCATATTCCATTTTAAAAGGCCGGCAGCACACCTGCAATGCCGTAAGTGTTGTGGGTGACCATGGGCGGCGGTAGTCACTTACCATCAGGTGAGCCGCATGCTAGTTTGCCCCCTGTGTTGTAAAAAAAAAAAATAGAAGAGACAAAATGCTGGGCCATCTTATACGACACGACGATTTTTTAAAGAATATAGTAGAAGGAAAAATAGAAGTTAGAAGAGGAAGGGGAAAACCGAGGAATAACTATATGGGACGACTATAGGTCATGTCGTATAGGGAGGTCAAGGATATGGCCTGGGATAGAGCTGGCTAGAAGAAGGTGCATGCACTAATAAAAGTAAACTCTTAAAGAAGGAATAGTTTATTATCATTTTAGATCAAGGCTTGGTACATGGTTTTGTGACGAGTATTCAGGATCTTGCACTGGTCTTCTGTATTTTTCCCTTAATATATATAAAAAAAGAAATATTCTTACGTCGTCACCATTTTTAACTAATGTTATAAATGAGAAGGTGAGTCTGTTTGGCTTTCATGTCTAAACTGCTGAATTGATTACGATGCATTTTGGTATAGAGATAGA
This sequence comes from Galleria mellonella, assembly GCF_026898425.1. Taxonomy (NCBI): domain Eukaryota; kingdom Metazoa; phylum Arthropoda; class Insecta; order Lepidoptera; family Pyralidae; genus Galleria; species Galleria mellonella. Next base: position 3,498,286 of record NW_026442082.1, on the reverse strand, counting down.
TGGAACGGTTTTTTTAATGGGTGAGAATAAAATGATAATCGTGCCTACGTGTTCGATATACGCTGGCGGGGCACCAGTGAGAGATGATAGGTGAGGATGAAAGCAGGCCAATTAGCCCATCGTAATGAATTCCGCAAGAATTGATCAATATATTTTCCAGAGGCTACCGCGTGGAGCTCGATCTGATAAGAAAGGGTTATATTACTAATTATGGGGCTGTTAGACCCCATTACTAACCATCTTTTTCCCCTCTCTCTTGGAGATGGTTATAGGTTACATGTTCTCCCGATCGATCAACATATCTCGGTCACGAGGATGATGTCGCGGGTAAAAGCTAGTATAAAATATGGATACAATGTCTTCACATTATGTATGTACATACGAGTATATAGTAATATATATACTAAAGTCATAAATGATAATAATTGTGCAATAAACAAACATTATTACAAACTCTCACATCTTTAAAGATAAAAAAATATAAATGTGTTGCTAAGCGCAAAATTCGAGAACAGTTGTTCTAATTCGGTAATTCCTTTTTTAAAGAAGTGTGCTTTGAAGTCTGAAAAAAGTTTTTTGTTGAGAATAATATGAAAATTTTCTGGAAGAACTTGAAATTCTTTTTTTTTCTTTTTCAAACTGTTCCTAGCTGCCAGTACAAACATTTCAAATTCGGAAAAAGACCTTCGTCAGACCAGCTTGTTCATAATAAATTCAAATTCATATCATCTTTATTCTAAAAGTATACAAGCACTATTAACTCGTAATTTTTTAAATCTACTCCAAGAGTTCAGAAAGTTGTTATTATAAATGTTAAGAAAAGCCCGCAAGAAACTCGACAGTTACTCTTTTAAATCTCTGTTAACATATAAAAATAGGTTTTTTGTCGTCGAATTTAAAATTTAAGCGTAATGACCTGAGTCTTTGTAAACAGTGCATTTAGACGTATATCAAAATATACTGTAATTTTTTTACACCCACAAGGATAATGACATCATCAATTCAACATCACGCCAGACCGCTGTGCTTTGAAACAATGAACTTTTGTCTATTTATCATTTATATGTAGATTAGATAAATCCAATCATCGTATATTGAATTATCAATATGTTTTTCAAGATCTCCGTGTAATAGTAGGCTATCACAGATTACCTACATAAAGTTACTATGTAAACTTATCAATCTGTTTACTGCCAGTGTTGCTACACATTATTGGTGGTTTAGTAGTTTATTATATCAGCATTTAACTATCCACTGTTGAACATAAGTACAACAGTAACACAAGTAGTTGCCACGCTTGGCAGGCGGATTAGCAACCGCAGTTAGGCTTTAGAGATGTTTTAAGAGGGATGCTGCTGCCCATCACGCGCCCTCTCTTGTCACCTTTTACGACACCCACGGGAAAGGAAGGGATGGCCTATTCTATGCCGAGACCACACGGCCGTTTAGTAGCTAATACACTGAATACGAGCATAGTTTAGCTAGTTTGGATGTTCATAATAAGAGATGAGGCAAAATCCGGCTCGAAGGACCATTTGAGTGTTCGAAGGATTATTTTAAGGATAAGACTATTGTTAAAGAAATTGGTTTGGAAGTCGATAATAAGAAATAAGATGGAATCTGATTCAAATGATCACTTGAACAATCGGAGGACCGTTCACGCAACAAGTTTAAACAACAATTGAAAAAAAAATATGCTAAGGACTGAAGTACCATAGCATAGTCAGAGGCATTAAATGTTTCATTAAAATGAATTATAATAAATAATACATTAATCAGCATGATATTTATTCAAAGAGGTCGCTACATTCAAATACAGACACTTATTTGCGATTGCCCGAGTTTCAATTGAGGGAGTTTATATCGTTAATTTTGGACACTTAAGAAGTTCAATTTTTCCATTGTTTCAGCTGGGGCGGCAACATTGCGAATACTGCTGAGTTTCGCTGTGGGCGGCCTGCTCGGAGACGTGTTCTTGCACCTGTTGCCAGAAGCGTGGGAGCACGACTTGAGGTCCACACCAGGTAATCGTCAAACCATTGTTGTAACTAGCAAGTACGTTTTGTTTTCCAAACAAACTTGCTACTTCAAAACAACGATGAACGACGAAATATTGTGTAGACATTAGAATGACAATAAGAAGTCGTTCCTCGAAAAAAAAAACTACAATAGTTTTAAAATTAGTTATTTTAATTCAGTAATTAAATTACTGAATCGATTTTTGTAAAATTTCTATGGGACCAATCCGAAAGTATATCTTTTCAGGTAGACAGATAGATAGATAATTTATTTGCATACATTTGCACATTACACAAATTACAACATATATAGATATACATAAAAAGCGAAATAACATAAATGATTAAAAAAAAAATACATAAAGCTAAATACAATTTTTCGTTTGTGCATGTGCCATAACAATACAAAATGGTCCCAACTCAGTTTATTGCTTCGCCCTCAAAAGAGCACAGCACTGATATTCTGTTGCGGCCAAAGGGGTAACAATAAAACAATACTACCAGATTATCCATACAGTAAATAGATAGATAGATAGACAGTAAACAGACAGATATGACAGTTTATCTAGCCGACAAATGGAACGTAGAGGTAACTTGCTGGAGTGTCTAACTTTTGCCTCTCAATTAAGAATTTTTGTAAATTAATTTTGAAACTGGACTTAGTGGCGATCAGTCTTATGGAAGGTGGTATATTGTTCTAACATTTTGTGGTTAAAAAATCCAAAGGTAAAAAAATCCAAATTAGTTTATAAACGACTAGCGACCCGCCCCGGCTTCGCACGGGTGTACATTACATCACATCATTTTAGAAACCTCTAAAATTAACAGTGTTTCTCTACTATATTATGCATGTATTATACATATAAACCTATCTCTTGAATCACTCTAATTATTAAAAAAAACCGTAACCATTGCGTAGTTTTAAAAAATTAAGCATACATAGGGACGGACAGACAGCGATAAGCGACTTTATTTTATACTATGTAGTGATAGTGATTATGGGGTATCAAACATAAAAAAAAATACGACCGAATTGAGAACTTTCATGCTTGGTGACGTAATATAGCTACAAAAAATACTATCGAATTGAAAATCTTTTGTAAATTGTTTAAAAATAGAAGAACAGAAATCTCCACAAAAATACAGGAAGAAGTCCTTTTGATAGTCGATATTATGTGTTCAATAAAAATAGAAATTTTTATTCAAAAAAATTACAACTTAAGTATTTTTTAATAATCATTTCCTATTATTCAGCCTCCCGATAGTAATTTCAGCTGATAGTTTCTTTAAAAAAGGCACATTTTTTATAGAACTTAGAATAGCAAACAAGCTGACGGCCCACCTGATGACATGAGCAGTACCATGGGCATACCAGAGTATACTGTTTCGCCCATAATATCCCCCATGCGTTGCCATTCCTGAGTACTCAGGTGTTATTCCTGTGTACCCTGTAAATTCACACCATATCCCACCCTTCAAACCGAAACACAGCCATGCAAACACAACTGCTTTACGGTTGAAACCCGAATCGGACAGAGTTACCCAAGCAAACAACTTTTGTAGAAAGTCTCCCTCTGGTTCTTTCTTAATAGTTGGACATCTTGACTAGATTTGATGTTACATAACTATGTTACTAGTTATCAGTGACTCACAGTGATTACGCGTGTTTGTGCATATGCAAGTTATTGATTAAGTGTATTATTTGCCTGTGACATGTAAGATCTTTCATATCGATCGATTTATGAGTCATTGTAACGTCTGTATCGCGTTTATTTTCAAAAACAATATTGAATAATGATAATAATAATAATAAAGTGCACTTAATCGCATCAATGAGATTGTCGGACTGATAAAGGAAACACTAGGTGTCATGTCGTATAGGGAGGTCAAACATATGGCCTTTAATAGAGCTGGCTGGAAGAGAATGCATGAATTAGTTGCACCGACAAGAGGAAACTCTTAAATGAGAAGAGAGAATCACACCAATTGCCTGGTTATTAACCTTGGACGCGTTATACATATTATACTAGGCAACAAACAACTGGGGAACACAACCTAGAACAACAAAACCTGGGGCATTTAAAAAAAGTTTGCTCCGAAAACTTTATTAAATATTGTAACGACATCGTTGTAATAAATGAGAAAATAAATAAACATTTTGATGTTTTCGAATATTTTTTTTAACGTTTAATTCTTTTTTAATTTGTATTTTCTCTATTCAATATTTGTTCAAAAGATGATTTGAATTTGAATTCAGAATGCCGATAAAGTTTTTTTTTTATTTAAATTAGAAATATGGAACAGAGGATGTAATTTACATTGTTTTTTTTTCTTTAGTTGCTTACAAATTTTTATCGAAACCAAGTAAAACTTACGGAATAGGACTTCGAATATAATGATTACATAGTTATGATTATATTGGGTTTCTGGATGTACTAGAGTTAAAATGTCCTACGTTACCGGCCTAACATTTTTAAATTCAATTTGCACGACATATTTAATACCAGTATTGTTGTTGATTTTGGTTCCAAGTATGTAGTGATACAATTTGCATTCAATAGCACATAATATCATGTTTTGTATTACACTTAACATGAATATTAATATGAATAGTCTGTTACTATTTACTCACAACAATTTTCGAATTTTTTCACTGCATTATTAGTCGTGTGTAGGTCGCATAGAATAGGCACCCCTTCCTTTCCCGTGGGCATCGTAAGAGGCGATTAAGGGAACTTAATAGTCGTGGGATGGGCAGCAGCGTCCCTCTTAAATCATCTGTAAAAGCATAACTGCAGTTGCCAAACCACTTGCTAAGATTAGCAACTACTGGCAAAACTCCCCAAGGGAAAGGCCTATGTTCAACAATGGACAGTTCATGGCTGATATGATGATGATGATGAGAAATAAAAAATATATGTATGTAGGGGTCATGTAATTAATGGCGTAGACGAAAGTTTAGACATATGAAGTGTCTGTGGTCAGTGTTGATTTATAGGATTGAAACATGGTCTCACACTTCAAGTCACTCGACGAGCTATGACAAACATATTCACAATGTATTACTTTCAGAAAGAACTAATTTCCTTAACAAAATTAATACCTTGGGTACCTCTGTCCCATTCGTGTTTCAACCGTGAAGCAGTTGTGTTTGCATGGCTGTGTTTCGGTTTGAAGGATGAGATATGGCGTGAATTTACTGGGTACGGAGGAATAACACCTGAGTCCTCAGGAATGGCAACGCATGGGGGGGTATCATGGGCGAAACAGTATACTCTGTTATGTCCTTGGTACTGCTCATGTCTATAGGCGACGGATACCACTTTCCATCAGGTGGGCCGTCAGCTTGTTGCCATTCTAAGTTGAATAAAAAAAAAATCCTTTAAATCCCATAACAAAGTGAAACACACTGCCAATTATATATGTATATATTATACTATATATATTTGCATTAAATGACAAAATGTAAGGTCAACGACGTTAAATCTTGATTCGCCTTGAGTAAGGTAGGAGTACGTACAAATTCTCTAGTCTGCGTTTAGAACAAAACCATGTTACATAATTTATTCCGTTAATTTATTATATCTAGTTTCTATTTACGCTCGCTTCTTGTACGCGTAGAATTCAAGTATTTTTAACTCGTGCATCGCGGTAAATTATGAAAAAATACCAGACTGGTTAGTTTTAGCAAAATTATATCAGACGCAACATTACATTGTTACTGTTTTTTTTATAATGATATTTACATTTCATTGTGTATGAGTAAGCGTTGTACCACGCGGTCGCTTCTGGTAATAAATCGGTTGTACGATATCGCTTGGAACACAAAACCCCACTCATTATCTAAACCTGTGATGGACGACTTTATTGCCGTCCGATAAGGTCTATTTTATACTAATTAATAATAAACACAAAACCTCAACGTTTAATTGAGCGCGTACTGACACTTACTATAAGGAAAATCGTATCTATTATTGGGATAGAACTTACATACAGACGTGACAATGGCTTTGTTATTAAGTAGATATTGTATGCACCTCCAATATTTGTAAACATTTATACTTTTATTGTTTGCGATATTTGTTTAAACATAATTATTTTTGGGATGTTGGTAATAGATAACCCGTCTGAATCGATGTCGTGACCGCGTTTTGTTTGTAAAGTTTATTTATGTATTTAAATTTTATATTTCGAACAATATCTTTAACGGAAGTTGCTTTTTTTATATGGCTAGCTGTTTCGATAAATGTCTTGCCTAAATTCCTATTTTTTTTTTCTTTTATGAAAACTTTATTTATGAAAACTAAAACAACTTACAAACCTATTTTAACTAGTAGAGTGTTTTGTCACGGTCTATCAAATTGAAAAATAAGTGTAAAAGAAAAATACAAAATACATAGCTAAAACAGTTTGTCGTTTTTATGAATAGCCTTATTCATAAGTGTCTATTAAATATAATTAGTCTAACCCCTTTAGGCTTAAACTATTATTCTGGGTGTCAAAGGAAACCAGAAATGGAAATTGGAAATATATGTATATTATCGAAAGGAACTTGGAAGACTGGGACCGTGGAGGGAAGCCAAAAGGAAACAATAAAGATACGTTTCAATTTCGAATTTGGAAAATAATAATATACAAATTATAAATAGTATATGTGGCCAGTATTCCACAATTATGAAGCAAAAACATATTGGAATTGATTCAATCGTTCTCAAGTAACAATGTTAATAACTAACGGCATTTAACTTTTACTAATGTAATCTATTATGTGTAAATGTAATATAAGTTTACTATTGTAATCTTTTGGAGGAAACAATAAAGAGTATCTATCTATTTATCTATCTATCTAATATAGGTTTGTTGTCCTTACTTTTCGTTATGTAAACTAACATTATAAAAAAAAAATATGATCATTTGTCGGCAATTGAAACACAGCTGCTGAAAGTCTTCGTACAGTACCTCTTTGGTTATCCGTTTTTTGGTCATAGAAAGGAAAAAACTATATTCATTGCGTTTTTCCGTTAATAATACTCATAATATATTACCTTTTCTATTACAGAAGGCGAGCATGTCTCAATGAAATGCGGTCTTTGGTGTTTATTTGGAATGTTAGTCTTCATTGTGGTCGAGAAACTGTTCGCTACAGTCGAAGAAGATGAGGAGGACGATGAACACAAGCACAAACAGAACGGCTCGATAAAGCAGATAGAAATAGAAGAGATCGAGAAGCTGCTAGAAGTGGAGAGGAAACAACGGGGTATAGGAAAGAGGGAGTCCATATGCGGTAGCAATGGAAAAGTGACCGCGAAACAGTTGTACGATTCTTGCGTTTTCAACAATAACACCTCAGGTTAGTAATAATTGTGAGCTCTGTTACATTCATCGTTACCGTTATATCAGCCTTTAACTGTCCACTGTTGAACATAAGACTCCCCTTGGAGGGTTTTGCCAGTAATGGCCGTGCTTGCCAGGCAGATTGGCCACCGCAGTTAGGCTTTGAAGATGTTTAAAGAGGGACGCTGCTGCCCATCCCTCGCCCTCCTTAGTCCCCTCTTACGACACGCTTTCCCGTGCGTGTCGTAAGGGTGGCTTATTGTATACCGGTACCTCACGGCCAAACATTGCCATTAGCTTAAGATTCCAAAGCCTCAAATTTCAGAAATAGTTGCTTTGTAAAAATAGAGAAAAGCATATGAATAAAAGAGACGTACATATATATAGAATGGGATAGAACAATGTCCATATGTCATACACTGTTAATTTTTATCGATATTTAGTTATTTTGTCGAAGTCCTTGTGTTACGTATATTGTGTTTTGTTACCTTAATCGCCTGTTATGACATTCTAAGGATTAAAGAAGTTGCATTCCTACTTCGTCAGCATTTAAAGAACATATCTTTAATCAAAACTTTAACAGGTGAGGCTGTATGCTGCAGCGCTAGGTTAGCGGGCGGGGCAAATGGGGCGCGGGGTACGGGGGGTCCGGGCAGCCGCTGGATGGGCCGCTGTCTGCTGCGAGAGGCGCGAGAGAAAGCGCTGCACGCATCCAAAGAAAAGAGCGGGAAAAAGCATGTTAGTAACATTCTTTCTTATTTTTTTTTTAAATTTAGTTTTGACTGTACAGTATATTAAAATATTGGAAATATAATGCGTATTATTGAAATCTATTTAATTGATTGTTTCTTGTCATAGACATATTCATCTTCATTTCCGTTTATAATATCACTACTTATAAAATGTGTTAAATTAATTTTAAATTCGCTTCCCTATGTTATTTGGTGAACTGCATTTTTTTTATCAAAATTAGTGATAAATACAACAAGAAGTTCATATTCTTGAAGAAAGATCGTTTTGATCCTTGGAGCCGGATGTGAATTAGTGACTTTCTAAACTTGAAGTGCACGTTCACGTTGCAGGTAGCTGGCTACTTAAATCTGATGGCGAATTCCATAGACAACTTCACCCACGGCCTGGCCGTCGGCGGTTCCTTCTTGGTCGGATTCAGGGTCGGCCTCCTCACCACATTCGCTATACTTGGTAAGAGAAACCAGTTAGATACTATTACATCTCACCATTCATATTGTGATGATAATTTACTCATTTGTTTCCGCTTATTTGTCCACGTGAGCGGTTTGGTTGGCATGAATGTTTGACGTGAATTTACAGGGTACAGAGGAATAACACCTGAGTCCTCAGGAATGGCAACACATGGGGGGTATCATGGACGAAACAGTATACTCTGTTATGTCCATGGTGCTGCTCATGTCTAAAGGCGACGATTACCACTGTCCATAAGGTGGGCCGTCAGCTTGTTTGTCATTCTAAATTGTATAAAAAAACATGAATAAAAAATAGCCTATGTCCTTGAACCTAAAAATTCCATGAATGTAAAATTTCATGAGACACCAAGCGGGAACAAACAAACTTACTTCCTCATTTATGGTGTTAGTAAAATTGCACTCAATAATACTGTAATTAAACCAGCAAACATTGTTTTTGCACGCTATCGCCATCTACTGGATTCATTTTGGAATTGGAATAAAAATTATCCTGGCTCTCAAGTTGAAATAAACAATGCCTTTGGAGATTTGTAGATGCCAATGGATTTGGGTAATTAGCGTGAACGAAAATTGTAAATAGTCAAACACAACTGCTTCACGGTTGAAACACGAATGGGACAGAGGTACCCAAGCAATCGACTTTTGTACAAAGTCTGCCTCTGATATTTTGACATGGGCCTTTATATATTGCAGTACATGAGATTCCGCACGAAGTGGGCGACTTCGCTATCCTGCTGAAGAGCGGATTCTCGCGGTGGGAAGCAGCGAAGGCGCAGTTGGTATGTCGCCATATTAGACTTACATCCTAGCTGACCAGATAAATATTGTTTTGCAACTCTACTGGGTACATGGTTTTTTATCGAGATAGAAACTTCTATCTATCAATTGAAGACATAAATTGATGGTGTTATGGTGTGTGATTGTGTATTGGTGTTATGGTGTTACATTTTTGGATTTTCGCTATTCCATGAATGTTAAATTTTTTAATCGCTTTTCGAAATTAAATTTTCGAATTTGAATCGCTGTTGTGGAATTGCTATAGTTTTTTTTTTTATGGGTGAAAATGGAATGGTAACCTCGCCTGCGCTAACGGAATACGCTGGCGGAGCACCAGTGAAGGGTGATAGATGAGAATGAAAACAGGCCAGTTAGCCCATCATGATGTATTCATCAGGAATTAACTATGATAGTTTCCAGGGGGAACCGCGAGGCTGGCGACCTGGTTGGGTATATTGCTAGCAATGGGATTCTCAGTCTCCATTACTAACAATCCCTTTCCCCCCGGAAGTGCTATAGTTAGTATGCATTAACATAACTTATATTTATATGCGATTTAATATAACGTGTGAATGACGAAATATTGTATTTATTTATTTATTTATTTAATACTTTATTGTACACATTAGTTATAAAAATATGATAGAGGTAAACAAAAGTACAAAGGCGAGCTTAACTCTGATAGAGTTTTCTTCCAGCAAACCCAAAGTGGAAAGGAGCATCAATGTCAGCGGATACAGGAGTGTACAATTTTTAAAAAGACAAAACTAAATTAATTACATTATATTTTATTTTACAAATACACACACATATATATATATATATATATATATATATATATATATATATATATATATATATATATATTGCACTACAAATTTGTATCTATAACCTTAAGACAATAGGAGTAATGCTGTAGTGATAGAATTTGTATCATGTATATTTTTAAGTTTCTTTTTTTTTTAATTCAGGCCACAGCATCAGCGGGTCTGGTCGGCGCTATGACAGCGGTGATTTGCAGCGGGGCCAGTAATGCCATAGGTAGCATTTCCTTTCCTCATTCTTGATATTATAGCGTGGCAACCACTAGCAAATCACTTATGAGGGAGGCTGATATAATGATGACGATACTTTTACTACTGTAGAGGGAGACTTTGTACATAAGTCAATTGCTTGGGTACCTCTGTCCCATTCGTGTTTCAGCCATGAAGCAGTTGTATTTGCATGGCAGTGTTTCGGTTTGAAGGGTGGGATATGGCGTGAATTAACTGGGTACAGAGGAATAACACCTGAGTCCTCAGGAATGGCAACGCATGGGGGGGGGGGTATCATGGGCGAAACAGTATACTCTGTTATGTCCATGATACTGCTCATGTCTATAGGCGACGGTTATCACTTTCCATCAGGTGGGCTGTCAGCTTGTTTGTCATTCTAAGTTGTATAAAAAAAAAAACTATATTTCGCTATTTACATTGAATATTTCGATTTCTTATTAATTTTATTTAAAGAGAAAAATCTACGAAATTTCTTTCAACCTTGGTGTTCTCTTCATTAATTATATTCAAATAATACAAAGCAAATTTTATTAAGATCGTATAAGGTGGTCATTTTAATCCAAAGCTGGATAGATAAAAAAAAACTTGTTTACCATTCTCACTTGTATAACAAAACACGTAACTAATCTTTAAAAAAATCCTGTCATCAACAGAAGCGAAGACGTCGTGGATAGCTCCGTTCACAGCGGGCGGGTTCCTGCATATAGCGCTGGTGACCGTGCTGCCCGAGCTGCAGAGGGAGCGCGACCGCATGCAGTCGCTGCGGCACCTCGCCGCGCTGTTTCTGGGCGTCGCGCTCATGGCCGCCATGACATATTACTGTGGGTAGACACCGTAGCAGGCCAAATATGTCCGCCTTAAGGAGTGCCCACACCGAAATTACTATTTGTGGAGCAAGTGATTGACCTGTAGTTACTATTTGTGGAGCAAGTGTTTGACTTGTAGTTACTATTTGTGGAGCAAGCGTTTCACCTGTGGTTACTATTTGTGGAGCAAGTGTTTCACTTGTAGTTACTATTTGTGGAGCAACTGTTGTTGTCACTGAAGTTGTTATTCGTGTGTAAAAAATATAATATTAGTTAGCACTATTGATTGTCACCAATCAACACTTAAAAACGTTGCTCTAACGTAATTTCGGTGTGGATAGAACTTTATCATTATATGCGGGTAGACAAACCATCAAAGCCAAGGTTAGGACATATTTTTTAATTATACACTTCACGTTGTAGCAAGGTACAAGTGACAAGTCACTAAAACTACAATATATATATATATATATATATATATATATATATATATATATATATATATATATATATATATATATATATATATATATACTTGTGGGATTCAACAAATTTGTTGGTGAAAAAATACTAATTATTTGATTGATTGACACCAAATATCTCACTAAATATTTGTAAAATGTGTATTGTCGCACGCGCAATGTTACAGTGAGCAGTACATAACGTGTATATTTAAATACTATATATAACAGACGTTTAAATGTCTATAAATTTGTGATTATATCACGAATAAATTTATATTTTGTTTAAATATAAATTTATTATACAAAAAATTTAATGTACATACTATATTTATTACTACGAACATAGTAAGTTCATTAAATTCTCGTTATCTAGTTATATATGTAAATATTTTAAAAATTATGAGCATAAGTTTTAAAAAAAATATTATGTATATTTTAATACGTAGATATCAGTTTACGAAACTTCCAATACGGGTTAATTATATAGATATTGAAACAATGCCGATTTTGAAATGTCATTTTTCAATCTATCCTAATATAATTTTGAAAAAATACATTTCAGAATCAGTCCCAAATGTTTGTTTTCCATTAAAAAATAAAATAGAAAAATAAGAAAAAAATAATTAACATTCGTGGGGATGTTCAAGTATTACGTACAAATCTTCAAAAAAGGCGTTAACCTTTTTTGAAGATTTGATGTAACGCGCTGTAACATTTCTCTATACCCCCCTCCGCCCCCTACTTCTCCCTAGGCGTTACGTAACACCTAAGTGACTATTATTACCTACAAGTACACTATCAAATATTGTTACTTAAAACAAAACAAAAATATATTAAAAAAAATATAACAATACAGTCGAGGGATTGCCTGTAAAACATAAACATAAGCAGTCGCCAACTTTGGAGAGTTTAATTCCCTAATTATTTATTTAATTATTAAAAAAAAGTTATTTAACGCATTGTTCGATTCCGATTACAAGACACCCCCCCCCCCCCCCACTCCTACAAATTACTTTACGTAGTACTTGAACTTCCCCTGTTCTGCATGTGGTGCTTGAATTTGTTAAATATTCACTAGCAAAATGGACAACCGGCTCAATTGCTTCAACTCATGTTATTTTCATATAATATTAAATGCAGATGATACGAAAGGTTGCTATATAGATCACGTGACCTCGCATTTTGTATGGAAAAAGTAATTACTAATTAGTATTGCAACAAACTTGTTTAGTTTCATTAATTTTTTATTTAATAACTTCTTTAATACCAGGGTTGTTTTTTTTATACCACTGAGGTGGCAAACAAGCATACGGCCCACCTGATGGTAAGCGGTTACCGTAGCCTATGAACGCCTGCAATACCAGAGGTATTACGCGCGCGTTGCCGACCCTGAAGAAACCTCTTTACCCCCTTTTGAAGAACCCCATGCTGTAGTCTCTTGGGAAAACCTCGGCAGGAAGCTCATTCCATAACCTGAGTGTTCGTGGGAGAAAACATCTCTGAAAAGGGTTGATAATATACTTATTAATTCTATTATCTATCTACTATTCTACTATTAATATTCTACTATTACTACTACTATCTATGATTTTTCCATAGTATATTTTTTATAATAATTTTTTTTCGTTATCTTAACGTCGCTGAGACGATTTTGAATATTTATTAATATTCATATTTTCAAATAATTCATTCTCATTTCAAGCGCCATTATAAAATGAAAAAAAAAGTTAATTTGCGAATGTTGTAATTTTCGACAAAGAAAAGTTCAAATTGCAAAACGTCAAAGTTTCTAGTTTGTCTCTACCGATAAATCTATTTGCCGTTTGGTTCAAAGTACGTTAATATTCGATAGTAGCTAAACACTAGTAAGTTGCTACGATACCGCTGCGAATTTTGTTACTAAATCATAGAGGGGGTCGAGTATGCTGTGCCCATTACAGAATTATCAGGGACTTGTAGGCTATTATTCCAACCTATTTCAAACCTACGTAGTTGTAAAAAAATAAATAGTGACGTCCTTGACAATCTTCTTGTGATGAATGAGAATGAAAACAGGCCAGTTAGACCATCATGATGAATTCATCAGGAATTAACCATGATAGTTTCCAGGGGGAACTGCGAGGAGGTCGACCTGGTTGGGTATATTGCTAGCAACGGGATTCTCAGTCTCCATTACTAACAATCCCTTTCCCCCTCTTTCCCCGCTATATATTGTAGTTACAATAATATATAAAGGCCCAATAACGGATATATTAAACATCGATTTTTCCATATATAACATCGAAATACAAAATGACAAACCCGATTGAAATGATTATGTATATTGGTTAGAATCAGTACGAGCTATATCGAAATGGGTGATGACCTTTTTTCCATCATTAATGTCCGCAGGAACCCAATGTAGATATCGGCACAGTATCAATGTTACCCATGCCTACTAATGACTAGCCGTAAAGTTAATTAAAAAAAAATTTAATTCTTAATTTGAACTGTGCAACAATTTGAAAATGGCGACATTCGTAACGTAACGTTGAAGAGTATTAGTATTATAAAATCAAATATTAGACTGTGAATGTTTAGACATAGACTATGGATACAAAGAGGTACTTTACGTATTTTTTTTATTATTAAGTATATAAGAATAATCGCTCAGAAACCATGTATATAATGTATAACAATGCATGCTAGGTGCTTAATTAACTTAAATCACGTAATTTACTAAGGATATTACAGTAATACATTTGACATTATGTAGCATCTAGTTTTATATGAGGTATATAAAACACGCGTACCCCGTAAACGTTCTTTTGCTCCCTACCGCCATCTACCGGCTCCATTTTTCTTATCTAGATAAAAATTATTCTAAAGCCACGGCGACATACACTAACACTTTGTATGTTGGCTTAGACCCAGTGACCCTGAGGTTGTGGCCTCCGGAATTAAAGCTGAAGGGTAGTGGGGTTCGCCCCGACGCCCCTATCTCACCCGCTATATATACTCTTTATGCGGGAAACGAGACCATTGATTGATTAAAGATATTTTAGCTTTAATATTGGAGCAAACATTACGATTTTTTATAAAATTTCTTTAAACTCAATTGATTAATTTTTATTTTAGATATTAGCTTAAAGGTGCATCGTGACACAGAATTTTTATGTATTAAGATTAATTCTGTGCCAATAAAGTTTATACATAAAATATATGTAGGTATAAGCCAAACATAAAATAGTGACGTTGAGGCATTAACTACCACTTGTTAAGTATAAATTTTCAAGTTTGCGATCGCCGTTAGGTTTTGATGTTTTAACCCTTCTTTGCATGATTTTTTTATTGGTGAAATAATTCAAAGTAATATAATTAATTCATGTTCAAAATTAAAGTAAATATTGTTAAAAAAATAAATTTGACAGCTACGTTTTTTTTTTCTGCAGTGGACATTAAAAAGGTATCCAGACACGATCAACTTAAAATGAACTTGTTCTTTTATATAATTTTTGGGCATTCAATGTTATGATGGAAATTTCGACCATTATGCAAAGAAGGGTTAAGAGGGATCCTGCTGCCCATCTCTCGACTATTAAGCTCCCTTAGTCGCCTCTTACAACACCCTCAAACGACGGGATAGCCAATTCTATGGTGGGACTACACGATGAATTGTATGCCATGAAACCAAAAAATATCGCTTACGAAAATAATTTAAAGGAAATATATAATTTTTAATATTTTTGTGTTTATATTTCACTAACTGTAGTGAATGCACCTATGACGCCTATAAAATCAAAGGCAGCTAGATGCCATAAAATCTATTTCATTTTCACTCTGTACTCAAATATAGAGGGAGTTCTATTAATTAAAATTCAAATTATTACTAATATTTTTCAATCTGGTTTAAAATATAGACTTTAACTTTATATAAAATCAACATTCTATATGTAGCACTAAAAATTTTGCTGAACTAATATTATACTATTTAATGAGGGTTGAGCGCTGTTGCCTGAGATACAGGTTTTATAACCTAGTTCAGAGACAGGTGTTTAGGCTGATCCAAATGTACAAATGAATTCGTACCTACTTTTACTGTAATTTCCAGTGCTGAGTTTATTACAGTCATGGTTATGCAATAAAGTTATTATTATTATTATTATACAATATTGTTCCATATCCTTGACAAAATATTAGTTTCCTGAAATTGTAGTTTCCTGAACATTTGACAGATTTAGCTGTCTTTGATTTTATAGATTTCCTATCTATTTCAATGTGCTTGACTAAGAAACGTCCAAACGTCTATAAAAACTTTCACATTTATATTATAAGTATAATAATTTTATATTTCAACGTTTGTTTTATCGTATTTTAATATGAGTATAAAAGCAATTGTAATATTTACCAAAATCATGTACAAAATTCATTTTAGAAAATAGTCATATAATTTGCAAATGACTCTGGATTGTAAAAGAATCTGTGAGATACAGATTAAAAAATAAAAAAAAATTAACTTTTTGTCTATTGCCCACCAAAGCGGAGCTGAGACATAATATGGACTAAATAATGACATATTTTTTTTTTATATTCACATTCAATATCCTTATAATGACTATGTCAACTTGATAAAGATCCTTCTTTATTATCAAAACAGTTCCTGTTTTTTTTTTTTTTTTTTAAGTGGAAGGGACTGGTTGACCAAAACGAAACAGCTGATTCAGATGAATGGTCTGAATCAGATGGCAGATTATTTTTTCAAAGGAAATATTTTTCTTAGTTTTGACGCCGCGCAATGTATTTGAAATTTTACGATCCACACGACGCGTAATACTTACACTGCCCGATCCATGGCGCTTCTTCGTAGGTAGTTTCAAACGCTCGTATCGGTGACTTTACACTACTGATTCCGCGCGTCGCTGTAGAATTATAATACAAATTTTACATTGTTGTTTTTAGGTATTTCATAGTATTTCACTATAAAATATTATTATTTATTTATATTATTACTTAATATCATAGATTAAATGATTTTAAATAAAAAAAATAAATAAAACAGTTCAGAACAGCAACAGTTCAGGTCTGAATTCATTCAGTTTTTGTCAACCTGTATATTTATTTGCCCCTTGCACCCTGTATATTTATATGCTTTATTTACATAAATATAAAAATACTACCTAGTATCCAGCCCCTGTAGACAAGGTACTAACGGATCTATCGATAGAATAGAAACACATGAGAAAGAACAAGATAGTCGCACGTCGTCATGTCATTCTATCTCATATATTCGCTAGCGATAACGATTCTATCAATCGATTCGTTTATATATTTATTTATTTATTCTTTATTGCACAATAAAACTTTGTACAAGTGGCGAGCTTAATGCCATATGGCATTCTCTATCAGCTAACCATTAGGTAAAAACATTAAGCGTATGAAGGCAGAGGTGGTGAAAAATATGTGACATAATTATAGTAAGATACTGAAATAATTATACATAAGAAATACACATTTAATACATAAACATTACTTATAATACATATAGTTAAACTAATATATACTTTGTCCAGGGGGCTGATTTGGTTTGATGAGCGATGGGCTATTATGTAATAAGTGTATAGTTAGTCGATAGTACAACCTCCACTCTATTGTGATAGTTTCCCGTAATATTTAGTTTGTAAATAGTAAGTGAATTTATATTTTACTTCAATATTAGTCACTTATTAAATATTTCAAGTTATTATATTCACATTTTTACATATAGAACTTTTTGCATTTCATTTTATTAAGAACAAATGTTTATGTAAGTTGCTTAGCAAAATATTTTATTTATTTTTATTCAGTTTAAATGTTTAAATAAATAATTAAATAATATTTTGTGTTTGTTGTTAAAATTAATATATTTGTCTTTGTATAAACATAAAATGTTTATATTATAAAGGATTGAACTGCAATTTTTGAAATTATACTTTGCTAAGCAACGTGTGTGTAGAGATTATAGATATAATGTATTGTGATAAAATATGCCATTTACGAGTATTCTAAGTCGTTAATTATTTCACGACAATGTAAAAAAAAATCTATTTTAAGAGAAAAATGTTAAAATCAATAAAAATATTTGAGGTATGTTGTGTATTTTTTTTTTACTATGTTTAGATTTTACACACAAGGTGTTTTATATTGGAGTTTTAATACTGGCTGTTGACACTGAGGTTTTTTTAGAACAATGTATTATTTTTATGTTTGTTCTATGTTAGATTTTTATGAGACATGTATTTTTTCACTAAACTTATTATTTTATATCATAAATACATATACGTTTTATTACTGCATCCTGCTATTTACAATAGGTTATGGGCCCAGTACGCTTCCACTGCAACATTTTATGCCAAAATTAATCCTATATTTGACTTATTAGATCACAGAAATATGGTCATGTCAATGCTACGTTCATTACAACGTCAGCGGAAGTCAGCGATCATCAAATATATCTAACTACCCTATTGGATATTTTTTTTAATGGATGATAATGGAATGGTAATCCCGCTTTCGCTAACGATATGCGCTGGCGGGGCACCAGTGGGGGGTGATAGGTGAGAATGAAAAGGCAGGTCAGTTAGCCCATCGTGATGAATATACCTGGAATACAAAGTGGACCACGTGGAGGTCAACCTGATAGGGTATATTGCTAGAATGCGATTCTCTGAGTTTTATAATACTGTGAATGTTTAATTTCCTGTGAATGTGAGCTTATATTATATATATATATATATATATATATATATATATATGTTGCGAAATTTCTCCGATGACCTTCGCAATAAAGTAGTCGGCATGTGAATAAGTTTAATTGAAATAAAATAAATTTGTTCCTACATAAAAATCATGTGTTGTTATATATATATATATATATATATATATATATATATATATATATATATATATATATATATATATATAGTTATTAATTTATATATTATTTTTTACGTTATTATTAGGTACGTGACGAAACAAAATAAAAGATATTAGGTAGTTATTAGATTTATTTTTCAAATTCTCAATGCAACATTTTTTATGATTATGACACAATGAGAATATTAAAAACTATACAGAATAGACTTAAGAATGTAAGAGAATAGTGCAACCTATATAATTTTACATGAGCTTTTAAAGCAAAAAATGCAATCCCCTGAAGCAAAAATATGGAAAAAATTTTAATTTTGCAATAACTTGTAAATTTACCGTAATTGTTTATGCCATAATTAAAAAAAAAATTTGTAAATATAATACTGGAAAAAACCTCACAGGATTGCCACATTGCGCCAAATTGTAAATGTGAATAAAATTAGGTTAGATGAATATTTGAATTATGCAATCAAAAGGTGGTCTCTTAACACCAGACGATGCCACGTAGTAGAACCAGCCAATATTTTTTTTGTTGTGAATTGATAGCATTCGACTATAAATACTAAGAATTCATTTTCACTGTTTAAGAGAGATTCCTAAGCAATAAATTCATAGTGAATAAACAATATAAAACCTTACCATATTAATCGAACACTTCTAACCTTTTTGAATGTAAGTTTAAATATTTTAATCACGTCACAACACTCAAAAGCCGTCGTCGTTTACCGATTTTTAAATACACGTTCCATTCTACGCAGTATTTTTGTTCGTTCTTATCACATTACGCTATCGATCAATGATCAAGGAATGAAACAATGTAAAGAATTACATCAAAAATATCTCGTTTGGGGACGTCCATTAATTACGTGATATTTTTTTTAATTATACTCCCTCCACCTTGGTTATACGAGATGTAGTAGTACTAACCCCCCTCCCCCCCTTCGCCCTCTAATGCCATTATAAGTTATTTATTTAATATACTGAAACATTTGGCATAATTTCATGTGAATTCATCAAATTCCTCCCATTTAACTGCGTAATTATTGGACGCCCTACAGAAATTTCTTGGAACAATAGCCGGTGATATAGTAACTACAATAAACGAGTATATACAAGTGTATGCGTATATAGGATCGTTCACATGACGTACACTTTTTCGATACTCTTCATCGAGAACACCTCCTTGGTCTTTGGACACACAATAGAGCCCAGTTTCACCATCTCTTTTATGGCCTGTAAAGGTAAAATAAAAAGTTGTTAATTATACTTAATAATATAGTGACTATTACTAATATAATAATTATATAATAGTACGAATAAAAAAATAAAAATAGTATCAGGAAAACATGACCGGAAGAACCGACAAACGATGGGGAAGAAAAGTTCTTGAGTGACGAACCTGTATGAGCAAACACAGTGTAGAATATTAATTTTCATTGTATTTTTTCTTAATAGGTGAAAAGGAAATATGAACCCCGTCTGTGTTTTTTTTTGATGGGTAAAAATGGTATGGTAACCTCGCCTGCGCTAACGGTATACGCTCGCGGAGCACCAGTGAAGGGTGATAGATGGGAATGAAAACAGGCCAGTTAGCCCATCATGATGAATTCATCAGGAATTAACCATGATAGTTTCCAGGGAGAACCGCGAGGAGGTCGATTTGGTTGGGTATATTGCTAGCAATGGGATTCTCAGTCTCTATTATTAACAATCCCTTTCCCCCCAATCTCGTCTGTGTTATCGGTATACTTTTGCGGGACATCAGTGATAGATGATAGGTGATGATGCAGGAAGGCCAGTTGACCCATCGTGAAGAAGCCCAAAAGATTTAACCACAGTAGTTTCTAGGGAGGAGGGAGGGAGTAGTTCCATACAGGCCCATCTCATAGTGTATACTGATATAAATGAAGTTGTTAAAACCTATTCCTAACAATTCTTTTCCTCCTTAATTGTTAAACTTACATTTGAGTCGTTAGATATAAACTGTAAGCAGTAGATACCTTCTCTCCGTAGACCTGTCCGTTGGGCAACACCATGGGCTGGTTGTGCTCGTTGAGCGGCAGGTTGGTGATGCGGCACACGAGCCGCGAGTGGCTGCAGTGCGCGTGAGGCAGTTCCCGCGCCAGGGCATCCAGCGGCGGCTGGCACGCCGGACATGCAGACACCTGCACACATACGAACATACGAATGTAATAAATTGCAACAATATGATGACAATATATAGGAGATATTTAAAAAATATAAATATAATCTATATATATGATGTATGGTTCCTTTCTCGTGAGTGTCCTAAAAGGCGACTAAGGAGGGCGAAGGGTGAGCTGCCATCACCAAAAGCCTACGGTTGCCAATCCGCCTGCTAAAATGGCAATTACTGGCAAAATTCGAAGGGGATGGCTTATTTTTAGTATTTTTTATTTTTTTATTTGATGGGTGAAAATGGTATGGTAACCCCGCCTGCGCTAACGGGATACGCTGGCGGAGCACCAGTGAAGGGAGATAGATGAGAATGAAAACAGGCCAGTTAGCCCATCATGATGAATTACGAACCAACCATGATAGTTTCCAAAGAGAACTACGAGGAGGTCGACCTGGCTGGGTATATTACTAGCAATAGGATTCTCAGTCTCCATTACTAACAATCCCTCCCCCCCCCCCCCCTCTGATAAGTTTCTTCCGGAGGGCACCAGTAAGTGGTCCAGCCCCTGCAGACGAGTGCGTGAGCTGGCACGAGACATGGTCGCGTGGCGGCGTACCTTGGTGGCGTCGTTGTAGCACTGCGGCGTGTTGAGCGCGGCGAGCCCGAGCTGCAGCGCGACGGGCAGCGCGGGCAGCCGCTGCGGGTGCAGCAGGCGCGCGTGCTCCCAGCGGAACTGCCGCACCAGCGCCGCCCAGCGCTGCGCCGACAGCAGCGAGCGGTACGGCTCCACCTCTGCACCATACACCATACACCATACACCACATACATTACTAAGAACCCAGAGGTCTGCACTCTGCGTTTATAACAATAATACATCGTATTACAACCTGCTCATCCGTATGTTTTTTTTTTATACAACTTAGAATGGCAAACAAGCTGACGGCCCACCTGATGGAAAGTGGTAACCGTCGCCTATAGACATGAGCAGTACCGTGGACATAACAGTACACACACATACTGTTTCGCCCATGATACCCCCCATGCGTTGTCATTCCTGAGGACTCAGATGTTATTATTCTGTACTCTGTAAATTCACGCCATATCCCACCCTTCAAACCGAAACACAGCCATGCAAACACAACTGCTTTACGATTGAAACACGAATCGGACAAAGGTACCCAAGCAAACAACGTTTGTACAAAGTCTCCCTCTAGTAACGAATATTAGTAATAATTTGAATTTTAATTAATACAACTCCCTCTATATTTGAGTACAGAGTGAAAATGAAATCGATTTTACGGTGTTTAGCTGCCTTTGATTTTATTTTATTTTATTTTATTTCAATAGGTACACATTACAGAGAATTAACATAGTTACATTAATTTATAAACTACAATTATGTTTTGTTCAAGCTAATAAATATATATATATATATATATATATATATATATATATATTTTTTTTTTTTTTATAGGCCTCAAGTAAGCATGATCATTTGCCCCATGTTATAAGAAAAAAAAAATTATAATAATACCTGTATCCTTTGGGAAGGCGAGCATGCCCATGCAGTGCTGTATGTCCTGCAGTTGCCCTTCCTCGTAGGTGGAGAAGTGTTTCTTGGCGTAGCGGACCGCCTCCAACCGTTTGTCTTCGCGGACTAGCTCGATGAACTCCTGGAGACAACATACGATGTTTCGATAACTTCAACACAATTTTTTTTTATACAACTTAGAATGGCAAACATGCTGACGACCCACCTGATGGAAAGTGGTAACCGTCGCCTATAGACATGAGCAGTACTATGGACATAACAGAATACACTATTTTGCCCATAATACCCCCAATGCGTTGCCGTTATGGCTCAGGTGTTATTCCTCTGTACCCAGTAAATTCACGCCATATCCCACCCTTCAAACCGAAACACAGTTATGCAAACACAACTGCTTCACGGTAGAAACACGAATAGGACAGAGGTGCCAAGCAAACGACTTTTGTATAAAGTCTCCCTCTGAAATGATGATATTTAAAAAATAATTTTAGCCATAAGGAGCCTTTACCGTCCACGTAAAGATTCTATGATATAAATTATACACATTCCAGAGGGGGACAGGAATTGTTAGTAATGAGATCCATCAAACCCATTACTAGCAATATACTCTAACTGTTCGACCTCCACGCGGTTCCCCCTGGAAACCATCGTGGTTGATTTTTGATGAATTCATCAGGACGGATCAACTGACCTGCTTCATCTTCACCTATCATCCCTCACTGGTGTTCCGCCAGCGTATTCCGATAGCGCATTACCTGTATCCGTATCTTGAACTCCATGTTGGAGTTCAACTTCCTCAGTTTGGACTTGTTGTCCGCACACCACTGCAGGCAGCGCGCCGTTCGCTGCTGGCGTAATTCCGCCTCTACCTCCGCCGCCGCTGCGTAGATATCTGCGAAGAGATATATATTTTGTCAATTTACTTGAAAAAGAAGGTTCTTTGGTTGTGGTCATAACAATATAATAAAAAAAACGACTGAAGTCGTTTTTTTTATTGTGGACAACAAATATTTGAATAGGTGAAAATTGAATGGTCACCTTGCCTGCGCTATCGGTATACGGTATACCAGTGAGAGCCGACAAGTGAGTAAAAATAAAAATATATAAAAAAAAGGTCGGTTTGCTAAGTAGACAGTAACACATTACTACTAATAATAATAATATAAAACGACATCGTTTCCTGCTGTCTGTACCTATGTATGCTTAGATCTTTAAAACTATGCAACGAATTTTAATGCGGTCTTTTTTAATAGATAGAGTGATTCGAGAGGAAGGTTTATATGTATAATACATGCATAGTATAGTAGAGAAACACTGATAATTTTAGAAGTTTCTAACGGGCTGGCAGCGCTATTTAACATCAGCATTGCACCCGTGCGAAGCCGGGGCTGATCGCTAATTAAAAGGTAGTGAAATTACTGGATAAAAACTCTAGGAATCAAAACATGAAGATGTAGTTGTTTTAGGTTAATAAGCAAGAACGATTAGCTTTATCTATTTACATATATTATATACAGAGGGTATTTACAAAAAATATATGCAGAGAGGAAAATAGCAAAACCGTAATTGGAGTGCGGGAGACGAGCGATCAAGACAGAGAGTATGACAACGA
This sequence comes from Galleria mellonella, assembly GCF_026898425.1. NCBI lineage: Eukaryota > Metazoa > Arthropoda > Insecta > Lepidoptera > Pyralidae > Galleria > Galleria mellonella. The sequence continues at coordinate 3,474,420 of NW_026442082.1, read as the reverse complement.
AAATGTATGTAAGATGAAACGTCGCTGTCATATCTATTCAGCTAAATGATTGAAATATCTATGTACAATTTTATTTTACTGAATGATAATGGAATGGTAACCCCGTCTTCGCTATCGGTATACACTGGCGGGGCACCAGTGAGTGATGATAGGTGAGGATGACGTAGATTAGTTAGCCCATCGTGACAAATTCACTAATGATTCGAATACAATGATTTCCAGGGGGAACCGCGAGGAGGTCGACCTGATAGAGTATATTGCTAGTAATAGGGTTACTAATCCCCATTTCTAACAATCCCTTCCCCCCTGTACAATTGAATTACCCTACTTGATGATATTTACAAGTGGCCAAGATATGAATATTGTTAATATTTATTTACATACGCTACAAGGATTTTCTTTACTTTATAAAGTGCTAGTAAGTTTCATTTTAGTTAGACTATATATAAATTTAAGCTTTAATGCACAGTAAAATTATATTTACATTTGGCGGATTTAACACCGGACGGTGTTCTCTACCAGTCAACTATTGGGCAAACCGAGAAATAAGTAGGTGGTGCATTATTGAATAGAGATATGTGTATATATATATATATATATATATTTGTCCGTAACCTTTAGTAAATATTAATAGAAAATAATCACGAATCTGCTACAACAATGTAGCATGGACTTTGCAATGAATTCAAACTATATTTAGCTTTAGATCACAAGATTACGGTGTTGGCTAGTTAAGTGTTTAGTTTTTTTTAATGGGTGATAATGTAATGGAAACCCTGCCTACGCTATCAGTATACGCTGGCTGGATACCAGTGGAGGATAATAGGGACCGATGAAAGTAGGTTAATTAGCCCATCGTGACGAATTGCACTATAATTAACCATGATGGTTTCTAGGGGGAACCACGTGGAGGTCGACCTGAAAGGGTGTATTGCTGGCAATGGGTCAGTTAGACCCATTAACAATCCCGTACATATTTCGCCATACATTGGCGTGTAAATGTTGGATCCTTAATACTATTTTTATTTATTTTATTATGTTATTTATATTATATTATATTATCTGTAGTTTCGGTATAAACACTCAACGGAAGCAGCTATTAATAGATGGATTTTCCACTAATCTGTAATCGTCATTTGTGTGCTTAATGTACCCTGTCTCTTACCAACATTGGTGAGGTCCCTGAGGGAGCGAGCGTCGGCCAGTTTATTCGCCGAGTCGTAGTACCCGTTTCTTAAGAAGTAGTCGACGAGCATTCGGTCGAGACGCACCTTGCGCCATTGGTTTAGAGCCGTCTGAAATAGAAAATGAAATTATTTTAGAGGGACTTAAGGCAAGTGGGAGACCATTGGCTTCTTTAGGATTATTTTTCGAGGGGGGGGGGGGAGTAGGTGCTTTAAAGAAAGACGTATACCTACGTATTTTCGCATACTGGAACGGGCACCGGATGATTCTAGAGTGGGCATGGCCTATCCTGCCCCGTCTTACACATGCCTATATGAAAGTCGCACTTATGTTTCAGTTTGAAAGGTGAAATGTTTTGATTGTGATAAACTGGCTATACCTATTACAGAGCTTTGCCAGAATGAATTAGGATAGAAAGTATCATATATATTAATTTAACTAACTCCTGAAACACAGGTTTTTTCATACCTATCTCGGGAGTTAGGGACTTCAAATTATGTTGTAACAAAGAGTGAAATAAAGATTATTTATTATTATTATTATTAATTTACCCCCTTATTTGTTTTTTTAGCTATTTATTACACCACTTAAAGAATAATACAAAACCTTATGAAGTAAAAGGCGGTCTTATCTCTAAAGCAATCTTTTCCAGACAACCTTTGGGTAGAGAAAAGAAAAAAGACGATAGCTATTTGGCGCAAGAAGTGTATTATTATTCATAAAAATTACAACATCCTACAAACCTATTTTAACTATTACAGTCTTTCAAATTGAGAAATAAGTGCATAAGAAAAGGACAAAAAACTCCAATAGTTAAAAAAGGTTTATAAGAGGGTTTGACGCTTTTAAGAAAAAGGAGGGTAGGCTATAGTTAAGCTGTACATCAAATATTATTAAAATGTATTCAGCTGCTCATATTTGAGTAATAAATATTCAAATATTCTTACAACTTTCATGTTTATAATGTTAGTACACAGTCATACTATCAAGTCATCTAATGGACATGTGTACACAGAGCAAGGCTTGAGACATGCCAAAAGCATTGGACCGCTGCTTGTTCCTTACACTGTGGTATTAGTATTAAATATAGAATACACAAATCTTAAACCATACATACTCTAACTTGCGGTGTGCTTGGTTCAGTGATGGAATGCGCGTGCTCCTTTAAATGTTCCAGCCGTTTTTTGCACACCATCGCCGCCTGTAGCTCCTCGTTTATAGCCTCAGATGCTTTGCGCTTCATCGTCGTAAGTTTCTCCACCTGAGAGTGAAAATAATGTAACAAAACAGAATTAGAATGAGTCTTATTGAAAAAAAAAAAAACAAAATTTTTGAAATGGAGTGTCATTTCATGTTCTGTGTTCATATTCTGTGATATCCCTGGTGCTGTTCATATGTATAGGTGATAGTTACTACTTTTTGTTACTTGAGCCCTTAGCTTATCCTAAATTAAAAAAAAATGTTAAATTTATCATTACTAGAGTAATCTACAGACCACATGACAATAAATATAGTGACTGTAAACTATAAAAAATAGATATTAAAGTTGTAATCATGACTTGAACACATACCATTCCTCCTAGTAAGGAATCAATTTCTCCAGTAGTAGTTTGCTTTCTGGTGGCACTTTCGAGCTCGCAACCGGCGCTGCCCACCTGCCTCGCTTCTACATCGAGGACACGTTGAGCATTACGGTAGCGCTTGTTGAAGACTTCATATGGAACCTGTACAGATTGACTGTCTCATACAGGAGCGTACAAATGGTAATTGTACTGATTAATGTTTTATATACAATTGCATGTTTAGATTGGCCACTTCATACAAGAATGTATAAATGTTGTACTTTAATACTATCTACTATATATATATATATATATATGGAGGATAGAGAAAATTAGCTGAAAGATTGAATTAGTAATGAGGAGGTCTTGCTTAGCATTAAGAAAAAGAGAGAAATTATAAGAGGTTTTGAGGTCAGAAGGAAAAAAATGTTGAGACACTTGATACAATATGACGATCTTATGAACATTATAATAGAAGGAAGGAGAGGAAGAGGAGAACCAAAGCATAGTTACATCAGGCAGATCAAGGAAGGAGTTGGTGTCATGTTGTATCAAGAGGTGAAGAGACTTACAGAAAATCATAGTGAGTAGCAAGAGTTCCACTAACAAGTGCCCAGCTCTTAAATAGGATAGAGAGATAGGTACTTACTATACATAGAAACACTCAGATTAATACAAATAGTCAGTTATGAATACATTGAAATATAATAATTAATTAATTTTTGATTACCTCCTTATTGATAAAAACACTTATATTTAAACATTCTATTACTATTACAATGTTTTGTCACTTCCTTTTAAATTAGAAATTAAGCAGAAGAGAAAAAGACAAAACATTTCAAAGTTTACGAGATGTAGGATGTACTTATGAATAAGGAAGTTAGTATTTTGAATGAACACTATCTAAACAAAGTTTAATAAAACTATGTCTCTGTGAATAAATATAGTTTAATTGTTATAATCCTTATTAATATTATGTGAAAATGAGTTTGTAAACATATGTTTGTTAATAGCTTAGGCAATCACTACGAAGTTTGGTTTTTGTACACATACTATGCGGAATGAAGAAGGATATAGGCATTAAGCTTACCATATGTACAGATTTTATTGTGCAATAAAGAATAAATAAATAAATGTAGGTTACTTTTTATCCTAGTTATTATGTTTAATCCTGGTTACATGAATAATGTTGCAGGTAAAAATTTGTAATATTTATTTGTAAATTTATATATCAAAATCTGCAATATATTGCAATTTTGTAAATAAAATATTGTAATTTTTTTTATTTATTTAATTTAAATACATTTTAATGTTAATAAGACAGATTTTCTTTTGTTTAGACAATAACATATGATAGATATGTATTTGCAGTAACATGTCTTGATCACATGTTCATAGCAAGTTTAACTTTTTTGTAGTATGACAGTTTTTGACAACCTGTCTGTGGCAATGTAATGATTTTATTTTAAAGTGATTTTTATTACAAATCTATTTTAATTAAATGTTTCTTTTAATAAAATTTTTAATTGTATGTAAGCATTGCATATTAATTGCTTATTTCTATATTGTATAAATTATTGTTGTTTAAATAAACTGTTGTTCTATAGATGGATCTTTATCCAAAAAACTATAATAAGAAATGTGGGTGTGAACATATTATACCTAATACGACGTGACATTAAAAAATGATTCTATGTTATCTATCTACCCTAAGGGATAAATTTACAAGAATCCAGTGAATAAATAAAAACCACATGCGTGGCAATAAGAAATTCACGATAATCGCATTAATAATAATTAAAACAAAGACAATACGAAGAAATATGGAGTAAGCATTTGTTTAACAAATTAAATTCATTTAAATACCTTCAGTGTTGCGTGCTCAAGAGACTTCAACTCGTTCATGTTTTAATCGTAATTGAAATGTTTAATTGTATCGTCAGTATGCAATGCTCCCCCAAACGTGGTTACCTTACGAAATTGATCAAATGAAAACAAAACTCAGCTGATTGTACGGCCATTGGTAATTTGGTAGTCGTCATAGTTCTCGTTTACATCATCCAATAGCTAACATATATACTAACGTAGATAGAGAGAGAGAGAGATCTTTGTCTATGGCGTAACTAATACACAGAACACAATAGCAAAAGAATAAAGATTAGGTAGAAGTGACACTCCAGCCAATTAAATAGTAATAATACCAAAAGAAGGCGAGAAATGAATTCGCTTTACGCTTTGTGCGCCACTCAGAGAGTATGTTTAACCCATTTGTGAGAACCAATTAACGGCTTACTTTGTAATTTATTTTCTTTTTAAAAGAGGATACTGATTGATTAATTGTCATTTAAATTTAGAAACTTGAAATATTGCACATAAATTCTTTATATAGTAAAGGTGAATAATAAGACAAGCATTTTAAAGGAGCAACCCTTAAAGGGGTAAAACGGAGAATGATATTTTGTGTAGAATTGTATTAGTTTAGAAATTGGCCATGTGAAATTTTAAATCTCATAATTAACTCTTAGGCTCATAATTTAAAACAAAAATTAATATGTTTACGGCCTTTTGAAAAATTTACCTCTAAAGGGCTGAAATAATATGGGGATTTGTTATAATTAAAGCTAGAATTATAAAACTTTAGCTGTAGACTAGATTAAATTATCTTATCTTGATCTTAGAAATAAAAAAAGGGACTGCCAAATACTTGGTATAAGTAAGCGTCTTGTGGGATGTATATATTGATTTTCAAGCTATTGATCGTCTACGGCAACATTTTTCTTGGAGCGCAAAGGATAATACTTCGATATCGGTATCGATAACCCATTCTTTACTTACTTTGGCAGATACTATTCATGCTCGCCATTCTCCGAAAAATGTAAGTGATTAATTACCTACAAATTAGATAGGTTAATACTATAATAGGTAAATAATCAGACAGAAAAAGTATGTAGGCATTATCTTTAATGCAATTGTAACTTTGAGTAATGTTTATCGAAATATTTCTGTTCAATATCATTATGACAAACCTGCGACGTTGTTAAAGCCATACATGATCCTGTTTTTAGAGTTCTTGTAAGGATAGGATAAAAAAAAAATAGCATAGAGCCATAGACAAAGAAATTATTGTCCATGCGTTTTGTCGGCGCGTCAGCGCGTCACTTTCGTTACGCAAATCCGCCATTTTGTACGTAGCTGGCGGTCTATGCTGGCGGTGCTTCAAGGTTTACTTTTTTGGATTAGTGTTTGATACACCGAAAAACTATATACTCCGTAGATAATTCATTTAATATTGACTGTGGACAGATTAGACTGCTTTGTGTAATAATTTTGCTGCTTTTCTTGTGGAATCGTGTTTTGTGTGTGCCCTATAATTGGAGCGCGTGGCTGGACACTCTTTGTTGTTGGATTCAGCCTATTTACGGTGAGTTTCCTATGTATTTACACACATAGTAACTGTTATTAGAGGGTTAAGAAGTTGGTTAATAGTTTTATCGCTTTATTTGATACACGGGAATAGTAATTCGCGAGTTTGTCATAGCGTCGTAGCGGTAGCATGTAGCGGCGCGGTGCTGTGATGCGATGGCTGACGGGCGACATTATTCTCGCGGTACCGACGCCGACGCGTCACATTTTGGGTGCGTAAGAAACGTGTTGGTTGTGATCTGACTTTCTAGAAGGTAGTTCTACGTTATTGTACCATGATATGCCATAATATGGACAACCGTTGACCTACTTTCAAATGTTTGGATAATTGAGTGTGACGCAGTTGTCCTGTGATTCTTAGTTAAATGTCATAAAATTTTTTGTTTGCGGTATAGGTTAAAAATTACTTTTGTGTCAGCAAATGTGTGGTATGTAACTACGCAACTTATGCAGAGAAATCCACTACTTACCAAGGTATTATTTCTTATAACCTCAAATTAAAATTTTATTAATGTTTTTTTTTGTAGATAATTAATAAATTTTGTTATTTGTATATTATATGACAATTATGATAAATTTAGCAAAATTAAAACTACTAATAGAGCACTAGGTTAATTTTCTTCTATTCCTATCATCATTTCCAAAGGATTCTATGCCCCTTTATTCTATGAGAATTAGTAGATCTCTACATATGTCTGTCATCCTTCTGAGTGGTCCCACTGTATCTGAGTAATTGTGTCTGTTGGAAAAGTGATTAAATGATAAGCAATAAAACAAAACTTAGTTAAAAATTATAATTATTAAAATATTTAAATATAAAATGCAGAAACTTTGTATTTTTCGAGAATAACTTTATTTCATCAAATATCTTGGAATTATTTGAAGTTTTTATCTGCAGTTTAGGTGGTAGCAGATTTAGGTATACAGCACATTATGGAAAACCCTACAGGATACTTTTTTTTTATTTAAATATTAAATATTATATAGTTTATGTCACCCGCTGATAATGCAGCTTTTTATAAAGTAAAAGAATTTTTATAATTAATTAAAAAGTTTTTTGAGTTTATCAAATAAAAAAGATCAATTTTTCTTAGCATAGATAGAGTTTATTATTAGTTCATAAATGTTATTTCATCTTTGTAATATCTTAAGTTTGTTAATTCATGCCTTTGGGATTATCCCACCAAATCTCATGCATGGTTTACTAGCACAGATTTTGTGTGAATAAAACATTGTCTATTAAAGTTAAATAGTTTAATTTTAATGATATAAAACCAATTTATTTTGCTAGAATGTAGGTAATTTTTGGATAAAAGAGGTTTACATTGCATATTAAAACTATATTAAAATTAAACTTTATTTAGTGGGTAAGTAGTCTGATATGAAAAATCATATTGTTATGTTTCAAAGTAATTAAAACAGTTACTAGTTAACATTATATTTATATGTTTTTTTTTAATGGATGATAATGGAATAGTATAATTAATGCAGGTAGGATATTAGTGAACAGCTGATATAGGTGAGCATAGAATTAGGTCAGTTGGCACATCATAACTAATTCATCAAATGTCCATGATAGTTTTCAGGAGGAACTGCATGGATGTTAACTTGATAGGATATATGCAAGCATAGTACTGTGAAATTGTGTTATTAACAATCCCTTTTCTCTTGTATACAAATGTGTATCTGAGTTATTGAATGATTTAAATCTTGTGCATTTTAATTTTAACAAAGTGACAGTCTTTGATTGTGGAAATGGGGTTGCATACTAAAAAATATTTATTTATATATTATTTATATTAATATTTTATCAGAGGGAGACTTTGTACAAAAGTCTATTGCTTGGGTACCTCTGTCCCATTCGTGTTTCAACCGTGAAGCAGTTGTGTTTGCATGGCTGTGTTTCAGTTTGAAGGGTGGGATATGGTGTGAATTTACTGGGTACAGAGGAATAACACCTGAGTCCTCAGGAATGGCAACGCATGGGGGGTATCATGGGCGAAACAGTATACTCTGTTATGTCCTTGGTACTGCTCATGTCTATAGGCAACGGTTACCACTTTCCATCAGGTGGACTGTCAGCTTGTTTGCCATTCTAAGTAATATAAAAAAAATTATCTTACTTGTATTATTATTTAAATTAAATGTAACTTTTAGTTCAAATAATAAATATTATTAGAATTATGGCTTTTCATATTACAAAGTTGGAGACAATTCTTTCATAAAAGTTCATTCATTTATTTGTAAAAAAAAAACTTTCTAATAACCTATTTTAACTATTACACTGTTTTGCCACTTTCTTTCAAATTAAGAATTTAGCATCAAAGAAATGGACAAAAGAGTTTAATAGCTAAAAAGTTCAGTTTGAGGTTTGACATTTTTATAAATAAGAGGGTTTCATATCCTAAATGGTAAAGGTAATATTTTAATTTGCATATGTACTTAAATAATTTTATGTTTCCTGTCTTTTTATTTTATGTCTACTGTAAATCTAGCTCTATATTCGTGATTTCGTTGGCGTGACCAAGATAAAAATGTATATACCAATTTTAATGATTATCAGTTGATTTGTTAAGGCATAAAGATGTAGTTTGTAAAGTTGTTAGCATTACTCTGTCCCAATAATATTTCTATTATAAGGTAGTTGTGCATGCACGATTGTATTTCAGTTTAAGAGTATAAGATGGTAATAATAAATTCTTTATTGCGCACAGTAAAGATGTATACAAGGAGTATTTATACAGAATGTGCATATACAAAAGGCGGCCTTATCGCTAAAAGCAATCTTACAGGCAACCTGGATGGTAGTAAAATTACTAAGTATTCAAGACGTTACAGCGTGTCTATGTGTGTGTGTCTATGTTATCCGTGATCCATTAGCCATCAATGTTTATATATGACAGTTACCACTTCCCAACTGACGACGCCAAATAGTGATACTATTCACCAGGTCCTATTCGCCGTCAGTTTGTTTGCTTTTTCAAATTTTATTAAAAATATATGAAATAATAGTTTATGAAGTAAAGTTTAACAGGTTTACTAGATTATATCGGCAAAAATCGTATTATGTAAGTACACATTCTCTTAGATTGACAAATCGGATAAACAAACAAAAAAAGGGATTTCATAAAATTCTCACAGGTGCGTAGAAAACACGTTCCGCGCGTGCTGAAATAGAATAAACCGTCGTGTATTATAGGTATTTGCAAAACATTTGGTAGATACTTAATAGTTATTTATTTAAGAGCTAGAATATTGATAACATTGGAAAATTGGAGAAAAAGAAAATTTTAAATGTTCAATTGTTTTGCACAATAATATTTACTGGAATATTGAAGAAATATTGTTCATACCACAGAAAAGTTAAATTAGTACTGACTTTTCGCTCAACTAAGTTTGAATTGGGTAAAAACTTTGAATGGATTTCATTTGCAAGTTTTGCCTTTCATTATTTACCTATTTAGCTTTTGTATTTGTTTACAGTTGGGTTTTACTCTTGTTGAAATTCTTTCCCAAGTTTCATTCATTTGTTTATCAAAATCACAAAGGGAAATTTCAAATTGTTAAGAACAAACGAAATTAACGAGAGATGGAAAATTTTCATTTATATCAAGTATGTTTATAACTACTGTAATAAAATGTTCTTTGCTCAGAATTGATTTACAAGTGTATTATTAAAAAAAAGGAAAAGATGAAACAAAAAATTGTCTATTTCTCTATTTTATACTATATTTGTTGTTTTTCTTTTTACTTGGTGCAATAAAGTGTAAAGTAAATAAACAAATATTCTCTTATCTCTATTTTCTATTTATGTATTTACTAGCTGTGTTCATAACTTCGCCCGCGTAACCTGAGAATCTACCATGAAATGAAATCCCGAATTTTCGAAGTCAGTTTCGTGTTTTACTTCACACCGAAATCGGTACAGTAAATGAAGCTTAACGTTTCGTTCTACATAAATCCTATTATAAAACTTAAAAGGAACGATATTTTAATTTTTAAGATTTTTAGTAATCTATGTTCTTGCCATATAGAATTAAATAGTTATAAACATTTCTTTCATTTCCATGCACAATGGGTAGGTATACTCGACTCATTGTAACACTATCTGGTCTTGTGGAATTGTTCCCAATTATATATAATTCCACCAGCTTATAATTTTGCTATTATTCTTGTCCAAATTATGAATTACTGTCGTTAAGATATTTTAGTTGCCACATTACGCTGGTATTTTAACCCTCCGCCCCCTTATATTTCGAGTAAAATACATAAAGCAAATGTTTGCTTCAACGAGAGCACCAGCAAGGCATTTGCAGGTTACTTAATTCTCTTATCTCTGCCATATTGCCATGCTATTTACTAGTGAGTGGGTGTTTTGTTTCTCTGAAATCAATGTTAAATATGTTTTATTTATTTGTGGAAACTTCGCAGATTTTTGTGTTTATATGTATATACTAAGTGTAGCAAGAAATCGTTTGTTTCCCAAATAAAGTATATAAAAAAAGAATATAACAGACGCCATTCCACCCGTGACAAATCGCGAAGACTTGGCGTCTCTTTACCGGAACCTTCAATTCTTAAAAGAATAATATATTTGCGGTTGAGACATTTATTTCGTTGTTATCAGTTGTGATAATTACACCAAGTTAAAATGATGTTTTCTAAATGTATTACAACATTAATACCGACGCTTTACGAGTATCAAATAATTTGCATTCTTAAAAAGAAGTGTTCTATAAGTGAAACATAACATTTTCCCCTAAATAATATGGGTTGAAAAGTTACTAATAATTTTCGGTTAGTTTATAGTTTCTTTGAAAAATGTTCACTTACACGCTAATAAATATCTTTTACGAATGTGGACTATCTTGGTGTCTCAGGTTCCTCGAAATTTGCTATCGCTATTTAGTCGTTTGTAACGATATGTTATCATATTAATAATAACAATAATACATTGGTATGTACTTAAAAATAACCTAAACGACATGTATTTTATGAATTTGCCAAGACGATATATTGATTCGGTATTAAAATAGATTGGTAAAAAGAAACCTACTGCTTCAGATGTCAAACAGAATAATACTAAATGTTCGCTCTTACTTTTCTACAAAAAGTAAGCTTTTTTTACTTTATGCATGAGAAATTGGGAAGTTTTCCAAGTTCCTAGTCTAGAAAGCAATGGAATGGCTATACTTGAAATTCCTGTTGACTATGAAATGTAAATACCCGCAGAGAACCCATAATGACCTGATATAGTTCAATGAGTAACCTAAAGGGAAAATGGGCCGACCATTTAGCTCAAAGACCCGATTACCAACATAATATTGCTTTGGAATATTTGAATCTGGAAGTACTGGAAAACTTTATGCATATCGATCAAGTGTAGTTATATATATGTATTGTATACATATGTTAACAGATACATTCACATGTACATATAGCAGTAGGTACGTGTCTGCTCTGAATAGTATATAAATGTATATATAGATAGAAACACGTATGCTGTAAACAGAGAGGATCAGATCGCCTCGACCTATCTTCAAAGGTATAGATACTGATACTATGTACACTGAGATAGATGTACTTATAGTGCGCTATCACAGATGTACAACGATCGTTGTAGGGTTGGCGATCTGTAAGGTCATATTAAATAAGCATAATAATATAGTACTGTGAAGTAATTGGTGTTATGTTATCTAATAGTTATTTTCCATGTAACTATAAATGCCTATGATTTAAACGTATACTTAAAATTCTGATATTATAAAAATATTACTCTCCTTATAAAAATGTCAATCTTCTCATAAACCTATTTTAGTTATTGAACTGTTTTGCCTCTTTCTTTCGAATTAAATCCCCTTTTCGAAAGAGACAAAACAGTATAATAGTTAAAATAGATTTGTAAGTTTTAGTTTTAATGAATAAGGGAGTACATGTATACGATTATATTTAGGATTATTTATTATATTTTTGTCCAAGTTTCTTTTTTTTTTTTGAAAAAAAATAAAAAAAAAACCTTATCATAAACATTTGAAAACAATGACACATTGACAATCTCAAGTTATCCATTTAATAATGAATAGCATTTCATTTTCTATAGATTATTAAAAAAAATGAGCATCATATCTGATAAATACAAATTGCATTCAAATTCGTACATCACTCGTTTTTATTGTTGCCCACCGGAGCGTCGCGCACTACTTTTCCCAGACATTTTTCCATGCGATCTGCGACTATTATAAATCGTTTTATAATGACACCCATGAGTCGGCTCGGTAAATACTGCTGTGTGCACAGACCACATCCGTTCGCGCCGTATGTACATTGTACACATACCTATACGCACACATACGCAACAACCGGCTCGCTCGGCGTTCGACTCGTATCGATTGCGTTGACTCGTTTACAATCATCGCCACGTTATTACCTGATATTCAAGGACTGCGCGTCTAGGTGATGTTAATTTTAATTGGCGATTTGGACGTAATGACGTTGAGTTTATATAGGTGATAGTTTTAGGGTACCTGTACACTATGATTTCCCTTTCTATAGTTTCATCCTTTTCCTTTAAGTTGAATTTAAACTTTAAGTAAACAGAAAGTAATGACTGTAATAATTAAAATAGGTTGGTTGAAGTATTAACATTCGATTATTCAAAATCCATCTTTATATATTGGATTTACCCGATTTAAATTAAAATTTTCTTTTAATAAAAACTCGAATATTTTACCGGAACGTTTATTTACATATTTCCTCTTCTAAATCTACCAAAATTTGCAGAGCCTTTTATTTTGATTAGTTCGATTTATTTTATACTGTACCGGTAGATCTGCAAATATTTTATTATTTCTCCTTGCACCGAACGCCAGTTTCCATTCACAAACACCATAAAAAGTTTAAAAGCGACGGCTTTTACAGATCACGCGATTTTGCTTTCTGTTTCAATCTAGTCGTGCTTAGCAGCTTAGCTTTCTGTATCAAATATGTTGTTTTGCACTTCATGTTATTTTCAACTGACACGCTTTGAAAAAGAATATTTTCACAAGTTCTGTTATAACTTTTTTTTCTGTTTGTACATTTTTGTTTACAAATAAAAAATACAAAAGTTAACAAACTTAAAAAAAAAAAAAAGGTTTTATCTACTTAGTTTTTCACTGATTTATCGTCTTATTTTAACAGATTAAAATTATAATTATTTTTGTGTTCCAAAAAACAATCTTATTCAATTGTGGCAATATCAGTTATTTTGTTTTAAAAACTATTGATTTGATATTGATAAAATTTCTATGAGACCAGTCTGTAAGTGTAATCCTTTTTGATTTACAACTGACGTAGATATTTTTTTTTTTTTTTTATGCAACTTAGAATGGCAAACAAGCTGACGGCCCACCTGATGGAAAGTGGTAACCGTCGCCTATAGACATGAGTCATAGACATAACAGAGTATACTGTTTCGCCCATGATACCCCCCATGCGTTGCCATTCCTGAGGACTAAGGTGTTATTCCTCTGTACCCTGTAAATTCACGCCATATCCCACCCTTCAAACCGAAACACAGCCATGTAGATATGAGGTAACAAATATAAAAAATAATACAACTGAATTGACAACCTTCTTCTTTTGAAAGTCCATTGAAAAACTTCGGCAATAATAAAAATTACGTATGTAATAAATACCTGTAAATGGCGTCGTTGACTCACGAAAATTCTTTAAAAATTAGTTTTATTTGTTATGCGGTCTATAATGTTAATGCAGTATCGATTTTGTTAATTTTTTAGCGTTTACTTTTATGTGAGTTTCATATTAATTTTGCCACTATGCGAGGAAGTTATTTTGGTAGGAATATTTAATTATTGTCATATTTAAACTCGTATCGTGCAAAATAATTTTGTTTTTTACAAAGTTTCTGTTATATGTACGTATAAACTTTTTGTTATGCATTATAATTTGTAATTTATGTTTCGTATTTCCGGATGTAAGTGGATTAGTGGCTTGAATTACCATTTTTATTGTTAGTACTAAATCGTTCTATTTTTAAACCAACCAACAAACCGATTTTCGAAATCACGCTCCAATACAATCGTTCAATAACATTATCTAACAATATAACGCGGGTTCAGCACCGCTCTATTGTGCTGCAGACCGTTATTGCCTCCCCCCTCCCCCCACCTATCCCCCAGGCGATTGGGGGCGGCTACCCTCGCTGACCGACCTATTAAAATTGTAATTACCAACCGACTCGTATTACCGTCGAAGTGATGTCATATTGATTATTCGTTCGACGCTGCGTGTTTTGTATTATTACAATTGGTGATAACTCCGCGCCTCTATAGTAACAGATGCAAAATAATACATTGTTGTCTGGAGACACACAAACTTGGTATATTTGTGTAGGTATTTATACAAATGTAGTGGAACACGCCGTCGCGAAGACGTCTGTGATATGTATTTATTTATCAACCGACTTAAAAAAGAATCTATTGATTTTAACGCTGTACGATATCTTTGCCAATTCTGAACCGCTTTTGTAGATTATTTTTAATTGAATTTACTTCCGTATTAATAGCATCTTTCTTTAATCGGTCAAGATTAAAATAGTATTTTTTTTGGAGCGAAATCTTCAGTCGCAGATAATGGAGACCTCTTATCTAATACCCTGAAGAAAGAGGTATAATCTTAATTTATCTCGGGAGACTTGTTAAAAAGGTTATTTAATTAATTTAAGTGTCGAGTGTCTTCTAAATTAAAATGAGAATTATCCTCTCACTCCCAAGCGACAGCTTTCCGCGTTTAACATTATATTATACAGTATTTATCATACACATAGACAGTTTCTTGTTATATATTTATACAGCAATTGAAAAGTCTTTATATAAGAAGACTTCAATTGTTTGTTGTTAACAAAACCAACTCTAGTTACAAGTTACTAGTTTTTATAATGCTTATCGTTGTTTTAATACATATATTTCATATCCATTAGTGTATCCATATATGTTAAAAGTTTATTTATTAAAAGTGTATTTCAGTATCTTACTATAATTATGTCACATATTTTTCACCACCTCTGCCTTCATACGCTTAATGTTTTTACCTAATGGTTAGCTGATAGAGAATGCCATATGGTATTAAGCTCGCCACTTGTACAAAGTTTTATTGTGCAATAAAGAATAAATAAATAAATATATAATAACACCCGAAAATATTATTTCGACAGATTTTGTAGAGTAGTGAATATTTAATGCAAGACTAAAAGTGGTATATATTTTAAGCGGCTTTTAAAAGCATGTACCCTCTATTTGTCCGTATTTTTTGTCTCAATATTTATTTTATTTTTATTTTAATAATAGTTTTTACTAGACAGTTTATGAGCATTACTATTGACATTGAAATATTTCAAGTAGTTTGTCCGTCACGATCATCTATTTACAAATGAGAGCAAAACATAAATGCATACCTGTTATGTTACATATCATTTGCGTTAAGAACAACACATCCCTTTTTAGGACATGTAACAATCGCATTTGTATTGATAATTTAAGAACAACTACTGTCGATGTAAATAATTAGGTATATATCATCATTGTATAAGTATCTAATCATTATTAACCAAAGCTTTGACGAACATACTATCACTTAATTACAGAGTTGCGTAACAGAGATCTCTAATTAATCTCGAAGGGCGATACATCCCTCCCGATCTCTCCTTTGTGCCGAAATCACAATACCTATTTGAGCACAATAGCTATTCGAATGCTTTGTGGTTACCGTGCGAACACGACTAAGATTCTATCGAAGTAGGTAAGTACAGGTACATTTATTGAAGTACATACATACATACATATCTGTCACGCCTGTCTCCCATTAGGGTAGGCAGAAACAATGGAACGCCAAATGCTTCGATTCAAACAAACCTCTTTCGCTTCTTCCACATTCATCAATCTTGTCATACACGCTCGTCGGTTACGGGTACTTTTAATTTGGCCCTTCTTCAGCACGTCGCCTATTTGGTCGACATACGTCCGTCTAGGGCGGCCCCTACCGACATCTCCATTCATTCTTGCTCGATAAATCTCTTTCGTAATTCTTCTTTCATCCATCCTCTCCAAATGACCAAACCAACGCAACATTCCTTTTTCAATTTTTGTCACTACATCGTCTTTCAGTCCACACTTCTCTCTAACCACACTGTTTCTTACTCTTCTTATTGAAGTCTGTTTTCATATTTTTTTTTCGATTTATCGAAACTTAATAATTGGGCGGGATTTTCAAATTCAATTAATGGCGACGTCACGTATGCACACACATGTAGGTCAAACCACCTCTGCCAATTTTCGCCCGAATTGTTTCGCTGCTATTTTTTGAGAGCAGGCCAAATAAACATAGATGGAAATAGGTCGGTCGCAAGTACCTTATTTATATGAAAATTAAGCGTATCATATATTTTTACTTTATGTGCTTACAAACCTTTATAATCTCATATCTATAATAGTAGTGGATATTCATTTTACTTCATCATCATTACATCAACTGACTATGGCTGATCATAAGCCTCACCCTTTGGGTTGCCAGTAGTTGCCATGCTTGGCAAGTGGATTGGCAATCGCAGGTAGGCTTTGGAAATGTTTTAAGAGGGACGCTGTTGTTTATCTCTCGCCCTCCCTTAATCGCCTCTTACGACACCCATGGGGAAAGGGTGACCTATTCTATGCCGGGACCAGAGTGTAAAATTGTAATTACCAACCTACGACAATATTCATGCTATTTGCTACTCGTAATTGCTCTATTTTCGATTGTTTATATTTCGTACGCAATTCTTACTATAAAATAACTTCCACTCTATCAACAGACAGGCTATTATAAGCGGACCTATTAATCTTTTAACTTGTACATTTTGAGCGTTAGAAATACGGCAACGTGGTCGCGTAGTGGCACGTTATAGGTTATCTAAATATATAATCGTGCCGACGTAAGTTGTTTTTGCCACTACAACTTAAATTATTTGTGGAGATGTGACCTCATCCATTACCCAGACGCATTGTTAATGTAAATTCGCGGTTGTTTTGTCTAAACGGACAGTCCGAAGCTAATGTTTTACTATATAGATGGTCCAATGCTTGCGGAGGTGATTAATTTGTTACATCTTTTTTATGTTGTTATGTTCTTGCGTTGTTTTGTTGCTACATTTATCTTTTTTAATAGTTTAATTGAGTTATCTATATTAGTATTATTCGTGCAAAATATAATATTATGTAAAAGGATATTGGCGTTATTTTCTATATATATAGTAGTAATGCCTATCTAATCTAAATATTTTTGCTTTCGTTCTCAAAGTAGTCTCTTATTGTAAATTTTTGATTAAACAGTTACTTACCTAGTTAAGAGATAGAATAAATGCCAATTCCAATAGAAGATATTTCAGTCGTCATATTTTTGGAATAAGAAAATATTGTCAGTAATGGCGACTACATGCGTGGTAAAACACTGATTAACAAATAGATATTTCGTAGACACATTAGATTGAAAATGTATTGCAAGACATTACTATTACAGCGAGCTGACATTAGCAGAGCTTATATACTGACAGGCATGCAGAATAAACAGTTACAAGTTGGTTTTTAACGAAACTGTACAATATATCACTAGCGGCAACCTATTAGCCTCCACAATACCCGGGCCGACGTACTGAATGGACGCTAATTGAAGCTAAAATTCTCATGTGAACCAATACCGTTAGCGTTAGAAATGTTCCCAGTGCTTTATCAACATGCGAATAATTTGTGTGAGCTCGCATCTATTGTTTGTTTCTATTGCACGTGGTTATGCATTGAAGCTGGAATGCAAAATTAAGGTCCGCAAGTGTGCATTGCAAGTAGACGCATGTCTCGACATCGCATGCTTGTTGGCTCGATGTGCATGCCATTTTAAAGTGGCTTCCAAAAGGGGAGGTTTTCAATTCGCCCGTATATTTGTTTCTTTGCTTGTAATACTTTATTGTATAGTAAAATCTCAACTCCCTTATTCATAAAAACGTCAATCGTCTTATAAAAATATTTTAGCTATTAAACTGTTTTGTCTCTTTCACGCTAAATTCCAAATTCGAAAGAAAGTGACAAAGCAGTGTAATAATTAAAATAGGTTTATAAAAGGTTTTATTTTTTATGAATAAAGGGGTAAGGATATAAAGTTCCAGTAGATACAATGGCAAACTTATTACTATTTTTTTATCCCTTATACGATTTATCAAAATTCTGAATATTTTTTATTTTCTATTGTTTTAATCAGAAGGTTGAGAAATAAGTTTGTGTTATAAATCAAACTTTAGATACTCTTTTCGTAGTCTCATAATAAATTAATAATAATTGTCTATTTGTAGACTCCAAAAAAATATTCGGTCAAAATTGAAGAACTCAGTTTTTTTTTTATATTTGTAAATATAGCTGTTGTCCAACTTATGTATTTAAAATTAGTTTTATAGAGAAATAATGCCAACTGAACTGTCTGACTTTGACTTGTTTGAAACATCTAGAAATAACACGTCACATAGACAGCATTTTTTTGATATTTCTTTGTTGTAAAGAAAACTCTCAATATATTGAACGACATAAAATATAGAAAGAAATATGTAAATATTTTCAAGAGAACATCAAAAGAATATTTTATTTTAATACTTTAATCCTTACTTTGTGATATTGAATGTTTGTTACTTCTTGGCGCTTTTATGCCTCAACTAAGAAGACGGATGTAGGCTACATTTTATACCAATCACGTAGCCGATTACGAATTTAAATTAATTACTTGTATTGATAAATTTTATGCGCTTAATAAGCATTGAGTTTAAATTTCGATTTGTAGTAATTGTAGGATGTGGAAATGTATGCCATTTCGATTTGTTTACATTTATCGATGAAAAAAATAAATTTAGAATGAATTTTTTTGTATTTAGTGCGACTCGTATTTGTATATGTTTTAAAATACATTAAGGTATTACTAGTTTTCCGCTAAATGTGGCGGCGTGTGGTACTTCAACCGCCTAGCGACCGTTTTAGGCGTCAAGGTGTTTTATCGTACACTAAATGTAATTAAACAGCCGCCTTTATACCGCATCGTAATCATTAAAATGTATTTAATGGCATCTTGTGTAAGCCGTTTTCGCGAAGCCCGTTTCCCCGGTTTGTTTTTTTTTTTTTACGGTTTCCGCTTATTCGCCCGGTTAATGAAAGCTGGCGAGATGGGATGGCTAATTGGATTTATTTCGTATCGGAAAGCAGTCGTGCGAGTATGTTTCCGACAGTGTTGTTCACCTTTTGAGCTCTTCGTTATCGCTCTTTTGTGTACCAAAGGTTTAGGCTTTTCATCGCAAACAGACCGCCTCTAAATATTGTTTGAACGATAAAGTATTAAAGATATCACATAATAGTTTCTTGTTAAAGAGAATTATTTGTATAAGAACATACATTTCTATAATTTAAATTCGGTGAATCGTCCGATTTCTCTATAGCTGCACTCAATATTGCGCATATAACCAA
Source organism: Galleria mellonella (assembly GCF_026898425.1). Classification (NCBI taxonomy): domain Eukaryota; kingdom Metazoa; phylum Arthropoda; class Insecta; order Lepidoptera; family Pyralidae; genus Galleria; species Galleria mellonella. The sequence goes on along the minus strand of NW_026442082.1, from coordinate 3,454,724 downwards.
CGGAGGTCAAAGGAAATAAAATACAGTACGAAATATGAATATTTCCAACTTCTTTAGTAATCAAATTTAACTACGGATAAACGCAATATTTGCGAGGTTTTTGCTGACACGTGTTTTCTGTTTTTCTGTTCCTACGACATATCTACTTGCTGCTGAATTTTTTTTTTAAGATGTAGTGGAAGGTGCAATAGAGAAATATTTGGAGCACATTTTTCAATTAAGTAAAACATCACTATATACACGCCAAAATCTGAGCCAGCAGATGTTGCTTCTTATGAATATCATGACATATACATATCATGACGTATATTTGACTAAAAATACGAATATCTGTATTCATCGCATCACTAGTTTATACCTGATATAAATTCTGTTATCACCACGACCAATATCAGCATTAACATGGTTTATTGCACGAAAAAGCGTCGAATACTTCGAAAAACAAGCCACTAAAGTCGCGCAATGTCGAATTTGATCTAGCTCTGCGCTGAGTCATACAAGTCGCGAGCAGGGGGTGTCGGGTGGCGTTGTGGAGTGGGAGGGGGGAGGAAACCGCTCGACTCAGCCACCTATTGTAGTATTGCGGAGGCGCGTTGTTTTTGCAGAGTGGTGTGTCAGCTACGGCTACAGGACGTAAGCCGACGTGGCCGTGGCGAACTAGGCTTCAACACGGCTTGTTTGAAAAGGTCTGAGACAATTTATGCGACCGCTTTGTTGATGAGATTCTGCTCGTGAACGCCACTCTTTTGTTTACGTACATTGCTCCGCTGATTATGAAACGCGTATACAATATAATTGGTGGTATACTTTTTTTTTATGGATAAAAATGAAATTGTAACATCACTTGCGTTATCATCGGTTTACGCTAGTGGGGTATCAGTGAGGGATGTTTTTTTAATGGATGATAATGGAATGGCAAATCCCGTTTGCGCTAACAGTATACACTGGCGCGGCTCCAGCGAGGGATGATAGGTGAAGATGAAAAGGCAGATCAGTTAGCATTCCTAGGATTGGGACTGGTAGTACGCATTACTAATAATCCCATCCAATTTGGTGCAGTAGCTCTTGTTCGTATGATCCCAGAACAAATATACAGACAAAATTTCCAAAAAAAATATTGTTTTGGCTTTCTATTGCCTTTTTTTTTCAACATATCCTATGTACAGACATCCTCTACTTACAATTTCGTTTAGTTACTATAGTAGACGATATACAAGTATATATTAAGTAGTAAGATTAATGCGATTTTATTATTTAACATAGATTCAAGGTTATTCTGTTGTAATCGCTTGATAACATTGCAGCAGACATATGAGTACAAAGTTATGACCAAAATAGGGCTGACTCTATTCTGTGCATTACAATTTTATCGTTGAGTCAGCGGAGACCACTAAAAATGGTTATGTGCGTCCTACGCGTCGAATGGAATATACCCAAAAAGAATATAAAAATATTTATGTTTGTTCTCGTTTAAATTGTCATGATTCGCCTTGCATGAGGCTATTTTGGACCCGTATCCAAATTTTGTCTGTTTACAGGATGAAATAGAGATCGTTAGCTTAAACTTCAAAATACTTTCTTCATCCCCTTGGTTTCAATTCAAAAGCACAACCACTCTTTGCAATCAACTTCCAACAACAGTTTTTCTAAACCAATACGACACGTAACCTCAAGTCACACCTGCAGTTCCTCCGGTTGTAGCAGGTGCTAATAGGCGGCGGTATTCATTTACCATCGGGTGAGCCGTATACTCTTCAAAAGATGTCTATTTCAATCCGTATATTTATTAATAATATTTATGTATATTTTACTAATAATGCTATTACCATGATGCTGACAAAAAAAGTGTAACTTATAATTCCATTTTTAATTACGGAAACTGCCTACGATCAGAAACTGAGATTATGATTTCATTCAAAAAGTTAATTGGCCATAATGAAACAAAATTGTTTACAGTGAAGTCGCACAGTCTGGTTTCGTATCCAACATTTCCTATATTTAATGGCAAAAGGTTATCATGTCGCGTAATATAATTTTAGGATATAATATAATGTCTTAAACTAACGCGACCTTACAATGTTTATAAGTTCACACTTTTTAGATCAATCTCGAATGGATCGTTTAATAGTCTAGTGACAAATGTTATCGGGACTTATATTACATTCTGTATAAAAAATATTCACGATTATAATTTGGGTCGGGGAAGTCGGAGACATTTTATTTTAATATAATATATAACTACCAGTTTAACTTGAGTTTAATTTAGTCGAGAAAGTTCGACTAGTTTCGGGACCATTCGGGACCTTAATCTTGAGCGGTTGTAACGCCAGCGCGAGCCTGACTGCGCACTTCAGCCCTCTGAGCTCAAACTGTAGGCGTTCGTGCTACCGTTACTGATTATTACCGTCAAAGATATTTGTCGATTGTTGCTATTGTGACGAATCTAACATTCAATATGCTTATTTCAGTCGAGCATATTAAAATTTAATGTGACAGGGCCAAGTCTACCGCCGTCATATTCGTAAATTCTTATGTACAAGTGACTTAAATTGCGCAATCCTGAGCTATATTTGTTATGACGTCACGACAATACCTAGCAATTTACTGCGATGCCAACGTACCAATTGCTTCTAGAATTATCGCCACGTTACTGCCGCGCGATGTACAGCAACTTAATTATTTGTTTATTACCTATGACTGTTGCCATGCAATCATCACTCTAAAATACCGTGTAATCGCGTCTTTATTTTTATAAGAATTTGTTCTACTTTAATCCCTTACTAGCTTTTACCCGTCACTTAGTCTATGTAACCGAAACATATTCACTTACCGGGATAAAAAGTAGTCTATAACCTTGTTTATCCCATTTAGAACGTGCCTACAAAATATTACAGTGTTTGTTTAAGCCATAAAGATTTTATAAGGTAACAAACAAATAAGCATACTTACTTTTACATTTATAATATTAAGTAAGGATGTTATATAATGCAAATATACTCATTCATTAATTCTGCAAAATAAAATCAGTGGTGACAATTCTTATAATTATATAAAGATTAAAACGAGAGTGAAATATATCGATAGGAAAACTCGATTAAAAAATTACCAAGAAATCGCGTAATATATCACTTCGCAAACGCCATCATCAATCATAAAAATAGACAATTGTAATATTCAATTCTCATTTCAAGCGATTCGTATCGGTATCGCATGGGTACAATTATTTATTTACTCTTTTGCACACATTTAAATAAATATACAAGGCCTACATTATGCCTGATGGCATTCTCTACCAGTTAACCCTTATAGATAGAGTAAATTATCTGCATATCTGCGTACAAAAGTTAGGCTTTATTGTACATACTAACATTCTCGATAAAAATATCTAAATGACAGTAAAACTCATATTAAAAACCGTTGTGTGATACAGACAGATGCGGACGGCAACTTTGTTTTATACTATTTAGAGACAAGTTAAATATAAATTTAGCGTCCATTATAATACTAATAGAAATACAAATAATACGATCTAACGTTTCCAGCGATTGTATAGTTTACTTTGTATCTCTAAGATAGTTAAATACTTATTACTATATAGTTATATTGTATTGCTATCTTGTAATTTTCCTCATGAATGCTTTTCACCTCGAACGACCTTCGTGATTGTTCATATACGCACGTTACAATATGTAGGTACACAAGTCTGACACTATAATTTGACCTCTATAGTTGCTAAGCAATGCCTACGCGTAATTTATATCCATCAGTATCAATTATTAACTATATCGCGAAGCTAAAATAATAAAATAACGCGATATGGATACATTATTCCCATAAAATTTTGGTGCTGTACTTTAGCTTTGTCCTTAGGCTTGAGACGTCTTTTTTAAATACACTATCGGGACTTAACGCGATGTAAAAGCTTTTGCAGATAAATAGTACCGACATACCTGCTTCTTTATTGTCGACGTTTCAACGTGGATTTCACTACGCCCGTGGTCACGATAGGACTTTAAGCGTCTTTTCGTCTTTTATTCGTAGTTTGACAGTGAAAATGCACATGTGTTAAAAGTAAGCGTTTGCGTTACCTATGAAATAATAGTTAAAGGCAATAATTCTTTTATTGAGCTTACTATTTTATTAATACTAAAAATATTGTAGCATATTTAATTTTTAAAACGCTTATATAGTACTTCACTCTAGGTATAAAGACCTGTACAAATGTTGGACATTTAATTCGAGACAACTTTGTATTACTCTAGATATATATTGACGATTGTTTCATATTTGATTTATAAGGCCAGAAAGATCAAGCATAAAGGACGAAATATCCCTTATATGCGCAGGCCATAAATTATTAGGTTTATTTTACGCGTTTCTAAATTGCTACGTTAGTACATTTAGGTTCGAATTTCGATTTCCACTTAACTATAAGACATTCGACACCGGATAATAATTCTAAGGATTTTCCAGAGAAATGCAAATATTGTTCGCTTGTGAAGTTCGTCTACAAAATACCTCTGAAGAATGCTGACTATCGCGTAATATTGAGTGAAGTCTGTACTTCGAGTATAACAATAGAATCGTTTCTCGCAGTTCTGCTTACGTGTCAGCCTAGCTCGCTTTTATGTTATCTAAGGGAAAACGACATTTTTCCACTGACGTTCGCTTACGTAAGCGAAACGGGCACTTCGATCCGTTTCCACGGAATTGTTTTTCAAAGCGCTGGCGTCGCTTTGTGGACGATTTCCATCGTAAATCTTCATTAGGTTTCTGCTCTTAACGATTAGAAAGTCTGGCCTATTTTGTAACTATGTTATCTTAGTTTATTGTGAAATGTTTTGAGTTAGCGATAATAAGTACAGCGCTCATTAATTACCGTTGTGCTATTGAAAGTTTTATATCTGAAGAGATTATATGCGCGAAATAATTTATGCTTAGTCATAATTTGTAGATGTTTCTCATACATGGTTTTTTATTTATTGAAATATTTGCATTAATAAATATCTATTCTATTTCAGAAATGTAGAAGTTGTCGTGCAATCGGGTTATGAAAGCGACTCTGCGATTTTTATTTACCCTGTAAAGAACCTGATGTGAAGATAGATAAATAAAATTGCCCTTTATTATGTAGCTTTTATTGTTTTTTATATTCGCTCACCCTGTCTATTATTCAACTCTCAAAGGTACCATTTAATACTGAGTGCTCTCCTTTACTTTTTGTTATTTTATTATACGCATACTTCTCATCGATCTTCTCACCCCTATTTGAAACATTGGCAATTTATATGTTGGATGTGGTCTGTGCCCCTTCCGTATTCTGCTTGTCAGATTGAATATAAATATTTCGATGTCTGCTAAGTTTGCAGTTGTAAATGGTTTTTCTATTAACTATAAACCTTGATAATTACTTGATGTATATTTATCTATCATGTAAATTTGACATGGGAAAAAAGATACGAGTAGTAGAATGACGTAGAAATAACCCGGTTATTTGTCCTTAAAGTATTTGGTGTGAAATGAACCAAACTTTTCAGTCGCCAAAGCAATAGCTACATGTACTCAGTAGACCAAAAAGTAGATACAGAATGAATGAGTATATTTGCATTATAATAATTTGGATCATCTTTACTAATATTTATTAATATGAAAGTGACTTTGGTTTCACTGTTACTTTAATGCTCCTTAACGTTTCAAGCCATCGTTATGACATTTACTTGATATGGAGAACGATTAGGCTACTTTGACTTTGGGTCGATCAACAAACATATCTATCTTTTTTGTGTAAAATATAAAATAATTAAACTGCAAGTGTTCGTTATTTCAACAGTTAACCTCTAATGGTGTTGTGTTATTTGTTTTGTATTATTTGCGATCAATATATTCGGCTTACATTTACATAAATTGACTTACAAAGCGAAATTGAACACCAATTTTAATTTCCTGCTCACGGGTTAGGAAGGGTTGAGTGCGTCTGATCGACGCGTAATAAATGGCGTCAGTCCTGGAATTTTTGATATTCCGTTCGGAATTTAGATGTGTTTTCAACGATAGGTTTATTTTCGCTTAATTTGTAAATGATATCTTCATATGTATATGTTGAATGATGGAATGAATTTGCAAATTTATCATTTAGATCGTTTTCATCGTTGGAGTCTTGCATATCTATCTACTCTTTTTATTTGGGTTTATCATTCTATTTCGAAAGAAATCGCCGTACACTACGTTTGCCTGGAATTTACTTTCCAGTATTCTGTACAAATTTTTTTTTAATTCATGTTTCTCGCACTTGACCATTTTTTATTTAATTATAAGATTGCCAAAAACATTTATTTTTAAATGCGAACAGTGTTAATAAGGTCTGTTAATAAAAAGCTGGTTATAAATATTAATGCATCAATGCCAATGTTTCTTTTGCGTTATAAATAGTGTGCTCGGCACAAAAAGTGGATATACCGCCCATCCGGTTCAGTAAACTTAAAGTCTAATGTCTTCTAGATATAGTTGAGACGTCGCTGATGAGCTGTGAGACAAATATCAATATGCACATAATTATGTATTTATTTATTATCTAATATAAATTTGTTAGTATGTTATGTCTTAGCAGACATTACTTTTATCTATGTCATTCTGTGTAGGTCACTCAGATGAATTCACAGCAAATTAAACGTAATTATATGTAGGTCTCGTCTATTATGCATCGGAGTAATTTCGTAAGTCGCTCTGTCTTTTTATTATTCCGATAGTCATTGTTATCGAAATTGTCTATTTTCTTGATTTTAAATTATCTATATGTACAATGTAGTTTTGGCTTGCAATAACCGGTTGTTTATTTTTTTCTTGGCAAACATTAACTATTAATTGAAAAAAGAATTATTAAAACGTAATCAGAATTTAACGAATTAATTAAGAACGTCCTTTGAAAAGTTACTTAAAAATGTAAATTACTATGTAGCGGTGATCGTATGTAAAACTTCATCAGAATGTATTGTTATCATAGGCGACAGAATGTGCAGTTGTGCACACTTTGTGAAAACATTTCTCGGACTTTTAATGGAAAATAGCAACCTTTTTGGTATATAGTATAAGTTTATTCATTTTTGGATGACTTTAATTATTTAATGATATTTAACAATATTTTTTTAATTAAATTAAGTACATACAATTTTCGGCTAATTAGGTACAAAGTCCAGATAAATACAGTTAACATTTAATGGGTACATAAATATAAATATAATGCATTAATTTTACATAATCGCTGTATGTGAAGGTTTTTAATGATTACCGTTTGTTTTGATTTTCGAATATGAATTGCATTTTTAAAGAATGGTGTCTTCTACCAATAAAAGTGTACACTTATTCAAAAAAAAAGAAACTCCAATATATGTTTCTTTTGGAAAAAAATATTTCAAAATCACCTATAAAATCTATAACGTTAAAAAATACATTAATTCTCTCATCGTCTCTCAATAAGTGCAAACAGAACATAGTATCGGATTCCTTAACCCTGAACGTAACCGCTTCGACCTAAAACAGGTTCCAAGCGCCAGGTGGTCGCACCCGTACTTGGTAATTAAAATAAAAAAAGGACTTTCGTTAGTATAGCAATTTATGTATCCACATGCATTGTGACCGGTTGCAGAGTCATCAACGTCAAACACCAATAGAAATGTTGGCAATAAATTGAGTGGAGGTGTTTAATTTAAAGGATTTCTATATTTGACATGTGACTATCGTATCGAATTAATACAGTGTAATCACTGTACTTATTATTTTGATATATGAATAAAAATATTATGTAGTTAGGTAATTTAATATGATTCTTTCACTTATTGGGGTTGACAGAAATAGTGGAATAGATCAGGCCTTTTTGTTCATATTTATTAATCTGTTCATACTACGTTATAAATCTATCTATACATAATAATAGTATATATGATAAATAATACAAACAGTACCTTGGTTAATATATTTTTGTACTTTTTATTAAGAAAAATATGTCTCATGTTCCTCGGAATGAATATACAAAAACTTGCCTTTAGAAGAATGTTGAGCCCAAATGATAAACGTTATATGAAAAACCATTTATTCGAGCGAAGCCGCAAGTAACAGCTAGTTGAGAAAGAAAACAGACAATGATTCATATCTATCATATGCTTGTAATAATCTATTTTTTCTAAGTGGAACAAAACGGGAAAAAGAATGACTACATTCAAATTGGCGATTAGTCATTTCATTGGAATATAAACCTTGACATCGACCTTTAAAATTGGACCAAATGTAGGGAAACCCGAACAGTCAAGTTGGCAACCTTAACAAATGAGTCATAAGTACTATTGTAGTATGGTGAAAACGTGTAGTAATTTGATAAGGCTTTTATTACATCGTTTTTGATGTAAACATTGCGCAATACATCTGAAGCGTGGTTTCATTTTCTTATATTAATGTATAAAAGAGTTTTCGAAACATTACATTACCATTTATAGAACACTAATAGTAATATTATATCTTCAATGAAATGTAGTTCATATATCACAATTTGGATTTATCTTTCATGTAAAGTTTCATTATTTAGGTTTTTGTCAGAATAGATATATAAATATTTAGGGTACATTTTTTTTTTGTTGTAAAAACATGTTTTTATAAAGTCAGCTATATTACGAGTATATAAGGAAACCTAATCCAAGTCTGTTATTAAAATCCTTGGAACGTGTATCCTTGGAGAATATTACACATTATAATACGTAACAAATACAGAACAACAAAACATCACTTCTTACTTTTTGTATACAACTTGATAATTTTATTATGGAATTGTACATATAACAAAATTTACATATTTTACCCTAATTATAAATTTGTTTTCAATTCTCGTGCTAACCATTCAGTATTAATCGCAAGTTGAGACCCGGCGACATAGCTAGGTCGTAGTCAGGTTACGTAGACAAGGGCGGCGACCTTGGAGCCCTCCCACACCCCACATCACTCTCATCTTTCCCCCGACGCCTCGATCCACCCTACCTCCCTCGGGACGAGATGTGAGCTGACTTTTGAGAACCTACTCCTTTGACTGTAGCCAAGTTATACCTATCAGTTATACAAGATAAAACAACGGCGTCGTTTTTGTCGATCACATTTATAAGCTTTGCGAACGGATCTATGAGGGATTGGTGAGTTTTTCGATTCATAAAGAATCGAAGATTTATATACAATATCGTAAAAAACGCGGAATAAGAATGCGAGCTTGACAGAGCCTTTGTCGGACATCTGTGTCAATGGAAGGGATGAAATACGTATTGTACCCTCTTACGATCCATACGTGCTCCGTTTTTACTTGCTACATTATTTTCCTTTGCCAGTCAGTCCATTCTTTTGTTTTGCACACCATTTGTATTTTTTATCCTTTTCTTTTTGTAAATATATTTTACTCGAGGTTGAATTTTGAAGTCTTAGTGTGCAGGTTTCGTAAACTCACTTACCGTTTTTTCATCTTTTAATAAAATACATATGTAATACGTATTTAATAATTTAAAGCAAGGACACATTCAAATCAATAGGTATGATATACTATTTCTATAAGATCTCTGTATTCTAAGAAGTCACCGCCAGGGCACGTGCGCTGCTTAGAAGCGCTGGTATTGTAGGGACAAATATGCTTATCGCAGTAAAAGATAGTTTACTTTTTAGAACATAAACTAGTTACGGAAATCAAGTAAATTTTATATAAATTTTCTATAATTCCTTAAAACAGTATAAAATTTATAATTCTATATCATATTATATGCTGTCGGCCATCGGTGGCTGACGCGGGCTAAACGGAAAGTCCAGTGTCAGCCACCGATGGCTGACGTGGCACTCGTTTTAATAATAGACACGTAATATTATTAAATAGTCGAAATCATTTAAAAGTACTTTATTAATTCTAGAAACTCAACCTAGCGAGCCATCCTTAGCGTTGCACTTCGTTAATCTATATTAAAAATGTATTTATGTATATTTTATCAAATATAATTTGTGACGATCTTCAATATTGTTTACTTTTAATTTAAATTGTCTTCTATTCATTTTCCCTTATGTTTACAATGTCAAAATGGAAAAATGTTGTTGGTACAAAATAATGACACTAAGTCGTATATAGTAGACCATTTGGACTCTATATTAATACTGATATTTTAATATGTGCTTGTTTCTAATAATATTTTATTAATACCACTAAATTACATTAATGTATTAATGTGTTTTTTTTTTTTGTTTCAGGTGAGTTTGTTGTCACTACCGACTTAAAAAAACGCGTCCACTTTGGGTGAGTCATTTTACTTTCTAACACTAAGGTTAAGAAAATTAATATTTAAAAATATTTTCAAAATCGTACATGTTATTAACGAATTAGATTTTAAAAAAATAACAATTATATTTTAATATTTTTTAGTTACTATAATTGAAATTGTATTAAAACTCACCAACATAAACATATTTAAATATTTGTTAAATCGACAACCCTTTTAACTCCCGTCGTAACTTGTTTCAAATGTTGGAAGTTGTGAAATTGATTGCATTTATTCCAGTTCCTGTGAATAATGAATATAAATGATAACATCATCCACAATTCACAACTTTGTATCTGGGTTAAATGCTGGAGAGGTTAGTTTAGATTTCAGAAACAGAATATACGAGGAGAAAGGAGCTCTGGCTCGTTCACATGGGTTCATGGGGGTCATATTTCTATACATCAGACGGAATCTTACTATTCTCTATTATAGAGCTTCACTATTATAGTTTCACTGTGCTAGATAAGTATATTGTTATAGAAATAAAGTTCATAATTATCACGTTGTTAGAAATATCAAAATGAGATAATTATTTCTAGATATTGCACAATCGATAGATGATAAGATTTATTGGGTACTTACATAGCTGCTTTGACTTTTAATTAAATCTTAACGAACGTTCAAAGTATTACGTCCATATTTGTTCCATCTATAAAAAATTGTCGTCACTTATATAAATTTCACAGCCATGTTAGTGTAGAATTCTTAAAATTATTTGTTATTTTCTAGTCATTTGGAAAAGATGTTCAGTTTTACAGATCATTGGTCAAATGACACCAATGATTTCCTTTTCACGCCATATAACTAAAATAGGTTTAATATTTAAGATGTTCGTCTTCCGATTAGTTCCAAAATGCCGGTGGCATTGATCCGCAAACAAGCTACTCTCAGCAGGGCTAGTTCCACCTACTACTTTGAACTATATTTTAGTGCACACTCGAGCGGATCGCTCTGGAAAGTTGATACTCTACTTTAGAATTCCTCGTCTAACTTAGACCACTTTTCACAACAACCAACAATACTACGTATGCTATACTTAATGTTTGAATCTAGCAACTTCATATCTAAACATTCGTATTGTATGTAGTAATAAATATAACCCCACAACTCCTTTAATATCACTCGGAATTGTCGCTAATACGTCTCTAATTTGCTTGACATCTCCCCTTTGAATCCGTTTCCATATTTTGAACAAAGGTTTTGTTTGCCTTTGGCATTAATATTTCATAGAGTCGTTCACCTTGTGCGCTCTGTGGTTTTAGTAAGTGCACGTGCTATTTTACATTTCACCCACAAATATAATAACTAAATCAAAATTTAACACAACTTCGTTTGTTTGTATTATATGTGTTTTTGCAGCGCAGTCGTTATCTGTAGTGTTTGTACGTGCAGTCTATTATTATTGGTAGCCGTGGGTATTATTACTAAGAGGAAAACGTGTCTCGAAATAGCGATTGTGCGACGAGTTGGTGCTTGCCGGTCGCCATTATTCACTTTTTGCAGCGGTGCTAGCGTTCGACAGACGGCTCGTACTGTTGACGTGGACGTTTTTGTGCCGCGCTCGGTTTGATTCGGCCGCTTTGTCATTTTTGGACGACCACTTAGATTTCCGGGCTAGTTACGGCCGTTGCGCAAATTGCAAACAAAAAAACAAATCGGCTAGGAACGCTCGCGTTCGTATCGCCTCCTAACTCGTCACTTTGTTGCAACCTCAAATAATTGCAACCGTAAATTTCGAAGAATGCTTTGTATTTATAAAAGTTGAAGCGATAAAAGATTAGAGGGCGATATTCCAAGTCATCACACTTGCAGACTGCAACGTTAACAATTCCCAATTTATTCACATTTTTTGCACAAAACAACAGTGTACACATGGCGATATTAGACTCTTTTAATTCAGAAAAATTCTTCTTCATAACACGCATATTTTCATCCATGTCATCTTTATCATTTTAATTGGACACGTATAATAAATTAACGAAACTACCCAAAAACAAGCAGCGATAGTTGGTAATTGGAGCTGGGGCGTTCCCCAATTAGTACGATTAGAAATGGCGCGGCCGACGCCAAATTGGATTATGGGCCTGTGAAATGCTATGGCCTCTAGGCATGCGACCTCATGTCACCTTAGCTCAGGTGCTACATAGTTTGCTTTTATTGTTTTATCGTGCGTGGTTGCGTAATTCACACCGTTAGTAAATACACGCGTTATCTCGGCATTCGAGAAGGTTCGTACGGCCGCGTGGCGTCGCGTCCGCATTCGATAGCACATACAATGAGCATAACTGACGAACGGCACTCTACCTATTTTGCACGAACTCGTAGCGGCGTGCACCGATAGTAAATTGCGTTTTCGCCGACGTGAAAGGCGACCGCCGCTGCCAGCGGTGCAATCACCGCTCACCGTATCGAATTTATCGCGAGATCGATACGCGCGCATAGCCGCCAACGCGCTCTTTATACATTTACCTGTGCCTAGCCGCCGACGTCAACACACGTGGCGTGGCGGGGATCGGCGCGCTGTGAGCCGCAAGTGTGTGAGTGCGATTATATGGAATTCAGCGATTACGCCACCGGCGTACAACGAGCGAGTGCGTCCGCCGAGCGGTAATAATAATAATTAGTCGCCTCATTATTGTTATTCGAGGCGACGGCGCTCACTGTCACCGACAGATAAACGCTCCGCGCGACCAGACGCCGTCGTGCCCAATTCACGCGTCCTCTATTGTTGCTATTGTTGCCGGACAAGGAGAGGTCCCCTTTTGTGTCGCGTTGTGCACCGGGTTGCCAGATCGCATTGACTGGATTGTTTGATACGAAGCTAGCGCTCAATCAGGTACGTATACCGTGTCAACTTCACTTTGTATCGTAAACAATGGCGCGATTTCTGTAAACCGCGTCCTCATTTGTTTATTTACGGGCAACGTTGTCGTCTCGGGGGGGTTCGTTGGATTCGGAAGCGTTCAGTGACCTTGTGAGGTAACCGACGTTAATTAATTATCTGGATGATGTTTGTTTCGCATGCTTACATAGTTAAGAAATGGTGATAATTACAGAACAGTATAGATTTGTATGTACACGTTATTGTACATATAATCAGTTTTTTAGAATTGCACAAGATTCTATATGTACACGTGTAGATTATAACATTATATCTATTCCCATTCATAGAGATATATGTACATTGACTTTGTGTCACTTGACATATTATATATTTAATTAAATTATACTCATTAGTCCCATAGTGTAATAGTAATAAACATTTTCATGTATTTGTTGCTAACGTGTTATTTATAACTACAGGTATTATGTACTCTGTTTCCTTATTTTGTTAAATCTTAATATTTTCCCAGTATGACACACTGTTGGCATTTTGTCATTGTAATTTCAAATAACTATAGTTTTTTTTTCTATGAAGCTGGTGTTTACATCGATCAATTGAAAAGAAGCGTATCATGTATCTATACGAATATAAAGCTCCAAAATATCTTTTACAGTTATCCTAATAACATTGTAAATAAATGGATATGAACATACATAACCGTATAGGTCTCGGCATAGAATAGACCAGCCTTTCCTTTCCCGTGGGTGTCGTATGAGGCGACAAAGGAGCTTATGGTGGAGGGATGGGAGGGGAAAAGCCAAACTTTAGTTGCCAACCCGCCTGCCAAGCGTGGCAGTGGAGGTTATGTTCAGCAGTGGACAATTAACGGCGGATACAATTAGAAACATAATTAAAAGATGTAATAAAATAGACTGTTATAAATATAATTAATAACAATCTATTAAATGTAACCTATTAAAGAAATAATAGTCATAAACTAAGTATTAAATTAGTATCATTAACAGTAGGTAATGATGTAATTTCCAGTATAAACTGGTAATTACATAATTACAGAAAAAGAAAATCTATACCGGCATTACATCTAAAATTTAAGGTACTTACACACTATGATGTATATTTTTCGCACTATATCGCGTTTTTACTATATTTTTTTCAGTTTGACTCGGCTGAACACGAGTGAAGTTTCATATATCGGTCTTATATTATGGTAGTGCAATATGAATTTGTGACTATAAGAAAGTTATGCAAAAAATCAACCTTGCATATTGTTACACGCGGCGCGTCTAGATGTCAAGTTGTTAAGAGAGTTTTAAAACTTTGTATATTTTGATCCATGTTTCTTTGGGGAATATGTCAATTTAATTGCTAGTATACTTTATTCCGAGGATTTCTTTTTCATCTTTTTTAATTTATTTTTATATTTTTTTTTATACAACTTAGAATGGCAAACAAGCTACGTACTATGGACATAACAGAGTATACTGTTTCGCCCATGATACCCCTCATGCGTTGCCATTCCTGAAAACTCAGGTGTTATTCCTCCGTACCCAGTAAATTCACACCATATCCCACCCTTCAAACCGAAACACAGCCATGCAAACACAACTGTTTTACGGTTGAAACACGAATGGGACAGAGGTCCCAAGCAATCGACTTTTGTACAAAGTCTCCCTCTGTAAGACTTATTTTTATTTTTTATAATCTATATATTTTATTTATATATTTTTTTATAATTAGAATCATGACAAGATAGAATAAAAGGAGAAAGTATACATACAATGAACTAAAGGTAACAGATTATATGTATAGGTAGGTGTGTTGCAATAATGCAAAAAGATGGCAACTTTGTAAATTGTTTGCTCAAGAAGCAAACCACCGGTTTTGAGTTACTCCCTAGGTCCGTTCGGCCACGAAACCGGTTCTTTATTCTTGTCCCTGTGTTTGTATTGTAGAATACTGTACATTCAACCGCCTACGTCTAGAAAGTCATTGCTGTTACTTATTTGAACAAATAATGACGATTTATAATGACTGTGTTTAGATAAATTTCTATCTATTTTATTTTTAATTTCACACATGTATGTTGATTGTCTAGGTCGTATACGTATTCTATCCCCTCCCAAATACTACTTTTATACCTAATTTCATGATTATTAAGCCCATAAGGTGACGAGAGATGACAAATAAACTCATTTTTACATTTATACACATGTGTGTATTATGTTTTATAAATCCACTTATGTGTAGACTTGAAAAACTTGACTAAATAAATTCAGAAATAAGTTTAAAATCTTGATTGACAAATATTTCTTATTGGTCATGATCATCGTTATTTTATTTTGCGTTATCATCATTGCGGCAAATATCGGAACTGGGCATATTTACATTTATACTTGACCGTAAATCATTACCCTCCTTCAATGACGTTGGTAGATATTGTCAGCTAAGTAAAAATATATCGTAGACCTAAATATGTATTAGATTGGAAAAAATTAACAGAACCTGTTTTGTTGTGTTCTATTTCATAAAAAAAGTAGTTTCTACGTATAGAATATAATTTACTGTAACAATCTTTTAGAAACTAAAACAGAAAGTAGGTAATACCAACTTTTCCACATATATAAATAAATACTAGATTAGTGTTTAGAACAGAATATTACTTTAAGAGACCAAATGAAGATTACAATTCGGTATATTTAAACCAACAATAAACGGCAAAAGATTTCAGTTATTGTTTTCAGTTTGGACTATAGACACATTCGTACTCATGGATGTAATATACGAGTAACTCTACTTGTATTACTGACCAGTAAACCTTGTTTTTGATGTGGAATCGCTGTCGAAACTACGGACGGAGGTCTCTTTGACTAAACTTTTGATATTTGGCCAGACTAGAATCGTTTGAAGTGCTTTTTAGATTTGCTTTGCTTACCGTTTGTGTTGGTTGACACGTGAAAGTGTGGACAAGAAGTGTTTACAATTTACTTCTTTAATTTTGTGATGATTCACGCCTTGATTGTGTATCTTTGAGGTCTTTTACCGTTTGATATAGCTTGAATGTTTTACTTATATGACACTTATTATTTGTGTATATAAGGTTGTCTTTTAAACTAGGTTTTTATATAATGTGTGTACAAAATATCTTCCGTTTATTCTTCCGTGTAATACTACAACATGCTTTGCAACAGTTTATTTTATACCGGCATAGAAAAACGGCAGCTTCAATTGTCATACAATTAATATGAGACCAACACGAGGTAAACCTTATACGATGTGAAACGGATTTATCAATATCGGTTTAGAATTGGTGACATAATCGCTTAAAATAATAAGTACAGAATTAAATATTTTAGTCGTTCAAATTAAGTATGAGTAGTCATTTTATACACTAAAATCAAACGAATCAACTTCGTTCACTGTTTGGCAGTCGCATAAAAATCATATTACACTTTGCACTTGACATACATTTATGTCATAATAATTACATTGTTGCTTTTGATGTAATAATCAATTTATTTATGACTAAACGTTAAATAAAACTGCTATTCGACATTATTACTAATGCGCTGTAAAATTCCTTAGCCCTGAAATCAAGATGATTCAACAAATATGCCGATTATGCTTACACCGTGTGA
This sequence comes from Galleria mellonella, assembly GCF_026898425.1. Taxonomy (NCBI): domain Eukaryota; kingdom Metazoa; phylum Arthropoda; class Insecta; order Lepidoptera; family Pyralidae; genus Galleria; species Galleria mellonella. The sequence goes on along the minus strand of NW_026442082.1, from coordinate 3,437,916 downwards.
ATTGAACGAAACGTGACTCTCTTTATAAATAATGTCCACTACGTTGCTATTAAGCAGAAATATTTTATGAATGATATCATATCTTTATTATAATTTGTTTGAAATGATAATAAAGCGATTCTATTTGATATGCCATTATATTACTCTATGAACTCGCGACTTTACTCGCGTGGTTGAAATTAACTAAATGTCTCCGTAAAAGTGACCATCCACAAAGATCTCTTAGCTCATAAAACGGAGTAATCAAACTTATTTGCTCGACCTATTCCAATAAAACATACATTAGTCTTTAAATTGGACTATTGCCTACTCAATATAAACAAATACGTTTTAGTTTGCGACTATAATCGTGGACACACATCGATAACTGACATTTTCAAGGATATACAAATTCCGTATAGAATATTTTTTATATATATATTTTTTTATAAATAATTTTCTACTAACATTCATCATCATCATATCAGCCGTTAGCTCTCGTCTACCTTGAGCCTTTCCCATAGACTGTCATAAGGAACGATCCTGTCCCACCAGCATACACTGATTCCCTGCAATGCTTGTGAGGACACTCCATCTAGTAGGGGTCGTCCTACTCTGCGTTTGCCCGTTGTCGGTTCGGTTTGTCGGTTGTCGGTTCTTAGATATATATGACCAACCTATCGCCACTTCAGTTTGCTTAACCTTCGGCATATGTCGCTCTCTTCATTAGTCAGTATTAATTTGTTACTATCAAAAATGTGGATGTATATTTAAAATAAATTATATTGAAAATATTTAAATTTAGAACATATAATGTTTTAATAAATTTTCTTTTCCTCCACAAAGAAAAATGAATAGCTTCTATCGTACTAATTGATATGGCCATATTTGAAAGTCCTAGGGATTGTAAAAATAATGAAATCCGATCAGTAATGGGGACGTAATAGCTTAACATAACAATAAAGAAATACCGACGAATTAAGAACTTCAATTTTTTTGGAAGACAATAACTATTACGTCGAAATTCCGTAGTCCATACATATTTGAAGCATTTATAAATAATCATATTTGGGCCCCGAGTGGGCTGCCAACTTATTTGCTAATATACATCAGCAGAAAATACTTGTTTTATAATAATATTCGTATTTATATTACGTAGTTACTACAACACTACACTTACCACCTGTTGGTATAATGTCGTTAAAGTGGCTTATATGACATCATATAAAAATTTTATAGTCCGATGCCTGTGAAAGATTAATTTGGACAGCTTTGAGTTGTATACGTCTGTAACATGTCTTGAGGCTTGTCCCGATATAAGGAAGGAAATTAATTAAATTACATAGCCAATATGATGTGACCTTCAAGAAAAGAGTGTAATGTGTTCGTAAAGGAATGCCAAACTGCCATTATTTCGGTGTTGCAGATATTCATGAATGGTAGTAGTTACTTATATCTGATGAGCTTTATCTTTGTTTACTGTCTGTGATATAAAAAAAAGACTTAGAAGTTTTAGAGTAGCATTATATGTGATAAAACCTTTCATTCTCAGAATATATATGCGGCTCATACTACATTCTGATGTATGAAACTATAATACAAGAAAAGGTAAACTCTAGCAGCGTGGTTTAGTAAGCTATATAAATTCTCCCCCAGTAGTGAGATGGGTAGCTGTCCTAAACTGTTGAACAGTTAATTTGTTGTAATTACCATGAACTTGAAAGAATCCTGATGAGAAAAGGTCGCAGCAAGTTCGTAGATAATTTAACTTTTGAAAATTACCGAAATACCGGTTTTAAACTTTATAAACTTATTTATATAACCCATTCAGTAACTAGGGACAAAGTTTCCTTTTAATTTATAACTTTTGTTACAGTTAATAATTTAGAGCGAGTGCGATATTAAAACTTGCAGAAAATTTACCTCTCAACAATAATTTCACAATATACTATTATGTAACTACAATAGTAGTATATGAGTCCCTATATTCTATGTGTAAAAATTCACATAAATACGACTAATGGTGTCGTATGAAGCTTATTATTAATTTTATTAAGGTGGGGCGTCCTTTGACCTCGAGAATTTCTAGGCCGTCTTCTTATAAGAATAAAATGTAGCTTACCGGACCACAGTGTGTTCCGAAACAAGGAATTTGATGACAATCCCTTTTAAATAATTCCATCATGAATTAAGTAAAATAATTTTAGCTGAAATTGTATATCTAGGTTTCGTACTGCGATAGCAAGCGTTTGAGTTGCCACGGCTTATTTTAATTATTATTATATTAATTAATCATCATGACCTTGGCCTTTACTTATTATCAATTAAACATAGAGGTTACTATTAGAAACTAAATAGCAACATACGTACATTTTGTAGCCGTCATAGCAGCTTACTGAGCTAACAACCTTTTGGCCACGAGAATAAGTGAGTTTTTAAATCTATCTATGGTTTTATTGCAATGTATATATTTTTTTTATTATTACTTCATTGTGGTCTCTAAAGTAACTATTTTAGAGTAACTTCCCATACGCACACTTGTGTGAGTTCAATTTACATAAGTTGATTTATGTTTGTGTTAATTGAAATTTCTTGATACACGTAACCGATTACTTTGAGATTGCGTCCGCACGTTAGAGAATCTATCTTCACGTCAAGTCCCTTCCGGTTTTATAATAACTCGTTTCACATATGCATGCACAGTGATTCCGGTGACTACTCTTTCCTCAAATAGTGTATAATCGGCCTAATCTTTATATATTAATATAATATATTTATGTACTATCTAATATAATAAAATCAAGCTTAAACAATGCTTGTACACAGTACTAAAGTACGAATGTTTTTAATCAAAAAGAATAACCGGTGAAGTAGAAAGCAATGAATAATTTACTTTGAACAAAGTCGATGACTGAATAAAGGATAAAGGAGCCATACAAAAAAGACAGCAAGTCAAGTGAAACCGGCCATGGTGTGTTTTTATTGGGGCTTCAATTGTACGTTTTTTAACCAATTCATAAAAAAGATAATTAATTCGATTTAAGTACAGAATGGATTAATAACAATTAGTGGCCACTTTGCCAACCATATAAATAAATAATAAATATTGTGATTGATTCTAGTTAATCCGTCACGATGTGCCCAAATGATATGATTTCATCCACACCTGTCGTCACTCATTGATTCCCTAACAGTGTAAATCATTCGTATAAACAAAATTTTTACACATAATAAAATGAGTTGTTTAAGACAGCACTGCCTAGTACCGAAATCTAAGTATCGCGAAACTCGACCTACGCCACTACTTTCTTCAATAGCGAGTCACTCGCGTCCTATAACTTTAGGTGCTGCGTATCTAGTACTAGTTACTAGCTAGACCGGTTTTGTAGTAGGCTCAGGTCAGGACTGACAACAAGCGTGTAACTATAGCCCATACGAGTGATTGCAATATAGTCGTTTTACTTATCTACAGTTGCTTATTTTCAAAAGTATAATAATGTTATAATAGAAACCAATTGGGCACGACTGGAAAGTAAATCTATACTTCAGTCAAATTGATCTTACGGAGAAATAAATTCATATGTCTGCGTGCCTCTACCATTGTGCCATAGAGATTGTAAATTAGAATTTAATTTAACATTAGTAAAAAAAAAAAAACATTTTAAACCTGTCAAGATGTAGTAAAGCATTAAAATCGCTTTTTGTACCATATTTTTTTTTGTCAATAAAGTTCCTCAAATAAATAAATTCTTTTAATTAAAATCGAGAAATTAAATCTAATCACAATTGATGAAGATATTAACATGTAACTCTTGTTGAGGTTTATTTTAGATTTTGAAACATTAACAGTAAGAGATACCTTAATTATTATATTTCTTCTATATTCTTTTTTTGTACAAATGATGTATCAATAAAGATTATAATGCACGCACAATAAGTAAAGTCAAATTGTCATCCTTTTCATGAAGTCGGTGTAAGATATATAACTTGTCTTAAATAATGAGTAAAGAGGTCATTAATCAAGCGTTAAATACACTAATGATATCAGCTATTGTATATTTATAAGTGTGAAGCGTTTATAAAATTCTTAGAACTGTTCCGCTTAAAATGTTAATCAATTCAACTACATCCTCCCATCGTGAGCCCGTTTCGATAATATTTATTCATATTCTAGTTGTCACCCACGGTTTCACCTGCGAAATCTATTATTTTCCTCTCCTACTTACTCAAAGTTATTTGGAAGAATCCTTATGCAAAATTTTATTATTTGTAGATCCAATAGTTTTAGTTATAATGTGAGTCACTACCTCCTTTTTAATTTCTTAAAGGCGTCAGTTTCGAATTCGCTTGTATTTCCTTTGTATATTATGCGATATCGTTGCCACTTCTAACGCGATTTTAATAATTCTTTTTACATTCGTCGGTAGAAGTTATTCTCGTGTTGGTTACGTATTAATTTTGTTACGGTGTGTGTGTGTGTATGTGTTAACGCCCAATTTTTTTTGTGGAATAAACATTAACAAAATCGCAATGATATATGTTATAGATGCAAAGAGAAACAGGAAAAAGCTATTAAGTGCCGGTTTTAATGATCTTATGTTGGTTTAGGTGGCCGTTGTGTACATAGTAATACACTTGAGGAAAACTAATGCGTAACAGTTATAGCATACAGACGCCCGATGTCAAATTTATATACAATAGGTACTTATATACATTTCATGAGGATAATTTTATTCTAAAAAGTCATTAGTGAATTATTGTCAAACTAGGTATTGTCACCGAATAGAATGTCTGATGGTACTCGTATTGTATAAATTATTAGTTTATTGAATAATCAAGTTGCCGATTATACATGTGGAGCTGTAGATTTTGTAGTAATAATAAATATAATTTGACGTTCTTAGCGTTTTAAATTCTACGCAAGTCAGTATAAAAACTATTTGAAATGTTATTCTTAGATAATAGTAACTATGTTTTACCCCATACTAAATTTTATTGCTAACCATTCAGAGTGCTTAAACGCATATTGAGTGACAAACATCTAATCTTGTTCACAAACAAAGTAGATTCAATTATACTTTTAATTTGTAATTGTTCTAGGAAATTTAATTAAGTATTTATAGGTAAATATAATACTTAATTATTTTTCCTTGTATTTGTCCTTGTATTTTTTTTATAGAAATTTATTTCATTAAATTTCTATAAAAAAAAAGATGAATAAGGAATGTTTAAACATTTTCATTGATTGTATTAAAACATTTCTTATTTTCTGTTGAAAATACCGTCATGATTTCCATCCATTTGCGTAATTACTGTTGCTTTTTTTATTGTCCCGTCTATAATGTTATATATTGTGACGACACACGTATATTTTACTTCGCAGTAGTTATTGCTCTGCAAACAAAATAGGCATCTTAAAATTGTTGTTAAATTGACGTAAGACAAATGCGGGAGCAATTATTATACGACCTGTCGTTTACAAAAATAATTTTAAAAGTTAATTCAAAATTGTCTACGTAATCGCGTAACATAGAATAAGAAGAATTGAGACGAATTGAGAATAGTCTGTGTTTAAAAATCTGAAGAAAAATAATCGGTAAACAAGCTGACGGCCCATCTGATGGAAAGTGGTAACCGTCGCCTATAGACATGAGCAGTACCATGGTATAATTTTACAAGCATAACAAAATATTTTTAATAAGTATCTCTGCGTTTAAGGAATCCTAATAAATAATTATGTATTAATAGATGGATAAAAGAATTTTCGACAACTGAATTTGATATGATTCAAATGTACATCTCCCTGTTGTCCGAACTGACTCACAGTCAAACTACGGAAGGAATACTGTGACTGTAAATTTTCAACCACTTTTTCCAAACATTATTACACTTTTTGTAAGAGCCATATACCGATGTTACACGACTGCATCTATATTTATCAGACAGGCACACACAAACACAATTCCATTAAAAGCAAATCGTCAATTAATTGTGCGGTCACGGATTTAGCTATATTTTACCACAATTGTGTGGAAGATAACGAAGCCTAAACGGAAGATATTTACGTAGAAATACGAGTATTTCTATGAGTCACTGCACTGGTATTCGTTCAGTGGGTGTCAGCGAACACGCTAAAGGTGCAATAAGATACGCTTGCATTGCACAGAAGGCTAGCTTCGATGAATATTTGAGACGTGTTAATCTGTAACTTTTCCATTGCGTATTTAGTAAACAATCTTGGCATTTCTTTTTAGTATTCATTTATTAGATGTATTTTATTTTGTATTTATATCCGTGTTGGTGTCGTATTACTTTTGACACGATTTAAGTACGTATTTTTTGTGAGGTAAATCCTGCTTGGTAAGATATCCTGATGTGACTAGAAAAAAAAGTTATTGTTAAATATTTTGATTCAGATTAATCAATGAGCGGTAACTATTTACTATTTATTATATACTATATCCATGTTTTATATATAGGAGTCGATTTCCTTATGGAATACGTAATATATTTAAATTTAAACGAATCAATTTTTACTGTAAACATATAAATATTAATTAAGTATATAAAGCCCTCTGTACTTGTGTTTTATTAAAATATTCTGTACGTAATAAGAACGTTAGATTATCAGGTACGTATATAGAAATTGACAAATGCATGATATCAACGATTCTTGTCTAGTTTTATAATTGCCATGAATGGCAACATTGCTAACTCTGCATGGCCTATTGGCATATTGCTGGCGATATACTATAGGGCATGGGATAGGTGAGAGTAAAGTGAAATTAGTTGGCATACGAATTCACTAGGAATTATCTGCGACAGTTTCCACCAGGTTGCGTCTAATTGACAAGAGTCGTAGCTATACCACCAGTAGTAGCTATCTACAAATAATCCCATTTTCTTGTACTTGTACATTAATATGTTTTATAGTGTTTTTTAATACCACCAAGGTGGTAAACTAACATACAGCGTGTCTGATGGTAAACGGTTACTGTAGCCACGGACAATTGCAACACTAGGGGTGACACGTGCACTTTGCCGACTCGTGTAAATGTACTATTATGAATGTAATCCACTTTTCATTATAATATTGCAAGTGAGTAGTGAATCAGTAAAAATGCTATTATATCGTTGATGACACGTTACTCGCATGATAGGAGGATAATTAGCTTACCATTACCACACGCTAGCCAATCGATTTGTTAGTTTTGTTTAGAATTTTTCTCTGATTTTTCTCTGTCTTATGCTTTGTTACCTTATCGCTGTTTCAATCAGGATAATTTTTTTTGTTTATAAGCTTTTGTGTGATAATCGTAAGATTTCATATGCCCATATTTCACAAAGCTTAATTATTAAAATCCCACGTGGTAGGGTTATTATGCCTTATATGTTAAATAAGTTGACTTCAAATGTAATATCTTTTCATACAACCCTTTCATACTCTGGAGAGAATTATCAAAGTAAGTTCAATTATTAATATTGAACCCGAATTATATTTTCTCTCGGGGTTTTAATGCGAGAACACTATCTCCCTTATTCATAAGGGGCAAAAACTACAAATCTATTTTAGCTATTGAAGGGATTTGTCTGTTTATTTCGAACTGAAAATTTGGCACAAAAGAAAAAGCTTAAGCACTTCGATAGGTAAAATAGGTTGAGATTTTTATCGATAAGAAAGTGGAATTATCGTGTTTAAAAAATATATATGTATGTATCTATGTGTGTGTGTCAAGTAATACGATCTGCAGTAACAGTGCCGTAGATATTATGCGCCAGACGTATGTGCATAAATAATGTGAGAATGTGTAGTACCTAGTGACGTACATGCCTAATCATTGTTGATAACTTTCGTACTATTCCACAAATTGTTTCTTTATACAAATATTATTAAATCGGTTTCTCCTTTATACAGTTTTCAATGGTTTATCGTAATTAAGTAATTATTAATATGTAAGTATGTCTATTTATTAAGGTACTATTGGCCGTTCTGTGGTTGTGTGCCACAATGGGATAGAAGGAAAATTTTTAAAAACTGTAACTCGACTTACTTTTTTTTTCTATTTGACGAAAATGGAATGGTAACCCCGCCTGCGCTAACGGGATACGCTGCCAGGGCATCAGTGAATGGTGACCGATGAGGATGAAATCAGGCCAGTTAGCCCATTATGATGAATTCATCTGGAATTAATCATGATAGTTTCCAGGGGGAACCGCGAGGAGTTCGACCTGGTTGGGTATATTGCTAGTAATGAGATTCTCAGTCTCCATTACTAACAATCCCTTTCCCCCCGACTATGGTACTAAATAACTATAAAAGGAAAAGTCCTAACCTGTTTAACCCAACTATAGGGATAAATATGACAAATTAAAAAGCAAGAAACAGGACAATGCTTACTATCATTGTCTTATCAAGTACAAGTTTTGATATATTATATATTCCTGTTTATTTATATTGAAATCTGCCAGTTTCACAATAATAACGTCGTTATTCAATTTAAATTCCGTACATCATGCGTACTCTTTATCCATTGCCTATCAAATTAGAATGTTTGCTTTGCACGACTGCGGCATTTGAATGGAATTATAACGCCATTAATATAAAACCACTGGAATATTTCAATAGAATTAAATATTCATTTACTGTAGTAGTAGTGTAGATAGATCCAGTTCACGTAAACGAAATCACCAGAACAAGCTAGTATCTTTAGTCTCACTTTGTGTGGGTTATTTTGTTATGCTCGTGGTGATATCGGCAATTATATAATTTTATATTCATTGACCTCATAACGATCTTATTTGATTTTCTAGTCTACACCCTACAGACATTTTAAAGTCAAAGGGTCATATGTTGCTAAATTATTTAATTTATTCCGTATCGGTGTGGTTTTGTAAACAGAACTTTATATGGAGTTTGTAAGCAATTAATCGCAATTAAAACATGTGTTGTAACGATTTATTAATAAAATTTTGTAATTGAACATGGACATTATTTTGTTCATCGCTTCCACGGATTATGTACGCTAATTTATCCCTGCAAAAGGTATGTCCTATACCAGTGGAAGTTTTGGGAAATCCCTTCGTAGTGCTCAAAGTTTTCTCTGGCTGTAATTTACTATGACCTGATGATATTGTTAGTATTTTTTGAGTGGAGTTGTCATGAAGTATCCTAAAGTGTTTTCCTTCCATCTTATGCCTAGATTGATTTCTGCACGGCCCCCTTGGATAACATTGTGGTTAATTTCAAGTTAATTCGTAACGATTTTCCAACTGATTTGACTTTATCTTCACCTATCATATTTCGGTAGTATCCCACCAACATATATTGATATTGTAAACGAGATGACCTTCCTATTTGCATCCCACAAAAAAACCTGTACATACCTACAATATTTTAATGTTTAAGTGAATTGTAATTTGGTAGTTATATTGCATATTTCGAATGCTTCTCTGTTATGTTTCATTTGCACATACGCGTGCACGGTGGGACAAATTTAGGTGATTACGCGCACCAAAGTTGCTTGTCACTCTCAACTAAAAATATTGCGCTTGGCACTGAATGAAACGGCGTTAACTCTTTGAACTATGGCCAAGTTACATTTTATAATTGTGCTCTCTTATCGGCATGCGATGTATGATGTGTATTGATAACACGTCGATAATAATATATGATATTTTATTCTCTCTGTTATTTCCGCCATGCAGCTTCAAACGAAACAGCATACAAATTGCTGTTTTCTGGTTTTGTTTAAAATTAGGTGGTTTCATGACGTGTAGTCTTCATGAGGTGACAAAGTAAAAATGCAATTGTAGTTATTACTTCTCGTAGATAGTATGTCGTAAGGAATGACAAGGGAAACAATGAGTGCGAGAGGGCATCTTAATTTTTTTTTATTAACCGAACTTCATTGTCGCTGCAATAAAAGAGAGCTAATATCATTTTATTGCGGACTATTGGTGTCCAGTAAGTAGTGTGTTATGACGATTAAATGAAATTATTTATAGTGTAAAATAGATCTTTGATATTTAAGCCTATGCGGTTTTCTTTTTGTGTTATCATCTTCATGAAATGCTGTTCATTCGTTAAAATTTAAAGTCAATAAAATGACAATATTTAATAACAACAAAACTTTATAGGATATATAGAAAACAAGAATTTATGCAAAAATTATTTTTCTATGTAACATGGAAAAGGAGATAAGAGTAAATAAAAAAAGATTGCATCTATTTTATAAATGTCATCACGTATTTTGGTGGATAACCGTTGATATAACAAATGTTTATTACTATTGTTTCGTTGTTTGTTTGTATATATTATAATATATAGCTTAGGCGGCCGGTGGTGATGCGAAGCGTCATTCGACCTCCACGAAGGCCGGGCCCGGCTTTTATTGATTTTTTATGCGCATTGTCCATTTCGTTCGTCTACCTACAGCGACGCCCTCGCCAGGCGGCGGCTAGCGGGCGACACGCCGAAAAGGAACACTGGGTCATATAATTGTACATTTTATACAGGCTGAAATTATAATCGCTATCATCGGGGGTGTTCTATCAACGGTTCTAAACATTTTTACATATTTCAATCCACATTGAGAAAGTTTTTAGCCACCCATACTAAGATGGCCCTGTTGCCGTTTGTTCAGAGTAGTACGGGATATTCGAAATATTTTGTCGTTTTTGAATTTTTCATTCAAGAAATTTTTGTCCTAATACGAATTATTATTATTATTATTTATTCTTTATTGCACAATACAATTGTACAAGTGGCGAACTTAATGCCATATGACATTTTCTACCAGCTAAAGTTAACCATTAGGTAAAAATAGAAAGTGTATGAGAAATAATGGTGATGAAAAAGATGTGACATAATTATTGTAACATAATAAAATAATTATACATACACGTAATACATAAGAAATATACATAAACATTGCAATAGTATCTTATGTATATTTCTATTTCGCCCTGTATATTAAATTTTGAATCATTGTTATTTATTGAGTTACCATAATAGACATTTTAAAGATGAAACCGGCTTTTATATTGTAATTTGTCGAATATGGTAATGTAAATACTTAGATGCTTCTGGAGTTTGAGAGGTTTCGAATAAATAACTATACAAGTCTTATTTGTATTTATACAACTACCGTTTTCGGTTATTTATGTATTTGCCCACTAAATGGCTTGTTTGCCATTCTAAGTTGCAAAAAAAAATCTGATAATAATGGCTAGCAGTTTCAAATTTGTTGGAGTGATAAGTATAGGTTATCGATATACCTAAATCGTATATTCAACATTCTCATCGACACATATTATTACAATGAAAAAATCTCGGGTTCAATTGTCGTATAAACCATTTTGGCATTTTGTTTATGCGACAAGCGATTGATTGATTGATCCGAAGCGTGTTTTTTCTCGAGTTGTTACTATTATCTATAGATTTACACTGAATGCTGGTTCAATTGTCATCGTACATTTCAATTTAATATGTGGTTTATACGACAATTGAATCTAAGGTACTTTTTATAGGACTGTTCGAATTTTTTATTTATACAGGGTTAAGTCGTAAAAGGTATTTATACTAAGTCGAAGAAGTATTCATAAAACTATACAAGTTGCCCTTAAGAATAAAGTCAAATACGCTAAAGATTTTTTTAAATTTACATATCAGCCACGCGGTATCGATTTGCGCGTAGTAGGAGAGGTTGAAAAAATATTTTTAGATTTTATTATTTACTCTTATCTGTTTTTGTATACTTGCGATTGTTTCATACATTTTGAAATGACATAGATATAGGAATTTCTATAATACTCTGATATGTTAATCCTACATTAATTTTGTCCTATTTGAAGTCGGTTTTTTTTAGAATCCTGATGAACCGTAGGAGTATTGTTACGATAAACCTTGTTACTAAACATTGCAGTTATTAAGTGATAGTAATTTGGTTTCCAATTGCTGTTTGGTGTTGGTTTAGTTTTATTTATTGTTATTGTATACTAATTTAAAATTTTATTTGTTCTAGTTTGTTGGTGGTCGGAACAAAAATTTGGACTGCTAAGTAAGTTATTAATTTGTTTAACATATTGTTTTTAATTTTAATCAGCCAATAAAACATATAACTACTATACGTTTTGGTCTTTGGACCTAAATTGAAAATTCGCTTAGATATTAAATTAACAACGGATTGTCCATGTATGAAGATAAGAAACCATGCTTTTGATCGCGTTACCATTCTATATTTAGGCTAACTCATATTTGTTATTCTTATCTTGTATTTATCCAATAAAAGTAAATCAAATATCGTTGATTTATTACATTTTTAAACGTACTATATTAGAGACGAATATTGAACGAATTCAAATTTGGACCGTCCTGGAGCTCTCTTTTGCGTGTTTTCACTTTTGGAATTTGCGATATTTCGTTCGCGTGCCAATGTCCGCACGCGGTCTGAGTTCACGGCTTTGCGCAACGTCATGGCGCGCCATAAGTTTGTGACAATCCGTGACACATGGCACTAATATTCCTTGCCGTAACGATCCATCTTTGTCTGATGAGTTATGTCCCGTGTCTCGACAGTCCGCTAGATGAACGCTAACCGCGCTACAAATCATCGACGCTAACTCACTCCGCAAGAACTCGTCCTGCTTTCGCCCCCCTGCACCGCCCCCGCGCGTCCCAGACGCCGTCTTCGCAGTAACACCCACCCCCAAAAGGACACAATCACCACCTTACACTAAGCGATTTTCACACGAATGCCATTATGACGTAAACACCACAATCGCTCGCATCGAATACGTTAAAATTACATCGGGCCGTTTGAGCGCGGAACACACGATCATTAAACGTATATCTGTTAATAATAATTGCGATTGTCTGGTTGTACGTGCGCAGCGAGTTATGGCGCAGTTGCCGGGCGGCTCGGCATCCCTCCCCGCCCACCCGTGACCCCTCAGATCTGTGTGGCAAGAGGCGCATCTTGAGATGAAATGGCATTCAGTTTCGTTTTGTGACGACTGAATGGGTGCTCGGTTCTGTGGATGTGTGCGAGTAGCGTTTTATATATCGTATGTATATAACACACACACACGTGCGTGTGATTCTTGGAATATTTTCCACACATATAAACGCACTTGAATGTGACATTCGCAATAAAATTGTAATCTTATCTAGCGGGAACCTCTCCTATGACAAATTATTTATTGATATTTTTATGTTGTTAAATACAATTTTATACTTAACTACAATAAAAAAATTCACTATATTTTCTAAATATTTTTAATGCAATGATATTTCTTATAGTTGTATATTGCACTTTTAATTAATTTTTATGCCAGTTACAAAGAAGAGTATTATCAATTCATGTCGTATCAGTTTGCCGCTATGTCTTAGTATACTAAAATAAACATGCTAATCTTGAAAATTACCAAACATTATAAACTTTCATGCTGATATCATAAACGAAAGTTTGTAGTTGGGATTAATCCCAAATCGATTTTGATAAGTGACTTAACGTAAAGGCAGCTTGAATCTAGCGATAAAGTTTCTTAAATTGAATATGATCGGTGCTTTAGAATAGCGTCTTATTTTTTTATCCCTATAAAATATTTATGTTAATGAAGTGAAATGTGTATGTACTTTCTGCATACTTTTTATGAGACTTACCTTCCAGATCTAATTTATAGGTTTATCTCTAAAGGGATATCCAGGTGGATAAAAATGTATTTAGTCGAATAGGTATAGGAAAACAACTTACGAGGAGAACAAAAGATATTCAAATTGTTGAAAGTTGAACCGAAAGGATTATGGACTGTATTATTGGACAGTGATTTATGAATGCAGTCTCACTCATCTTTCGGTTCATAAATCTTTCAGCTGCTCTTCCCCCGTAAAAAATACGCCGCCATTTCAAAATAACAATAATATTAACCTTCCGATCCCTCGGTTGAGACGTGATCTTCTTTCACCCCATACAGGACTATGCACCTAATCTACTAGGTGGATTATGATTAGTGCCAACCATAGAAATCTAAAAAGTCAAGTAACCTTAATAATAAGGTTTCCAGTCTGTCAAAAGCCTTATTGACTTGCCTTAAGGACATTTATTGGCAATAACAATCTGCTTTGACGGCTCAGTGCAGCCATCTCTATAAAACAAAAAGCTCAAATTGACAAACTGTACCATATCTTTGCCAACTATATGCCCACCCATCCGTGAAATGACTGCAATAAAAGTTGCTTGACCTCAATCAACACCGATCATTGAATGCAATGCGTCAAAACTCCAATGTAAGCAAGTGATTGCATTTTTAAAAATTTGTTTTATTAAAGTTGGCTTTAGTGAGTTATTCGTATTTCGAACACATGGTGCAGTTTTTCCGTTAGCTTGCACATTTTTACGATCACGATCGGCAAGCGACTCGAATGGCGGTAATTTAACACAGGCCGTGGCGGAGGCGCGCTCTCACGACGACCGGTCCCCTACGTGATCTCCGGCGACGTTTGCCGACTCGATAACTACTCGAATAATGCTTATACTGCAGTATCTTGTATACGTACTATGCGGTCATGTACTACCATTTAGGGTTGCGTACTAGATTATTGGAAGTCCTACAATTAATAAATTATCTATGGTGTGATATTGTTTCTAAACGACTAGTTGTTTTTCAACTTACGACCTACAAAAATCTCCCTATTTTTCTACATGTTGTTATGGGTGTAAGGCTTGCAGTGATGATTGAAATAAAAAACTCTGTTAAACAACATGATTTTCAAGTCAATCGCGCAATCATTTTAATATCAATTTAATCTTATGAGATGCTGGTATATTATTTAAGTAATCACATTTTTTTTGGATAATTAAGAGTACAGTAAAGGCGAGGACAGTAGGTCTACTTTCAAATGAGAAAATTCGAAATCCTATATAAGTCTCCAAATTTTATCAGAGCCGTAATTTGAGTTATACAAAAATTTGTGTATCGTTTCGTGTATTCGTAATTCTGGAGTAGACCTTGTCAATTTTCGTATAAGCTATATAGCAAAATGGTTTATATGCCAATTGAATCTAGAGGTGTAGATATTGTATAGATATTATTTTTACAAAACTCAAGAATAGCCAACCCTATGCGTAACTTATGTACTTACATGTACCGTGTCAAGTCGATAAGAGCTTGATGATTTCTAATTTAAGTAAATCGATTGACATTAATCACAACGGATAATAATTACTGTCCGGAAAGGTAAATTTCTTATTGAACAAGAATTATACAGATGTAAAGAATATATGTCCTTATTTCCACGAGGTAAGGTTTAAATTGATTGTAGTTGGAACTTGAACAATATATTCGATTTAACAATCAAGATTATGTTATTGGTGGTGCTACTGGAGTTGGTCTGTTTCAGAAACTAATATAGGATCTAAATAAAGCCTTTGTCTGGTATATTAGAATGGAGTCAGGAAATCCAGCACAAAAATTATTCCCTGTTTTAAATATTCTACCAATAAGAATAGTGATTGTGCTTGTTAAAGTTGTTTTATTTACTTACTATTTTTTTCTTTACATACAAACAACTGTAACTAAAACAAAAAAAAAAAAAGACAAACACACACATGTTCACATCCAATTTCTTCTGTGTATAATTTATTTTTCACACTCTTTTAGCCGATTGTATAAATATAATGTTATATACATATGTTTCATTTATATCGTACACAGGAACTTCATATGTCGAACCGGTGTTCAATAAACTAATCCAAACGCCAGTACTGTTTATTTCTCATAAATTCACAATAAATATTTGATATATCTGGCATGCGTCAGTCGATACAGCTGTATTTGTCTCTTGCGGATGGAGGGCGAATGTTTTATGCATAGAAATAGAAAGGAGGGCGGCGTGTCAGACAGAACCGGCGTACTGGCGGTGTATAATTTGCCAGCCTTAAGTAAAGGCCACACTGTAAGGTAAACTAAGCGATCCTAACTTTGTTTAGATTAGCTCACTTAGCGTAGTCCTGTAACCGCTTTATAAAAATGTCAAACGTCTAATAATGCATTTATAGCTTCCGAAGTGTTTTTTACTAATTTCTTAATTAGTAAAATAGTGAGGAAATTCTCTATTAGTCGAAATTGTAATTTGTAAGTTAGAGAGGTATACTAAATATGTAGTAACGGGACAGAGTGTCAGTTGACGCTTGTTTGATCTTCACTCCTGCGCAGATAACGATGGTTAGTCGAGCTGATAGACATAGTTAATGGTTTAGCTTGCTCTCTAATTTGTAGTGTGGACTTCAGTCTGAAATATGCCGCAGCTACGTCCACTAAGCTGGACGAAGGTTTGGTCTACAGTGTGGTCTACGTTTTAGGTAATTTTTCTATATGTCTGCTTGACACAATATTTATTGCTCAATCAGTAAGCTCACATGCCGTCTCCTTATATCAATATCCTCAATTATTGTAACTGATTTTTTAATGATAAAATTCATCATATTTCATCATAATATCATAGATTTTGCGAGTAGTTGTTATGCTTGGCAGATGAGTTGGCAAAATCAGTTAGGTTTTGTTAATATTTCAAGAGGGAAGCTGCTTCCCATTATCATCATCCAAAAAAGCGACAGCACGGTTGAACACTCTATTATCTAAATAATTTGCTCTCATAGTTATGTTACGTTTCAAAATAACTTGTTCAAGATCTTCCTTTTTCACGAACTTACAATTAAACATTATGATTAATCAAAAATTTGCACGGTGCTTATACTGTATTTATCATTAATGCATAATAACCTAACCTAATTGTCTATTAAGTAATATACGTCAACAATTTAGATATTTGTAATTAACAAATTATAGTTATTTAAGTGATTCATATATTATAAATACCTCTAATTACCTCTCATTGCCTACTTCGAATAATTTCATTCATAAATCAGTTCTTGTTCGGAACAGTCGACAAAAACACACTGGTGAGTGTTATATTTATAATATTATTATTATATCTAAATACACGTGTCACGGTTTTATTTCAATCAATAAAATAAATTATGCTAATATATATTAAAATTACAAATCGCATAACGTTTCCGTCGTCAAAGCAAAAGTTTCCCTTCCCAAACGTGTTCTGAATTGTTAATCCGCTTTAAATATTTTATTATAATGCCTTTACCGAAATAAGCTAACACTGAATCAGTTTACGATACTTTAATAAAGGCATCGATTGATATCTCACGAATAAAATGTTATTTAATTAATATTAATATCGTCATTTCTTTTATTACTTATGTGACTTTGAAAATCTGGTTTTGTTATTTGTCCGTTGTGTAATGTACACAAATATGAGGGTATCTGACTGTCACAAATATTTGTGATCCCTTTCCCTGAAGCAATGACTTCTTTGAATTATTTTTTTGTATAAATAGACATTACCCTGTTTTATTGTCAAGAAAACAAAACTCGAATTAACCTTTGCACAATGTTTTAATATGAAATAAATAAAATAAAAATATTTGTTATTCGAGTAAATTTAGTTATAAGTGTTTTTAAATAGTCTTTTTTTTACGAATTCACTGCCCAGTTTGGAATGCGAACGACAGAACGACTACTAACAAATAAGTAGTACTAGCTATATTTCGCAGTTTCACCCGTGGTTGTGTCGTGATAAAATAACCTATAATAACTTTTCTTAAAAAATAAGCAATCAGTTGCTAATAGAATTGACTGGTGGTAGTTCCGGAGATCACCGCGTTCAAACACTCATTTTATTATATTTATATAGATTTGAAATGCAGGAAGAGAGTCATTTTTATTTCGTGGTTATGCGGCCAATTTCACAGGCACATCTAGTTGTATTTGTTTTATATCGGGATCTGTTCGTGCTAGATTTTCTTATTGTCTAATTATATCAATAGATATAACGGACATGTTGTTTTATATAACGTGCGCAGGTCCGCAGATCCTGTATGTAGAACATTGTAGATAGGAGAGGGAGGGTCGCGCCCTTACGCCTCAATTCACTTGGTGTCGTGTTACCCGAGCGAGCCCTGTAGGGGGATGTGACAAACAGGAAAACGTTCCTTCCACCGCTGTCCTTCGTTGTCTGAGCCTGCCCGCAGGGGCGACATCAAAAGTGAATATTATCTCGATGTCCTTTGCGAATTACGTACAACGGAACGTCGTTTTATACGTACTGGTAGTTTGACTTACGCATCGCTTATTTAATTAATCCGCTCCTTGTTACATTACGATGTGGGCGGGCGTACTCTGAAATAAGTAAAGTTGATTATTTTTTTCTGTTTTCTTAATTGTGGCAACTCGTTAAACTGAAGCGGTTGAGTACTTACATAATATTTTACTTTATAATTAATCTATGATAGCAATTTTTTTTAATATAGTTTTTAAAGGCATTCAGTGCATATAATCTTAGTTAATAAAAACCCGATTGGTCACAAAGTACTCTTTTTAACTATACATAATAAAAACAGAATTAAAAATAAACAATTCCGATTCTGCTACTTGATTCCAGAGCTATTTAAATAGATAAATATACCGATTTAATTTTAAAATATTAACGACATTTTTACCTGACGATATCTTGCTTTATATTGTATGTTGGAAAATAAGCTTTATGACTCACCTAATGGCCAATGGGGACAAAAGCCACTATTAGAGTCACGTGCGTATTGCCAACCCTAAAGAAAGCTTTTCACACCCCTTTTCGAGAACCCCTTCTGTTTGTGGGTGTGTGTAATCTTTAGGGAAAATCGACGTCTATGTGATCGAAATATTAATAACAATATATTTATGACAATCGACTACAATATCTCGAAGGAATTTATTGTATGTTTTTGGATTAAAGCTCATAATTTTATAGAAATATTCGTCGTTGTCCGCAACTAGCGTGAATTATCTAAATTTCCTCTCTTGTCAGATTCCTTCGTTCTATAAAAAAAAAAATCTGTCAAACTACAGTTGCTAGATTTTTATAAAAACAGCAATCAAATCTTAAAATATCATTGAAGATGAGCAGCCGCTTAGTCGAAGTCGGCTGTAAAATAAAAGTCCTATGCGAAGTTGCATTTACATATTTCGATAAGATTCTAACTCAATAGGATAGAATTTCGATGATATTTCCATTGACTGACTTATAAGAATATTTGAAAATGGTTTTAACCGTTATTGAAACCACTATGGTTTTTGTTACGGGAATCGGATTACAGATTCCCTTTTTATTTTTCGTGATTAGCCAATGAGTTATATTTCGCCTTTTATATACGCGTAGGTATCTATATATTGGTAAGTTGTTAGGGAACGCAGCGACTTGAAATCGTCAATATTTACGACATATCCAATGATCTGGAAACTGAAATGGGTGTCGTAATAACGAAATGAAAATGGAAGCCAAGAAATGGTATATAGCATCTTACATAGTAAGTTGTTTCAACGCCTTCAGTAATAGCTACTTGAGAACGTCATAAAATGTGATAAGATTTGACAGAACAATGTGTTGTGTTATTTTGCGTTATGAATGTACGAGCTATAGTCGTCTAGCTTTGTCCATTTGAATTAGTAATTTACAAGACAGATTTTTTTATTAGTTAATGAATTTGCAAATTCCTAAAAATGTTATGTTTCTGTACTCAGCAGTTTTATTGCTATGTCGTACCTTTCAAACAGTGCTGACAACTGCTTGGCGACAGTAGTTCCACATTCGGTGAAACAGAGATACCCATGTAGACGATACCTCTTAATTCGTAACCAACATGAGAAAATGGAGACCAAAACTGTTTACAGAGATCTCAAAACCTGTATTGTTAGAATCCAACTCGAACCAAGCCGCGGAAAACTACTAACAAACAAACATGCCACAAAAAGTAAAGGGAAACTATTCGCAGACATCCTAGTTATTTACAACCACGTAAATCGCGGTACCGGAGCGACCAAACTTTACGCCAGGATAGTTTTTAATTGATTCGCTTTGTTATTACACAGTTTGCAACTGCAACTTTGTATTACTTTTGTTGCATTGTGCGTAGACGTTGGAAAGTTAATGATTTAAAATTATTTAGCGCCATAATGGATTATAGAATGGACTATATACAAATTATCATGATAGAGTGCGCATTTAGAAGAAAAAATCGCGTCTAAAAGTATATTTTGTATAACAAAAAGTAGTACATTGCTCCGCAAATAAAAACGGCAGCTTGAATCGCACAAGATAAATATGGAATTAATAGGTATGTATTAAATCCTAATTAAAAAAAAAGGACATGATAATTAGTACAGAGTTAGTGACGTTATCGTGTAACATTCACACAAAACAATATAAACGAATTGTGAACCTACTTTGTCTAAATATGTTTGTAATTGTATTTTGTGACTATTTGGACGCTTATCTGTGTATTATTGGACACACTTAACTTTCGATATTAAAATTCTGAGTAGATTTTAATACGGCTAATTAAATACATCATTTACTCTGTTGCAATGATTACATATTGTTAATTAAATAGGCTTGAATCCTCAGCTGTCGGTCGCATTTGCATACTCGCACAATTACACCATTCTAGTAGTGCTTATATTTACGATTATTTCGTGTATTATACATAGTAAACGTAGAAGACCTATTGATGAATGATTATATTTCTAAGCGACTTACGAGTAAAAAATTTATTAGATTTTTTTTGTGACATGCAACATTACCTGCACATTGCCGAAGTTCTCAATTCCTATGTAAATGATTGTATAAAACCTCCCTGGGGCATAGACTCATCCATGCAAACGAATATCAATTAGTTTATACATGAGCTCAGCTAATTCCCAGAAAAAAAAATCCATTCATCAAACTTTTTCCATTATATTAATATCGAAACTTAGATCATTTAGAATCTAAAGTTTAGATAACCTAAAGAGTCCATTCAGAAAATTTAGGCATCTTGGCAGTTGTGTTTGCTTGTACATTTTGATTTTGTTTCTAATCATTATCTGGATTACTAATTGATTGGAATATATTTCTGTTAAGCCACTAATTAAGCACAAACAAGCAAAACATCCTTAGAACGCGACCGCGTCGATTGACAAACCAAATATCCGTCCCGCCTCCCAATACCACTGGGTATAATACAAAAGTACGCCAACTAGAAACAAACTTTGTAATGTGCCACTTCTGTCCGGTTCTGTTCTGACACATGCTAACAGTAAACTCATAAAAGTAAACGAAAAACTAGAGCAATTTATTGGATCAAAATGTTTACTATATGTAAAACTTTTTTATCACGCCACTAGCTTTTATTTTTGTCGCATACACTCGCACACAAGGTGCGAGGTAATTGTGAAATAATAACAGCAATAGTGGTAAATACTATTTTATAATTAGTCCTTTTTTTGTGGTATGTGTTTAGCTATTTCACGTCTACTGCAGGTGGTACGAATAAATACAATGCAAAAGACGTGGTGAATATTAATGTAGCATAAATTGTTGGTATGCTGGGGATTATGTCCAGTAGTGGTTATAAATTTGAGTTTTGTATACACATCATATAATCTATGTTATTATGTATACATGTAAGACAAGAAATTAGTAATGGAAATCAGCTTTATGAAATTAAATCTATTTAATCCCTTTTTGTATATTATTTATATTTGCTATTTATTTATTTTATTATTGATGATGCTGTTGGTAATTGTTCACACGTTGCTATAAAGATTCTAATTTGTTTTTTTAATAGAATTATTACACCATTAAAACGTACGAGTATATGATCTAATTGAATTAATCACTTTATTGACTTTGATTAACTCTTGAAGCATTTTGAATATCGATAACGTAGGTAATAGTATATTAAATAATTTACCAGTGTTTAATCTGAGTTATGTACAATAAAGATTTTACAATACAGTACAATAATTTCTTTATATGGCATGTGGCCTCCGGCATAGAACAGGTCACTCCTTACCTTCCCGTGGCTGTCATAATAGGCGTCTAAGGGAATTGATGGAAAGGGGTGGGCAACAACGTTTCTCTTAAAAGGTCACCAAAGCCTAATTGCTGTTGCCACTCTGCCTGCCAAGCGTGGCAACTACTGCCAAAACTCCCCTTACAGGAGAGCCTAATGTTCAGCAATTGACAGTTAACGACGGACACGGTAGATAAAAATTAGCGAAAAAATCTGTTTGCTTTACTTTGTTGTAAAAGTCCCTTATAATCTTTTTATCTCATCAATTTTCCGTACCTTGACATCCAATGTAAAAAAAGTTGTTTTCGATCGTACGAATCCTACCTACATAAGCCTGTCGCAAAGTACATGTGTTGCCACTTTATAAAGATTTATTATTGTCATGGTTTTGTCTCACTACCGCCTGTATATAATTAAAACTCGCTAATATTGTAACTGAAGTGGAACAGATGTAAAACACTATGTCCACAGTCCACATTCGGTGGCTTGGTCAGCCCGGAGTGAATGACCGTCGTCGGTGCGGTCGAGAGCGTATGCAAATGAGTAACTCTTTCACTGTGTGCGCGTCTGTATTATAATGGTTATATATGTCCTGCTATAGTCACATTATATCAATTGTATTTCTAACACTAATACTTATATTGCAGCTTTTGTTACATCCCTAATATATTTTTAAGAGGAAATACATGAATCTCTTAGACTACCTACTCTACCATTCTCTGTTCTGGTCAAGATACACATATATAGCATTATGTCTCCATTCCTAAACTGATTTTAATAATTTTCATCACTAGATGCACTGTGTCTAAAATTAATTATGGTCATATAAAAAAAAATTACAATAAATATATTTTACAATCAACAATGTCAACTTCATCCATAATATATATGCCAAATGTATTTTTTAATTCTAGTATTTACGTTAATACAAAAGTCATTAACGGAATAATAGCATTTTTCCAATAAAAGGGATCGTAGTTTAAAAAAGAATTGAGATTATGTACAATTTTCAACTGGACAGGTACTGTGTACACAATACATACATATTTGATATTAGAATAAATTCAAAAATAAATAAAAATAGCGAGTTTTAGTTTAGTTAATCATTAAGTTAGTTTAATAATATAATACAATATATAAATAAGTTTTGCGGATGACAAGACACTGAAACTAAAGAAATAAATATTATTAAGACTTACGGCGTCATCAAAACGATTACGGTCACAAAATATAAGTTATATTAGAATTTCGATACTTAATACAGTTCTTTTACAGTAAAAACTGTTCAAATGTCAGCTGTCACCCGCACCATGCTGCAGTGCGCAGACTATAATATTTATTCTGCTTGTGTAGCGGGCGGAGTTTGAACCCGAGCCTTCTAGTACGCCACACATAGATGGATAACTTATTTATTCCTCTCTGAAGCGATTCATCATAAAGTTAAATACAGTGAGTTTGCATATTTATATTTTTTAGATTTATCTTTGTATCTCTCTCAATTTCGCTTGTTACAGTTTAACAAATTACTATGTAACTAGCCAATTATAAACGTCGGTTAATAAAGTCGATAATTATAGTGTGTAATAATTTAAGCCATCTTTAAAAAGATATGACTATATCAAGTGTATGAGTAAGTTCGCAATTATCTTAAAATTTATATTCTTTATTCGTCTACAAATTACATCACTGGCAAATAACAGATATTATATTACTTTTATGATTTAATTTAACCGACAAACACCGCATAAATAAGAGGACGAATGGTATTAATAAATTAAATGCAGTCCAGTGGATTAATATTACGAGATATATTTTTAGAAAACGACTTTGATACAGTTGGGTTTTGATTATTATGTGTAGCTAAGCTAATTTGTGTCCTGGGAAGTAATGTTTGTAACATTATTTATAGAAATTCAAAATATTTATTCATTCTCCACAATACTGTATAAACTATTCACTTAAGAATACACAGTATATGTATTGTAAAGACTGATAACTGAACTAGGAAGTATATATAGTATTTGACATATATTTTTGGATTATTATTATATTTATTTATGAAGCAAAGTCTGTAACTGTGTTATTTATATTTATATAAGAATAATTTAGATCTGATTTAAAGAGGCACATGTTACATGTTACTAAGGCATAATGTTTGCTTATAACGAAATTCATAATTAACTAATTAATAAACAGTAAATGTAGTGTGTATAGTATTGTAGTTATGCTATTAAACTTTCGAATTCTCAATTCTGACAACTTCAACATAATTTTTCGTTAGCTGTTTCATTTTCTAAAGTTGCAATTCTACAACGTGCTTTTTGTTTAATTCATAATGATGACTAAGGTCATCATCATTAAAGTCCATTCTAATGGCTCTCATATAATATTTCGCCACAAACAGCGATTATTATTGAAATATATTCGTTAGATGTCGTGTACTGTATTGACAACTCAAAGCGGAATCATTAATATATTCAAGACGCCAGATCATTTGAAACGTGGGGCTCCCTCTAGTTTTACCCACTTTTTTCTACGAGTACCATTGACGTAAGGAAGTTGAATGAACCAAATAATAGAAACACTGTGACTGTGGCGTAGTTTGCAAACGTAACACGATATCATTTTGCAATAGTTTTAAAATAGTTTAAAACTTTCAATATGGTGCCGTTTACAGTTTTTATATTGCTATTAGTCATATACTAAAGACTATGATGCAAAGCTGTTCATAATAAATAAAATGTATAATTTGCCAAGTTTTATATAGACTTTAAGCCCCGTGTCAATTTTTTAACAACGATATAATTTTTTCACTTTTGCCAAAGTTGAAATAATAATACAAATGTTTGACAAACAATATACCATATATTGTTCGTCAAGTTCCAACAATAATTTATTTCTAAGTAAATAGCTATATTGTTTGTATGCCGTTAGTCTGCTATTTCTATGGAAGTTTTAAAAGTTGTGTAAATATGGAAATTAATTCAATATTTCGCCACTGTAAAAACGAAAACTTGCGTATCAAATTTCAGAATCAATGTTCTCGGTCGCAACTGTAATGTTTCAGAATGTTATTTAATAAAAGAAAGAATACTCCCGCCAAGTTTTACTGTAACGTAAGTCTCGTATATCGGTTGAATTAATCGCAGTCGTGCCCATTTTCTCTAAAGGGCCCGGGCACCGGCGCTGATAGGGTTGTCACGTTTAAAATAATTTAACTTGACGAAATAAAGTACGACTACGATGCGATTAATTGTAATATTTGCAAAAACGAAAAATCGCCACGAAACCTATTTCAATTAAAAGTGAGTATTATGTCACAACTCTTTCAGATTAAGAATGTAGCTGGAGTTTGATATTCAACTGAATGAATGAACTATATTATCGAAAAATGTCACGATATATATTACACGGAGTCTTTTCTAACCCTGACATTGGCAGAAAATACGAAGAATGTAGCCTGAAAGAAAAAAAAAACGAAACTCAATAATAACTCATAAGAACCTCAAAGTTTTAATGAGGAATTTTGTTGTCGTTATTTACTAATTTCAACGTGACTCTTTTTATTTACTATACTGAGAATTTATCAGATACAACAATCGATGTAAAGATTGTGAGATTTTTGAGATTATCATAAAATTGCACGCGAAATCACAGCTATCAGATACTATTAGAATTGAAAATAACAAACACTGTTATGTCAGTTACCAAAATTTAATTTTATACTTTTATGTGTTATAAAATATTGTTTATAATACACCTTTCTCGTATTAGACAATGATCGTCCAAATCAGATGTGCCAACCCTAGTCGTGTGCACTTCATAATGTATATAATAAACTTCCCGTGAACATTCAGAATAGCCCGTCTAGCAGTTCCTTCAAAAAAAGATTAAAATCATTTTATCTTTCCAATTTAATTTAAATATAAAAATGATTAGAAGACTGTCATCATTGTGTTCTCTTGTATCTGATATTTATATGTTGTATTTAACGTGTGTATGTATGTGTGTATATGTATGTGTATATGTATATATATGTGTATGTGTATGTATGTATATATGTGAATGTATGTGTGTATATATATAATTATTTATAATTTATGTAAATATTTATTTAAATTTCTGTCTTGCACTACTACTGCCCACTCACTACTTCCTATGCCACTGCGTTAGGTTGACTGGAAGAAATCTCTTTTAGAGATAAGTCCGCCTTTGCTAACATTGTTATTAACTTATTGTTGTTACTGTATGTTTTTGTGCAATAAAGAATATATATATATGTAAAATAATTTAGCGTAAGGGGTGTTCACCTCGCAAAGAGTTTGTGCTGAAAGTGACCTAGCTATGCAGAGCTAGCGAATGAAATATTCGGCGTTATTGGGGTTAAGTTCTGTCGTGGATGCTTTGTGTGAGGCCAGGGGCCTCGCTCGGTTACTGTTAGCTTCGAATAGAGTTTCATTTTAGACGTTCATAAATACATAGTTCTCTTTTTTAAATTGAATTTTATCTATTTATTAGCTAAATCTGCCCGCTTTACACAGATTACTGAATATTATTAGAACCTAGGATAATTTGGTACATAATAGATAGACCATCCAATCTAGGATAGATTCAAGGATATGGTCTATCTATATACTAAATTTCATTCAACAACTGATTCTATGTGTTTTACATTTATAATATTAGTAAGATTTTGTTTAATGACAATTTATAATTGTAATACATCGGTTTATCTATCAAGGTTAAACCTGTGTACCTTAAATACTGTACCGTGAACTATAAAAAATATCAAGATTTATACCTACTGTTATTTATCCGATCGTCAAAAAGAGGCGTAATTGTTATCGGATGTATCTATTAAATACATCCGTTGGAGTATATTTAAATGTTTGCTCAGATCTTTGATTTATGAGAAGTGCAGTGTTAGTGTTTGCTTGATCGAAATGGTGACAAGTTAAAAAAATTTTGGCCATGACCAGAAACGGCCAAAAATGTTTCGAAATGTATTTGAATTCAGAAATTATACAGTCTGATTATTTGTGACTTTGTCACGTTTTTGTTTCTTCTTACTAAGCCATATTTTAGTGTTCTCTGATTTTATCTTTATTTCTCTGTGTGCTGACAGAGTTCGTTGAACGCTGCCAACTTGAGATTTATTGTTGTTATACTTTTTTATTTGCTAACATTAAGCGTAAGTCTTTGACGAAGGTTATTTGTTTAACAGAGGACTAATTTGGTAAACAATTCCATCTTTATTATTGTCTTTTTCCTAGTAATATTATTTCGTGATTTCTAAAGCTTTTAAGTAATTATATATTATACCATATCCTTTGTTTCACCACGTTTATAAAATAATTAATTTCAGTTTTAATGTTAGGAATCATTTAATTATTTATAAAACAATTTTAATATTAACACTAAAAAGCGAATTTAAAATGAAGACTTAATTTGTCAATTCAATATATAGAAAATTATGCATATTAGAATAGAAATTATCATTGTATATTAATTACTAGATGCACACATCGAAAGCGTTTTATCTGTTACTAACATTATAGTTTACTGTTTACAAAAAATATTTAATAAACTAATTTAATATGATACTAACTTAAAACAAGATAATTTGCTAATTTGTGTCTTTTGTTTAAATAGTGAAAAATGAAATCATCAATTCGTTGGAAGTCCACAGAAATGCTCATTCATCTTTTGTGCTGTTTGTTTCTCTTATTTTGACACCAATCTCTGTTGGAGCTGATCTGTATGTGTGTAGCTCTGTTACAGATTTTGCGATAACATAATAACAGTGCATTAGAGAGATATTCGCTTCGTTTGATGTTCAATTTAATGGATTAATTGGTTCTGTATTCGTATGAATTTCTTAATCATCCGAACGTAAATGTCTGCTTCTTTTGATTATTGATTAGTCTATAAGTTTTTATTGCATTGTTTTAGATCTTTTTTTTTGTTGAATAATAGCTATCGTGGCGAATAATTGTAACTTTT
The DNA here is from genome assembly GCF_026898425.1 of Galleria mellonella. Lineage (NCBI taxonomy): Eukaryota > Metazoa > Arthropoda > Insecta > Lepidoptera > Pyralidae > Galleria > Galleria mellonella. The sequence goes on along the minus strand of NW_026442082.1, from coordinate 3,409,987 downwards.
TTTTTAATTATAATTCCTTTTTTTACATTTTTTTTAAACAATTTAATTTTTATAATATTGTAAGTTTTACATTTTATTAATAGTCAAACTTAAATTTTATATTATTAATTTTTCCACAACTTTCTACGATCCACCAAGAACTACATTTAAAATAGTCCTGACTCAAATCTTGCACTTGCTCTGTGATATATATTGAACTGAAATTTTAGTTTTAGAAATCGAGAATGAAGGTCTTGAGATTTAACTCCAATGTAATCAGTGAATTTATTACTGTTTATTTTCATAAATACCTATTCGCCACAAAACTACAAAGATGATTAGATTAGTATGACTTCTATTGCATCATTGAAAAGACAAAATTTATGCAATACATCTTGACTATTTTTATATTTCACACTGTACAGTTGGCAATAAAACCAGCTAAACAATTTAAATTTGGACTTTAACGTAGCGCAATAAAATTTATGATTGCTCATCTGAATCAGTTGAATACTTGAGGATGATCGTACGTCTTGATAACGGTCGTATCTGACTGCGATCACATAATAATAGTTTGGTTTAAATAACATCCACGGATATATCTCATACGAGTACTCATCTTCAATTTTTAACTTCAATCTGGCTAAAAGATAATACTTTTGAAAATGAATAATGTTTGAAGGATTTACGGACGTCTAAAAACCTAAAAATGTTTTGGTCATCGATTGACAGTTTGATCACCAATTTAACATTCCACTTAATAATAATAATTTGAACAAGTAGTAGGTATATTTCGAAAATGTTAACCTAGAAAGTCATCAAGCACACTAATTTGTATACATATGTAAGAGAAAAATCCCTTAATTCCTAACAACATTTACCGTTAAAAATCTAATTTTATCTATTGAAGTGTTGTATTTTGAAAGAGGGAGAAAACACTGTAGTAGTGAAAATAGATTTATGAATAAGCTGTTATTGTTTAATAAACCATGCAGTTTTGTCGCTGTAGGTACAACAGCAACAGACATGTCGTAAGGCAAAACTCGAGAAAGCGATCCGCTTTCATTTGCTTTCTCGGCCGCGGCGCGGCGCCTAGTAACAGCGGCAACCAACCGCTCGGTGTGGTTCGCATAGCGGTCAAACCGGAGATACTGTCACGCAACGATCGTGCCCAATGTGCTTTGTAGTCGAAATTGGTCAGCTGGAAATGTAGATAAAGCAATTTTATTCGTTTATTTACGAATTTTATTGACTTGAAAGCAATACCATGTCCGGGAAATCGGTACTAGTAATGTTTTTTTTTTGTAGTGGTTAGATGTTGTATATGTGTTTATTGATATTCGTATGTATTTTTTGTATCTTTGTTACTATGTTGTAATTTGGACGATTCTTTTTTATATCGAAAGAAAAAATATTCTCCTTTTGGTAATTTGACATGATTGAAGGAATTTTTTTTTGTTGAGAAATTAAACTCTTATAATTTGACCTCGTTATATTTACTCTATTAAAATGAAAATCATTCTATTTACATGAAATAATATTGAATTTGGTATTCAATAAAATGAGCAATGAAAATTAGTTTCGTAATTTTATTGTTCAATAGACATTCTTTTAATATTTCGCCTATGTCCTTTGGAGAAAGTATCCATGATGTGAACGTGCGATTTGTATGAAAGGTAATATTTGGATTGTGTTCCTTGGTACAAGTTTTATGGATTTTATTGCAGGTTGTGTGGGTTTGTTGTTAAATCTGCTATTACATGTTATATAATTTAAATTATTTAATAATCAATTCCCGCTCTGCCAGTCACTAGGCTCCAAGCTTTTCCTAGCTAGTGTTTGCGTGACCTGTGCGTTGACCCATGACCCGGTGCGCTCTTCCCCGCCTCTCCCCTCTCACTCCTTACCCGCGAATGCGATCTTTGCTCTCCCAACTGCATGCTGTGCACGACGTGCACTTTCCTTTGTATGCATATTATATGTGTGTGCGTTAAGTACAGTTAAATAATGTAGCGAACTAGCAACAGAGTAGTGTGTATATTAGAAATAGTTGAATTTATATAATGTTAACTCGTATCTTATCTATCTAAATGCAATCATGTTTTATGAGTATTGCTATGTTAGTTTGAAATTATCTTACGTAAATAATCGAGTGTTGCTAATTCAATAAAAATTACCGCAATAACAAAACGATATTTATGCTAGGGTTGTCAAACGTTCGTATAAAACTAAGTACCATGTCTAGTTTTTTAAACCAGCTTACAAAAGGAGGAAGTTTTCAATGTGTTTGATTTTTGTTTGCTCAGTACAAATAAATAAATAATAAAGTATCGCTGAGGTACACTCACTAATTTTGATATTGGTTTTAGCAACCGACAACTTAGTCCCGTATTGCTCAATTTATGTCACGATTGAAGTCGCTGTTTTTTTTTTTGCAGAGCAAAATCCTTCACGGTTTTACACACACACACACACATATATATACATCGCCCGATTCACATTGTGGTAAGCAGAAATAATACGATATTTAACTAAATAAACCAGTTTCTTCAATCGATATCTATGTACGAAATTATTTACATATCTATGTAAATGAAAGTACATTATTCGTGAAGCGTGCCGTTCAAATAAAACGGTCAGTTCAATGCCACATGCCGGGTAGGTAATAAGTAGGTACAGTCGGCTACATAAAGATATTACGTGATAAAGTGATAAATACGAGTAATATTTTAGAAGCAGTTTAATTTTTTTTTTTAGACACAGTTTAATTATTTAAATATTTTTTTACCAATTTATACAATTCGTACGGGTCACGTTATGATTAGTTTGAAAGGACGAAATATTTCATTGTCACTAGTTCTAGATTTTCTTCAGATTCTGTTTATGAACGCTGTTATAGCTATAGCTAGTAATGCAAACAGTTAATTATTTATGCTTTGTCTTCATTTAGTTACATTTATGTAGATATTTATCTACATTAAAAACCTTTTTGAAGTTCAAATATGTGTGTAATTGATATGTTGATCACTTTGGTTGGTTTCAACAGTGTAGTTATTCTGACAGCATAAATAGAATAGAAATAATCTTTATTTCAATAGACTTGTTTACAAACTCTTTCAATCAAATGTCAATTTTTTATGATTCTATTGCTAGGTTTGGAATGTTGTTAGCTTCTGAGAACTCGCAAGAAACACGACAGTTACTCTTTTCTAATTATTATGTACAAGATAATTTTACGTTTGTATGGGTACTGTAACTGTAACTAGTATTAAGTTCTATTTATATGTATTATTAAATGGAAAATAAGTAAGTTTGAGCACATTAGCCCACACAAACAACACCCGTTCACGAAAATGCCAGATAAGTCAGCCATCATTGCGTTCGACCATATTTTAGGGAACTCAATAACCCTGCCCCTCACGCCGCCATAAAATTATAATACTCATCTTTAACGCTATGATTTATAAGAAGTTAACTGTACATGGCTCATTACGTGACAGACATCTCACCTTTCCTAACACGTCGTGCTCCTTGTGTGTTCACAGTTCAGTGTTCATACAGCAAACGAGTGTCGGATTGCATAATAAAAGATACATAGAGCAGGTGTGTCGATAAAGGCATGAAGTAACACTAAATAAATTATATTTATATATATATATATATATATATATATATATATATATATATATATATATATATATATATATATTGTAATACTATAAGTATACTAGGAATGACCTATCATGATCAAATGGTTTGTGTACTGAGGAAGAAATCAAGTACTTTAATACTCGCTTTTTTGTACCAACTCCGTCACGAAGTAGACAAGTGACAAAATAACTATATGATATTATATGACAATCAGTGACACATTTTTCTAGATGTCTTTTTTTACAAGATAGCAGAAAAGGGTTTTATCAATGGTTTTATGATATGTCAGTTTTTCATTTTCAGCTTTACTATGACAGTAAAGATTTTAATTCTATAATGATATGAGAGTAGGTTTTTAATTCTGTGAAATGTTCTGAACCTACGTCTAAATCTATCTTAAATTAAATCATCATATTTACGACTCATTTCACCAACGTGACCAAATCTGTCCACTACGGGGGTGGGTATACGTGTGAGCCTTATAAAACCAGGATTGCACAACCGATTGGCCATAACTATTTATGAGCGTCATAAGCTGAGCAAGCATACATGACACTTGACGCAATTTCAGACGCCATCTTGGGGTGATCAATTCTCGTGAATATAGATTGAATTAACGCATATCGTATAAAGGATTATATGTTCTATAGAATACAGGTTATAAGAGCTTTCGCTGACTTAATGGCAAGTGATCACCGCATTTGCAAGAACAGAAAAATATCTGATGTTTTACCGACCTTAAAAAGATTTGTTTTTCATCTTGAAAGTTCCTACAGATAGTAATTTAATTTTGATTTAAAAAAAATATCTTATAAATTGAGACAAACTCTGTTGATTAAGTTATCATCAAAATAATCACAAAGATACTATAAAACATAGAAAAAAAAAATACATTTTAAATTAGAATTTCCTTTTTCAAGTTGGTTGAAAAAATCTTGATTAACATTAAAATAATGGTTCCAGTAACGCATCGAATAAGGCGGTAGAATTAATTTTATCCAAATTATAAAAGTTATTCTTGGAAAGTTAGACGTATCGGTTTTTCATTTATGAAAAATGTAAAAATGTTCGTCTGAATAAGGCATGATCGATGTTAGTCGCGTGAGAAACTTGGCAGTTTGTGAGACAAAGAAATTCACAGGCGTCTCATTAGGGCCTTTGTAGGAACGCAGGCATTGGCAATTAAAGTCCGTAAAGTGTTCTTTGTTCGTGAAAGATGTGTTCTGTCGACGTGATTCAAACGATTGATTTGCTTACTTTAAGTATACATTAATTTACTGAGTTCTATAAGGTTTGGCTTTACAAAAACAGTGTCTACAATAATGACAAAATGGTAACGGGTAAATAAATAAATCATATCGGTTAGAAATTATCAAAATATTTGAAAATTTTGCTAACATAACACAACAATATACACAAAAAAAAAAATGTAGAGGGAATCGAGATTTCTATCTTTAATTCTCAAAATTTCTTAAACACCACTGGAATTTCTGGGCACTTAAAAATTTGTCGCGGTGTATTGACATCTTCATGCCCATAGAACTGGATGGTTGCCACATTTGTATGATATTATAAAAAAAAAATCGAGATTCTGTTATAATTGCTATAAATCAAAATTTTTTATTATTTTTTTATCGAGGCCTAACTTTTCGACGGTTCGACCAGTTAGTTTCTCTTTTATACAGATAAATGCTCACACGATTCATCGTCTATCCAATGTCTTTAATTTCACACTTTTCACTACAAATCATATTATTCACCGATAAAGTCATTTTGTGAATGCACTTTCTAATTTTAAAACGTATACACATCTGTCGTCGGCATGCGCCCTTTGTGTTGTCCGGACCGCGGCGTGCGCTGCGGTATCGTTTTGTGCATCCAGTTAAGCGATGTAGGCGGAATAAAAAGTTTTTTGTGCTTCCGGCACAAAGCATTGGAAAGCTACGGGTATACCTACGCTAAAGTTTTTTTTTTTTTATTTTGATTAGTCTTCAGCTTTAGTCGAAAGTCTTCTGTTTTGCCATACTGCCGTTTCCGTTATACTGACCTTTATTTATATTTTGTTATTTGATCTATCTTGGAATAAGACTTAAGAGACTTCCATGGGTACTGTGGACGAAAAGACTGTAAGCTGGTATGGAAACACGGTATCTTCAGGAAGGTAATATAATTATAAAAATATATATACAAAGCAAAAAAGAAAAAAAAATCAAGTGACCAAACAAAATATGACAATTATATCATATCACAAATTTTTTTTTTTAATAAAATTAATAAGAGACCGAAAAGGTGCATTATGCAGACGTATGAAGTTTTTATTTCGTCTGTATTTTATGGATGTATAGTGTGCGATATATTCCCAAGTTCAGAACTCATTTTAATAATTCTATTTGCTAATAGAGGTTCAGAATATTGGTCCCATTTTAATTTAGTGTCTGTCGATGTTGCTATTTTTCTTTGTGGAGCAAAATATTGCTTGTTGTGAAAAAAAAAATCGCTTGTACTCAAATTCATATATGTATTTAAAATCTTCTGTTTATATATGAAACAAAGCGACGTTCATATGTACGTTTTATTCTTTTTAAAATAAGAATAGTGAGATACTAGTCACATGATTGAGGTAACTTTTCTTTAAACAAAATCTTGTTAGATTACTTATCATTAACATTGTATTACAATGTCAAAGTAAATTACAAAAGAATGAAGTGACACTAACTCTCCCCCTCTTGGGCTTAGATCTCCCGCAGACAATACAATAATTGGCAGTTTGCATTACGGGGCGAGAGTTCCCACCTGCTGCGTACGCGTGTTACTTGTTCAATTATTTATTTATTTACACTTTATTGCACCGTTAAAAAAACATTACAGTAAATTTAATGATAAATCTTTTTTGTTTGTTTTATTGTGCCGTACGCATTATTGATGATTATAACAGAGTATGGTTCGTTGTTACGTTTATAATATATACGAATGTTTAAAACTGACTGACTGTATTTTTTTTATTGCTTTCGTACCAATTTATCGGTGATGAAACTGCTGAATATACGAATATACTTGTTTATTCTTTATTGTTTGAGATAATTTTTTGTGTCTGGCATTTGTAACATTTCAAAAAGTAGTTTTGACCAGATGGTGATAGCCTATTACTGTGGGCTGTACTGTACTTGTTATATACTAATTCATCCCACATATATTTTCCTATTAAATTTATCTTATCATTTTTTCATTCTGTGCCCAAAAATAATGCCAAATTGATCCAACAGTTGTCAAGTGATGCGCTTACCATCAGCCTTACATTTTATTATTGATGAAACGACATGAAAAATCAAATGTACCAAGTATTTTAATTTATTCAAATACAATGTAAATAGTTTTTTTTTTACTACTAAAAGTACAAAATATAGACATCTTCGGTTACCATGCATATTTAATATGTAGTAAGAGTTCTTAATCGGTTTTCGACATATTTTATCCAATATACAGGAATTTATTTTCTGTTTTCAACTTGGTTTGTATATGAACTTCGATCTGAATGTAGTTGAACGTTAAGATATACAGTCGATCGATCACTGAACTACTGATAATTCTATAATAATCTACGCACACTACTAATATATGAATAATGGATGGGTGTGCATGCATATTGCGTATGTAGATGATGCATATCTGTTTATCATATTTGTCATTATCTTGTTTATTTAGATAGTCGATTGTATGTTTTAGATCACGCATGCCCTCAATTAAGACGTGGTTAAATAAAAATAAAAGAATTGATGAAGTAATCCAAAAATGTCAATTATAATTATTTATTAAGTGCTTGCACGAGATTACGCGTCTCTGAACTGTCAATGTCCATCGACTTTAATATATGCTTAAAAAAAATTTACATCTCTCTCAATAATTTGTGCATTAGTATTTTGTGCTTTTTTTAAACTTATATAAAACATTAGTTTCCGAGTACAATTAATCACTAAAAATATCTAATGTTTTTATTTGTTCCACAACACAATTTCCAGTGACACACACGACGTGACGTGACTGTTTACCCCTTACATCTGCCTAATAGCTATGTAAACTACTCAGAATTGGCGTAAATATTTTGCGAATGACGCGCTTTGTACATTTTCTTCGCTAACGTGTTTACTCTTTGCGGTTAGTGTCACTTTTGTAAATCTTACGACATACTGACATTGGTTTAGTGTAACCATGTAATTGAATAATTTAACATTTATTTTTCCGTAAAAAAGCAGTTTGAGTTATAACAAAATATATGCAACAAATAATTGCAAATATAATCAATACAGAAGTAATATACTCACTAATCAAATATACACTCGTAATTTATAATTAACCATGTTCTTCATTAAATTTCTTGTAGATAATTCAATTCAGGATTTTGTCTCTTATTTATCACTTTTAGAAGACGAATTCGTAAAGATGTTCTCACCTACTTTGCACTTTGAACTACTATACAAATTTCATGTTTTCAGTCTGACCAGTTTAGATGATGCCTTGTCTGTGTGTTACGTATGATTTATTATGTAAATGATATATCATTAATATCACAGACAATACTCACGATACCATCTTTAACAGTCAACCCATTCTGCTAAGGTAATGTGACAGGCATTCTGATAAAAGATTAAAAATAATCTCAAATATTTTCCATTTCAAAGCACACAACATTGAGATCCATCCATGCGGACGTGAATGCATATTCCACCTACAAGACTTAAAAGTTTTTATCACAGTGGTTTCACACAAAAGTTTTCGTTCGGCACGTATCATGTTATCAATTTTCGTAATGTGATGTAAATCAGTATGAGATTAAGTTTATGATTAGACGTTTTAGATCTGTTTTTTTAAAGTATTTGCTTTTCTAATGGAATGTATTTTCTTAATAATTTTACTAAATAAACCATAGCCGCGTATGAGGTATTGTATTACTCTATTAGATTCTCTGTAGTTAGGTATTTCATATAAAAACATAACTCCGTAAATAATTATTTCTATGAGTTATCTTCAAGGACTCGCCAATCAGATCCACCTGTGGATCTCTGAAAATTTAACATTTCATTTCTCTAGCCTTTACCTGTATTATTGTATAATATTTGTACGGTAATCTACGAGTAGCTTAAAATTTTTATTTGATATTTGCAACTTATCCATGTTGGACTTAAAATGTGTTTCCAATGTATCGATCGTTAAGGCCGTCTTCGAAACTCGCAGCAAATGAACGGTTCACAGTTAAAATGTACTTAGTTACGTGGTGTTGTCGGTCCGGCTGGCAAGTTGGCGGTCGCTTGGTGGGGTGAACGACCGGTGCGCGTCCCCGCGCGATCGAACGCTCTCCACCGCTCATGCTGAGCTCACACTTGCCCGGTCCCGTTTACGCGACAAATTATCGCTCGCTGTAGTCTAGTCAGCAGAAATAATACGTTATCGTAACGCATTTGGAGGTTACATGGAGATTTTATTCCTCATAGGAAAGTTCCTTTCGAATAAGACTTGGTTTCAGGTGAATTGACGTCTGTTACGATCCAACAATAGTGTTATTTATTATTATAACACTCATCAAGGCCTCATTTTTGCAAATCATCATTTCTCGTTTGTTTATATATCCAATTTTAAAGTTTTGATTTATCACACCATATACCGTTACCACTAGCTATCATATAACGGACCTGCGCTTATCGACAAAGTAACATTCTCATTAATGCAAAATGTGTGGGATTGACATAAGCTTTCAAAGTTACGAGTGTAAGCTAATCTCAAGGGGGTCAAATATTCAATCGATATCGCTAATAGAAAGTCACTTTGTCTATATATAAACTTTGACGTGAAAATAGATAGGTGAATTGAGTAATTGTAAGCAAATGGAACCACAAATGAGATTAATTATGAAAATAAATGAAGCATGTATACAAAAGTGTAGGTTGGACGATCTATTAGTGTATTACAAGTATATTGGTGCAATCGCAAAAATGTAGACCGATAGATAACTGATTATCACTATGTAATAACGGGGTAAAGCCGAATGACTAATATAATAATAGTTCGTAACATAAACGTTCAGTTCAAATAAAACTGCTATGTTTGAAAAAATAAAATTTTGCACAAAAGTTGACAGTGAATTCGTGATATATATCCATCTAAAAAGGAAAACTTTCGCAAATTTCACGGGCGCTTGGTATACGAACTGGTCTCACTTGGGCGATTAAGTATTGATGGATTTATATGTTTGTAACTGTTAAACCCACTTAACGTACGAGTTTCGTAAACCGAACTCGAATGGTTGTAATGATATAACATTATGAGTATTTACTCGCCTACAGGCAGTTGCTTCTGTTGCTGCTGCACGGTTATATGCACCGCTTTGAAGTATTTGGTTTGCGATCTAATAAAGCACCTCGTTTGTTAAATACCTCGGCTAATTTGGACTCTATTACCTGTTCGTAAAGACAAATATGGATGTTACAGTTCCGCAGAGTGAAATCACTTAATTATGTAATAGTAAATATCACGTTACCAACATTAAATCGTCCGTAGTCGATTTGTAGTTTCCGTCTCTATAATACACTCGATGTATTTACAGTTTGTTTTGAAACGTTTCAACTTTACGAATTTATGATCCTTTGCGAATTGAGAAACCTTAGAAATAATGCCCCTAACCTTATTAATATTAATTTGAAATAAACAACCGGGCCTTTACTTAATAGTAGGTACTAGTAAGTCTTAGAATATAACGTGCGGTGTACTGGATTATTACATTCCATCTGCTGATGTAAAATTTTCAATAATCCTTTCTTAGTACATGCTTATGTTATAAAAACAATATGAGCCAAATTTTAGCTTTCTAGTTTGGGAGGTTCTTTGATATTAAGTCGGGAATAAACGATTTTGTAAGTATAGTGTTTACCTATATGTTATACCTATTTACGACGTAACCAGCAAAGTATCTTAGCATTTCATAATATTAAATGTTGCTAAGTATAGTGCAGTTGCCAAGTTGCTACTTACAAACTTCAACGTGTAATCCGTCAAAAACATGGTACTCCTATATTCTCTTACATTTTCCAGCACAAAGTTCGTATTTTATTATACAATTTGTGTAATACTATTAAGCTTAAATTTTCTTTTATATAAAAGAGGGTTAAAATTAAAAGCTTGCCACGTATGTTAGTGGGTTGTAGGGGCGGCGAGCTTGCAAGGTTGATGTAGTGAAGGGGTTTACGAGGGCGCTCAATGGGCGAATGTAGCTGGCTCATCAGAATGGCGAAGGAAGTTTATGGAGCAACTAAGTGCCATAGTTAGGTTATAACATTTGAATAATAATCTAAGATTTGGAAAAACTTTACTCCTGAAAAAAAAAAAAGATATATTATGGGACCAGTATGAAAGTAAATTCGTCAAAATTCGAATTGGCAATACTATGTTGTACACATGGAATACGACTATATTTTTTTAATAACCTATTTTTCGTTAAGCATAAGCGTAATTTAAAAGTTCAATATTCATTCCAAGCAGAGTCGCGGGAATTTACTTATGATTAAAATATTCTAATTGATGGCTATTATATTTCATAAATTATTGATAACCTATTTACTACGCAACCTTCTCATATTACGTGTTTTCCACATGATCTGTTTAGTATTTTATGTACCTATTTCACATATTTGTAATACATAACACAGTTTTTATCTAAGATTGCGTATTCAATATTAATAGGGTGAAAATGGTTTTGTTTGTTACCTTTTGCCCTCTTAATAGGTCAACTAATCGTAATAAAATTCTCCATACATGTAGTATTTGGCATAGAGAAGATATTTTTCATTGATAAATGTGGCCCGGTTATTCTGACTAAGCAGCGGCGACAGCTAGTAGGTAGCATTGACTAAATATTTATATAACTGGCAGTAGAATAATATTTCTCGCAAACAAGTTTGAAGCTGAATTCGTTATAGTACTGTAGATATGGATACAGTACAGACAGGAGTCAGCGGGGACGCGAAACTTAGTTGCAAAAGATTTAATGGAAGTTAGTCTCTCTTTGTCTGAGTTTGGCACTGGTCTGCCCGCCGCCTCGCTTCTGTTTCATAACTTTGACTCGCCTAAGGGCTGCCACCTGGACTTGTAGAATCGTAATTTAATTCTATATCTAAAACTTGCAGCTTCAAGAAAAGGAGTTTTGTAATTTCTTACTAGAATAATAATAGGAAATTCGGTGAATACAGAGTCATTACATGTTGTCTAAATATGATAATTTAACATTTAATTTAAAAAGAGTCACATTTATCGTGACAATTTTTATACTATCAACACAAGAGTGAATTCTATTGATTGCAATAAGAAATATCAAAAATAATTTTAAATTGCTAAAGATATTCTTAATACATACAGAAAAAATACAAGCGAATTGCGAAGGAAGAAACATAAAAACATTAAACAATCGTAGATAAAGACCTCGGGCAGAATACGTATATTTATTTTCATAAAGCAGTAAAAGCTGCTAGTAACTAATTCACCTACAGTGTGACAACTAGTACATACATCTAAATAATTACATACACACAATCACGTGTTTCACATTCATATTTTGATCTATTAATATAGTGTATTGTAAATAACAATTGTAGCATAATTCCAACTTACGGTCTGGTATTTTATTATTAATTAACAACGGCAATTAATTGACATCCTCTAAAAGAAATTTTTAATATTAAGTCTTTGTAATTAGAAGTATATTATGTAATCCCAGTCCTAAAACTTTATATTGAAAGTAGAAGTATTTATAGCCGATAAAATTATAAAGTTCAAATTGAGTTTTAATTATATTGAGTTCTGTGAGCCTCTGAGGCAACCCTATCCTCAAATGTATATCTAGGGGTTAGTCAAAAGGGAAGTTTTATTGCTCGTGAATTTCATTATAACTTTGCGAGCCTCTACTCTTAATGTCTTTAAATGAGGATTGTTGTCTAATTTGTACGAATTATGTTGGAGTTTGCTCTCGGGACTAGAGATACGATGTGATACAATGCATACAAACGACATCTGGGATGTGTACATACAATTAGACCGTATATGTAGACATTGCTTTAATTTTGATTGCCTCGCGGTCGTTCTCATTAACATAACTCGAACTGTATTGAAATTGTATCCCACAATCGCTGTAAACTGCATAATATGATGGTGTATTTGGAAGGCAAAACCGGGAGATTACGTTATATCCCATAAAATCTATAATTATAGTATGAATATATAATTACACTCGACCAGGCTCTGTTTTAACGAGTTTTCTATGGTTGAACTCTGAAATAAAAATATGAACGGAAACTAGATCGTTTTGCGCTATGGGAAATCGTTTACGCTCAATAAAAAAATGTATACTATATAGCTTTCAAAAGCAATTCTACAATGCCAGCCATGAATTCAAATGTCCAATAACGATTGGACAGTTTTATGGCATCTGTACCATTGAACATTTTGCCATGTAGACTGCTATCTTGTGGTTAGTGTACCCTGTGGCGTTTCAATGGCATCGTAAATTTTGCTAGTCGTACCATATTTTTTCCGAGTCGTTAAAAGATGTAATCCTTTTACGTAATGTGTTTTATATATTCATAATTTCAAATATACATATCCGAGAGGCCTGTTTCTATAAAAATAATGTTGTTCTAGAATAATATTAAGATTTTAAGGAAAATATTGAACAGTTAAATTAATATTTTTACTTCAGCGAATTGCTGAAAAGAGAAGAATTGTAGGAATTCCCACTTGAATGGGTCAACGTAAACAAAGTTGCGCAAAACGGCTAGTTTGAACATAAATGCTTAAGGAACTTATTTTGCGGACAAACGATAGAGTTACGGATTATACTTAGTGATTCAGGCGATATATTCCATATATCCATCCTACATGTAGAATTATGACACATCACAAGTTACCCGCTGGCCTCCAAGAGAAAGTTTACTCGGGTGAGTTTGCTCTCGGCCCCCACCCTCGCTCGGTCTGCGCAGTTCGGCAAGTTCGCCCTCCCCCTAGTCTGAAACTAAATGTTGTAGACATAGAGTTGCTAGATAGGATCACAAGTTTTGAAGATTTTATTTCCGGACAGTTATTGAGTCTTTCTTTTTGAATAGTTCTATATTTTGCCCGATTTACATTGGCATAGTTTTAGCACATTAGCGAATATAAAAGGATGGTCACAAAATATATGATTTGTTTGTAAATAATATTGAGACCAGTGGCGAGCAATTGTCTGGATATTGGGATCATTAATAATGTATTCTTTCACACTATATAAAGATTGGCAAAATACTATACGTATTAAATCACGTTTGTACGTTTCTTTCTAACATCCATCCTTTGGGTACATTGATAGGGTTTACTTATAAAATACCTCTTACGATTTTGACCATGATGTGAACGGTTCGTAGATTTTTTTTATACTGATACCAATTGCGATACGGTGTAAAACGTCTGGCTCTTCTTGGGAATAGTCGCAGTATAAGAAAACCATACACAGATTTTCAACTTCACATTGTGGTCCGAAATAACCCATTGAAATACACACTTTTAAGGGGTTGTTAACAATGGAGTTTGACAGCCCCATTGCTAGCAATATGCCTTATTAGGTCGACCTCCACTTGGTTCTCCCTAGAAACCATCGTGAACAAATCTTGATGAATTCGTCACGATGGGCTAACTGACCTACTTCATCCTCACCTATTCCTTCACTCTTCACTGGTGCCCCGCCGGTGTATACCGATAGCGCGGCTACCATTCCATAATCATCCATTAAAAAAATGCACAGTTGGGAGATTTACACAGTTCTGTATTGCAAGTGGTGTGAACCCCCAAATACCCCGTCCATTCGCCCATTTGGTCCTATCGCGGCCACCACCCATCTAGAAAACTTTATTTATCGTTTATTTGCGACCATTCCAGTAGGTAATTAAGTTGATCTATGCTCTGCAAGTTCGTAGCTGGCTGTGTAACTACCGAACTATGGTCGCAACTCGGCGCTGATGGGGGAAAGTAGGGAGGGGGGATAGTGAATGTAAAGGGGAATAATGTTATCGCGCCGGGTGTCGACTTTTAGACGGACCCACCCAAGTTTCAGGCCTTCGGACTTACGCAAACAACACCACAAACAAGACTTTCTCTTGTAAGATAAACAGGCTCGGCTTTGTTTGGGATTGTTTAGTTTTTATTCTGCGTCATTATCATATGTATATCTAATAAGTGTTATGAACCATGTCAAAGTTGTGCGGAGTGATTGCATTAATATTGTCTAATTAATGTTTTGCGTTGGTGTAGTACATCGTTTTATATGGATTTATTAAATTAATTATGCAAATGGTTGTGTTTAATTTGAATAATATATATATATATATATATATATATATATATATATATATATATATATATATATATATATATATATATAAACGAACAAGGTTTTATTCTATAAAAAATCGGTGACTTCCATACTTCCATCATGTTAAAATTAATTGGGAATGAAACCCATCTATCTATCTATCATATAAGTAATAGTACTCGAATACGTTGTAAATGCTTACAAAGTATATATTCACACCTTTAAACCTGCATATATTATTATGTAGTAAACTCGCAGTGAAACTAAGATTATTACATTATGAACCGCGAACTTGCGCGCAATCTTGCGAAAATTGCCTCAACCGTGTCTGTTAACAAGTTGAGTCAAAGTTGCTTACATGCTATAAGCAACGTTGGCTTGTGTGGCTAACTCCACCGTATGAATGTGCGAATATGATTTATTTGTGACATAGTGTGTCGTGGTATACACCCAGGATGCTGTACTTACCCAGTTTGATAAGTTAGTGAAATCCGTGTGATTACAGATGTTTGCTTTACTATATATACTACGAGTCTGCATCTCGATCTCGTTATTCTTTTTTATCAAATTTAATTATCCAATTTTTTTAAATCTGTATGAATAAAAATACTGGTTATTGCTGAGTGCATCATTTGAGAACGACTGGACTTTTTGTAAAAAGTTAAAGTTTTTGGGTATTGGGAAATAAGGACACAACCTCTGTCTGGATAGGTTGTTAATCCGCACAAATATAGACGAAAAATTCACATCATCATTTTATAGAGAAGTCCCATACTACGTGCCGAAACGGATTTTTCTTTATTTTTTTCGTTTATAGCGATCTCGTATGTATTCTAAAAACGCGTGGTGTTAAAATTGGCCTCTAAAAGCATTTGTTACCTCTAATCTTCCCTGCTTCCTCTTTGACGTAATCCTTGTATCTTGTCGCTACCTCACTCCAAAAGATATCTACAGCGCGCGTGCTGACACTTTACACGTATCGCGTTAGAATTTTTTACACTTCTTGAAGCTTTACTGTTACTTTTATCCAAATGTGGTACAAATAAATCATTATCTCTTTATCATCCGGATCGATGTTGAAATGCCGTTTGTTGTTTCAATTTCAAAACGTACAAGTAATTCTATAAATAATTGTTAAAACCTGTAGTTGATTATTCTGAAAATATGAATATTATCTATTTTTCACGTCGTTAGCAATTATTAACGTCAAGTCAAACGCTCTTGACTTTCGTAATAATAATAATAAAAATCATCTTTATTTTTCCCATTAATAATCCATAGACCGCCTTGTAGTATGTCTATATTAATAATATGTTACGATCAATATACCAATTAAGCGGGATCCCCACTAGTGCCGGTCTCGGTTCGCGGTCGTTCTTGTAAAATATTACGTAAGAAACAATGTGTGTATTCATACTGCAGTCCAGTTCCGTTTCGATCAATGTCGAACTATTTGTACTGACCATACCATTACATACTGCAAATACATTGGAGATGCGGCCTTATCGATCTCTTGGTTACCAATTTTATATATATACTTATTGTCGATAAGTAAGACGTTAATTAATTACAATATGCAAGTAACGTTTGGGAACGTTATCTAAGCAATTTATAGCGTTGCCCGTAGCCCAAGATTACTAATGCAATCCATACAAGCTCGGAGGGATTGGATGTCAGTCAAAGATTATCGGTCGCCCGTAAATTACCCTGCGTGCGGCGCCTTTTCCGACGACTCCACTGGGAGGCTTCACGCTTCACTAAATATTCAGCGAATATAATCGCCATCTTGGGCGGACATTCAACTGAAACGATCGGCGATCCCGCTTTGTGGTACTTCGATTGACTTACGGAGGAATTGTGTCAATATTGCTATTGTCATTTCAATGTATCTATAATCGAATGCTTTATGGCGCATGGTTAATAGTGTAAGAGAAAAAAGTAGGACAAAAACACATCTCCGTTGCAAAGGGTACGTACTAGACAACAATTACAGACACATTTTATAATGACTGAGAGACGGAGATGTGTTATTCTTAAAGCTTTATTAAAATCCTTGTTATTACCTGTTACATAACTGGTTTAATCTTAATATTTGCTGACTTACTCTGTAACGATAGCTAATACTCACTTCAAGCCACTGTCAAAGTTCAGTTCAACATATAAAGTTTCTTCGGGAAGGTTTACTTCCTTCAGAAATTCTATTCCTTTCAATATAGGAGCATGGCTTTTGAATTCTGGAAACTGACATAGTCGTTATGTATTTTCAATCGACTTCAAAAAGGAGGACCTCAATTCGGTTGTATTTTTTATGTTTATTGCTTTATAACTCTGTCAATTATAAATACTTTTAAAAAATTCTTTTTTTTTTTAACCAAAATATACATAAAGATTGGTCCCATAGGACATTTTGGCAGAATCGGCTCAGTAGTTTAGTTTTTAAATTAAAATAATTGGGGTCGCCACAATTACAGTTTTTTTTTTTTTGTGGAAAACAATCATAATGATTCGATTTCAATCTATTTAACGGATAGGTACGTGTTTTACGAATATTTTCCTAAAGTTGTGAATCAGGTGTGTCAAAAAGTTTAGACAGGCGATGTCAGAAACTTTGGATACAAATCGCGTGAGATTTTCTTGTCGTGTTACAAGCATTAATACAATGATCATTCAATTCAGGAAAAAAACATTTCATGTAAACGATATTTTCTATTCACATTAACCTACTTGTTGTCAATATCTGTTATTTTTTTCAATTGCACTTAATAAATAAGACCTCAATTCTGTTATCGATCATGTTGCCGTGACAAATGCACGAAAAGACAAGTATTTGATTATTTTTGTTGGTGATGATGAATTATTTAATACATTATTATGTATAGAACGTCTTTCTAATCAAGTTGTTTAGATTTTACACGAAGCATAAAAACTGGTGGTGTATATGCATGCCTATTAGTAGAAAAAAATATTGGAAATAGGATAAATAGGGTTTCGACGTGTCTCTTTAAGTTTGTAGTAGATATAAATCAATCTTCGTTATCAAATATATACTTATTTACAGATACAAAGTATCAAAATAAACTCGTAATACCTATGAACATACTTTTCAAACAAAATGTGTTTCCAATTTATTAAGGTTTACATTTGGCGTATCGCATGTGTTACGTTTCAAAGGCGACCACAGTTACCCGATATTATAGAATCGATACAGTCCGAGTTTTCACCAACTATACATCTTTGTCCAGTACTAGTAAAAGGTCTCTCCCATTTCTCAAAGTCTGCAATTAAAGTTACACGTGAGTCAACATTGAAAGGGAGGCAGTCATTTGATACGATGCGGTCGCACTGTACTATGTCTCTTGCGGTGAAGGGCCTAACGAACGGATTACTGGTATTGATTGGATTCGTTCCAAATAGTTCTAAAGGCGGTGGCAGATTAGCTTTCGGATTTATCGTTTTGAGATATCATTAAGAATAATGTTCGGTAGACACTGGAAACATAAATCTCGGAAATTGCTTTCTAAGGTATATTTCAATGTTAAATACTACTGATATATCAAATGTAACTTTTTTAATCATGCATGTGGAATGTATATAAATAATGGATGTTTTTTATCTGTCGACGAGTTTTGTCGGATTTAAAATGAATAGGCTAAATAAGTACCCGTATCATTTTGTAGCAGAGATAGCTTTGTCTGTTTAGTAGAACAATTTCTGTTTGATCTCCTGAGTTATTTGTACTTGCATTGACAACATTTTCTTTGTATATGAATATCGATCGTTTATTATGATGTATTTTACAGGATAAATCTTCTGTAATTGGGGGAGAAGGGATTGTTAGTACGGAGATTAACTGTCAGATCGACGCCTTCACACCACTCTGTTCCCTCTGGAAGCCATCGCGATTAATTTATATAAATTCTTCACTATGGGCCAATCGGTCTGATTCATCTTCAGCTATTATCTCTCACTGGTACTCCGCACATATATGCTGAAGCACAGGCGGAGTTACCATTTCACTATCATTTCATAAAAAACTGTAATTTAGAAATAACAAAAAATCCTATTTTATAAAACCATATTGACACCATAACACTGAGAGTAGCTACAGATGAAATGTTTACCACGAAAATTCCTGGTAATTACGTGATAGGCATGAAATAAGAAAGTGTTTTTGGGATTTCCCACGAGAAAATGAAAACGGGTTTGACGTGAGCAAACAAAAGAAAATTCCGTTTCTTTATGTCTATATATTTTCTAAGAAAGTGAATTATTGCTAGCCATAATTTCAATAATACGATCAAAAAATATATACTTTGTATATATCAAATTACAATTCCATAACTAATTCTAGTTTCTGTGTATGTTCATTACACAATAATAATATAAAGTTCTTACCATTCCGAAAAACGTCAAACCTCGCACTGCCGTCGCTTTCTAAAACCTCAGCAATCGATAGTTCAATGACCCGCATGATATCGATTTATTACTTTCGTATAACCCATTTCAAACGATAGTCGATAAGAAAACGTTAATTAAACTGATTGCGGATGGATTGCATATCTGTCTGTTCTCTTCGGAAGTTGGAGTTTTAGTAGTGTTACCAATGTTGCTTTCAATTTGGGACATTTATTTATTTATTGACTATTATATTTAAAAAAAAATATGGCGCAAGATGGATTTAATGCTATTATGTAGGTAACAAACACCACTTCCAGTCAACATTTAGATTAAAATGCAAATATATAAAGACAAGATGCTCGCTGTTTTATATCAATTTGTGTCGCTTTTCTGTTGCGCTATATTTTGCCGGCAAATTAAGTTATCAATGCTTTTTGAAATAGATGCCTCTCGCAATTGTACAAGGGAAGAATAAAAGCCCCTTAAAGGTTTGCTTTTAGACAAAGAACCATTTTTGAATGTTACACACATTGCTGAATTAAGTGTGCAAGTAACAATGTATAGGTTCGGTTAAATTTATAAAAAGCAGTAAACAATTGTATTAATACCGAATATTGAATTATTTTAACTAAAAGCTTGTTTGTTAATAAATGTTAATTACTGGTACTCGTTTATGTACGTAGATAATACACAAGTTTATGATTGTTACAATTTGGATATTACGAAATTGTGTACGTCCTGTATGGATTTGAATATGTGGCAACACTAGCCGGCGGAATACGGACTCCGCATTCTCTAAAGTAGTTTGTGAGGGCGGAATACCGATCGTGGAATTGGGGGATGTGTATACGTGAGTCGCTTTGTAATAGCCACCATCAACTTGATTAATAGAGTTTCATTGCATACGCGTTTAAAACTGCTCTTAGAAATTATTTTTAGTTCGGTGGGAAATTATGTTACATAAAATGTAAAGTACACTATTCTGTAGTGTTTTTATATTGTTTTGCATTACCTATTGTCTGTTATTTGTAGTGTATGCCCATGGTGACATTTTTTTCTGTAAACGTTTAATTGCTTTATTATTACGCACACACTTGTTGAAGAGTCTGAATGACTTTTAAGTACTTTACTCTTAATTGAAATAAAATGCAACATCCGGAAATAAAGTCGTCGTTTGACTGAACTCCTTTATTATAGTCGACACTTTTAGAATTAATTTTGAACTTAATAAGTAGTATTTTGATGTACTTATAGAATGTATAATTATAATCGTATGTAATCTACATTTTATTTTTAGAACGAAAACTGTCTCTTCTGCGTATCACGAATATATTGAAATAGGAGGAACTGAAAGTTATTCCTTTTATAATAATCAACTAATAAAATTTAATTTATTTACCTGTTTGCTAATTATATTAAAAAATATTTATTATTTTTAATTGGTACAATTTATTGCACAAAATTATTTATTCACTTATTTACACATTAGTGTAAGTAAATAAATAATAATTTTACACACCTACTTCAAGAGCTGTTCACTAATACCTCTATATAAAGCCATTATTGTTCTTTTGGTATTGTTGATTCGATGGCACATCAAGTCAGAACGTTCAGAGGATGAAACGTTATTTTTATTTTTAATGGGGCATACAGACGTCTATTGTTAATTATCGCGATCGTTTAGAAACATTTATCTTTTAATTGCACCAAAAGTTTTTACAGTTGTATTAACAATCTGTTGAATTGCATTATCTTGACGGCTTATAACTGCCGCATTCTATACAAACGGATCTAGGGCTGATGCTAAAGTCTTTTTTTATTAGTTGTAAATTTTTTTTATTATTTTTTCGATAAATACAACCCTTGAATTTGTTATTGCACTGTTTGTCGCAATATTTGATTTATATGTTTAGCACTATATGATCTTAACGAATGTTAAGTAATTGTACATGATAATTGTCTATCGAGTACTTCTAGATAAGGGGCAAATTAATCTATCCGTAGATACGTTTTTGCTACCTCATGCAGGATATGTATAGATTTGTTTGTTACTTGTCTAAGGAGACTAGAGTTTTATACGCAACATAATATTCCGTATATAGTATCCGATACGTTGTTGTTATGAAATTGACATTATGGTTACTCTTATAGCATTTCTCTAAAGGTTATATCTTTGTCAGTCATTTTTACCATTTTTCATTAACAATATTATTAAACGAATGGTTACTTTGTCTACTCAAATTTTCATATAGAAAGAAAACAGTGGTGCCATCTGTGCAGTGTTTTACGCCGTGTTTCCAATTCTTGAAGTGGTCTGGAGTCGTAATATTTATTGCTTGCTCTTTAGGAGAATTTATTGTTACGGCACAGTAAATAATGTTGTTATTTGTTTGTGATGGAATGTCTCTGAGCACTATTTGTCATGAATATTGTTTATATGTAATTTGTCAGACACGACAATATCGAATTTGTTACAATCAAAATTATAAATTAGTCTTCATATACTTTTAACTCTATAAATTAGGGTCTTGTCAAGCTTAAGGAAACCTATCGAGACCCTGTAAACAGTGCTAAACAAGAGCTTTAGACAAGCGGCAAGCGTATCTATCGATGGAATAACGCTAATGAGTTTATGACACAAAAAGAGAGCAACATTCCGTATCTCATTCTATCTCATGGACTCGATAGTAATGACGATTCCACCAATGAATTCGCTTCCCACTTGTCTAAAAGGTCAGGTTCTCCTAACTGTTTTTAAGAAGGAAAATACTGTTTTTTTTTTAGTGTTAAAAGTGGTTTGGATCGGTTAAGGCTTTTTGAATGAATCACAATATTCATTAAATTAACAGTTGTCTTCCAGATGTTTAACGACAAAATAATTTATCAATTCGCATCTATTACAAATCAAATATTACATTAATAACGGTTAAGCATTGTGACACGCGTTAATTAACAAAAAAGCTATAATTAAAAAAAAAAAAAAGCCTAGAGACCAATTGTGAAATTTTTTTGTAGCGGCAACCCTCAGCTCTCGTCTGTCGGATGCAATCAATGGCCCTTTCAATTAAAAGTTTGCTTGTGGGCACTGCAGCGTCGTCCCACAATGGACGGTTGGTACTTTTTACCGTTTCCACTTTCTATCTAAAGTTTTTGTTCTACTCTATTTTATACTTTTTATTCTAGCAGTGTCCCGGTAATCTTGAAACCGCTGACTTTGTACGAAGAGATTGTAATCAGAACTATCCAACCCCAAAGTCTAATTATTTTTAAACTTATGTCAAGTTTAACTGTTTAATAAAATTACATTAACATAACGTGAAATTATTGGTCGATTACAGTTCCACCTGTTGCTAGATGTAAAATGTAATGACTTATTAAATTGTCAGTATTGAATGAATCATATTGGCCATTATTTAACGGGTTTATAAAAGCTGATTAAGATCCTATTATTGCCCTCGGATCGTCCCTCGATTAAATAGAAATTGTTTATTGTTACGCTGCTTGCCTGGGTGGTAAGGAATTCTAAATATTTTATTTAAATTAGGTAATGGAGTATGAATATAATACTCATAAAACATTTAAAATTCTTACGATGTCATAAGATGTGATTAAAGAAAATACTTGCTATTTACAATCGTATTCATTATTTTATTCCAAAACTAAATCGATCCTATCAATTTATTTACGCAAAGTAATACGTCTGCCACTGTGCCACAGGCGTTGTCTTAGATTGGTATAAATTCAATGTTGCGATAATAAATAAAAGTATAATACTGCAATACATTATTCCTTGAAATGACATGCATGCAAAAGATGGAGTGCACTAGCACGTGCAGTTTCGTTCCAAATGCAAATGGCATTGTCGTACTTCGTTTAGCTTTTAGGAATCCAAGATGGAAATGGGATCTATTTAGTTTAATGTTGTTATTTGTTTTGTCAAATCTAAATAGCTAGCTAATAACAGTTTTGAAAGTAGAATACTCATACCTAAAGATTTATAAATAATTTCTATAAGGATAATTAAACTTTATAGTAAAATTAACTAAAACAATGAACTGAGGTTTTATTGCAACCTACTTTTTCACGGACCAGCGCGACGAATCATTTCTTTCAGTTTGTACTTGATTTCCTCTTTTGTAGGTCAAGTATTTATTTTAACATTTCGCGACTGTTCAATCACCAATTAGTGAATGTTATAAATCAAAATATGTGAATGTATGATTTGATTTTATTCTATGGAATTTTATATGGAATTCAAAAGTAAGGAGTAGATAAGACATGTTCGCATCTGCAAACACACAGACGTGGTATTTTAGAATGTAAATTCTCACACTAAAGGCCATATGTTTGTTCTGTTGTCATCGCGTCGACCATCGCTCGCCCATAAGTTTGTGTATTAAGGAAACAATGCAGGTAACGTAGGCAATAAAATGACACTGTTGCCCGCCAGGTTTTATGGATCGTAAAGTATTATGTTGGTACTGCCGCCGTTTCGGTGCGGCTTACAATGTTGACGCCTCCTTCAGACTCTAAACGGTATCTGTGTAATTGTGCACCCGTCTGAGTCTACATTCGCGTCCATTTTCTCGTAGTAGTCCATTGTTTTATAGTTTCAATCTTTTAAATATCTCATAAAAACTCGTCTAAAAAAGTAAAACCTCTTTACATTTTTCAGCGACTTTCAGGAAAACCTTTTCATTTATCTTTTGATATGCAGGTTACGCGATATTTATTAATTCTGATAGTGATAAATTAAACTCTTTTTGCAATCCATGGAGTTTACTTCATATTAATTGTTACGATGGGTGCAGCTGTTTACGTTCGAATTGCTAATTCTACTAGAAATAAAATACAAAAAAAAAACAAGTAAACCGCGACTTTATCCGCATGACTGAGGTTAAAAGTAGCATATGCCTTTTTTATCCCATACTTGTTAAGGTGACACCAAACATAATTTTTGCAAATATAAGTAGATTAATAAAAGATTTGGAAGTAATGATTTTGTGTTAATTATGAAATGTCTAACCATATCTTTTGTTTTGTTCCAGGTGTGACACCGTGCAGTGAGTGCAGTGTTACCGGACGGCGTCGCCGGTTGGTTGTTTCAGTGCAGTGCTAGTGCTGTGACGTGCGGTTATCGGTGGTGGTGTGTCAGTCAGTGGCAGTGTGTGCGTGTTGCGTGTGCGTTGCGTCCGAAGCGGCGCGGGTGCGGGTGCGGGCGCGGACGCGGACGCGGGCGCGCGAGTCACATCAATGCCGGTGTGCCGATGGATCGGTGATTGCGGCCTGACTACGTCACAACAGCAGCGTTGGTGAGTGAGCAGCCGACCTAGACCTTTTATTTTTAAACTCGCACTGTTATTGTATGTTATAGATGTACGCACGTACGTGTTGGTATTACACGTACGTATCTATGGGTGCGATAGTTGATTGTTTTAAGTTTTATGACTTGATATCTACTAAAGTAGGATTGTAACTGTTGCTATGTAGGTATAAGCGTGGAAAATTAGATATACCTAACAATAGTTTATTGAGAACTCAGGTACTTGGAATATTGACAAACAGTAATGTGTTTGTGGAAATGATATGTTCTTTACGGGGTGGCAGAGAAAATCTAATATCGCGTAAGTCTTCTTTTCTTACACATATCTTTTTTTATATCTACTTTCATGGTTCAGACATACATATACGTTGGTTGACTCTTTGAAGTTAGGACTTTACTTTCAAACATCACACGATTTTTGTGATCATAATAGGTCGAGCCTAGGCTAGGTTTACCTAATACCTCTTATTCCATTCAGAATAATAATCGTGAGCACATTCTTGATATATAATGCAAAAAATTAAATACAATTTAAACATTATTATTTATGTTGACAATGAATGTGATATCTAGAAACAAACAATATATACACAGTAATTGAGGGTTACTATCTCTTATCGAAAAACGTATCTTATCAAGATTAAATGGCGCATTGTTTTTGTCTCGCTTCGCGTGCCAAGCGCCGACCCTCCCACTCGAACTGTCACCGCTTGATCGATTGAATAGTTCGACCAGTAATTGGTCCACTGCTAGTGTAAAACTTTTTTTGTATGGCTTGGAATGACATACCAACAGGCAATCTATCTTATAGAAAGTGGTGACCATTGCTTTAACGGAATACACTGTGATGAATGCTACCAACCGTTCATGCGTTACGATTCCTGAGATCTGTGGTCTTATGTTTCAATCAGTTTTCAGGAATTTCACTACCATATATTCATCATTTAAATTTAAACTCATTGTTCTGTGTTCGTACGCACAAAACAAATGTTTTGAAGTAAATACACGAATGAGACGGAGGTGTCCACATAGACGACTCTATAAATTACCCTTTGATCATTATTTGGCTAAAAGAAATATAAAAGGTATAATTGATCTATGTAGGTACTTTTTTTGTAATTGTCTTTATATATGTTAATGAATTTATGTACAGATACTATGTTTCGTTTCCACATATTCTATTCAGAGCTTGGTTAGAATATGTTTTTCACACGGAATAGTTCAAATTGTCGTTCTACTTTGGCCCTCTCATACATAATATACTGTGTTAGTACAAAAAGTTAAACTTGCGATATGTTTCATGTTTAAATACCTTACTATAAAGGCGTGTATAGTAAACTATAACATAAATGTCTAAATAAAGTATATTATAAAAATAAAAGGTTTTAAGTAATATTATAAGAAATCTATAAATATTAACACATAACATTACAAATAAATATTACACTAACTTTCTTTAATCACTTTAATAGATTTTTTGAGTACTGTTTTATTAGATAGTGTTTTAAATTATTGTTATGCTAAGATTGATGTTTTTTAATATCTTTGTACATATTTTTAAAATTCATTCAGTAGTTCTAAAAATAAATCCTTAACTTCTTAAACTTTTATCACCTGCAAAAGGTTAGGCCAGCTACAGATTAAAGTATTATTAATTTTATCATACTTGCATCGTAAGTATGACGTAGATTATGAAATGAATATAATAAAAATAATAAGATTAACTTGTATAATCGATGTATACATTAAAGATATGAACGCACTTAGGCACAGAAAGGTTATATTGTATATTTATGTATATTCTTCAACTACAGTTGTTTTTGCAGCTGATGCTACAATACTCGTATTATCCTATTGTATCATCCTGCTACGAATGCAGCTTTAGTTCTTATCCGAGAAGTCTCTACTTAAGTTGTTTCATAAAAGAACATTTCTGTTTTCTCTTCTGTCTTTAAGCATTGTTAAATTATGGGTGCTTTTATAATTTACTCCACGTTACGTCCGTATCGTGCCATAGCATAGTACGATATAGGATAATCATAAGATAAATCATAGAATTTTACCAAAACATAGATCCTAGAAAGGCGTTAATATATTTTCGTATGGTATGTTTTTTTTTGCAACTGGGTGTCGCATCGCCGTTGATTTGGATATTCTAAGTACGCCGACGATATCGTATGTTACAATTTGTAAATTATGTTTATTATTGTAAATTACGTGTCCAATAGTAATAATAGTCCTATAGTCAATAATATATTTTTTATCCATGTTTTTGCCGTGAAATTTTTGCTATTTGAAAGTTGGGATATAAGCAGTTAAATTACAGGGTATGTAGGCATGACACTATAAGCCTGGATGACAAGAGATTGTTAGTAATGATTCTACAAATACCCATTGCTAGCAATATACCAATATGTCAGGTCGACCTCCACATGGCTCCTTCTGGAAGCCGCTGAGAGAATTGACCTGCTTTTTTATCCTTGCCTATTATTCCTCGCGGGTGTCTCGCCAGCGTATACGATTAGCGCAAGTGGAATTTTTTTTTACCTATTAAATAAACCACCATAGTCCTAAAGAATGACAACCCATAAGAGATGTATGAGATCATTACAGCACATTCAGTATATCCATGGTGCTATTCGTGTTTATAGGTGACGGTTACTGCTTCTCGTCAGACGGCCCGTCAGCAGTTTGTTTGACATTCTAAGTCACAAAAAATAATATACGAAGATGCCTGTCTCATTTTGGCGCCAGTCGTTATTATTTTAGGGATAAAGAGTAACGCATAAAGAGTATAATTGGAACCAAATTAAAGTTTCAAATCTCCATCATTCGTACTCGATGTCGATTTTTTAATATCTATTATGAAACCCAACTACTTACGATTTTTACACAGCCACCTTACGGCAATTATTGTGCCATCACTTTCACAAAATACATGTATTTCTAAATTTAAAATATTGTTTCTATATACTTGATTGTCCTATTGATTTTATGTAATGCGTGTTATTTTTTTCCTTTCTAAATCGGAATTTCTGTTTCTATAGACATTATTTTAATAGGCCCCGTGAGAATACATCTGCGTGGCAAGCAACTCTTTATATGTATAATAATTTAGGACTAAATCTTTTTTGCTTAAAATCATTGAATCTTGCAGCTTTTAAAAAGCATAAATAACTGAACTTACAAGTCTACAAGTTATTATTAGTCTGGTGAGGTTCACCGATTGGAAAAATTTATTGTACGTTGGTTTCTTGGGTCAAGCCGACTGTCCCCTGTGATAATTTTTGTTTACATTTATACTATAATATCAATAAACTTTTACATACATCATAATTAGGTTAATAGACGTGTGTAAAAAAAATCTTTACTGACTTACTGACATATAAATAATAAAAATAAACCTTCTAGTTAAACTGATTGAACCGGACTTTATTACGATGCTTAGATTAAGAACGTTATATCTTAATAATTTAAAATTGCGTTCTTAAAAAAAAACTTAAATTAGGTAGTTATTTTAATATAAAAACTAAATTACGGAATCAACTTTGATAAAATTTCTATGCGACCAATTTAAAAGTATATCCTTTCAAATAAATAAATATATATACAAAGTATAAAGGATTTTAGACCGTCCTCATTTTCTTGAATCGTTTGAAAAGGCCTTTGCCACTCAAGATATTTTTATCCATCCCGCAAGAAATTGAGTGGTTAAGTAGTTGAAGTAGTTCAAAGCTATACTAGTGCTATTATAATGTTTAATTCTAATAATTTTACTACTCAATATTGGTGGATATTCGCAGAAATAAAAGTATTTGCTAAAATTAGTACATTGTTATTATTATTTTTGTAATAAAGATAACTTTATTAGGAGCAAATGTAATGTTATCGTCGTGTTGGCCAACTTAATAAATCAGTATATGTATATTATAGTACTATGTATATTATAGTACTATGTATATTATAGTACTATATATATATTTTTATGCAATTCTAAATTACATACAAGTTGACAACCTACCTGATGGGAAGTGGTAATTGGGCCTACAGGCAAGTACAATATTATGGGCTTCATAGAATACACTGCTGTGCGCCTATGGTACCTCTCATTCACTGTCGTATATAATGGACAGAATGATGTCAAAAGTAATAACATCCTTTTAAACGAGCCTTCTATCAGTTAAACTAAACGGCTATTTGGCTGGGAGAACGACAAAAAATTTTTAACTTCCATTATACTAACACGGCGCGTCAAGCAGTGAAGTTACTATAAAAGTCGATATTTTTTGTCGTTTCTCCTTGAAAAGGCTTGTTAATTTCGTCCAAGACTCATAAAATACTAATGTTAATGTAATCTGAACTGAATAATAAATAATGATGATTCAAAGGTTATGTTTTTGCCCCAGGTAAAGTATGCGCCACACCACCGCCCAGACTGAGCCGACATCGACACTAATGACATTACAATTGTGAGTAAACGATGCTCCTCTATATTTATAAGACTTTGTTCCATATAAGACTTTCACAGTGGTAATATCAGTATGAAACCAACACGGGAGTAAATTGCAGAATTATCAAAATTGGTACATAATTAAAGAAAATATTAAGTAACAAAAAAAAATACAGTCTAATTCAGAACTATATTTTTATCACTTGTGACAAATATAGATAGTTATAGTTGTAAAACTTAGCTGGGTGGTTCCATTTAAATTTACAATAATTATAAAGCAAGAATTTTAAACATTCTATTTGTATATCATATTATGTAGAAGACTTTACGTATTATGATTCTATAAATATAACGATATCTGATTTCCTACGTGTTGATTGATCAGGATAAATAATACCTTCTCCACCGTCAATTACTACATGTATATCGAAATTTCATAACGATTACTCGAACCGTTAAGACACCATGAGTAACAAAACTAAATAATAACTCGATTTTACATTTATAATATTATAACGGGTTCCGCGGACATGCCATCTGAATTAGTATTTAGAATCCTGTGTTCTAAAATACACTATGTATTAAATTTCATTAAAATGCGTATTAAAGTGTGATTATGTACCAAACATCCAAATGTTTACATTTTTAATAGAATAATACTGAAATAAACAATACGTTTTGATGTCCTTTTTATTAGTAAAGATGTCATTTATCATGTTGGTCGATAATCCACATCTATTAATATGTAGTCAGTTATACATTCATTGACATATATGCCTATCAGTAGTATACAACGGGTTCAACACCCGTGAACTGAACTTCAATCCCACTAACTACTATCGCGCTGATTGGATATCATATCTAGTGCATAATTCCGTTTATTCGGTTCTATATGTTATGTATATCTTCCGTATGTCTATGTGTGAGTAAATTAACGTACTGGTATTGTAAGATCTATTAATCAATTTGTTATAATATTTAAATTTTATAAAATGTTTGTATTTCCATGTTAAGCCCCTTACTACGTATGTACGTACGTACTATGTACATACTATTCTGTTTTTGTTTTTGGTTTTTTTTTTTTTTTAATCTTTTGTACATGTATCGTTTTTTATCTTTTTGCACTTTGCTTTTGTATCTTTTGCTGTTTGTGTGCTGTAAGTGATGCAAATAAATTATCTATCTATCTATCTATCTACTATGTATGTACTACGTACATACTCCGTAACGACAGAAGGAATCTAGTGAAAGAAGGTTTTTTTATTGACTTCTTTCTCAGGACGTTTGATGATATTAGTTTTAATCTCATAAACTTACACAAACAGACAGAAATTTATTCATATAAGCATCAACTGTTAGGCGTATTTTCTTGATCTTTCTTGAGCACTTCTCTTATGTTTGATTTAAAATTTGTTTAAAATATTGCTATTCAACAATTACCGAATTGAGAACATCTTTCTTTTGAAGTCATTTGAAAATAGATTTTATTTGGACTATATTATAAGATTTCTGTTGTATTGTTGCAGGTGACGCGCTGCGGAGCGGTGATTAAAGCGGCTCTGCCGCTTTAAATGGACAAACGCAAGATGCTGCCAAAGAGAGCGCGTATGGATAGCATGCGGGGTCCCATTGCAAATGGACCCCTGCAATCAAGGTGGGCATTTTATTGTTTATTTATTAATAAGTTCAGTGTACACCGCAGTCTTATTGACAAAACCAACTGTTTTGGCATTACCGTTATTGTAAAGAACCACCTCGTCACGTATTTCTGGTTTTGAAGCAATAAATCAGTGCATTGTAGAGTATTTGTTTGAAGAATAAAAGTATCAGCGTAATTTTTGAAACAAGGTACGTTTAAAACCTTTTAATTTTTAGCAATGATCATGGCATAGTTATGTACGCCATTATGCCGTTCATATCTACAGGCGACGGTTAACTCAACCGTAATTATTTGAATAGTATTTCTTTTACGTTCCTATTAGTATGAAATAAGTGAGATACTCCGCGCCTGGTCAACGGTCTGTTATTCAAGGCCGCTGAATGAATTCTCATAAATAATAATGACTATGACCTATGCTTAAAACATTAATGTTCTTCGTGTTGTTATCCGGATGCTATTTTATAACATGAATTGATTAGATTATAATTTTATGAATAATGTAATACTGATAAATTTAGACCTTTTAAATATTTATGATAAATTATTACGATATTAAACGCATTCTATCGTTCGAATATTAGTTTCATAAATTTTGTCTACGTCCAATCATAGTTGACTACTGCTAGTTGAAAGTTTTCTATCTGTACTTAGCCTGCGAACGTTTTAACAAGTAACATAATAATATCTATTCGGTCCCAGTAATTCATATTCTATTCGGCGAGAAGGCGGCGAGTTAACACAGCGACGTCCGACATCTATTGGGTTCACTCCACTTATTCTTTTCTCGCGTTAATCCTATTTGGTTTCCATCAAAACTTGCCCGAAGGGGTTGTCAGCCACCCCACGGCGGCCTCTTTGTTTGCCACCAAATCTGTTTTCGTCTGCCCCTGGAAAGTTTGGAATTTCTGAAAACTCCTTCTCCGTTCGGAATTACTTTCTCGTTTCACTGCCGAAACTTTCCATGGCAATAATAATAATTCTGCTCCGCTATGACGAAAGTTTAAATTATTAGTTTAATCGTACTGGCGTGTTTTAATTATACGGCGAGCCGGGCTGGGCCGGTTAGGGGCATGTCCCGTGATTAGTTTACACGGTCGTCACGAGTCCGGGACTGCTGTTTGATTTAATTTAATTGTCAATTTGTATATGTTGTCTAGTTATAAATTGGACGTAAAATATTTGGATCGTCTCGTCTGATAAATAGTTGAAGGGCATCCGTTTATTGCCCTAAGGTATATCGTATACATATATAATATACATAAATAATAGTGAATATTTAATTTTGTTCGTAAAAAATATAATGAAATATTTGTATGGATGACAAATTTATTTATTTTTCTGTGACGAAAGCTTACATTCGTTATTCATGTATTTATTATATAATCAATAGGTTATATTTATAATCACTTACCATCAAGTGAGCCGAATGCTCGTTTGCCCCCTGTATTAAAAAAAAAATAGTTGAATGCTAAAATCGGTTTAAAATTGACGAGGATATTGCATAACATACACATAAAATTACTGCTCAGTACCTACTTCTTGAGGTTTTTAAAAATAGAATTAAATAGTTTTTGATATTGTTTTGATGGGGAATATGGATTATTATAACAGAAACCTTCGTTTCGAATTCTAAAAAAATGCATATATACTTGGTTTTCATAAAGACTGTGCTAGATTTTAATTTCTTCTTTTTAAACTATATCTGTGAATTTACAATAATGTAGATAGGTATATATGTTTATGAACTTTATTGGAAAGTCCAGTTTGTGCCAGTTGTTATTAACTTCCGAAGTTTTGGTATTGGCTTTTGATCAAAATTAATGTTTGTTCTAACGTATCATATAACTTGTTTCCAATTTATAACTGTAAGTGTATTAAATTTGATTTTATTTGAAGTAGATCAATTTACTATTATGTGTTAGGTATTTCGTCAAGATGACCATTGTAAACTCTTTAACACTTTGCTCATCTCATATGTACACGCTAAAAGCAAAAATTTATAGGTAGTATACTTTTTGACAGTACAATTATTTTGTCACAATAGATCTGGGTATTCTTCTTTTGATATCGATATTCTTCCACTTTTCTAAAATATATACATTGTTGAAAACCAATTACATATTATTATTATAGGCGTAAAAGTACTCGTAACCGGCGAGCATGTACGAAAAGATTGATGAATGTGGAAGAAGCGAAAGAGGTTTGTTTGAATCGAAGCATTTGGCGTTCCATTGTTTCTGCCTACCCTAATGGGAGACAGGCGTGACAGATATGTATGTATGTATTATAGGCGTGTAATCTCGGCATAGAATCGGCCACCTCTTTTCCGTGTGCGTCGTATTCCCTTAGTCGCCTCTGCGACTAAGGGAATTTAATGGTTGAGAGATAGACGGCAGCGTCCCTCTTAAAACATCACCAAAATCTAACCGCCGTTGCCAACCAGCCTACTAAGCGTGGCAACTATTGGCAAATACCCCTCTTGGAGGAGGTTTATGTTCAGTAGTGGACAGTTATCGACTAAAACTTTGATGATGATGATTTAAAACACATTAAAGAAGGTACATAAACCTTGTTAGGTTCAATAGTAATCTAATCTAGATAGATACAGACATAACTAGAAACGATGAAATAGAAGATAGATTTGATAGTTAATCGTTTTGAAATAGCCATATGTATTTAATATAAGAAAAAGTCTTTAATGCAATATGTGTTTCTTGAATATCTACGTTCGTCCGTCACATGTGCGATGAGGTGTTACGTGTTATACATAATTATTTACATAACCTGTAGGTAATTGAGTGTTTATCAATGCAAAACCTTGGCACACGTAGCGCGCCGCGGCGCGGTCACCGACATACACACCACGTGGAAACGTATCTGCGCTGCGTTCCGAGCGGACTGCGATACGAGTACACTGAAAGCTTCATTGTATTAATTTTAGATTTTATATTTAGGTCTAAAGGTGAATGGAATTTTCCTCAAATAGTTTGATAATATTTTCAAATGTATGCGTTTGCGTAAATGAGAGTCCTCGTGCGTTAGAGTTGTCGAAAAGTAAAATTTTTCAATTTTTAAGTTTCGATTCAGTTATGATCCGACTGTTTTTGAACACTAATCTCAGCTGTTCAAGCAGAGTGCGTTCTGTTTTTTAGTCCATCATATTGTATTCACCAGCTGTATACTAACAGTTGGCAAATAGTTGTATAATAATTAACGAATTAAGGAAATACGAAGGCAACGGCTTTTGGTATTAACTATGTATATGTAGGTTGTGAGTAAAGAATGATAAAGAAATTATATATAGGATGTAGTGGGAAGGGTAAAACAATCCTAAACCGAGTAACAGTATTCAAAAAAGTAAACAACTATCCCTAAGGAAGAGGCCATAATATGAAAATTTGTTTGAAAATTTCGTACTAAATCGATAACGCGATCTGTGTGGTTTGTACGAAAAGTTTCAAAATTATTTTTGTTTCGACGTTGAAAAGTTGGAAGTTGTTCGGTTTTCATGGATACTTGGTATCATTTGGATTAGGGTTGTTATATCCTTTACGTCTAAACCGGAATATATTTAGTACATAACAAGATCATGTATTTAGTAAAACCGTAATACACAAATTTGTAATACAAAATTTTAATAGAAATCATACTAATGAAACGACTAAAAGAATCTAAAGATTTGTATCACCTTTGTCATATCAGCCGTTAACTGTCCAATGCTGTAAATAGGCCTCCCCATAAGGAGGGTTTTGCCAGTAGTTGTCACGCTTGGCAGACGGGTTGGCGATCACAGTTAGGCTTTGGTGATGTTTTAAAATAAATCCTTCTGTCGATCCCTTGATTACAAAGTAAAAATTTAAAAAAAGTCTTGTATATTGTCTTTTTATTCTAACTCGCACAGGCAAAGCTTCGAGATAAAGCTTGTTCGTACTAAAGACTGAAGTTCACTACGTTCTCATTTTTTCGCTTATCAGACCAATTCTATATCTATTAATGTTTAAAGTACAAAACTCATCGCGTACGATTTTAATTCTTCTTAATACATTAGTAGGAAATTAATTTTTATAGGAATGTTAGCGCACGCTCTCTTCGTAGCAATAAAAAATTCTTCACATCCAGCTCATCGTTGTAGCTTCGTTCATTATTCTTTCGTCATTGAGGTCGTTAAACTCTCGAACGATTTACCCTTTGACTTTGAAAGAGTTACGAGTGAATTTTCATTCCATCGCATTGCACACATTTCGTGAAAGCATTTTATATTGTAGCGATTTGTTAAAGCAATATCAAGTTTCGATAGATAGATAGATAGATTCGAAGTAGAAGCTTCATAAAGGAATTCAAATGATGCCAAAAGAATATATATGCTTTTCAAATTTTATTTTTTATACCACAAAGGTGGTAAACAAGCATACAACTCGTCAACACTTTTCACGTACACGTTGCTGATCCTAAAGAAACCTTAACATACCCTATATTTACACACACACATTTATAATACGATACGTTTAATTGTCCATATAGTATGGGAAATTAAATCTAATGCTTTATGTTTCGTTGGAAAGAATATTCAGTTTACTGATAGTATTATATTATTTGGAAGAATGCTTACAATTTCTATTTCATCTTTGTACAATGATTTGATTAGAAGGTTGCATTTACAAATGTCCTAATGTACTGTAATGTGCAACCATTTAATTATAAATACGTATACGTTGACGGTTTGCAATATTTATTCTATGTTTATAAAGTGACAAGCGTATAAAGGAACGATTTCCACATTATTTCATAATTTATCATCTTACACGTTTTATGTTATTTCATACATTACATGAACAACCATGATTTATATTACTTATAAACTGTACTAGTGTGTATGTCGTGTGAATTTCGTGTGAAGTCGCGCAGTTTTTGGGTTATCGACACGAAATTGATTTTGGGAATTTGTTAATTAGTAGTCATAATATGTTGCAAAGACATACTACCTGAATGCGCTTGTTAATATGTAAATATAAAAATATTTTCGAAGTATTAAAAATAACAAAGGGAGTAATAACCACATAAGTAATAAAAAGACGTTTTTAATGTTTTATAAAATTTATAATATGCAAAGCTAATGTAACAAATTACTTAATGAAAAAAAGCGATTCATGCGTTAGTCCCGGTCACGGATTATCTCAAATTACATCCGTTCAGTCGTTTATATGTGATTGAGTTATAAACATTTGAACATCTCCGGAGACGCTCAAATCTTTAAATGATAATCTGTAACCTACGTGTGAAAGTTTGTAAAGATGTTTGAATGATTGTTACTCAATCAATGAAATCAATCGCGTTTAAACTAATACTTTTTATGATAGTTTATGCCCCGATTCACACGGGCAATGCCGCCGGAAACAGGTAGTTATAACAGTCGACTATAAATTTTATTAAGAAATGATTACAGGCGTGTGTGATCAATTAAAAAACCTTTTACCGTAGTTTCGAATGATATGAGCACCAAAGAAAGTGTAATTAGATTTGTGCCTGATATTTCTCATTGGCAAAGTGAAAATCAATTAAATAAAACAGCTAAAGTGGTTAAATACGCTTTAGAGATTAGATAATTGAGATTAAATATTTTTTCATCATGCATTTATGTATGTTATATGAGGAACCATTATTCAAAATTTTAAGTTTCTAGAATCATTATCAAATATAAGTTAGGCTGTGTGTTGTCTGTAATTTGTGAAAGTACTTCTTAAGTAGAGCTGTATACTTAACTTTATTCTGGCACTGCTGACAGTTAGACTGTAAAACTTGTTACAATTCTTTTACAGTAAAAGATTTTTGCAGGCGATGTAAAACTTAAGTAGTTTTTAACTTAAAACTTAATCATTATTATTATTAATACTGTCTCACAATCGAATGTTTTGTTGTATCTGTAAATTATTTTTTATTAATCTTTACCACTTGTCAATCGCATCATGCTATGATGAGTTGAATGAGAAATATAAAACAAACTAAAATACATTAAGCATGAATCATATTATTATTATATTCATGTTTCATTTCCAGCCATCGAAATTGAAGGAGGCGATGCGGTTTTTTGTATATTAAATTATAATGTAGTGACTCAGTATGTAATTTGTTAGCTACCGTTCAGGTGATGCTGAATGGATGTTATAGCAATTTGAATAGTTGTGATGAATTGTTACATGTGCGGGTGTGAGAGAGAGGGCATGATGACTTGACCATTGGCAATATTAATGACAGTGAACCAAATTGATTTTTAATAAATTTCGGAATAAAGATTGTCATTGGACGTTACTGTACGCATGTCACGTATTTGTGGCACAAAATTATAAAGATTGCTAGCTAGCAACCATTGCTTTGCCCCCTACCGTCACGTAAACGGCCCATTTTTTATCATTATAAAATATAGTCTTACCGTTTGGAGAAAAAAATCATATTTCCAAAATTGTATTAATATCGATTGAGCGAGACACTGGATCTTTTTACTTCATTAACACGAACCCAATATAAGTAACGCCTTTGTTCATAAAAATCAAAACCTTTTACAAACTTATTGTAGCTATTGAATTGTTTTGTCGTTTTTTTTTTCAAATTCAGAATTTTGTGCAAAAGTAAAAGAGAAAATACTTCAATAGCTAAAATAGGTTTATGTGAGTTTAGACGTTTTTACGAATAACGGGGTTAAACTATAGTTTGAATCAGTTTAACCACTAACTCGTTTCCAAGTAAGTCAAACGCGTTAATACTTCGGAGGTCGAAAGGATATTATGATTTCACTGTTTGATCTTATCAGTTTTGTTTCCGTTTATACTTTGCTTATGTAAAGACATTAACATTTTTGTATGAAAATGGAATGGTAACCATGCCTATCTTTTTTATTGGTTTACTCTGGTAGGAGTGTGGGTTAGCATGAATTCAGGTCAGTCCATCATAACGAATTGATATACCTATTAACTATTAACCGTGATCTTGTTCTGGAGAGATTGAACTCTGATAGAATATGAATGCTAACAATGGTCAACTGGGAACAAGGAGTTGTTAGTGAAGGCGATGTTAGTCCTCATTGCTAGCAATGCACACTATCAGTTTGACTTCTGTGTAGTTTCCTCTGGAAATCGTCGTTATTAATTCCTGGTGAATTGGTCACTATCAGTCAACTGGCCTGACTTCATTCTTATCTATCTTCCCTCACTGGTACATCGCCAGTGGTATTTACCTTTAGAGCACGCATGGGGTTACCGTTCCATTATCATCCATTAAAAGCAATGGTCCACCAGTTTCTATTACTGACAATCCTCTCCCCTCTGAGATCGTTACATGAAGCATGCACCGCTTTAATAACACTATCACCTAACAAGCTATTGTTTTCTATTGCAGGCCCCTAGTTGCGTTACTAGACGGACGCGACTGCACAGTAGAGATGCCAATACTGAAGGACGTGGCGACAGTTGCGTTCTGCGACGCGCAGTCCACCTCAGAAATACACGAGAAAGTGCTGAACGAGGCGGTCGGCGCGCTCATGTGGCATACGATCATACTTACCAAGGAGGACCTGGAGAAATTCAAGACTTTGAGGATTATCGTCCGCATAGGCTCCGGGGTGGACAATATTGATGTCAAAGCCGCCGGGGAATTAGGTATGTTCGTCATTTTTTTATTACTTTTTTTTATTCAACTTGGAGTGTTTGATGGCCCACCTAATCACCTAATGGAAGGTGGTAACCATCGTGTGTAGACTTGAACACAGCACTATTGACGTCATAGAATATATTGCAATACCCATGGTACTGCTTGTGTGCTGTCATTTGCATTACTAAGAAATTATAAAGATTTCATGTATTTGTGACGTTAAATTCTAGGTTCTGAACAAAGACGTTGTCTAGTTTATATATATACTTGGAAATGGGTGTTGGTTTTAGAGACAGGTCTTTGCAAATATACTGTAAATTATTGCAAAATTTATTCTGTTTTATATTTTAAATAGAGATAAATAGAAGATAAATATTTGAATTGATCTATTCTATTCTATATATGTTGTTATGTTATCCAAATTAATTTAATAAAATCTTTTGAATAGTATGCAACTTTTAGGCTACAATTACTTTTTGAAATCATATCCATATTATAAATACTTTATAAAATGTTAATAACTCGTCGGAGTTTATCCGTTTTCGTAACAGGGATTAGTAAATAATAAGACCAACCAGGCATTAGTTGAATTGTATTGAATTGTAGTGGGATTTGGGTATGTAATGAAATGAACTTTCAAAATAATACCTAATTAAATAAAAGATAAATGAAAATATTTAAGTAGAATAGGGCTTAGCACCTTGTCATGATAATTCACGTTACTCTTATCAACTTACTTATTGGAATATGCGCTGTCATGTTCACGTCGTAGTATCGGTATGCGCATACATATCTATGGAGTTGATAAGTGTGACGATATTATGGTATTATGGTGACATTTGTCCACAGTATGTGTATATACTTATGTTCTTTTAGCACTATAAAACTGACATGGCAAAATATTTTATGTTTATAAATTTTATTCAATTAGGTTTTATTTTATTTTACAGAATTTGTTTTGAAGCAGTTGAGTTAGCATGGTCGTTTCGGTTTGAAGGGTGGAATATGGCAGTGAATTTACAGGGCACTTTAGTTCTCAGGAATGGCAACTCATGGGGGATATCATGGGCGAAATAGTATACTCTGTTATGTCTATGGTACTGCTCATGTCTATAGGCGACGGTTACCACTTTCCATCAGGTGGGCCGTCAGCTTATTTACCATTCTAAGTTGCATAAAAAGTCCATATATCGCTGGTTGATTAGTCAGTAGTCTGAGGTTGATAACTAATATCGAAGTTCATGGTTTCTTAGAGAAATTTATAATTGTCAGTACTCTGCACAAAATGTTGGTAGTCGCATGCATTCCAATGGTACCTGGATTCTTAGCATCCTTATATCATGTCCAGTACCATGACTTTCCTCTATGTAGTGGTGAGTCGTCCAACACTATGTTTATCAGTACAATGTCGCCATTTGAAAATTATATATTTACCGCCAATTAAATGTATCCGTTCTTATTATTCCAGGCATAGCTGTATGTAATGTGCCGGGTTACGGCGTAGAAGAGGTAGCGGACACGACGATGTGTCTCATATTGAATTTGTATCGGCGGACGTACTGGCTCGCAAATATGGTGCGAGAAGGGAAAAAATTCACAGGTAAATGTCACTACACACTATACAAACACACTATATTATTTGGAACCGTCAAAACAACAAGCGTTAGCTTGTATTTTGTTTGGAAACAAAATACAAGCTAACGATAGAGTTCAGAGGAAATTTGCGCGTGTTCTATATAGTAAAGTTTATGGCTACTATCCTTATTTGTACCCATCGCTGTTCGTATCCGGTATGGTAGGTCTAGAAACGCTCGAGGTAAGGCAAAAGTGTAATTTGATGATGCACTATTAACTGCAACTCTCAGCCGTTATTTTTTGTACGCACCCCCAACGTGTTTGTCGATTACTATCGGCACCGCCGGTTCGCACCTGTACTGCTCAGTTTGCTCCCACTTATCAAGCTATTTCTCCGCTCAATTCTCTGATTGCTCAGCAGCCAGATATTGATATATTTAATGACAAAATAGATACATTTTTAAAATGTTGTATAAAATTTTTAATAAAAGTTTGTAAAATAAAACCATGGTTCCCTACACGTTTTGGGATATTGTAAGTGTGGTGAGTAATTTATAAATAAATAACTAAAATACACACACACTATACACACAACGCTACCTTGTCTTTTTCTTATTGGGTGAAAATAAAATAATGATCCCGCTTGAGCTATCGGTATACGCTAAAGTGAGAGAGGACAGGTAAGGTTGGATAGCAGGTCTATTGGCCGTCGTAACGAATTCAATCGCCCATCGTAATAAATTTAAACCATGGTGCTTTCCAACGCGAACCGCGTGGAGGGTGACTTGATAGGGCATATTGTTAGCAAGGGAGATATTAGCCCCATTATTACTCCCTGTCCCTCAGTGCTTATCTAGTCCTAAACTGAGCATAGCATGTACTATGAATATACTAGACGACTGATATACATAAATAAGTTTTTTTTTTTTTTTTTTAAGTTAGATATTATGCATAAATTAATAGAAGCAAATAATCTTGAATGAATGTAGATAGTGAATATTTGTAACTTATAATAGTCACTCGCGGATTGATGACCCTTATGTTGTTATTCAAAAAAATTTTGGATTCACTGGTAGACTTTAATAAGATGGTAATGATTTTCATTTCATCCTGTATTTATACTGCAGTGTGCATAGTTCGTTATCATAATTAACTTTACAACCGGTAAACTAACATTCTAACTGGGTGCTAGTCACTGTGAGACAAGGCGATTCGGTAGTTTTTTTTTTTCACTGATGTATTGTGCTTTGTTTTTCTGTTTCATGCCTCGAGCGTACCTAAGAAGCCGTTTCTCGATGACTTAATATATTTATTATACTTATATTTCTTGTACTGTATTACAAACGTTTTCTATCATCAAACTTTAATCTTACATCTTAGTATGTCTCTACATGTATGTCAGAAAAATTTATAAGTGGGATCTTAATTACATATTTAGTACTAATTATTTACTTAATTATTAAGTAATAAAAACCAAAATATTTTTTAGAGATTTTGTCTTTTAGTATCTATGTTTGTTTTGGTATTACACAATAACTATTGTACCAAATTAAATGCGGTTTTAATAGTTGTGCTTCCGATGATGTCTTAAAAAGTGATGTGATATGTTTTATCTTGATACACAATCTAAAAGGTGTTCTTTTTTATTTATTTTTTTCTTAAATTTTCCTTTATGTAGTAGCGATCAAAATGCTAAATATAAATATAAAGATGAAATGTATAAATAACATTTTACAAAACCATAGCCATCTGAAAAATTCTTAATTTATAAAATTTAAGGTTATGAGAAAAGCAACAGTTTTTTTTTTTGCCCGTTTTCCTTAGCTGAAATTACATTCCGAATGGGCGGTAAAATCGTTAAAAATTACTATTTGAAAATATTTAAATTTATGTAAATAAAAACTATTTCCTTTTTTCTTAATAGTGAAATAAAATGTGACAAAATGCTGTCTATTATAGCTAACACTATAATTTTTTTTAATGGGTGAAAATAGATTGGCAACCTTTGCCTTCGCTGTTGGTTCTCGCTGACGGGCTATCAGGGAATAATGGTAGGCGAGAATCAAGTCAGTTAGCCCGTCATCATAATTTTTTGAGAATTAGTCATAACGGTTTCCAGGCGGGACCGCGTGGAGGTCTACCTGATACAATATATTAAGAGATTACTTTTAGCGATAAAACCGCATTTTGTACATGCACATTCTGTATAAACATGTATATTCTTTATTGCACTTGTAAATTACATTGTTAATGCTTTTATAAATGTTCTGAGCAAGGGTGTACTTATCTCTGACAGAGATCTCTTCCAGTCAACCCAATACAGTTGTAAAGCATGTTGTTAGCGGGCAGCTAAAGTGCAACCACTATTAATACTCCGAATGCGAATTATATAGTATTTATATAATAAATACTCATTGTATATAACTATTTATTAATTTATTCTTTATTGACCACATTACAAAAAAATTTCTGGTACAAAAGGCGGACCTATATAGCATTCTCTCCCAGTCAACCTTTGGCAAAACAGAAATTTAATTATGTGGTTATTATATTTAAGTATCACAACACATACAATGGAGAACTACTTCACATTGTGATTAAATAAATATACATACATGAATACATTAAACAAATATTACATAAATATACAAATATTGCAGGGCCGGAGCA
Source organism: Galleria mellonella (assembly GCF_026898425.1). NCBI lineage: Eukaryota > Metazoa > Arthropoda > Insecta > Lepidoptera > Pyralidae > Galleria > Galleria mellonella. The sequence continues at coordinate 3,367,260 of NW_026442082.1, read as the reverse complement.
GGTCCGCGAGGCGGCGGCCGGGTGCGCGCGCATCCGCGGCGACACGCTCGGCATCGTGGGGCTCGGCCGCATCGGCTCGGCCGTCGCACTGCGCGCCAAAGCCTTCGGCTTCAACGTCATCTTCTATGACCCCTACCTGCCCGACGGCATCGAGAAGTCGCTCGGACTCACTAGAGTTTACACCTTGCAGGTGAGCGCTTTACAATAAATACCAATAATAGTAATATACTACGCTAGTAGTAAACTAAACTGTAAATAATAATAGCCTAACATGCGTAAAGTAGTAAGCATTGGACGTGAGGGTCACGTCTCGTGGTTAATTAGTTGCTGTAGCCGAATGAATGTAAACAAACTCTTGATGTACACAGATTCATATGTTGCATTGAAATTATAAGGTAAACAATAAAATTATGCATTCATTTCTAACCAGCCAGTGATGTTTGTTGTATTCCGAAGTGTTTCTATAAATTTTGAAAAAATATAACATCTAAAAAGACATGTAGATTCATTATCTTATGTATAAAAATTCCGTACCGCAGTGTTTGTAGTCGAATTCCTCTGAAACCGTTCGACAGATTTTTCTGAATTTTTTTCTATATATAAATGGTAGGTATGAGAATAGGTCGTATATTTCATATCGCTAAGTGATTAGGGTGTCCCCATCCAGAAAAATGTACTTACATGACAGAATTAAGTTTGCCGGTTCAGCTAGTATTATATATAAAAAATGTTCCAATCTGCACATTGTTATTTTTAAATTTTACACGTACTTTTTCCTATGATAAGTAATCTCATATATGGTAACAATTTAAGTTTAAATATGATGTTTGATGTATGGAATGAATCTTGAAATTTTTAATCTTGGTCCAAATATTTTGCACTTTCGCGATATACATTATGGTTACTACAATCATCTTGAACTGTGTTCAGCATCTGAAGTGTTTCGGTTTGAAGGGGTATGGCAGTGAATTTACAGGGTACAGAGGAATAACACCTGAGTTCTCAAGAATGGCAACGCATGAGGGGTATCATGGGCGAAACAGTACACTCTGTTATGTCCATGGTACTGCTCATATACGAGGTCTGTCCGGAAAGTTCGTATAAAAGTGTTCTGGAATGCGAGAAAGAGGAGTGGGGAGGCCAGGTAAGCGCAGGACCCCTTCCTTATGTCCCTAACAATGCTTCAGTTCTGGTCTGACCGCCGTGCGGTGCGAACTGGCTTGTCACGCCATCTGTGAAGTTACCTCTTAACGAAACCCCGTCGGCATGGAGCCCGCTTCCGTTGAAGAGCAGCGCGTCGTAATCAAGTTTCTCTCGAAACTCGGCAAGAATGGCCGTGAAATTTTTGCCGATCTCAGAACAGTTTATGGGGATGATGCTGTGAAGGAACCAACCGTCCACAAGTGGCTAAAAAGATTCAGAGAGGGCCGAGAAAGCGTTCAAGATGACCCACGTTCAGGACGTCCTTCCACTTCACCAGTTCCAGACAGTTGATGGAAAATTCTACGTCGATGTGCTCAGACGCCTCAAAGCTCGTGTGGCACGAGTTCGTCCAGAATTGGCGCGAGAGGGGCGTTGGATTCTTCACCACGACAATGCCCCTGCCCACACCTCTCTTGTTGTCCGTGAGTTTTTGAGTAAAAATTCCATTACGGTGACCGAACACCCCCCTATTCGCCGGATTTGGCCCCGTGTGACTTCTTCTTGTTCCCAAAAACCAAATTGGTACTTCGGGGGCGGCATTTGGGGGACATAAATGAGATAAAAAAAGCTACGACGGGGCAGCTGAGAAACCTACAACCAGAGGACTTTCAAGGAGCCTTCTCACAGTGGAAACGGCGTTGGCACAAGTGCATTATGTCACAGGGGGAGTACTTTGAAGGGGATAAAATTGATTTACCTGAATAATTGTAAAATAAAATTTTTAAAAAACTTTTATACGTACTTTCCGGACAAACCTCGTACGTACGCTCAGGTACGTCTATAGGCGACGGTTGCCACTTTACATCAGATGGGCCGTCAGCTTGTTTGCAATTCTAAGTTGCATAAAAAAAATAACACAAAATTTTATTGTGTGTTAAAACAGAGTGCATAGATCACATTTTAGAAAAAAAATGATAGTACTAGAGAGGATTATGTAAATATAAATGTAATGTTATTAACATATAATAATTGTTTGCATTTCAGGACCTTCTATTCCAGAGCGATTGTGTATCACTGCACTGCAGCTTAAACGAACACAATCATCACCTCATCAATGAATTCACTATTAAACAAATGCGCCCAGGTATGTTGTGATATTATATTATACTAGATGTTGCCAGCGACTTCGTCCGCGTTTCCGTCGTTTTTCGTAAAATAAGTAGCCTATGTCCTTCCTCATGGTTCAGTGTATTGATGTAACACACATATTTCTCTTCACTGCTCAGCTCCTATTGATCGTAGCGTGATGAAAAGTATACTATAACCTGCCCAGGAGTATGAAGTATAATTGTACCAAGTTTCGTTAAAATCCGTCGTGTAGTTTTTATTTCTATAACGAACATACAGACAGACAGACAAAATTTTTACTGATTGCATTTTTGGCATCAGTATCGATCACTAATCACCGCCTGATAGTTAATTTGGAAGTATATTTCATATTTATTATAACTATAGATAGATAGATAGATAGATATTGACTGTCCTGTGTATTGAAGTTTGCATTTAATATTGAACTTTATGGTTATGAGTTTAAGGTTTTTTTTTTATATTTATCGAAAAAAATATGATTTCAACTTTGACGCAGTAATAAGTATCCATAACGGCACGACATGTAGTATGAAGATGAACACTTTAGACATATCCTAGATATAAATATTAGAAGTATTTATATAAATAATAAACATTATTGTGACAGTTTTCCAAATGTACTAGGTGTAAAATATAATGCAGCACGGCCACGATATCGTACTATTTTTTCATGACGGTATTTTTCACGGCGACGTTATGAAAGGTATACGCGTGAAACAAAACTTGACAGTGTTTCTATACATTGGTGATGGTAAAGTCGATTGTACGATTATTATTATATCGGTCGTTAACTATACATACATACATATCTGTCACGCCTGTCTCCCATTAGGGTAGGCAGAAACAATGGAACCCCAAATGCTTCGATTCAAACAAACCTCTTTTGCTTCTTCCACATTCATCAATCTTTTTATACACGCTCGCCGGTTACGGGTACTTTTAACTATCCACTACTGAATATAGACTTCTCCCATAGGGGGGGGGGTTGTCAATAGCTTCCCCGTTTGGCAACCGGAATTAGACTTTAATGATATTTACTCAACTATTAAGTTCCTTTAATCACCTCTTATTACACCCACGGAAAACAAAGGGATTGCTCATTCTATGTCGGGAATATACGGCGATAGTACGATATCGTATTAATTGTTACCTAAATTGATTATTTTTGGTTACGATGGTTTGGATACGACTAATGATCGCGTGTACGGCGGCGGTTACAGGCGCGTTCCTGGTGAACACGGCGCGCGGCGGCCTCGTGGACGACGAGGGGCTCGCGGCGGCGCTCAAGCAGGGCCGCATCCGAGCCGCGGCACTCGACGTGCACGAAAACGAACCCTTCAATGTATTCCAGGTACTGGCCGCTTTATCTCACCACAGGGGGGAATGTTTTACTGAACTAGATGTTCTTTTGCGCCAAGTAAGTCACCTAGTTCTGTAAAAAAATCCCCAAATTAATTGATTACAATTATCTTGTTTAATTTGCAATTTAAATATTTTTATTCAACTAACAGTTATTGTTGTTGTTGAATTTGTCACGATGAGCAATTTGACGTCACGAGGGTGGGGGGGTACGATGCTATGGAATGCAATATACTCAGTCGCTGTTTTAATGACTGATATGGAATGGTAACACCTCCTTCGGTGTACGCTGACGGGGAGCTAGTGAGACATGAAAGATAAGGAGGAAAGTGGATCAGCTAGCTCATCGTGACGAATTCCACAAGAATTAACCAAGGTGGTTTCAATGTTAACCGTTAATGTTGGAGGATGTATTGCAAGCAATGGAACTTCTATATTTATTTTATATCTATGTATAGATCTCCATTACTAACAATCCAGAATGAACAGCATCATAGCCATCGCCGAATATACTGTGTCGTCCATGGTATCTGTCGTTCGTTGCTGACACATTGCGTTCCCCGGCAGGGCCCGTTAAAGGACGCGCCCAACGTGCTGTGCACGCCGCATGCCGCCTTCTACTCGGATGCGTCCGCGCAAGAGCTGCGCGAGATGGCCGCCTCCGAGATAAGGCGCGCCATCGTCGGCCGCATCCCTGACTGCCTGCGCAACTGCGTCAACAAGGTGCGTACACATACCGGACTGCTAATGCGCTCTGAAAATGATGAGGAAAAGGAATAGCAATTGATTTATTGGGAAGTTTTACAAAAGTAGTTTTACGTTTGTGAGATAAGCATATGTCGTTGTTGTTATTAATAACGGTAAGATTAAATTCAGTGACATTATTTTTTAATATATGTAAGAGAAGAAAAAATAATATTTGGGATGAATTGATTTTACTAGATATTGCAATATTTATATATGTTCTATTCATTATGTTTCGATACTATACGAATCTATCGGTGTACATTTTTTTTTATATACAACTTAGAATGGCTAACAAGCTGACGGCCCAACTGATGGAAAGTGGTAACCATCGCCTATAGACATGAGCAGTACCATGGACATAACAGAGTATACTGTTTCACCCATGATACCGCCCATGCGTTGCCATTCCTGAGGACTCAGGTGTTATTCCTCTATACCCAGTAAATTCACGCCATATCTTACCCTTCAAACCGAAACATAGCCATGCAAACACAACTGCTTCACGGTTGAAACTCGAATGGGACAGAGGTACCCAAGCAGTCGTCTTTTGTACAAAGTCTCTCTGTTTATAGTGAAATGAAATAGAATGAGTTGGTAACAGTAATGTTTGGTCGTGCAGGACTACTTCCTACCGGGCGCAGTGGGCGGCGTGGGCGGCGTGGGATCGGTGGGATCGGTGGGCGGTGTGGGTGTGGGTGGCGTGGGCGTGGGCGTGGGGTCGACGGGCGTGCTGCCGGCGGCGCCGCTGGCGCAGCCCGCGCCGCCGCCCGCCACCTACAGCAGCGAGGGCATCAACGGCGGCTACTACGGCGCCGGCGCGCAGGCCGCGCACTCCACCACCGCCGTGCACGAGCCGCCCGCGCTGCCGCCGCAGCCCGCGCCGCCGCCGCCGCAGCAGCCGCCCATCACGTTGGTGCGTACTGCACCTCCCCATAACCTCCACTCGTTCCTGTTTCCAACCAGGCTCACCTCACTACAACCTCATCTGTTGTCGCTCACTGATGCCCCACTAGCGTTTACCCATAGCACAGGCGGAGTTAGTTTAGATTCATTATAATGTAGTTCGTTCGTTCTCGGTCCAATCTCGATCTTGTAAAATATTACCTAATATAAATGTTTCGCTGAAATGATGATAATCAACATTTTTAAATAATCGTGACTAGAATGAAATCATTTAGAGTATGAATTGTTTCTTAATAATATTTTACCAGAACAAGTTCAGACTGAGAACAAACTATCATAGACAATGGGAACTAGCTCCACTTCCATGCAATTCTTCTAAAAAAGTAGTGGTTAATTTTTAATGACTACATAACGAGAAGCCATCCTACATACTTAATAGCTATCTCATAGGATCGCGTAGAAACGTAATGTATTACCCGCACTATACCTCAATGCATAGACTAGTTCTTAATAGATTTTTAGTAAATACAAAACATCCAATTCAACACAAACTAACATATTTATGAGTGATTTTCATATTGTATGAAGAATATTAAACTTAGAACTGTCGGAAGGTGGAAAGCATGTAATTTTTAATACGAGTTGAAATGACAAACGAGCTGACAACTCCAGAGATTAAAAATAGTAACTTACTACAAAAATGGACGTCACAGAATACACTCGACTCCTATCATGTCATGCATTACGATTTCTGAGGACTTAACGCAATGTTCTACAATACCCAGTAATGTGTAAAAAAAAATTGCGTAAAAGTATGCATTGACTCTATCCTTTACATCATTAATGCATGCATTGTATCTTCTATATGAGCTGCATAAAAAAAATATGAAAGAATTGAGAAAAACTTCTATTTTAAAATTGTCAGAAATGACACAACAGTGACTTTTGCAAGTATCTGATACATATTTCTTACTACATCAATGTTCATAACATGTCGTATGCATACTACACACCTTTTCCGGAGCCCATGACCTATCCATAACACAGTACATAAAGGTAGTATGACTGTATACTAACGAGAGTGATACCTCCCACCAGTGAGCAGTGGTGCCTTCCGTATCTTAAATTCCGTATCTTTACGTGTTACAGTCTGGCTTCGCACAAATACATATAATTTTTGAAAATAATGTATGTTACTTACAGATAATGTAAATTTTTATAGGTGGGAATAATTCTTAAAATTAAATTAATTTCTCTCCTCCTAAAGGCGTAGTAGTTCAGGAAAAGTAATGAATTAGCGTTATCTCGTTAACCTATTTTTCTCTTTGCAGCCAATGAACACCTCTGACCCGGCGAATCATCAGCTGAGTAAGCAGGAGAGCTCCGACGTCCATTAGGCGACGGCATTACGCTACGTTACAGTACCGTACAGGTGGAGCGACTAAACAAACATACAAACAATAGTTTTATTGATTCCAACGCAACTATGTCATAAGTACCTATGTCGTAAGCCAACGAGTGATATATATGTATGTGTGCGCCGTTTGCATTGAGGCGTCAATGCAAACAGTTTGACTTGTAGCTTCGCGGCCGCCACCACACGTACTGTGGTCCTCTAAGAGCTGTTAGGCTCTGTACGTCTGCTCAGAATCAGTTTGTTTGACAATAAAAAATATTTACAACTATCATCGTCGTGGTTACAAAGAATACATTTTTATAGATCGATAATGAAAAACCGATTCAGTAGCATAAATGAAAAGTAAACGCGAATAAGCTAACGCTAAACCTTGCTAATGCATAAGCTTAAAAACATTACGTGTGTGTGCTTATACTATTAAAATGTATTTACGTCCCCAGACAATCGTTTTAAGGAGTAATTTTTGTATGTGAATATTTTGTACGAGTGGACACGTCTCAATGCGAACGGTGCGTTACCGAGAGATAGCTGATTGTGTTTGTAATTGGTAAGTTGGGACAGCTATTATATAAATACTGTTATATGTGAAGTGCGTGCACAATCGCGGGCCGATTTGTGAAAGTGGCCACGTGGCGTGACGTCACGTCCGCCCGCGACGGAGCCGAGCGGGAGACGCCGAGGTCCCGGCGGCTGCAGTCAAGCATTTGATCGCATTTTACCGAGCAAACATCGCCCCCCCCCCGGTCCCCGGTCCCCGGTCCGAGATCACAGCGCGCATGCGTACGAACTTATTTTTAAGTATCAAACAATGGACTGTAGTAGAATTCTATCATCACATTTTTTTTTTATTATTGAATGTACAAAATCATGCTTTCTTTGATTATATTTTTTTTTTCTAAATAGAATTTAAGTGACGAATTTGTACATGAACACCACGAATAGGCGCGTTACCTTTTAACCACCTGTTTTAAAATCGTGAGCATCGGTATTTAAAATTAGTATTTACTTACAGTTTAGTTTAATGACAAAAACAATGTGTATATTTTATGAGAAAGTGAAAAAGTTCTTAAATAAAACTATTGTTTTCGGATTAATTACTTTTAGTGTTTTATTTATTTTGTTTCACCCTTTGTACAACATCTGTCTTGGAAGAGACGGATGATACAAGAATTGAAATATAATAACAATAAGAGATCAGTTGAACACAATAACATGTTGGCCCTCAAACTGTATTCCATGTTAATAAAATACGTAATAATTCATGTAATTCGAGGGTCTTATTGGCACAACAGAATACTAATAAATTATCTAAAAAATGTTGGAAGCATAATCTATACAAGTATAAAGTATATATAATATAAAAACAAAACTATCAGTCTAGTGTGTCAATAAATTACAAGTTAATTTGGTCGCCTAATTTCTGTTAAAACAATTTGATAAGTCATTTCCGAGGACCAGAGGGGGCCTACCAAGAAAAATTTTTAGTAATTTCGGAAACAATTTTAATGTTAAGATTACATAATACATACCGTTTAAAATAATAAAAAATGATAAAAATCGTTCCTTTCGACTGTTATAGTAGGATTTATGATGAACGAAATATTAAGCTTCATTTTATCGTAGACCCCCAGGTCCAAAAAAAATCATATCACATTAAGAGTTGCTTTTGCCTAACGCGTAAAGAGCGTGGCGTTAAAAGTTATACAATATCGCTACAAAAAGTTCATTAAAACACAGGCCTGTGTATATTTTTAAAAAATTGTGTCAAATTCTGCTTCCTTCAAAAAGAATTTGGAAAGAAGCTGAGTTTGTTGAACCCGTATCCACATTGAGGCTTTAATAGAATACTTATCGTATTGTAACAGTAAATTGCATAGTCATAAATAATTGAAAATTAGCTTTTATTGACATTTACTAGGTAGATTTACATTCAGAAAAGTATTGATTTGGAATAACCAGGTTTGTACGTAAATAATATTTGTAAGATATAAAGCAATCGAGTTTAGGACATATCAAAATTACGTTAAAAAAAATCTATGTGATCCGACGACATTTTTGGCAAAACTAGACAAAAAATTACGATGGGAATATCTATGGCTGGAATACAAAGTAGTCTATGCCACCTACTACGTGTATAACAAATTTTATGATGACGGTTGGTAGGATTGTAAGGCACCTAGAAGTACCAATTAGATAATCCACATTACAAAGAGTAAAGAACTTTGTGAATAATTGACTTTAGCCAGGTGGTAAAATTAAAAAAATATTAACGATGACGTCGGTAGCTTGCCATACAGTACATGCTGTACCTACAGGATATTATTTTAAGGTAAATATCATTAGTACTCGCGAATTGTAAGCTAAAACAAATGTGGCTGAAACTCAAGTTCTTCTCACGGAAGTCTAACTATGATTATCGTATGATATTTACCTGTTTTCAATAGCTGTGGAACGAAACTGTTAATCAAGACATTGAACAATACGAAAAAATGGATTTATCAAATATTGGAATTGAAAACAGCTTAGTGGTTTCATCTAAGGTGATTAAAATACTGAGCTCGATACTGAATTTTATACATTGTATAAGCGATGTCATCTGAACAGTATTTTTCTAAAATCATCTCTTTAAAAATGTTAAATTTACAGATATGTTTAGAGAAAGCAATTTCAGAGTTATCTCTTTCACTCTGCTTGAATGAGGTGGAAACCGCTTAAATATTGTAGATAAATCAGAAAAATATTAAGTTTTAGATAGGCGCAGTATTTTACTTGCGGAATCAGTCTCCTATCCAGGATAGATTATTTGTAAGAACATGTTCTTGCGTATAATCTAAGAGTCTATTTTGAAAACTAACAACATTTACTGTTATATCACGAAAGAATTTAGGTTGGTAGGACACCTCATTAAAATTATATGCGATGCGTTACAACCCAATGCGACCCAATTAGGTATGAATTTGTTTCATCGTCTGCACAAAATTTCAATCAAAAGCCTGAATTTGGTACACTTCATAATAGATTACAATGCTCTATTTATGATCTACGGAAAACACTGCAATCCACAAAATTTTACTTGATAAAATTTGACATTCCAGAAACACGGGAGCTACTAAATTACCACTCGACTAAATAACGCAATCTGTAGGTTTCACACTACTTCCGCATTAGAGGATCGATTGCAGTTATTTCCTTATAACCCTAATATGCACACTGCATGTGAGATTATAGGTAATTGACCACTTATGGCTGAGTGGCCTGTGACGGCGGCGACGGCACTCGAAGACGCCGCGCTTCGTCCGCATCTAGAGCTCTCTTCATCTCGTAGTATCGCTGTTTGAACGAATTCAGTTCATTGTTCACTCGATCTAGTTCCAGTCTAAAGTCCGCCACTTGCTTCTCTCGCATACTTAGTTCTGTGAATATGATATTGTATATGTTGCAGTCAATACTCTTAACCAGTCAAAAGTACTTTTGACTAAATGATTCCGTCAAAAGTTGTTTTGACTAGTTGTATCAGTCAAAACTCTTAAAAAGTCCTAACCTAAAGTTAGTATGTTTTCTTTGTATTGATTGTAATGCCAAATTTTTCGTAATAAACGATTTCACATTTAATAAATATCTTTTTTATTCACATCTAACGAGTTAATAGTGCTTTTGACTGATGCTTTATTGCAGTTAAAACTACTTTTGACGAAGAGCGTCAGTCAAAAGTACTTTTAACCGCAAATTTGCAGTCACAAGTACTAATAACCAATAATTTTAAGTCAAAACCACTTTTGACCAACCTGTTCAGTCAAAAGTACTTTTGACTGATTTTGCTATTCAATAGTTATACTTTTGACTGGTTAAAAGTTTTGACTGCAACATATAACATACATTTGTGATAGGGTTCCTATATGTTTTTGGAAACGTATGAAAGAACAAATGTTGAAATTTGCGGATTCGTTTTTACTTAGACACATGGTGGTGACAATTTATCTATAAGTGATTATTAGTAGCTGTAACCCATAGCTTCCCGTATAAATCATATGAAGTATCCTGTATTCTAAGTTAGGATATAAACTATTCGTGTGCCAAATCTCATTCAAATTCATTCAATAGTTTTTCAATGAAAAATAACCAAAAAAACATACTGTTCCATTTGGGAATTATTTGTTTGTGAAATAAAGATGATAACGGAATTGCTAGTTTCGTTTATTAGGCATGACAATGCAAAAAGGAGAATTAATGATGGCGGCTACTCGACCAAGAACCAAAGCCAAAAACAAGATAATAAATTGATAACCGAAGCACGAATGGTGCGAGAGGTTCGTAAACTGTCATGTGTCATAGATTTAAAGCATAGACACATACCATTCATACACATAAACTTTCGCGTTTAAAATAGTATTAGGATTTGTTTGTGTATAGGAGCAGAGTATTAAATTTGCAAAAACTTAAAGAATGTAAGTATATAGTTGAAAATTACGTAAGTACTTACCTGCTATTAAACATTTCATCTTAGTAGTTCTCTGTGCTAGTGCTCGTTGCGTGCGAGTTAACGTTTGCTGAAAATGAAAAGTACATTGGAAAAATTTATACAGGAATATTTTAAGTTCTCACCCTCCAAAATTACCCCTTCTAAAAGATTCGTAAGTATACATTACTAGCTGACCCAGCAAACGTTGTTATGCCATATACATTATTTGGAGAATATTTTTTAGTCCATTAAAAAAAATATTGGGGAGGGTCACCCTTATCATTGAGGGGTATGAAAAATAGATGTTGGCCGATTCTTAGACCTACCCAATATGCACACAAAATTTTATAAAAATCGGTAAAGCCGTTTCGGAGGAGTTTGGTAACAAACACCGTGACACGAGAATTTTATATATATTTCAATGTAATAACTGTTTAATTTTTTTTTGTTGGGTGAAAATGATATGGTAACCCCGCCTGCGCTAATGGGATACGCGGGCCGAGCACCAGTGAAGGGTGATAGATGAGAATGAAAACAGGCCAGTTAGCCCATCATGATGAATTCATCAGGAATTAACCATGATAGTTTCCAGGGGGAACCGCGAGGTGGTCGACCTGGTTGGGTATATTGCTAGCAATGGGATTCTCAGCCTCCATTACTAACAATCCCTTTCCCCCCTATCCGTTTAATTTACGTGTATTTCTGTTGATAAAATTTGCACTCGCGTCACGGCCGCTCAAGTCTAGTGGCCCCGGTAGGTCCGGAAACTAGTCAAGCCTTCTTAAGTACAAGTAAGTTAATTTGGTTGTTATTATATTAAAATAAAATCAAAACTAATGTCACAAGACGCGAATCCTTAATATTCCAAACGTGAAAGTGAGTTTAATAGCCCAACTAATGGTCATTATATGACATACATTTTGAATTAAGAACAGTTTTTGCGTGGTCCCGCCATAGAATGTGCCAGTTCATGGGATGGCATATCAGTTAGTCCATCGTGACAAATTCCACTAGGATTAACCACGATGGTTTCCAGGGGGAACCATGTGGAGGTCGACCTGATAGGGTGTATTGCTGGCAATGGGTCAATAAGACCCCATTACTAACAATCCCTTTCCCCCCTTTATCCTGGACTTAGGCACGAAGTCTCAACTAAATATTAACTTTCAGTCATTTAAGATATAGATATACCTGTATGTCTGGACTGGGCTGCAGGGCCAGCATATCTTTTACAGCAGTGTACAGATTGCGCGTTTCCTTTAGCTCGCGATCTTTCATCACCAACATCTCACTCTGGGCCAGGACTTTCCTGACAACAACCGCTGCAATTAATTGTAGTTACCTTACTTATATTAGTTATGTGGTGTTTAATCAATAAAAAAACAAAACAATGAAACGTCAAAAAATTGTCGATCCACTTATACTAACTTAGCAGAGCCGCGTTAATCATGTCGTGACCCCTAAGCAATGAATGAATGAGTATACTTTTGCATTATACAATATATAGAATAACTGAGGCAACATACATAACGATACAATTGTATAAGTACAGTAAGGCGGTCTTATTGTTGAGAGCAATCTACAATGAAGCAATGCAAGTCTTGTTTTAAAAAAACTGCTATAATATTATTCTTTACTATTATTATATATAATAACCTGAAATACAAAATGATAGTCACATATATTTTATTTAAAGAAAATTTCTCGAAAATAAATAAAAATGAGGTCGACCTGACAGAGTAGGTACATTGCTAGCAATGGGACTGATAGTCCGTATTCCTAACAATCCCTCTCCCCCTTTACCTAATGGTAGCTAGTACAGAATACCATATGGCATTAAGTTCGCCATCTGTACAAAGATTTATTGTGCAATAAAGAAAAAATAAATAAGGAAAAAAATTCATACATTTTCGATCATACCCGTAAATAAAAAACAACGCATAAAAACAAATCAAAGTCAGTTTTAAAATATTCAAATGAACCCCCGTTATGATACCGCAGTTGGACTAGTAGTTGTGTAATCTTGAGCATCTGTTTTGAATCCCCTAGCAAAAAAAAAAAAAAACTAAAAATATTTTTTTAATTAATTTAGTAGTAATAATTGTAAGGCAGTAATATGTAAAGCTATTCAAAATATCAAATTTATATCATTAGCAGTTTCTGAGATATAACGCTGTTAAAGACGGACAGAAGGACAAGTCGCACCATAAGGATTCCTTTGTACCTTTCGAGTTGTGAAAGATATAGATTAAATATATATTTGTATAGAAAGGACAGTAAGTCTTATACAATTATTGTAGCTGTACTATAGTTATACTATATCTACTTCCTTTTAGTGTCTTAGTAAACCTATTTACTAAGAGGATTTCTCAGATAAACAAGTGTTTTAGTGTTTAAATCATCATGATTAAATCCCTAAGAAATTAGGTCTTTAAATAATTATCATATCATTTAAGTGAAATTTCTCATATAAATAATTCCAATATTTCCCCTACAGTTATTATAAAATAACAGAAAATTATATAAATTTTCTATAGACTTAGATATAGAATCATAACGTGTATAATCTCCTTTTGTTTGACATCTGTCACATTAATGACGTATTGAATGACGTATTGATGTATTGAATTGAATTTTGATTATCTATCACAACTGTCAACGTAACAAATACTAGCAAGTTTGTTTATTTGTATTTGTTTAATATAATTAAATATAAAATCATCATATATCAACCGTAATATACAACTAAATTATCAGTGACATAAATAATCATGGTTTACACCAGAAATAATTAATAGTATCCAGTAATGCTGCAGTTTTATATTCATATCAGTAGCCAAGCTTACTCTCAAATTCAAGAACGAACAGAAGATTAGAAGTTTAACATTCTTATTTCAATTGTACTTGCAATAATATATACATACAGTACTAATTATCAAGAATATTCCTCAAATACATGTGTGGTGAAGATTTCCCAATATGCTATCTATTTGATTTCTAACCTCTAATGTAAATTTATTAAAGAAGTGAATAATCAGTGTTAGTGTTTGCTTTATTAATATTTAAAGTAATTGTCCTAACTTGATATTAATAGGATAATATCTCCTTGGATACAGTCCGACATAAACATATAACTCAATAATTAAATTTATAAAATACTAATATTATATTTTACTACTTGTATATCTCCATACTATTCCCATAAAATATTCAAAACATGTATATTAAATATAAATCCAGTAAATATTCACTAATATTAACCCTGTCTGAACTTGTCTAGTCAATATAACATGAACAAACAACACACATACAAACCTTATCGCCAGGACAACTTCCTTTCTAAATATGAGTAAAATACATAGCTTCACAAGTGTCATACAGTATCAATTTTATACTGAATCTCATACCTAGTTAAGAGTAACTATAGTCAGAGAATCTTTTAGTACTTTTATTACCATTAGGAAATAAATCCACACCTATAATATCAGCATAATTAAATATTATTAGTAATCAGTAATACACACAGAATTGTTATTATCAGCTTGCTTACTACAACAAAATCAATATTAAAGTTTATAATAAATCAAGACAAAATATCTATTTAAACAATACAGGCTTGTTTACCATAAACACCCCACAGTCACATGAATTTATCTACTAACACAATAATGTATTAAAAGTATTACATCCACATAAAATCACTTGCAACAGTTAAGCTGTTTCTTTGTACATCTGGTGTAAAACAAATCCCCACATGTAGTCATGGATAATCAAATATAGACTAAGAATCATTAGTCTGGTCGACCGAGTAATGGTATGAAAACACTTCACCATGAAGCAGTAAGTATGAATAGATATTCCAAACCAACACTGTAATAGTGTAATAAATACAACTATTCCATCATCATCATCGTCTCAACCATCACCAACCCACGACTGAACACAGGCAATTTCCACCGACTGACACAAGGAACGGCCCCACAATACACATAAAACAGTCACTCCAAACAATGGAGGTAGCCCACACCGCACTTGCATTCACAGGGTCGCCACTCAACATCCCCTCTCTCTCATCAATGGCCGCTTCCCCAGCAATGAGACCAGACCACAGCCACCTCAGTCTATTTATCCTCAATAAATAAATAATTTATAGTAACTAGATATGAATCTAGTTAGTATTATAATAGTTTAATAGCTGATTTAATAAGTATTTTCCAAAACTGGACAATTAGAACATTGAATCAAATTGATGAAGTTCTATCAAACGACCGTATAATTGGATTTTGTATATGAATAGAATAACGTAAGTACGTAAATTATATTGATGTAAACTTTGTTCAAATGTGATTGCATTTAACGATATACGCATTACCTAAAGGTATATGGACTCGACTAAATACGTATTTTAATAGTTGTTGGGAAAAATATTAAGTATAGACTTTACCTGCGATCACAGTCAAAAATCTAACTACGTAGTAATAAATGGAACAAGCTCACCGGATTCTCCAGTTTTCTATTGATTAATTTCACACACTTAATCGATAGTGATACACTAAGATCTCAAACCCCTTCATCGATCCAGTCCCTCCTAGATCTATATCCCAGTTATTTTTTTATTTTATTGCGCAATCCCTAAAACACGACTCCCGCGCCATTTTCCTTTTTTTTTTTTCTTTTATTGCGCAATTCCTAAAAAGCGACTCCCGCGCGCCCGCCGATCTGCCGGCTCTCCTCTTTTTTTTCTTTTTTTTCTCACCTAGTAACGTCATAGATTATGTCACCGAAGGGTAGATATTTCAATAATCGGATTTAGCCTATTATTCGAACTGAACTTTTCTTTAAATTCAATTTAATTATATGTTAACGTATTT
Organism: Galleria mellonella; assembly: GCF_026898425.1. NCBI lineage: Eukaryota > Metazoa > Arthropoda > Insecta > Lepidoptera > Pyralidae > Galleria > Galleria mellonella. Next base: position 3,351,212 of record NW_026442082.1, on the reverse strand, counting down.
TGGTATTTTCTATTAAATTGATTATCGAATTTATAAAACTTTAAAGGCTCTCATAAACCTTATTAAACTGTGTTATATGCATCCTTTTTACACCTGATGAGAAAAAGGTAAACTATAATTTGGTTAATATAAAATATAATATATTTTTGTTTAATTTATTTTAATTTTCTTGTGACGTCCACTACACTCTGGAAACACATCAAAGGAGTTTCCCTTCTGTGTCAATAATTCATATATGGTAACGTCTTCTCTGTATACTATTGTGAACCTTGACTTTAAAGTTTGTTTATATTAAATAGCTCAGCTTTCGCAGCGGTCACCCATAGGAACCCCTGTTTCTTTTCTATGTACTTATGGTATTAAACCTATTGTACTATAGGCGAACCGTCACAGAGTACAGATCCCTAAAAAGATTCCTGAACACTGGCGTAACGCTTCCTGCATCTGCGATTGCACTGGCTACTTCCCTCTAGCTTTGTATCTCACTTCGTCCATCGTCATGATTTTCATATTAGAGAAACAAAATTTGAGTACAAATTTGAATAAAAATTACTATTTTGTACTTATACTAAAGCAAATCTCGATTTATAACTAGACAATAACATCTGCTCAGTATATAATAACCAGGTAATAATTAGTTTTTATCAAGTCACGTAGGTATCAATTTCTCTATTAATGATTTACTTACAATCAACTTAGCCAACAATAAAATAGGTACGAGGTTAAGCGACCTCATAAAAACGAGCCAAGTAACAAAAAATATGTACTTATTCATCTAATGGCCATGCTAAGTGCTCTATTGATTAGGTGTTTTGTCAGCTGATTGTGGCACGGGCAAATCAAACGACACGCGAACCTTTGTGTATTGTCTTTGGATTATCATCGCGTCAGATCTCTTAGGGAGTAGGCAGAGAGATATAAGTCCAGGTCCTTTAGACAAGTTGCAAGCGAATTCATTGATGAAATCGTCGTTACAAGCGAGTCTATAAGATAGAAGGAGATGGCAACGTCCAATGTCTTATTTCAACTCATGGATTCGCTCGGAATAACCAAAATTTATTAGTAACAACCGCATTACTAACAACTCCTCCCCTCCTTTACCTCTTACCTAGCTACTATTACCCAGTACAGAATACCATATGGCATTAAGCTCGCCACGTCTATAAAGATTTATTGTGCAATAAAGATTAAATAAAAGAATTTTTTTTCACAAATTTTCCATCATAAATAAAAAACTACGCATCATAAAAACAAATAAAAGTCAACTATTCCATTAATAGATTCGTTTACCCTCGTTTGGGTGGGAAACACTGTTTAAGCTACTTCTTGTTTTTATTTACATACATATTTTTCAGTTTTATTCGACTATAAATTAAAACTCGTCCAAACACTTGACTTTTTCTTTGAATAACACATATGCAAATACCTTTTTTAAATTTTTTTTTATACAACTTAGAATGGCAAATAAGCTGACGGCCCACCTAATTGAAAGTAGTAACTGTCGCCTATAGACATGAGCAGCACCATGGACATAACAGGGTATACTATTTCACCCATGATACCCCCCATGCGTTGCCATTCCTGAGGACTCAGGTGTTATTCCTCCGTACCCAGGAAATTCAATTGATTGGGTAGGCATAATAGGGTTAGTTTGGTATGGGTCCCTGGACATAAAGGGATTAAAGGTAATGAAAAGGCCGATGAGTTGGCGAGAAAGGGATCAGAATCAAAAATGGTAGGTCCTGAACTATACGTTGCACTTGCATCAAGTGTTGTTAACTCTGCCCTTGAGGAGTATGTGAGGAAAAAACAGCAGAAGGAATGGAGGACTTTGAAGGGTCTTAGACACTCTAAAAAGTTCTTAAATGACAATGTTGAGGGATGGAATAAACTCATCTACAGCGGTGGCAGACAACAGGCAAGACTCATTATGGGTGCCCTAACTGGACATATGCCAATAAGGCATATACTACATAAGATGGGTCTATCTTCGGACACACTGTGCAGACTGTGCGGGGAGAAATCGGAACCCATGGAACACTTGATGTGCAACTGCGATTCGTTGGCAAGTATGCGTATGAGTCTACTGGGAACGGCTTATCCAGAACCAAAGGACTACAGATATCTTAAACCGCGGGATATCGTTAGGGTAACACATAGGATCTATGAAATGATGGTATAAGGCAGGGGGAAGCACAAAAGATCCGTATGGGTCGACGTGCATCGCCTTAGCTGACACCATATGCGATAAATAAGATAAGATAAGAAATTCAATTGATATTTGAATTCTTCGCACTATTTGTTTTGCAATTTTTTCTTAGCTTTTTTAAATAGGGACAATAAGTATCCCGAAGCTGTGATAGTAATTTAGAAATAATAAATGAACTTCTTGTATAAAAATAATTGGACATATCATCATTATCATATCAGCCTTTAACTGTCCACTGCTGAACATAAGCCTCCCCTTTGGGGGTTTTGTCAGTAATTGCCGCGCTTGGCAAGCGGATTGCCAACCGCAGTCTGACTTTAGAGATGTTTTAATAGGGACGCTGCTGCCCATCCCTCGCCCTTTTTTAGTCGGCTCTTACGACACCCACGGGATAGGAAGGGGTGGCCTATTCTATGCCGGGACTATATGGCCATATACAATTGGACATATACACAATTTAAAAAAAACCCGTACGTTAGATAAGATTATTTTGTGAGAGGGGGGGGGGGGTGTTAAAAATGGCTGATATGTTCTCTTAGTACTCTAATACTCTTACTAAGACTTTGCCCGCTTTGTAAACATCAGATAATTCTGAGGTGGCTGCTGGCCACTCGACCCATACAATCTTGCCCGGCAATATGTAACTGCATACACCGTCTATTTGAATTCTTATAACGTTGACCTTATGCAATACTAACTTTTGCGTTAGTCTCAGTTTTTGGGTAAGCTGCACGCTCTCAGGGTCCGTCCCCTGGAGTTTCCTCCAGCGATGCACGTTCAACGGAGTTTCTAGCGCTTCTTCCAACGCTCTCACCCGCAACCTCTCGCGGCCAAGTTCTCGCTCCAGATTGAATACCTATAAGTAATATGAGTTTATGTATACATATCATCATCTTCCTACCTTTATCCCAATTATTATTTGGGGTCCGCGTAATACGGTTTTATCCATATTACTAAAGGATTTGGCTTATAGTTTTACGACCGGCCACTTGCCTGACGTCAACCCTCTTTGGGAATGATGTATGCACTGTGTATACATATAATCTATTTAAATATTTGGGGGGAAGGTGTTTGTCACTAATAGGGTCTAATAGCCCCATTGCTAGCAATATACCCTCTTAGGTCGACCTCCATGCGGTTCCCCTTGGAAACCAGCATGTTTATTTCTTGTCGAATTCATCATCTTGGGCCAACTGACCTGCACTGATTCTCACCTATCATCTTTTACTGGTGCCTCGTCGGTGTATACTGATAGCGCGGGCGGGGTTACCATTCCATTTTCACCCATTAAAAAAAAATCTATTTAAATAGAAATGAATGAAAATGATGAAGAATAAGTGATTACTACTATAGTATATACTATATACTAGATAATTTGATTCCACTTGTATAATTCGATTATGTTTCTTACTTTTTAAAGGGTGAAAATAAAATGGTTATTAATGTATACTGGTGGGGCACCACTTATGGTTTATATATGTGACGATCAAGTAGTATCCTTGGATAGTGGTAGTTTTTTTTTAATGGATGATAATGGAATAGTAGCACCACCCGCGCTATCGGTATACACCGACGGGGCACCAGTGAAGGATGATAGGTGAGGAAGCAGGTCAGTTAGCTCATCGTGACGAATTTAACAAGAGTTGTTTACGATGGTTTCCAGGTAAAACAACGTGGAGGTCGACCTAATAGGGCATATTGCTAGCAATGGGGCTGTTAAACGCCATTGCTAACAATCCCTTTCCCCCCTTGGATAGTGTTAGTTGGATACAAACTTGAACTTCTCTTCCAGCCTCGCCTAATTAACTGTAATTTATGTTATAGTGACAGAATAACAATGGTTAGGATAATATTACTAATTAAAATTAATTACCCGTGCCAATTGAATATTGTCAAGTATTGCAACAGCAAATTGTGTAGGCAATCTTAGATAAACAATTGCAGTATTTATTAGTTTATCGGGTGTAACTATTTGGTATTAATTGTTGGATATTTCTATTAAAGATTGCTGATGGATGGTGACTGTCTCCTTGGATTATTTTGATTTCCATAGCATACTTTGTAAGATGAACGTACCTAGTTTAAATATGTATAAAAGGAACGCATCTTAATTGACAGATGACATTAGTTGACATGTATGTACTAGGGATTTAGCGGTTGCTTTCCCACCTTTGTTCACTCTCTTAGAAGTTAATAAATATATGTTTGCAATTAAATAAATTTTATTTAAATATAATATACTTAATGTAAAATATCATTCAAAATTACAGTAAATTTTAAATTAATTATATTAATTATAGATAGTAACGTAACAATTTTCGCGTAAAAGAGAAATAGAAAGGTTCTTTTTTTAAAACTTCCTTACACAATTTAAATTTCTAAATATTCGTGCGATTACATGACTATTATAAAACCGTTTGATACAAAAGAATCATTGAAATTAGTTCATTACTGCTAATCCCCCTCTCCCCCCCCCCCCAAACAGTTCGTATTTTAACCTCACGATTTGTTTGTATCACGATATGCTTTTTCATGTTAAATTTGAAGGATTTGAGGTTATAAGATGAAGTGAACACGTCACGGGAAAGGCCATTTCACAATGTTAATTCCACAATACTTTGGATGTTATTTCTCGGAAGGCTTATTTATGACTATGAAGCATCGTCATGGACTATGTATCATCTTTTATCCTACCCTTAAAGTCTAATATCCTGCTCGAAGGACTTTAATGTAGTAACTTAGTAAGTCGTTTCATTAAGGTAGAAGTCGTAAGCCGTAAGAAGTTGTAGAGTTCTGACGGCTTAAAAACCTCGCTGTACACGTATTATAACTGGATTTGCTGTGTATAACCCGCCGATGTAAATGTTGTTATATAAGCCGTTAACTTACCACTGCTGAACATAGCCTCCCCCATAAGAGGGGGGGGGGGGGGTTGGTACCGCTGTTTGGTTTTTGCTAATGTTTGGGACGCTGCTACCCATCTCTCCACCATAAGCTTCCTTAGTCGCCTCTTACGACATCCACGGGAAAGGAAAGGGGCCCCCCTTTACTTATTCTATGCAGGAATCTACACGGCTAATGATGTAAATTTACTAGCTCGGTAATTTTTTTTTAATGGGTGACAATGGTATGGTATCCTCGGCTGCGCTAACGGAATACGCTAGCGGGGCACCAGTGAAGGGTGATAGATGAGAATGAAAACAGGCCAGTTAGCCCATCACGATGTATTCATCAGGAATTAAACATGATAGTTTCCAGGGAGAACCGCGAGGAGGTCGACCTGGTTGGGTATATTGCTAGCGATGGGATTCTCAATCTCCACTACTAACAATCACTTTCCCCCTAGCTCGGTAATATTATGCCCTCAGTGTGAGTGGTCTTGGTCAGTTATACAAAGCAAATCCTGTCATGATTCGTGTAATATTTAAAAAATATTTAGATTGAAAGAAGTACTTACCTCGAGTCGTAAATCAGTCATATTCTCTATCCCTTTGGAGAGCAGATTCTTCTCTTTGCGCAGTCTTATTATCTCAAGTCGTAGTAAACGGATATCTTCTATGCGCTGCTCGTACTGACGCTCTCCTGTAAACCAAATACTTTCACTATTCACTAAATGGGAACGACATTGGATGTAGAATTACTTTCTAATTAATGTATGATATCGAATTTATTGCATCTTTTAGGTAAATATAGGGTGGGTTCTATTACTGAAACTGAACATTTTAACACAACCGTGCATTCAGCAGTTAAGCTAGTATGTTGGACTGGAAATTTCTGTACTTTTTAAATTGCTAAATATTCTTTTTCCCCACTAGGTAGTAACTAGATCTATTGGACCTTTGTCAACGTTTTAATCAATTTGCAGGTTGATCTTTATTTGGATTACAGGATGATCTTTAAGATAGGCTTTGCAGCTATTAAACGATCTATGGCTGCTGTTATTATTTTTTTATAATAGCATAGAATGAGGAATAAGCCGCCAGCCCATCTGATGGAAAGTGGTAATGGTCGCCTACAGACATAAACAGCATCATGAATATCACACAATGCTCTGTAGTGTTTATCGTATATGTTAGTATTCCTGAGGACTCAGGTGCTGCCGTGTAGCTCTGGCATAGAATCCTTTACCGTGAGTATCGTAAAAGACGACTAAGGAAATTTAATACCCGAAGGATTGCAGCGTCCTTCTTAAAACACACATAAAGCCTAACTGCGATTGTCAATCCTGACAAGTGTAGCTACTACTGGTAAAACCCTCTTTTATGAGGGAGGCCTATATTCAGCAGCCGACAGTTAACGTCTGATATGACGATGATAATGGTCTTATAGCTCCTTACCCTAAATAATTTCACTCCATTTATTATCATAGCTACTCTTTTTTACGGCTGAAACACGAGTGGTACAAAATAGAGGTACGCAAGCAAATCATTTACATAAGATCTCTCTCTGGAAAACAATGCTACAACATCACCTCTATGCAGCGTGACCTCCAGTATGCGTATCTTTTCGTATAGGAGCGAGATCTCGTCGTTCCGCCTCACGAGCTGTGCCCCCACCACGTCGCGCTCATTCATCAGGCCTTCTAGCTCTTTCATTAACTTCGCTCGGGCCGTGTCTCCTTCCTGAGGACCAACAATTGTGTAATAGGCCTCCTTGAAAAGAGGATTCGTACATTTTATATTAGATTTTAATGTTTTAATCTTAGAATTATTGTTTCATCAAATAATTTTAAATTCAGAACAGATAGTATAAATGCTCTTTAAGCGACTTCCGAAAGAACGGTTTTTTGATGGGTAAAAATGAAATAGTGATACTGGTATACACTGGCATCCAGTGAGGGATAATAGGTGACCATGAAAGCAGGTCAGTTAGCCCATCATGACGAATTCCATCAGAATAGAATACATTAGATTAAACCTCGATAGTTTCTAGAGGAAACTGCGTGGAGGTCGACCTGATAGGGTATATTGATAGTAATGGGGAAATTAGACCCCATGACTAACAGTCCCTTTTCCCCCGCGGAGGGGATACTGAGAAAGAGTGATAACATTTAGGATGTATATGATTAATAAAACATTTATGTGTTCAGACCTGTACGATCCTGTTCAACCTGGCCTCCTCCTGCCTGAGGGCAGTGATGTCTGCTCTTGCTTCAGATAATTTCACAACACCCGCCTGTACCTCTGCTCTTAGCTGCTCATTCTTCTTGTTACATTTGGCGAGCGTGCCCTCGCACGATTTCAGACCAGTTTCTTTACCGCTGATATCCTCTTTCAGTTGCTCAATCTGATATGCTAACATCTAAAATATATTTTTTATTTTATTTATTTTTATTTTATTATTACATCTGGAATCAACATCTCATATCTAAAATAATTAAAAATATTATATTTACGCCATACATTAGCCAAGTACAGATTCCCAATTTGATAATTTCCAATTTAAAATACTAGACAATATTACGCTTATTTTTGGAGGGTAGGTTAAATTAAAAGATAAAAAAAATATTAAAAAAAAAATTATACCAATACCGTCAGGCATATTACACAGCAGTCTGTCTAGTCTCAAACTAAACATAACTTGTAAAATAGGTACAAGACAATACTGAAATACCTTTTTTTGTGAATACATATTATATATATATATATATATATATATATATATATATATATATATATATATATATATATATATATATAAAAACACTCAGAACAATACAATAGACACACTCATTAATACACATGTAGGTATGTAATATGCGGGCATCAAACCTATGGCCATTGGAATATAAGGTAGCTAGTTAATTTGCCACACCACCAAGATCGTCGTCTTATAGTTCATTTAGTAAAAGTGTGTTTATAGCAGGGGTTCCCAAACTTATTTTGTCTACTGCCCACTTTGAGAATAAATTATTTTTTAGCGCCCCCATTTTTTCACGTACTTAAAAACCAACAACTTCAACTTCAAGATCAACTAATCACCCCCCCAAGCCTTTATACAACGCTTCCATTTTTTTTCTAGATCTCTTACCGCCCCCCTTCAGGCCTGTAGTGCCCACAAGGGGACGTTATCGCCCACTTTGGGAAAGGCTGGTTTATAGAATATCGAAGGAACAAACTTAACTATATCTTTTAAATTGTATTTGGTTGATTGCTAGGAATCTCTTTCAGAGTTAAATCAACTATTGGTTACAATATTTATATTTGCTTTACATTTGTAATTTGCAAGTAAATCAAGTTATATGCTACAGAGATATAAAACCATTAATGCCATAGTCGTCACGAATGGCAACGAACGGTAGTACCATGGACGTCACCGTCTATTTTTGGATGTTAATGGTGCTGGTTTTTATTTTACACCAGGTATAATGTAAGTTTTCTTTCTTTATTCTTTACACAAAAGGCATTAATTATAATTTTTTTCTCAAACATGCTTGGAAATGTGAGCATTATTTTGACAATCTTCTTCGAGATAAATTAAAATTGCCGTACTGGCCAAGATACATGCGGGCAGCGGCCGGTAAAAGTTGTATGAAAATCCATATCTGTCATGTTTTGCGGCCAGATAAATTACTATGTAAATTCCTATCTGTCCTGTAATTTAAAAATGGAATGACCTTTTACTTCGAAACATGGCTACCAAGGAGGTAACTAATAAAAGGTTTTATTTAAATTTCGAACTGGCTTGCAAATAGAAAGCTGTTTATTGAAAAAAAAAAAAAAACAAGGGAACATTATGGCGCGTGAAAAATTATTATTGTTCGTTATTCGTCATTGAATTTAAAAAGTAAAATTGTGTTTTTGATTTCCGCGCATTGTTTGAGGAAAGTACTATACAAGCTTTGGCCACAACTAGGCATTGATGGACTCACGTATGTGTGCTTCGGTTACACCTCGGCCCACATTTGTACGTTCGTCCATCAATGCCTCAGTTGCTGGCCGTTGCAATAATGTACTATTACAACTACTTAATAACTAACTAAATAATAATTACATTATAATGCACAAGCTATATAATAATAATAATAATAAGGGAAAGATGCAGAAAGCAGTGCTCTTAGATACTGCCCGCATTGTACGCCGGTTTCTCTCCCTGAGGCCCTGAACCCCGGCCGACTGTGCTTTTGCCGGGGGTTAGTTGCCATCTCCTTTCCTTAAGAGGGGAGATGTGAATATTTGTAAAATTTAAAAAATAATAATAATAACAACAGTATAATACGAGTAAATACATAATAGTGCACAAGCTTATTCGCTATTCTAAATCGCATATATTTTACTAATCTATATCCGTTTCCAAAAGTCGTGTCAAGAATATTAACACATATTGCGCCATATTATTATCGGGTTACTAGATATAATACGAGTTTACTTACCTTTAGTTTTTGTTTAAGATCCTGTATCTCGTCCAGCGCCTCTGTGTAGTTTTTATGCAGCATATTCCTTTCCGCTCGCGTGGCGTCCAGCGCCACCGACAGTTTCCTAGTCTTGACCGTCTCCTCGCGTATTGCTTTCTTCAAATCCAAGATGTCGGCGGTGCGCAGGCGCACTTCCTCTGTCGATTTATAATTTAACTAATTTTTACCAGCGACATCGTCCGGGCGAAGGATTTGTTGATTGACCGCAATAGTCCTTTAGTACTCGTATACATATAATACCAAATTACATGATGATAATGTGAGCCATTAAGGCATCAAGAGGTAAAAGTAAAAAAAACAAAACAAAAAGCCTCACTTTCACATTTATAAACTAGTAATTATTGTTAACTGACTTCAATGAAAGTGATCTTTATTATTTCAACTTTTTTTTTGGGACTTTTTTGTGCACATATATTACGAAATATGTTAGTACTACGGTTAGTAGTTTTGGAACCAACGTATTTTTCAATGGTTCTTTTTGTAATCGAAAGGGTTTACTCAAATTTTTACTAAATTCGATTTTATTTCTAGATGTTACCCAATAGGTATTGTATTGTATTGTAAAATCTTTATTGTACATAATTCAAATTAAGCACTGATAAATTATTTAATATACAATGGCAGACTTATCCCATAAAGGGATCTCTTACAGTCAACCTTTGAGAAGCTGAAAGAAAACTGTAGAATGTATAAGGGTAATAACCGTACAATTAAAAATAAACTAAATAATACCCACTAAAAATTGAATATATAATACATACAATAAAAATAGCTGTATATACCTACATATGTAAATAATAAAAGTACATGAATAAGAATATAACATTAATATATAAATAAATAAAAACTTACATTGTTTCTTGCTGAACCTGAATCAATTAAAATTTTTTACTGTAGTTTTACATTATTTATTAAGGTGACAATACCATAAATAAAACAATTCACTTCGACAGTACTCACCAGATATTTCATCGACTTTTTCGTTTAGTGCAATCGTTTCTTCGAGCATTCTGTTAAATAACAAAAAAGGTATTTATTACTAAATTGGATCAATTTGCGAATAGTTTCTCTTATTGATCAATTAATTTATTGTTCGTTATCATCATAATCATATCAATCGTTAACTGTCCACTGCTGAACATAAGTTTCCACTTTAGTGGGTTTTGCCAGTAGTTGCCACGTTTGACAGGCGGGTTGGCGACCACAGTTAGGCTTTAGTGACGTTTTAAGAGGAACGCTGCTGTCCATCCTTCGATCATTAAATTCCCTTACTACGCTTACGGAAAAGAAAGGACTGGCCCATTTTATACCACGACCACATGGTTAAATATTGTTCATAATTGCTTTAAATTAATCAATCACACAGCTGAAATTTATAATGTAACTTTTGTTTTTCTTTTTGTCTTGAATAAAGTTTAGGATTTTTTTTTTTAATAATAATAATAAAGATTTATTGCACATAAAAATATACAGTCAGCTCAGCTTACAGAAATTTCAAAGTGAATTATATGTGTATAAAATGTAGCATTATGCCCAGCACATTATTATATAGGTATTAAAAAAGAAACTTGCGAAAATTTTTAATATAATAAGTCCATGAGCGATTCACCCATAATAATATGGGTATATTAAAACAAATACAAGAGAATTGTTTCCCAATCGGGTAATAAGCTCACCTGTCCTTGTCCTTCTCGAGCTGCCGTATGAGCAACCTCTGTTTGTTGATCTGCGCAGCGTTCATTTCGAGCTCGTGCTCCAACTGTTTCCGACGCTGCTCCTGCAGGTGAAGCATTTGAAGGTTTTCCAACGCCTCGTCTGTTAATAAAGTTATAATCAAAATGTGCTTGTAAATACTAATTAATCCGCCAAACATTGTTTTGACCCCTGCCGGGTCCATATTTTCTTACTGGGATACATAATATTATGGTTTTCAAATTGGAATAATTCTCTTTTCTTTTTCTTATAATGTCTTAGAATTGCAAACAAGCTGACGGCCCACTTGATGGAAAATAGTAACGGTCGCTTTTAGACATGAACAGTACTATGGACATAACAGAGTTACTGTGTCGTCCATGATACCCCTCATGCGTTAAAATTTCTAAGGATTAAGCCTCTGTATCCTGTAATTTCACTGCCATATCCCACCCTTCAAACGGAAACACAGCCATGCAAACACAACTGCTTAACGTAGAAACACGAATAAGACAGAGGTACTTAAACAAACGACCTTTGTACAAAGTCTCCTTCTGGTTTACTCAGGTCCCATAAACAGTACACGTTTATAAAGAAATTGTTAAAATCGTTTGAGCGGTTTCGGAGTTTAGCATAGTGACATAGACACACAGATCGTGATACAGGCTTTTTATATTATATAATTTTTTAAGCGTAAAATTTCGTAAAAGATCGGGATAAAAAGTAACCTTTGTCCTTTTCCATGACTATTAATTGAGCCGTAAATGCGTCAAGTGTTAGAGAAACAAACAAGCTCACATTCACAAAATAAATATTTACTTAAACGGAGTATGAATGAATACATTTATTATACAATATATGGAATAAACAAGACAATTAATAAACGTAACGATGCAGCTGTATAAGCACTGTAGCCATATATACAACTTACTTTGTATCTTTTGCATATTCTTGTTTAAAATATCTTTTTCTCTATTAAGGTTCTCTATATCTCTCTTGTCCGACTCCGCTTGTTTCTTGCCGAGCATTATCTCCCGTTCCATAACGCTGACTTGCTGACGTAATCGTTCCCTGTATGAGCAAATTGATTCGAAATTATATGATTATTGCAGAAAAATATACATATCGTTTTGCCGTGTGGCCCGGCATAGAAAAGGCCATCCTTTCCTTTCCCGTGGGCGTCGTAAGAGGTGACTAAGGGAGGCCGAGGGATGGGCAGCAGCGTCTTTTTTTAAAATATCATCAAAGCTTAACTGTGGTTGTCGACCCGCCTGCCAAATGTAGCAACTAGTGAAAAAACCTTCCTTATGGAAGAGGCCTAAGTTCAGCAGTTCAAATTCAAATTCAAAATATCTTTATTCATGTAGGTCTATTCCAGACTCTTATGATATGTCAAATCTACTGTCAGTTCGGAATGATTTCGAGATGAGAAGAACTGACAAGAAACTCGGCTCGTATTCTCAGTATCAGTGTACAATTAACGGCTGATGTAGTATGGTAGGGTTTCATTGAAACAAAACATACCTCTCCGACTCGACATTTGCTTTATTTCCTTCCAAAAGTTGATATTTCTTCGTCTGCTGCGTTGCTTGTTTGGTCAGCTTGGACACCTCGTTCCGAAGTCTGTTCCCATCGTCGATCATATTCTAAAAATACTAATTGTACTTTACACTTTATTAGTACTACTTAAGGTTCAAATTAGCTAGATTTGGGAAATTCAAAAGAAATCAGCAATCATACTATTGAGTACAGAGCGCCTTATAGAGAGAATAAATATTAACAAGATACGAATATGTATGTTTATGTTTACTGGATACATTTGTATTGAACTCTTAACTACGTCTCTTCCTCATAGTTTTTTTATACTATCATGGTGGCCAACATATATGCCCGTCTGATGGTAAACGAAGTTACCGTAGCCTACGGACGCCTGTAACACCAGGGATATAACGCGCGCGTTGCCGACCCTTAAAAAATTTTAATACGCCCTTTTTGAAGAACTCCATGCTGTAGTCTCTAGAGAAAGTATTTGAAACTTAGATTTCCATCAAAGTATCTTTTATACCTATCAGAGTCATTACTCATTTATTCAAAGAAGATTGTACATTACGTTTAAAATAGTGTATTATTTTACAAAAAAGTATTAAATTGTATATTCGAAGTAGATTTTTATAAACAAGAGGAAGACTTTGTACAAAAGCGTTATGTATCTTTATATACAACTATTACCGCTTTTTATTAGGCGAGTCATTAGCTTGGTTACCATTCCCAGTTGCATACAAAAACTTATGAATTTTATTCTTCGTCAACGCATGTTTCAATATAAATAATATACCCTTCTAACTCACACACTTTTTTTTTTTATTTTAAGGGTTTTCACCTTTTTTAGGGTTTTTTTTTTTTTTTATACCACTGAGGTGGCAAACAAGCATACGGCCCACCTGATGGTAAGCGGTTACCGTAGCCTATGAACGCCTGCAATACCAGAGGTATTACGCGCGCGTTGCCGACCCTGAAGAAACCTCTTTACCCCCCTTTTGAAGAACCCCATGCTGTAGTCTCTCGGTTTTTGATGGGTGAAAATGGTATGGTAACCCTGCCTGCGCTAACGAGATACGCTGGCGGAGCACCAGTGAAGGCTGATCGATGAGAATGAAAACAGGCCAGTTAGCCCATCATCAGGAATTAACCATGATAGTTTCCAGGGAGAACCACGAGGAGGTCGATCTGGTTGGGTATATTGGTAGCAATGGGATTCTCAGTCTCCATTACTAACAATCCCTTTCCCCCACCTTTTTCAGGATTATCAGCCCTATCGTACTCTGAACTGGTTTTATTTCTCAGTTAGTGTTTAATTTATTATTTGGGTTTAGCTATGACGGGGAAAGGGATTGTTAGTAATGGGTTTTGTTAATTAATTATTGCTAGCAGTTAGGTACTCTATTAGGTTGACCTCCACGTGGTTACCCCTGGAAACCATCACGGTTTATTCTCGGTGGATTCGTCACGATGGATCAACTGACCTGTTTTCATCCTCATCTATTATTTCGCATTGGTGCTCTGCCAACGAACACCGATAGCACAAGCGGGACTACAATCCCATTTTCATCGATTAAAAAAGAAACAACAAAAATGCTATTACCTTTAACTCCTTAGCGGTGTTATGAAGGTTTTGTTTGGTCTTGTCAAACTCGATATTGGTCGTCTCCAGTTGTTCTTTGTATTGGGCTGCTTTTGCCGAGGCGGTCTCTTGCTCCTGCTGTGCTGTTTCCAACTTCTGTCCTATGTCTCGAAGCTGCTTATCGCGACGTTCAATTGTCTTTTCTGCTTTTGTTAGCTGAACACAATTGACATTTATATGCATCTAAGTAACTTTTTATTTCAAAATCTAAATGAAATTACGATTGTATATTTATGACGGGGCTATAATATGTGTTGTATGATAAATTTTGCGTTATAAGTTCAACTGATATCTTTTCCCCCTTTTTTATCTTACACATATAGCCTACTCACACATATTTATATCTACATAATTATTATATAAACATTATAAACACAAACACACATACATACATAATTTATATTTTATTATATATTTATTCTATAACTGACAAAAATGTCGTATCGGACGACACACCGCGTTGTGCATTGGAGATGTGCACAAAACCGGTTTTTAGCCGCCATGACAGGGCAACTGCGTGAGCGCTTCCCCTCTCACCGCGAGAGTCGAAATTCTACCGCCTTGTTTATAACTTGTGTCGCTCGATATCTCACTGCTTTCTAAATGTTAACATCGTGCTTATTAACTTTCATCTTTGTCTATCACTGTATCATCCTTCTTTCACTCCTTCTATCTATTGTGTTGTTGACTGTATTGTGTGTAATCTTCCTGTGCATTAAACCACTGTGCTAGCTACTTGTACTGCTTATTTTCATCGCTTGATAAACATCATCGTTACGCGGCTTATCAACGCAGCCATACTATAAACACGCATCCTTCACATCAACATCCATACTGGTGACCCTCCAAGGACACGAAATTCATCATGAGTGATAGCAGTGATTCAAATAAAACGTCGCAATTTCAAGATGGACATAGCGAAAAGGTGACCTTTCGTCGAACGCCCAAAGTGCGCGTTTCCACTGCACGACAAATGACGTCCGACATTTCAACGATAAATTTGAAAGTTCCCGTTTTTGCACCAGACGACCCGGAAATATGGTTTGCTCTTCTAGAAGGTCAGTTTAACTTGCATAATATCACAGATGACTCAGATAAATTTACATACGTAACTTCCAGTCTTGACGTACAGCATGCAAAAGCCGTGAAGGACATAATTTTAAATCCTCCGGCCAGTAAACGCTACGATAAAATTAAAACCGAGCTGATCAAACGTTTATCTGCCTCGCATGAGAGAAAAGTCAAGCAACTTTTGACACACGAGGAACTTGGGGATAGAAAACCGTCCCAATTTCTGAGGCATCTTCAAGATCTTGCTGGATCATCAGTTCCTGAGGATTTATTAAGGACTATTTGGAGCAACCGACTACCACAAAGTATCCAGACCGTGTTGGCATCGCAAACTACCCATTCATTGGAACAACTCTCGGACCTGGCTGACCGAATTCAGGAAATTACCACACCTTGTCACGTTGCAGCCACTTCATCAAGTATGTCATCCTCTAATAGTTCATCCCGGGAGATCGCAGAGCTGAAGAAGATGGTTGAGCACCTGGCATTAAAGCTCGAAGAACATACCAAGGCATCACATCGACCCAGCCATCGTTCTCGAACGCCACGACGTCGTCATTCTTCACGACAACGATCGAGATCGAACTCCAGCTACCGCAAGTTCCCTATTTGTTGGTACCACTCAATGCATGGAGCCGACGCACGTAAATGTTTGAAGCCGTGCGACTACAAGGCGGGAAACTCCATGGGCAGTCGGTAATGGCGACTGACGATTGCTCCTCCCCCCTTGGTCGCCTCTTCGTCACCGACCGCAGTTCGAAGATCCAGTTTCTGGTGGATACCGGTAGCGACCTTTGCGTCTACCCTCGATCTGCGCTGCGTGAACGACGAGTCAAGACGGACTTTCAATTGTGCGCAGCTAATGGAACAAACATCGAGACATATGGTTACGTAGAACTTAATTTAAATCTAGGCTTAAGGCGTAATTTTACATGGCGCTTCATTGTTGCAAATGTAACCAAAGCTATTATCGGTGTAGATTTTTTATGTCACTATAATTTAATAGTAGATTGTCGTAAGCATCGCCTTATTGATAACATTACCAATTTACATACTAGTGCATGTTCTGCTAATAATGATACATTTTCTGTAAAACTTGTCACGGGCAACACAAGATTTCATCAAATTTTAAACAAATTTCCCGAAATTACTCGCCCTTCAGGCACACCGTTGACTCCAAAGCACAACACCGTCCACTACATTAAGACAACAACAGGCCCACCTATATCTTGCACTCCTCGAAGACTGGCTCCCGACAAATTAAAAATAGCTAGGCAGGAATTCGAACTTATGCTCAATAATGGTACAGCACGTCCTTCCAAAAGTCCCTGGGCTTCGCCGCTACACCTTGCTCCTAAAAAGGATAACGGCTGGCGACCCTGTGGTGACTATAGGTTACTCAACGCAAGGACGATACCAGACCGTTATCCTATTAGGCACATACACGATTTCGCCCATAGCATCTCTGGTTGTAAGATCTTTTCCACAATAGATTTAGTTAAAGCTTATAACCAGATCCCGGTTTTTGAGGAAGATATACCGAAAACTGCAATTGCCACACCTTTCGGACTATATGAGTTCCCGTTTATGACGTTTGGTCTACGTAATGCTGGCCAAACGTTTCAAAGATTTGTCGACGAAATGACTAGAGGGCTTGATTTTTGTTATTGTTATCTTGACGATTTTCTAGTGTACTCCAGAGATGAAGCCGAGCACGAATCCCACCTTCAGCAGCTCTTCACCCGCATGAAGGAATACGGTATCCTCATCAATACATCAAAGTGCGTATTCGGTGTAAGTGAAGTCACATTTTTAGGTTACCATATCTCTGCGTCAGGAACTAAACCTCTAGATTCCAAGGTTCAGGCCATCAAGGAATTCCCTGCACCAATAAACGTCAAGCAACTAAGGCGCTTTTTGGGGATGATGAACTTTTATAGGCGATTTATACCGCAAGCCGCTCAAATTCAAGCTCCCTTAAACGCCTTACTCGCTGGTTCAGTGAAAGGATCCCATCCAGTCAATTTACGCGACGACACTCTTCTTGCTTTCGAACAATGCAAAGAAAGCCTTTCTAATGCTGCATTACTCGCACACCCAGACTGTCAGGCTAATCTTGCTCTGGTAACAGACGCATCTGATTTAGCTATGGGTGCAGTTTTGCAGCAATTCAAGAACAATCAATGGCAACCCCTTGCTTTCTTTTCGCGGAAATTGAGTCCCTCTCAACAAAAATACTCGCCCTATGACCGCGAACTTTTAGCCATCTACGAAAGCATTAAATACTTTCGCCATATGCTGGAAGCTCGACATTTCGTGGTGTACACTGACCACAAGCCGCTCAGTTTCGCTTTCCGTGAACGAAAAGCCAACTGTTCGCCCCGTCAGTTCCGTCATCTCGATTACATCTCGCAGTTCACAACTGACATACGACACATCTCAGGCAAGGACAATGTCGTAGCCGATACACTGTCCCGTATCGATGAACTGCAGATGCCAATCGACTTAAGTTTATTGGCAAAGTCACAAGCTTCCGATAATGAGCTAACTGAAATATTAGGTGGTGATTTATCACTCCGCCTAAAGAAGTTAAAAATGCTTAACAGTAACATTGAACTGTTTTGTGACGTGAGCACTCCATCACCAAGACCTTTTGTGACGAAGCAATTTCGTAAACAACTTTTCGATAGTCTACATAGTCTTAGCCACCCAGGCGCTAACGCGAGCGCTCAACTTGTCGCTGAGCGATTCGTCTGGCCAGGAGTGCGTAAAGACTGTCGAGAATGGTCACGAAATTGCCTAGCCTGTCAACGTGCAAAGGTAAATCGTCACGTGTCAACTCCCTTAGGCACGTTCAATCTACCTCGCGCACGATTCGCTTTTATCCATACGGACATCATAGGCCCATTACCACCATCACAAGGCTATCGCTACTGCCTTACAGTAGTAGATCGTTTCACACGCTGGCCCGAAGTCATTCCGATGACAGATATGACAGCTGAAACCGTTGGGAAGGCATTATTATCGTGGATATCCAGATTTGGATGTCCAACTGATATTGTCACTGATCGCGGTAGACAGTTTGAATCCGCACTTTTCCAATATCTTGGAAAAATGATTGGATTCAAACATCGTAGAACAACCGCGTATCACCCAGCATGTAACGGCTTGGTGGAACGTTTTCACCGGCAATTAAAAGCTGCCATTATGTGCCACGCTGATGTGAATTGGGTAGACACCTTACCGTTAGTGCTCTTAGGTGTTAGGTCGGCTTATAAAGAGGACTTACATGCATCATCAGCCGAATTAGTGTATGGCGAACCATTACGTCTCCCAGGAGAATTTTTCCAGGCGACAGTACCTGAGTCCACCGACATTTCAGACTTCACTACCCGTTTACGTCAATTCGCGGTGAAATTGCAACCATCTCCCGCGTCGCGTCACAATAAAGATAAAATCTTCATTTACAAAGATCTGCAGTCATCTAGTCACGTCTTCTTACGAGACGATTCAGTTCGAGGTGCTTTACAACCCCCCTATACCGGTCCATACGAAGTGGTCGAACGTAACAATAAAACATTTAGGATATTGGTTAAGGGTAAAGCAGTCACGGTATCTATAGACCGCCTCAAACCGGCCTACATACTGACAGAGCCATCCCCTTCGCCTCAATCCGTACCTATTCCTACTCCCATTCCCCCACCTAACCCAGATCCTGTTCAGCAGGATAAACTTGCTCAGGGTACCATTAAAAAGACCCGTTCGGGACGCGTAGTTCGATTTCCTGACTACTATTGCCCATAATTCCTCTGACTACCCCATCATGAAATGTGGTCGTGAGCATATTTTTTCATCGCCCGTAGTTACGGTCTTTGGAGGGGAGTGATATAGCCTACTCACACATATTTATATCTACATAATTATTATATAAACATTATAAACACAAACACACATACATACATAATTTATATTTTATTATATATTTATTCTATAACTGACAAAAATGTCGTATCGGACGACACACCGCGTTGTGCATTGGAGATGTGCACAAAACCGGTTTTTAGCCGCCATGACAGGGCAACTGCGTGAGCGCTTCCCCTCTCACCGCGAGAGTCGAAATTCTACCGCCTTGTTTATAACTTGTGTCGCTCGATATCTCACTGCTTTCTAAATGTTAACATCGTGCTTATTAACTTTCATCTTTGTCTATCACTGTATCATCCTTCTTTCACTCCTTCTATCTATTGTGTTGTTGACTGTATTGTGTGTAATCTTCCTGTGCATTAAACCACTGTGCTAGCTACTTGTACTGCTTATTTTCATCGCTTGATAAACATCATCGTTACGCGGCTTATCAACGCAGCCATACTATAAACACGCATCCTTCACATCAACATCCATACACATATCTAAGAAATAAATTTGTTGACATGCTAGATCTCTTCAAAATACATATTTACTTTGGAGAAATTTTGCATGGCAAGATTTGCTTTTGATATATTATCACATTCTAGTTGTATGGAGTTAAATATTGTATTGACGTAAAGATCACATTCTTGTAATATGAAATTGCAGTAATACCGTTTGTATTTTGTTAACAGAGAGACTGGCTGAAAACCAGCGCTGTTCAGCTGTATACATTTCACTGGGACACTTACAGCATCAGTTTTTTTTATGGGTGATAATGGTATGGTAATCCCACCCGCGCTATCGGTGTACACCGGCGGGACACCAGTGAAAGATGATAGATGAGGATGAAGCAGGCCAGTTAGCCCATCGTGACGAATTCAACAAGAATTGTTCACGATGGTTTCCAGGAGGAATCACGTGGAGGTCGACCTGATATATTGCAAGCAATGGGGCTTTCAAACTCCATTGTTAACAATCCCTTTCCCCCCTACAGCATCAGCTGAGCCAGTTCCTTTTGCCTAATATGAAACACCTCTTATATATTATTGTATTCTCGTTATAAATATGTGTTTTTCTGGCAATAAATATTTTCTATTCTATTAAATTTTATTTAATCATCTAATGGGGAGACCTATGTTTAACAGTGGACAGTGAACGATGATTTCACATACCTTGTCTGTGAGATTGGCAATAGTAGTTCCTCTATTCTCGACTTCATTTTTAAGAGTAGCACTTTCACCTTTCAGATGATCAACAAGCCGATTTTGACGTACCGTATTGTTGTCTGCTTCCTGTATTAAATAAAATTTTTGTTTTCATAAAAGAAGAAAACCTTCGTTAATAAACAAATAAAATTATAAAATTGTCGATGTAGCCATATTTAGTTTTTAAAATACGCCTATAGCTTATTTAGAAAGACGCATATAGTAAAGAAAAACATTTTTCCTAAAGAAAACAACATTTTTGAGTCTTCTATACTGACTCGACTGCTGTTGGTGGTCATGTCGTGTTACTTTTAATGCATCAAAATGTTTTGTTGCTTTTCGACCTACTATTAATTTGTTTGTAACACTTTATTTAACAGTAAAGTCTTAAATTATTGGACATAGAGTTCTTAAGAAAAGAATGAGTACAATGGTGGACTTCACTACATAGTATAAAATAAAGTCGCTGTCGCTGTCTGTCCGTCCCTATGTATATTTAAATCTTTAAAACTACGCAACGGATTTAGAAACGGTTTTTTTTAATAAATAGAGTGATTCAAGAGGAAGGTTTATATGTATAACATAGTAGAGAAACACTGATAATTTTAGAGGTTTCTAATGTGATGAGATGTAGTGTGCACCCGTGCGAAGCCGGAGCGGGTCGCTAGTATCCCATAAAAGGGATCTCTTCCAGTCAATTTTCGAATGTCTGATAGAAATTGTGAATTGCTAAAATATGTTTCTCTGAACAAAAGATTTTGATGGTAGTAGTAAAATATTTTTTTCAACCGATTTTAAAAAGAAGGAGGTTTCTGATTTTTTTTACGTTTGTTAATTCATAACTCTGTAAACCGATTTGAAAAATTCTTTTCTTACATGAAAAGATATACTTACAAACTTAGTAGAATTTTATCAGAATCAGTTCTTTTTTTTATACAACTTAGAATGGCAAACAAGCTAACGGCTCACCTGATGGAAAGTGGTAACCGTCGCCTACAGACATGAGCAGTACCATGGACATAACAGAGTATACTGTTTCGCCCATGATACCCCCCACGCGTTGCAATTCCTGAGGACTCAGGTGTTATTTCTTTGTACCCAGTAAATTCACGCCGTATCCCACCCTTTAAACTGAAACACAGCCATGCAAACACAACTGCTTCACGGTTGAAACACGAATGGGATAGAGGTACCCAAGCAAACGACTTTTGTTCACAGTCTCCCTCTGGAAGACTTTGTACAAACCTCCCATTCCCTCCAAACATTCGATATGGAGGAGGATTAAAATAGCATCCGTTTTCGCCATCATTATGTTCTACTTATTATGAAGAATTGTTGCTCGCTAAAGAAAATAGACATTCCGTGATCTTAGCTTCAGACAATTTAAATAATTAGTCGTTTGACGTGCGCCGACCGCAATTAGTTTACAATAGCAATGAAGAAATAAATTTACATAAAATATTAATTGGACAATGAATATTTATTAAATTATCCTATTCCATTGGTTTTCAATTTTAATAATTGTTGGGGAGTATGATAGACTTTCCCTGTTTTATGGTGAATAATCTGCCTATACTTATAATAAATCTGTAGAGAGGTCAATTCTGTACATGAAATATATTTCCAAAATAACTATCGGGGGGTGATTAGCGATCGATACTGATGGCAAAAATGCAATCAGTAAAATTTTTGTCTGTCTGTCTGTCTGAATGTTCGTTATAGAAACAAAAACTACTCGACGGATTTTAACGAAACTTGGTACAATTATTCTTCATACTCCTGGGCAGGTTACAGTATACTTTTTATCACGCTACGATCAATAGGAGAAGAGCAGTGAGGAGAAATCTTGGGAAAACGGGAGAAGTTACTCCATTTTTAAGTTTCCGTCGCGTGTGTAGCCTTAATGGCCACTTTTTAAAATGTAAAAATGTCCACCCGTGCGACGCCGGGACGGGCCGCTAGTTAATGAATAATTGTCTTTTAATTATAAATTGCTTCCGTATATTTGATAGAAAATTATGCAATGAATTTACCAAATTTACCAATTTACCAGAGGGAGACTGTACAAAAGTCGATTGCTGGGGTACCTCTGTCCCATTCGTGTTTCTACCGTGAAGCAGTTGTGTTTGCATGGCTGTGTTTCGGTTTGAAGGGTGGGATATGGCATGAATTTACTGGGTACAGAGGAATAACACCTGAGTCCTCAGGAATGGCAATGGATGGGTGGTATCATGGGCGAAGCAGTATACTCTGTTATGTCCATGGTACTGCTCATGTCTATAGGCGACGGTTACCACTTTCCATCAGGTGGGCCGTCAGCTTGTTTGCTATTCTAAGTTGTATAAAAAAAAAATTAAAAAAGGAACAAAAGAACAGTGAGTCATAAAATAAAAAGAATATACGGCTATTAAAATAAACCAAAAAGATTGCAATTTTCGACGATAATTTTTTAGAGGTTAATAGAAATATAACCTAAAATTTTCCTTCTTTATTTTGACAACAAGTACACGTACTTGCATGAAAGGAGAAAATGGTTACTTCTTTTATGTATTTTGCTTTGTTTTGTATATGTATTCGTTTATCACTTTTTACTGTGTATGTCTATCAATGTCTGTTGTTATTTTTGTGCTGTAAGTAATGCAAATAAATAATATGTATAGTAACCAGAGTCGCGGGTTGTGAATTGAAAGACCCCGATTGTCAAGACAAGTTTAATACGAGCATCAAGTAATACATAGATGTTAACAATGGCGGGAGCGCGTTCTAAGTGTAAGTACATATGAGAACGTATTGGCGGTCGGCGTAAGACTACTGTAGAGGGCGCCAGTGCCTATTACTTATAACGAGCGGGTGGGTGCCCGCGAGTGGCCCGGATTGGTCGTTCTATTATGTTGGTAGTAGTGACGGTGCGTTGTACCATATATGTCTATTTACTTTGTACAACATAAATATCAATTAATAATAATTAATTAAAACACGAAAATAAATTTTATTGGTTTAAAAAAATATATATATCAAAATCGGTACAGAATTAGCGAATATATCGCGAAACAAACATATAAAAATACATACAATGAATTCGTAACTCACGAAAAGTGAAAACTTATTATAATATATAATAATAACTTTACATAAATGACTGTTATTAAACACCTAAATATTTTTAAATTTTAAATATAAATAAGGTTGAAATTGAAGTAAAATTTGTTATGACAAAAACTTTAATTTTAGAGCAGCGGACAAATTTCTGGTTCAACAAAGTTATTATTATTTTTAAATGCTTAAAAAAAATAGATGTCATTTACTTTTTTTTTTAATATTCAGTTTATTTATTTCGTATATTTAGATATTAAAGACATTTTATAATGACCTTTATTTTATTTATTAAGATGAACATAGTCTATTCTTTATGTTCAAGCTCTTTTTAAATCCGCTGGCGACTTTAACTGCATTATCGTCTTCTATTAAAATCTTAAACGTTAGTCTTACTTCAAGTTGTTCCTCTAGTTTGACAATATTTTCATCAGCGGCAGTGTTTCTGTTCTCCAACTCTTCGACATAGTTCAGAGCGTTTGACAGCCGCTGCTTCACGCCGTCCAGTTCGCCTTGGAGGCGAGCTTTTTCCTTTTCAAACTTCTCTTTTTCTTTTACAGCTGACGTGGCGCCACTTAAAATTAATTTAATAAAGAACTAAGATGGTGAACTATTGATATTAAATTTACAAATTTATTTAATTTTACCCAACATTTTTTTTATACAACTTAGAATGTCAAACAAGCTGACGTCCCACCTGATGGAAAGTGGTAACCGTCGCCTATAGACATGAGCAGTACCATGGACATAACAGAGTATACTGTTTCGCCCATGATACCCTCCATGCGTTGCCAATCCTGAGGACTCAGGTGTTATTCCTCCGTACCCAGTAAATTCACGCCATATCCCACCCTTCAAACCGAAACACAGCCATGCAAACACAACTGCTTTACGGTTGAAACACGAATGAGACAGAGGTACCCAAGCAATCGACTTTTGTACAAAGTCTCCTTCTGGTCTTTTACCCAACATTATTACAGACATTAAAAATAAAACTGTGACAGTTTCTAAATTTTTACAGGTTTTTTAATGTGATATCACCTTAAACTTATTTTTTCAAGGGTGTGAAAGTAAAAGATTATAACATAAAATTAAATCTTTTTGAAAATATTATGTAATGAATATCATACAAAGATCTTCATGCTACAAACGTCTGCATCACTGTGAAGTCTCAGAATTACAAGTTTCCATTGGTTCCAGAGTTCCTTTACAATAACGGTAATCATATATGCTTTAATACCACATTTTTTATACAAAACTATGTTTCTTAAATAATTCGCTATATACAAGAAATAAACAAGAAGCACTCACGCGTCCTCATCACCAGCGCGTTTTCTTGCATCCAACTCCTTTTCGAGCCTGCTGACGGTTCTTTTCATGGTCTCCAAGCTCTCGACGCTGATCAGCTCTCTTGCATGCATCGCGTCAGCTAAGGCTCTTGCTTCGTCTGTGTTACAATCAAACATTTTTTTTTATACAACTTAGAATGGCAAACAAGCTGACGGCCCACCTGATGGAAAGTGGTAACCATCGCCTATAGACATGAGCAGTACCATGGACATAACAGAATATACTGTTTCGCCCATGATATCCCCCATGCCTTGCCATTCCTGAAGACTCAGATGTTATTCCTCTGTACCCAGTAAATTCACGCCATATTTCGCGCCACCCTTCAAACCGAAACACAGCCATGCAAACACAACTGCTTCACGGTTGAAACACGAATAGCACAGATGCGGATGTTCTTTATAATAATTTGGTGTGGCTTGGCGACGGTTATCTGTAGATAGTTTTATTCAATGAGTATAAGAGACACAAACTGCAATACTGGAAAATCAATTTGTGATTGTAGCTTAATTTTAATTTATTAATGTACTGTAATTTTGTAAAGTAACTATATTATGAGAATACACAAGTGATTCAAGAGATTTTCGGTTGTTAGTAATGTCTAATCGAAATTATTTATTTATTAGAAACCAACGGCGTTACAGTTAAGATTTACGTACTAGTATTTAAAATGTTAAGGCTAATAACAGGTTTCTGGGGGGAAAGGGATTGTTAGTAATGGAGACTAAAAATCCCGTTGCTAGCAATATATCCAACCAGGTCGACCTCCTCGTGGTTCCCCCTGGAAACTATCATGGTTAATTCCCGATGAATTCATCATGATGGGCTAACTGGCCTGGTTTTCATTCTCATCGATCACCCTTTACTGGTGCTCCGCCAGTGTATCCCGTTAGCGCAGGCGGGGTTGCCATACCATTTTCATCTATCAAAAAAATAACAGGTTTCTTATTATTATAAAAGTACAAAATTGGTTTGCGCAAAGGAAAAGTAGTAAGAAAAGTATGAAGACATGCAGACATGCAAACAAATACAAAGTTATATTCGACAGGCTAATTTCAACTATAGACTGTAACTTTTGTAAATGGAATAAATCTTATTCTTTACCAATATCGGCTCTAAGTTTCTCGATCGTTTTATGACAGTCTGTGATCTCCGCCATGTAGTCGGATACAGTGTCATCGAAGCGCTTTAATTTGTTCTGAAAAAGAAAAAATTGGCTAATTCATTCAGTTATGCTATATTTTTTTTTATACAACTTAGAATGGCAAACAAGCTGACGGCCCACCTGATGCAAAGTGGTAACCGTCGCCTATAGACATGAGCAGTACCATGGACATAACAGAGTATACTATTTCACCCATGATACCCCCCATGCGTTGCCATTCCTGAGGACTCTGGTGTTATTTCTCTGTACCCACTAAATTCACGCCATATCCCTTCAAACCGAAACACAGCCATGCAAACACAACTGCTTCACGGTTGAAACACGAATGGGACAGAGGTACCTAAGCAAGCAAGTCTCCCTATATATATATATATATATATATATATATATATATATATATATATATATATATATATATATATATATATATATATATATATATGTAATCTTTATCAGATCCGTCAGTATTCTACGACTATGACGATATGTGAGAAACGAAAGAAACGGTTATAATCTTTCGATTTTGTTATTGGTTTAGTTCTGCGAACATTGATATATATACCTATGTTCGACCAACTTTACGTAAGAAAGACTGGACTTTTACTCCATTGGAGAAATTTCACTATCTCTACACTCCTTAATGGGGAGATTAATATACCCTGTCAGGTCGCTCTTCACGCGGTTTACTCCAGGAAACCATTGTGATTAATACTTATTGAATCCGTCACAATGGGATAACGGGATTGCTTTCATCCTCACCTATCACCACTCGGTGATGCCCCACCCACGTATACCGATAGCGCAAGTGGGGTTACCATCAGGGGGGAAAGGGATTGTTAGCAATGGAGTTTGACAGCCCCATTGCTAGCAATACGCCTTATTAGGTCGACCTCCACGTGGTTCCCCTGGAAACCATCGTGAACAATTCTTGTTGAATTCGTCATGATGGGCTAACTCACCTGCTTCATCCTCACCTATCATCCTTCACTGGTGCCCCGCCGGTGTATACCGATAGCGCGGGTGGGGTTATCATTCCATAATTAGCCATTAAAAAAAATAACCGGGTTACCATTCCATTGACATTCATTATTATTCTACCTTTCAAGTGATTAATTTGTTTCTGCTATTTTATACATATTTGCTACCGTTTTTGAGCATTTTATATATATTTTGATATTATTATGAGTTTCTGTTATATCACGAAATATAACCATAGATTATAATATTTGCAATTTCTAAGTGTTAAAAAAGTAAGTTCTCAATTCGCTCATACTTTTTGGTGACGATGATAAATCTATTTGTTTTTGGAGACAATCGAATTAACTGCCATATTGGTTTTATAATAATTTTGTCACAATGGAAGTTATTTTTTTTGTGAGGAACCAATTCATCACGATACATACGTTGAGAGTGTCAATTTCGTGTATGTGCGCCACGTTTTCTTCTTTCATCTTGTAGTACGAATCGTATAGCTTGGTGTAAACATCGGAGTACAGTTTCAGGGTTTCGACTTCGCGCATTTCTTCTAGGACCTATATGGGCAGATGAAAAATTTTATGCCAGATACTTTTTGTTAGAACAATGAAACCAGACGTTGACCTTGATGGAAAAAATGTGATGGTGAAGAAAAAGAAACATGTACAGATTACTCCTTATCATTTCCTAATTATTATTATTATAAATGACATCTCGTAGTGTTTTTTTTTATACACTCAGGTTATGGAATGAGCTCCCTGCCGAGGTTTTCCCAAGAGACTACAGCATGGGGTTCTTCAAAAGGGGGTAAAGAGGTTTCTTCAGGGTCGGCAACGCGCGCGTAATACCTCTGGTATTGCAGGCGTTCATAGGCTACGGTAACCGCTTACTATCAGATAGGCCGTATGCTTGTATGCCACCTCAGTGGTATAAAAAAAAACTTAGTATAAAAAAAACATTACGACTTACTTTGTACAAAGTCTGTATTGCTTGCTCCAACTTCAAATATACAATAGTTTTTATTCTAATAAGTAAAGTTCCACTTGATAGGGGATAAAACGTTTGCCTAATATAATATACATATATCGATATCTCGTGGCTTCACCCACATTTTTTTTTATACCATTGAGGTGGTATTGAATAAAATATTTTTCTTTCTTTCTTTCTTTCTTTCATCCATGTTTATAAACATTCGCATTTTTTTATTTTTTTTTTATGCAACTTAGAATAGCAAACAAACTGACGACTCGTCTAATGGAGGAGTGGTAACCGTCGCCTATAGACATGAATAATACAGTGGACATTACAAAATATACTGTGTCGCCCATGATACTTTTCACTCGTTATCATAACCTGAGGATATACATTTATGAAATTAACAGGATTATGGTATATTACAAAATTTTTTACTTTTTCAAACTCCTTCTCCGCCTCGGTAGTCTCCGAGCCTATCTTTATGGCTCCCCCGAATGGTTCGTCTTCATCCATTTCCATTTTTCTCTTATGCAAGTATTAATAACACTAAATAACTTGCCAAAAATAAACAATGTAAAATAATAACAAAAAGGACAATGATTTTGTGATCACGGTGCGTTGGCTGTTTACTCGGTTGCTATGGTAACGTTGTTATTGTAAATTATAACGAGATTAGTCCATAACAGAGATATTGGATAATGGTTTTTGGTTTTTAACCCTTCTTTGCATATTTTTTTTTTTATTGATGACATAACTTGATTCATATAATTTGATACAATTTATGTTCAAAATTATAGGAAAGATGGTTAAAAAATACATTTGACAGCTATGTTTTTTTTTATGCAATGGACATTAACTTTTTAATGACACCAGAGGGCCTACCATGAAATATTTTCCGAAATTTCGGGGACGAACGAAATAGAAATTTGAGGTTAATTAACGCATGGGGGGTATCATGGGTGAAACAGTATACTCTGTTATGTCTATGGTACTGCTCATGTCTATAGGCGACGTTTACCACTTTCCATCAGGTGGACCGTCAGCTTGTTTGCCATTCTAAGTTGAATAAAAAAAAAAACATAATACATGCCGGTTAAAATTATTAAAAATATTAAAATATCCTTCCTCTTGACTATTAGAATAGGATTTATGATGAATGACACGTTAAGCTCCATTTACTGGGTCGATTTAGGTACGAACAAAAACATGAAATTGAGCCCGAAAATTCGGAATTTCATTTCATGGTAGGCCCCCAGATCCAGACACGATCAACTTAAAGTAAGATTGTTCTTTTATATAATTTTTGGGCATTCAATGTTATGATGGAAATTTCCACCATTATGCAAAGAAGGGTTAACACTTATACTTTTTGGTTGACGGCTTCTGGTCAAAGCCTAATAAGAAAACCAGTCAAATGCGACTCGGATTCGCGGAACGAGGGTTTCGAACAAAATCATCAAGTTTCATTTTTTTTGTAAAATAACTACAAATTTATGGGTTTTGAATATGTTCCTTTACTTATGCTACACGACATTGCTTCTTGCTAAATTTCACGAAGTACCCTGTAGGTTTTGATTCTCTTTGCGAATGTCAATATATGCATGCAATATAAATGGAACGTAAATGGCCGTATCTATAAATTATTAAACAGTTTTTGATACAATTTCCATGGGAGTAATCTTTAAGCATACCTTTTTAGGTAAAAGAATAATTTCCCAAATGGGTCTATAATTGATGGAGTTATGAGGTATAAAATATAAAAATAATGTAACCGAATAGAGAACCTGGAACTGCTTTCCTGAAGTGGGTCGAAAATTAGGTAGAATACTCCTTAAGAAGAATTCAAAATACTAAATTTTGATTTCACTCTATAGTATTAGCCATAATGATAGCCAGCCTGAGAAATATACACTACACTTTGAATTGTTTTTTGCAAAACAAACCGCTTTTCCATAGGGTAGACCATAGACTCAGTATAACGGCTCGCCGTCGACAGGGAGTTCATCCTCATATCTTATGGGGAAAAGGGATTGTTAGTAATTGGAATTAGCAGCTCTATTATTAGCAGTATACCCTATTAGGTCGACCTCCTCGAGGTTGCCCTTGGAAACCATCGTGATTGATTCATTGGTAAATTGGTCAGGATGGGGTAACCATTCCATTATCATCCATTAAAAAAAAACCTCATATCTTACAGCTTGAATAGTTGCGTACAACAACAATGGGGTCTCAGAAATGTTTTCTCCCACTTACACTCAGGTTATGGAATAAGCTCCCTGCCGAGGTTTTCCCAAGATACTACAGCATGGGGTTCTTCCAAAAGGGAGGTAAATAGATTTCTTTAGGGTCGGCAACGTGCGCGTAATACCTCTGGTATTGCAGACGTTCATAGGCTACGGTAACCATTTACCATCAGGTGGGCCGTATGCTTGATTGCCACCTCAGTGGTATAAAAAAGATTTACTTAGGGGTAAACCATAGGACTTATTGTAACGGACTACATACTGGGTAGATCGATGTTAGAGGTCGTCAATAAATTAGCAACAATCATCTACAAGGGTTTAATAATAAGAATAATTGGTATACCACAATAAAAGTGAATTGAATAATGGAAAAGATCCGCTAGGGGGCACGGCAGGGCTCTTCCGTTGTAAAAAGCAATAAAGTGACTATCAAAACAATCAATATATGGATATGTCTTATTAAAGTGGTTGTAATCGCCATTCAAATAAGTATTAGTTTCACTCGCGACTTTGTCCGTGTAAACAAGATACCTATGTATAGAAATTAATCTATGTCCTTCTCCATTCTATACAGTAGCTGTATACCAAATTTCATATTGATTGGTTAAGCCGCTAAGGCTTCAAGTGGTAACAAACCGCCTCACTTTCTCATTTATAATATTAGTAGAGACTTTGTACAAAAGTCGATTGCTTAGGTACCTCTGTCCCATTCGTGTTTCAACCGTGAGGCAGTTGTGTTTGCTTGGCTGTGTTTCGGTTTGAAGGGTGGGATATGGCGTGAATTTACTGAGTACAGAGGAATAACATCTGAGTCCTCAGGAATGGCAACGCATGGGGGTATCATGGGCAAAACAGTATACTCTGGTATGTCCGTGGTACTGTTCATGTCTATAGGCGACGGTTACCACTTTCCATCAGATGTACCGTCAGCTTGTTTGCCATTCTAAGTTGTATAAAAAAAAATTAAAGACTTAAACAGACGGGACTTACAAAAACCTAATTAAGAGAAGACTTTTTACATATAATCTGCAAAGGTAATTCTTTCTTATTTGCATATCTGCTATAAAGCAACTATGCTTGCATGGCTGTGTTTCGGTTTAAGAGGAAGAATATGGCAGTGACAAAAAAAAAAAAACAATAAAACTGGCCACGGAAGCCTAACACCTTAGTGTTCAGGAATGGAAACATTAATGGATCGGTATCAATGGCATTACAATGTACTCTGTTATGTTCATAGTACTGCTCATTTCTATAGGCGACGGTTACCACTTTCCATCAAGTGGGTCGTCAGCTTGTTTGACATTCTAAGTTGTATAAAAAAAATCTAGCAATTATATAGTTCAAACTTAAGGGAAACCAGAATGGAATTTAAGGGAAACTAGGGGAAGGGCACCAGATTATAATAAATGAGGATGTAGTCGGATTAGTTAGTGGCAAATGAAAAATGAAAAAATATTTATTTCGTAACAAAATTGATGCAATACTAAGATAGTTGCTGTGACCTTCTAGTAAGTGTTATCACCTGTATCAGAAGGTCACGCTCCTCCATTACCATGAAAATACAAATCATGGTACCATAAAATAAAGACATAAACATTATCTAGTATTAGTAATAAGTATATTTAAATGCATGCATGCGTGTGTGTGCATGCATATGTGTGTGTGTGTGTGTGGGTGTTTGTGTATGCGTGCGTATGTGTATGAATGTGTGTGCGTGCGTGCGTGTGAGTGTATGTGTGCGTGTACGTGCGCGAACACGTACAAATTGTTATGTAGTGTGTATGTTGTATGAGTGTTTGTGTAGTTTTACGCTAATCTGTATTGTTAAGATTTTTATTAAAAAGTAACTCATCAATATTTTTATTATATGAAAAGTTCTTCTGTTTCGTGGTCATTTAAAGTTTTTAACCATTCAGTAATTACACCTTTACAATCAAATTTGTTTAGCTTATAGATATTTAATTTATTATTTAATAACTTGTATAAATGTGTTGATTGTTATATAGCAAAACTTGCATCAGTAACTAACCAAGATGGTTATGTAAAAGGGATTTTTAGTAATGGGGACTACTAGCCCCATTGCTAGCAATAGCAGTCCTATCCATCGAATCAGTCGTATTTAATTCTTTTTGAATTCGTTACGATGGCCCAACCGACCTGTTTTCGTCCTCACCTATTATTAACTCTATAGTGCCCCGTCAACGTGTACCAATACCGCAGGCGCAGTTAGTATTCTATTTTTAAAATTTCAAAATTGACCTACTAGTTAAATACAATGTAACATGAAATGGTTTAATTTGTACATTATAAAATTGACTTTTTTTTATCCTTCGTAGTTTTTTAATTATAATTGAAAATCTGAGAGAACAATACCATCCCTGACCTTTTATCTCCGAATTTTTTGAAGCGTAAAGTCTGAAATAATTACAATTTACAAAAGTGTATGTGAATATTGGAACGTTCTAAAATGGTCTCAATAGGGCTAAGAACGTCGGATGTACAGTGCATCGGCCCGCCTCTACCGGTTACACAGGTTGGTACCTAGGCGTGCAGTTTAATATTTTTTTATTCATAGTTAGTGCAAAAATAAAAGGAGAGTCTAACATTGTTATTTTTATTATTGACAAATGTTGTTTTGTTGTATTTGTATTTATAATAATAAATACTGTATGTATGTTACGTATATGTATGTATATATACTACGAGAGGGAGACTTCTTACAAAAGTCGTTTGCTTGTGTATCTCTGTCCCATTTGTGTTTTAACTGTAAAGCAGTTGTGTTTGCATGACTGTGTTTCCGTTTGAAAGGTGGGATATGGCAGTGAATTTACAGGGTACACAGACATAACATCTTAGTCCTCAGGAATGGCAACACATAGGGGGTATCGTGGGCGAAACAGTATACTTTGTTATGTCCATGGTACTGCTCATGTCTATAGGCGACGGTTACCACTTTCCATCAGGTGGGCCGTCAGCTTGTTTGTCATTCTAAGTTGCATAAAAAATACTAGCTTCTATACACGATTTTGTACACGTGGATTTTGGAAGTAATAGAACACAAATCAGACTTTTCTTTTTTATACCATTGAAGTGGTAAACAAGTATACAGCCCTTCTAATAGTAAATGATCACTGTAGCCCATAAACACAACAATATGCAACAATGCTCCCTGCCGAGGTTATCCCAAGAGACTACAGCATGGAATTCTTCAAAAGGGGGGTAAAGAGGTTTCTTCAGGGTCGGCAACGGGCGCGTAATACCTCTGGTATTGCAGGTGTTCATAGGCTACGGTAACCGCTTACCATCAGGTGGGCCGTATGCTTGTTTGCCACCTTAATGGTATAAAAAAATAGTGTTGCAGGCGTGTATAGGGTGTCACGAGCTGGGCGGGTCACCTCAGTAGGGTGTATAGTCTCATTTAGGAATGAGAATACAATTGTTAAATTCACATCCAGTCAGCTCACTTCAATCAAT
This sequence comes from Galleria mellonella, assembly GCF_026898425.1. Taxonomy (NCBI): domain Eukaryota; kingdom Metazoa; phylum Arthropoda; class Insecta; order Lepidoptera; family Pyralidae; genus Galleria; species Galleria mellonella. The sequence goes on along the minus strand of NW_026442082.1, from coordinate 3,317,259 downwards.
TTAATCACCTCACGTTTGTGGGGTGTGAACACCACCATACCATACATACCATACAGAACACCATACTGTTAATTTCTTAAGTAAGAGTTTTTCATGTTGTATTCAATTCAATTCAATCATTTATTGCTATTTCATGTTGTAACAATATAGGTTTTAAGTTATTAAAGGTAAAGAATCAACATGAACCCTGGAAGGGCACAGCAATCACATTAATAAACATTTCATAAAGTACATAACTAAATTTTTATAATATATATATACATATATGTATAGTCGATTAACATAAATAAAACATTATTACATTGAAACAAATAGGTACACATACAATTAAATTTTCTCATTGAAATATATATATATATATATATATATATATATATATATATATATATATATATATTAGATATTATATATATATATATATATATATTCTATATATTCTTTTTTTATCTGAATGTATCTACATATATATTGGTTTCATAGTTTATCAAAATATATTCAATAGTTTAGTTTTTAAAACAAAATAACTGGTATTGCCACAATTAATTTTTTTTATAGAACACAATCTTTATTATATTAGTAAATTTTCCACAAAAAAAAACTTGACTGCAATCTTTAACTTCAGTTCATATGGGACCAACACACAAACATTCATTCTATTCAGAATTGATGAAGGTCGACCTTTAATAGGATGTAATATGCATTTTTTTTCTATTAGTGACGTATTAAATGAACTTTATTTGAATCGAGAATAGACTGGTTTTTTTTTCTTATTATTTTTGACATTTCATTGTTGCCATGTATTAAATAAAGGTATGTATTAATTAAATTGTATCGAATTAAATTAATAGTACTCCTACTACAAATTAATATCTGTTAATTTAGGAGACTGTCCGACTTGTTTTTCTGCAGTTGTGCAGTGAAATTATTAGACACCGAGACCTGTTTTTTTTTAATGGATGGTAATGGAATATGTTTTTATTTGTATTGTTTATACTGCGTTTAAATTTATCTTTAGCCCTTTTTTCTCTCTTTTTAGTATTATTATTTTTCTGTTACGCTTTGATTAAATACAATTTTAATTATTCCTTTCCATCTTAAGGTTGCCTGGAAGAGATCACTATTTAAAGATACGAGTAAAGCCGCCCATTGTTGCCTCTTTATCTTGTTTTTATGTAATTAAGTACTCATTTTGTTTGCATACATATTGTTAATCTTTAAAATCTGTATCATTCTTTGAAGGGAACAATAACGAGTTTTCATTCATTCATACATATAAAAAGTTTATTTAAGAATAATGCAGCTTAGGCTGAACCTAAGAACAAGGAATTATATATGTAGAAGGAATGATAAAATAAAAACCGTAAATCATATGGTTGCCTCCTTTTTTCTTATGCAAATGTAATTAGTAAAAAGAGGACGAAAGATACACCGTCAGTTGCTATTTTTATAAATTCGTAGCAGGCTAGTGTATAGAAAATATGTATGGAAAATTTATGTTCATTTACGTTACCAAATTGTATATTCAACACAGTTTATGTAGAAAGTATGCAAGCAGGTTATATCCGAATTTGGTAGGGTTATACGGTCATATAACATTTTCTATACTACACTAGCCCGCTATGAATTGAGAATAATAACAACTGATGGTGTATCTTTCGTCCTCTTTTTACTAATTATATTTGCATAAGAAGAAAGGAGGCAACTATATGATTTACAGTTTTTATTTTATCATTCCTTCTATGTAATTCCTTGTTCTTAGGGCTAAACGATGTCGCAATGGACCGGGATTTCCCTATGTTTATTTAATTTAGTAAAGTATGGTGATATAACTGACATACCATTCATTTTAAATAATGCAAACAAGGAAATTTCCTTATTAATCATCTAAATCAATGGAACTTATTAATTATGCGCACAACTTGAGTGTAACTTATGACAGTTAGTAACTTAATAGGTGTAACTTAGAATAATTATTGTCACACGTAACAATAATATGTTATAACTCTGTGCGATTGTTCAGGTCGACCTCCACGTGGTCCCTCCTGAACATCATTTGTTTATTTATTCTTTAGTACAGATATAGGTAAGTATGTCCATGTGGTCCCGGCAAAGAATAGGCCACCCCTTCTATTCACGTGGGTATCCTAAGGATCGACTAAGGGAGGGCGAGGGATGGGCAGCAGCGTTCCTTTAAAACATCTCTAAAGCCTAATTGCGATTGCCAATCCGCCTGCCTAGCGTAGCGACAACTGGCAAAACTCCCCAATAGGGAGGCTTATGTTCAAAAGTGGACGGTTAAATGCTGCATGTAGTACAGAAATTATTTTTACACTTTTAATAATTAATTAACGATAGTAGAATAACATCTCCGCACGCATTATTGTTATACGCTGGGCGAGGGGGGGAGTATAATAGTAACAAATGTATCAGTAACTAACTAAGATGGTTGGGGGAAGGGATTGTTAGTAAGGGTAAAAGGAACAACCAGTCCCATTGCTAACAATATACCCTGTCAGGTCGACCTTCCCGCTGTTTCCCTGAAAATTGTGTTTAATTCCAGGTGTATTCTTTACCATGTATGTATCAGGCGGATTGGCAACTGCAGTCAGGCTTTAGAGATGTCTTAAGAGGGACCCTGCAGCCCATCCCCCGCCCTTAGTCGACTTTCATGACACCCACGAGAAAGGAAGGGGTGGCCTATTCTATGCCGGGACCACGCGACCTTTTCGAGTGGTTGGGCAAATATATTTATTTCTCACTGTCACAATGCCCTCTGGGGATCTCTCGTGGTGAATTCCTGGTGAATTTGTCATGACGAGTTAGTCATTTATCATGCTTTAATGGTAGGTACCTCGTTTGTGTAAAAAAATAGCGCAGACAGGATTAAAAAAGTCTATACATTTGGTAGTAGTTCAGTTTATTCAATCTAAATTTTATAACAAAGTAAAGGAATTTTAATTGTAGTATAAACTATAATTTATTATTTGAAATCAAGTAATTCATCAGATTAGCGAACCGTGATTGCCAAACAAGGCAAACTAGGTATTAAAACGGTTACCTTCGTTTCGCGATTCGATGCCTTCGACCACCAATACTATAGATGTGAATGAAAGTGTTAAAAATGTGTAAGTGAATATCGCCTCACTGATAGAGTGTGTTCTTATTTTGAATTAGTTTCGTTTATTTCAATGCAAATGAAATTGTGCTTTATTGTATGTTTTTAAGGTACAAGTTACGAGTAATTAAAAAATAACAAGTATTATAATTTTAAACAGCTTTAAAGCGACTTCGAAAAAGAAGAGTTTTTTTTAATAGATGATAATAGAATAGTAGCCCCGACTGTGCTAAAGATATACGCTAGAGGAGCACCAGTGACGGATGATAAGTGAGAATGAAAAGGCAGGTCAGTTAGCCCTACACTTGGAATTCAGCACGGTGGTTTCCATGAGGGGACTACGTAGAGGTGGACTTGTCAGGATATGCTAGCAATGGGACTAATGGTCCACATTACTAACAATCACTTCCCCCCAAAGAAGAGTTTTTCAATTTGCCTACTATTTTATGTATGTGAAGCTATACATATAATTACCAATTTTATATTTATTTATTTTTGGACACGATTGGTTTCACTGCCCTTTAAATTTAGTCACAATTTAAGCTGCTGTTGATTTTTACTCAAGCTTTTTTTTTATACCACTGAGGTGGCAAACAAACATACGGCCCACCTGATGATAAGTAGTTACCGTAGCCACAGATAATATAATACTATACTAGTACCGTAGCCTATGAACACCTGCAATACCAGAGGTATTACGCGTGCGTTGCCGACTCTGAAGAAACCTCTTTACCCCCCTTTTGAAGAACACCATGCTGTAGTCTCTTGGGAAAACCTCCGCAGGGAGCTCGTCCCACAACCTGAGTGTTCGTGGGAGGAAACATCTCTGAAATATAATTATAGTTAAATATGATCCATCTTATTAAAAAAAAAAAAAAAAAACTATGATCTAATTAATCTACTGCCGTGTGGTCCTGGCATAGAATAGGCCACCTTTTCGTTTCCAGTGGGTGTCATAAGAGGTGACTAAAAGAACTTAATGTTCAAGTGATGGGCAGCAGCGTCCCTTTTTAAAATTCATCATAGTCTAACTGCGGTTGCCAATCAGCCTGTCAAGCGTGGCAACTACTAGCAAACCTCTTTTATGAGGTAGGTCTATGTTCAGTAATGAACAGATAATGGCTGATTTAATAATATAATTATAGTAGTAAAGGATTTTAATAGTATTTTTTTTATGCAACTTAGAATGGCCAACAAGCTGATGGTCCACCTAATAGAAAGTAGTAACCGTCGCCTATAGACATGAGCAGTACCATGGACATAACAGAGTATACTGTTTCGCCAATGATACCCATCATGCGTTGCCATTCCTGAGGACTCAGGCGTTATTTCTCTGTACCCTGTAAATTCACTGCCATATTCCACCCTCCAAACCGAAACACAGAGGTACAGAGGTGCCCAAGCAAATGACTTTTATACAAAGTCTCCTTCTGGTATATATGTCAAATGATGATTATATTTAAATTTTTATTTAGTGAGTTATCTAGATCGCATAAACGATCGATGTCCGTTGCCCTGAACTCTCATTTTATTCCTATATTGAGTTGAGGATCTAAGATTTATTGATTGAGTTATATAAGAATTAGATTTAAAAATAATAATAATAAAAATCCAAGTGAAACATTAATATTTAGAAAAATGTTTAATATTTTTTTGTATATATATATATATTATTTTGGCAGGTGGGTCGACAACCGCAGTTACGCTTTTACAGATGTTTTAAGAGGGACGCTGCTTCCCATCCCTCCACCATAAGCTCCCTTGGTCATTATTCAATGATTCCTCCCAAAATTCCGTTATTCTGTTGGGAATTTCCTAAAGCCTTTCGTCGCATTACGTCATTCGAGGAATATCTGTGCAAAATTTCGAATTTTTATATTTTTTTATTCTTGAGATTTATTGAGGTGATTCGCTGACTAACTTTTAAGAATCTCGCTTTCAAACTAACACAAGCTGTGACCGTGACTTCGTCCGAGTGTTATTCTGCAAAAAAGCTACTTCAAAATACACCAATGAACAAGAAGACATTTTGTAGAAACATTATACTGAAAATATTTTATTTAGAATTCTGAATCGAGTGTCTACTAATTACTAAAGTTTTGATTATGTCGTTAACGGGTCAGTAATTTAACGTCATAAATTTTTTTCTCAAACATGCTTGGTAATATGAGCATTATGTTGGCAATCTTCTTAGAGATAAATCAAAATTGCCGTACTGGCCAGATACATACGGGCAGCGGCCGGCAAAAGTTGTATGAAAATCCATATTTGTCGTGTTTTGCGGCCAGAATAAATTACTATAAAAACTCATATCTGTCCTGTAATTTAAAAATGGAATGACCTTTTACTTCGAAACATGGCTACCAAGGAGGTAACTAATAAAAGGTTTTATTTAAATTACGAACTGGCTTACAAATAGAAAGCTCTTTATTGAAAAAAAAAAAACTAAGGAACATTATGACGTGTGAAAATTATTATTGTTCGTTATTCGTTTTTTTTTTTTAAATTAAAAAATATCTTCCCTCTTTATAATATTACTAGCCCCATCCGATCTGTTTTTGCATGCGTAGATAGAACTTTCAAAATAATATGTAGTCTTATTCGCAAATAATGTAGCTTTTTATAGGTGAAAGAATTATTAAAATGGTTTGAGTAGTTTTGGAGTTTCTCCATTACAAATATAGTCTTTTGTCATTTGTTGATAATGTAACTTTCTTTAGTAAAATTCTTGTTTTCAATGGAACAATGTACTTACAAATTGATCCCATAAAAGTGTTATCAAAAACGGTTTAATATTTTAATTTTTAAATCAAAGTAAGTGGTTTTACCACAATTGAAGTCGGTTTTTTGTTCTCTGTTCTCCCTCAAAGGATTTAATATGAAAATAAACAGTAATAGTTTATATACAAATAAGTTAAAAAATATAATCTATCTATTATATTACTTTATTACTGCTTACTTTCTATAGTTGTTTTTTTTATTTTTTTTTAATCTATTACAAATGAACAATCAAATCTTTCCTCTTTATTATATTAGTATAGAAGTAGATTATGTATTTACCCGTGACGTCGTCCACGTGACCGGAACATGTTGATTGAACGAGATGAATAGCAGCCTATGCTCTTCTGCATTCTAAATAATACGTGTATACCAAATTTACTGATTGATCGAGTCATTATAAAGTCAAGAGGTAATAAACAAACTCACTTTTACATTTATGATATTAGTGAGAATTCATATATACATACTTACATATATGGATGAGACGATGGGATTATGTTTTGCGTTTTCCTTCCCTATAGAATAAGGATTTTATGGTAGGCTGTATCCTCATTTTATGGCAAGAAGCCCATGTTACATATAGGGCCTTTAATGAATTGGTTATACATTTTTAGTAATAGCATACATGTTCCTGATTGATTAACATAGTATTTTTACATTTTTTTTTATGGATGATAATGGAATAGTAACCCTGCTCGATCTAACTGTATACGCTCTCGGGTCTCCAGTGAGGGTTGATAGCTGAGAATGAAAAGGCAGGTCAGTTAGCCCATCGTGATGAATTCATATGGAATAGAACACGATAGTTTCCAAGCGGAACAGGGAGGTCGACCTGACAGCAACTGTTTTGATAGTAATGGGAAGGGGGGAAAGTGATTGTTAGTAATGGAGACTAAGAATCCCATTGTTAGCAATATACCCAGCCAGGTCGACCTCCTCGCGGTTCTCCCTGGAGACTATCATGGTTAATTCCTGATGAATTCATCATGATGGGCTAACTGGCTTGTTTTCATTCTCATCTATCACCCTTCACTGGTGCTCCGCCAGCGTATCCCGTTAGCGCAGGCGGGGTTACCATACCATTTTCACCCATCAAAAGAAAAAAAAAAAGATAGTAATGGGGCTACTAGTCCACTTTATCAACAATCCATTCTTTTACACATAGACTAACCCTCTTATTCATAAACACTAAAACTACAAAACTTCTTTAACTATAACACTGCTTTGTCACTTTCGTTCATACGGAGAATTTAGCACAAAAGCAAGAGTTCAATGACTAAAATAGGTTTATGAAAAATTTGAGGGAATTATGAATAAAGGGGTAAATATTTGTATATGGTAACAAAAATACCGTTAATTTAATATTTTGAATATATTCTATAGTAGATATAATGAAGTTCCATCGAGAGGTCAAAATACAAATAATGTATTATAAATAGATTGTATTGTAAGTAAGTAGATTAAGTGGGTATGACAAATTTTTAAACAGAATGCTACGATACTGCGCGAGTTACGCAGTAGGTATACCAATAATGGAGCTACCAGATTAGTTTTTTTTTATACCACTGAGGTGGCAAACAAGCATATTGCCCACCTGATGGTAAGTGATTACCGTAGCCTATGAACGCCTGCAGTACCAGAGGTATTACGCGCGCGTTGTCGACCCTGAAGAAACCTCTTTACCCCCCTTTTGAAGAACCCCATGCCGTAGTCTCTTGGGAAAACCTCGGCAGAGAGCTCATTCCACAACCTGAGTGTTCGTGGGAGGGAACATCTCTGAAACCGCGTAGTACGCGACCATTGAGGCTGTAGGACATGAGGATGAACTCCCTGTCGATGGCGAGCCGTACGATGGTAGAAAGTGGCTGTGGGCATCATATTGAACAATTCCTCTGAGCACAATCCATTGTATGGGCGGTAGAACACGCAGAGGAAGGCAAAATCTCTCCTAAGAATCAAGGGTTCGATACCGCTTGTGAGCCTGGGATAGTTTATTTTAGTTACTTTTATAGTATACTGTCCAATGGAATATTATTACCGCGATCCAAAGCATATTTGTATTACAAAAACATGCTCTTCGCGCGATTTATTCTACGGAAAGTCGTGAATCACTAAGAGAAAAATTTAAACAAGGAAATATTCTTACCGTTGCTTCCCAATACGTATTCCTGCATATATGCAAATATTTTGTATATATGCAGGAATTTTCAACTATTTCTTAGAAACAGCGATCTCAATGATCTAACCACTAGACACAAATATAAACTTGCTATTCCAAAGCATTGTTAGAAAAACTTGTTAGGGCTTTTATGAGAGAGGGCATTAAATGTTATAATAAGATACCGAAGGATATTTTGGGTCTACCTTTTAACATGTTTAAAATACTTATTGAACAAAGCTTAAACGATTACTTGAATGATAAATGTGCATGGTGTTCGATCGTGCATGGTCTTTTAACGACCATGTAATTTTAGACATAGTACATTTAAATAAATACACATAATGTTAACAGAGATTTAAAAGATGAATTTCTTGCAGGCTCTTCTCAACAAATAACAACTTTCCGAACGTTGCAGTAAATAAAAAAAAAATACGATTTAAAAGTAGATTATAAGATTAGTAAACGAGTCTATTTAAATAAAAATAATTTAAATTTATATTATCTGTGCCTAGACTCAAAAATTTTCTGGATCCAAAAACGATAAAAAAATTTGAATCTCCTATCCTGTCTTTAAAGATTAAAAAGTTTTTGTAGTTTTTGGACCTATGTTTCTTTGATGAAAATATTTAATTTTACTGGCAGAACATTCCTTTAATAAAAGAATGAAATGAAATGAAATTTTTATTGCGATTAATGTGGTAAGTTGAGATAATATTGTACATTTTTGGGTAGCCTTAACATTCAGCCGGTTTGGCTTGCAAAATGCGTGCATGCATGTATTTTTTTTTTTTGTTGTTTTTTTATTGTTAAATATTATTTAAATTAATAGTCAGTCGTATTCATGACCCGTACCCGACCCAAAGGTCCCCATGACACTTGCAATAATAATAAAAAATAATATAAAATATTAATTGTAATTTATTAGTTATATTAATATTGAAGTTACATTGATATTAAAATTATTATTATAAATTTACACATGCATATCATTATTTTTCAGTTAATTACAATAGTTTATTTATTTATTCTTTATTGTACACAAAAAATTACAAAATATAATATATATAAAATAAAGATGTACAACAGGCGAGCTTAACTCTGTAAGAGTTCTCTTCCAGCAAACCCTGAGTGTCATATACTTTTAAATATATTGTCGTACGGGTGGACATTTTTAACATTTCCCTTCACTGCTCTGCTCCTATTGGTCGTAGCGTGATGAAAAGTATACTATAACCTGCCCAGGAGTATGAAGAATAATTGTGCCAAGTTTCGTTAAAATCCGTCGAGTAGTTTTTGTTTCTATAACGAACATACAGACAGGCAGACAAAAATTTTACTGATTGCATTTTTGGCATCAGTTTCGATCACTAATCACCCCCTGATAGTTATTTTGGAAATATATTTCATGTACAGAATTGACCTCTCTACAGATTTATTATAAGTATAGAAGATTACATTTTGGATAAAGAATAAAAGTTGTAATCGCACTAAATTTCAAGTACGAGTAATAGGGGGAAAGAGATTGTTAGCAATGGAGTTTGATAGCCTCATTGCTAGCAATGTGCCTTATCAGGTCGACCTCCACGTGATTCTCCCTGGAAACTATCGTGAACAATCCTTGTTGAATTCATCACGATGGGCAAACAGACCTGCTTCATCTTTACCTATCATCCTTCACTGGTGCCCCGCCGGTGTATAACGATAGTGCGGGTGGGGTTACCATTCCATTATCACCCATTAAAAAAAAGTCCGAGTAGTAGTTTTTGCGTAATGCGCACACAGACACGGTTTGGTTACGGTTTTATAAATAAAAAGTTATATTATGTAGGTCTTTTTTGTATATATTATATTACGTATTTAATATAATTAAGCCAAGAGTTCAATTAAACAATAGTATTTAAAAAAAATTAAAGTAAAAATAATATGAATAAAAAAAAACAAATCTCTGGAGGTAGCCACGAGAGGCACGTGCGTTGTTCTAGGACGCTCGAAGCAAGCGAACAATTAGGCGCGCAAGGACTAGGTATATAAATTGATTGTAGTCGTCCGCGCCATTCAGTCCGCCGTTAAGCCGTTTATGTGCCAATGCACTTGCATTGAACAAAAAAGAATATATAATTCGTATTTCGAACGCGTGTATCCCGCGAAAACGTTGCGAAAGTGAAAAAGTAAGGATTCTTTGTGTTTGTGTTTAATCTGTGGTGTAGTGGTTAACGTGAAATATGTAAGTACCTGTAAATATTTTAATTTTTAAAGATATATTATATATGTATCTGTCTTTGATTTGTATGAAATAATATTAAAAAAGTTATATTCTATTTTTTTTTTTTCTATTTACTTGGCCCAATCAATAAACAATATTGTTTTTTAGTTAACTGATAATACATTATGGCATTTTTTTACTTTTTTTTATAATTTATATTACTGAATACTTAAAAAAAAATACGAAAACATTGTTTACTATATGTGCTAAGTATAATAAAACAGAACGTATGTAATTATTGCTTTTAAATTAAGAATATAATTTGAATGGACAAAATTTACAAAAATAAATATGAAGTTTTGTCTATAAGTTAAATACGCATTATTGTGAACTGATTATAATAAAGAAAACGCCGGTTCGTGTTGAAAAATTATACTGACAGTTAATATAAAAAAATGAATAATTAAAAGAATACAATATTGGAAATACAAATTACAAAGGAGCTTGTAACACGCATCAATTGATAGTATAAAAAATACAATAGAACTTACTTTTTTCAACCGACTTCAAAAACAAAGAGGTTTCAATTCGGTTTATGTCACTGTCAATTGCAAACCAAATTAGATTTACAATACACTTATAGATTAGTAGGGGAGACCGAGGAAAATTGAACCAAAGGTAGGTTGAAACAATACAAATTTCTGGAAATCTAAAAGCACTAGCAAGTTGGTAACTTTGCTAATTTTAACCTCCTGCCACCCGCTCGGGTGCTCAGTATTCGTTCATGTACCATGATCGACGCTTACACCGCTATTAAATGTCAGGTGAAAAAATACATAAAAGTAAGTTTTCATCATAATAATATCTTTATCAAAATTTTTATTAATTAACTGTTTTAGCCTAAGTGTATTATGTTATTTGCCAGCTTATGAATCTAAGATTTAAACTGCAATAAAGATTTTGCATGACTGTGTAGTGTAACAAAGTTATATCAGCTCAAACCCAATGGCAGCCGACTTCTGTACCCTGGGAGAGTTGAAACAGCCTGTTTCAACTCACGTCGTTTGCATTTTGTTATGCATTGGTATTTTGTTTTGGTCGTGCGACCAGCTTTAACAAAACTAACGTAGAATTGTTTTTTAAAAACTATACATCTGTGCTTGATAAACACCACTCGGACGCAAAGGACATCTGGAATGGTGAAGAATCTGGAATAACAACTGTCCAAAAACCAGATCGAGTCATTTCCAAACGAGGTTAAAAACAGGTCAGTGCCATGACCTCAACAAAAAGAGGCACTTTGGTCACCATCGCGTTAGCTGGTAATGCAATAGGAAATTGCATTCCACCAATGTTTATAATCCCACGCAAGCGTTTTAATGATCATTGTATTCGTGATGGGCCATCTGGATCTATTGGAGTAGCCAACGGATCTGGATGGATCCAAGAAGATGATTTTTATTTATTTCTTGAACATTTTAAAAATTAAGTCCGGTCATTCTAAAGATATTGTAGTTCCGTTATTGCTGGACAACCATGCCTCACATACTGCTGTAAAGAACATTAATTTCTGTAAGGAAAATGGAATTGTTTTGTTAACATTTCCACCACATTGTACTCACAAACTTCAGCCCATGGATCGAGCTATCTTTGGCCCTATGAAAAAAGCTGTCAACAGGACATGTGATAACTGGATGCACTCACACCCAGAAAAAGTTATGACAATATATAATATTTCAGGGATTATAGAAATAAGCTAAATGAACAATGGATCCAGTGTATGGAGTGTAAGGCATGGGCACACCTGGAATGCACTGAAGGCAAAATATCTTATGTGTGCCATAACTATTTGTTTGACTAAGATTTTTTTTTTTTTCTATAAATGTCAGTGTATAATTATTTGCTATTTTTTTGTTTCTAAGATCTCAATATTGTAACTATGAGACTGATAGTACAAATTAAGAATAATTGTAACTTTAATATAACATTTACTTATAAATCTGTGTCCCTTAATAATGGATTGCTTCCAGGTAATAATTGTTTCAACTCTCCTAGACCAGTGTTTCAATTTATCTCAGTAAGAGGGGAGTTGATACAAACTCACTAGTTGTCTTTAAGTCAACTTTTTATGGGTAAAAAAGAAATAGTAGCAGTTTTTGTCCTAAACATTTATTAGTTAGTTAAACAAGGTTTAATTTAGTATAATACAAGTTAATTTCTATCGCTTAATTAAAAAGTTATGGGTCTCAATATAAAAAATGGTTCAACTCTCCTCGGTCTCCCCTACCATAGAAATTTTATCGAAATTGTAAGATTAAAGTAACTGATTTTGTCATAATTGAAGTCAGTTTTTTTGGGATACAATCTTAAATACAACAATAAATTAAAAATATAAATTTTATAAAAAAATAATAATAAATAAGTCTTAAATTACTTTGAAGTCGGATGAAAATATTTATAAATTTTATCACAGATGTAAAGAATATAAGGTGCACAAATTTAATATTTAAATAAATATCGAATATATGGATACTCAGAAACATTGTATTTAAATATAATATGAGTACCATCATCATATTTATAACTGCCCACTGCTGAATATACGCCTTCTCCATGTTTTGCTAGTAGTCGCGATGTTTGGCAGATGTGTTGGAAATTGTCCATCCCTCGACCGTTAAGCTCTTTTAGTCATTTCTTACAACACCCACAGGGCAGAAAGGGGTAGCCCGTTATATACCGGGACCATATGGCAATACAGTCGTGTTTCAACCGTGAAGCAGTTGTGTTTGCATGGCTGTGTTTCGGTTTGATGGGTGGGATATGACGTGAATTTACTCTTTGAATTTGAATTTACTCAGGAATGGCAACGCATGGGGGGTATCATGGGCGAAACAATATACTCTGTTATGTCCATGGTACTGCTCATGTCTACAGGCGACGGTTACCACTTTCCATCAGGTGGGCCGTCAGCTTGTTTGCCATTCTAAGTTGTATAAAAAAAAATAAGTCTAAAAATTATTTATGAACATTTCATACAAACCGCGCGCTAATCAACATGATTTGTTAATTTAAAATAAATGTTGTACCGTCTGCTGGTTGTCACTGTATTTATCCAAATAAAATTTAAGTTAAAAATAATGTATCATAAGTCTATAAATAAATCTACTTGAATGAATAATTTTGTTTTAAATAATGGATTTTTTAAAATTTATTTAGACTAAAAAAATATTTAAAGATCCGAAATTTTAAAATACTATTATTAAATTAAATCTACTGTTAGTTTTACCCTATTTATTTATAAGTTCAGTGAAATACAAATTAGAAAGGACTAGGTTTGACAATATTAGCTATTTATACACGAAATGTCTAAAAAGATCTCAGTTTTTACATTACTGGCACATTGTTATATTTTTTATCTGTGGAACATTAAGAAACTTAACATAGATATTAGCTGCCTATTTATAGAATATAGACGTCAACAGAAATAGTTTGAACAAGACTTTTGTACAAATCTGTGTCTATAACAAGTACTGAAATTGCGTAGAGATGTTGCAAATCTGTACATCTTTTACCGAATTTATCATGGGGAATGCTCTGAGGAATTGTTCGGATTGATACCTGCTGCTGATTTTCACTACCGTACCGTACCGTATGTTGTTCAATGCTCTTTCTTCCACGCATAACCACTCTTTGGAGTTAATTTCTAGCAGTAGTATTTCTGAACCGATATGATATCATAATCTTCGAGAAAAAAGCATATTTCTATATAAAGGGCGACAGCACACCTGCAACGCTTCTGGTTTTGTAAAAAGCTTTTAAATTGTACTATTATTCTGCCACTACTTTGTCTGTGTTGCTTTCAGAAGGTGACACATCGCACCAGATTTTAAATTAGATATTCAGTAACACTACTAGTCCAGTTTGATACAGCACTTTTTGCGTGTATATATAATATAGTAAAACCCTCATACCAATCTTTACGAAATATCTCCTATGTACAAACATCGTTCAATTACTATATTATAACATTTTTTGTAGATGTCGTGTCGTCTCGACATAGAATGGGCCACCCTTTTCTTTCCCTTTGGTGTCGTAAGAGGCGATTAAGGGAACTTAATGGTCAAGGGATGGGCAGCAGCGTTCTTTTTAAAACATCATCTTGCCATGTAAAAAGCCTTTTACCAAGCGTGGTAACTACTGGCGAAACACCCCATATGAAAAAGCCTATTCAGGAGTGAACACTTAACAGCTGGTATGATGACCAATATAGATGAACTGTGATGAAAATACATTCAAATTTTCATAATTAGCACAATTTATTATAAAGTCAACGACACAATGAAAACCAGTCCATTCATCTCTGTATGTGGGTTTTTTATTTGGGTTTTCCCTATTCTCAACATCCATAGACGTGATACGTACTAGGAAATGTGGAGGCAAAGCGACCAAATGACTCATTGTTTGTTGTCAAACACAACGACAGTCGGTAAAGTACATAGATCACAATTACGTATTAAATATGACGTCATTTTTGCGAAGTATATTTAATGAATGAATATTAAATATTTAACGATAAAAATCTAAGATTTTTCCGCAAAAAAAATTGTATAGTCAATCACTAGCACGAGAGTAGAGAGTAATATATTTTACTACCAATTAAAGTATACTCTGTTAAGTCCATGGTACTGTTCATGTCTATAGGCGACGGTTACCATTGTCCATCAGGTGGGCCGTCAGCTTCTTTGCCATTTATTTATTTATTCATTACTACATATATGTGTACATGGCGGACTTAATGCTAAAAACATTTTCTCCCAGTCAACCATAGGGAAGTGTCAGAATACTCGAATGCGGTACTACTAATTATTGATATACATACATACTAAAATTTCATATATAAACAAATAATTATATATAATTAACAAATATACTTACACATATATAACATATACTATATTATACACGAAATTGAGAATAATATAAAGCACTTACTGCTCGGATAAAGTAAAAAAGTGAGCGTGAACGTTTTTTTTTTAAAGACGGTTTAGTCGGTAGTCTCATAATGGAATCAGGAAGCGTGTTCCAGAGTCGTGAAGAATGTAGGAGGAAAAACTTCTAAGTTCTAAGTTGCATACAAAAGTATAGCCTTTGATTAGAGTAAATATTATCGCTGTAATTATATTATTTACTAGCTGTATGCTCCGGCTTTGTCCGTGAATATCATGATGTTGAGTGTCCTATAACCTTCCTTGAGAAATGAGCTATGTGTGTAGCTCTGGGAGAATGTACTGTAGATTGATTGCTGGATACGTGAATGAAGGAACACTTGTAATTATACAAGACATTTTTATTAGGTATTTCGGACACAATATTATAATAAAAAAAAAACACGTCTGTTCGGCACGGTAATTCAAGCAAGAGGGTTGCCATGACATAAAAATAAAATATTAAATATCTGTTGGGTTGCCAACACTATGAAGAACAAAAGTATTTTTTTCCGATATGCCTGGCGGTTTCAGAGATTAGCGCTTTCAAACAAAGAATCAAAATATCAGCCGTTAACCGTCCACTGCTGAACATAGGCTGCTCCTATAAGGGGTGTTTTCCAGTATTTGCCACGCTTGGCAGGCGAATTAGCAACTACAATTAGGCTTTGATAGCGTTCAAAGAGGGACCCTGCTGCCTATCCCTCGATCGTTAAATATTATCTCCTTTAATATTAATTTATTATAACTTAAGAATTATCAAAAGCAGTTGATAAAATCTATTTCATCTTTAAATATTTATAACAAAATTGTGTAGCTTTTAAAATTATAACTAATAGTATATTTTATGAAAAAAAAAACGAATAATTTCAACCATGACAAAATATATCCATGAACGATAATTGGAAATAATTGAAATTGAACGCAAAATCGTAGTTATACGATAGCACAGATAATATAATACTGTACGATAGTAAATTGTGTTTTTGAACAAACAATTTTTTCCCTAGCAAAGAAGGGAACAAAAAATGCACAATTCAACACAAAATATAAGTAACAACAACGCTATTGATTGCAAAAAATAATGATCAGAATTGGTGACAATATCGCGTCACATTACTACACAGAAAAAAAAAATAAACGTATCGATTAATCTCCTCCTTTCAAATTACGTTTAATTATTATATTTCTTACAACTTTTATTTTGTTTATAGTTTATCGTACACACTATAATAATACATATATAAATAATACATAATAATACATATATAAATATGACAGTGGAAAGCAAATGTACAAAGGCGAGCTTAACTCTACAAGAATTTTATTTCACCAAACCCATAATGGAAATAGAAACCATAATGGAAAAGGAGTATCAACGTCAATGGGTAGAGCGGTGTATAATACTGTGACAATTTGCCTTATTTGTAACTTAATAAACTTATTACATGATCTAGAATGATATGCATATATTACACAGCCCTATTGTGTAACCTTGAAAAGGGCGCCCTGAGGAGAGCCCTTGAACCTAGATCAAGGTTGGTCAGTATCATTTATTGTCAAACTAGTTTTTAAATTGCGCATCTACGCTAGCCTTATACTATATTATTTGTATTTAATTTCACTTATTGACACGCAACAGTGTAGGTGTTAAGAATTTATATTCTAAAATCAATACATATACTTAATACCATTAAGATTATGTAGTACAAAATAGAACCGACTTTAAATTGTTCATTTCTTAATATAGTAAAATATATCTATCTATAAATATAACTATATATTTATAAATATATATTTATATTTATAGATAGATAGATAATTTATTTGCATTACTTACTGTTCGATTTATATTAACATTTTTCTCTTTTATTTATTTCATTGAGAACCGAATAAAAGGGAAAGTATAAGGATTTACTGGATTCCGTCTGCTGCCTTTTCTTTAGTCCCAGGACACTAGTTTTCAGCCTTTCGGAAATTTTCTTCCTTTACACACACCACACGTCATTAGTTCCTTTTTTTAACTGTCAATAACTAACAATCGCAGGGGGGAAAGGGATTGTTAGTAATGGAGACTGAGAATCCCATTGCTAGCAATATACCTAACCAGGTCGACATCCTCGCGGTTCCCCCTGGAAGCTATCATGGTTAATTCCTGATTAATTCATCACGATGGGCTAACGGACCTGTTTTCATTGTCATCTATCACCCTTCACTGGTGCTCCGCCAGCGTATCCCGTTAGCGCAGGCGGGGTTACCATACCATTTTCATCCATCAAAAAAAAAAAAAAACTAACAATCGCATTTCGTGCAACAGAGGGCGCTTGTAGTTATACAGCATGAATAGGGAGGGAGTTGTAGAAGGAATTATCGGTTCTCTAACGCTAACAGTATTCAAATTACAACAAATATACATAATAAAAAAGAGATAAAAGAATATTTTTTGCATTCGTAAAAGCGAAATACATAAAAGAAGTTACTTACATTTTTTTTTATTTCATGCGTGTGCCATAGTAACACAAAATGGTCACAACTCAATTTATTGTTTTGCCCTCAAAAGAGCAAAACACTGATATTCAGTTGTGGCCAAATGTAAACCACCCTATAGACTGCCATAAAGAACGGTCCTAAGCCACCTGCATCCACTGACTCCCTGCAATACATTTCAGGTTGTCACTCTATTTAGTAGGGAGGGTCGTCTTACACTACGTTTGCCTTACACAATTTAATATTTTATTAAATAAATATTAAATAACAGATACCATTAGAAAAGGGGTAGTTAGAGGTCAATTTCTATCAGATTCAAGCGCTCAAGCAATAAATATTTCACTACATACCTATTTTTTTTAATGCATGATAATGGAATGTAACCCCACCTGCGCTATCGGTATACACTGTCGGAGCACCAGTGAGGGATGACTGGTGAAGATGAAAGAGCAGAACAGTTAGCCCATCGTGACGAATTCAACGATAAATTAGTCAAGACGGTTTCCAGGGGAAACCGCGTGGAGGTCGACCTGATAAAGTATATTGATAGCAATGGGGACTATCCTCCCCATTACTAACAATCTCTTCCCTCCACTACGTACTTATTAGGTATCTATTAGCTCCCTTTTAAAAATATATTTAGTTTTAGATAATCTCATTGATGGTGGTATATTATTCCAGTATTTAATAGCCTGAGGGCCTACCATGAAATGTTTTCCGAAATTTCGGAGCCAAACGAAACAGAAATTTGATGTTAAAATTACATAATACATGCCGTTTGGAAATATTAAAAATGTTAAAATATCGTTCCTTTGGGCTTTTATGATAGGATGTATGACGAACGAAATGTTAAACTCCATTAATTGGTCCGATTTTGGTATAAACAAAAACACGAAATCGAGTCCGAAATTTCGGAATTTCATTTCATGGTTATTATTAGAAGTACCTATCTACACTTTGTTAAAACAACTCCTGTAACCGTCAACGGTTTCAGATATTTCGTAGAAAACTAACAATTAGATACACGAATTGCAAACAATAATAAGCTAGAATTAGACGAATTGCAATTGTTGTTGTAATTCTGTTACCGATACGGGGAACTTCAAATTGCCTTGATTTTGTAGGTCAAACTCGGAAATGTGAATTCAATATTATTTGTTATAAATATTTAATTGGTTAATTAAATATTCATACATAATATAAGAAGTTGCACCTTTCTGAGAATGGCCTACAATATTAAGGCATTTCAAGGTTATTTTACTGAAATTCGGTCGCTAAATAATTGCTCTATTTTATACAATTGTACCCTCAGATTTAATCGTACAGACCAATTTAATTAATGCGAAACACGTTAAATAAAAAAGATAAAGTCAATAATCGAATGTTTTCTCGATATTTCAATTATTAGGTTTGCTTTAGAATTTAATTCTGAAGTTTCAAACTCAACTTTCGTGCACGTGTACGACTAACACGTGCGTACAATACACGTGCATAATTGAAAGTAAAATAACCATAAAGTATTGGAACAAATGAAATTGTGTGATTGCGATAGCATTTCTTTCATTATTTTATTATTTAACTAACTGTATCCCGTGTCTTTACCTGCGTGAATTAATATATAAAGTATCCTATCTGCTAAGTTAAGATACAACCTACCCATGTCCAAAATTTTATTAAAATCTGTTCAATAATGTTTGCATGAAAAAAATCATATATATATATTTTTTAATAAACGGCCTGTTTTAGATATTATATTAGTGACAAGTTTTTGAATTTGTTTGTCAGTTGTCAATTTTTTTATACAACTTAGAATGGCAAACAAACTGACGGTCCACCTGATGGAAAGTGGTAACCGTCGCCTATAGACATGAGCAGTACCATGGACATAACAGAGTATACTGTTTCGCCCATGATACCCCCCATGCGTTGCCATTCCTGAGGACTCAGGTGTTATTCCTCTGTACCCTGTAATTTCACGCCATATCCCACCCTTCAAACCGAAACACAGCCATGCAAACACAACTGCTTCACGGTTGAAACACGAATGGGACAGAGGTACTCAAGCAAACGACTTATGTACAGTCTCCCTCTGGTATGCATACTCTACTTATAAATCTTAGTCGCAATAATACGTTTTAAATAAATTTACCTGTATTACGCATATGTTGTGATTGATATTAAACAAGTTTATCGTTTATCTATACTAATATAATAAAGAGGAAAGCTTTGATTGTTTGTTTGTAATGGATAAACTCAAAAACTATTAGACCGATTTTCAAAATTCTTTCACTTATAGAAAGCTATATTATCAGCGCATTATATTATTATTATTATTAAAAGACGGGCTCTTACAGGTAGAAAACCCTATGACACTGCAAACTTTCTATAATATTTTGTGTTAGGCCTTTTTAAAAGATTGCTTCTAATTCCTATATCAGAGGTAGGAATTTTAAAATGTTCTTTGTAGCGATGTTTTTATACCTTCTCAGGACATAAAGTTTATTTTACAAAGAAGATATATCGTTTATATATTATATGAGTGGGCTACAGCCACAAATTAAGTGCTGCGGCGTTTCTTCCAGTGAGAGCCTTTGTTAAAAAACATATTGTTTTTACTCAAAAAAAAAAATTATTTAAAATAATTTTTTGAAACTTCTTAATCAAGAATTTTGAATTAATCTCGGCAATAAAAGACAGCTATTATTTGCTGTTTTTCAGCACATAATAGGCTATAATTAACAGTATACTCTGTTATGTCCATGGTACTACTCATGTCTATAGGCGACGGTTACCACTATCCCTCAGGTGGGCCGTCAGCTTGTTTGCCATTCTAATTTGCCAAAAAAAAATTTCATCCATTTAAGAAATGTTCTTAATTTAATTAGATGCGAAGGACTCTCTTAGCAGTCAGCAGGTTACTATTCGATATATGTCTAAAAAATAATATCCCGGATGCATCATCGTCGTCTTTTAACTTTAAGGAGGCCTTCATCAATGATAAGGCCAAAGTTGTGATGATTATGACAAAAAAATGTATGACCGCACCTTCTATATATATATAAACTAGTTAAACAAGTAATTGGTATTTACGTATGTATGTGCTTATTATTATTAAATGTTATAAATTCTTTATTGTATAACCGGTATATAAATAATAGAATATGGAAAACTTTATATACATGCGTAGTGTAGGTAAAAATTATTTCTAAACAAGCGATAAATTTTAATACGAACAAAAATATAAAAAATGTAATATACGTAGTTCTTTCACTATATAAATCATTGTGGGTCAAAATTATTATAGGGGCCAAAAAATAATTTGTGTATATTTTTTTCTCTATTAACATAGTTTAAGAGTATACTGTTTCGCCCATGATAACCCTCATGCGTTGCCATTCCTGAGGACTCAGGTGTTAGAATAGATAGATAGAAATAAATAGAATAATAATGGCCTGCACTATCAGTATATGTTGGCGGGTACAAATGAGCGAATGAGTGAGAATGAAAGCAAACCAATTGGCCCGTTGTGATGAATTCGACAATAATTAACTACAATGTTTGCCATGGGTTCCCCATGGCAACAATGCATGGAGGTCTATCTAATACACTCTATATTGCTACCAAAAGGGCTGTTAGATACCAGTACAGACAATCAGGGCCGAAGCTAGACTTAAGTTTAAGGTAGGGCAAAAGAACTTTTTAGTAGGGCGAAAGTCATAATTAAATGACTTCGAAAAATCGAATCTATCTAATTTTCTTGAGATCTTACATTTTAAGGTAGAGTATTGGGCCTTTTAAGGTAAGGCATTGCCTCTAAATGTCCCCCTCCGCCTGGTTACAGCCATTACTGATAATGCAATTAAGGACGTTTGTCAGTTGTTATTGTTGTGGTGATTATAATGCGTGTCCACATTTCATCGAGCATATTAGAATACAACATGGCAGAGTGAGAGTCTACCGCAGTCACTCGAATTTTTTTTTTTATATAATATAGGGAGCAAACGAGCATGCGCCTAATCAGATGGTAAGTGGTTACCGCTGCCCGTAGGTATCTGCAATATCAGGTGTGTAACCGATGTTTTAGAACGGAATATGCTCTTTTCTTCAAGCATTAATTTGAACGCTCAGGCTGTGCATTCCATAGCTCCCTGTCAAGGTTTTCCCTAGAGACGGCAGTATGGGGCTTTTAAAAAAGGGTGTGTTAAAAGTTTTTTCAGGGTCGGTAACACGCATGTGACAACTCTAGTGTTGCAGGCATCCATAAGCTAGAGTGACTGTTTAAGACACGGACTGTATTGTTGTTTGCCGCCTTTGTGGTAAAAAAAATCAATGTCGTATCTGTTTGGAAATACTGCTGCTGGGAATTGGTAGCATGGTTTGGTTTGTTATCGGTGTTTTCTATCACTGTAGAATTAATTGTAAATTGAAATTGACATACAAAGTTTTCTCGGTATCGGTTAAATTCGAACTTTTTAATGGGTAATAATGGAATGGTAACCCCACCCGCGCTATCGGTATACACCGGCGGGGCACCAGTGAAGGATGATAGGTGAGAATGAAGCGGGTCAGTTAGCCCATCGTGACGAATTCAACAAGAATTGTTCACGATGGTTTCCAGGAAGAATCACGTGGAGGTCGATCTAATAGGGCAAATTGCTAACAATGGGGCTGTCAAAATCCATTGCTAACAATTTCTTTCCCCTCAAATTCGAACTTACTCTCTTTAAATCGGAGTAGTATGCTATTGGGTCACACTTAACTTATTTATACGTCGCACTTTTGTCAAAAGACATAATAATAAAAAAAAAAAATTACGGAAATGTAGTTTTTCACTACTATAAACAATTTATCGTATGTAACTTGTTTTTTTTTTTTCATAAGACGATATTTACGTACTGTTAAGTCAATGTAGGAAGTACCGTATGTCTTGAAATATAGCCACTTTATTTCGTCATATGGTACAGGGTGACATTAAGAAAAACTAAGAATGTACCCATGCAATAGAGTGTCAGAAATTTCGAGAATAAAAAAGAAATTCAAAAACCTCAAGAAGTTAAGCCTCCTATACTAACTTTACATGGGGATATAACAGCTTCATCGTTACAAATAAACCCTACCAGTTCGATCTCCACGCGGTTCCTCCTGGAAACTATCTTTAGAAATAGAAGTAAAAATTTATTATTTCACAAAAACACAAACTATGGGCCCCACACTAGATAAACCTGTATCGTGGGCACCCGACAAAGATTAACAAATCACAATCTGTTATAATAAAAAGTACATATTGAGCTGGTATTTTGGTTAAATCTTCTAGAATTCGTCACGATGGGCTAACTGTCCTGCTTCTATCTCCACCTATGACTCCTCACTGATATCCCGTCAGCGTATACCTATAATGCGGGTGGGGTTACCGTTCTATTTTCACCTATTGAACAACTAAAATCTGAACACCATATAGTAGACTATGGTAATGACTAGAAGGAGACTTTGTACAAAAGTCGTTTGCACTTTTATCCCATTCGTGTTTCTACCGTGAAACAGATTTTTTTTTAATAGATGGTAATGGAACGGTAACCCGTCTGCACTAACGGTATACACTGGTGGGGTACCAGTGAGAGGTGATAGGTGAGGATAAAAAGGCAGGTCAGTTAGCCCATCGTGACGAATGTAACAATCAATTAATCACGATAGTTTCCAGGGAGAACCGCGTGGAGGTCGACCTGATAGGGTATATTGATAGCAATAGGGACTAATTTCCCCATTACTAACAATCTCTTCCCCCCCAAGCAGTTATGTTTGCATGGCTGTATTTTGGTTTGAAGGGTGCGATATGGCAGTGAATTTACAGAGTACAGATGAATAACACCCGAGTCCTCAGGAATGGCAACGCATGGGAAGTATCAAGGGCAAAACAGTATACTCTGTTATGTCCATAGTGCTGCTCATGTCTTTAGGCGACGGTTACCACTTTCCATCAGATGGGTCGTCAGCTTGTTTGCCATTCTAAGTTGCATAAAAAAATGTACATAAAAGCACATTGGGACAAATTCTTTTTAAAGGGATAAAATTGTAAAGAAATATATAAAAAAAAAAACAAAATAAAATGTATCATCACCTATATGAAATATCTTCTATGAGAAAAAGGTATAAATTATATGTATTTATTACCGAGTAATTTAATTGCAACTCGTGCTTGTGATTATTAAAACGACATCGTCTCGCAGACGCCATTTCCTGATGTATGTAATGAACTATACGTAAATACGATAATTTATAGTTAGAGAGTAAATCACTGTGTGCTCCTTTACCGACAACCTAAATGATTTATGTCGTATTTTCTGTCTTTTTTCTTTGTATTGTACTTTTTATATTTCAATATGATGTTTTCTTTTATTACCATTAAATTTAAGTATGATTTTCTTAATATCAGTAATATGTGCTAAGTTGGGATATAACTTACACGTGTTCCAAATTTAAATCAAATCGGTTCAGTAGTTTTTACATGAAAGAATAATATACATTTATCCATCTACCTGTCCATCCATTCATCGTTAAATATTTTTGTACTTGCAATATAATAATAGGATAAGCATGTAATAATAATACTTAAGCCATATTTAATTTTAGTACATTACTACAGTGTACAGTTAGATATCAAAATTTCGTTTTTATTATTGTCATAGAGTATCTACTAAAGTTTTGTTCACACAATACCTAGATATTCACACTGAAAAAAGAAATATATATGTAATTTTAATAATACACTAGTGGTTTGATTATAAATTTAATGATCATAAGCATAGAGTCGTGATTTTATCAAAAAAATTGGTGACCCATATGCACAAGTTAATTGCCAAAACCTTGCTGTGTCCGTTCACTTCGGAAGCGGGCAGTCAAGGTTTGATATAACCTGCCTACCTACTGTTTACTTGCACTAATGCACTCGAATGCGTTTAACGGTTACCTAAGTTTTTTAAAGATTTAAAACATAAGTAGTAATAATTGAAGGAAAAATTACTCGTGATAAAAACATAATATTTATTGAAATATTTTTTTCTGTTTCCTGTACCAATAAAAAAAAATAAAACTCTATACACACTAATTATCTTATTAACTATATTCTTAATTAAAAAAAAAGAAAGTGTTCAAATATTAATAATTATAAAATTAACTTGTAATATATTTTACTTTTTATGAATAAATTAAAATAAGGATAAATCTATTACCTACAGTTGAATTTTGGCGACGTTTTTCGGTAAATCGCAAGTGCCCGCTACTGCCACCTACCGGGCTTATTTCTTTCTATTGAGATATAAATCAGATAGGTATTTTATTCTTCACATTAGAAATAATACATTTACAAATATTCATTAAGAGATTAATTGAGCGATTTCAGATTTTAGCGTTGATAAACATCGTGACACGGAGTTTTTAGCTTTATTTATAATGATTAATTTTGTTTAGCCAAATAGGTTTTTTTATTACATTATTACATTGCATATATTCTGTCGTTTATTATTCCTTGTAGTTTGTTAGTAAATTGGACACTATGAATGAGGCTTTATTGTTTTGACCATCTTGTTGTGAGTAGACAGATATATACTCGTATATTGACGGTGACTGACCGGCATATTTTGCTAAATATAACCAACCTTGTTGTTTATATAATAACAATATTATACATATTATAATATAAACGTTTTATCTAAATAAGTATTTTGACAGGTACTTATCTAATATTAATCTGACCTTTGTAATTGGTAGTGTTTTAATTTTATGAAACAGAATTTAAACATAACGAATGTCTGTGACCCCGTAGCTGTTAAAAAGAAAATAAAAAAAATAAAAAAACTGATATGTATATCCGATACTGTGTCACAGAGTATACGACGATACAGAATATATAACTAATAGTTAATAACCTATTAATGTCATGAATGTGAAAGTTTATAAACATGTACGAATTAAAATAATTATATTGACTTTTAATAAACTCTTGCTCGTTCCTTGTTCACCCCAGCCCGATTGGACTTGGCTAAATCCAGAGCTGTGTGAATGACGCTTTATAACATAACTAGATATGTAGGTAATTAATCTCATATGAGTTTTTTTTTTATCTTTATGACATACTTATCATCATTATCATACATATCAGCTTTTTACGGACCAATGCTTAACATGTTTGTAAAGATGTTTGAATTATGTATCTAAAGTTTATATATTAGTTAATAAATTTTGTAATTAGAAGGGGGCCCAAGACTTCAAGACACAGGGAATCCTGGTGTGAAGTTTTGGGAACAAATGTAAAATTGAAACATGTATTTTTGGATTTAATAAATATTATTAAAAAAAAAATTAAAATAATTACATTGGTGACCTACCGACCGCAACACGGATCAAGAAAAAATGGAACTACAGACTAGCGGAACCGACACATACCGAGTAGCCGTCAAGATTCCACCATTCTGGTCTGAAGAACCGGAGGTATGGTTTGCGCAAATTGAAGGTCAATTTATTTTGTCAAACATTACGGCCGACAGTACTATTGACTTTTAAAAAAATCTTCTTGATAATAATTAACAAAATGACAGCTATCATCTACGCCACACTACGACGTGCAGATTGTAAACAGTACAATAAAATCGTAACCTATCTACTTAGCACTACTTACCATTCATAGAACAAGTGTATTGATGCTATGGCCTTTGTCACAGGGCCTCAGTCAATTGTGTTCGCTCTTGCCTGAGGTCGGTGACCCATATGTCCTATAATACGTAATTACCAAAAACCTTGTTTTGTGTCCGTTCACTTCGGACGTTTACAAGGTTTAATACAGCTTGTAAATTTTTTTTGGAAAACGGTGGTTTTTTTTTATGCAACTTAGAATGGTTATAGCATCAATTAGTCTGAAATTAAACATACATAGCTTGTACTATGAATATTTGATAGACATAGGATGTTTTCTATAACACTCGGAGCATACTCATTTTATTTGTAATGTGCTGGAATCAGGACCATCGGAACTACAACCAATATAGCACAATGGCCATTATATGGCAAATATGCATCATATACATACATACATATCTGTCACGCCTGTCTCCCATTAGGGTAGGCAGAAACAATGGAACGCCAAATGCTTCGATTCAAACAAACCTCTTCCGCTATGCATCATATATATATTAAAATCCCAAATTATATGGAAAGAAAACGAATAAATTAATTTTGTGTCTTTCTATAAAATAATAATATACCGCCATTTTTAGGTTTATTTTTGTTTGGCCTATTACCCGGCTTGCGATTACTAAAAATTAAACGCAAATGAATTTACACTAAATAATAACCTTAATTTAGACAGCATGTTTTAACGTGGAAGTAGGTAGGCCAGAAATAAAATTATAACAACTTATTTACTTCCGATTAACTTCCCATATAATCGTTGTAATTTGCTTACTCATAAATATTCGGGTGAGACCGTGAATTACGGCATTAATCAATCAAAGAGTTTTAGTTTTCATATACCTCAGTATCATTTCCTCTTCCTTAATATTATAGTTGAATCAAGAATTTAAACGTAGATTCCAATCAGTAGGGTTACAAAACTTATAATGCTTAAATCTTCACTGTGATCAATATCTAATTGTCATATAGCTAATGAAGGTCACAGTTTTTCAAAACTAATATCGATTTTAATGATTACACCATAAAACATTATCAATGAGTAACGCACTTTCCACGGATTTTTAAATTAAAATACAGTCAGTATTTTATTTTCAAAAACCGTACGATGCTGGGACCAGTTGATATAGGCACATTTAGAGGGGAGCGAGTTGGCTGTGTCCATTCCAGTATGGTACGATGCGACACCAGAATGGAAACTTTTTTGCTTCGTAATAATATGTGTGAATGTATAAATGCGCTTTTTCAGGAACCAGGCCCCGTCTTGAAAAAATTTTTTAATGCTACCTATCGCTAGTATCATAGAAGTAAACTAAAACGTTTAAAATATTTTTTTCCTCAAATTCATATCTATTCGCAATGTATGTGAGTGTTGCATCTATTGTTTATTATTAAAAATATATCGCTACAATATATAAATATATCCAGCAGTAGTCTTTCCGAACCGACACGACATCATAACCTTCAAGAAAAGAGCATATTCCTTTTGAAAAGGCCGGCAGCACACCTGCAATGCCTTTGGTGTTGTGGGTGATCATGGGCGGTACTTACCATCAGGTGAGCCGCATATTTGTTTGCCCACTGTGTTGTAAAAAAAAACAAAACGTAAATCTGCGCATCTTGTAGTATTTCACTCCTTGTCACATTTGAGGTCAACTCTCCATCTCGCGTGCGCATTAAACATTGGAATATATTGCACCTGCTTTCCCTACTCTGACACGTTCCTCGTTCACCCCAGCCCGATTGGACCCGGCCAAACGCAGAGCTGTGTGAACGGCGCTTTATAACATAACTAGATAGATAGGTAATTAATCTTATATGAGATTTTGTTTATTTATCTTTATTACATACCTATCATCATCATCTTCATGCATATCAGTCTTTAACTGACCATTCCTGAATATAAGCCTCCGACTTGGGGGGTTTTGCCAGTAGTTGCCACGCTTAGTAGACGGATTGGCAACCGCAGCAGGCTTTAGAGATTTTTTTTATACAACTTAGAATAGCAAACAAGCTGACAGCCCACCTGATGGAAGCAGTACCATGGACATAACAGAGTATACTGTTACGCCCATGATACCCCCCATGCGTTGCCATTACTGAGGACTCAGATGTTATTCCTCTGTACCCTGTAAATTCACGCCATATCCCACCTTTCAAACCGAAAAACAGCCATGCAAACACAACTGCTATAGAAGATTTAAGAGGGACGCTGCTACCTAACCCTCGCCCTCTGTTAGTCGGCTTTTACGACACCCACTGGATAGGCAGGGGTGGGCTATTCTGTGTCAGGACCACACGGTTGCATGACATGACATGACATACTTATACTCCTACTATAATTATTAGAAAAATATTAGTAAGTAAATAAGCAAATTTTCCCGCCAGCAAAAATTTGTAAAGGTTAATGAGACCATGAAATGTCACGGCCTGTCACGGAAATGAAGCTTGACGACCTAGCATTATGGTCCATTTATTAATAAGCTACCCGTGTACCAAATTTCATTCAAATCTATACAATAGATTTTGCGTGAAAAAGTCACGTTTATGAAAATAGTTGGTTTTTGTCTGCGTCTGCTATTTTGACAAAATTAACACCCAAAAAGATAAGCCCTTAAATATAAAAAAGAATCATTATAATCCGTCAATTACATCATTGGTGCTTGTTTGACTCTTGTGTTTAAAAATAAATACACAAAAGAATACACGATCAAATTGATAACTTCCTTCTTTATGTAAATGATGATGAATATTATATAAATAAAGTTATAAATACTTATAATTGTGAACTTCTTTTAAACGTTGCTGTTTTCGTTCGTTCGTTCGTTCGTTGAAAAACAACAACTAAAACGTCTAGTCGAGTCGCCTGAAGACATTTTTTAGACATTTATATTAATTAATTATTAGATATAAACATATCAACTACTTGTGGTATAATACCTGCTACCATCATATCATCTAAACGATCTGTCATTATTAACATATGTCACGATTTCATTAACATTAAATGATTTACATCTATTCTATGTTTTAATTTTTTTTAATGGATGATAATGGAACGGTAACCCCACCCGCGCTATTGGTATGCACCGGCGGGGCAACAATGAAGGATGATAGGTAAAGATGAAGTAGGTCAGTTAGCCCATTGTGACGAATTCAACAAGAATTGTTCACGATGGTTTCCAGGGGGAACCACATGGAGGTCGATTTAATAAGGCATATTGCTAGCAATGGGGCTGTCAAACTCCATTGCTAACAATCCCTTTCTCCCCTATGTTTTAATATTATATTGTTATTACAACACTGCTGTCCACTGCTGAATATAAGCCTCCCCCTTGGGGGGTTTTGCCAGTAGTTGCTACGCTAGGTAGGCGGATTGACAACCGCAGTTAGGCTTTGGAGATGTTTTAAGATGGACGCTGCTGCCCATTCTTCGCCCTCCTTTACGCCTCTTACGCCATCCACGGAAAAGAGTGGCCTATTCTATGCCGTGACCGACACGGGAAGTAATAGATATATGTATGTACTAATGAATAAGATAATAATTTTGTTCCGTCTTTTTTTATGCAACTTAGAATGATAAACAAGCTGACGGCCCACCTGATCTAAAGTGGTAACCGTCGCCTATAGACATGAGCAGTACCATGGACATAACAGAGTATTCTGTTTCGCCCATGATACCCACCAAGCGTTGCCATTTCTGAGGACTTAGGCGTTATTCCTCTGTACAATGTAAATTCATTGCCATATCTCATCCTTCAAACCGGAACACAGCTATACAAACACAACTGTTTTACGGTAGAAACACGAATATTGCAGAGATGCCCAAGCAAACCACTTTTGTACACAGTCTCTCTTTGGTATATTTATAGTCATGAATTTAAAATAAAACAATAACGGTACTTGTCTGATATATTTTTAGAATGTTATTGCAACCAGCACATTGTTTTACATTAAAATTAAAAAAAAAAAACCAATGACCCTGATGTTGTCATTAAAAAAACCGACGCGAAGTCACAGAAAAACGCAACCTTGAGTTCATCTAAATTAATAGTTAATCTTCTCCACTCTTGGTCAACACAATCTATTCAGCTGACTTGAAAAAGAAGAGGTTCTGAATTGTACTGTTTTTCTATATACTTGTTTTTGTAAATGTTACGAAGTATCTTCAGTAATCTTGAATCGATTTTGATGTTTGAATTTTTTTATACAGCTTAGAATGGCAAACAAGCTGACGGCCCACCTGATGGAAAGTGGTAACCGTCGCCTATAGATATGAGCAGTACCATGGACATAACAGAGTATACTGTTTCGTCCATGATACCCCCCATGCGTTGCCATTCCTGAGGACTCAGATGTTATTCCTCTGTACCCAGTAAATTCACGCCATATCTCACCCTTCAAATGGAAACACAGCCATGCAAACACAACAGCTTTACGGTTGAAACACGAATGGGACAGAGGTACTCAAGCAATCGCTTTTTGTACAAAGTCTCCCTCTGGTGAGGGATTTGATTTTGAATTACAGATCACTTCCGAGTAAATTTGTAACGATTACAGCTGCTTACATTAGTTACAAATTTATTTTGTGGACACAGACTTTTAGAAAATACCTAGTCGTAAAAATTTGTTTTATCCTTTTCTACGTTACATAAATCATTGTTACATCGATGGGAACTTTAATCCCCATTTCTAACAATATACCCTGTGATGTATGTGTGATGATGAATATGGAAACCATTGTGATTAATTCTTGTTAGATCCGTCACAAGGGCTAATTGACCTAACTTCATCCTCACATAGGGGGGAAAGGGATTGTTAGTAACGGGGACTGAGAATCCTATTGCTAGCAATATACCCAACCAGGTCGACCTCCTCGCGGTTCCCCCTGGAAACTATCATGATTAATTCCTGATGAATTCATCATGATGGGCTAACTGGCCTGTTTTCATTCTCACCTATCACCCTTCACTGGTGCTCCGCCAGCGTATCCCGTTAGCGCAGGCGGGGTTACCATTCCATTTTTACCCATCAAAAAAATTCATCCTCACCTATCACCACTCATCGAGTTCCGAATTATATTAGAATTAGCATGTATTTTGTATCTCCTATAAAACCTTTTCAACTAACTTCAAAAACGGAGGTTCTTAATTCGGTTGCATTTTTTTTTATGTTTGCTATCTTATAACTCCGTCGGTTTTAACCGATTTCGATAATTCTTTTTTATCTGAAAGGATATACTTATACTGGCCATATAGAAATTAAATAAAATTAATAACGTAATTTTATTTTTAAATTAAAATAACTGGTTTTGTCATAATAGAAGTCGTTTTTTTATGTGATACTTCTGATCTTTAAATTTGTTTAAAGATCAGAAGATAAAAATAATTATTGTATTGTTGTTATTTTTATATAATAAGATTTAAAATTAGGATATGCGTCATACAACGTTTTTATCCTAATTTGCAGCAAAGTATACTTAAAGGGTTTACGTGATAAACGTTGGATTTCCTGCACATCTAAAGGAGTGTGATAAGTAAATAATACGGTACAGCTTATTCCATGCACCTGCCATAAACATTGCGTAAGCACCAAGGCTAACTGCTGGACAATGTTGCGTAACAGTGGCAGGTAACTAAGTACCGTGAAGCAGGTTAAATGTTTATTTGGGATTATTTTCACGTTTTACTTTTTATTAACTATTGTTCAAGTTAAAGATTTCATTCCTTAAAAGGTCAACTTCAATATTACAAAAAAAATATTATGAATTTGAAATTTTTAATAAATATAATAAAATATGTAATTAGGTATAAAATGTAATTATTTTCATGTGTTTTTTTTTTATTTGTTAATCCAGTTTAAGCATGGGAATTTCATGAACTTTGTGTGTTTTTCGTTTCTGACAATTGTTTTGACTCAGTCCGGAACAAAGGTATGCGCTCTGAAGAAGAGTTTCGGATGAAGTTGAAACATTCGTCGGAAAGGGCAAACGCAGTAAGTTCATAAAGGGGGGAAAAGGGATTGTTAGCAATGGAGTTTGACAGCCCCATTGCTAGCAATATGCGTTATTAGGTCGACCTCCACGTGGTTCCCCCTGGAAACCATCGTGAACAATTCTTGTTGAATTCGTCACGATGGGCTAACTGACCTGCTTCATCCTCATCTATCATCCTTCATTGGTGCCCCGCCTGTATAAACCGATAGCGCGGGTGTGGTTACCATTCTATTATCATTTATTAAAAAAAAGTAAATTCTTAAAATCTCTGTTGTACATTCATCTAGAAAAGCAAAAGTTATTTATAGAGGTCCTTTCCTCAACTTTAATATGATGTAACTCTCATCGCGGATTTAAATCTCTTTTTTCTAAATTCCATCTAATGGTATCTGATATTTATTTATATATTTAGAATACAAT
Source organism: Galleria mellonella (assembly GCF_026898425.1). Classification (NCBI taxonomy): domain Eukaryota; kingdom Metazoa; phylum Arthropoda; class Insecta; order Lepidoptera; family Pyralidae; genus Galleria; species Galleria mellonella. Next base: position 3,284,433 of record NW_026442082.1, on the reverse strand, counting down.
ATCAAATGGAGGCGAATGTGATGGACAGACACAATCCATTTTATTTATATTTCTTTTTATTATTATTTTTAATAAGGAATTTCGCGACTGACTCTTGGGCACAACAGAATATCAGTGTTTTGGTCTTTTAAGGGCAAAGCAATAAACTGAGTTGTGACCATTTTGTGTTACTATGGCACACGCATGAAGGAAAGGAAAGAAAGAAAATTGTTAGTTTCTATATTTTGTTTTTTTTTTGTTTTGTTGCTTATTTTATTTCATTCTTATATCTCTTTTACTGTTTATTATATGTAGGTTTTTTTTATTGTAATTTGTATGCTGTAAGTAATGTAAATAAATTATCTATCTATCTATCTAAATTGAAATAAAAAGCAAACAAGATTTTTTGTTTAGTTCATATATTTGGATCAGCCTCTTTAATAAATATTAAGTAATACAGATTCTGTCTAATAATTAATTAAGACTATTTTTAGGTCATAAATAAATTATACAACGCGAATAATATTATAGTCAAAGTCAAGTAGCATTTTCGGTCAAGAACACATCAACACGAGAATCCTATTATCATAATAGGCATCGTTTATTGACCTACGTGCATTAATAGGATGAAAAAGCGTATTATTTTTCTCTACTGGATACAGGTATAAAGTACACGTATGTATGCATATATCTATTTATATACATATGTATGTATGTGTGCTAAGCGTGGCAATTACTGGCAAAACCCCCCAAGGGGGAGGCTTATGTTCAACAGTGGACAGTTAAGGGCTGATATGATGATGAAGATATCTTTTCTCAAACATGCTTGGAAATATAAGCATTATTTTGACAATCTTCTTAGAGATAAATCAAAATTGCCGTACTGGTTAGATACATGCGGGCAGCGGCCGGCAAAAGTTGTATGAAAATCCATATCTGTCGTGTTTTGCGGCCAGATAAATTACTATGTAAACTCATATCTGTCTTGTAATTTAAAAATTCAATGACCTTTTACTTCGAAACATGGCTACGAAGGAGGTAACTAATAAAAGGTTTTATTTAAGTTTCGAACTGGCTTGCAAATAGAAAGCTGTTTATTGAAAAAAAAACAAAGGAACATAATGGCGCGTGAAAAAATATTATTGTTCGTTATTCGTCATTGAACTTAAAAAGTAAAATTGTGTTTTTGATTTCCGCACATTGTTTGAGAAAAATACTATACAAGCCTTAGCTACAACTAGGCATTGATGGACTCACGTATGTGTGCCTCGGCTACGCTTCGGCCCACATTTTCACGTTCGTCCATCAATGCCTCAGTTGCTGGCCGCTGCAGTAATGTACTATTGTATGCTTATATTTCTTAGCTTCTATAATTATCCCCGTTAGTAAGGATCCTTCGTAGCTTATAGTTAATCGTGTCATGACCATTTCTATGGGAATAGGGTTAAGTAATTATTATGAATAAAACAATGCTCACAGAACCATAGACAAAAAGCTCACTATTTGTTTATAGTAGTAGATTATGAAATGACACTTAAGATTTATGATCGAAACAAGTTATTGCATTTTATCATTCAATCTTAGAACAATTTATTTATTTATTTATTTATTTATTTACACTTTATTGCACCAAGTAAAAAGAGAAATAACAAATACAGTAAATATTAATGAGAAGTGATACAAAAGGCGGCCTTATCGCTAAGCAATCTCTTCCAGACAACCTTTGGGTAGAGGACATTGAGAAAAAGACAAAGAGTAGGTGGCGCACTATTATATAAATATTATCATATACAAACATATATAAATACATACATACATATATACACATACATATATAATATATACACAATTAAATATATACATAACATACATACATACATACACATACATATATAATATATACACAATTAAATATATACATAACATACACATACTTAACAGCATACATACAACAGAAAAAAATGATGAAGGAAAACGAAGAGAGAACACAGGAAAATAGTACTAAATACAATGTAAGATATCCTAGATTTAAGACTAGGTTAAAATGTTTACCAGATGCAGACTTTGTACAAAAGTCGTTTGCTTGGGTACCTTTATCCGATTTGTGTTTCAACCGTGAAGCAGTTGTTTGCATGGTTGTGTAACACAACTTGTGTTGTGGTTTGTAGGGTGGGATATGTCAGTGAATTTACAGGTTACAGAGGAATAACACTTTAGTTCTTAGGAATGGCAGTGCATGGAGAGTATAATGGGCAAAACAGTATACTCTGTTATGTCCATGGTACTGCATATGTCTATAGGCGACGGTTACCACTTTCCATCAGGTATGCCGTCAGCACGTTTGCCATTCTAAGTTGCATAAAAAAATGTCAACTAATTGTTCAATATTATGAAAAACTTGATTAATGAGATAAAGTTGAACCGTCTTATTCATAAAACTACAAAACTTCTCAAAAATCTATTTTAACTATAGAAGTGTTTTGACCTTTACTTTTGCGCTATTTTCTTAATTTGACAGACGGTGACAAAACACTCTACTAACTAAAATAAGTATATAGGACGTTTTAGTTTTTACGAATAAAGGGGTAAAGCAACAATTAATCAATAATCTAATTAAAATAAATTTCTACTAGTTTACCTGAAAATGTCGTTGATAAACGATAAAAAATCTTTGAGTGTCCAATACTAACACGGTGTATCCAACTTATGTTTAATTTTTTAAATAGTGTTTTTATAGAAAAAAAATGTTTAATTTCAATAGTAAAATACCTATTAAAAAAGCTATAGGTACATGTATAATATACCATACAGTTAGACAGTATGTTTCACCATCAAGATCGTAATTTTATAATTCCGGTGTCATTTATTATAATTTTATGAATATTTAAGATGTTTATTAAAATGTTATTAAAGTCTATGATTAAATGTCAATGGAATATTTATGGTCTCGATTGTCACTATGTTATGTTATGGTTGTCAAATCACATCACGCAATAATAGCTGATAATAGTGTTGTACATTTGGTTTGGTAATTCCGTTCTACAAAATAATGAGGTTTCAATAGTAATAAAATTTATATGGTATTAATACGTAAGAGAAACCTTATAGGTGAAAGGAACTCCTCCTTTTGGGGGAGGTAATTCTATAATATTTTTTTGTAATAGAGATTGCTGAATCTTATTATTATAAATGATTATGATCTAATTAATCTATCGCCGTGTGGTTTTTTTTAATGGGTGAAAATGGCATAATAAACCCGCCTGCGCTAACGGTATACACTGGCGAGGTACCAGTGAGAGGTGATAGATGAGGATAAAAAAGCAGGTCAGTTAGATCATCGTGACGAATTCAATGATAAATTTGTCACGATAGTTTTCAGGGGGAACCGCGTGGAGGTCTGTTAGAGTTTATTGATAGTAAGGAGGACTAACCTCCCCATTACTAACAATCTCTTCCCCCCTATCGCCGTGTGTTGCCGGCATAGAACAGGCCAATTCTTTCTTTCCTGTGATTATCGTAAAAGGCAGCAAAGGGAACTTAATAGTCGAGCAGCAACGTCCCTTTTAACACATCACCAAAGCCTAACTGCGGTTGCCAACTCGCTTGTCAAACGTGGCAACTACTGGCAAAACCCCCCTTATGGAAGCCTATGTTCAATAGTGCACAATTAACGGCTGGTGATGGTGATGATGATACAAAAATCCTGTATCACTACATAGTGATAATTGTTCATATTAATCGCTAAAACCAATGAACACAAAGGTTTTTACTCAAAATTGTAAAAAAAAAAATACCCAATCTGGCAACACTGATAACAAATTGTTTTTATCTGGTAATTTGAACTATATTCTCTTGTTTGTAAATATCATTTATGTCTGCGACTGAAGGACTTGTTTCCGTGGTCATAAGTAAATAAAAAAAATACAAATACCTATCATATTGTACGTGTATAAAGTACTTATAGATGAGCGTAGATTTAGTTCAAGCGAGGTCAAGGGATATAAGACAAGGAAGTATTTATCTTTGGATTTTTTACTTTTTTAATACTCTCATTACCATTCGTACATTGTATGATTACCGTAGATGATGCTTTAATACTAGTTTGTTGCATCAGAAGGTTGTGTTATTAATAATATTTTTTTTATTACTGGATTTACATGAATATTATTAAAATAGTTGTAATGCAAATTAGTCGAGTACGTGTACTATTATTAATTAAATTATATGTAAATAAATATAAATAGAAGGATCGACCTGAAAGAGATTCAATGTGGAAAAATCATACGGCTTGCCCGTTCTTAAATATTGAACAATTTGATAAAGAAATTGGTGCACTGGGGTCTACCATGAAATGAAATTCAGAATTTTTCGGGATCAATTTTCTATTTTTGATTATATCGAAATTAGTACAGTAAAAGGAGCTTAACATTTCCTTCGGTATAAATCCTACCATAGTAGTATAGGTATGATATTTTAACATATCCAATATGTTTAAACGGTATGCTTCATAAAAATAACAGCTACTTTAATCGTGACAATAAAATTAAATAACAATAAAAAAAATTTATAACAATATTTAAAATAAATCGTTAAACAACAAAATGTTACGGATTTAGAATTAAAATAATTTTGAACGCGGAATCGTATTTTTACAATTTAGATTTTCCTACGTAAAGAAAAACGACAGTCTTAATCACAATATGGGCCCAAGATGGGTGTAAATCTATTATTACTAATATTATAAATATGAAAATGAGTTTGGTACCTCTTAGCACATTAACGGCTTAACCAATCAATGTATAACCGTATCTCATATATGGTATACATATATGACATGGAGAAAGATATAAGCTACATTTTATCCTGGTTAATGAACGTTTTCTGGTCACCCAGACAAAGTCGCAGTTAAAAGATAGTTGTAAAAATAATTATAAATTATTATTGCTTTATTCAACTTTGTTTAATAAATTTAAAAAAGTAACGTAATATAGCCATACAAAATAGACAAATCAAGAATCTCCTTCTTTTGGAAGTCACATGACAAAGAAAGTTATGAGATAGTTGCCTGGTGACTTAAATGAGAGTACAGAGAGTGCTTGCGTTTGCGCAGCGCCTGAAGAATTTATTCCTGTTTCATAAATATGTATAACTTGTTCATGAATATAAATAAATTGTAATATTAACCTGATTTTGAAGATTTTTCCTTGAAATGAATAAAAAAGCCAATCAAGTGCCCAATTAGATACTTGTTGCCTTCAACTGAAGACGGTAACGCTGTGACATGCTACAGGTTGTTTGTTTTAACTAAGTGCCTATAATTTTTGTTGGTATTGTTTGTTCGATTGCAAGCCCTTGATTTAGGAGAATATTCTTCCTAATTTCTTTCACTAGATAAAGAAAATACATCGTTCTAATAGAAATTATGATGTATAAAGTATAATATAAGGTCCTGTGTTGATTATAAACTGTTCACTTTTGTGTAATTTATTTATTCTTTATTGACCAATTTACAAAAAAAAAATCTGTTACAAAATACGGACTACTACTACGGACTATAAATACTATGATATACATTTTCTCCCATTGGTAAAACAGAAATGTAATTATGCGGTGAAAATATTGAAAATTGTTGTAGATAAACAATTACACTTACGTATCGACTTACAAATCATAACATATATAATGGAAAACTACTGCACATTATGATTATATAAATATACATACACGAATACATTAAACAAATATTACTTACATATACAAATATATATCATAAAAACCTACATACAAATATAAATATACATACTTATAGATTATTTACTATAATACCAATAAACAACGATAGAGATGAAAGGTGATGATGCGGAAGATGATGAACTGCTTTCACAGCTTCTTCAAAAGATATTCGTAGACTTTACTCTTAAAAATAAATTAAGTCAATCCCTTAGTTATTAAAGTTTTCTGAATGTTTTTATAACTTACTTTGACTTTTAATGGCTGATAACCAAAATCATAGACAGCTTACCATATTTTCTTTTGGTCAATAAAGTTATTTAAATAAATAAATGCAGGGGATTTCTGTTTTTTTTTTTATGAATGATAATGGAATGTTAACCCCGTCTGCGTTATCGGTGTGCGCTGACTGGATACCAGTGATAGGTGACAGGTGAGAATGAAATTGAATTCCACAAGAATTTACCTGATAGGATATATTGCTAGCGATGACCTGTTACTAACAACACCAGAGGGAGACTTTGTACAAAAGTCGTTTGCTTGGGTACCTCTGTCCCATTCGTGTTTCTACCGTGAAGCAATTGTGTTTGCATGGCTGTGTTTCGGTTTGAATGGTGGGATATGGCGTGAATTTACAGGGTACAGAGGAAAAACACCTGAGTCCTCAGGAATGGCAACGCATGGGAAGTATAATGGGCGAAACAGTATGCTCTGTTAAGTCCATGGTACTGCTCATGTCTATAGGCGACGGTTACCACTTTCCATCAGGTGGGCCGTCAGCTTGTTTGCCATTCTAAGTTGTATAAAAAAAAAAACCTCTTCTCCCCGGAAATCCACTGTAGGCAATGGGTACCACTTTCCAACCATCACTTATTCATCTACCCATTCCTCGAGATAAATCGTCAGTTGTTATCTAAAAAAAAATCAGCACCTCCTAAAAATATAATGTTTAATCAATTCTTCCGAAACGAATTAATCAAACAAATTGTACATACATTAGCGTATCCTACAATCAGTGGTGATTGCATGTAAATTGTCCATAATTGCCTACCAATTCGAGCAATTACCTCAATCAACATTGTTCGTGCCATGACAATGTCTTATTGGCAGAATCTGTTGGTTATTATATCGCCAATCACAAATTGTGGAATCAAATTGTATATAACAAATTGTATATAACATTGTATATAACAAATAACTACTAAGAATAGCAAACAATCTGATGGCTTGCACTATGGTAATTAAATTATAGTTCCATGATTATGTTTCCGAGGATTTATTAGTAATTAAAATGGAATGGTAAAGCCATCTGTGATATTAGCAATATCATAGCCCTATCAGGTCGACCGTCGTGGTTAATCCTTATGGAATTCGTACTATACGTAACCCTATTATCTGTCACTGGTGCCTCGCCAGCGTATACCGATCCAGCAAACGGGGTTACCGTTCCATTATCATCCATAAAAAAAGAAACACTGAATCCCCTACATTTATATTTAAATAACTTTATTGACCAAAAGCAAAAGCAAACATTCCGTACCAATCAATCTTCGGGATAAACAGTGGTAGGTTGTCACACACACACACACACACACACATATATATAACAGGAAATTAACATGCTCACCATGTTTGCTGTTTCTGACAGCGCCGTACGCCCCCTGAAGAAGACTTCCGGATGAAGTCGAAACAATTCTCGGAAATGACAAAAACGATGAGTTCGTTATTTTCCCATCGTATACGTATATCGCCGTGTGGTCCCGGCACTAGAATAGGCCACCCCTTCTTATCCCATGGGTGTCGTTAAAATCGCCTCTAAGGGAGGGCGAGGAATGGGCAGCGGAACGAAGCTTCAAACAGAAACACAGCTATGCAAACACAAGTGCTTCACAGTAACAACACGAATGGGACAGAGGTGCCCAAGCAAACGATTTTTGTACAGTCTCCCTTTGGCAATTACTTCAGTAATACGCATGGCAATGACTGGCAACTCCCCCCCCCTCCCTCTCCCGAGGGAGAGTCATATGTTCAACAGTGGACAGTTAAGGGTTAATATGATGATGAAGGTGGAATTCAGTGTTGTGAATTTTGTTATAGCGGTGATGGGCTCCCTGCCTCGCATGTCGGTGGTGAGCGGCGGGCGGGCGGTGGTACCGGCTGCGCCGCTGCCGACCCACCTGGCACGGCTGGCCGCCAGCCAGGAGACGGCTCTTGTATATTCAGGTATTTAAAAAAAAACAAATATTGTAAGAAAATTGCTCAGACCCATGCCTGTGGCCATGCTAATATCCATGGTATTCCTCATGCGTCCTCTTGAGGTTTTTTATGGGTGATAACCTCGCCTGCGCTTTCGATATACGCTGGCGGGGTACCAGTGAGGGATGATAGATGACGATGAAAGCAGGTCAGTTAGTCCATCTACTAGAATTAACCACGATAGTTTCCAGGTGGAACCGCGTTGAGGTCGATTAGATAGGGTATATTGCTGACAATGGGTCAGTTAAATCCTATTACTAACAATTCCTTTCCCCCTTCTCCTGAGGTTATGCCTCCAAACCCTATAATTTCACTACCATATCCCACACTTGAAACCGAAACCTAACCTTGCGTGATTGCTTCACGGTCAAACACGGGACAGAGGTACCCATGCCTGTGCCTTACCGAATAATCGAGTTGGCGCAGTATTTAAAAATAATTCATAGTTTTCTAGTCATGCAATTGTATACCTGTATAGTTCCTAATCTGTACCCAACGATGAGTGCGTGTTGTGGCGTCTACAATGGATAACGAGCTTCAATAGAGTCGTCATTCATAAATTGTATTGTGACCTATTTGTCGAAGGAATTATTCAATTTGGTTTTGATTAATGTCTAGATCAGAAATATTGGATATAGTAATTCCTTTTATGTCTTTGGTGGTATATTGTTGAAATGAAATAAGTTTATTTGCATTGAAGTCTTAAAATTTTTTAACAAAGACCACGTAGTACTAAGTTTGGCATCTGTTAATTTTTCTCTTTTTTTTTTTTATTATGTCTATTAAATATTAATATTATTTATTTATTTATATACTTTTGTACATTCACTTATAATATATGTAGATATTAGGTATTACAAAAATGTACACAGGCGGACTTATCTCTTAAAGAGTTTTTTTTTTCAGTTAACCTTAAGAACCTGAAGGGATGAATTAATACATGAAGATATTTTTTTATAACATTACCACTTTTACAGTTAATTTAATTGGACAGACAATAAAAAAATTGGATACAAAACTTTTTTTTTAAACTCCACACATTTTTTCAAAATAATAGTGAACTATGAGATAAAGGCGACAAAGGAACAAACTATAAGTGTAAGAAAAGTGGGAATTGTCGCTTAAAAAATTGAATGTACCAGGGATATGTGCTGTGATGGTTACATAGAACGATTCAAATTTACCCTTTTATCCCATTGCTAGCAATATACCCAACCAGGTCGACCTCCTCGTGGTTCCCCCTGGAAACTATCATGGTTAATTCCTGATGAATTCATCATGATGCGCTAACTGGCCTGTTTTCATTCTCATCGATCACCCTTCACTAGTGCTCCGCCAGCGTATCCCATTAGCGCAGGCGGGGTTACCATTCTATTTTCATCCACCAAAAAAAAATTCCCTTTTTTTTAGATGAAACCTGCAATGCTCGTATCAGTTATGTGGAAATGGAAGCTCAGACGAATGCGATAGCGAAAGCGTTGTCTAAACGCGCCAGACCGACTGGCGCCAACAGGGACGGTGACTATGTGATAGCTGTGTGCATGCAACCTACACACAAGTAAGTTTAATATTCATAAATCAAACTCTCACTATACGCCATAGTAAGAGTTGAGTTTGAAAAACTAATTTATGAAGATTAATTTATTTAATTATGCAAATTTATTTATTTATTTAAAATATATAAACATATCATGTCCACGGTCAAATTATATAATATAAATAAAAAATATATGCTTACGACTATTACTATTGGGGTCAACGTAACACTTAACATATTTATACACTAGTAAAATATTAGTTGTTTTCACCTTCTCGACTTATATCTACTTAAAAACATACCCCGTCCTGTAACCCACAGGAAAAAAGGTACATATGCCCCAGTTTTTTTTATGTCCGTCTTCTACCTCGTCTTCTATGTGTGCTAATATTAAATATAATAGATAGTAGATATAATATAATAGACAGTATCCCCCGGCTCCACTCGCATGAATTAGTACATAAATTATCCCATGTGCTAAATTAGCATATACCTACTTGTGTACAAATTTTATTCAAATCCGTTCAGTAGATTTTGCGTGAAAAATAAACAAACATCCATTCATCTATCCATCCTTACAAACATTCGCATTTATTATGTTAATAGAAAAAATAGTTAATTTATGCATGCAACTTAGAATGTCAAACAAGCTGACGGCCCACCTGATTGAAAGTGGCAACCATCGTCTATAGGGTACCATGGACATAACAGAGTATACTGTATTTCCCTTGATACCCTTCCTGCGTCCTTATTCTTAAGGACTAAGGTGTTATGGGTTTGTATCCTGTAATTATATATTTTATTATTGTATATATTTTATTACCATAAATGTTTGTGACTTCCCACTTAATAAATGAACCCATGTGTATGTAATTTTACACTTTCTAACTTTTTTGTGAGAATACAAACATATGATGAGAAATAATGGCTCTATGATATTTTTTATTATTATTTATCCAGTATCTACTAAAAATGTAGATATTACATTTTTAGGAGAAATATTCAATAAGATACTTCATCACAAGTTATTACACTTTTATTGACAGAATAAATAACATTTAATAATTTTTCAGTACAGTGTTAACATTATTAGCGACTTGGAAGGCGGGGGCAGCGTATGTGCCGATGGAACCCAGCTTCCCACAAGCGAGGATATCACACATACTGCAAGACGCTGAGCCGGCCTTAGTTATTTATGATGATAGTGGTAAGTAATCATTTCTTAATAATTAAAATTTATTTTGTGTGTTTTTTTTTTCCAACCGGTTTAAAAAGTAGAAAGTTCTCAATTCGGTTGTATATTTTTTTTATACCACTGAGGTGGCAAACTAGCATACGACCCACCTGATGGTAAGCGGTCACCGTAGCCTATGAATGCCTGCAATACCAGAGGTATTATGCGCGCGTTGCCGATAATGAAGAAACCTCTTTACTCCCCTTTTGAAGAATTTTAGAAGGTTTGTTTTTTTTATGTTTGTTACCTAATAGCTCTGTCAGTTCTAAACCGATTTGGATTTTTTAATCTTAAATGATATATACTTACAGATTGGTCTCATAGAAGTTTTATCAAAATCGGTTAAGTGGTTTAATTTTTAGATCACAATACTGGTTTTGTCACAATTGAAGTTTATGTTTTTTTTAGGGACACAATTTTCAATTATTTACCTTCATGACAACTAGTTTGGACGTAAAATGTTACGCGAATGTAATGACAATATGATAGGCCATTGTGATACCGTGTCTGATACGTTCCGTTCTACACTGGGCATTGCGAATGGACTTTTTATCGGATACACATGTTCATGTCATGATCGTTATTTAAAAAAAACATCTGTAGTCTATTATTCAGATTTAAAATACTTAGAAGTTAAATAGAATAGAACAGAAATCATCTTTATTCAAATATTCTTATTTACAAGTTCTTTTTAATCGTCATTTTTAATTATTTTACTGTTGGGTTTGGAATGTTGTTAATTGTTGAGAAGAATTCGTAAGAAACTCAACAGTTACTCTTTGTAATATACGTACATTGTAATATGATACTGATACACTGCGTTGCATATCCACTCAGTTTTTCCTGAATTAACAAAGAATAACTACTTAATACTCACTTTTGACGCACGACTATCTGCACGTTAATGCACTTGATTTCATAACATAAGGAAATGTTGTTATTACAATATATTATCAAATTGAATTAGGTTAGAGTTAAGAACCATAGCCACTTTCAATTGACTGCAAAAATGAGAAAGTTCTCAATTCGGTTGTATTTTTTTATGTTTGACAGTTCTAAACCGATTTGGGAAATTCTTTCTTTAGTTGAAAGGATATACTTACAATTTAATCCGGTTAGAATTTTTATCAAAAACGGTTTGGTTTTGTAATAATTGAAGTTGGTTTTGATTGTGGGCAAAATCTTTAACTATGATGCTCTTAATTCAGGATACATAAAGACACTATGTAACATTTGAAAATTTTGAAACGTTTCATTTTTCCAAACGAGCTTCTTTCATTCTTGTTAAAGTAGCGTCATTAAAATATTATATATACGTGTGTATATATATATATATATATATATATATATATATATATATATATATATATATATATATATATATATATATATATATATATATATATATATATATATTGCAAATTTTATTTCAGCAAATCCAGCTATGTTCGCCGGCAGTGGCATCCCATCGGTGTCTTTTGAAGAATTGATTCAAGAAGCCAGTGGACTATCCGCCGAGGAACTAAAAAGTCCGGAAGTGTTGGCTCACGCCGGAACAGACAGTATTGCTATCGTACTGTACACATCTGGAAGCACGGGTGTGCCGAAAGGTATGATTTTATACACTCTAATTGACATAGGTGTATTTAAAAGGAGGGTGTGTGGTCTATACTATGGCAAGCAAAGACAGTGTCTGAGAGTATATAGTTACCAGAGGGAGACTTTGTACAAAAGTCGATTGCTTGAGTACCTCTGTCCCATTCGTGTTTTAACCGTAAAGCAGTTGTGTTTGCATGGTTGTGTTTCGGTTTGAAGGGTGGGATATGGCGTGAATTTACTGGGTACAGAGGAATAACACCTGAGTCCTCAGGAATAGCAACGCATGGGGGTATCATAGGCGAAACAATATACTCTGTTATGTCCATGGTACTGCTCATGTCTATAGGCAACGGTTACCACTTTCCATCAGGTGGGCCGTCAGCTTGTTTGCCATTCTAGGTTGTATAAAAAAAATTATACATATGCCTTTGACATAGTAAAATATCATTGTAAGATATTCCAAGTTATTGTTACATAATAATTATCTTGAGTCATGTAGCCATCATATCAGCCGTTAACTGTCCACTGTTGAACATAAGTCTTCCCAAAAAGGGGGGTTTTCAAGTAAATGCCACATTTGACAGGCGAGTTGACAACCGCAGTTAGGTTTTTAGTGATATCCGGATGTTTTCTTCAGGGGGCGTACGGAGCTTTACGCCATTGCGTCTCATCTTCTGCCCGCAGTGCGAGTCATACATATATGTAATATATGTATGACATTTATATCATATATCATCATTTTAAAAAATATGTTTTAAAAATAATAATACTTCGTCCAGTTGGATCCTATATCATGCATGGCTACTTTCAGGTGTCCGTCTACCTTATTCGGCTATATGCAACCGACTCTGGTGGCAATTCCGGACCTTCCCCTATTCGAATACAGAGAAGACCTGTGTTTGGAAGACGGCTTTGACCTTTGTGGATTCAGTCTGTGAAATTTGGGGCCCTCTTCTACACGGTAGGACTCTGTTAATCTTATCGAAGGAGACGACTAGGGATCCACAAAAATTGGTGCGAGTTTTAGCTGAGAATCAGGTTAGTATATTTTATGAAATTTATATATTATTATTCCTAAAACCTTACACTAGGCATGGGCGATATCGGTACCGAACCGATATCTATATATTGGGTTTTGTCTTCTGGATATTGATCTTGGAAAAAAAGGTCATTACCCATTTCTATATTTCCCGTGTCAGTTGAATGACCTATATTCAATTCCATCAGGTTATTTATTTAGATATTATATATTTGATAATCGCTATTTAATATATATATTTTATATATATTAAACCAATAAACAGATATTGTAACTACAATACATATGTGAATATTGCTATACATTACCTATGCTTACTTCACATAAATTGTTTTTAAATTACCTCACACGTCAAGATTTCGAATTCAGCGTTTATCAAAAAATATATTAAATTTTACGAGACAGCGATAGGCTTGAAAAGAACGGATTATTACTAATGGCGAGGTTAGTCCTCATTGCTAAAAATATATCGTGTGAAGTCGACCTTCGCGTGGTCTCCTCTGAAAATCAACAAGGTTACTTTCTGATAAATTTATTAGAATGTCACGATGGGTTGACCTGGATTTATCCTTACCATTATTTATTGGTACTCAAACCGAGAACGCAGACGGGATTACAATTCCAATTTCAACGGGAAACGGACCCTATGTTACACAGAATTTATATAAATAATTAATGTGGGAATATTTAGATTTACATTAATGTTTTTTTTTTATTTATATATTTTTATTATAATAACAATAATACACGAATTGTCTGGTCCTCAAGTAAGGATACCTTGTGTTTGGAGGCACAACCATGACCATTCAGACAAGTTCATACCTAAATTGGCCTGACTTTTAATTACTTGCTCTGATTTTAAATTATTAATTACCGTTTTGTTCTAGGTTGAAAGATTAGTACTAGTGCCGACTCTCCTTCGTTCTATCCTAATGTACCTATCCCTCACACCTTCCGAAAGGCCTTTACAGTACCTAAAGCTTTGGGTCTGCTCAGGAGAGACCCTAAGTAAAGAGTTAACAACCCAGTTCTTCCGATACTTCGGTGACAATGGTGGATACAAACTGGCGAATTTCTACGGCAGTACCGAAGTTATGGGAGACGTCACTTACTATGTACTGGAGAAACTTAGTCAGTTAGACGTGTACAATACTGTTCCTATCGGTAAGTACTCGTATATTTTGTTTCCTGCCAGTACTTCGTATTGAAGATGAGATATTTTTATACTTAATCAGAGAAATTAAATTGTGAATAAAATAAAGGTATATGCTATGCTATTATACCATAAAGCAGCTTCCTTATGATTCCTTATTCAGATTTGAAAGAATTTGTGAATGGGTACGATAGTGAAATATTCTGTGATTCAAGAAGATCTTTATGTCACAGAAATTAACTCTTGTTTGGTACGAGCTGCAGTGCTGGCCACTACTAAAAGGCAAAAACGAAAAAAAAAACGGTCATACCTTTAATTTGTTTTAAATAAAAAACAAAAGTTACGTAATTAAGTAGCTGATTTCTTTGTTTAATTTATTTTTTTGCTTATCAGGTTCCCCATTAGACAACTGTGCGGTGTACCTCTTAGATGAGGAGATGAATCCGGCCCGTGAGACTGAACCAGGGGAAGTGTGGGTCGCTGGACATAACCTAGCAGCTGGGTACGTGGGAGCTCAGGGTGCTGATAAATTCTGTGACAACCCGCATGCTGACCATCCAGGTATGTGCCCCAACAAACCCCTTTAATTTAATGGGAAACTATACAGAAAAGTCATTTCATTTATGTCAGAAAAGTTTAATAACTTTGTATAGATCTTTTGTTCAATCTCAATTAAAAAAAAAATTGAAATAGTTAAAGTTTTGATTTATTTATTTAATTTAGATGCAGTCATAATTAATGAATAATATTTTATAAATACAATTACAATAGTAAACCTATATCTTTAGACTTAGAGCATAGATAAATTATTTCATTTATATCATTACAGTTTCTGTCTTTTGATCTTTAATCGAAACATTTCCAGATACTTAAAAGCACCAAAAATCAGGGACACAGCCGCTACTTAGTAAATCTAAATACAATTATTGAAGAAATAACTGATAAACATTTTCTTTGCAGACTTTAGCCGTCTATATCGCACTGGCGACTTTGGGATCCTACAGAAGGGAGTGATCCTTTACGCTGGACGTACCGACTCTCAAGTCAAAATTAGAGGTCACAGGGTCGATTTGCAAGAGGTTGACCGTGCCGTGACTGCAGTACCCGGCATTGAAAAATGTGAGTTTTCTTACATCCATTTTCTTTAAATCTACTATAATATTTTTTTTTTTTTACTGAAATAAGATAAAAATATAACAGCCTACACTGTTGTACACTGGATTAAAAAAGTTACGCGCCAATACTTGAATTGAGCCTAGAGGCTCAGTTCAGTTCGTATTTTAGAAATTAATATTTTTTTGTTCTTCATTTCGTATATGGGCAATCAAACATTTTAGTAATAATTTATTAAATATGGGTATATTTTATATCTAAAACCTACATCACAATGTGTCCTAATTTAATCAAGATCTTAAAGGTGCAATTTTTTCTATTACGTCGTATGTATGTAACTGCAATGAAACAATTAACTGAATTTATATATTTTTTTTACCTTATATATTCAATTCAAGATATTGTCTTTAGGCAAAAATGTTCTATAGCAAAAATGTTACGTAAGAACCCAGTAACAAATTTCATTACACCTCTTTTGAAGGCCTTTTTTATTTAAATAATATAAATCTTTTATAAAATTTCTACTTAGACTTAGAGTTTAACTAACTTAGAATTACAACTTTATGCGGAGGAAAGTAATTTAGTAAAAATTAGTAATAAGAACAATCCAGTGGTATTATTTTTTATGTTGGTTACCTCATTTCTCCGTCAGTTCTAAACCGATTTGGAGAAATCTTTTTTTTATAAGAATAGTTTCATAGAAATTATATTAAAATCGATTTAGTAGTTCAATTTTTGAATAAAAATAATTGATTTTGTCACAGTGGACGTCTGTTTTTTTCTTGTGGATCAATGTACATGACAATAAGTCCGCCTTTTGTAGCTTATAATTTTTGTAATGTAGTCAGTAAAGAATAGAATAAATAAATAAAATAAACAAAATAAATAAATAAAATATAAATTAATCGTCATTATTGTTCAATAACAACTATATTATATTCAACAGGCGTTGTACTATGCTACGGCTTGGAACGAGGGAACCCTGAAATCTTAGCATTTGTCACCATAGAACCAAGTGCACGCATCGCCGCGCATCATATTGAGGCCAGCTTGAAGAACTCTTTAACTAGCTACATGATACCGCAGGTTTTTTTTTAAATCTAATATATATATAACCTATATCGGTCGGATATCTTTTTTTCAAATATCTTAAAAATTTGTTATCCAATATTATTCTTTTATGATCAAAGTAGGATAACAGAGATCTATTTTTTCTCTAAAATTATTTTTTGTAGGGTCAAAAAGTATAAAATTCAAATATTATTATATTTGGTTACTTTTAACCTTCTGATCCGATTGGCCCTAATATTGAGTTTTTTTTTTATGATATTCCAGGTAATTGTGATAGAAAGCATCCCCTTGCTTGTGAATGGGAAAGTGGACCGGCAAGCATTGCTGAAGATGTACGAGAATACAAACAATAATGGTAATAATTAATAATATATTATTTTCAACGTTCATATCCTTTATAATTAATAATTTAACATAATTTGTCAACTGTTTTAATCATGCTGTGTATGACACCTGTCAAAGGTTTCAAATTATAAGTAATGGACAAAAAGAATTTCGACTTCATAGAAAAGTTAAAAAAATTACTTTCTTACTTATTGCTCGACTAGTTTCGAGACCAATGCGTGACCCTTAATCATGAACGGCTGTAACGCAGACGAAGACATTCGCGGCACCATCACCGATAAAAAAGACGGCATGCGGAGATCTTTGAGTGTAAACGAATCCATAGTCTTCTTAGTCTGCCGTGGTATTGTCACTGACTGCGTTAGTCCAAATTGGTTTCAAAACTAGTCGAGCTTTCCCGACCTAATTACACGTAAGTTAAAGTAGTTGGGGGGGGGGGGGAGGAGAGGGGGAAGGATTGTTAGTAACAAAGCCTAAGAACCCTATTACTAATAATATACCCAACCAGGTCTACCTCTCCGTGGTCCCACCTGGAAACAATCGTGCTTAATTCGAAGCGTATTCATCACGATATGCTAACTAATTTGTCTTTTCATTCTCACCTATCAATCCTCACTGGTGCCCCGCCAACGTATACCGGTAGCGCGGGGTTACTATTCTATTAATATTCAGTAAAATAAAACGATAGTCATTACATTAAAATATAATGTACGTTTACGAAACTTTTAATAACAAAATAATAAGTTTTTTTTTTATTTTTCTTAGTATATCATGAAAATAGAATATAATTATGGGAAATTCAAATTACAGACGACTCTGCAATCGCATTAGACATTGACTATACAGGCGTAGATGAACAAGATAAAGAAGCGGCTAAAGTTCTCTTCGAAACAGTGGGAGAAGTGCTGGGGCGCGCCGCCAGAGGAACTTTGTCCGTAAGAGCCGGCTTCTACGAACTGGGAGGGAATTCCCTCAATTCCATCTACACGATCACCAAGTTAAGAGAAAAAGGATACTATATCGGTGAGTGGATAAAATCTTAATAACTGCCCACCGCTAAACATAAGCCTCCCCCTTGGGGGGTTTAGTCAATCGTTGCCACGCTTGGCAGGCGAGTTGGCAACCGCAACTAGGCTTTGCAGATTTTAAAAGGTACGCTACTGCCCATCCCTCGCTCTCCTTAAATCGTTCCTTACGACACCCACGGAAAAGAGGTGGCCTCTTCTATGCCGGAACCACACAGCCTTAACTAGAATAATTTGTATTTATTACACAATTGAAATATTTAATAAAAATGTCAAGTCATGCGATACGACCAAATGTGGAAGGTGATATCCACCGAAATCACCTCAGTTGTTCTGTCAGTAAACGGTCTTATCCCAAAAAGTCTCGAGCGTCATCTGAGACAGTTGGAATTCTAGACTAGTTCTTTTCTTGGAAAGCTGCAGAAAGCTGTGCTCTTAGGTACTGCTCAGATAGTGTGTCAGTTTATCTCCCTGTAGCTCTCGATCACTGCCGACTGTGCTCCCCCTGGGAAGGGATAGTTTGCCATCTTTATTCCTTAAAAGGGGAGATGTGAATTTTTAAAAATAATAACAATACCGTCACACCATTCGCCTGTTTCTGAAATTACGATATCCTGTGTTATGAGGAACCAAACAAATATAAACCAAAACATTTACATCCGAGACAAATTAGAAAAACTCGACTTGACCGAGTATTGAACCCGGAATCGCATTTTGCAAAGCAACGAGGTACCGATAGACATATCGGTACCTCGCAGTGGTCGTCAAACTAACTTTATTAAAATGCACTAACAGTGAGTAATACATCTAGGCAAATAGTAGAGGTGTATGTACCTGTAATAATTTTAACATATTCCTTATAGAAATCAGCGAGTTCCTGGGCGCAGCCAACCTTGGTGAGGTACTGGCCAACATGAGTACGAGCCCCGACAGCGGAGCGGACAGCAACGAGCCCAAGTTCGCAGCCGAGCTCATGAAGGATGAGGACAAACAGCAGGTTATCGAGTAAGTATGTCTTTATTTCAAAAATTAACCTATGGCCACCAATGCGAAAATCGGGTAGGGGGGAAGGGATTGTTAGTAATGGAGACTGAGAATCCCATTGCTAGCAATATACCCAACCAGGTCGACCTCCTCGCGGTTCTCCCTGGAAACTATCATGGTTAATTCCTGATGAATTCATCATGATGGGCTAACTAGCCTGTTTTCATTCTCATCTATCACCCTTCACTGGTGCTCCGCCAACGTATCCCGTTAGCGCAGGCGGGGTTACCATACCATTTTTACCCATCAAAAAAAAATGCGAAAATCGGAGAATCGCACATATTGGAAGTCATTTGGGAAGGCCCATATCCAGCAGTGGATAGATGCAGGCTGAAATGATGATGATATTGACGTCTTTATTCTAAGTATTGATTTAAAGAAAGTTAGACCATCAAACAATTCGAGCGAAACAAACCTTAAGAAAGTTATGATATCACAAAATAATCTTGGGGAATGAATACCATAGAACATCTGTCCCGCCTAGCCGCCTCTAAAGGTTTTATTATTATTATATCAGACGTTAACTGTCCACTGCTGGACTTAAACCTCTAAAGGCTTATTATTGTTTTTTATGCAATAACATTGGCAATAAAAATCAGGTAGTTATAGATGTATTATTTATCTGTATTTACGTCGCATTAAGACCCGAACGTAATATCTATGTGACGTTCAAATGATGTTCCAAAAAGGTTTAAAAAATTCAAAAAATTTAATGCCCATGATATCTCCATGCATTGCTAACTCTAAGATAGTATACTTCAATACCCTATAATTAATCGCTGCATGGACATATACTGAATCATCCGTTCCTTTTATAAGAGGCGACTAACGGAACATAATAGTCCAAGGATGAGCAGTGAATTCACCATAATGGGCGAACTATCCTGATTTCATTTTTCACTGGTGTCCGCTATTGTATAACCGTTAGCACAGACAGATGCACCATTCCATCTTCATTCATTTAAAAAAAAGGATGGGCTGTGCTCACCTCAGAATTATTTAGTTCTTATCTTAGAATGAGACGGGATGTGTCTTTTATTAAAGTTGATTACTTTTCTATAAGGTCCAATTGCCAAATCTTTAACAACCATATTTGTTCCCAGCATGATAGTATCATCATTCTATGAGAAAGCGGAGTTGGAACAGTTCCTGAAACACGAGATTGATACCATGGATTACGCACACTGCATAGACGCGTGCTGGGCTGCACTGCTGCGGGCCAGGCTCAGTGTGGTGCTGAGGGATGGTGAGTTAGATAACGGAAACCATTCTTTTTTTTTTTTAATACAACTTAGAATGGCAAGCAAGCTGACGGCCCACCTGATGGAAAGTGGTAACCGTCGCCTATAGACATGAGCAGTACCATGGACATAACAGAGTATACTATTTCGCCCATGATACCCCCCATGCGTTGCCATTCCTGAGGACTCAAGCATTATTCCTCTGTACCCAGTAAATTTACGCCATATCCCACCCTTCAAACCGAAACACAGCTATGCAAACACAACTGCTTTACAGTTGAAACACGAATAGGACAGAGGTACCCAAGCAATCGACTTTTGTACAAAGTCTCCCTCTGGTGTCAAGTGTCATTCCCTGAACCATCAAAAATGTGTTTTTGAAGAATAATTCTAAAATACCTTTTTGTGATTTGACTTACACGTCCACTTGTTTCTATCTCTCAGAGATAATTACCAGGGTCTGATTAAGGGAAATGCAAATCGGGCAAATGCCTAAAGAGAGGAAAATAAAGAGAAGTTGACTGTTACAAAGGGCAGTAAATATTTTTGTCCGGACCATCAAAACTAATATTTGGATATCTTTTACTGTGATATTTTATTTCATGACATTAATTTTTCCGATACAGGTACAAACACGCCGGTGGCAGTGGCTCTAAACTTCGACGCTCGGGACGAACCTGAAATTGAATTGACCGGTGGACTTGCCAAGATAATGGGATTTTTGGAGTTTGTTGAGGGCTCTGTGAGAGATACGTTATTACCGGAAGGCAAAGGTAAGATGAATAACTGGTGTGCGTACTGACTAGTTCTTTCAAAGAATTCATTCCTATAAAATTCATTCAATTATACGTAACTCATTCATGCATCAATAGACGCATGTTATCATTTATTATCTGATGTATCGTCAACATGTCTGTTGATCCTAATGGTATAAAATAGTCTTAACAGAAATTAGGTCTGAGGAATTAAAAAGCCCAACAAGAATGACAGAAACGATAATGGTACAAAAGTACTCATGCAGACGGCTTTGTGAAGAGCGTCTTCTAACAATTGTTGTTCTAACAATGACTCTAATAATTGCAGGCACGATCCTGCATTCGTTCATGATGGCCACGAACGCGGAACTGTCTCCGCGAGACAACGTTGCCGCGATACGGGCGTTAGAGCATGCCACTATGAGAATTGCGAGGGACAGACGGTTCAAAGGCGTGTTCACCACAAACACTAGTCCACTTACACAGGTAAATAATAATAAGCTTCATGTAATCGAGATGGCAATCAAGTATAATGTCCACGGTAGTAAATGAAATTTTAATCAAACCTTATTGCTATTGGTTTACGCTGACGACGTACTAGTAAGAAAAGTTAGATGAGGATAAAGTTAAGTCAGATGGCCCATCATAACGATTTTACCAGGTTGACTCGACAAAGTTATATTGCTAGTAATGAGGCTCTTGCTACTAAAATTTTTTTTGGTTATACTTGGTAATAGAACATTATATATGTATTTATTTAACTCAATTTTGTCAGTATATATATATTGCCATGTGGTCCCGGTATAAAAAAGGTATATTTTGTAGGAATTTTGATTCATTGTACTGTCCTTCTTTTTTATTCGTGATCAAAACAATAATATAGACATGTAAAATACTTAATGGAATACCGTTCTATCCACAGCAATTAGGAACCGATGTGCTCGGCTTCCAAACACTCCTCGACTATCAGATCAACCAATACGTAGATCCCAATGGAGACAGGACCTTCGGGAAAGCACCAGATGACATGAGGGCAGTCGTTTGCTGGAAACCAGTCGACTAATGTGATATTATTTTTATTTATAATAAGGTTCACTTGAAGGCTCTAATTGTAAGATTACTTAGTAATTAGTAATTGTACTTTTAAATAATAATAATTGCCCATTATTTAATGTGATATTAATTATTTTCATCTTTCATAAGAATGTAATAAGTATTTGTAAATAGTTTTATTTATATAAATTTAAATAAAAGAAGATTCAGTTAATTAATTTAAAAATTATGTTAAACTTACAATATTGTCTTTGGTATAGAAAAAAAATCTTTAAAAGACACATGTATTATCTGTTATCTTAAAAGGAAGAGATCGGAGGCTTATTTTTTCCTATTTTAATGTCCTGGTGAAAAATGAACAAGAATACAACCAACTAACTTTTCTAATTAAAAATAGTATCATCAAAATTGGTTTAAAATTCGCAAAGATATCGTGTAATATCATGAAGAAATTCAGCTACACTAAAATCAACAGTTGCAGCTGACAATTTAGTATGGGAGGCTGTCACTTATATTTTAATTACATGCAATTCTAGTACCTACCAGTTTTATTATATATACCAGGCCAGAGGCGAATTAAACGTGTTTAGAAATAAGTATTTAATTTGTAAATTCACTATGTACCCATAATTTAACATTTACAAATAATTATCATGAATGAATGTGATATAAAATATGGTAACTACAATTAAAATTAGTATTATTGGAATAATAAGTATTAATTTTCATTAAAGTACATACTTGCCCTTGCAATATATATTAAATGACATTGTTCATTAATGCTAGTAAGCAGTGACCGATCTATTTACCTATTCAGGCAAAAGTGAAGATTTGCGTATGACCACGCAGCAAATTAATTCTGCTGCTCTAGGCATTTGCCCGCTTAGCGCCCCTAGATCGGGCCCTGCTATTGACCATGTTAATACTTTAAGATCTCTGATAATGATGATGTTTTAATGTATTTTTTGTCACAACGACCTCGTGTAATGAGTCCGAGTTACGGTTGAGCTTATTAGGCAACTTTTCTAATTTAGCTCCGTTCAAAGTGTTTTGGATTTGATTTATTTGCGGTCATTGGTATGTTTCTGTTCTGTTCTCTGGCACATATAGGTATTTGTTAATTATTTCCTTTGTTTATAAATTATACATTATTGTTAACCTTTAGTTTTTAAGTGACAAAAATAGATAAAAAAAAATCATAACCAACCGCGACAGGGTTGCGCTGTGAGTATTGTTTTGTACTACGTTGCATGAAAACCATTATTGCACATGGCGGCAAAGCACCGTGTATTAAATGTCTATTTTATAGAAATTTGTTATTTATTAGATGACAAATAACTTTGTCGATAGCTTCATTTCCTTTCAATATTTTGAGTTGCAACTAAGTACCCAAATAATTTATTAACAGGGCCTGATCTAACTAACTTTCAGGTTCAGAAAAAAATATAATATTCAATTAATTTCATTTACACTGAATGACTATTTTAACTTGTAGTGAAATCATTATGACGCTCTGGGCAATTGCCCAGCTGGTGCACCCCCTAAAACGGATCCTGTCCATTATAATTATTAACTAATCAGTTATTGTAAATTATAATAAATACTATTGTATTTATAATTTGTTTTCTTTGTATTATTTCATTCACGAATTGACATCACTCGGAAACGGTTGGACTAATTTGATTAAAGAAAAAAAATTAATTTTGACAGAACGACGTCTGGTAATCAGTTAATTTAAAATAAATACAATAAATATTAATATAAAACATCTACTTTATTAAATTACTTAATTGAATATCAATGGTCACAAATAATAGTTAAAATTGTATAATTCACGATCAGTATTGACTAGATAGTTGACTAGGTTCATTTTCATTTATACATAATATTTTATTATATGTAAGTATGATAAGGGCAAACACTCGCTGACGATACAGTAAATGACTGCTGTTGATTGTAACTTCGTTTACGAGCATGTTACTAAGCAGTTATTCTTGCATGGTCTTTAATTTTGAAAATCAGGCCTCAGAAATAGCAATGTTTGAAGACTCCAAGTGAATCTTCTAATGTCTTCTACAGATAGTTACTATTTTCCATCATGTGTACTGTCTAGAAAAATTTGCCCGAAGGTGCCAATTAGAATTAAAGCCGGCCCTGGCTATTATATTTATGCTGTTATCTGTACCACAGACGAACGCTGGCCCTTGTCTACATTTCAAATTCTTAATATATTTAATAAATCGTGTAATGATAATTGACAATAAATATTTAACAATTACCTACTTATATATTTTATTTACTACGTATTTGAGATATATGATTGTTGAAATGATATATCTCATATTTATTGATTTTTTATTCCTTTTTTTCTGTCGATAGTTATTCTTCTTGCCACGTAGTTCTTTATTGCTGCAGACTATCACTCCTTCATAATTTATCTCAAAAATTTCGGTAGTTTTTTTTCTGGTTTAGTTGCTTAGTAATTCTATCCACATTAATTGTTGGCTAAGTATTGACTAAGTACAACAGATATACCTAGGTATGTATTGATATGATATACGAAAAGTTACAATTAGGTAACTATAAGCAAATAGCTTTAACAGAACCACGTTTTGACGGGCGGTTTTCCGTCCGTCGACACCTCATGTCAAATAGGGCCAACGATTCCAAATTTAGTCAAGTCTGGCACGTCTATATCATCCAAATCCGCCTTCATCGAGACATAACCGGCTGTATCTGGTTTTATCGGGACATAACCGGTGTGGTCTGGTTTTATAGGTACATAATCTTCGGTCCCATCAGCCAAATCGAGTATGGGATCTTTTAAAATCGGTAGTTTATCGAATTCAGAGTTGATATTCGCTTCGTTTAGTAATTTCAAGGATTCTTCTAGAAGATGACCGCGGTGCTCAGGCGTGTGACCGCTCGTTGATGGAGTTTTGTCAATGTTACCAGATTTTCTGTGGTGAAGTGAATTCGTGGTGGAGCCCATATACGGTGGCGGTTGGGGACGGTTGTAGCTGCCAGCAATGTTGGTCGTTGATTTGGGGCTGTACGGTCGAGCAAGACTATTGTTGGGGCTGCAATTAATTTGGTAAATATATTCTTTAACTGATGTTCTCAAGTGAGTAATAAAGATAAGGGATTTCTATATAGATAAGTACTTTATAATTGCTAGCAATACGCCCTATCAGGTCGACAGTTCCACCTGGAAACCCTCGTGGTTAATTCTAGTGGAATTTGTTACGATGGGATAACTGACCTGCCTTTTTATCTTCACCTATCATCCCTCACTGGTGCCCCGCGAGCGTATCAAGGATAGTGCAGACAAATTTACCATTCCATTATCACCCATTAAAAAAAAGTAACGTCCTACAAAACATCTATGTATTTAACTGATACGATTCCACTAGCGGTAGCTAAGAAAGAAGAACCCTGTTACTGTTAATTTACAATTTCATTAGTTAGATAAGTAAAAATTTAAAGAAAATATTTATTTAGCCAAATAATATTTCGTATAAGACCCAATAAATTAAAAGAAAATAGTTCTTTATCTATGCCATGGGTTGTGAATAAAACAGAGACGTAATCAAGGGTACGTTCTTTCATAGAAATAATAGTAAGTACATTATTTCTTTAAAAAAGCGTACCTTTGCCTAAGTACGTCTATTCTAATTTTTCTACCTTATCTAAGTTACTTTTTTTAATTAAATTTTCTCTGAAAAAGTTATTAATATATTTACCTAACTCCGTGACTTTTGGCACTGGTGTTGTCGGCGGCGACTTGAGTCTGCTCAGAGTTGCCTGTCCCGTACCGACACAGTTCCACTTTGCTGGACTTGTGTGCCCTAAAAATACAATATACAATTATGCCACCTGGTATGACATTATAGATAAGGGGGAAAGGAGTACTACATATGACTACGTATATTGCAATATATCCAGCCAGGTTGACCTTCGTCTAATCCTTTTAAGAAACAATCGTGTTGAATTCCAGGTGTATTTGTCACGATGGGCTAACTGACCTGCCTTTTCATTCTCACGTATGATACGTGGTCCTCACTGGTGCCCCGCCAGTGTATACCGTTAGCGCGGGGTTACTATTCTATTATCATCTATTAAAAAAAAAAAAAAAAAAACACTGAACATAGATTATTAACTCTATCAGAAATGGCTTCATACATTTTTTTTAATTTTAAAAATAATACTATATAAATAGTATGCTCTAGAATAAATAGCACAAAAATATTTTTGATTTATTAATTTTTTTTATACTACTTAGAATGGCAAACAAGCTGACGATCCATCTGATGGAAAGTGGTAACCGTCGTCAATAAACATAAGCAGTACTATGGACATAACAGAGTATACCGTTTCACCCATGATACTCCCTATGCATTGCCATTTCTGAGGACTCAGGTGTTAATCCTCTGTACCCAGTAAATTCACGTCATATCCCACCTTTCAAACCGAAACACAGCCATGCAAACACAGCTGCTTCACGGTAGAAACACGAATGGGACAGAGGTGCCCAAGCAATCGACTTTTGTACAAAGTCTCCCTCTGGTATAATTATTAAATGTTTTAATTAAATCCCCTCTAATCGCGCGTAATAACTCTGGTATTGCAGGCGTTCATAGGCGACGGTTACCACTTTCCATCAGGTGGGCCGTCAGCTTGTTTGCCATTCTAAGTTGTATAAAAAAGAGCACCGACAACGTATACAAAATATCCATGGCTTGAAACCGCAAGCTGTTACTTCATGATTATAGTTTTTTAATGTTAGTTCAAATAAGAAAACAAAACATTTGTTATTAATATTAATATGTTAAATACGCTGTGATAAATAAAGCTAACCTTCGTCTCCTTCTATATTCTATACATATATGAAATATATTCTCTAAGAAATACTCTGACTCTGGATCCCTTCTGAAAGTGAAATAATAGGAATCTAATATAACTGTCAATATGTCCACAGCTGGGGGGAAAAGGATTGTTAGTAATGGAGACTGAGAATCCCATTGCTAGCAATATACCCAACCAGGTCTACCGCCTCGCGGTTCCCCCTGGAAACTATCATAGTTAATTCCTGATGAATTCATCATGACGGGCTAACTGGCCTGTTTTCATTCTCATCTATCACCCTTCACTGGTGCTCCGCCAGTGCATTCCGTTAGCGCAGGCGGGGTTACCATTCCATTTTCACCTATAAAAAAAATATGTCCACAGCTTAAGTAATGAAATATTGATGAAATAAATGATTTTTTAATCGTATTGTACCGTAACTAATTGAAATTGGCTTAGTTTTAATTAATTTATTATTATTTTAATATACTTACACAGCAGCGTAATGGAAACACAATACAGAGGTCAAAGCGGCCACTGACAATAACAACAGCAAAAGTGGTATAGCCACTGCAGCCGTCAACTGTTTCGTGTAGCTACGTGAAGGTAGCGCATGCTTGCTGGGCGCTGTCCATTCATCTCGTGTGTCCAGGGCTTTAAACGACTTCGCAGATTTACTGGTATTTGGTATTTCAGTTAGGTACTCAAGATGTTCAGTAGCGTGATCCTTGTAAACTGTGTTGTACTGCGAATTACAAATGCTATATGTAGATATATTATAGTAAGAAATACTGTAATAACATTTAAGAATCGTCTTCGGATATCTCTCAACCCAGTTCTTATGACTTAATTGTAAATTTTATATATATGTCGGAAGA
The DNA here is from genome assembly GCF_026898425.1 of Galleria mellonella. NCBI lineage: Eukaryota > Metazoa > Arthropoda > Insecta > Lepidoptera > Pyralidae > Galleria > Galleria mellonella. The sequence goes on along the minus strand of NW_026442082.1, from coordinate 3,256,536 downwards.
TGGCCATAGCTAAGCTCTGTTTCCTCCCACTCAGACACGGTTAACAAAAACTAATCTACCGTGGGCGTGTACTAATAAAAAATCAATAATTAGAGCAATTACAAGATCACACTTTATTTTTAAACTACAATCATTTTCATTAATGTAAGAAATAATATAATATCAAATAAAATAGAACTAAATTAAAATAATATCAGCTAAGACTCGAGACACAACGATCCGTTGAAGTCGCGCGAAGTCTGACAGACGAATGTGGCCCCACTCTCAGTATGTATATATCATCTATGGGCCCCACTTCCTTTCATTATCGCTCCAACGTTGTGTCAGCGCTCCCCTCCATTTTTTGCGCTTGTGTCTCGAGTCAATAGAATGTCTTTTTTTCTATTTTGCGCCGACATTTATAATTAACCCCTATATTCATAAAAACTAAAGCCATCTACAAATCTATGTTAATTATTACACTGTTTTTTTTTTACCACTGAGGTGGCAAACTAGCACAGAGGTATTACGCGCGCGTTGCCGACCCTGAAGAAACCTCTTTACCCCCCGTTTGAAGAACCCCATGCTGTAGTCTCTTGGGAAAACCTCGGCAGGGAGCTCATTCCATAATCTGAGTGTTCGTAAGAGAAAACATCTCTTGAAACCGCGTTGTACGCGACCATTTAGGCTGTAACGTATGAGGGTGAACTCCCTGTCGATGGCGAGCCGTACGATGATAGAAAGTGGCTGTAGGCATCATATTGAATAATTCCTCTGAGCACAATCCGTTGTACAAGCGGTAGAACACGCAGAGTGAGGCAAAATCTCCCCTAAGACTTTAGGGTTCGATATCGCTTGCAATGTTTTGTAACTTTCCTTCAAATTAGGAATGTAGTATAAAAAGAGGGAGACTGTACAAAAGTCGATTGCTTGGGTACCTCTGTCCCATTCGTGTTTCAACCGTGAAGCAGTTGTGTTTGCATGGCTGTGTTTCGGTTTGAAGGGCGTAAATTTACAAGGTATAGAGGAATAACACCTAGGTCCTCAGGAGTGGCAACGCATGAGGGGTATCATGGGCGAAACAGTATACTCTGTTATGTCCATGGTACTGCTCATGTCTATAGGCGACGATTACCACTTTCCACCAGGTGAACCGCCAGCTTGTTTGCCATTCTAAGTTGTAGATATAAAAAAAAAAATGGAGAGAAAACGTTCAATAGCTAAAATAGGTCTAAGAGAAGTATGACGTTTTTATAAGAGGGTAAGAATATATACAAGCTTAGAATATTGTCTTAACTGATATTAAATTTGCAAAATATTTAAAACAAATCACGTGAAATTAATGTTTATTATTATGTTTATTTATATATTTACATTATATTATACTCACCAACTCAAAACTACACCAATCCAATGTCAACCCGGCATCTCTAAACAATCTCTCCACAGTAGTTCTTTTATATTCTCTTGGGCAACTGGGCAGACGTGACAAAGGCCTCACCTCTTCTCGCAACCTTTTTAGTTCCGAAGAGAATGGTACAGAGCTTCCGAGGCGGACAACGAGTCTGGAATGGAAAAAACGATTCCAATTTGATTGGTGCTCCAGAAATAAATGCCAATAACAAAATTCACTGTTACCATCTTCGCCACAATCCATTAACGTCCTTCTGCTGCAGCATAATGATCTCTTCTCATAAGAGAATGATAGATACAAGACTATTACTATTATGCTGGTTACAATTATGGTAAAATTTGCTTATTTTAATTAACTGCTTTACATGCAATTCAAACTTAGAACTTTTTTGTTATTTTGTTTGTAATTTTTGTATTATTTTTTTAACGTACCCTTCACCGTCTTCTGGTTTCAGCGGTAACCTAGCACCTAAATCGATCGCGGATGCCAGAAACGTAGTGTACAAATCTTGATTGCTCTCCGTCCACAATTTCGTCCGTAATATATCCTTTAGACGTGACATTCTGAAAAAACTCCGAACCTTGGAATCATGAACAATATTAGCATTCATGCAAAACAATGCATCGATTAGTGTTTGTTAGTTTGCGATAATTTTATATTTCTCTTTATTTCACTTAATTCGTTGACTACGGTATCTGTTATTAACCAAACCACAGATTTTGTTATTCGTTGTGCTTCTAAATGTTGTTGTTTCGTTGGTTTTCCTTCGATGTTCTATTCTAGTCGAAAAATATGGCATTATGGTGTCAAAGTATTTCATTGATTCCATTTATTTCAAACTAGCGGACCGGCCCGGGTGGTGCGTGGTGGCATCGCACGGGTGGACATTTATACATTTTAAAAAGTGGCCATTAAGGCTGCACACGCGACGGAAGCTTAAAAATGAAGTAACGTCTCCCGTTTTCCCAACATTTCCCCTCACTGCTCTGCTCCTATTAATCGTATCGTGATGAAAAGTATACTTTAACCTGCCCAGGAGTATGAAGAATAATTGTACCAAGTTTCGTTAAAATCCGTCGAGTAATTTTTGTTTCTATAACGAACATACAGAGAGAGACAAAAATTTTACTGATTGCATTTTTGGCATCAGTATCGATCACTAATCACCCGCTGATAGTTTTTTTGGAAATATATTTCATATACAGAATTGACCTCTCTACAGATTTTTTACAAGTATAGATATTTCTCACCTGTGCTCATCAAGCAGGTCTTCAACATTGAGATTATCTATTTTAAGTTCAACTTCATGCCGCGCCATTTTCTCCTTTGGCTGTACCTTTAGAGTTATAAGAACACGGCGTGTCTCATAGTCTTGGCGGTTCAGACCTATTACCTCTAGCTAAAATTGAGAATAATAATAGTAATGAAATAATATTGCTTAGATACTTGGTTCATTAACACTTCGATATATCGTTAGTTAAATGCCAAATTGACTACCGGCATATCAAAACCGTGTCGACCCGCATAGAATGGGCTACTCCTTTCTTTCTCATGGGTGTCGTAAGAAGCGACTAAGGGAACTTAATGATCGAGGGATTAACAGCACACTCTTAAAATATCATCAAAAGCCTAACTATGGTTACCAACCCGCCTGCCAAGCATTTTTTTTATACAACTTAGAATGACAAACAAGCTGACGACCCGCCCCATGGAAAGTGGTAACCGTCGCCTATAGACATGAGCAGTACCACGGACATAACAGAGTATACTGTTTCGCTCATGATACCCCCCATGCGTTGCCATTCCTGAGGACTCAGGTGTTATTCCTCCGTACCCAGTAAATTCACGCCATATCCCACCCTTCAAACCGAAACACAGCCATGCAAACACAACTGATTCACGGTAGAAACACGAATGGGACAGAGGTACCCAAGCAATCGACTTTTGTACAAAGTCTCCCTCTGGTAATTGATTCAATTGTTAAATAAGTTTCTCATTGTAGTTTTTTTTTTATGCAGTTTAAAATAGCAAACAAGCTGACGGCCTACCTGATGGAAAGTGATAACCGTCGCCTATAGACATGAGCAGTACCATGGACATAACAGATAACATATTCTTTAAGCAGAAGTGATACTTTTTTAATGTTATTTACCATAATTGGTTTCTTAGTTCCTCTCGGTGGCGTACCAAATATGAAACCTGAATGGTGTCTTCCGCTGTATATATACCGAAGCCACGACGGCAACTCGGGCTTGCCTTTTAGTGACGCGTGAAAACGATATTGCTGGTCGAATTCTGTAAAGAATATTACAAATTTATTGGTAAATATAATCATCATCATCATCTTCCTACCCTTATCCCAATTATTGTTTGGGGTCAGCGTAATAAGTTTTTATCCATATTACAAAAAGATTTGGCTTTTAGTTTTATGACCGGGTGCCTGCCTGACGTCAACCCTCTTTGGGAAATTATAATGAAATATAAATATAAATAATATAAATAATTGGTAAATATAATTAAAATCATAATTGTTCATGTCCACTTAGCAGTGATAAGTAAATGTTGTGCAATGAGTTATTAAGTTTGATTCTCAGTTGAGCCAATTTATTCTGTTGTTAAGAACGTTCATTGTAAAATTTTCACCAAACAGTATAAATATTAGTTGTTGTAATTCATTAATTAAAATAATAGAGAATAGAAGAGGCAAAATGCTAAGCCACTTTATACGACATGACGATTTTTTTAAGAGCATAGTAGAAGGAAAGATAGAGGGCAATAGAGGAAGAGGAAGACCGAGGAATAACTACATGGGACAGATAAAAGAAATACACCTGGTAGTCATGTCGTATAGGGAGGTCAGGGATATGGCCTGGGATAGAGCTGGCTGGAAGAAGATGCATGAATTAGTTGCACCGACAAGAGGAAACTCTTAAATGACAAAAAAAAATTCAACTGTCTTATTATTATGAATATTTTCTTGTATTTCATAAGATAACGAATCTCATCTAATAATTTTACTAGAAATAAGACTTGTATTATGTTGGTTTAAGGTGTAAACCCAGATTTTTTTTTATACAACTTTGAATGGCAAACAAGTTGACGGCCCACCTGATGGAAAGTGGTAACCGTCGCCTATAGACATGAGCAGTACCATGGACTTAACAGAGTATACTGTTACGCCCATGATACCCCCCGATGCGTTGCCATTCCTGAGGACTCAGATGTTATTCCTCTGTACCCAGTAAATTCACGCCATATCCCACTCTTCAAACCGAAACACAGCCATGCAAACACAACTGCTTCACGGTTGAAACACGAATGGGACAGAGGTACCCAAGCGATCGACTTTTGTACAAAGTCTCCCTCTGGTATATGATACAATGATATACATTTTACCACAAAAAAATTAAACTTATAATGAACAAGTTTCCAATAGATGTTTAGAGGGGGGAAAGGGATTATATTGTTAGTAATGGGGTTATTTAACCCCATTACTAACAATATATCCTGTCAGGTCGACCTCCACGTGGTTCCCCCTGGAAACCATCGTGGCTAATTCTAGTCCAGTTCGTCACGATGGGCTAACTGTCCTGCTTTCATCCTCATCAGTCATCTATCACTGGTGCCCCACCAGCGTATACCGTTAGCGCAGGCGAGGTTACCATTTCATTATCATTATTTTAAAAAAAAATATAAATGTTTAGACATCTACTACTAGAACGTGTCTAACATCTGTTTATGCATAGATAAAATAAAATCAATGTTATTATAAATAAAACATGTTTTAATAGTAAACTTCATTGTAATAATTTATAGATACTGGCACATAAAATTACAAATAAGCGTTAGTATATTGACCAAACACCCCATTTAATTACTTACGTAGAGTTTTTGTTGGACAATATTTAGATAAACAGTAGGTATATCATCACTATATAGTATAAAACAAAGTCGCTGTCGCTGTCTGTCCGTTCCCTATGTATGCTTAAATCTTTAAAACTACACAACGGATTTTGAAGCGGTTTTTTTTTAATAGATAGAGTGATTCAAGAGGAAAATTTATATGTATAATACATGTTTAATATTGCAGAGAAACACTGATAAATTTAGAGGTTTCTAATGTGATGTCGTAAATAAACACATTTTTTGCGCTTACATTGCAAACGCTGGCTGAACCCCACGAGATAAATCAAAATAATGTATTACAGTATTGTACACCTTAAAAAGGTCAACAAAAAAGTCCGCGATGGTATATGTGTATCTCTTATAAATAACCCATAAAAACCATTTTTTATACTTTACGTTTTAGGGGAAAAAATGGCTTATTTACATATATCGCTAGTTAAATATATTTGAAACAAAATCATACGATCTTACTACACAGTAACGACCATACGAATTTATTTCAAGGACCAAAATTATTTGTATAAGTAGGTAAGTATTTACATTCCACATTTTAATAGTACCTTAACACATTTGTACAGGAATGTATTAAGTAAACGTTTTATATGAAAATGTTCTAATAATTTCGTTACTCTAATTAGTTATGATAAATTTAGATTAGGCGCTTAGTAAATTCCAGTGTTTTAAACATAACATGTTTATTTTCAGATATTTTATTTTATACTATTTGTATTATAAATAAAACTATAATATGAAAATATTAAATAAAAATAGTGTAAGGCACATATTTTATCAGAGGTATGAGAAAGCAATACTCAAAATATTTTACGTACCTTGATATGTCCAGTTAAACAAATTAGGACTGATTGGTATAGCAAACATCTCAGTTTCCACAGCATTGTGTATATGCATCGATGATGCCGTTGCTAATAACAACCCAACCACGGTAATTAATATTTGCGTCTTCATTTTCTAAATCTAAAATTTAAAAACCTTTCATTAAATAAAATGTAAACAAAACAAAAAAAAGTTCAAATTAAAGAACATAACGTAATAAACAATCTTGATACTTGTTTATTGAACGAGCTCTAAAGATAATAAATGAGCTGTAAATATTGTGCGGATACATAGAAAAGAAACGTACATTTCTTATCTATACGCTTACATGACTGACTTCATAGATCTCAAAAAACGCTCTGAGCACGTGCTATAATGAAAAAGTCCGACCTAATTCACAAGAATAGAAACAAAACGATCGATTTCTATTTTAACTATGTATCTACCAAAGGTTATGAACTGAATACGTATCGCACATGTGCAGTAAAAGGAACGCCCATAGCAAACAGAGAGGGATGAAGGAATTTTCATGTTATCTAAAGTAAATTTATGGTACACCTTACTGAAGCAATACTAAGTTAATCTAAAAATACGGTAACTTAATTTTTTTTTTCGAAATAAATAGATAAGTTTAATAAATTTTAATACCTTTTGATTGGTTACCTAAAAACTGAATTTTAATAATTATTTGTATTACAATAAAACTCTTAATTTTTTTTACTTGTTAATTAATACTTTTTACCTATTAAGGCCTTTATATTAAAGCAAATTTTTCCCAAGTAAAATATTCTTAGATTATATATATTCTTTAGTTTCAATGTTACTGTTACAGTGCCAAACAATACATCTTATAAAATAAAATAAAAATCTATTCTTTGCACCGTAAATTTATTGCTACCAATTAACGCCTCCTTTATTTCTGTATACAACGTTAAAAATAATTGAGTTCGTCCCTGAAAACAGGGCGTGACGTAAAATTACAAAGACGTCATTGGTTAAAATCCAACCAAGTACCGACGTCCTGTATATTGAACCTGCGTTTCGTTTCACTATCGTCGTTTATTATGGATTTCAAAACTTTTTTCATATAGCAAAAATAATTACTTAACAAACCGAATAAAAAATAAAACAAATATTTTATACTGTGCTAATAAAGTAAAAAAAAATATTTATGATATTTGTTTTTTCACTTTTGATAATAATTTTTTGCAGTTTTACAAAAGTAAATGACAACCTAAATAGGTTGGTTAATCGGCTGTTTAGATGCGCGGTAGTGGGTGTAAAAATATGTCACTCATTCATTGACAAATGTCAAAAAGGGCTACGGACGGGATACGGGCGAAGCGATTTTGCGATTTCGTACGAATTTACGAAGGAAACTAACAACCGTATCTATAATAATGTAATCATAGGTACACCAGATAGGGCGTTAGCGCGCCAAAACAGCGAAAATACGCTGTCTGAACGTTTAACCTCGTAGTAGTGGCTTGATTATTTTTCGCCTAAATATCGCTCTAGGATCATGTTGAAGTTCAAAAAAATGGGATCGGATAAAGTGCCGTTGTTACTTGTGACTGCAAATGTTGGATCTATATTTGAGGAAGTAAGTAATTTCAGATATAGAAACGTTTCGGTTTTAAATAAAATTATTGATAGCATTGTGTTACCTACCTGTTAATTAAATTGTTCTATGAAGCATAAACATGATAAGTGTTCTAATTTCAAACCAGTGATTTGTTTATTACGCCTGCAGTTGATAAAATGCTAATTATAATTTAAACATATCACTTAGAAACTGGATTATAATACTATTTTGATATTTGTTGTGTCTACATTAAATATATACTAAGTTTTGTTCAAGATAATTAATACATGACAAAAGCTATATATCCTAAAGAATTAAAAAAAAAACTGTTCAGAATAAATTGAGAATCTCTTCCTTGTTTCTTGGAAAAAAGGACTCGGAAGCAACTCGCTTCTGAGTCCTTTTTTTATAAGAAGTTTCTTATTATAAACATAATATTAAATATTTTTTATCTTTATTTAATTATATAAAATATAATTATCCATTTTGACATATTCAAGTAGATACTTAATTTTTTTTCTTGGTAATATTTTTTTTAAATGGTTTGAAAAATAAGAAATGCTATGGTAGGCCTGGTGGAGAGTTAGCTATATTGGTACGGTACCCGTGAGGGAAATTAATGAAAATTAAGTTAGGTTTATTGCCCTATCAAGATGAGTTAACCACAAATTATCTATGATAGTATCTAGGAAGATTGCATAGAAGTTATACTAACTAGCAGTGGGGTCACCAGTACCCATTAAGTATAATATTATCTGAGCTGTTTCCAAATATTCCATCCCTCAAAAATATTGGTCACTCTTATAAAATCTTATAATATATCCTACCCATGTATCGTGGGGAAAGAGATTAGTTATGGGGTTTAACAGCTCAATTGCTAGAAATATACCCTAGCTAGATATATATCAGGTCAACTTCCATATGGTTCTCCCAGAAAACTATCATGGTTAGTTGTGATTCCATCACAATGGGCTAACTAACATAGTTCCTATAGAAAATAGTCATGGTTAATTTTGGTTTCCATCACAATGGGGTAACTGACCTGTTTTTGTCCTAACATCTCTTATTGGTGCCAGCATATACTATTAGTGCAGGAGGGGTTACCATTCCATTCTCACCCATAAAAAAAAATCCTTTTAAGCTTTATTGTTTTAATTAAGGGTTTCCTCTTGTTGGTGCAACTAATTTATGTATTTTCCTCCAACCTATTCTACCCCAGACCATGTACCACAATATGATAATATTGTGGCATATGGCACCTAATCTGTCCTTTATCTGTCCCATGTAAATATTTTCCGGGTATTCCCCTTCCTATTTTGCCCTCTATTTTTCCTTTTAGTATACTCTACGCTCCAATTAATTAGTTGTTATGTGATTAAGTAACAAATGCAATAATCCAAATATCTTTACAAAATCATATTTATAATATTACAATAATAGGATTAAAATTTATTATTAGAGCATAATTTCCTGCACAACTATTTGGTCATAGACTGATAGCCCTATTAGATAATGCAAGAAATATGAACTAGTCCATCAATAATTAACAATCAAATAAACATTAACATATAATATGGTTCATTGACATCATTTATTTGTTTAAACATTAATGTCCAATAAAATTCTATGTGCACTTGGTGGATTTAACACTGGAGGGTGTTCTCTATCAGTCAAGCATTCTGCAAATTTATCAGCTAACTTCAAAAAGAAGATGGTTCTGTTTTAGAATTGTAATCAGTGGTCACCAATGTGATCTCAGATTAAATTTTATTGCTCTCTTGACTGGAAAACTTCAATAACTGTAAAAATAAATAATACACTAATATTAAAAATTAGCAAATCATCTCAGCTTAATAGAGATATAAATTGTACAGTGTATAAACTTTTCATAAAAAAAATATCTATGAATAACAATGAAACTCATGTACAGCTGTTGCATGGTTTAGAGGTCAGCAGTAGTGGCAACAAAATAAAGAAGAATTAAAAATATATATATATATATATATATATATATATAAAAGTAGTACTAAGAAATAATAAATATATATTAATAGTAATTACTAGTACTGTATTTACTTACTGTACTTATTGTATGCACACTGTCAGCTGGTAATTATGGCTCCTTTCAACTCAGGGTTTGCTGGAAGGGAACTCTTACAGAGTTAAGCTTGCCTGTTTTACATTTTCATTTAATATAGACTTTAACTATGTAATTTTTGTGTACAATAAAATATAAATAAATAAGTTGATAAATAGACAGACATAGACGGCAACTTTGAATAATATTTTTCTAGTGAAAGGTTTTGATTATAACATAGGAAGTAAACGAGCCTGTGGCTCACTTAATAGTAAGTGATTACCACTGTTTATAGGCACCTGCAACGTTAGAGAAATTGCAGGTGCATTACTGGTCTTATAAGAAGGTTCAAGATCTTTTCTTAAAGTTTCAATGTAAAAATTGTTAATTAATCATCTGATTTGCTTTCATCCTCACCTATTATCACTCATTGGTGGCTTCCAGTCACCATATATGCGCAGGCAGGGATATCATTCCATTTCCACCTATTGGAAAAAGGCCTCAAGCAAAGTGCGTGAATTCCTCCTCCTATACGAGTATATAGTAGAAATGGCTTTTTACACCTCACATTAGTGATAGTAGCTGTAAACACGAAGTCCGCGAAGTCTTAGTATAAATGAAGATAAATGATAGAAACACAGTGAATGCAATGTCGTTGTATGAATTAATTTGCCGTTGCCAAGTCTATTTCTGAAACTGTTTTAGTGTATTATTAACTCTGCGACGGTAGTATAACGTACTTCAAAATATACTGTAGAGAATATAGTACCTATTGTATATGGTTGGTATCGCATTGCCCACTTTACGACACTGTTTACCCAGTTTATTAAAAGAGAGAATTTTTTATGGAATTATAAAGGTTATTTTTTTATGGGTAAAAATGGTATAGTAACCCCGCGTGCACTAACGGGATACGCTAGCGGAGCACCAGTGAAGGGTGATTGATGAGAATGAAAACAGGCCAGTTAGCTCATCATGATGAATTCATCAGGAAATAACCATGATAGTTTCCAGGGAGAACCGCGAGGAGGTCGACCTGGTTGGGTATATTGCTAGCAATGTGATTCTCAGTCTCTATTACTAACAATCCCTTTCCCCCCGATTATAAAGGATTGAAAAGGAAGGTAATTCCGCTTGTGTTATCGGTATAACCTAGTACATGTGTAGGGGGAAGGGATTGTTAGTAATGGGGAGGTTACTCTACATTGCTATCAATATATCTTATCAGGTCGACTTTCACGCGGTTCCCCTTTGAAATTATTATTGAATTCGTCACGATGTGCTAACTGACCTGCCCTTTCATTCTCACCTGTCATCCCCCACTGGTGCCCCGCCTGTGTACGAGTATATCGATAGCGCAGACGGGGTAACCATTATCATCCATAAATATACTAATTAAAAATAATAAATATAGTAAATTTTAATAAGAAGTGATACAAAAGCCCTCATATCGCTAAGCAATCTCTTTCAGAGAATCTTTGGGTAGAAAACATTGTTAAAAAGGTTGTATGTTTATGTATGTATTTGTTTATGTATGTATTTGTTTATGTATATATATATATGTATGCATATATATGTATATATCTTTGTATATATTTGTTTATATATAATAGTGCGCCCCCTACCCTTTGTTTTTCTTTCTTTTCTCAATGTCCTCTACTCAAAGGTTGTTTGGAAGGGATTGCTTAGCGATAAGGCCGCCTTTTGTATAATTTCTTATTACCTACAATTAAATGTTTGCTATTTTATAAATGGTGCAATAAAGTATAAATAAATAAATATGTTGTATGTGTTGTCGACGTGGGAAGACGAGGCAAACATAACTGGATTTTTTTTCTATTCACAATAATGTCTCGCGTCCATGTAGGCCATTGTCATTAGTATGATTATGGTGCGCTGTATGACGACAATTCCAAAAAACATTCCAAAAGCTTGCGAATATAATTAGGAAACTTAACAGTCCAGTTGTTTATATAATTTAGTCACGTCCACTAGTAGTAAAAATAATGTACTTACGTACGTTGTTTTTAAGTTTTTTTTTTTTTTACGATTCTATTACACGATTAGGACGTCAATTCTGAACCGGTACTCACAAACATTTTTGCCGTCGATAGGGTTTACTACCGTTTTGAATGAATAAATGGATTTTTTTTGTTGATTCCTTCAAAGAATAATACAGATTATAAAGAATAACAGTATGCACACAAAAAATATATACTTAATTATATAAAAGAAATATCAAGAGGCGGCTTTATCTTTAAATAGCAAGGTAAAGAGGCAAAAATTGTCAGCCTTATCACTAAATAGCGATCTCTTTTGAGCAACCTTAGGATAGAGAGGAATAATTAAAATTATTTGGTCAAGGCGTAACAGAAAAATAGTTTTGACCCTTTTTTAATATTGTTATAATTGACACTGTCTTTTTTCTTTACGGAGCAAAAACCTGCTTGTTGCGAAGCAAAATCTACATGTTAATACGTCTTGTAATACGATATAGGATATTTACGAAATATCCTGTCGTTTATTGGTGCATTCTCAATAGTAGTGTGTAATGTATACTTGTTATTTATGCCTGTTTAAAATATTACAAAAAAGTTTTTATTCCAACAAGTATTTATTTTATGTATAAGAATTATTTATATTTTTTAAAGGCCTTCCACTGATATATATATATATATATATATATATATATATATATATATATATATATATATATATATATATATATATATATATATATATATATATATATATATATATATATATATATATATATATATATATATATATATATATATATATATATATATATATATATATATATATATATATATATATATATATAAAGCCTTGTTAAGTCACAAGTATGTGAGCTAAAGAAGTTTCATTCTCTCCATCAGCCTTCAGTAATGCTCCCGATCTGGACATCAGAGTTTCTACAAGCCGTCTCCCGGATGGACCCTAAGTTCATAGCGCTCCACCTGCAAGAGGTCGGTGGGAAAGCGTACGAGAAGTCGATGCAGTATGTTCAAGACTTCGTTCAAAGACTCTGCGAATGTCCGGAGCTGCGGCTTTTTGATAAGATCAGAACGTTCCTAGACGAGGACTTCAGCTCGCCGGAGAAGTTCACGGTGAGTTATATTTCAAATCAGCTCACACCAACACACTGCTGGAATTAGATCTCTTTGTTGCGCCACTTATAATAGTTCTGTGCTAAGATTATCCACTGCTTTGCCGTTATTTGCATTATGTCATCTGATCATAAGGTTGTTTTTATTTTAACGGTTGATAATGGAATAGTTATCCTGCCTGCACAAATGGTATATTCTGGCAAGGAACCAGTGAGAGATGATAGATGAGGATAAAAGCGGATCAGTTGACCCATCGTGATCAATTCACAAGGAATTCCTTGGGAATTGATATATTTCATATCAGCTCACACCAACACACTGCTGGAATTAGATCTCTTTGTTGCGCCACTTATAATAGTTCTGTGCTAAGATTATCCACTGCTTTGCCGTTATTTGCATTATGTCATCTGATCATAAGGTTGTTTTTATTTTAACGGTTGATAATGAAATAGTTAACCCGCCTGCGCTAACGGTATACACTGGCGAGGTACTAGAGGATAAAAGCGGGTCAGTTGACCCATCGTGATCAATTCACAAGGAAATAGTCATAATGGTTTCCAGGAGAAACCGCGTAGAGATGGATCTGACAGGCAGGATATAGTATTAGCATTGGGGACTAACCTGATTACTAACAATTCTCTTATAAGGATGGTTTGGTAATCTACCAAGTGTTCTCTGGCTTCTCTTGACCGCCACTTCTAAAAAGCTTTGGCCCAAAGTTTATTTTTCCTCCCAGCTAAGGGTACTGCCTGTGCTCTTCACATTATTATAAAGTGTGCATGACTTTAACTTCTTGATTCACTTTCAGGGTATATACATTTTTGTTCTTTCGCATACCTAAATCCATAAAATAAATACCCATTAGTTTTTACCCGTGATTTCGTCATATGACTGCATATTGACTTCCATGCTAAATACAGCCCATATTATTCATGAAAATCTTATTGTACATACATACATATAACTCTAATGTTTATATAAATACGAGAGATGAATGAGCTTTTTTTTATACAACTTAGAATGGCAAACAAGCTGATGGTCCACCTGATGGAAAGTGGTAACCGTCGCCTATAGACATGAGCAGTACCATGGACATAACAGAGTATACTGTTTCGCCCATGATACCCCCCATGCGTTGCCATTTCTGAGGAATCAGGTGTCATTCCTCCGTAGCAAGTAAATTCACGCCATATCTCATCCTTCAAACCGAAACACAGCCATGCAAACACAACTGCTTCACGGTTGAAACACGAATGGAACAGAGATACCCAGGCGATCAACTTTTGTACAAAGTCTCCCTCTGGTCTTGCCTCGTACCAGCTCTAAACGCCCTGAAGAAGACTTTCGGATAAAGTCGAAACAATTGTCAAATACGACAAAAACACAGTGAATCCATTAATCACCCGTTTTTATATAGAGATTGTATAAAAATAAACAAAAATTTTAAATATAATATAACTGTTTAGCTAAAATATCAAGAAACACTATTAATCACTTAAAATTGCATGTTATTAATAAACGTCTCTATTCATAGTTTTATTGGAAGATTTAATAGCTAACAAACTTATCTATTTTTATAATATTAGTAAGAAATTCCATTTTAATTTAGTAATTTTTGGATTAAATTATGCATACGAGGTCTGTCCGGAAAGTTCGTATAAAAGTGTTCTGGAATGCGAGAAAGAGGAGTGGGGAGGCCAGGTAAGCGCAGGACCCCTTCCTTATGTCCCTAACAATGCTTCAGTTCTGGTCTGACCGCCGTGCGGTGCGAACTGGCTTGTCACGCCATCTGTGAAGTTACCTCTTAACGAAACCCCGTCGGCATGGAGCCCGCTTCCGTTGAAGAGCAGCGCGTCGTAATCAAGTTTCTCTCGAAACTCGGCAAGAATGGCCGTGAAATTTTTGCCGATCTAATTCGATAAGACATCCGGGGAACCACGAACAAAAAAATCAAGAAAATCCCGCTCAAATGTCAAGACAATGTTGATTGTTTTTTTCGATGTTCGATTGTCCATCAAGAATTCGTCCCTCCAGGCCAGACAGTTGATGGAAAATTCTACGTCGATGTGCTCAGACGCCTCAAAGCTCGTGTGGCACGAGTTCGTCCAGAATTGGCGCGAGAGGGGCGTTGGATTCTTCACCACGACAATGCCCCTGCCCACACCTCTCTTGTTGTCCGTGAGTTTTTGAGTAAAAATTCCATTACGGTGACCGAACACCCCCCTATTCGCCGGATTTGGCCCCGTGTGACTTCTTCTTGTTCCCAAAAACCAAATTGGTACTTCGGGGGCGGCATTTGGGGGACATAAATGAGATAAAAAAAGCTACGACGGGGCAGCTGAGAAACCTACAACCAGAGGACTTTCAAGGAGCCTTCTCACAGTGGAAACGGCGTTGGCACAAGTGCATTATGTCACAGGGGGAGTACTTTGAAGGGGATAAAATTGATTTACCTGAATAATTGTAAAATAAAATTTTTAAAAAACTTTTATACGTACTTTCCGGACAAACCTCGTATATGACTTTATATGTAACACAGAAGGTGTTGCCACTAAAGAGTTGCGACATGATCACTCATAATTGACGCAATGGCAGCGACGCGAAAGGTCACTAGTTCAATTCCAGTGACGTCAACCTTAATTCCTTTTGTCCAATTTAACAGCGTCCCCATTACTAACAACCCCTCCCCCCTGGCCTCCTCCTCAGCAAGGTGACGTCTGCGACTAAAAATACCTTACTATTTAATCACTTTGTGATCGCGACCTGTGAAATGACTTTAAAATTACCTATTTTTGCACGACTGTCCTAAAAAAGGAGAATAATGTTTTCCGGGTTCATGTATATATGTGATTTTTTTTTATTTTCTCGATTCATCTTCATTTTCGAATCCATGCTTGTCTATAATCATTCACTGGTGCCCCGCCAGCGTATACTAATAGCGCAATCAGGGTTGTTATTCCATTTTCATCCCATAATATTTTTTTTTGTCGCTTTTCGACCCATTTTTCACTGGTCGATCATACCCAAAAAGGATTTTAATGATTTCGTATTAAAAAAAAAACCTGTTTTTACACATAGGCCCTTGGCAATATGTACTTCGCTCACTCTTCGCTGACTGACCTAAAGATCTGGGACTTCGATCTGAAGGCGTATGTAGACGTGCAAGGCAAGGAGATCCATAGCGGAAACATCGAGAAGGTCACCACCAAGGAGAAAGCAAAGTTTCCGCAACATTTCTTTCCTGAGGTATGTACTTTTGTTATACCAGAGGGAGATTACAAAAATCATCTGCTTGAAAAAATAAACATCTTGGGATATAGGCACTCTGTCATAAAGCAGATGTGCTTAGCTGTTTTTAAGTTTGAAGAGTATCTATGGCAATGAAATTCATTAATGCCGAAACAGTATACTCTGTTATGTCCATGGTACTTCTCATGTCTATAGGCGACGGTTACCACTTTCCATTAGGTGGGCCGTTAGCTTGTTTGCTATTCTAAGTCGTGTAAAAAAAAAATACAGTATTTAGAATTTTACCCGAGGGAGACTATACAAAAGTCGTTTGCTTGGCACCTCTGTCCCATTCGTGTTTCTATCGTGAAGCAGTTGTGTCGGCATGGCTGTGTTGCTGGGATATGGCAGTGAATTTACAGGGTACAGAGGAATAACACCTGAGTCCTCAGGAATGGCAACGCATGGGAGGCATCATGGGCGAAACAGTATACTCTGTTATGTCTATGGTACTGTTCATGTCAATAGGCGACGGTTACCACTTTTCATCAGGTGGGCCGTCAGCTTGTTTATCATTCTAAGTTGCATAAAAAAAAAAATTACAGTGTACGAAGACATAAAATTGTTATCCCCAGAAAAGACAACGCATGAAGGTATTCTGTGATATCCATGGTGTTCATGCTTATAGACGGTTACTACTTTCCATTTCGTCTGTCGTCAATTTGTTCCCTATTTTAGTTTACGTAATAAATGTGCTACACGATTTCCTCATTTGGTCTTTAAATCCTACTCGACGGGTTTCCACTGAAAATTAACGCTGTAGCTTCTCGGCTTCAGTATATCGCTGAATGGGACAATTTTGACAAACATTATTTGCCTCCTTTACACCTTATGTTACTCTGTATGAACCTTCTTTGTAAGTGTAATTGTGTTTGTTGAATAAATTATTAAATTCGAGAAGAGATAATGGATATTTGGAGGAACAACTTAGAACATTTAGATCTGAGGTAAATTATAAAAGTTCGAATTGTCACATCCGAGAATTAAGTTCGGATCCTCATTTATCGTCCAGTATTGGGTCCAGTATTGAAATGAAATTGATTGCAAAACACGCGATGATGGGAATACGCCGGGTATTATTACTAACTTTAATCAACAATATCTCAATGGTTGTATGTTCAATTCAGATTGACTCCGATTCTTTCCATCAATAATGTTCATTAACTTGATAGTTTGTGAAATGGTGATAGTTGAAAAATCGAATGTAACATATGTAGAAACAGCTTTGCAGTTTTGATCAGTGGTTGTCAAACCTCAAGCGCGATTTATCTACTAAGCTTGCTATTATTAAATAATAATACTGTTTTCCAGTGCAAGTGGTCCCGCAAAGGTATACTGCGAACGCGTTGGATGATCCGCGGCACTGCCGTTGAGTTCGTCAACATACATCTGTTTCACGACGCGTCAAACCTTCTCGCAATGGAGCCCTTCCCATCAGTTGGTATAATTTTGTCTATTTTCGTAATACCGACTTGCATACTTCGTAATATTTATGGTTAGTATAGATTACAGGCAAGATTCAACCGTATTAGAATATGTTTAAGGCTCATTGATAACTTCTTACGTTGTGAAACGCAACCAGGGGGCCTACCATGAAATGAAATTCCGAATTTTCGGGCTCAATTTCGTGTTTTTGTTCGTACCTAAATCGATCCAGTAAATGGAGCTTAACGTTTCATTCATCATAAATCCAATCCTAATAATAGTCCAGAGGAACGATATTATAATATTTTTTAATAATTTTAAATGGCATGTATTATGTAATTTTAACATCAAATTTCTATTTCGTTCGTCCCCGAAATTTCGGAAAATATTTCGTAGTAGGCCCTCAGGTTGTCTACCACGAGTTTATGAAGTTTGAAATACGAACTAAACACGAATTTGATGTTAAACTCACAAAAGAAACTATTTAAAAAAAAATACTTTTGTTCATTAACTTGTCGTTTTACTCATAATTAAACGTCATTTTTAGTACATTTATCTGTTTTATCGTACACATGGAATTTATGTCATTTTGGAATTGCATTTCATTGTAGAATATCAGTAGCCTCAGTGATATCAACACTAACAAGAATAATTATTAATTAATACTAAAAAAAAAAAATGCCTTATATAGCCAGAATATAGTAATACTAAATTACTTGTAGTATCTATTTTTTTGGGGTCACATAAAACATTAATAATTAATTATTTGATAATCATTTGCCGTGTGGTCCCGGCATAGAATTTGCAACCCTTTCCCATCCTATGGGTGTCGTAAGAGTCGACCAAGGGAGGGCTAGGGATGGGCAGTAAACTTCCCTCTTAAAACATATCTTAAGCCTAACTGCAGTTTTTTTTATGGGTGAAAATGGAATGGTAACCCCGCCTGCGCTGACGGGATACGCTGGCGGAGCACCAGTGAAGGGTGATAGATGAGAATGAAAACAGGCCAGTTAGCCCATCATAATGAATTCATCAGGAATTAACCATGATAGTTTCCAGGGAGAACCACGAGGAGGCCGACCTGGTTGTGTATATTGCTAGCAATGGGATTCTCAGTCTTCATTACTAATAATCCTTTTCCCCCCAGCCTAACTGCGGTTGCTAATTCGTCTGCTAAGTGTAGCAACTACTGGCAAAACCCCCAGGGGGAGGCTTATGTTCAGCAGTAGATAGTTAAGGGCTGTTGATGGCGACATTATTTAGTTTTCCCTGGTGCGTTGCTGTCCTGACGGGATGCCTCTTATCTATATGGTCTATTTATATATGGTCTAATAACTTCTAACCTTATTTACTAACATAAGTCTATTACTAACAAAATGAAAAATAACTAAATTTAAATTAAACTGTGACCCCATGATTTTACGATAGAAAGTTTGAGAAACACTGCCCCAGCTTCGTTGAAATCATAGTACAGGGGCTTAAATTAGGTTGTAAATGCAGACGTGCGATAAGGGTTTGACATGTATTGTGCACATGGCGTCTCTGTCTCGCCATCATAATAGGGAGGTAGAGGACCGCCATATGTTCAATTCACACGCCGCAGGCCAGATAGTGGTTAGTGAATTAACCATAATAATGAATGTGTAAATATGTACTAGATAACATTGTAACTATAGTCAACAACCATAGACTCGTCAATATAGATTTTTGATGTTTGATTTCTGTCCTTTATTTTTTTTTTATGCAACTTAGAATGGCAAACAAGCTGACGGCCCACCTGATGGAAAGTGGTAACCGTCGCCTATAGACATGAACAGTACCATGGACATAACAGAGTATACTGTTTCGCCAATGATACCCCCCATGCGTTGCCATTCCTGAGGACTCAGATGTTATTCCTCTGTACACAGTAAATTCGCTTTATTGTACACAAAAATTACATTGTTATAGTTTATCAATACATATAATAAAATCGTAACTGGTCCCTGTCTGTACATGGAAGATATATAGGAAAAACTATTATAGGGGGCTTTTTGAAAGCAATAGAATCTCATGTATTATGATTTTTAGAATTTTCGTCTGTCTGTACGTTTGTGCACGCTAATCTCAGAAATGGCTTAATCAATTTGAATGCAGTTTTCAATAATTCATTGTGGTTTATTCTACTTAACATTTAGTGTTTATTTTATTTCAATCGGTTCATAAATGAAAAAGTTATATCAATCTAAAGAATCACATATAAAATGACCGATCAATTAAATTGGCTGAAACTACAATACAGCTGGAACTACTAAGTGGGAAACGCCTAGTAACGAATATGTTAAAAGTCTATTATCCAAAAAGTGAGGGATGGTAGGTGAGAATGAAAGGGCAGGTCAGTTAGCCCATCGTGATGAATACGCCTGGAAATCATCACGATGGTATCCAGGAGGGAGCACGTTGTGGTCGACCTGACAGGGTATATTGTTAGCAAAAGGACTGGTAGGACGGTAGGTAGGTTTATAACAATCCCCTCCCCCCCCCTGAAAAGGCACGTGAGGCCATCGTGATGAATACACCTGGAATTCAGCACGATGGTATCCAGCGAGGATTACGTGACGGTTGACGTGACAGGATATATTGTTAGCAGTGGGATAAGGAGCCCGTATTATTAACAATCCCCCCCCCCCCCCACTGTACACTAATTCATGATGCAGGTGTACTGCCGGAGTCGGCGGCGCGCGTTGCGGCACACGCTGCGCCACCTACACTCGGACGTCAACGCCGCCCCCTACTTCATATTCGGCGACTTCAACTTCAGGACTGACACGGGCGGTGTGGTTAAGGTAATGGAATACATCGTAAGCCCTTGTTCTGGGTTTTTTTTAATGGGCGATAAGGGGATGGCTACATCCTAGATAGATATAGTTATATTTATTTTTCTCAAACATGCTTGGAAATGTGAGTATTATTTTGACAATCTTCTTCGAGATAAATCAAAATTGCCGTACTGGCCAGATACATGCGGGCAGCGGCCGGCAAAAGTTGTATGAAAATCCATATCTGTCATGTTTTGCGGCCAGATAAATTACTATGTAAACTCATATCTGTCCTGTAATTTAAAAATATAATGACCTTTTACTTCGAAACATGGCTACCAAGGAGGTAACTAATAAAATGTTATATTTAAATTTCGAACTGGCTTGCAAATAGAAAGCTATTTATTAAAAAAAAAGGAACATTATGGCGCATGAAAAATTATTATTATTCGTTATTCGTCATTGAACTTAAAAAGTAAAATTGTGTTTTTGATTTCCGCGCATTGTTTGAGAAAAGTACTATACAAGCCTTGGCCACAACTCGGCATTGATGAACTCACGTATGTGTGCCTCGGCTACGTCTCGGCCTACATTTGCACGTTCGTCCATCAATATCTCAGATGCTGGTCGCTGCAGTAATGTACTAATAAAACAAAGCAAAGAAAATATTCCCATAAATCCACATTCAAATATATATTATCCACATTCTTCCAACAGAAAGTGACAGAAGATTTGACAGCGTTTCGGATGCAGAACGGCAACAGTGCGGACTCATGTAAGCTCCAGTTCCGAGGGGCCGACCAGCGCGTGGTACTCACCATCGGCAAGAAGGAGTTCGCTCATGTCGATCACCAGAAGATCTTCAGGGAACCGTGGGTACGTTGGGTAATGTATTTGTATGTGAGGTAGTATACCTCGCTGTGTGGTCCTGGCATAGAATGGGTTGTCCCTACAGATGGGCAAAGCACCGGGTTTAAACCCGGTGCTTTGGTAAAAACCCAATAAACACCCATAAACTCCCATAATCACCCAAAAAAATAGGTTTTTACGTATTTTTTTGAAAATATGTAAGTAATACCAATAAATTATTTTTATAAATTGTATTGATCAATTCTACAATATTAAATAAAACGTTAACTAATAATATTTCAGGAAATTTTAAAAATCTATATATAATAAAATGAAAGTAATTAATTTTCAGTGTTTTCATGTTGCAGTTGATCAACATGTTGGCCTTTTGCTTCCCGTAGATACTTTAAAATTTCTTCATAACACCTCGTTCGCACACATGGCCGTATATATTTAAATTCTTGAGCCACTAACAGTCCGAAATACTCATTTCTTTTATCCTCTTCTCCATAAATTAAGCATTTAGAACAGTTTGTTTCTTCTTTCAGTAAATTTTCTTTTACTTTATCCTCGTTTTTTTCTTTGTTGCGACGACGCTGGGTAAATCATCTGGACACTGGGTCTCACTATCGCCAAATATATTTGGAGATCGGCTTCGGCTACGGCTTGGCAGACATTTTTTTCTTTCTACAATTTTAAATTAAATTTATTAGAATAAATGCTTCGAACACACGCGATCTAAGTACCTTTTGTGTTTATTATACCTTACCTACCTAGGTATAAAAAGAGTACTTACGTAGATTTTCTTTTATTAACTGTTTTATACGAAGATCTTGATCTCTCAAATTAGCATCCATTTTACTTCCAGTGATTATCAACTAAATTAATAATCCACAAAGTATTAAATAACGTTTTTATGAAATATTTAGCACAAAAACAATACCCTTTAAATATCGATCGTCAGTAACTGTGGCTGACTTACCTATATTCTAGCAAGCAGGACTGCCAGATGTGAAGGGGAAATCCCCAATAAATTGTTGCATGTGACTGATGATGTGAGCATGTTCGTTTCATAATAAAAATGTTGCCAGGTAACCAAAAAGTCATATGTTTTTGTGCGAATTACGATCATAATCTTTACGATCGTACATTAAAAAATAGACAAATAATAGTATGAGTACGATTTAAATCGTATATCTGTCAACCCTGCTAGCAAGACAGCGACAAAATCACGTTGCATAACAATGTAGCCCAAGCTTATATCTTATGAAATATACGGAAGAGATACGGACTTAGAAAAAACAGAAATGTTGTTCTTTGTGGAAGTCATTGATGAAATTCTATGTATTTTAGCCCGCAAACTTTCTTCAAACAAAAACAGCGCCATCTAGTATCGAGTTCTGTAATTATCTCTTTGTTTATGGATTTGAAGTAAGACCGCCACGCATGCAATACATTATGACTGGGGATTCCCCTATTCGTCGACGCTGAATATGAGGCGACGACAATCACTGTCAAACGTGTTCACTATTACTCTGACTCTGGTAACGTGACTTCCTGGTAACGTGTTAGGTAGGAAAAGCAGTAAAAAAGTGCATATTAAGGGAGCAGATTTGAAATAATATTTATACTTAACAAGAAATAATTAAAGGTAAGTGGATTTTTGAATGATACAATTATATCATGATCACTTAACAATTTTAACTTAAAATTAGATGTATTATTACAAGCTTTTATTTAGCTTGCGTTATGTAAATAAAAGTATGTAGGTATGTTCGTATGTTGATGCAATTATCCTCAATCCTCAACCGACTGGGATAAAATTTTCCATACACGTTTATTTTGGATGATAGTGCATAGTTAGCTGAGAGTCGTCATTGGATAATAATGGTGGATAGCCTAAGATGTGTACTAGATATTTATTTTTAACATAATATGCGTAAGTACCTAATCGAATTAAAGAAGTTGCTGAGAAAAATACAGAACAATACGATAATAAACTAGCGTCTGCGTTTAATCCTCCGAGGAGATGTAATTTTACAAAGGTTTTTTGTATTTATTTTATTATTTTTTTAATAAATTTATTGTAAATAACAAGAAATAATCATTGTAAAAAAATAGGCACTCTATTGTTGAATTTTCGTCAGACCAACTAATCATCGTTCATTTTTTTAGGTTCAATGGGGAGACCTAAAGATTTACGCATATGGGAGCACTACCGTACTTTACCAAACAAGTCTGTTTCTTGCAAGCTTTGTAATAAGGTCTACAAATTCAGTAATGCTGCCAAAATGCTTCAACATCTTATCACTTGTCCAAAATCTCCAGAAACATTAAAAGACTCTATGAAACTTATAAAAGATAGCTCGTCCAAAACCAAAATGTCTGGACTGTCAGAGATAGAGACAAATGATTCTTTTATAAGCCCCTCGTCGTCTGCTAACACTACAATAAATGCTGAGTTTCAAGACACCGATGATCATATAAAAACAGAATTAGCGAGAGCTATATTTGTAACAGGGACGCCATTATCGATGGTGCAACATCCTTTATGGATACAATTTTTCGAAAAATTGCAACCAAAATTTAAAATACCTTCACGTAAAGCTTTAGCGACAAAATACTTAGATAAAATATATAGAGAAATGCGTTTTGAGTTAAATGAGGAACTAAATGCTTGTAGTTACTTACACCTTCAGTGCGATGGCTGGTCTAATTTAAGAAATGAAGGAATAATAAACTTTCTTATATCAAAACCTCAACCTGCATACGTTAAAAGTTTGAATACAGAAAGTAATCCTCACACTAGTGAATACCTTAGCCAAGAAGTTGAAAAAGTAATGAAAGTGTATGGAGCAAATAAGTTTCTTGTACTTATTGGCGATAACGCTAGAAATATACAAAAGGCATTCGAATTAACAAAACTCAAATATCCACATGTTGTTCCTCTCGGTTGCTGTGCACATATCCTTAACTTGTTGTGCCAAGATATTGTAAAGATACAAGAAGTAACTGTGTTTATTATGCAAGCCATAAATATAATAAAAACTGTTAAAAGGAGTCAACGATTAAGTTCCTTGTTGATAAAATCAAGGCAGGGTGAAGATTCTACACAAACACTAAAATTGCCTTGTGCTACAAGATGGGGAAGTCATGTTACTTCGTTAAAAAGTTTGAAAGCAAATAAGATAGCTTTGCAAATATTAACAGTTAGAGAAGATGTGGTAATTTCAAGAGATATTAAAGATTTAATTCTAAGTGATGATTTCTGGACGAAGACAGGGGAATGTATAAGTATTTTGGAACCAGTCACTGAAAGCATATTTTACTTAGAGAGCGACCAGAATCGTTTGCATCGCACATACATTACATTTAGAGATGTACAAGCTAAGATACGTTTTGCATTAAATGAGATTTCGACATTGAGCGAAGAAAGCAAACAGCAGATTCTAACATCAGTATCTTCAAGATGCAATATGGCAATGAGGCCAATACATTTTGCAGCATATATTCTAGACCCCAGGACTCTAGGAGTCGAACTTACTCAAGAGGAAGAACTTAAGGGTATGGAGTTTATCTACAATTTAAGCCAACACTTAAGTTTGTCAAATGTAATGGCAGATTTGGCGTGTTATAAAGCTAAAGAAAACTTTTGGGCCAGAGGATTTGTATGGAGCTCATTAGATAGCATTGAGCCCCTAATATGGTGGAAAGGTATTTGTGGTTCCACTGAGTTAAGCAAAGTAGCGATTCGTATTCTATCAGCTCCCTGTACTTCGGCAGCCACTGAGCGTTCCTTTAGTATCCAAGGCTACATACATAATAACAAAAGAAATCGACTTACAACTGAAAGAACTGAAAAAATTTCATTCATTTGTTATAACTGGAATCTTAAACATAAAGCTGAATGCGAGGACATTCAGTTTAATGAAGAAAATACCTTAGAAGCTTTCATTGAGCAAGTAAATGAACATAACAGTTTAGACGAAATAGAGCCTATCGAACCTATACAATTCATCGCTTGTAATAACTCTGAATCTGACAGTGATTGACTGTAGTTTTACATTTTACTTTCATCTCTTTCTTAATAAACTCAAAATCAAATTAAAAGTTTTTTATTCTGTAGGCTGCATAATAATATTGTCTATGTCCAGTATAGTGGACGTCTTGCGGCTGAGATGACGATGATGAAGTACAAAATCATAAACACCCAAAAATTTGGGTGTTTATGGGGTTTAAACCCAATAAACCCAAAACACCCGGTTTTTACCCACCAGACTTTAAACCCACCCAGGTGGATTGCCCATCTCTAGTTGTCCCCTTGCTTTTCCGTGGATGTCGTAAGAGCAACTAAGGGAAGTTATTGGTCGAAGAATGTGCAGCAGTGTCTCTCTCTTAAAACATCTCCAAAGTCTAATTGCGGTTGCCAACTCGCCTTCAAAGCGTGGCAACTACTAGCAAGTCTCTCCTGGGAAGGCTTACGTTCAGCAGTAGATGTGAAATAGTAATAGCCCTTTTTATTTTAAACACGAAGTTGCCATATTAAAAAGATAAGAAACCAGCCATAGACATATCAGTATTTTTTTTTATGGGTGAAAATGGTGTGGTAACCCCGCCTGCGCTAACGGGATACGCTGGCGGAGCACCAGTGAAGGGTGATTGATGAGAATGGAAACAGGCCAGTTAGCCCATCATGATGAATTCATCAGGAATTAACCATGATAGTTTCCAGGGAGAACCGCGAGGAGGTCGACCTGGTTGGGTATATTGCTAGCAATGGGATTCTCAGTCTCCATTACTAACAATCCTTTTCCCCCCGACATATCACAGTATTATAGGCTAGCAACACACATGCAATTTTGTATAAAACAAATTGTGTTTGTACATAGTGGAAATTTGAAAAAAAAACACTGTTAATGTATTTATTTATTGCATTCCGTAATATAATTAGTAGATAACATTTCAACTTCAATTATAAACGAGAGAGGAGGACAACTCTTTGTTTTTTACTTTAGAAATAGTCTAAGGATCTGTTACAATATTATCCAGTCATTAAAATTGTATCACGATAGGTATGTGTTTTCTTATTATTATGCATTATTTAATTTTACCTTTTATATATACTTTTTAAGTATAATGAAAATTGTCAAATTAAAAAATCTAATGAATTTGAATCTAACACTTGTGACACCGTAACAGCTATAAAGCCAAGTAGTCAAATTGTTATAATACATTACTGCAGCGGCCAGCAACTGAGGCATTAATGGACGAACGTGCAAATGTGGGCCGAGGCGTTACCGAGGCACACATACGTGAGTCCATCAATGCCTAGTTGTGGCCAAGGCTTGTATAGTACTTTTCTCAAATAATGCCCGGAAATCAATAACACAATTTTACTTTTTAAGTTCAATGACAAATAACGAACAATAATAATTTTTCACGCGCCATAATGTTCCTTTGTTTTTTTTTTCAATAAACAGCTTTCTATTTGCAAGCCAGTTCGAAATTTAAATAAAACATTTTATTAGTTACCTCCTTGGTAGCCATGTTTCGAAGTAAAAGGTCATTCCATTTTTAAATTATAGGACAGATATGAGTTTACATAGTAATTTATCTGGCCGCAAAACACGACAGATATGGATTTTCATACAACTTTTGCCGGCCGCTGCCCGCATGTATCTGGTCAGTACGGCAATTTTGACTTATCTCGAAGAAGATTGTCAAAATAATGCTCATATTTCCAAGCATGTTTGAGAAAGATTATATTTGCAGCTGCAACGGTTCGACAAAGAATTGGAGGCTCTCCGGCCCCACCTGTACGAGTTTCCCGTAAAGTTCCCACCGTCATATCCCTTCGAGGAGGACGTACATCTACCTACGCATTATATGAAGACGAGGTGAGAACTGTTCTATATTTCTGTATAATTTATTTCTCTATGTATGTATTTTACTAGAGGGAGACTTTGTACAAAAGTCGATTGCCAGAGGTACCCAAACCTCTGTCCCATTCGTGTTTCAACTGTGAAGTAGTTGTGTTTGCATGGCTGTGTTTCGGTTTAAAGGGTGGGATATAGCGTGAATTTACTGGGTACAGAGGAATAACATCTGAGTCCTCAGGAATGGCAACGCATGGGGGGTATCATGGGCGAAACAGTATACTCTGTTATGTCCATGGTACTGCTCATGTCTATAGGCGACGATTACCACTTTCCATCAAGTTGGCCGTCAGCTTGTTTGCCATTCTAAGTTGTATAAAAAAAACTGGTTTTATCATAACTGAAGTGTTTTTTTTTTTTTTTGTTAAACAGTCTTAAATTATTTTTTAATACTGAGAATGGCAAACCAGCTGATGGCTCATCTGATGAAAAGTAATAACTGTCGGCCGTAGACATGAACAGTACCGTCTACGTCACAAAATACACTGTGGTACCCATAATACCCCGGGGGAAGGTACTACCCATAATACCAGTTCCTGTCCATGTCAATATACCCTATCAAGCCGACCTCCACGAGGTCCCCCCTGGAAGCCATTGTGCTGAATTCCAGGCGTATTCATCACGTGACATACATGATAGGTATCATGTATATCACGTGAATAAAAAGGTAGGTCAGTTAGCCCATCGTGATGAATACACCTGGAATTCAGCACGATGGTTTCCAGAGAGGACCGCGGGGAGGTTGGCCTGATAGGGTATATACTAACAATGGATTTGGCAGTCCGCATTACTAATAATCCCTTCCCCCCTTATGATTTGTTGTAGGTGTCCAGCGTGGTGCGACCGTATCCTACTGTCGCAGTCAGCGCGACTTCTAGTCCAGCATCAGGATTCCGGTCGAATTGGAGACAACAAGCATTTACATTCGTCCAGGTATTTTTTTTATACAACTTTGATGCAGGGCTGGCCTATTTTGACGCCCCTGGGAATATTTTTGACGGCGCTCCCCGACGTAACTACGACGTAATAATTGGTTACCGAAAACCTGCTGTTCTCACTGTTCACTTCTAAGTATGACACTTTATTCGTGAGTCGATCTAATGGCGTCCTTCTATATTAAAAAAATACTTAATTTAAAAAAAATCGACTATAAATATCTACATTATCAGCAAGTGACATGGGCTGGATTTGATTAAACTAAATAAATAAATATTCCTACACTATCCATGCCAAGGTGGGGCGGGACATTAGTTTTAAATAAAATTTGTTTAAACTTTTTTTTACTGGTGCATTGTTTTTTTTTTTTTTTTTATGCAACTTGGAATATGGAATTAAGGATAATGGATAATGTATTAAGGAAACGAAGTACAGAGGGAGACTTTGTACAAAAGTCGTTTGCTTGGATACCTCTGTCCCGTTCGTGTTTCAACCGTGAAGCAGTTCTGTTTGAATGGCTGTGTTTCGGTTTGAAGAGTGGGATATGCCAGTGAATTTGTAAAGTAGACAGGAATAATACTTTAGTCAACGCATGGGGGTATCATGGGCGAAACAGTATACACTGTTATATCTATGGTACTGCTCATGTCTATAGGCGACGGTTATCGCTTGTTTGCACTTCTAAGTTGCATAAAAAAATGCAATTATACGATGAATATGTATTGCAGAAAGTCAGTGGCGGAGTCGAGCGAAAGTAGTGGCCGAACTTCCGCTGACGGCAGTCCGGCACGCGGACAGGTAAGCCTTCCGTGATTTTATTCATTACTAGCCGTTTCCCGCGGCATTGCTCGCTTCCATGTAGTTCCCGTATATCATTCCCATTGGAATTCTTGATGAATCCAGTCGTTTATTGTATTATATACTTAAATGATAATTTCTTACCTATATAAATACATATAAAAATGTGAAAATTTCATAATAATTGTTAAATCCCTTAAGAGATAGTAATATCTCTTAAGGGATTTAACAATCATTATGAAATTTGGTATACACTTATTATATAAGACGAAGAAGCCTTTTATTTCGGTCAGTGAATATTATCTTGTTCATGCAAACGAAGTCGCAGGTAAAAGCTAGTATTCTATATCGTAGATAGATTCTAGGTTTCACGTAGTGCTAACGACTCGATTTTACCCTTATAGTTTTATATAAGTTATTAATGGTGAGCAATGTTCGACAGTCCAGCCCTGGTAAGACCCTGGAGAAGAAGGGCAGCGTGGCCGAGCTGGATGCACTGTGCGTGCCGGCCGCCTCCGCCAGCAGGAAGAGCATCGCCGATCCCACCAGCGTGCAGCAGGCCATCAATGCTAGGTACTTACTCATATTATATCCATACATATATACATACATACATGCCTATAGGCTGGAGGAAATGAACAAGACATGAAGGAAAAGTACACTACAATTAAAGGAACTATGTAGTTATGTATATAAGATGGCAGCATTTTTAACGTATTTGTTAATATATATTCAGGTATATCTTAAATAGGACATGGGAAAGATATAGATTAAAACAAATCACAGAAACTTGTATTATTAAATGTTATATTAATATATTATTTATGTATATTTAAAATGTGATTTTTTTTTCCTATTCTACCGTATAGTTTGAATTGTGCTGAATTTTTTTATCTTTAATATCTTTTTCATGTAGGACCATAGGTTTTTGACTTTTCAAGCTATAAAAAATAAGGGGATAAAATTTTTAACCCCTTATTTTGTTTTTTTTTTTATTTGAAATATTAGACATTTATTTGTATAAGTCGCCTACATATGTCATATAAATAACTAAGCAAAATTTCATGCTTCTAAAACTATATTCTAGTATTATTTTAAAAGAAACCCATGAAATATTCCATTTAATAAATTTTAAGTAAAATCTAAAAAGTAAAAAATAAAATATAGAAACAACTGGATCGATTCTGAGGCGATATTTTTTCTGACTCTATTTCTAAAATTAAAATTTCACTTTGATGCCACAGCGAAATGTTTATTATAAAAATCAATATGAACTAATTTTCTAATAGAATTAAGTCAAAATTGTTATAATTTCAGTTTATGACAGTCCATAAAACAGTAATTTCGCTAAATTATCAAATTAAAATATTAGATTAAGAGATATGAAGCCTTAGGTTCGGTCCTAACGTCAGTTTTATTGAAAAAAAAAAAAAAACTATATTCAGTGTTTAGGAATTATTTCATGTTCCTTAAAATTGGTTATGATGTGAAATATAATTGTGTATGAAATAAATCAATGAACAAATAGTGCTTGAAACGATGATGACATAATTAGACTTTGCCACAGAAATAGGCTGTTTCATGTCTGTAATGAGAAATGTAAAAAATATTTATCTTGATATGCGCCTGCGCCAGTTTGCTGAGGTGAGTAAAGTAGAGAAGTCTTGTGTGCACCATGTTTTTAACCTTTTAATATGAACTTATCTACAAATGTTAGATAAGTATTAGATGGCACCTATGCATTCTAAAGTGATTGTTAAGAGAAAACTCGTATTATGTTTATATGTATGAATGATTCATCATCGTCATCATATCAGCCGTTAACTGTCCCCTGCTGAACATACGCCTCACCCTTGAGAGGTTCGCCAGTAGTTGCCACGTTTGGCAGGCGGATTGGTAATTGCAGTTAACTTTGAGATGTTTTGAGAGGGACGCTGCTGCCCATCCCTCGCCCTTCGTTAGTCGCCTCTTACGACACCCACGAGGAAGGAAAGAGTGGCCTATGACCACACGGCGATGAATAATTATTATATTATGTTTATATTAAAGAATATGTTATTGAAAAAATTATCCGACTCGAAGGACCAAAAGGGAATGATTTATATTACACTAATAAATAACTACATAGATGATATTTTATATATAAGAAAAATCTGAATTTAATAGTTTAAGCTGAGCCTAGTCAATGTCCACTTTTATATACATACTAACCATTTCCCGCGACTTCCCCTGCGCATTCCCGTGGAAGCTTCGGTAAATCCTTTTATACTGCCTCCTTATGTTATATGAGGAGCCAAACTATCTCTCCAATTCGACTGTGTATTGATTGGTGGAACAGTTTCTTTTATATAAAGGGTGAAGTTGAAATAATATAGTACACAGCGTGTCAAGCCAACAAATTAGTATAAGATACTTGACATTTTTTGTCGGTTTTTGCACCATTTTATTTGGAAAATTGATAGAACACGTCCTTAGAAGGAACCTATAGATTTCACCTTCTATACAGAATCCTGATCCTACTGCTCAAACCGTCTGGATGAAAAGAATATACGATTAGAAGAAGATAGATTATGAGCCTGCATCAATGATATTAATGTCACTAGTGGTCACCCATCCAATAATCGTGTGATGCTTAACCTAGGATGTGCACAAATAGGTTTAGCATGTTTACTGCACAAATAGGTCAATTTATCTGATTATTGCACGCACAATATGTGACGTCATAATATTTTTAATAGTAAATTTTCTAGGACTCTAAAATGAGCACTTTGAATCTATCTCTAGCACAACAAAACATTAATCCACCAAAGTGGTCATTTTACACCCAAATCACATTAAATTTAAATAATATATTACAGTAATTGACGATGCCACTACTACTGTAATGTCAGTTGTGTCTAATCAAAATGGGGTCACCTTCCAGGGTAGCGGAGTCAGAACATTCCCCGATCCGCCGCAAGCTCGTCCGCAACCAATCGGAGGGCTCCCCCAAGCCGGGCGACACGCTGTCGTCCGAGCTCCGCCGCCTGGTGGAGGGGCCAGCTCGCAAACGGAACGAGTACGGCGTAATAGGCGATACGGCTTGCATGGGAGACCATAAGGTATCGATTTGACATGTTTTTTTTGACGTACCTTACAGCCTAAATGGTCGCGTACAACGCGGTTTCAGAGATGCTTTCTCCCACGAACACTCAGGTTATGGAATGAGCTCCCTGCCGAGGTTTTCCCGAGAGACTACAGCATGGGGTTCTTCAAAAGGGGGGTAAAGAGGTTTCTTCAGGGTCGGCAATGAGCGCGTAATACCTCTGGTATTGCAGGCGTTCATAGGCTACGGTAACCGCTTACCATCAGGTGGGCCGTATGCTTGTTTGCCAACTCAGTGGTATAAAAAAAAACGTCTCTATTCAACGAATATATTTTGCGTAATGAGGTTTAAGCCTCGGTCAGGTCTATTTAGTCTACGGATTTTCAACTTTTAAATGGCTCGGGTCTGGGTGTTATACGTTGTGCTGCCATATGTTCATTATCTAATTCCTCGATGTATATAATATTACGTTTATTATGTATGGAGTATTCTAGCGTGAGGATCAGACGATTCGTGTGATTGTGCGGCACTTATTATTATATTTAAGATGTTTATATTATAGCGAAAGTAAATACTTACCTAATAACGATAATTCTTTGCAGCCAATCTACCTCCGTGTGATGCTGCAGAGCGACCGAGGTACCGTACCGTGTTGCGCCAGCGGCCTGCCGTGCGCCCTCTGCCTCAGCGCCGCCCGCCTCCCCCGAAACCCCCGCCACCCCCTCGCACGACGACCCACCGACCCCGACCTTTACGCCAGTAAAAAAGTCAAAACCCTCTTCTCCAGCCACCCTGACACCTTGACAGACGATCACAGACTGAAACGAACTCGAACCGGCTCCCTAAACGAGAAAATTCTCCGCATACCCGACGTCGAAATCACCACTGCCGATTATTCGAGTTACGACGGTGTATTCGTAAATGAAATCGATAACACGTTGCTCTGCGTGCGACAGTGCTTAGATCCGTACACGCCGGAGAGTATCGATTCTCACACGCCCAACGTCGAGGATGCGTCCAGTACTGAGGAGATCGCGGACGAGGTAGACGACGTTCTGGGGACAAGTATAATCGAGTCGAAATCGATTAAGTTGAATCGAGACAGGAGCGTCTCTCCTACGCAACTAAAACATAGACTCGATAAGTTACTCACCGACGATAGGTATAACGTACCTGAGATACAGAGGCTGAATAGTAGGGAGTCTTGTAAATCGGACGGTAGTAAAAAAGGGGGGTTGTGTTGTTTAGCTTTGAAATGCTACGGGTTCTGCAGGCGGAGGGCGCCGAAGGTCAATTGCAGTTGTAGAGGCTTGAGTAACTGTTGCACCTCCTGAGCTTGACGTTTGTGATTCGAATTTCGAATGTTATTGACTTGTTGCGAACTCGATAGAAATCAAAACTCGAAATTTGAATTTTATTTTTTCTCTAATCAGCTTTACGCCATAGACAATTATTAATTTGATTTTGATTTTTTCATCGAGTCGTACGAGTGAGTGTTTCCACTGTGTATTATTTTTTTCATTAAAATTTTTGTAGTGTATTGCATTGTGAACTTTTATAGTATTAACCGACCATTTTGTTGGTTTTACCGACCATGGTAATATTTACCATAGATATTTAGATGTGGTAATTCCTACCATTCAAATAACATTGACGATTATATGCATGGATGTTGTAATCATTTGTATAACTTTACCTATATTAAATCCATATCATTATTTAGACATTAGATTACACATGAAATAGTCAATATATGTGTATTATTTAGTACTAATCGTACGATGTAAGTTGGCCACTTAGAATGACAATCAGTCCGTCAATCAATCAATCATTTTGTGTTGCCAAGTATTTTAATTATGAGTCCGCGATCACTAGCATCTAAACAAAGCCTCATGTCTTAAAAGCTAGATTCTCCCAATGATTTTAATGTGAGAAAGAGTATAAATATTTCTAATGAATGCGAATGAGTGAAAAAGCTATATCATTCGTAGCCTTTCTTTCATGCTTTCCCTTTCCTGCTCCCTACATTATACCATTGTTGATTTAGTCTTTAAAAATTGCTACTCCGTTATGTTATGTTCTCCTGGTAGCCAATGTACATTGCGCGCACTGTTAATGTTTTTGTATGTGCACTATTTTTATTATAATCAATGTAGTTTTATTAAAGTATAATACACGTGCAAATGACAATAAAAATAATCATAGATGCATTATTTTTTCGTGAATATATATTGAAGCAGCAATGTGTGACGAATATTTATAAGGCACTCATTAGACGATCACTCCAATCAAAATAGTCCCTAATAATGTCTATAAAAAACAATTTTTATATTATCTTAAATAAATCCGCGTTGCGTAGGTTAAATGTTTTTTTACTAATAAGGTTTTCTGAGGGACTAAAACGCATTTTATATTCGTATAACCCGACCAATTAAAATACTAGTACTTTAATAGTACCTCTTCGACGCGAGATACCTATTGGACTCGGTCGGATATACGAAATGAATGATAGTAATCATACTTCATCTAAAGTGGCTATTTTGTACCTCTGATTATCTAATGAGTGTCTTAGCATGAGTGTTTAAAGTATCAGTATATTCGGAAATATTGTTTAAATTCTACTCTACATTTAAAGTATACTAGTTATATTCTACCATTAAATTTATTATTAAGGTTGCTGGTCACTAAAAAAACCGGGCATGAAATTCTAGATGGCGCTGGAATCGGGACTTGTGATTTTTGTTATTATTCTATAATTTAAAGATAATTTAAAGTAAAATTTTTAAATTGGCGAGTGGTTTTTATTATTATGCATGAATGTTAAGTAACAGATAATACGTGAACTTTTTCTAAACGAATTATAATTCACACAATCGCAATGTTTCCTACTATGTATGTGTTTTTTTACTAATTTGTACAATACAAGAGAATAAAGACAAAAATTATGATAAATTATTACTATATCGGTAAAAAATAAATAAAATTACTCGCCAATTGTGAAATTTTGCCTCGAATTATGTTTAATTACAAGATAATCAACAAAAATTATAAGTCTCGATTCTAGCGCCATCTAGAATTTCGTGTCTAATTTTGTTTAGTGATCAACCACCTTAATGGTTTCAACTAGTCGATATCAGTTTCCATGTATATGAAATGGAGCTGATGGTATGTTAAGTCAATGCAAGCGGTTTAATCAAATTTAAAATAGGTTATTAAAATAGGTAATTCGATAGGTTATTATCCTTCGAAAGGGTAAAAGAATTGGTTGAGGTATTTTTATCATAAATTTTTATTTTATATTTAAAAAATGTTACCTATATAATATGTTAATAGTTCCTCATATAATATGTTGGTTTTCCATATATTTTTTTCTTATTTGAATCATTGATGATCATGGTGCCCCAGATGTGTGGATTTGATCCGGTCTAAAATGGCCATTTTGGGTGTTTAATAAAAAACCCAAAGTAATTTAATCATTTGATAAATTTCTGCGAGAATCTGCTAAATTGCTAAAATTACTTGACACATTGTTTCTTTAATAATTCTGTTGCATGTACTTTGACGTATCACCATTTTGTAGATTCTTGTAGAAAACTGTAACAGTTATTTCTTTGTTTCGTAAGTGGTATGATAATCACAATTGACAAATTAAATACTACTGCTTTTTTATGAAACATTTAATGTGGCCATTTTACGTACACATCTGTCAGTAAATATACACAATTATAATAAAAAATCTGCAATACATATTTAAGATAAGATATATAGTTTTTATATAATTTTGATCCAAATTTCTCTCGGGTAAGTATTCAATTTCAGTGGTGGAGTAAGACGATAATGAATCAATATCACCACAGATGATAGATATATAGATATTATCTATATTATATCTATATATAATATCTATGTATTATAATTTCGTTGTAGTAATCAGATTTATTAATAATTCCAAGAGTGTTGCTATAAGTAATTTGTTTTATTCGATGACCAATTCTTTATAAAAAAAAGTATCAATCAAATGGATCACTTTACTATAGATAATTGACATCATTATCTTAGATTATAAATTCCCAGATAAAGCGTCTCCATAAAAATGATTTGCCAAAAACAGGTCAAGTTTTTGGCAAATCATTTTTTCTTTGTGTGTACATAAATAGGTATTGTAAAGTTAAGTAGAAAAATAAATCCAATAATTTTTTTTTTACTCTATATTTATAATGACGCGGTAAATGGAGCAAAGTGATGCTTATATCATATATTACTCTGATTGGCATCTATGAATATATTTAAAATATATATTCGTTATCAGAATTATTAAAAGTAGCAGACATTGTGTATATATATATATATATATATATATATATATATATATATATATATATATATATATATATATATATATACTAACTTGTAGTATACAATATGTGCATTAAAATCTAAATTATATTACGCGAAAAAAAGTTTCTATTCCAAATTTAGAAATTCCACCCGGTCGTGGGAATTTTTAATTACTTGCAACACTGAAAAATGGCGCGCTTTCTTTTATTAAAAAAAAATAACTGTCATATTCAGTCGGCAGTAAGTGACGTTTGCTTGACTTTTTACCAGTTTATGACACTCGAGGCTCCCTCCATCTTAACGTATATGATTTAGTAAATAAATATTAGTATATAAATATATAGGTACATACTTTGAATTGTGCTATTATTAAATATAGAACAAATACCAAATGCTTATCGAAAATCTAGTCTAGTGCTGCTCAAGCGGTTATTATTATAGGATTATTGTGTACTACTATATTTTTTTTCTTTTTTTTATAATGCACTCCTCGTCACGAGAAGGTATAAACGTGGTTCTGTGTAATTTGAGACATTTTTAACAAAAAGCTGTTCTCATTATCTTTATATTTTTTCTGGCAATATTTTTCAATTTTAAACCAATTTTGATAATGGTTCTTTCATTCAATAGGATTTCCATCAGTGACGAACCCTTATTTACGACTAGTATATCACGATTGAAACGGCTATTTTTTGTGGAGCAAAATCTTACCAGTCTATACTAGTTTTTATTGACGACTTCGTCCGCATGGCCGAGATATTTTCAGTGATTGGAATAAAAAATATCCTGTCTTTCGCCATCATATTTTGTACCTGTATACCAAATTTCATAGTACTGGACAAACACACTTTCACATATATTTTTTTATAATCATCATCAGTAAGGATGATGAATAGGGTTTCAACCCTAAAGCAGTTGTGTTTGCATGGCTGTGTTTCGGTTTGATGGGTGGGATATGGAGTGAATTTACTGGGTACGGAGGAATAACACCTGAGTCCTCAGGAATGGCAACGCATGGGGGGTATCATGGGCGAAATAGTATACTCTGTTATGTCCATGGTACTGCTCATGTCTACAGGCGACGGTTACCACTTTCCATCAAGTGGGCTGTCAGCTTGTTTGCGATTCTAAGTTGTATAAAAAAAATGTATGTAGAACATCTTTTATCGATCACTGACCATGGCTTATATGGATACCGATTCGATATCTATAAATTGGGCTCTTTGGGACATTGATAGCAAAAAAAGGTCATCGCCCATTTCGTATCGCACATATCGATTGAATATCTATTTTTTAATATGTTAAAAGTCTATTATCCAATATTAATTTTTGGATAAAAGATTTTTAACATATTCGTTATTGCACCAGTATATACATATTGTAATTAAAATATATAGATATTGCTATATATAACCCAACCCTATTGTTCACTTATGAAAGACATAAAACGAAGTTCCGTGTATGGGTACAAAATTGGTATGCACAAATTTAATTATACGCGCCAAATTCAAATTTAGAACTAAACTTAATTTTAGAAATATGTCATAAGATGTACTGAAGACAAACTGGTAATAAAAGAAGTTTTGTTTTTTTAATTGAAATAACTTAAAAATAAAAGTAATCATCAAAATATAAAAGTATGATTTGAAATAATGATTCGTTTTATCTTCTAGTGGCATCGAGTGCAAATACGAGCTAAAAGCTTCATCCAATTTTCACTTGATTATTTTATGTATTTTTCTTTTTATTTACTCATTTTTGTTAAGTTTTTCTTGGTATTCTTTAAGATTATTATTTTAGAAATTCGATAATCAAAAACGTGATGTACCTACATAATGAAAAAGAGACGTCTATTAAAAATGTGAGGATTGAAACTTTAAATTGCAGGGTAAGGAGAGTAATCTCAAATATCATTATATACATATTATTATTTTTTTTTTCACACACAAAAAAAAATACACAAAGGACAATAATGGGGTCCATTTTATGACGTCAAATCTCTAAACCTATCTCTTAAATTCGAATTTCAATTTGATATCACATCAAAATCTTTGTTCTAAGGACGAATCTAAACTAAATTTCTAATGGTTAAATCTATTTAAAATTATTATAAATTTAGTTTATGATGGCCCATAAAATAGAAATTATGCGAATTGATAAAATTAAAATATTAAGCTATATATACAAATGCTATAGACGCTTTTTTCGGGTTCTCAAGGTTGACTGTGAGAAATCCCTATAAGGGATAAGTCCGCCTGTGTACATTTTTGTTACAACCTATATATATACCTATAAGTGAATGTACAAAAGCATATAAATAAATATTAAGATATGGGATAGGTTTAGAGAAATGGTTCATTAAAATCGACCCAAATATTCAAGTTTTGTTATTTAGTACAATAAAGGAAAATATAATATATTTAAAATCTCGTTCAGAAATCTCGCATAAAGGATCTCTTCACATCCAAAGAGTTGCGCATATAATTCTCACATAACTAATTAGCGTCTCCTAAGTTTCCAGAACACATAGTGTATTAAAAACGTTTTTATATCTTTGGTATTATAATTTAGATATAATTGGCTTAAGAATGTGAATACAAAATGGTTTTTACGATTAGAAATCATTTTTAAAACCGGCGACAAATTCAAGATGTCAAGGACTTGAAACAACCTCTCGAGACAAGTGGCAAACGAATCTATGTCGCTCAGATACGTGGGAAATGAGTCCATCAATAGAATCGTTTCGGATAGCGTGTTGGTAAGAACAGGACTTCTCCATCTCTTTCTGTCTCATAGTGAAAACGATCCTACCTATAGTTTCGTTTGTCACTTGTCTACGAAGGCTGACCAATGAATGTTTATATAATTTCGAAAACCAAATAACATTATCTTATTATTATTAAAATACAAATGTGATGTTAAAGTTTAGATTTCAGTGATACTAGTCTACTGCTAATAGTGTTTGAGGTGGCTACCCTTTGGCGCCAAAAGTTTCTAGTCCGCGTTCCTTATAAACAATGACCATGTCGTGGAAGAGGGCTTTAGTTACCGTTGTATTAAAAGATCATTTTTGTTTTTATAGTTACAATTAGTAGTACATTGAAAATTGAACTTTAACGTCACATTATTAGGCTTGATAGTTTTTTTTTTTTAAATCACTTGCCACAAAGTGTCCTTGAACGCTGAAAATAATTGAAAAGTATACGATATAGAACTCTTTATTAGGAGTATCAAATTTTAAGGAAGTCCTATTAAAACCAATAATAGGTACATGTTCTTGGACTTAAAATGTACCTACTTTTCCATACTTTAAGTTACATAATTAATTAAAAAAAGATTTTGTCGACTACCTGCAATCTTTTCTGTCCAAAGACGTGTCTTAGATTTCGTTTCAAGAGATGAGATCTAATGATTTTAAAGTTGCATAAAAATGTGACCATGGTGCTTTTGTTTTAGTGTCTATAATTTTTTTTTCTTGTTTTTTTTTGTTTCAATAATCTTCATTATATAATGAGGCAAAATTATATTTGGCTCGTTGTTGACTTCTAACTTCATTTAGTCACTGGCATCTTGTAAA
Source organism: Galleria mellonella (assembly GCF_026898425.1). Lineage (NCBI taxonomy): Eukaryota > Metazoa > Arthropoda > Insecta > Lepidoptera > Pyralidae > Galleria > Galleria mellonella. The sequence goes on along the minus strand of NW_026442082.1, from coordinate 3,216,580 downwards.
TTTATTTTAAATCAGTACAGCGCTGTATCATTATTGTGCTGACTTACCTCTGCGCGTTATATCATCATGCAGATGACTGAAACTAGAGAAAAAAAAAAAAAACAAACATATCTGACAAATTCAATGAAACATTTTAAAAATGAGGCAGTTTTTTTCTAAATCTATCTCGAACATTTAAATTACAATTTGATATTACAGAAAAAATTTCATTCTAAAAATATTCAGTATGAACTAAATTTTAAAAAGTAAGTAAATTTAACCTAAATTTGATTTGTTTTCTCAGTGTAAACAATTCTTGTAATTGTTTGTATTATAAGTTTACTATTGTAATCTTTTGGAGAAACTAAACAGCATCTCTCTATCTACGATGGTCCATAAAACAGTACTTTCGGGAATCTATCAAATTAAAATTTACGGTTATAAAATAGAGAAATGACGTATCAGTATCAATGTATATTATTAAATTGATTTAAACTCAAATAATCTCAGAATAATAGTAATTTTACTACCTGATTATATATTATTATTATTATTTTATTAATTTAGATACCTGAGTCCTCAGGAATGGCAACGCATGGAGGGTATCATGGGCGAAACAGTACTCTGTTATGTCCATGGTACTGCTCATGTCTATAGGCGACGGTTACCACTTTCTATCAGGTGAACCGTCAGCTTGTTTGCCATTCTAAGCTGCATAAAAAAAATTACAGTAAAAAATATCAAATTGTGAACTGTCATCCGCATCATTTTACAACGCGCAGGGTTTGTTTAGTCAAATATTCTCATTGTATATTTTAAATATGTTCGCAACTAATATATGTGAACTGGGGCGATTTAAATCTGCCCTTATATTAAATATTCCTGACCAAAAATAAATTGATTATATCATAAATTAATGTATGTATTTTTACTAATATTTCTTTATCCACGCTTAATATTCCAAATTATTAATTTTTAGTTGATCTTCATAGTTATTATTGTAATTTAAGACTGTTTATTATTATAATCTTGCATTGTTTGTAAGGCCTCTTCCACATCTACAGATAGCGCTTTAGATTTGCACTTGATTACTTTATAATGTACGTACTTATTATTTTATATATATTTATTTATTTTATATATATACAAAGTCCTACTAAGTGTCAATGCACTTGATTACTTTATAAAGCACGTACTTATTATTTTATATATATATATATATATACAAAGTTATGTACAAAGTTTAAGTGCTAACGATTATTAATATTATTAACATACATAATAGTAATTTTTTTATTATAAACTTAACTAAATATCTGTTTTAATTTACAATTATATTTTACATAGATGTTCTTTTTCATATCTGGTGATATCTGAGAAATATCAGTTGCTGGACTATCTTTTTTTTTTATTTTACATTGAAGATATATCTGTGATTACGTAGGAGGCCTTATAAACGAAATATTAATATTGTAAATACACGAAGCACTGCTAGTATTAAATTTAATGATGAAGATGACGTTGTGGTGTGTTTGTCATTAATAAACATATAACATTCCGCACATATTAATGTTTTTTTTTCTTTTATATTTGTTAAAATTAACTGTTCACATTTAATTCTTTAAAATAATGGCCTGACGTGTTTTTTCGTAACATATTATCTATGACAAAAAATAGAAAATAATTACGTAGATATTCTGTTCTGTTTTGTTTGTATTATGTTTTTATTTATTTAAGCTTTAATGCACAGTAAAATTATATTTACATTTGTCGGACTTAACACCGGACGGTGTTCTCTACCAGTCACCCATTGGGCAAATCGAGAAATAATAAGTGGTGCATTACTGAATAGAGGAAAAATAAAGCAATACTTGATATATTCATATGTTATAAACATATAATGAGACTAATGTGTATTATTGTTTTTTTTTTTTTTTAATTATTATTTTTAATTGATTTTCTTCATATTACGTCAAAGGAATGTATTAAAAACTTGTTTCTGGATTTCGATTAATTGTTTGTATATATACTAACGCGTATTCACAAGATCGTGTATATGTCGTTTCAATAACTTATCATTAAAAGCTAGCTACTAGCGCTTTGCAACGCTCGATCTGTAGTTACTAGATGTCATGCCGTATGTAGTTATTTTCTGAAGTATCGTAAAAACCCATAGAAAGTAATGCATAATTCAAATTGATAACATAATAAATAGACACCTGGGCGATTAAAAATTTCACTGAAAATAAATCATAATAGGATTTGTTTTGTATAACCCGCCGATGTAAATGTACTAGTACGTTAATATAACGCCTTCAGCACGAGCAGACCATTGAATTCGGCGGGTCATCCAAAGCTAATCCTATTGTGATTAGCGTAAGGTGAGCTTCTTAACCAGGTTCTTTCATTTTATTTCTCGATTTATGGTATAACTATTTATGCATTTTTTTTTTCTCTTTTTTACTCAATTTTGAATTATGCATCCTAGTTGCATCATTAGTAACGCTGTGTTCGTGTTTTCTTGCATTTCAGTTAGATGTTTCCGCAGTAATTGTGAGATGCTTTTTGTAAGTAATTTTTGTTTTATTTTTGTCAATATTTTTCTTTATAAGAGGATTACACATAATGGTATATTTTTACTCTGTACGTAGAATATTTAAATCTAACAATGATGGGGGCATCATGAACATCACGGAAAATACCATCACAGCATATTCCACGATATTCATGGTGCTGCTCATGTCTATAGTCGATGGTTACCACTTTTCATCATGTGAAACGTCAGCTTGTTGGCCATTCTATAATAAATATAATAAAAAAGTTGGGTTGTTTATTATGAAAGAAAGAACCGAACCTATAATCGTAAAATAAATGATAACATAAAAGTAATTCAGCAACCTATAAATAAAATAATAACATTTTCAGGCAACTTCCGTCAAGAGTTCTATTCAGAATCATCACCAAAACACACCAAGCCTGAGGAGCCAGAAATCCAAGCGGAACCAGTTGCCGAGTCTCCAAACTCACGATATATCCATTTCAACATGGAAAGTCCTTGCCATATATTTAAAGAAACTGATATTTAAGATTAAGGCCCGATTTACACATGACGGAGTGCATCGATAGGGTAATTTTTTGTGTACATTTAATTTTCATCTTTGGAATTTTTGTTTTTATAATAAAAAAGAATGATTAGTTTAATACAAGTTCTATACGTATTATATCTATGATACTTAGGCAACCAAATAAATACACTTCGTTTTCGGTGTTAATTACCTTATAAAATGTTAAATGTATTATATTTAGATTTTAAAATTGTTTTGAATGCTACGGAAGGGTGACTGTAAGGTATCATATTTCATATATTCATAGTTAAAATATACATATGTTACTGTAAAAAATCGTACATTGGTAATTCGTAGGTTAAACTAGTAAATTAATATTTACTGGTTAAACCTCATGTTGGTACCAACATGAGTTGGTAAATATAAGGATTTTTGAAGTATCATATTATTTATTATAGTATTTATTTAATGCTCTCTATACTGATACATATTTATTCTATATATATATTCTCTATTTACCTTTACTTTAACTATATTTAGGTATAAAAAAGAGACAAATATATAACTTAAAGGGATATTACCATGACATTCCACAATAAACTACCTATTAGTCTTAGTGATTATAGAAAGAAAAATCAAGAAAAAAAAATGTTTTTTATTATTATTTATTAACGTGAAAGTGTTCGTAATTTACATTGAAATAAATAGAAATATTTTTTAATATAAATCAAAACTAGAGATATGTAACGGCAAAGTATTAATGTTTACACAATACAAACTACAAAAATTAAGCACGTGTGTTTGACCAAAGAGTTTTTTATGTGTGTTTTTTTATCTGTGGTTTCAATATATTTTATAATGTTCGCCAAATTTACAATGAATGTCACATTTTCATATTTATCTTATGTATTTTAAATAATAGTACACATTAGTTGAATGTTTTAAACAATTTATATTAACAAAGTATAAGTTTACAAATATTATTGGTGCAATTTGTTCAGTTTTATGAATATAAAATCGATAGATTTCTTAATATCACACTTTTCTGCCACTTATTTATTATTAAATGAATTTAAGCATCAATTAAAAACAGTAAATTAATGAAAATCGGTAAGTGTAGGTAATAGATAAGCTATTATAATCAGAAAGTAATGTCACAGGGTAATCTAATTTGCCAGTTAAATGTTTTTTGTTCATATATAATTATTCAAATAGTATTCGTGTCGTGTTAAATTTTAGAATCGCTGTTTAAATAGCTAAATATATACAGTAATATTATACATATTTACATTTTTAGTAAAGTAAAAAAAGATTTGATTATAATAAATCTAAAAAAAAGGAAAACCAGTTTTTAAGCATCTGTTTCTTTTTTCTTCTATGAATGTATTTGGTGTCTATATAGAAATATTATAGGAAATAACAATAATAAACAAAAACTTTTACTTAAAATCTTCCTATACGAATGATTTATTTTTGTTGTGCTTTTTATGCTATTCACATAATTCAATTAACATTTTTAAATGTAATTAAACGGAGTAATTTAAAAGTTTCTTTAGATATTACAAGTTAAATACAAAAAAAAAATGCATGTATCGTTTTATCTTCAATTCTGCATTCTTCTAATGAATTATGAATTTTAATTATATTTATTATACTTAATTAATAGCATTTAAAGCTTTTTAAATAAATAATTACTTATTGAAGTTGATTATCTGAATTAGTTAATTTATCAAATTTGTTACGTCATACCGCCTTTACCACTCTCTAATTCTTAAGTAATATGAATGCCTATATGAGTATATGTAAGTAGTTCATGGTGCCCATAAAATATTGTTTAAAATTATAATCTCAAGTAATTTCTTAAAAAAATCACTTAGAAAATAAATTAGCAATCATTACTGTAAAGCACGATTTATACTGAACGGCGCATGGTTTGGAAAATCAGCGCATTTTTTCAGTGTGAGTAAAAAATAATTTATGCGCCCGTGCGCGACGTTTGGTGTAAATAATGTTTTTTTTCCGTCTCGTACCTTTAAGATGTTCTTAGTCTATTTGTACCTAATTAATATATTCATTTTATATTTATTGTCTTCCAAATGGATTGTATAATTTGTATTATTATCATATTATTATAAATGTTACATGTGGCTGACCTAAAATGTTATCGTGCCATCTTTAAATGAATCCATCGATAGATACATTTTCGCCACCGCAAACATGAGTTCTTCTTCATATACGGATAAATTCGTGTGCCACCTGTCTAGAGAAGCTGAACTAATTTTCACATTGTTTCAACAAGTCACCTACCTACCTAGCTTTAAATTATTTAAATTCAGTATAAATTTCGAATTAGGTAATTTTTAATTTTCGCGTTGTTTACACATATTTTAAATATACAATCGGGACTTACCGCGATAAAAAAAAAACCTTTGTTGGTAAATAGCACCTACATACTTGCTTCTTTATTTCCGACGTGGCGATGTGATTGCACCACGTCGTGATCACGACAGGACAATATATAAAATTTTTAATAATTAAAAATTATGAAAAAAAAAACTTTTTGTACGTGAATATATAAATTGAAAAAATCTAAGCAAAATTAAAATATCACCCATACGCCATCTTGTTCATAAACGTCTTGTGAGTCGTAGCGTAGTATAGAAGTACGTGTAAAGCCAAACTTAGCAACTCTTGTGGTTTAACGTAAGTTTTCAATCATCAATCATCATCATCATCATTTTATCTGTCCACTGATGTACATAAGCCTCCCCCTAAGGTGGTTTTGCCAGTAGTTTGCCACACTTGGCAGGGGATTGGCAATTGCAGTTTTTTTTATTTTTTTTTAATGAGTGAAAATGGCATGGTACCCCAGCCTACGCTATCGGTATACACTGGCGGAGTACCAGTGAGAGGTGATAGGTGAGGATGAAAAGGCAGGTCAGTTAGTCCCTCGTGACAAATTCAACGATAAATTAGTCACGATAGTTTCCAGGGGGAACCGCGTGGAGGTCGACCTGATAAGGTATATTGATAGCAATGGGGACTAACCTCCCCGTTACTAACAATCCCTTCCCCCTGGCAACCGCAGTTAGGATATGGAGATGTTTTACAATCAATATGTAACTAAATACTCTAATAGTAGGAGGAAAAGGATTGTTAGCAATGGAGTTTGACAGCCCCATTGCTAGCAATATACCTTCTTAGGTCGACCTCCACGTGGTTCCGCCTGGAAACCATCGTGAACAATTCTTGTTGAATTCGTCACGATGGGCTAACTGACCTGCTTCATCCTCACCTATCATTCTTCACTGGTGCCTCGCCAGTGTATACCGATAGCGCGGGTGGGGTTACTATTCCATATCATTCATTAAAAAAAAACTCTAATAGTTGCAATAATATTTCGAAAGTGCATTAGTTTAAATTTATTAGTCACTTCGCCAACGCTGCATAATAGTAATTTGTAATCAAAACGAACTATAAGTAATTTACAAATAAAAAAATAAAAAAACTAGAACCCGAAACCTTTAATATGAAATAACGTAGCCAACTACTGGTGTTTTTAACAGTACTGAACATATCACAGCGCCATCTAGTTCCAATCTAAGCAAAGCTTATAATATGCATACTAGACAAGTGTTAGTCATAGTTACGCTTTTTGTGAATATCACACAATAACTTATAATCTTATTGCTCTCAGCAATAAGACCGCCTTACTGCACTTGTACAATTGTATCGTTGTGTTTGTAAATTGTCTTGTTCATTACCTATATTGTATAATGCAAATAAAGCATACTCATTCATTCATACAATAATATAGGCAACATTTACAAATAAAAACATGCATACTCATGAAGATAAACGTTTTTATTGCACGGGAATCGAACCCGCGACCATTAGATGATTAAACATTGTGTAAAAATAAATATACCACCAATATTGTCGAAAATATACCAAAGTATAATAAATAAATTAATTATAAATAAAAAAATATATAATATTAGTGTTTCATAAGTACCTGATATATACTATAACAGCATAATAGAAACTTTTTTTTTTATATTATTCTAAGGGCTTTTACCTTCTTCAGGTATATCAGTCCTATTGTACCCTGAACTGATTTCTCAAACAAAACTTTATTTACCTTCCCTAGACGCGGAAAGAGAAGAATTAATGGGTATCAATAATTTACAGAGATGTTCAAAAATTTCTGGTTTAAGTTCAGCTAACATAGATTGAATAAGACCAACATTAAATTTATTTAAGGCATAATAGAAACTTGAAACTTATGAATTAGTATTTCATTAAATATATGTTAGTAAATTTAGAATAGACATATACCTTCTACCTGCCTATAGGTATTTATGTAAACTAAATTAGATGACTTACTACAATGTTAGCAGTTAATGTTTCTAAGATGTATTTAAATGGGTGGAAATGGAATGATAAACCTACCTTAGGCGAGGTTAGTTGGTCTATCACTAGGAATGAACCATGACGGTTTACAGGCCAAAGGGGCCGCGTGAAGGTCAATCTAATAGGTTTTTTTTTATTAGTGAAAATGGTATGGCAACCCCGCCTGCGCTAACGGGATACGCTAGCGGAGCACCAGTGAAGGGTGATAGGTGAGAATGAAAACAGGCCAGTTAGTCCATCATGATGAATTCATCAGGAATTAACGATGATAGTTTCCAGGGAGAACCGCGAGGAGGCCGACCTGGTTGGGTATATTGCTAATAATGGGATTCTCACTCTCCATTACTAACAATCCCTTTCCCCTCAATCTAATAGGGTATATTGCTAGCAATGAGGCAAGTAGTTCCTATTACTAAGAATTCTCTCCTCTTTGACCGGTAAAAGAAAACAGTGTCATTCAGCTTAAAAAAAAGCTCATAACGGAAATATGCACATATCAACTACACCCACAGATAGTTTAAATATATACCTATGTATTGCTATAATTTGATATTTTAATATGTTATTTTGTTAATAAATACTTACCTACTAGTTATAGCCCTTGTTTTGTGTCATAACTATGTATAAGACGCTATTGTGGGCTTTTATAATATACAGTATCATCGCAAAATATAGGTCCATAGAGAGAATAACTTTAACTCAACTATACTCTTCACGATATAGTATGATGCGTATGACACAGATAACACCGTAGAAAAATGTATACCGTTATTATAAAGCAAATGGAAAACAATCATCTCTATTTATATCTTTTTTTTTTTTTGTAGTTTACTAGACGCGGGGTAAATAAATCAGGGGCTTAGTAGCTTCCAGTTTTGTCCAAAAAAGTCTACATGTTGAACACCAAAATAGAGAGAAATTAAATAGAGTAAACTAAGTATTTAGTAGAAATAATTGATACATAGTTTAATTTGTACGTGCTTAGTCTTATTATTTTAAAACCACATATTTTTCATTATAGTTCAACTACCAATATTTATACTATAAATTCTGTTTCAGTCTTTGAGACTTAGATCGTCATAGTCGTAGAATACTGACGGATCTGACGAATATTACATATAAAGATCAGTCAGTATTCTACGACTATGACGAGATGTTAAAATGTAAACAATATCGAAATTAATATGTGTTTATTTTCCTATACTTTTTGTAACGACTGTCGTGTGTTTCCCAAATATTCTACTTTGGTAAGTTCATATACATTGCCAATAATTTATTTATTTATCTATTAATTAATTTACATATATTCTACTATTTATTTTTATTGTTTACTTAATTTATTATCTACAAAAGAGATTGAAAGATTGATATATTCTATGCGTTAAAAAGTTGTAACATAGTGCGGGGTGACAGTAAATATTTGGGTAGACTTAAAACAGTTGTTTCGCGTTGAGCATTTTTGAGTTAAAATCGACTTATAATTTGTTTAAATACAATTTAATGAGAACGTACACGATCGAGTGTTTTGTAGAATTCGTAATTAATGCTGTAGTAATTCCTTTTTGTGTAGTTTTATTGATCTGTCACCTGTATTGTGCTACAACGCGCAGACTGTAGTCACAAGTCTTACTATTATAATACCTATCTTAATCGATGTCTATAATACTCTTAGAACAATTTCAGCTACTTTATCGTTGTCTAGTCATTTTATGTGTACTATTTGTGCTAGTTGTGAATTAAACAGTTCCGGAAACTATTTGTTGTGTTTTTTATACCTACCTATTACCAGGAAGTCAGCCATTATTATCTCCGACCATATTCTACGAAGATCATCAGATAACAAGCAGCTTGGATACAATTTCTACTTACCTATTTATCTACAATTCTTATTACCAAGTTTACTCATTATTAACTTTATTACTAGTAATCCATGAGTTTAAACGCGTTGAGATAAAACGGGTATTAAATTACATTCAAATCGATGGAATATTTTTGTATAACATCTTTCGAATATTATATTTGTAGAATTAATACCTATATTTCATTTTATTATTACTGAATCAACAGTTTATATTTGAAATAATTAAAATTTTATTACTTAATGAGTGATGTGATCTAAGAAACAAATATATTTCATATCAATGATTTTATAATTATGTACATAATAATATAATTTATTTAATTTAATAAAATAAATTACTACAAATACCTATATTGATTTACTATTTGGGGCAATTACACACATACAAAGCGGACATTTTTAAATGTAAACTTATTACTGGTTAGTAGGTAACGATGTACCTACAAGAAAGTAGTTTTTTTTTTCAATGGATGATATTGTATTGGTAACCCCGTCTGCGCTAACGGTATACGCTGGCGAGGCACCAGTGAGGAGTGATAAGTGATGATGAAATTCAGCACAATGATTTCCAGGGGGGACCACGTGGAGGTCGACCTGATAAGGTATATTGCTAGCAATGTGACTGATAGTCCGCATCACTAACTATCCCTTCCCCCAACAAGAAAGTAATTAGGTATGGGCTTCTATTTTTGATGACTAAAGCTCTCATATTCCCATAGTCAAAACTGAGTTGATTATTTTTAATATTAATTAGTTTAGAAAGAAGAAAAACAAATTTTTACTTTATAAATAATATAATTCGATAATTTTTGCGTAACAATAAATTTCACATAGAACTTATAGTATTCCAAATTTAAAAATTTAAATGTTAGGCACAGAAATGTAATTTTCAATAAAATATGCAATATTTATAACTATGATGCTTTAATGATGTAGCATAGTAATAAAAAAATATATAAGTACCTAATAACTATATAAATTCTATAAATAAATTTGGCACAATAGTATAATTATTATGACTAATTTTCTAACATAATCACTGGGGTCAATTCTCTGTACTCTACACTTATGAGTGTTCACAATGAAGTAGGTATTGTCACAATTATCTGTCAGCTTTTAAAAACAATTTTACAACAATATTCTTGTTAAGCGATCACTGTGAATTTGGAATTTGATAGCAAAAATGTTAATGTAAAATTCCAAAATAAGTAAGAAAAAGCAGAAAATGTCGATTAACACATCGCGATTTCTAAAACATTTAAACATTTTTTCAATATTGGTGGCACAATTGGACGGACAATTTAAAACGTCAAATTATAGGTATATATACCTATATTTTAAAAGTTGTGTTAATCGACTTCTGTGTTGACTGTACCCTGTACCTATAACACGAGTCGGGTGGTTGGATAGTATTTTTTTGTTTCAAGTTTTCCTTCAAGTGCAATAGGGTATAAATTCGAACGAGATAATATCGCCTCTACAAGAGCCTTTGGTATTGCCATACCTCAAATAAATCACTATAAACCTAACATCTTTGTCTCACGGGGGGAAAGGGATTGTTAGTAATGCAGACTAAGAATCCCATTGCTAGCAATATATCCAACCAGGTTGAGCTCCTCGCGGTTCCCCCTGGAAACTATCATGGTTAATTCCTAATGAGTTCATCATGATGGGCTAACTGAGCTGTTTTCATTCTCATCTATCACCCTTCACTGGTGCTCCGCCAACGTATCCGGTTAGCGCAGATGGGGTTACCATTGCATTTCCACCCATCAAAAAGAAAAAAAATCTTTGTCTCATAAGACTATAGCGAATGCAGAAACTAATGGGGGTGTTAGCTATTTATTTATAATTTATAGTAACAGCATTGAGCTAAAGGGGGCAGCAGTCTAGAAAAATGTTCAGTAATCTATGCACTTAAGAAGCCATTATGTGTACTTCTATTTCGCTCTTATGGCATACTGGAAATAAATGGAATTAATAATTATCAATACTCTATGACCACTAGTACTCATGTACTCATTTTAGCACCATTATATGTCTAGTAAGATTCAGTGATATCCTATCATTTGCTTATATTATAAACAGTTGTTATACTATAAATATATCTTTGTAGCTTATTTCAGACGATTCATACTTCATTTTTTAATTTTAAATTATAAACACAGAAATGTTCGTAAATTTTCATATCTATTTAAATATGAATAATAATATTTTATTTATTCATATATGGATTGTATCAAATAAAAAAAAAAACATAAGTAATATAATTAGTAAAATAATAGTAACTTATTTACACTGTAACATTACATTATTAACATTGATAATTAATACTTAATTAATAATACTCTGGAACATTATTTTTAGTACTTAGCTTCATAACATTTTTATTAAATTACTACCTGCTTGTCTGTACATAATACAAAAATGAAGCATTTCCCATAAAAATATTTTATTTTTAATGTCATGCATATATTTATGTTGATAATATATACATTAAATATTAATACACATGAAAAATATAAATAGTAAAAATTTGAGAGCATTTAATTATAAAAACAAACATTGAGATCGATTCTGAGCTATCATTTCTCTAAACCTTTCTCCAAAATTAAAAATTCAATTTGATACCACAGTGAAATCTTTATGAACAGGACCAATCTAAACTATATTTCTAATAGATTTAAATTAAAATTTAGTAAAATTTAAATTTAGTTTATAATTGGTTCATAAAACTAATTTTGCGAAACAATCAAATTAAAATATTAGGTCAAGATATAAGTTTAGAAAAATAGCACCACAGAATTGAGTCAAAAATAATAGTATTATAACATATATTATATATGTTACATAAATAAATAAATAATGATTTATACAAGGGGTGGCCGATCGTGATTCACACTAATATAAATAAATACGTTACTAAAAATAAATTTCAGTTTTATGTTTTCTCTCTTAATAAAATAAAAAATACTACAATATGTACTACATAATTGTGTATTGAAGTATGTTGATTCATTTCATATTTCAAAAAGTATGTAATTGGTAGATTGCACAGGGTTTCATCAGTAAATAGTAGATCTTGGATTTAGTTAAGTCGGCCACCTCTGATTTATACTGTTTCAATTGTAACTGTGTTAACAAAATTTATAACTTTGTAACTTTTTTATTGCATATATATAAAAACAGATTGTGTAATTATGCAAATTTGAGAACTATTTGTAGTTCAACATAAATGTAATTTGACTATGTATTGATTGAATCAGGCTGTATGTTGTCTTAAAAATAAATAAATAAAATTTAATGAATTATAAATATAACAGTTACTACAAACTGTTTGCTATGAATGCATTCATGAGGTATATTGAATAAAGTATTTGATTTATAATTATTGTCATAATTTTTTTATAATAGATTTATAATAATTAAGTAGCATTAATATGAGGCCACAACAAGGTAAATATTTGTACAAAATTTTTTGAGACAAAGAGTAAGATATTCTAAATGGAATGATAAAAAAAGTTAATCATCACAAGATGAAAATATATTACAGCAGTCTCCACAGGCATCACAACAATCCCCATCACAATCACAACAATCCCCATCACAATCACAACAATCACCATTACAATCACAACAATCCCCTTCGCAACAATTGCAATCACAACAACCTTCATTACTCTGTCCAATATCAGCATTCTCTTTGTCCCCTTCACAACAACGGCTTAAACAATTTGCCCAATCCTGAAAACATTGATTGTGGCAGTTGTTGAACCATATGCAACAATCAGATAACCAACGAAGACAAAAGTATGTATCCTGATCATCAGGAATAATTAGGCAACACTCTGTCAATGGATCTTCATCATCCCATGTGCCTTGTCTCCTCCTTTCTTCTTCTTGCCTTTTTCTTTCTTCCTCCTGCTCCCTTTCTTGTTGCAGTAAAGATTCTGGATCATCCATATCAAACCCAGTGCTGACTGGTTGAGAAGTGATGACTGATTCAGATGGATCAGAGGGTTGAGCAGTAATCACAGATTTATTAGCTTGCATTTTTAAAAATAGATAAGTATTTCAATATACGTTGCAGAAGATAGAATTGAATTTAAAGTTTTTGTACCTAATTTCTGTAGAAGACTGTATTGTAGATAGAATTTAAAGTATGTAGGTAAAGAGTACCCGCTGACCATAGTAAGTATTTATTTATTTATTTATTTATTTGGGCACGATTAGTGGGTACCCTTTACCTACATACTCTTACAAACTGTTCCAATTTCAAATTATAAAGTCTCAATGCGGAAGCATGATTAATTAATTACGTAGGTTAGGTATTTGCACTGCAAAGTAAAAAAAATTTATGAATTTTTTAGCACTGGTTTATTTTTTAATAACTACAGTTTAGCTTCGATGTAAAAACATGAAAATAATTACTTGATTATTATATGACTGTTCACAATCACTCGAGTAAAGTTAAAACTATAATTTGTCTTTGAGATAATAAACTTATATTCTACTAGTTCTGTTCTTATCAGTTCACAGTTTTTATTATCTTGATAAAAATTTAAAAAACATTCTAATTGGTTAACTAATAAATGTATACAAAATAATCACACTGAAGTCTTATTTCTTTTGAAAAGTAAAAAAAATAAACAATACACTATATTGAATGAATATTAATGCATTGAAAAAAAATAAAAATAGTAGATTTAGTAGGTATAGTAGAAAATTAACGAAGTGATAACGATAGTAGAAAATTGAAAGTTGCAAGGGTTGCCATGGATATATAATTTACATTAAGGATAATTTAATACTATTTCAACATAGAGTTACGCATAAGCAGTACGTAATTTGTAGTTATATTTTTAAAATAATCAAAATATTTTATTATAACAGCTGACTCGGCAAATTTCTTTTTAACCGGTGTCACCACGAACTGAGTTATTTTTAATAAAATTAAAAACTATTTCCTGCTTCAAGCTAAATTTAGATTATTTTTTAATATACATTATTAACAAAAAATCATTGGAGTCTGTTAAACAACGAGATATTGACGTAAACGAGCATCGTGACATGGAATTTTTATATATTAAGACTAAACTTACCTATATCAACTTACAAACTAATATACAAAATGAATATGTTATAACTAAATAGTAATTTTATATTTATATTATATATACATTTAGACATTTATGGATGACCTTATTGATAAGATTCGGCTATACCAGTGACTCACTAAGTACCTACCTACATAAGAACCATAAAACCAAGTAGAGAATACTTTATTATTATTTTATATTATATTATTTTGATTTATCTGAGATTATCATATTATATTCTATTCATTTTGAGTTCAATTTAAATCAAAGAAGGCTTATAAGTTTTTAATTTTAAATTTAACAACTTCATAAAAGGAGGAAATAGGTGTTACACGACAAAAATACGAGTGAAATAGAATCCAGTAAAATGAACATAAAAGTATAGGTATTATGAAAGTACGCGTAATGTACCTATTATTTTGACTGTATGGTCAGTTGCATTCTCATAATGCATGCTGCTAAATATTTTTGTACTTGTGAAAATCTATAATTGTCTCTATTAAGATAGCATTTAAGGTAAATTAGATTATTATATAAGTAAATAACTACTATTACTTAGCCGATACAACTTGTAAAAAGACTACACCATTCTAAAAAACATGAACAACAATCTAAACAATTATTACAACATTCACCATCGCAACACACATGCACAATATCACAGAGTCCCATATCGCTGCACTCGGCTTGACAGTTTTCAACACCAAAACAGCACGAATTACATTCTGTACTTGAATGAATTCCAGGATTATTATTTCTAAGACAATTTTGGAAGCAAAAATTGTAACAATCGCTGAACCACGAGCAGCAATCGGCAAACAAACGTAAATATCCATGGCAGGGGTTACTGTGGTTAGGTTCAACTTGTTCGGATATCTCTAGTAAGTTTTTATCATGTGGCCTTTTTTCTTCTCGAATCAGACTTTCTTCCTCAAATTTTAATTCTTTCTGATTTAAACCATCACTCAGCAGTTGGGATGTTATAACAGATTGTGAAGTAGCAGTTGTTTCATCATAAAAGAAAGATAGATCTGTTTCCATATTGATTTTTCTTTTAAATAGTTACTCCAATAGTACCAAGTGATCGAAATATAAAATCAAGTTTCAACTTGTTTCGTGTTTACTGGAGTTCACTTAAAATATTACAGTTGGTACAGTTATTATAAAAATAAATAAATAAATAAATGAATAAAAGTGAAAATATCTATCTACAACTAATAATTTTTCATACACGTACTAGAAACTATTTGAGTTTCTTTCACATATTACGGATAAAACTAAATACAATAGCAGAAACTGTTCCGGAATCTGATATTTACGTAAATGCTTACTTTCTTATCATACTTCTTAGTCAGGAAGTGTTAATTTTAATATATTAAAAATCACCATCAGCCTAACTTTGATAGATCGAATATTGTATTTTAAATTATAAAGAAAGTTTCAGTAATCACTTCATTAAATCACATTTCACGTTTCGTATTGTCACGATTATACAGTATACATATGTCAACCATACGAACATACATGATTCATACCATTCTACCAGAATACGTACGTAATTTAGCATAGTGTCGCCAACTCATTATCAGATTTTTTGCTAATCCGAATTCGTAAATAGGTATTCTAAAAAATGCGAAGATTTTATGATGGTTACCTATACTTTAATTATCAAAATAAATATAAAAGATTTATGAAAATATTTTTAATTACATAGGGACAAAACCATAAAAGACATTGGTCATAAGAAAAAATATTACTCGGGTTTATTAAATAAATAACCTTTGTAAATAAACATTCCTTTCATTTCCATAAATAATGATAAAATAAATTATGAAACAGGGGTTCACTGGTGCAAAATGTACAAAGCTAATACAGAAAGTTGTTAAATTGGCAATATTGATTCGAACTTTGCATTTTTGCAACGAATAAGACCGCAACATGATGTAAATTTGAAAATATTATTTCTATATTACCATTTCTAGACTATAAAATAGTATAGGAGAAAATAAGGAATAGTAATAGAATAGTGTTTTTTCTCCTTTAATTGTACAATGATATATTATTTAACAAAAATACAAGTGTGGCAAAAGCTCCACTGACAAGATCGCAGCTCTTAAATAGGATAGATAGACAAAGTGTAACTTCACATCACAAGGTACAAACTTTGTGTACCTATTAAGACACTACATTATAGTTTTACAAATAAATTAATTTACTCTTTGTAATTTTTAAAATTGTTTAAATTAATAAGTATTGTTTAGATTTTAAATATGGAAATGCTGCCATATTTATTATTCTATCTATATATTTAATGGTAGATATTTTAGAAAGTAGCAACACAATAATCGAGGCAATAGGGATGTGGGATTTTTTCTAGACAATGTGGCCAGATATAACAAAACATTACGAATTTGGCAAAATTGATATCGTAAACGGTGATTAGTGTACAAATTTCTTTCCTAACTTCAAAGATGAAGTATAAAACATTTCACTTACATGTTTATAATATGCACACACCTCATGTATTTGGCAGTGACGTTTAGTCTCATTTAATCTAAACATGTCTCTAATTGCAACAAGACGATTTCTGTACATAGGAGAAATTAAAAGAGCAATTAATATTAAGGGTCTCAATATCTATCATTCATAGAAAGTATTTTTTATTTTTTGCCTTGTTTCGACATCATACAAAAACTATTGCATCAAATTGATAGCGGATTTCATTGATGTATGCTTGAAGGTCTAACTTAAAATACGGTCCATATTTGTCTAGTTATACTATTTAGAGCTTAGATAATAAGTGTGTTATAATAAGTCTATCTAGACAGATGCTTATTTTTAAAATTAATGCATACAGAACTGTGGCTAAAAAGATCCAAGTGAATAAATTTATTGTCGATTCGATTTTTTTGATAGACGTGTCTGTATTTTGTCATACATGTATATTTTTTTATAAGATGAAAGTGTTATGGTAACCCTGCTTGCGTTATTGGTACGTATACGTTAACGAGGCACCAGCAATCAATGGCAAGTCAATATGAAGACAGGCCAGTTAGCTCATCTCGATGAATTCGCCAGGAAATAACCGCAATAGTTTTCAGAGAGGTGGAGGTCGACCTGGTAGGGTATATTGGGATTCTCAGTCTCCATTACTAACAATCTCTTTCCCGCAGGCGGGGTATGCATAGTTGAAGAAAACGAATGAAACAGGTCTTTATATTGCCAAAATGAATCACAAGTTTATTCACATATACAAATATAATCCATTTAAATATTTAAATACTGCCGACCACTACAATAGGGATGATTCCGAGGCGACATTTCTCTAAATCGATCTGTAAAATTTAAATTACAATTCACAGCGTAATCTTTATTCTAAATAGTAATAATACATTTATAATTATTATAAATTTAGATTATGATTATCTATAAAACGATAATTTCGCCAAACTATCAATATATAATTTTAGAGAAATATCATCTCAAAATCGGCTCCAATATAAAATGCTGTATCTTAAGTGTCCAATAAACGATCACACTTAATCAAATTTAACGTTTAACCCATTAACCGCCTCATTTGCATTTATCTTACAATAAATATTTTTGTCTCTGTATCGAGAGAAACTGTGTTTGTATCTACGTTGTTTTTTTTTTTTCAGTTTATCCAATTGCTTAGTTTAAAACACAATAAATAAAATACAACTGTTCTTTTTTCATTAATTAAAAAACTACAAATCACATGTTAAATCGTCTACCGGACGCTTTAAATGCTGTTCTGCTTTCGACCAGTATAAACAAAATTCACTATCAGGTCCAAAATAAGTCTTCACTGAAACAACAGTTTAATTATCTTGCTCACAGAGTCTCTTGTAGCGTACTGTCGAAATTCTATTCGTTTACGTCACACTCTAATTATTTTTAATTTATAAAGTCATAACACTCCGACATGGCCGTAGCTAGGTGGCAGGAGGCATTTAGGGGCAATGCCCTACCTTAGAATAAAAGGCCCCAGAAAATTAGACAGATTTGTTTTTTCTAAATCACTTAAATATGGCTTCTGCCCTACCAAAAAGTTCTTTTGCCCTACCTTAAACTTGTGTCTACGGCCCTGTACTCTGGGCAATAATATTTGTCGCTCTTCATAACAGGTTATCTTTAACGTTGCCGCTGTGGATACTCGCTCCCTTACCTTACTCTATTATGCTGTGAATTTAATTAATCTATGTGATATTGTATAATGATTAATAACAGTAAATATATAAATCAAAATGTTTAATGAGTCATTGAGATTAGGGCTTTCGGTTTTTTCAATTAGATTTTTTTGTTTATCGCCCGTCCAGCGGTCGTTTTGCCGATTATTTTTAATTGACATAAAAAAGGGAGCAGATTTTCAGATCTTCAAAACAAATGTCCTGAAAAAATAATACATTATTAAATATTATTTTTTCAGGACATTTGTATAAATAAAATACATAATCTATTTTTCGATATTTGGCATTTAGTTTAGCCAAAAATAAAAAAACAAAAAAACGGTAAAGGTACAGGTAACGGTAAAGAATATCCCATACTAAGTTTCAATAACTGGAGGCCCAAAATTTTTTGTCGTATATCAACTACAAGCTTTTACCTAGGAATTCTTCCGCGTGATCGGAATAAAAAGTAGCCTTCTCCATTCTATCTAGCACGTGTATACCAAATTTCATAGTGATCAGTTAAGTCGTGAAGGCGCTATGAGATAACAAACAAACAAACTCGCTTTCTCATTTATAATATTAGTAAGGATGTTCTTTTGGGGGTATTAAACAGTAGAACACACCTTTAAAAGGACCTTTATATTTAATTTTGTTCAATTTATTATTATTTTTACTGTTTAATTTTTACAGTGCGTAACAAAAAGGTACAAAGGAATCGTTATGGTGCTACTTTGCCAAGTATAATAAAAACAGATTACTATATTGTGATTGCCAATTGAACCGAAAGCTATACTCAGTCTATGGCTATATAACCATAATTTATGTCACTTTAGTGTTGCCATTTGGACATAAAAATTAACAAGCGGCGTAAGCATAGAAAGCGGAAATTAATTTCCCTTTTTTAACACATGCCACTCTACTTATGAGTGATTTATGTCAATTAATAATATATTGGTGTATTACTACCTAAGTCTTAAATCATATACCTTAAGATGGAGATTGGAGTGTTAAAAAACTAGTTGAAACCAACTGCACAAAATTTATTCATATTTTTTTTATTTCGCTATTTTTCAGTGTTGCTAGTAATTAGTTAAAATCCCCAAATCTTTTATTAGATTTTTAAATTTAAATTAGGTACTACTTTTTCTCTTTTAATATAAATATACATTATGTAGATACATGATTCACTGTTCATCCCAAAGGGGGAAAGGTAGAAAATTAATGTAATGTATTAATTAAAATGGCAGCCATTTTAATTGATGCAAAAGATTGACTCATTTTAAGTTTATTTAAATAGATTATTAATGAAAATAAGCATTAATATGAATAATTACACTGAATATAGCCCGTTATTGTAAATGTGGACGAAAAATTTTATTTAAATATTTATATTTTTTTTTTACTTATATACTTCTACTTACTGAGTAATAAGTATGCACTCTGGTATCCTTATTAAACACACACATAAATAAAATAAATTTGCCTCTTTTTAGGAAAGCATTTGTATTAAGTCACTTGAGGTATATGATCCAAGATTACATATGAAATAATGGTTCTATTATTATTTCTATAACACATCAAAATAAATAAAGATTCTATGGGAGATACGACCATACATTGTTAATATAAATATGACTGTACAATAAATATCATAGAACAGAAAAACAAGTGACGAGTCTATTGTATAAATACTTTATTTAAAATACGAATGAAATCGAACCTATTACGGTTAAAGTTCAATTCCATTAAATAACGTACAGTATTCAGAGGAGAATCGAAAATATAAGCATCTTTTTAAGAAACTGTTGTACCATTGAAATTGAACATTTGTTTCAAAGAAACATTGATGTAAAAATAATAAAAAATGTTGAACTGCCCATTTTAAGCAATGCTTCTAATATATAAGTTAGCAAGAGTGTGGTATCCTGCCCGCCGATAGTGCAGGCAGGATGGCCATTCCTGCCATTAACATCTTTTTAAAAAATTACACATGTTTCTAAAAGTAATTATGTTTGGTTTTCCTGGTGCAACACTCCCTTAAAGAGATGATATTAATTTTTATTATTATACAATCTGTATAACGTTCTTTTATACATTAAATACCTTATTTTTAAGAACTAAAACCTCCTACAAACCAACTTTAATGTTTCGGATTGTATTTAAGATTTCATACGAAATACGATTTCTATTTCGTTTCAGATTAAAAATAAAACATTTCCTATAAGCATTAATTTACTGGCAATATTTAAAATAAAATGTGATGCCATTCCTAAGCGTTTTTCTGTTCTGTGGTAAATACACACTGACGTACAACTAATTCTATACGCAGTCTTGTAAGCGATTAAGGCGATTTGACTGACAACCGTAACCCACCGACATAGGGCACAATTCGGCTTGGTGGCAATGGAATTTTAAATGTTCAATACCTATCACGCAATGCGACGATGTAATTAATTATTTATACTGTAACTAATTTAGGTAACTAAATATTTAAATATAATTTTCTAAACATGTTCATTGTGATACAAAAATATGTTAATATTGTAGTGTGATAAAAATAAGTATAGGTTTCAGCCATTTTGTAACATTCTGTCAAAATATGGCGGTAAAGTCAACTGTCAGAACATACTTTATGTTAAATGCATAGATTAAGGACAGTACCGGCGATCCTGTTAAATAAATATTTGCATTCCATATTTATTTCTTTATACGATTTTGTTTAAAAAATATAAAAAAAATGTTATCTGTTTTTATGAGATAAAAATAGTTGTATTTTGTGAGAGGACAAGTTAAGGTAAAACTTTCCTATTCTTATTTTGATCTCACTGTATTAATCTAATAGCTACATTACTTAAAAAAATCACAACTGTAATCAATCAATCAATCAAATGAATGTTTATGACTTACTCAGGATTCTTAGTCTATAGAGGTTTAACGTTCTCCCTGCCTCTAGTGTTCAAAATTATGCAGGCTATCACTTATATTATCCAATTTCAAAGCGTAACATTCTCTTTTGATTTTACTTTATAGAAGATGAAATTCAAATCATTAGCAACATTTTAAGTTTGCGTTCCATCATTGATAATTAACATTTTGGAAAAATAAAGATTGTGTCCCATAAAAAATCGATTTCAATTATGAAAAAATAACAAGTATTTTAAGCTAAAAACTAATCTACTCAACTGATTTGCTTAAAAATTTTATCTGCAGACATAAAAAAAAAACCAAACAAATTAAGAACCTCCTTCTTTTTGAAGTCATTTTGAAACACAAAAAATTACCAACAATCTAGAGCCATACTTGTTAACTCGAGAGTTAAGACGTAATTTTAATATGGCAGGTAAATATTTTTATCATTCTTCAAATTAGGTTTCCTTTTAAAAATTATACAGCTTAATTTTGTAAGGTCACTTTTTATAAAGTTGCCAATAATGATCTCAATTTCAAATTATATAATTTATCACTCTTATTGATCAATCAGTTTTTTATTTGCTAAATATAGGGTACTTAGATAATATAAGTAAAAATAAACAGTTTGCTTTATAATGTTCGTCCTCTTAATATACATTATATTATAGCCTGCTAGCAAGTCTGTAAACAAATTAAAAATGCAATTAAGACAAAATGGAACGACAGACATATTTTTAAATTTTGTCTATTAGAGAAATTTAATTATCATTATTTATAAGTTTTAAACATGAATTAAAAATGAATAAAAGCTTTAGTTAATGTTATTTCTTACTGGAAATGTCAATGTGAATCTCTGTCGAAAATGTTTTAGACCTGTATGGAGCCTAGGCCCATTTAAATATACAGTTATATATATATATATAAAAAAACAATCAATATTTATAATTTTTTTTTATACAATTTTGCTTTATGAATGGCATAAAATAAATTCAGAATTTAATATTTCTTAATTTTGGTTGACATTGACTTGAAATTATTAAATAACTGTTAAAGACGTGGTATTTATTTATTAGATTTAGATATTAAAGCCATTATATATAGAAATTATAGATAAAAACAAATTAGTTTACATAAACTGTTTAGTTAATTAATTTAAATTTTCATGAAAATTCTTGTACTTTTCTTAAAGTTTTGGGGTACTGTACACTTACTAGGCCCCATACATTATACATTTCCTTTTATTATTTTTCATAATAATTATTTTACAAAGGTAACATAATTATTATTGTGTTAAATTTTTCACTTTACGCTTCCTAGAAAATTAGTGGTAATATTTTGTGACATGTTTAAATACCATTGCGTGCCCTTGTCGGTCTGTACAGTTTAGTTCTAGCGTCATTCCTTAGGTGTGGACGGTGCACTGTCCTCAGCTTTCCTTTTACTGCCCGCTTGCTGCGTTTTCTTATCTGGCTTGTATTTCTCCCATTTTTTGTGGTTTAGCTGGTCGAAATCATCACAGTATTGTGCTATATCCCGTAAGTAGGTGGATAAATGCAATAGTTCCCTATCTCGATCCCTATTCAAGTGTGCTTGTCTAAAGGGACGGATCTTGAGGCCACTCTTTGGGTTCATTATGAAGTTTCTTCTTATGTCGTCAAACATTATTGTGTTTTTTGAACTGTATTGTGGGTATTTACCCCATATTACGCCTAGTGGTTTGACCTGAAAGATGCAATATAAAATTATATTATATTAATGATGCACCCTGGCTTCGCATGGGTGTAATGTAGAACCTAATGCGGATTCATACTGTACATATTTTGTATCAATTATTTAAACATTAAAATGATTTATAGAAAGCTATTGGTATAATATAGACATATACCATTGCTGACTTTTTTATAGTACTAATAAAAAGGAATAATTCCATTATACATTATTTTGTTATATTAAATTGTATGTATTGTATAATCCTTAATCTTGAATCATTATTAGATGAAAACTGCCTTAAAATTCGTTGTGTAGTTTAAAAGATCTAAGCGAGGGACATACAGAGGGATCATCAGCGGGAAGCGACTTTGTTTTATAGTTTTTTTTATGCAACTTAAAATGACAAACATGCATTCAGCCCATATGATGGTAAATGGGGTTACCGTCACCTATAACATCAGGATCACGCGATGCGACAGATCACGCGTGCGTTATCGACCACTCCATAACCTGAGCATTCGTGGGAGAAAACTCTTTTTAAACCGCACTTGTGTGAGCATTTTGGTTGGTGAGGATAAATCTCCTACCCATGGCAAGTAGTATGATAATAAAGTAAAAAATAGTATTTTTCTACTATATAAAAAGAACTATTACGGTGTAGTAAAATAAAACTAGTTTCACATTTTCACAGGGCCGTAGCTAGACCCAAGTTTAAGGTAGGGCAAAGAAACTTTTTGGTAAGGCAGAAGCCATAATTAAGTGACTTCGAAAAATCGAATCTGTCTAATTTTCTTGGGGCCTTTCATTTTAAGGTAGGGCACTGGGCCTTTCCAAGTAGGGAATTGCCCCAAAATCCCCCCCCCCCCCAACCCGGAACTCGTCCTCCTGCTACGGTCAAGCATCTTCAGGATTATAAAAATATTAAGAGACTCACATCAATTGTGCCATATTTTGCAGTGTGCACTGTAATCATGGCTAAGTAGTCCAAATAGAACATTATCTTGTAGTCCTGGTGTGTGGAGACACCAAGCAGCCGCATCTTCTCTTCTATCCACTTCATGCCGGTAGCTGACCATATTACTATATCGTAGTCTTCATACGCTGACGTAAGAAACTCGTGGAGGAATGGTCGCATTAATTCATATCCTGAAACAGAAAGAAATTTGTGTATAGGATGCAAGTGAAAAACAATAGTCTATACTAGTATTACAAAGAGCTATAATATATAGCTATTAACAACAAAATTAAATATTTATCATATTATTTTTGTATCATATATGTTATGCTTTATATACAAACAATATAGATGCTTTTTCCATTCAGGTACACATAATATATAATATTAATTTTCACCACAGGGAGACTTTGTACAAAAGTTGAAGTCCTCTGTCCCATTCGTGTTTCAACCATGAAGCAGTTGTGTTTGCATGACTGTGTTTTGGCTTAAAGGGTGGGATATGGCGTGAATTTACTGGGTACAGAATAACACCTGTGTCCTCAGGAATGGCAACGCATGGAGAGTATCATGAACGAAACAGTATACTCTGTTATGTCCATGGTACTGCTTATGTCTATAGGCGACGGTTACCACTTTTCATCAGCTTGTTTGCCATTCTAAGTTGAATAAAAAAAAAATCTCTGATGTGTAATTTCTGGGTTAGCTCTAATACTATCTAAGGGTACAGATGGGCAAAGCACCGGGTTTAAACCCGGTGCTTTGGTAAAAACCCAATAAACACCCATAAACTCCCATAATCACCCAAAAAAATAGGTTTTTACGTATTTTTTTGAAAATATGTAAGTAATACCAATAAATTATTTTTATAAATTGTATTGATCAATTCTACAATATTAAATAAAACGTTAACTAATAATATTTCAGGAAATTTTAAAAATCTATATATAATAAAATGAAAGTAATTAATTTTCAGTGTTTTCATGTTGCAGTTGATCAACATGTTGGCCTTTTGCTTCCCGTAGATACTTTAAAATTTCTTCATAACACCTCGTTCGCACACATGGCCGTATATATTTAAATTCTTGAGCCACTAACAGTCCGAAATACTCATTTCTTTTATCCTCTTCTCCATAAATTAAGCATTTAGAACAGTTTGTTTCTTCTTTCAGTAAATTTTCTTTTACTTTATCCTCGTTTTTTTCTTTGTTGCGACGACGCTGGGTAAATCATCTGGACACTGGGTCTCACTATCGCCAAATATATTTGGAGATCGGCTTCGGCTACGGCTTGGCAGACATTTTTTTCTTTCTACAATTTTAAATTAAATTTATTAGAATAAATGCTTCGAACACACGCGATCTAAGTACCTTTTGTGTTTATTATACCTTACCTACCTAGGTATAAAAAGAGTACTTACGTAGATTTTCTTTTATTAACTGTTTTATACGAAGATCTTGATCTCTCAAATTAGCATCCATTTTACTTCCAGTGATTATCAACTAAATTAATAATCCACAAAGTATTAAATAACGTTTTTATGAAATATTTAGCACAAAAACAATACCCTTTAAATATCGATCGTCAGTAACTGTGGCTGACTTACCTATATTCTAGCAAGCAGGACTGCCAGATGTGAAGGGGAAATCCCCAATAAATTGTTGCATGTGACTGATGATGTGAGCATGTTCGTTTCATAATAAAAATGTTGCCAGGTAACCAAAAAGTCGTATGTTTTTGTGCGAATTACGATCATAATCTTTACGATCGTACATTAAAAAATAGACAAATAATAGTATGAGTACGATTTAAATCGTATATCTGTCAACCCTGCTAGCAAGACAGCGACAAAATCACGTTGCATAACAATGTAGCCCAAGCTTATATCTTATGAAATATACGGAAGAGATACGGACTTAGAAAAAACAGAAATGTTGTTCTTTGTGGAAGTCATTGATGAAATTCTATGTATTTTAGCCCGCAAACTTTCTTCAAACAAAAACAGCACCATCTAGTATCGAGTTCTGTAATTATCTCTTTGTTTATGGATTTGAAGTAAGACCGCCACGCATGCAATACATTATGACTGGGGATTCCCCTATTCGTCGACGCTGAATATGAGGCGACGACAATCACTGTCAAACGTGTTCACTATTACTCTGACTCTGGTAACGTGACTTCCTGGTAACGTGTTAGGTAGGAAAAGCAGTAAAAAAGTGCATATTAAGGGAGCAGATTTGAAATAATATTTATACTTAACAAGAAATAATTAAAGATAAGTGGATTTTTGAATGATACAATTATATCATGATCACTTAACAATTTTAACTTAAAATTAGATGTATTATTACAAGCTTTTATTTAGCTTGCGTTATGTAAATAAAAGTATGTAGGTATGTTCGTATGTTGATGCAATTATCCTCAATCCTCAACCGACTGGGATAAAATTTTCCATACACGTTTATTTTGGATGATAGTGCATAGTTAGCTGAGAGTCGTCATTGGATAATAATGGTGGATAGCCTAAGATGTGTACTAGATATTTATTTTTAACATAATATGCGTAAGTACCTAATCGAATTAAAGAAGTTGCTGAGAAAAATACAGAACAATACGATAATAAACTAGCATCTGCGTTTAATCCTCCGAGGAGATGTAATTTTACAAAGGTTTTTTGTATTTATTTTATTATTTTTTTAATAAATTTATTGTAAATAACAAGAAATAATCATTGTAAAAAAATAGGCACTCTATTGTTGAATTTTCGTCAGACCAACTAATCATCGTTCATTTTTTTAGGTTCAATGGGGAGACCTAAAGATTTACGCATATGGGAGCACTACCGTACTTTACCAAACAAGTCTGTTTCTTGCAAGCTTTGTAATAAGGTCTACAAATTCAGTAATGCTGCCAAAATGCTTCAACATCTTATCACTTGTCCAAAATCTCCAGAAACATTAAAAGACTCTATGAAACTTATAAAAGATAGCTCGTCCAAAACCAAAATGTCTGGACTGTCAGAGATAGAGACAAATGATTCTTTTATAAGCCCCTCGTCGTCTGCTAACACTACAATAAATGCTGAGTTTCAAGACACCGATGATCATATAAAAACAGAATTAGCGAGAGCTATATTTGTAACAGGGACGCCATTATCGATGGTGCAACATCCTTTATGGATACAATTTTTCGAAAAATTGCAACCAAAATTTAAAATACCTTCACGTAAAGCTTTAGCGACAAAATACTTAGATAAAATATATAGAGAAATGCGTTTTGAGTTAAATGAGGAACTAAATGCTTGTAGTTACTTACACCTTCAGTGCGA
Source organism: Galleria mellonella (assembly GCF_026898425.1). Taxonomy (NCBI): domain Eukaryota; kingdom Metazoa; phylum Arthropoda; class Insecta; order Lepidoptera; family Pyralidae; genus Galleria; species Galleria mellonella. The sequence goes on along the minus strand of NW_026442082.1, from coordinate 3,189,067 downwards.
TGGCTGGTCTAATTTAAGAAATGAAGGAATAATAAACTTTCTTATATCAAAACCTCAACCTGCATACGTTAAAAGTTTGAATACAGAAAGTAATCCTCACACTAGTGAATACCTTAGCCAAGAAGTTGAAAAAGTAATGAAAGTGTATGGAGCAAATAAGTTTCTTGTACTTATTGGCGATAACGCTAGAAATATACAAAAGGCATTCGAATTAACAAAACTCAAATATCCACATGTTGTTCCTCTCGGTTGCTGTGCACATATCCTTAACTTGTTGTGCCAAGATATTGTAAAGATACAAGAAGTAACTGTGTTTATTATGCAAGCCATAAATATAATAAAAACTGTTAAAAGGAGTCAACGATTAAGTTCCTTGTTGATAAAATCAAGGCAGGGTGAAGATTCTACACAAACACTAAAATTGCCTTGTGCTACAAGATGGGGAAGTCATGTTACTTCGTTAAAAAGTTTGAAAGCAAATAAGATAGCTTTGCAAATATTAACAGTTAGAGAAGATGTGGTAATTTCAAGAGATATTAAAGATTTAATTCTAAGTGATGATTTCTGGACGAAGACAGGGGAATGTATAAGTATTTTGGAACCAGTCACTGAAAGCATATTTTACTTAGAGAGCGACCAGAATCGTTTGCATCGCACATACATTACATTTAGAGATGTACAAGCTAAGATACGTTTTGCATTAAATGAGATTTCGACATTGAGCGAAGAAAGCAAACAGCAGATTCTAACATCAGTATCTTCAAGATGCAATATGGCAATGAGGCCAATACATTTTGCAGCATATATTCTAGACCCCAGGACTCTAGGAGTCGAACTTACTCAAGAGGAAGAACTTAAGGGTATGGAGTTTATCTACAATTTAAGCCAACACTTAAGTTTGTCAAATGTAATGGCAGATTTGGCGTGTTATAAAGCTAAAGAAAACTTTTGGGCCAGAGGATTTGTATGGAGCTCATTAGATAGCATTGAGCCCCTAATATGGTGGAAAGGTATTTGTGGTTCCACTGAGTTAAGCAAAGTAGCGATTCGTATTCTATCAGCTCCCTGTACTTCGGCAGCCACTGAGCGTTCCTTTAGTATCCAAGGCTACATACATAATAACAAAAGAAATCGACTTACAACTGAAAGAACTGAAAAAATTTCATTCATTTGTTATAACTGGAATCTTAAACATAAAGCTGAATGCGAGGACATTCAGTTTAATGAAGAAAATACCTTAGAAGCTTTCATTGAGCAAGTAAATGAACATAACAGTTTAGACGAAATAGAGCCTATCGAACCTATACAATTCATCGCTTGTAATAACTCTGAATCTGACAGTGATTGACTGTAGTTTTACATTTTACTTTCATCTCTTTCTTAATAAACTCAAAATCAAATTAAAAGTTTTTTATTCTGTAGGCTGCATAATAATATTGTCTATGTCCAGTATAGTGAACGTCTTGCGGCTGAGATGACGATGATGAAGTACAAAATCATAAACACCCAAAAATTTGGGTGTTTATGGGGTTTAAACCCAATAAACCCAAAACACCCGGTTTTTACCCACCAGACTTTAAACCCACCCAGGTGGATTGCCCATCTCTATCTAAGGGTAATTACAGATCCTCTTGATTGCCATCGTCTTGATGATTCACATGCTGGCTGATATAAAAAAAAGCTTTGGCAGGCAATTGTAATATATATAAAAATAGTGTGGCTCCTGGTAACTTAAATAAAGAATTTATTATTATTATTAAATTTCGGAGTGGCAATACATGTTTGCAATGGCGTATTTGAGTGATGGCTGTAGTTAGTTACTAATTACCACTTTCCAGATGGACGGTTTTCTCATCATTCTCAGTAATATAAGAAATGTTTCACATACCTGTTTCAGCAACAGATCTGTGGTCAAATAGAGTGTAGTCGATATCCAATACAAGCAGTTTCTTTCCGGGCCGTGATTCATTCAATATATTTATTTTATAATCCTTAACCCTTTTGTTGATTTTTGCTAAATATATCTAAAAAAAAAAGGATATTGTTTAAATGCAAATTAAATTATTTTCTATTATATAATTGTAATAGTACATATTTATAAATTGTCATGAGGTCCCCGCATAGAATAGGCCACCTCTTTGTTTTCATTATCAAAGCGTAACTGGGGTTGCTAACCCGCCTGCTAAGCGTCGCAATTACTGGCAAAATTCTTCTTATGGTGGAGTCCTATGTTCAGCAGTGGATAGTTAATATCTAATATATTTATAATATCATGGGTATCACTATGTATTCTGCAATATCCATGGTATTATTCATGTTTATAGATGATGGTTATCACTTTCCATCAAGTCGATTGTAAACTTATTCAAATCTATTCGAATAAGTTTACAATCCTATATCCAATATTGAAAATATTATAAATATAAAAATACTGACAAAATTTAAGAATACACTGTACAAATGGCTTTTGGACATGTTTATTCAATATTACTCAATTAAGGACTTGTTGGACTAAAAAATTATTCCATTTTATAAGCACATAAATAATATTTTGTTAGCAATATTTGAAAAGAAGTTACCATAAATATTAAAATTTTGCATGCCATTGTTTTGACAAAACATGCCTGTTCCTAACATATTATTACTAACATCTGTATACCGTGTTTTTCAGCAAATAAATTATATTATATTATTATTCGAAACAACCTACTGAAAGCTATAACATTACTTGCTTGTTGTATCTGTAATCTTCTGGCTATGAATAGGCTAGTGAGTCCATAAGATAGCAACAGCCAATGTCTTGTTCTTTCTCATAGACTCACTAGAGATAACAATTCATCAATTATTCAATAGTCTGTAGTCTAACTATTTATTGTATAACTAGTATTGTAGTTTTTATAAATTTTCATACTAATAATAATATATTATGAATACGCATGTCGTGGAGGCCTTTAATTGAGGCAGCATTGTATAATGTAACCTTAATATAATTAAGTAGATATAAATGTATGCTTTGTTAGTTGTCCTTAAATAAATAGATTAATAGACTTGTTTGCTATTTGTCTAGTGGACTAAGTTTTCCAAACTACAAAAGTGCCAATAGGCGGACTTGTGTCTGATGACCCTTTATGCAAATAAAAGATACTACATACTTCCTGATTTTCAACGTCAACTTCCTCTTCTTCAATATCCAAATCATTGACAACCTCATCACCAACATCAGGTTTTGTCCGAGCACCCTCGATTGCCTCTTCCAATGATCCCATCATCATAATCTTCAGATTTGGCTTGAGGTTCAGCTCAGATAATGTGAAGTTATCTGTAGCTACTTTACCTGTAAAATAATAATAGTAACTTTATTACAAAACCATGATTGTAACAAAGTCAGCACTGGAAATTACGAAGTAGGTAAATTTGGGTATGCTGGATTAGTTTTAAACTTGATAGTAGACCTTATTAATACACACATGTGATAAAGCAAGACAAATAATAACAGTACAGACAGTATGACTAACAATAGTGACTAACTAGAGACTGACTGGATATAAAGCAGTAAAATAATAAGAAAATAAACTTTGATGCTTCTGATTGGAGTTGTTTGCCATCTTCCCTCCTTAAGATGGGAATCTTTTTCCTAAATTTGAATGTTGTCTTAAAAACAAATAATATTATCTCTTTCTATTGGAATTTTGGACATGTTGTTATACTGCAGAAAGTTGTCTCTACAATTATTTAATTGAATTGTCATATTAAGATTTTATGTTTGTTTTATATAGGATATTTGAAATGTAAAACAAGCTGATGATCCACTATGGAAAGTGGTAAGCATCACCTACAGGCCTGAACAGCACCATAGACATTACAGAATGCAATGTGGTACCCCTTTGTTATATGTCACCCTTTTTGAGGTCTATGGTTTTATGTCTCTATACAATATTCACCATTTATCTTTTTTTTTTGGGTGATATGCTCCTCATGGTATTCACTAACTATATGAAGCATTTTAAAAAAAGTTTAACAGTGTAAATATTTTTTGTAGTAAGATAAGTGTTGCAATTTAAATTTCTGTATACAAAATAGTAAATTTCTAAAAAAATATCTAGGGCATAGAATGCGATTCGCTCTTGTAAATATTTCGAAAGTGTTACATAAACAAGCGGTCTTGAAAATACTTTCATTAATTATAATTTTTTATTAACATTTCGATTTCTAGGTTAATGAAATTTTAGCAAAATTCGGACATTTTAACTACTCTTAAATTATAAATGTTAGGTTTTATACATAAAAAAAGAAGTGTTATTTACCCTGGAATTTAACATTGAGCAATTTTTGCCTTTCTGGACGTACTCCGGTGGCATTTTCGATGGCAATTTTGAGCATCGCCACAGAATCGGATGGCGAAAACTCAGGTATTTCATATTCTTTTCCGTTCCACTTGACACTCAACTTTAACGGATTATCGTTTATATCACACATTTTTCATGTGAAATAATGTAAAACTATCGTCTTATGATACGACACATAAACAAAACAATTTGGAAAGTGAACTGATTAACGACTGACTTAATGTGGGTGACGTCACTGACTGACGTTGTGACTGACATTTAACATGCTCCATGCTGCGTGTTGCCAATTCAGTACTAGGTTTTATAACTACTATGTAACTAGATAATATAAAAAAAATTGAAAATTTCGCCTAATTTCTATACTTATTTAAATTCTTTTGTACATTTACTTTTAATATAGATATTAGTTTGAAACAAAAATGTACACAAGCGGACTTATAATGGATTTTTTTAATAGAATTTCTTTTATTTAACCTTGAGAACTCAGAAGGAGAAGAGGAGGAAAAGAGGAAGGAGGTTGAAAAATTACCGACAATATCCTTCGTTCATCCATTTTATCCAAAGTTATACCAAATTATCCAAATATCTTTAATTATAAGATTTTTGTTTGTTTTTAATCAAAATTTTCAATTAAAAAAAAGGTTTTTCGACAAAAGCCATTCACGGTATCTTATAGAGAATATCGTGTAGTTTTCAAAACCCTCCTTTGATTTCCTAAACAATCATTATTTCCAAAGTTATTGATTGTCAAAGTTAAAAAATACCTTTTTGTTTTGACTGACGATAACTCAGCAATAAATCATCAAACAGACTTTTTGATTACGTAAAATTAAAGAGTATAAAATTTTCAAAAAGACCTATTGAAAGAAACAATGAAAAAAAAATTTTTTTAAGCCCGTTGACCTTTTTTTAGATAAGAAAAATTTGGAAAATTTTTTTGGTAGTTTTCTTAGGATTATTCTACACCTAAACATGATAAAAAATATTCATGGTCATGTCTGAAAATTAGACACTTGGGACTACAATTTGCTTTTTTTGCTATACGATCATTTTCCTTGGAGTTATAGGTCGTTGAATATCACTCAAAGATTTCTCACCATAACCTTAATGGTAATCAAATTTGTTCAAAAATAATACATTACTTGCGAAGATATTTTTATAAATATGGTATTAATCTTTATCCAAACGTATTTATGTTATTCATCACAAGTAATTTAATTTTGTACAAAATTGCCCTTACATCATTTGATTTTAATGAATACCTTAGTGTTAGTCTCTCTTGCTCTCTCTCTCTCTTATGTGATGCAGACGAAGTTGTGCTGGTCAACTAGTATCTACTGGGGGGGGGGGGGGGGGGGGGGGGGGGGGAAAGGGATTGTTAGTAATGGAGTCCAATTAACCCATTGCTAGCATCACACTCTTACACATCAACCTTCACGCGGTTCCCCCTGGAAACCATCGTGTTTAATTTTAGTGGAATTCGTCATGATGGACTAACTGATTTGCTTTCGTCGTCACCTATCATCCCTCACTGGTGTCCTGCCAGCGTATACCGATAGCGCAGGCGGGGTTACTATTCCCTTATCATCCATTAAAAAAAAACTAGTACCTATATCATAATCTTAGGTACTAATATGCGCTTTGTCGCATTTCGATAGTGTGAATTTCATATTACATTAAATGTAACTTACATGGCCAATGTACAAAAGTCGATTGCTTGGGTACCTCTGTCCCATTCATGTTTCTACTGTGAAGCAGTTGTGTTTGCACAGCTGTGTTTCGGTTTGAAGGGTGGGATATGGCGTGAATTTACAGGGTACAGTGGAATAACATCTGAGTCCTCAGGAATGGCAACGCATGGGAGGTATCATGGGCGAAACAGTATACTCTGTTATGTCCATGATACCGCTCATGTCTATAGACGACGGTTACCACTTTCTATCAGGTGGGCCGTCAGCTTGTTTGCCATTCTAAGTTGTATAAAAAAAAAGTGGCAAATAATAGATTTAAAAAAAAATAATCTGTAAGTTTATTTTTCATGACATCGTAATACATACATATTATTATATGCTTCACATGATTTTAAACAGAGAATTTTTCAGGTTCGTATGTAGGATCTAAAGTTCTTGTTCGAATTATTTCTTTGTAAATGTACGCTGATTTTCTTGGAGTGCGATTATGTTTTTCACTCGAAAAGTCCACTTCATACAAACCGAACTTTTCACTGAAAATAATTAACAATAAGTAAGTCGAGGGATGAGAGAGATCTGTGTTCAACAGTGGTCAGATAATGGCTGATATGGTGATGATGATGAAGTCGAGAGGTGGGCAGTAGTGTTTTTCTTAAAATATTACCAAAGACTAACTGTGGTTGTCAACCCGCCTGTCAAGCGTAGTAGATTACTAGTAAAACTCCCCATGGGGATGCCTATGTTCAGCAGTGGACAGTTACGGGTGCTATATATTGCTTTTTGTGATTTTTTTGTTGTTTTTTTTTTTTTATTTTCATTCTTTTATCTCATTTACTGTGTATTATGTATATATTTGTATTGTAATTTGTGTGCTGTTATTAATGTAAATAAATTATCTATCTATCTATATATTTTATAATCTAGTGGTGGGAATACTATCACATTATAAGGCATTATTGTCTATTTTATAGCCCCCGTTAACTTAAAATATACTACATTCACAATTAGTGGATATTCTGAATCGATTAAGTATATATCTAGCTACTGAACACCTTACGCACATTATACTTTTTTGGCAATTGGGTGAAAGTATGAACCTTGAATATTAATTCAATATGTATGTATATTATAATTTGGTTGTAATTAAGTCAGTTTAAAAATTTATTGTCAGAGAATCTAGTTATCGCTACAAAAAGGATCGCTTTTTATTTTTATATATACTTAGTTTTTGTGGATGCGGTATAGGTAATATAGGAAACTTACGTGTAACCATTCTTCCATTCAAAATTGTCTATTAGCGTCCAGGCAGTAAATTTTCTGACGTCACAGCCCTCCTCAATTGCGTCAAGGAGGACATTCAAGTAATTCCTATAGTATCGGATTCTATCTTCATCAAGCAAACCCCCGGATGTTGACCATCCATTCTCTGTTATGTATACAGGAGGATTGTCATACAGCTTCATAATTTCTTTTAGTATTTTATGAAAACCCCAAGGTACTTCCTAAAAATATTAACTACATTTAAAAGAAATATTTTTAGACACTTTGGGGTCAAATATTAAATGTGTAATTGAAGGATCTGGGGATTTAAATTTTGTTTATTTATTTTATTTATGGATGAACTTGCATCCGCCTATGATAATGTTATATAAAGACGAAGCATCGAAGGATGAAACAATAAGGATGATATGAGTTTAATTGGCCCATGAACCCCTATAAATCCCTTTCCTCAGAACGTGAGTTTTGTTTTGACGTATGGGCTCCGGCATAGAATGGGCCACCCCTTCCTTTCCCATGAATGTCATAAGAGGCGACTAAGGGAGGGCGAGGGATGGGCAGCAGCGTCCCTCTTAAAACATCTCTAAAAGCCGTTAGGCTTGTGGTTGCAACCCGCCTACCAAACGTGGCAATTACTTGTAAAACTTCCTTATGGGGAAGGCTTATGTCCAGCAGTGGACAGTTAACGGCTAAAATAAAAATTATAAAAAAAATGAGTTGTATAGGTATGGTTGGTGTAGGTAATTCTTCGGTTAGTCTTCAAGGGAGTGAAATAGAGTTATATGTAAAGGACAAAAGTGGGTCCATATTAATCAGTTATATAGAAAGAAAGAGAGAGAGAAGAAGCGAGGATGTGCATAAAAATTGAGTTGTACCTATACAATAATTGATGCTGGTATATCAGGTCATTATCAATGATTAGGAATCAATGCAGTTGTCAATATTATGCCTAGTACCTGTAACCAAGTAGATTGCGCTTGAGGCCATGCCGGATTACTGATTATAACAGCGGCCATATCATCCATATACGAAGGTACAGCATACATTCCTTCCAGCGATGCGTCTCTATACGTCAACTTTGTCGTGTAACTGTTGACACCAAAGAAATCCGAAGACCCCCGAATAAGACATATTTCAGAAGCTGATAATTCTGGTAATCTGGATCTAGGATATCCCTGTTCAGCACTTTTCAGAGCGATATTTCTCTTTAATTCCAATGGAAAGTCTCCAGCCTTTGAAAATATTGGATGCGCGTATTGTCCCCACTGAAATTAAATATATATATATATATATATATATATATATATATATATATATATATATATATATATATATATATATATATATATATTTATTCATATGGAAAGATAAAGGTCATCCAATTGAAAATAGCAATAGAAAGTACTAATGATAAACATGTGGGTGGGGGGAGGTATTGTTATTAACGGAGACTAAGGACCCTATTGCGAGCAATATATCCAACCAGGTCGAACTTCATATGGCTCTTTCTGGAAACCATCGTGCTGAATTTCAAGTGTATTCAGCACGTTGGGCTAACTGACCTGTCTTTTCATCCATAAAACGTCACCAAAGCCTAACTGTGGTTGCCAACCTGCCTACCAAGCGCGGCAACAACTGGCAAACCTCCTATGGGAAGGTCTATGCTCAACAGTGAATATATAACTGCTTACATGATGACTATAATGTAACGAAACATACATCAAACTGCCTTGCGTCTATAGCTGCTTGATGATCATCCACTGTATCAGAAGCTGGTTCAAACCACGTACAACTGATTGAAATACCAATAGTACCATTCTGTATTTTTCTATAATGTTCATCATATAAATGATACGCTTTCGCATGTGCCAGCAATACGTTTTTTGCACATATGTATTCTGCTACACCAGTTACATTCAGCATTGGCGCTTTTAATGTAGACCCATAGCCTTCATAGCAGATCTGTTTGGGTTCGTTTATAGTGGTCCAAAGTTTAACTCTGTCTCCAAAGTTGTCGTACAAAACCTTGGCATAATCGACAAACCAGTCTATAATATAAGGATTGACCCAGCCTCCCAATTTTTGCAGTTCATAAGGAAGATCCCAGTGGTACATAGTCAGAAAAGGTTTGATATTATTCTTGAGTAGTTCATCTATTAAATTGTTATAATAATCTATCCCAGCTTGGTTGATTTGTTCGGAAAACCCTTTTGGAAGTATTCTTGGCCAAGACACTGAAAATCTATAGAAGTCTAGGCCAAGCTCTTTAGCTATTTCTACATCACGTTTGTAGAGGTGATATGAATCAGCAGCTACGTCTCCAGTGCTTTTGTCCTTTATTTGTGATGGATCTGTATGGGTAGCAATATCCCATATTGATAGTCCTTTGCCTGTAAAAGTAAATAACTTAGTTTGCTATACATCTTACACAAAAATACACTACAGAGCGAACTGTATTGCAGGCGTTCATTGGCTACGGTAACCGCTTAATGCTGTATGCTTGTTTGCCACATCAGTGGTATAAAAAAAATATAGTCATAAAATATTAAAAGAAATAGTTCTCAATTCAAATTTAAAAGAACGACTTGACTTAGCAAATTTTTAATCTAATTAATTCCAACACTGAATAAATAACGTGTTTAAGGCTTAGTCTTGATTAAAACAATATGAGTTTAATTGAGTCAGCTAATTTCAATTTAGCTGAGTAAATATTATCATCGTTTTGACACTCGATGCTCTATCTACATAATAAACATAAAATAATGAGCAAGTGGCCATATGCACTTATTAGCTGCTTCCCGCGGCTCTGCTCGCGTGAATCAGTGTATAAAGTATCCTACATGTCAAAGGTATTAAGTTACGATATAAACCGGGTATCAAATTTGATTCATATCTTTTCAACTGTTTAAGAGTGATTGAGTAACAAATATGTAAATATCAAAACGCAAAGATTTTTATAAATATTTACATTTATATTAATAGTGGAATTTACCGTCTTCATACCATCCACCTTCTATCTGATAAGCAGAAGTGGAGGCACCAAACTGGAAGCCATCAGGGAATTTACGGATTTTGTTTGACAGGAACTCGCCATTGCAGTGCAAAAATATGACACTAAAAAATAAAAACAATTTTTTTTTATCTTATATCTATGGAAAATAAAAATGTAATGAAACTGAGGGTAGACACTTTAAAACTAAGTAACCTAAAAAAATTATGTGCGGGGGAAAGAGATTCCTAGTAATGGGGTCTAACAGATATACCCTATCAGGTCAGCCTCCACGGGTTTCCCCTGGAACCATCATGGTTAATTCTTGTTAAATGTGTTGCCATCCATAGAAACACTATGGATTAATTTTTGTATTCCACTCTGCTTTCTAATAGTTGGAGGCGATACTTTTTTATGGAACATTGAAATGAATAAGGAAAATGAAAATTTTCAATTGCAAATAAGGGCTTGTTCGTGTCCATTGAATTTAAGTCGGTACCTGTCAAAACATGCAACGAATTTTAATACTATTCCTGAGAACTAAGTAAGTATTAAGTCTTAAAAATACATACCACAGAATCAGAAATGGTCGGATCATATCAACAGTAGCTGTAACACTGAGGACGCGTTATAATTAATAAATTGAAATGGATAGTGAGTGGGTGGTGTATTCTGTAAATTGTATATAATTTTCAAGCGACTTCAGAAAGAAGACCAGAGAGACTTTGTACAAAAGTCGATTGCTTGGGTACCTCTGTCCTATTCGTGTTTCTACCGTGAAGCAGTTTTATGAAACTAAGAAACGGCTGATCAAGGCGACCGCTATGAGTCATACCTACATCCATCAGAGCCATCTATCGCTTCCTTCTTATTCATCACAAACTTATTACTTACGTATTGTACAGGACATTTCTTTTTATCATAAACTAGCTTTTTGCCTGTAAGCGTGGATTTCAGTACTAGTAGAGAAAATCAATTTATATATACATATATATACAAATAGACACAAATTCGAATAATAATGTTTTTGGTCTTTATTGATCATTTGCCTTTTTTACTTATTAGAAAGGGGTTTCTGTCTTATCCTACGTAATAAAGTCTTTAGTTATATATTTAGTTTCTTTTTATTATATGTTAGATTTTTTTTAAAAGCTTTGCTAATTCCTTTACTGATTATTTTTTACTTAATCTAAATAGTGGTTCCATACAAATTTAGCAAAAAATAAAAGTTGGTTATTTTTAAATAATAAATATATATAACTTTTTAAACACTGAGTTGTAGAATAACTCTGCGAGTAATTGAAACACTTGGATCATATTTAAATTACAGTACAGTTAGTTTCATAAATGTTAGACATTGTTCAAGTTTTTTTCTTTATTTTACAAACATTAGCTCCTTGTCAAAAAAGAAAAAAGAGAGTTCATGTAGAACGTCAACATCTCTATGTAATTTGTATATAGACCGCAGGTACTATTCTAAATCTATGGTTCACACTGAATATAGGTTAAGGAATATATCGCCATGCGGTCTCGTAAAAGTTTACTAAGAGAGGGCGAGGGATGGGCAGCAGCGTCCCTATTAAAACATCTCTAAAGCCTAACTACGGTTGCCAATCCGCCTGCCAAGCGTGGCAACTACTGGCAAAACTCCCCTTATGGGAAGGCTTATGTTCGGCAGTGGTCAGTGAGGGGCTGAAATAATAATGAAAAAAATATTAAGGAAGAGGATAGCATCTGCTATAATGCCGAAGCATAACATCGTCATTCAGAAATGTCTAACAAGTTAAAAAAAAAAAGAATAATGTAAGGTGAAGAAGTGCTGTATACAATTTGTATTCCTGTGAAATCGAGGCGGTTGGCTAGTATTTTGTAAACAGGTTTTTTTTATACAACTTAGAATGGCAAACAAGCTGACGGCCCACCTGATGGAAAGTGGTAACCGTCGCCTATAGACATGAGCAGTACCATGGACATAACAGAGTATATACTGTTTCGCCCATGATACCCCCCATGCGTTGCCATTCCTGAGGACTCAGGTGTTATTCCTCTGTACCCAGTAAATTCACGCCAAGTGTAAACAGGTACGTGGCAAAGTACCTTTAAATATAGGTGTTTATTTTTTCCAGGTTGTAGAGGAGGTTTAATGTAAAAGGTGTGCAAGATAAAAATCCAAAAGAAATATGTAACAACTAAAACATTTTAGTACTCAGGGATACCATTTCAGTACATCAAGCTGGCCGAGTTTACTAATAATGACAATTATCAATGTTGTGACTACATTTTAATAACAATTTATGCTTTCCGCTTAGAGGAATTGTTTTTTTTTTTATATAGGCGACAGGGAACGCAAAGGAATATTTCGATTAATCTTATCGTTATCTTAAAAAAAAAAGAAAACTATTAAAACTCTGAAAAGTATGTATTCAAAATCAAATTTAATTTGTAATCATGTAATACAAAAATATCACTAAAAAAAAATATCCAAAAATTACAATATACTGTGTAAATACAACATTTTAATGACTTATTTAGGAAATAATTTTAAAATTGTAGAATTTAATTATACAATGAATATTGCTGTATATTTCCCATGCGACTGAAAAGAAAAAAAAAATATTGCACTTAGTAAAAATTTATCGTACCATTAGCACTGAACTAACGTTTGAGGGGAAGCATTTTTAGTAATGCGGACTATCAGCCCTGTAGCAATATGCTAGCTACCCTACCACGGGGTCCCTCTCTGGAACCTATCGTGCTGAGTTCCAGATGTATTTTTTTTTCTTTATGTTTTTTTAATGTATGCCATCGTGATGGCCTAACAAAACTACTCTTAAAGTAAATATCCACGTGGTTTAGGAAGCTATTATTATTAATTCGTGGTGAACTTTTTACGTCAACTGACATGAATGCCTCCCTCACTCACTTATCATTCCTTTTTGGCACCACACCATGCGTATTATGCGTGTATTTTTTAAATGGGTGAGACTGGAATAGTAACCCCGTCTGTGCTATCAGTATACTCTGGCGGGGCATCAATGAGGTATGATAGATGAGGATGAAAAGGCAGGTCAGTTAACCTATCGTGATGAATACACCTATAATTAAGTACGATGGTTTCCAGGGGGGACTAAGTGGAGGTCGACCTGACAGAGTAGCTGAGAGATTGCTAGCAATGGGACTGGTAATAATAATTACATTTATAATTTGCCAGTTTAATATCATTCCCACTGGAATGCTGATATATCTGAAAAATTATATTAAAAAAAGAAAAAATCTAACCTTCGGCAGCTAATTTCCTCAACAAGCACATTTGGCTCGAACTTGTTAATGTAAATTGAATATTTATAAGGCCAAAATCGATGCGGTTGTGTTCCCAAATTGTTTCATTCCTATTTAATGAGGCACCTAATCTAAATCCTGTCCTTGTTGTCGTTGGTATTTGAACACGCAAGTGGTTATAGTGACCTCTTTTGCCCATGTTATTAGGTACTGTTCATTTATACTAACATAAATAGATATCAGATATATTATACAATATGACATTTTTTTTACTTTTACAAGTTTCATTTTATAAAACCTGAACAAGCTGTTGGCACACTTGATGGAAAATCGTAATTGTCGCCTATAGATATGAACGGTATCATGACAATGATGACAATCACCGAACATAATCCTTTTAGGTTTTTTAATAATTTTGTTCAGTAAAACGATACATTTTAATTTTACTCCCATTAGTATTAATAACATCTTATTATAGTTTTTTTATTGAACTCGCTGTTATCTTGCAGAAATACATTATCATGGTTAACACTTGGCTCCAAGTAGCGATCTAATAAATTGATCTATCCATATTGTACGGAGTGTCTGGCTATCAAGTTTTACATGAGAGCTTTGAATGTATTTGATATTTTCTACCGCCTTCAAAAAGAGAAAAATTCTAAGCTCGGTAGTATTTTCTCTTACTTAAGAACTCCGTCAGTTCTAAAGCGATTTGCAAAATCGCGTATGTAGTTTAATTTTATAAACCAAAATAACTGTTGTTTGTTTTTATAATTGAACTCAGTTTTTTTGTGGGGCAAAATCTTTAATTATTTAACTCATGTTTATATGGGGAAATTTAACCGTTACACTGGTTTAGTACTTCTTTAAAAGGATGCCAATAATTCAGATTTCACCGTGTATGTCGTAATTCAACGTATATGGTATCCCATTTATTGATACAACATCTCTCAAAAAAATTAATGCATATTCTGTACACATTTGACATTTCTTTGTTTTGGATATTTTTTCCTGTTTAGTTCCTATCTTTTTTTTTTATACCACTGAGGTGGCAAACAAGCATACGGCCCACCTGATGGTAAGTGGTTACCGTAGCCTATGAACACTTGCAATACCAGAGGTATTATGCGTGCATTGCCGACCCTGAAGAAACTTCTTTACCCCGCTTTTGAAGAACCCCATGCTGTAGTCTCTTGGGAAAACCTCGGCAGGTTTTGTACGATATCTTGAGAGTTTTCTTTTCTTTTCTCTAATTTTATATTTATCTCTTGGAAACTTTTGAGATGGACTGAACGTAGGAATACTCGTGGTACGTGTTACGCAAATTTTATTATTGTTAATATCTATATTATAATAATTTAATGGACTTAAATTAACAGCCAACTTTTTAAAAGAAATCCTTGATTTATATTTTAGCTTTGCTGATGTTTTAAATAATTGTGATTTACCGATTGTATCGTGTAATAAGGTGTTTCCCATAGTTTTACATATATTAAGACCTTTTGTTTTTAGATTGTAAGTTGAAAATATTGTTTTATATTAAATCCAGATTTTATTATTTTAAAATATCTATGTTTATTATTTAAGTAACTATTAATATTTGCATATTTTTCTCGGCATATTTTAGAATTAACAATTTCACTTTTTTTAATGACGTTATTAGTACTTAGGTTTACATTAATTATATTAGCGTTATTATAATTGCCATTTTTGATGCCAACGTCACAGCCTGAGTAAGTAAGATTATTTTACTTGTTATTATGTGATTTAAATTTAAAAATGTCGCTTCGGCGCTTTTACATATTTTTTTATGGTGCATTATTATAACTTTTTTACGTATTTGGTAATTTAATATATCTTTTTCCTTATTAAGAATTTCATCGTAGTCATAAAGAAGTGATGTTCTTTTAAAGTCTCTTGTATCATGCTTTCTTGGAGAAGGATTGTATGTTTGTCTTTTTGATTGTCATTGACTGACATCATTATTTTCCTCAGTTTCGTTAGTTTTACTCTAAAAAATAAAAAAAGTGTGTGATTCCGAGGATCTATTTCATATTAACCTCATTAGTCTAGTTATAGTAATAAAATAAAATTGTTCATATAAAAACATTATAGTGTAACATATACTACAGTGTAACATCCATGTTTATATACGGATGTTTATATACGGGTACTAAAATATTGTTTTAATATAATTTTCATGTCTCATTGTTGATGATCTCAAATACGTTTCAGGAATTCAATAAATGCAGACTTGACCAGAGGGAGACTTTGTACAAAAGTCGTTTCCTTGGGTACCTCTGTCCCATTCGTGTTTCAATCGTAAAGCAGTTGTGTTTGCATAGCTGTGTTTCGGTTTGAAGGGCGGGATATGGCGTGAATTTACAGGGTACAGAGGAATAACACCTGAGTCCTCAGGAATGGCAATGCATGGGGTATATCATGGGCGAAACAGTATACTCTGTTATGTCCATGGTATTGCTTATGTGTATAGGCGACGGTTATCACTTTCCATCAGATGGACCGTCAGCTTGTTTGCCATTCTAAGTTGTATAAAAAAATGCAGATAGATTAAGAGCATACTTTGTGCTCAAATACGTAAAGTATTAGATGATGGATAATTTTTTTTTACAACACAGGGGGCAAACGAGCATGCGGCTCACCTGATGGTAAGTGACTACCGCCGCCTATGGTCACCCACAACACCTACGGCATAGCAGGTGTGCTGCCGGCCTTTTAAATTAAAATTTTAAATTTTCTAAATTTAGTAATGATATGTGACTTACATACTGATTATTAACAGTCTCCATTAATTGTGTTTCACTATCAGGCTCCCCGTCACTTTCATCCGATGAGCCCCTTAAACAAAAGTATTGCATATCTGTATTTTTTTTAGGATATTAATAAAATTTAGCGAGCCGTATCGTCCCAGCATTGAATTGGCCACCCTTTTCCGTGGGTGTCGTATGACGGGATTAAGGGCACTTAATGTTCGAAGTATGCATAGTAGAATTCCTCTTAAAACATCACCAAAGCCTAACTGCAGTTGTCAATCCGCCTACCAAGCGTGGCAACTACTGGAAAAACTCACCAATTGGGACGCCTACGTTCAGCAGTGGACAAATAATGGCCGAAATGAAGATGACGAACAAAATTTGGCCTTTATCTTATAATATAAAATGTGTCTGATACAAATAGTGTTTTTTTAAAAAAATAATTTGGTATGTCACAGAATGATTTTATTTATTTTATGCTTCAATGGCTAAAGTTCCATCCCAACCATCTGGATTAGCGGCCAAACTGTTTTAAACCAACAGACTTCCCGTAGCAGTATTCCCGAACAGTTATGACATGGAAACGTTCAAGAATAGAGCATATTCTTTCCTACTGTAAAAAAACAGCAACACACCAGCAATTTCTTAAATGTTGCGGCTGTCTCTTATCAGCGGTAATCCCTCAAGTGAGATGTATGCTGGTTTGCCCCCCCCCCCCCATATAATAAAAAAAATATTTTCTACACATGTTGTGAGATATCTTCGTCAATTTGGAACCGATTTTGACGATTCTTTTTGCAATCAATATGCTTCACTTATATTGGTTTTTAAACGGTTTTATACTATTTTTTTAGGAATTAATTCACTATTGCTTTGGAATAAAAGCTTAAATTATAATGTATAAAATCGTACTATTTTTCAGCTTACATTTCTAGGCTGATGTCACTCAAATCACCATAATCATTGGGCGAGAGACATATTGTGCATAGCTGACCTATATCTACAAAACAGCTGATGCAGTAAACTCCTGGACAGTTAGGGGAATTGCACCTGGCATGCAGAAAAAAAGAGCATATAATAATTTCTTGTTAGAATTTGAACACACTTTCTTTACAATATTTCAGCGACTTTTAAAAGGAGGTTTTAATAATTTTGCGGCACTCATTGTAGTAAATAATTAAACCTCGTGAAAAATATTTTTTGTGTAAGTAGTTCTGTTGTTGTAGATATCCATAGGGCTTGAAATATTTTTATTTTTTATTTTATTTTATACAAAAATCCACAGCTCTTAAAAAATAACTTACATGCTAAGTCTCTTATGAATACAGCCAATAACGGATTTTACTTATACAAACAAAAATTTTGATTGTTATTTGAAATATTTGAAATTTTTTTATTGTTACGGCTTCGTACCTCAAAAGGAATACTAAACTTTTATAGGAACACTTTATTGCTCGTCTGTCTGTTCGTCTGTCAAGATCCTGTATCAAGAAATTGATATTGAATACTCAAGTCTGCAATTCTTTGAAGCTGTGAAAAAAATCTAATTCTCAGTTAATCTTTGTTTGTTTTTCTTTCTTTTCTCAATATCCTCTACCCAAAGGTTGTCTGGAAGAGATTGCTTAGCGATAAGGCCGCCTTTTGTATCGTTTCTTATAACAGTTAAATGTATTTACTATTTTATAAATGGTGCAACAAAGTGTAAATAAATAAATAAATAACGTAATTAAAAATGCGTTAAATTATATATTATGTTGTTTTATACATTTTGTCATTTGCAAGGGTATCAAAATTTATACAGTAATTCCGTTCACCTAAAACCATGAAATTTGGCAGGAAGCAATGTTGTACAATTTATATAATGACAAAAATTCCAAAACCGTAAGTTTGTATGTGTCAACATCAATAAACAAAAGGTATTTAATGGATTTTTTTTTTCAATTATAATTTGTATGCAATCTATGAAGTTATATCTATGTTTATGAACAATCCGCAACAGAATCCTTAGTATCCAACGAGCACTTGACTGGTTTTTCTGGTGTAATATGTGGTATGTTGTTTTGTTTAACATTTCCAAAACTAAAACATAGAATTTTTATTGTTCTTACAATAGGAACTGGAAAAGTAGTAGAGGAATAACATCTGAGTCCTCAGAAATGGCAACTCATGAGGGGTATCATGGGCGAAACAGTATACTCTGTTATGTCCAAGGTACTGCTCATGTCTATAGGCGACGGTTACCACTTTTCATCAGGTGGGCCGTCAGCTTGTTTGCCATTCTAAGTTGTATAAAAAAAAGGTAGTATTGTCATTTAGTCTTATAAGTACTTACGAAAGATTCCTAAAGAGGGTTGACGTCAGGCAGGCGGTCGGTCGTAAAACTATTAGCCAAATTTTTGTGTAATATGGATAAAACCATATTACGCGGACCCCAAATAATAATTGGGATAAGGGCACGAAGATGATGATGACATACTTACGAAACTTTTAATAATTAAATCAAATATGAAGTAGAAGAAAGATGTAATCAAAATTAAAAAAAAAAAATCAAATACATGCCTTTGAAGTTGTGTGTTATCGTCATTTGGATGCTCCTTAGTGTTACATAGAAGACAGCGTGGTTCTTTTGGACTTATCCCCAATAAGGATCGGAGCCACCGGAACCTAAGCAATGCGATAAATTTTCATACTTACATTAGTAATACACCCCGAATCTATGGCTAGATAGAAAGATAAGTATTTTATATTAGCTTAAATTTTTGATGCTTTGGGTTAAATTATTGTAATTTTCATAGGGATTTATATTTATTTCTTTAAAGTATTCTATGTTACTCGCTAATAATAAAGCTTACTTTTAGAAGAATTTTTAAAATCGGTTAGTAGTTTTTGAGTTTACCCATTATGAGCAAACAAACAAATGTACTAAAGATGAAATCTTTTCTCTTTATAATATGAATATAGAGGGGGAAAAGGGATTGTTAGTAATGGGGTCTAATTGACCTATTGCTAGCAATACACCCTATCAGGTCGACCACCACGCGGTTCCCCCTGGAAACCGTCGTGGTTAATTCTAGTGGAATTCGTCAAGATGGGCTAACTGACCTGCCTTTTCATTTTCACCTATCATCCATATGAAAATATGAATCCCTAAAAAAATATGTATATAGATAGATATATTTGCTAAAAAGAAATTGTAATACTGTGTATTGTAAATTATTTTTATTATGAAATATTTATTTATAGCGTTCCAGAAACTGTAATGCATGAGTTAATGATTGTTAAACTGAGCATGGCAAATCTGTTTTCCGTCCCTGCTTGGGAACTCTGAAAATCCTTTGCTTTATGTCTACAACTAGGGAATTTACCACGCTATGTGTCTGCATTTTATACAATTAATATCAAAAATATTACTTAGGTATAAATGTGAGTTTATAAAATTGGTTGTTTATTAATAATGACAACTTTAACATAACGGATTTGAGAAATTAAGTACATGTATTTAAAAAAAAATAACAGATTTCCTGTCTCCGGTCAAACTGTTTATAATTACTTTTCTCAGAGATTGCCTAGAAGAGATCGCTCTTAGCGATAGGGCCGCTCATATTGTTTTCTTAGTGTATTTTTTTCTTGTAATTGTTTATATTTATAATAAGTTTTACTAAAGGTAATCTTTTGGAGAAAACAATAAAGAATATCTGTCTATCTATACAAACCGTATATTTAGATTAGAAGTCCTAGATAAAGAATAATACATAAATAAGTACACCTACATAGGATAAATTGCCTAATTTATGTGGGCAAAGCCGCGGAATGCAACTAGTTTTAATATAAGTTTCACTAACGGTGCATGTGTTTCCAACCACTTTATAAATGTATATTTCTCTTCTGTGCAATATTTATATTTTCGATGTAGTTTCCTTCGAGCGAATTTCATGAAACCACCTAAAAAAATCGTTCTGCTGTAATTTTCAACAGACTTGAAAAAAGAAGGGAGTTTTTAAATCGGTTGTATTTTTTTTTTATATTTATTATCTCATAACTCAGTCATTTGTAAACCAATTTGGATTTTTTTTATTTGCAGGATATACTTACACATTTATTTATTCTTTATTGTACAATAAAACTTTGTACAAGTGACGAGCTTAATGCCATATGGCATTCTCTACCAGCTAACCGTTAGGTAAAAACAGAAAGCGTATGAAGGGCAGATATGGTGAAAAATATGTGACATAATTATAACTATACATATTGCTGCCATAGAAATTTATTTATATGAATATATTTATCAAAATCGATTTAGAAGTTTAGTTCTTATATTAAAATAACTGGTTATGCTATAAATGAAATAGGGTTTAATTAATTATTGTCGTACTGTTTTTAGTATTTAAAAGTAAAAAAATACTTTTAAAACAATTTTAAAAGTCCAATTATACCTTATAAGACCATTTTAAGGTTTTTTATATTAGCATGATCTTCTTAAGACTATGCTCATTGGGAAATGTCGTTTAGTTTAAAAAACTATGCCTTTTTTGTGTATTTCGAGTCAATATATTCTAACTGTTACTTTTATTGTATTTATCATAGCACTAGCGACTAGCCCCGACTTTACTCGAGAAAATAGACAGAATTTATTTAAATAAAATACAGCCCACGTTATTTGCTGCTAATAAAACTTTATGATATAAAGGAATTTTTAAAATTGACTAACTATTATTTGAATTTATCCATTGCTCCATCATCTAGCATCCATCCAATATTATGAGGCAAGATTTGTTTTTTTTTTTAATGCAACTTAGAATGGCAAGTAAGCTGACGGCCCGCCTATAGTCGGCTATATTTAATTAAATCTTTCCTTATTATAGCATTAATTTAGATGTAGTCAAGAAAAAATAATAAATATACCTCTAGTTCTCAATATATGGTTGTATAACCATTCAGCTCTCGCTTTAGCCCGTTCTGGTCGATAATGTCCCATAACCACGTGCCGTAAACGAAGCCCGTACGGCTCGAACAGAGCGAAGAACCACAGAAGAAATATTAATATACCTAAAGACATACTAATGAATTTTTATCTAAATTATATTTTGTTAAGCTGATTTATGTGTTATGCCAAAGAATAAATTATAATTACAGGTAAAACTGCTATTAAAATATAATGTGAAGACACTCTATGATTACAATGTCAATCATTTACTTGCCAATTTGTGAATATCGCTGCAAATCAGGGGGATAAGGATTCGGAAGACAACTTTCTGATGGTTGCTGGTATTCTAGAGGTGTTTTTAAGGCCTCAATTAACGATTGAAAGATCTCGGCTATTTTTCCAGTACCAGATATAAATACACCAGCATTGGGGGGTTCCACTGGAAAACATATGTATATATATATATTTCATTTGAAATCTATATTCATCTAGCTAGTTATTTATTTACTGCTAATGCCAATTAATGTTAAAAGTTCTGATTGTAAATATAATTATAGTAATTCGAATAATAATCCGCAAAAGAAACAAAGTTACCGACATAGCCCGAAGGATAAGTAAGCTGAAATGGCAATGGACTGGTCACATAGTTCAAACTACCGAGAACCGATGGGCAAGAAATACAACTTAGAATGACAAACAAGCTGACGGCCCACCTGATTGAAAGAGATAACCGTCGCCTATAGACATGAGCAGAACCATGGACATAACAGAGTATACCATTCCTGAGGACTCTGGTATTATTCCTCTGTGTCCTATAAATTCCCTGCCATATCTCACCCTTTAAACTGAAACATAGTCATGCAAACACAACTGGGGAATAGGACAGAGGTTCCCAAGCAAACGACTTTTGTTCAAAGTCTTCCTCTGGTGGCTTAGGACCGTTCCTTGTGACAATATATAGAAGAGACCTATATTACGCAGTGGACAGATAATATCTAAGATAAATTCTAATAACACTTATCCATTTTATTAAAGACTACCATTATTTATGATTCAAATCACCAAGCTTGAATTGGCGCCCAACGTGGGTCATGTAAAATCCATCATTTTAGTAGTTTAGTTAGAACTATTAAGTGTTCTGCTAATAGCAAATTAGTCTATTGAGAGATAAGTTGCTATGAGTTAGAACAAAGCAACGTCTGACGTTTTATTATTTCTTATTTGTCTCAAGGAAACGTATTTAATAATGAATTCGTTTTCTGTTTGTCTAGAGAACTGTAATTTTATATAAATAGGTTAGCTACCGATTGCTGAAGTGTTGAGGATTCATGTCAAACATACTTGGTAATGGTGTTTGCAATTCTCCATGATGGCGTATGGTAGTCAACACCCAGAACAAGCTATAATCAGCGACCATATGTATAAGTAATTTGAATGTGGTTATCACCATAAACACAGCAGATCTGGTCAAATAGACCTTCTCCGAAGTTACAAGTCGGAAAGAGGTCGTCTGAAAATTATTTAATAATAAATACATAACTACATACTGAGTTTCTAAAGTTGAGTTTATAAAGATTGAAAAACAGACGATAAAACAAAGAAGAGGATGAAATTTCACAAAATATAGAGTAGAGATGAGTATTATATAGCTAACTTATATATTGTAGTTACAATATCTGTATATTGGCCCTATAATTATATATATAGATATAGGAATGAAACAAATATAGATATCTGAATGATATGGGCGATATCGAAGTGACGATTTTTTCCGCCACCAATGTCTAGAGGAATCCAATATTTAAATACCGGAATGGTACCAATATTATTTAAGCCTATCTCAGGCAAACTATAAATGTGAAAGAAACAAGAAAAGTATTAAAAAGGCAGATTTTGTTATGTTCTCTCTAAGCAAGCAAGCCTTATAAAAGGCATAGATTGCAATTGAAAGATATTACCGTAACATATTTCGTTCTCTCTCTTCTATTTAGAGGTAAGACAGTGTCTCTGCCCTGTCGTAGTCTTTTTAGGTCTAAATCGCGCATCTCTTTCGTTATATAGCGATTGTCGAAGCGAGATCTTGTTTCAAACATGTGCTGATAATATTTAGCTCTGAAAATCACATAGATTAAGTATTATAAACATCATATGTTCACTGCGGAACATAAGTCCTTCCCTAAGGGAGTTTTACCAGTAGTTACCACGCTTGGCAGGCGGATTAACAACTTCAGTTAGGCTTTGTAGATGTTTTAAAAGGGATGCTGCTGCCCATTCCTCGCCTTCCCTTCGTCGCTTTTTACAACACCTACCACACGGCAAAGGTATCATTAACCTAGTCACTATTAGGATACATGAAATCAGAATGCGTTATACACTTACCTAACAATAAGAAAAAAATTGAGTATTTATAATTTAAGTAAAATTTTTTAGTAAAGTTGAAATATTTTCATAGCTTACACCTGTTATGCGTTTGTGGCATCAAACTAAAACTGTTTTTGATCTAGCAGTAGAACTGAAGAGTTTGTGGATAGGATCTACATTAATATTTAGATTAATTTAATTTCATTTTAAACAAATCCTATTCTTACTAATACTATAAATGTGAAAACGAATTCGTTTGTTTGTTACCTTTTAGCGCCTCAACTAACCATAACGAAATTTGGTATATAGTTACTATTTGGGAAGAACAAAGATTACATTTTATCCCGGCCAACTACATACCCCAGTCATGCGGATGAAATCGCGGGTAAAAGCTAGTAAAGCTATATTTAAAAATCCAACATTCCTACCTAAAAAGCCACTCAAATTCTCTGATGGTAAGCATCAGGTGAGTCCTTTGCGTGTTTGTTCCGTATTATAAAAAAAAAAAAAAAAAAACAAACCTAAATATAATGAGGAGTAAAAACAAACTAGTGACACATGAACTCCAAGAGAGCCAGGTGAGTAGTGGATCAGCCCTCTTTCTAATCTCAGTGACGATACCAGCGGCCACTTGACTGGCGGAGTGACTGGTATTGCTACTGAATGAATAAGAATGCTGGGTCTGGATTTGCAGGTAGAGCATGTCCCTGATCCGTTTGGTGAAGTTCTTTAACCCTGCAATGGATATTATATGTATATTCTATATTGCACTTGTAAATTACAAAGATTTGGCAGACATAAACTTTGTGAACAAGCATGTGATTATCTTTACATAGGTATATCTTTTCCAGCCCACCAAATACAGTTACATATTATATTAGTGTAGAAAAACGAAATCGTTAATTATTAAATGAAATATCTCAGTGTTTTTATAATACTAAGAATGGTAAATAATCTCTTAACGCACCAACTGGAAAATGTTTGTCAGGACGCTAAGAGTATCGCCTTGTACAACTATAAATGTTTGTACGCTGAAAACAGCAGAATATGGTAGGATTTAATTTACTGCTCTCATCTTGTTACACCTTATTTTAATAAATAAATTACAATATTATAATTATTAACTACTCGTATTAAATATTGGTGGTATCTACAATGTTAATTATTCATCTTTTCAAACATCTTGGCTCTTGAGAATTTAAAATCCCTTTTTTGTCAATAACACTGTCTGCTTTGTTTACTTTTTACATTCAAACATAATAAAGGATTTATGTTCCCCGGTACTTTCTTATACGAACACCAGTTGTTTTTGGCAATTTTGTTACCGCGAAAACATTGTCCTTTGTTCCCACGAGAAATATAGCAGAGTACTTGAGTAATAACTTAGGATTATTTAGTTCAATAGGTATGTTGAGCATGATTATCTTGGCACGGACATATCATGCGGGGAATAAAATTGAAGAGGGCGTTAAAAGAAAAGGGGGATGGACTGTGTGAAAGATGATAGGAATAAGAGTTAGCCCATGTATGACGGTTGATAGAGATCTGTGAAAGAGGAAGATTTATTTGCTAACCCTTAATACGAGTAAATGGGAAAAGGTAAGGCAATAGAGAATCTCAGAGATGATTCCACAGTATATCACCAATAACTGTAAAGATCAATAGTTGTTCTCTCTGCTTGTTTTTGCAGTATATACAATCTAGGCTAATTTAAGGCAAATCTGAATAAGCTATTCGTGGATCTTCGAGAACTATCTTAGACTATTGGGATTATTCTTGCAGAAAATTCCAATAGATCGATGATATTGGAATTGAGAAGTTTCGCACTTTTGAATTGGAACAGTAGCAACTTAATAGTTCTATATTGGTCTGATAGATGCATATTAGCTATTTATGTGCATTTAGTAATTTGCTAATAGAAACTATTGTAAATCAATTCTAATTCTAACCTAATTTTTAATTGTTACTTCATGAGTGCAGTACAAGATTAAAAGATAAAAGATTGATGAATGTGGAAGAAGCAAAAGAGGTTTGTTTCAATCGAAGCATTTGGCGTTCAATTGTTTCTGCCTACCCTAATGGGAGACAGGCGTGACAGATATGTATGTATGTATGAGTGCAGTACAAAATTGTCATTAGCAATAGATTGGATTGATATCGATATTAAATTCTAGAGTAGAGCTGTATCATCATTTAAGCAGTAAAAAATCTGTAAACTACAAAACTTACTCTTTTTGATAGTAGCAATAATACTTCCATTAATGTAGTCCACATAGACACAAATGACATTATATGACACGGCCTTAGAGCACACGACTTTCACTTTATCTGATATATCAAAATTCCAATCGAAATCTTTACTGAGACGTCGTTTATAATTTTCGTAGCCATCGTTCAAAGCTTTCTTACACCTTTCAAATGGCGTGCCAAATTTCTTATTGCAAATTTCTGTCAGTGAATTTAACCAGGAGAATCCTGATTGGATGACTTCCACTGTAAATTCGAATTCTATACATTACTAAGCCCTTTCCCATGATTTCGCCTATATATATTAGTATAAAAGAATCCTATAATGTTAATCTATTTATGTCCATAGTTGACAATCCAAGGATGAATTCTGCATACATAAAATTTTATAATGAAACTTGGTTTAGATAAAAGATGAACGAGAATATTATAATATACCTGGGTTGCCTGCTCTTAATTATTTTTTTTATAAGCAACTCTATTGCAGAATTCAGTAGCGAAATCTTAGGCTAATAGTTGAAAACCGTAGTTGAGAAACAAACATTTAAATATTTTAAATGTAATAATAGAAGATAAATACCGAAATCTACTTACGAAGTTCAAAATTGGTTAGTAGGTATGAAATAGATTTTATTTCTTGGGCTATTTAGATATTTATTATATCTTCTTATAATAAATATCTTTTTAATTTAAATATAACGAGACAATTATGATACTTAAGAGGGAAAAACAATAGGTATTGGCCTACTGTTATAATTTTAGCTTGACTCGGTATAGGTTTTTATTACAATTTTTTGTTTTCTTAACTCTAGTGATGTTCGTTCCTCTAAACAATTCAAATGTTAGGACGAAAAGAAGTATGCATCCATACTAATATTATATATTTTATATGCATTATGTGAAAATGACTCTGATTGTTACATTTTCACATTTAAACCACTAAACCAATTTTGATGATTTTTGATATAGAGATAGATTTTGAAGAAAACATAAGCTATTTTTTGTCGTAAAAATAAAGCTTGTATGGGGAATCAATTATTTATCAAATAAGAGTTATAAGAGTAGTCATAATTCTATTTTTAGTAAAGAATAAAGAATGTTTCTGAATTTAAAAATTACAAAGTGGAAGTACTGTATTGAACAAAACTACGGGCATTAGCTCGTCATATGTATATTAATTTTATGACCTTTATAATAGCTAAGGTATGTGCATAGTTATTTTTAAGAAAAAACTGACAGTGAATATGTATTTATACTCACGAACGCTCAAAATCAATCGGTTTAATTTAAGCAGAATTTCCTTGAATTGCCTGTTAATAGAGTTCAATCGATCAATCATTATTTTTATCGAGTCTCTCATTGAATTGTATGGTTTCTTCATTGAATATTTAATTTGATTGACGGCCGTTTTAATTTGTACCTGTCGAAAAGTTATATAAGTAAGCAAGCACAGAGTTGTTTTTCTCCAGCTGATCAACTGCCAGAGGGAGACTGTTCAAAAGTCGTCTGTCATGAAGCGACTATGATTGCATGATTGTGTTTCGGTTTGAAGAGTGGCATATGTGGACACATTATAGTCTTAGGGGGGGGATTATACCCTATCACGCCGATCTCCACGCGGTGACCCTTGGAAACTGTCGTGACTTATTATATTTATCGTTGCGTTCGTCACGATAGGCGAACTGATCTGCCTTTACATCTGCTTTACATCTGCGGTTTATGTAAGCTTGGTAGGTACACTACTAATGAAGGATAATTTTTTTATACGTAATAATAGTATAGTAACTCCGCCTGCGCTATCGGTATACGCTGGCGGGACACCAGCGACAGATGATAGGTGACGATGAAAGCAGGTCAGTTAGCCCATCGTGACGAATTCCACTAGAACTAACCACGATGGTTTCCAGGGGGAACCGTGTGGAGATCGACCTGATAGGGTGTATCGCAATGGGTCCGTTAGACTCCATTATTAACAATTCCTTTCCCCCAGAAGGATGATGTTAGGTAAGGATGAAATTAAGTTCATTGTCCATCGTGAAGAATTCAACAGAAATTAATCATGATGTATTCATGAATGAATAGTCTACCCGATAAGTTTAATTACTAATAATCCTTTCCCCTATAATAAGTAGTTACAGAAGGTTACCTATCATTAGAATATAGGCGATTTGGTCGTATTAACATCTTTGGTATTTTTAGACACCTTTTTTGTGGGAAATTAATAAGGGGTCATTGAATTACACTTTGGTCGTACTATGAATAAATTATACTTTAATAAGTAAGTAACCCCTACTTAGATATGCTATCAATTTGGTTAACATACCTTAGGTATATTAGGCAACTTTGAATATTTTATATATATATATATATATATATATATATATATATATATATATATATATATATATATATATATAGATTTCCTAAGATGACCGGCAAATAATATTTCACA
Source organism: Galleria mellonella (assembly GCF_026898425.1). Taxonomy (NCBI): domain Eukaryota; kingdom Metazoa; phylum Arthropoda; class Insecta; order Lepidoptera; family Pyralidae; genus Galleria; species Galleria mellonella. The sequence continues at coordinate 3,160,726 of NW_026442082.1, read as the reverse complement.
TTGTGCGAGTAAACTGTATTCGTAATTGTAACTAAATAACATGATGCTACCCACATTTAACAATGTTGCACCAAAAGTAGATAGAACATTTTTTTTTTGATGGGTGAAAATGGTATGGTAACTCCGCCTGCGCTAACGGGATACGCTAGCGGAGCACCATTGAAGGGTGATAGATGAGAATGAAAACAGGCCAGTTAGCCCATCATGATGAATTCATCAGGAATTAACCATGATAATTTCCAGGGGGAACCGCGAGGAGGTCGACCTGGTTGGGTATATTGTTAGCAATGGGATTCTCAGTCTCCATTACTAACAATCCCTTTCCCCTCATTGCAGGTGTATTGACTTGGCTTTTCATCCTTACCTATCATACCTTATTGGTGCCCCGCCAGAGTATACTGATAGCGCAGACGGGGTTACTATTTCAATCTCAATCCCTTTCCCCCCAAAATAAATTGAACATTGCAAATGAGTGTGTTTATGTTTTAGATTGTACCGTCTTATGTTAAGAAAAAGGAAGTTTTGAACTAACCACTGAGATACAGGATTAGCCTAGTTCGGTGGCTAGTAGATGTACCTAGGTGTAAATTGTTATTCAATAAAGAATTATTATTATTATAGATTATATTTATACTTTAGTCTTGTGAGAATTGTATATGGTTTTTAAAGGTATTTTACGTTAAAAAAAATATTTTTCGACTAAATTAACCTTCCTACTTAGGTTTATAAAAATTAACCACAAAATTAACTTAACTACCCCTTTCCTACCAGAGTAAGACTTTGTACCAAAGTCGTTTGCTTAAATACCTCTGTCCAATTCGTGTTCCTACCATGAAGCAGTTATGTTTGCATGGCTGTGTTTCAATTTGAAGGGTGGGATATGGCAGTGAATTTACAGGCTATAGAGAAATAACACTTGAGTCCTCAGGAAAGACAACGCATGGGGGGTATCATGGGCGAAAGAGTATACTCTATTATGTCCATGGTATTGCTCATGTATATAGACGACGATTACCACTTTGCATCAGATGGGCCGTCAGCTTATTGAGTTACGTAAAAAAAAACTTCAACATACATAACAGGTGATATTATTATTATATACAGATTAATTGTGGGTCGCAGTTAATTTGTAGTAATGGAGATGTTAGGACCCATTACTAGCAGTATACCCTCTCAGGTCGACCTATACGCGGTTATCCTGGAAACCATCATCGCGACGGGTCAATGACCTGACTTCATCCTCATCGTTTCAGCCTTCACTGGGACTCCGCTTATGTATACCATTAACATACGACGGGTGCATAATTCCACCCTTTTTTTTTATACAACTTAGAATGGCAAACAAGCTGATGGCCCACCTGATGGAAAGTGGTAACCGTCCTTTTATGCATAAAAAAAGCTTTTTATAGTATCAGATTCCTAATTATTCTTATTCTAGTATGAAAGAGAGAACAATATTGTGTTATCCTTTTACCCGGTAGGTAATATTTATTTATAATGTTATTGAATGACGGCTTGCCAAAGCCTATTAAATTAAAAAAATAAATATCTATGGGTTTACCTGTTGACATGCCATAGACTCGGACAATACTTCAGAATTCTTTAACGTATTCGTGGCTGGACCAGTCAAGATGAGAACCAGAGCGTAGCACGTCAGGGTGTATCTTCCTACTCGAGAGAATAATTGTGGGATCAAAAGGAACACCAAACATCTGAAAGGAATCATCGTAATAACACTACGAGCGTGAGGTTTATGCGTTTAAGCATTCGTTAATATTCCAATACTGAATATGGGTTTCTATAAGTTCCATATATCTTGTCGTGAGAATTGGAACTATAATTTTATTTTATAATATAATAATAATAATAATTCTTTAATAAAGGCAACCAGGGCCCACAAAACAACAATTTTAACAATATTATTTTGCACTTTTTATAAATAAATAACATTAACTTAACCTATTTTTCTTTTTGTATGTTAGCCAGTATATAAATCATTCTGCAATGATTCAAATACTGGCAGTCTGGACGGTCCGCAAATACCCTTAGGATAGCGTTAGAGCTGTCGCGGATTCTACGCATCAGAGATGTGCACCGCTTTCGCATAGTAGCGTAGAAACAATCAACACGCGCCTCGGCGAACATTCCCGACGCATTACAAAACCGGGACAGCCCCAACAGTACCCTAAACGCATTATTATACTGGACTCGTAGGGCGCTGTACTGTTTCTGAGTATAAAAAGCCCACAGATTACTCGTGTAAAAGTACGTACAAAATGCTCTAAAAAGAGTGATTTTGACGTCCCTCGAACAACGTGAAAACCTACGAGCAATCATGTTGGCCCTCACAGACAACGCCCTACGCTCCCTCTCTATGTCCATATCGTCTCTCAGGTCAGAGGTCAACATATGACCAAGGTATTTATAGTGTACTACCTTATGTAACGGGGTATTGTTTAATTTGATGGATGGTATATGATCTAGATTTTATGACATTGAATAAAGTCTTGGAATAAAGTGGAACAGTTACTTTTGAATTGAAAATTAAATGTAATAATAATGTATGGTACGCATTAGATTTAAAGTAAACATGTAGATACAATGCCATGAATATGACATAAAATGTATGCCATAGAAGTAGGTACTTAGATTACAAAAAAATATATAATTGCCTCTTGATCTATTTGTTATGTAGTTGTAATTTAATCTATCAATCTATATCGTTTATATTATCATACTTGCCTGATTCTGTAGCTAAAAGTCAAACCCAGAGTAAGCAGGGTTCCTATAATAGAGCTCACAATGGTCGCGTGAAAAAGAGAAATAGAAAGCTGGAAGACGAGGAATAAGAAGCAAAGGTATGTAAGCAAAATGCCACCCAAAAATCCAAATGTACTCTTGACGACACAGCTGGGAATCGTCAACTCTGTTTTCAAGTATAGCAAGAAGTTGGATAGAGAGGAACCTTCAGGATATAGTCTTCTGAATATCTTAGAAATACGTTTTTGCGTATCTGAACGATAGTAACGCCACCTTTGCGATAAAGACTTTTGAGGTATCGGCGTGTTTGCGGCCATAATAGATGTATATTTCTCATTTTCATAATTGAGCCTGTATTTTTCTATAGTCCTCGCTTTCCAAAGTAATGCGAAGTACGCCATTTCTATTTATATTATTTTGTTATTTTTATTAAGAATATTTATTTATTTTGTCATCTCTTCATTAAAAAACTCAATGCAACGTTCGATGAATAAATCGTTGCTACTTTTCAAGGGCAATGTCAATAAGCTGTGTGACTTGACGTGATTTCATTTTTACAATATTTTTCATAGATACTTTAATACAATTTAGGCCAGATATTTTTTTGTTACTAAAATTAAATATTTTTTCTATGGTGAAAGGTAGTCTATTATAGACGTAATATAACGTCGAATACTATCCTTTATCTATGTATAACGTGCTTGTAGTCTTTAGATGCCTGCAATTGTTTTACGTGCCCGTTGCTAACTCTGGATTTCAATACGTCCTTATTGAATCCCAAATTGTAGTTTTTAGGGCAAACCTTGGCAGATGTTAAAAAAGCGAGTAAAAAAAGAAAAATGTTGTAAAAAATATGCAATGATGAAAGTGTGCAAAAATCTAATGATGGTTTATACTTGCATTACCTATAGCATGGTTTTGACTTTGAATGAGATAAAAATGATTTTAGAACCGATGACTTTTGTTTTTGTGTAATTTTATTCCACTTCCTTAGACAAATTTGTTCGTTCTTAGAACATATAGATTTATCAGTGTATCAACGTAGGTCCAGCATCCGACAATAACGCTCCATTACCCGATGTTTGAGAGATATGCCGTCAGGTATCATGCCGTTACTAACAATAATTAAAATTTCGTAGACAAATATTCCATATGTGTACATACACTATAAAACTCCTGCAAATATACTAATAGCAAATATTTTTAAATATATACTACTTTCAACGTTAGGCGTTAACAACAAAAGCAATAAATCTTATTACAGTACATTGCCCTTTATTGTGTATCTAAATAATACAGTACAATACTCAATTCGATTCACACAATGAACTGTTAGCTACCGACCTTTAAATTGCTATTCAAATTGTTGTCAAAATTGAACACACTTGAACGCATCCTTAAAATATTAAACAGGAAGTTAACTATTTGGCCGATTCAGTAAAGGTAGTAATTACAGACCACTTGTCGAGACCTCAGACACCTAAAGTTAAATTCAATCGTATCCAAAGTTCGTTGACATTAACGAAAATTGTCAATAATAAAATTAAAATGAACTTGCCCTGTTTAGCCGACTTGCGGCGCTGCGCAAGGGGACCATTCACTAAACATGCGCACAACGCTGCATTGCTACAAAATCAACTTCACTCCGTAGCTGTGAATACCGTGGAAAGATATTTTTTTAATTTTAATATTCGGCACGGCGTAATGCAGTTGTTATCGTGCATTGAAAGTGATCTTTATTAATGGTGCAGGATAGCGTAAAAATGTTTAGGTGATCATAATGTAATATACGAATACACATCAAGATTATAATTGATTATATTGAGAAGAAAGAGCCGTAAGTTGATTTTAACTATTTCACAAAAATTTAATATTTCGGTTCTTAGAAGCTGCTGATCCGTTTGTTTATTATCTTTTATTAGTTCGTTGACTATTGTATGTTTTCTATTATTAGTTCTTTTGTTGATTTATTGTCAATTGTCGGTGATGTTATACAATGAGATTGCTTTGCAATGTGCATGCATCGTTTATAATAAAAGATATATAAGTACTCACATGGATTGTAAAATTACTAAGAAAATTAAACTACAGATACTATAGTACTAGTTATTTATGTTATACTAGCGATCCGTCCCGGCTTCGTACGGTTTTGGAAATAAAACACATCCCATATTACTTGCTAATAATGTAGTTTTCTACAGGTGAAAAAATTTTTTTAATTCGGTTATTTATTTTTTTTAGTTTATTCATTACAATGAAAAAATCAAATCTTTCCTTTTTGTAATCAGTTTAAATTTTATAACAATTTCTGAGAAGCAAACGGTTGAAAAATTAAAATTCATTGAATGAAACTGCAATTGGGTAGGTATTTAGTAAAATGTCAAAATTTTGACAGCATTTTGACAGTTAAAATAGTATTGTTGATAAACAAATCCGTCTCTGTTTATATTAAAAAAAAAAATTATTTTACATTTAAAATTTTTTATTCATAAAATTTTTAGTAACAAATTATTTAATATTAAAAAAAAGTTTTATTATTGAAAAATCCCAAATAATTATTAACAAGAATGCTCATTAAGATGTCGCTTTTTGGTAAATTGATTTATTTCTAACTACATCCCTATATGGTTGTTTCTAAGAATAATTACCCTCTAAATCTTACTACTCCTTCGTTCCAATAATACTCTCCAATTATCTTTCCCCTCTCACCGTACTGGTAACGCTTCAAACTCTTTTCTCCTACATTCTTCACGACTCTGGAACGCGCTTCCTGATGCCATTAAGAGACTACCGACTAAATCGTCTTTCAAAAAAAGCGTTCACGCTCACTTTTTATTTTTATCCGAGCAGTAAGTACTTTATATTATTCTCAATTTCGTTTATAATATAGTATATGTCATATATGTATAAGTATATTTGTTATTTATATATATTTATTCGTTTATATATGTAATTTTAGTATGTATGTATATCAATAATTAGTATACCGCATAGTATTCTGACACTTCCCTATGGTTGACTGGGAGAGAATGCTTTTAGCATTAAGTCCGCCATGTACACATATTTGTACTAATGAATAAATAAATAAATAAGGGGTGTCCAAATTATCTAACATTCTTCGTATTTTTAACGAACACCTCCGGGTTTATTGGATTGCTTTGCCATTTAAACATAAGCCCATAAGAAAGAATTGACTGGGTAGATAACTTGTATGTATGTATATACTATTCTTTGTAAATTAGGTAAAGCTGGCAAAATGTACTATTTAGGTACTGCATAAGTTGAGAGGGATGTTTCAAATTTATTGGTATTTAAATTTAATTTACAAGTGTCATTCTACCTAGATATTATTTTTTTTACAGTACATTAAAAAATTTTACCCTCATGAGTAAACTAACTATTAAAGACTTGTGGTGTTAAACTTTTATAATAATTATAATACTATAGACCATGGACAACGAGCAGCCCCACCAGGAACTGGTGAAATGTGTGGTGGTGGGCGACACTGCAGTCGGGAAAACTCGGCTTATATGTGCACGCGCTTGCAACAAGCATGTGTCCCTGTCCCAACTGATGACAACACATGTGCCGACTGTTTGGGCTATTGACCAGTACAGAATTTATAAAGATGTGAGTACTAACAGGCTATAAACAAAATTCCTACACTGTTACATTAATGGACCAAGATACAGATCATTTCAAGTTTAATTATTTAATTAGATAAACATAGAAAATGCCACATCATGGAAGCACTAGGATAGCTATCCATGTGTTTTAACTTTTAAAATTGGAACTATCAGTAATTCAGTTCACTTTTATTCATGTTACTACCATGAAGCAGTTCTGTTTACATGGCTGTGTTTTGGTTTGAAGGATGGGATATGGCAGTGAATTTACAGGGTACAGAGGAATAACACCTGAGTCCTTGAAATGGCAATGCTTAGGGGTATCATGGGCGAAACAGTATACTCTGTTATTTCCATGGTACTGCTCATGTCCATAGGCGACCATAGGTTACCACTTTCCATTATGTAGCCGTTAACTTGTTTGCTATTCTTAGTTGTGTAAAAAATATTATTTATATTGTTTGTCACTTGTGTTCCAATTATTATAAAGGATAATTGGAACACAAGTGAGAAGGAAGGACTTTATGGATATAAAATTCAAGCATCAGTCCTTATATTTTTTTTTTTTTTTTTTTTTTTTTTTTTTTTTTTTTTTTTTTTTTTATAGAAGGGCAAACAAGCTAACCTGATGGAAAGTGGTAACCGTCGCCTATAGATATGAGCAGTACCATGGACATAACAAAGTATACTTTAGTTTCGACTTTTCCTGAGGACTCAGGATATAAAATTCAAGCATGAATGAGACAGTCCGACTTTTGTACAAAGTCTCCCTCTGGTATTGATGTAGATCTCATACCTTGTCAAATACTGATAGATATGTAATGTTGTCAAAAATAGATCAAGATAATAATTACACTAGTGTGCTTGTTTTGTAAATGTGTGCATGTGATGAAACTGAATTTATATGGAATGGAAATTACAAAAATAGCAAAAATTCACATATTTGTTACATTTTTTTTGTTTTAGTCTTTTGATATTCAGACCTTATTTGGAATAAATTAGATCTTTTTTTTTTCTACCAATTCTTATACGAAATATTTTTAATGGATTTATAATATTGCATTTAAGGAGATATTTTTATATATTAAATTTGAGTGTGTTGGTCTAAGGTATTATATGCAAACTCAAATAGTACCTACCTCCTATATAGTACCTATTCATAGCTTTTTAAATAAATATACACTTTACAGATAAATATATACAGAATTTTTCCTAATTTATGTTATATCCATGTACAGCACACTAAACTTTAACCAACTACATTCACTTCTAAACTAATTATACTTTAAAATGTAAAATTAATCAGAATACATTTTGTTCATACTCCCACTAAATCAGTTTTGAGCTTATATTATGTGACTGTTCTATTTTACTATCTCATTCTAACATATATGTTGTTAAATTTTTTTCTCATTTACATTGCCAGTTTATATAATTTATAATCTAAGATTCTTCTATTAGAATTAGCAGTCCTTTCTGGAAACCATATAATTCCTAGTGAATTTGTCAATATATTTTTAGTACTTTGCCAGTGTATACTTATAACACAGACAGGGTAACTATTACTATTATTATTTATTAATTTAAAACTTAAAAGTATTTATTGAAATACTAGCTTTTTCCCTCAACTTCGTCCATGTGACTGTGGTATACTATACTTTTTATTCCAGTCATTTACAATCTGTATCCTTCTCCATGTCATCATATTGTGTGTGTATACAAAATTTCATGGTTAAACTGTTAAGGAGCTATTAAGTAATGGACAAATAACCAAATTCATTTTCACATTTATAATATTAGTAAGGATTTATAAATAATGACTTTGAAATTAAAAATGACTATTGTATATGTACATTGGACAGGTCCTAGAAAGATCTTGGGAGGTTGTTGATGGTGTCAATGTATCATTACGTTTGTGGGATACATTTGGTGATCATGAGAAGGACAGAAGATTTGCTTATGGCAGGTAATGTAACAATAACTTTTTCTTAAATCCTATATTTTGATATGTATAATCTTTATTTGATGTAATCTTAAACTTCTTCTTTTATAAAGAATTCCAGCTGAGTTTTTGCCTTTTTATTTCGTTTTCTTCATAAAATGCTTAAAATTATGTTGAATTTAATTTAAATTATTTGTATTCCGTTTTATTAAAAAAAAAATCCTCTTTCAGATCGGATGTGGTCCTCCTGTGTTTTTCCATAACGAATCCCATATCATTGAGGAATTGTGGAGCTATGTGGTATCCAGAGATCAGGTGAATGTTATTATTGTTATTTCATAGATATTACTCACTCATATTTCATAAATATAATAATGTGAAAGTAAAAAATCTTCGCTATGTTGGTAAAAAAATTAAAGTGTTCCCTTACTAATATTTTCAGACGATTCTGCCCCAATACTCCAATACTGCTGGTGGGTTGCAAGAATGATCTTCGGTATATGTACAGGGATGAGACCTATCTCAACTATTGTAAAGACCGGAGCCCTTTTATTCGGTATGTTGTTTAATAAAATATAATTTTCCTATCCTTACCATTTCCACCAAATAATGGATTTGGTGTCGACGTAATATATTTCATCTTCCATTCATCTGTATTTGCAGTCATTCCACCAGTAACATTATATTAGGCCATATCATCTTTTATACAATCCATTCGTTTTTTTTCTTAAGTCTTTCTCTACTTTTATAGAAATATCATTCATATTTCTTACACTTCTTAAAACATTCTCTTCATTCCTAAGTTTAAATTTTATTTCACAAATGGAGTTTATTCTGTTTGTGATTTATATTAAATACTGCATTTTTTTAAATCTGCCTTTGTATTAGAGATTTTATTGTGTACCACCTTCAGATAGATCTGTTAAAATTCCTAGGAGTATGTCGATAATGGGCTCATGTAGGTGAAGCCGCGGAAAAGACCTATTCACCTAATAAAATAAATTCTTAATTTTAGGGCACCAAGAAAAAGCGATCTAGTGATGCCAGATCAAGGTCGAGCCCTAGCTCATGAGTTTGGTATATATTACTATGAGACATCGGTATTCACATATTATGGAGTGAATGAGGTATTCGAGAACGCAATACGAGCGGCTTTAATTGCACGAAGACAGCAAAGGTTTTGGATGACCAACTTGAAGAGAGTTCAGAGGCCCCTGTTGCAGGTATTTTCACAGAAATATGTGATAGTAATTTACGTAGAATAAGCTACAGGATTCGATTGTAATGTAGAGATTTTTCATAGGCATTCAACAGTGTTGGTTACTAGTTTCTTACATAGTAAATTTATATATTAAAAAGTAGTCCATATAATTTTATAGTAGTAAATTAAATAAATTCATACATAATGTATTATATAGCGTAGCATTTAATATGGTAGTGCAGCGTTTAATACAGGTGTACCTCAGGGCTCAATTATGGTCCCTTTGTTTTCTTTTATGTGTAACATATATATATATATATATAGTGCAGTGAAATTTGATGATAAAACAACGTTGCTGTGTATTGCTATAGGCGCCGTTCAGGCCACCGAGACCAATGGAACCTGAAGTGTCTGTCGCAAATAGTGTTTACTTGGAAAATATGACCACCTTACTGAGGCAACAGGTAACTGTTATAATTATTGTACAAAACCTAAGTCTTTTTTTCTAGCGTCCCTCTTAAAACATCTACAAAGCCTAGTCAATCCGCTTGTCAAACGTGGCGACTACTGGCAAAACTCCCCAAGGGGGATACTTATGTTCAGCAAAGGACAGTTCAAGGCTAATATGATGATGATGATGAAGTATGTAGCATATTTCAAATATATATAATATCTTTAGTTGGGTTTTAGTGTTTGCATGATTCTAAACCTCGAGCTCTTTAGATTATATATATATAAAACCTCTTTTTGAAATTTAATTTAAAATAATGATTGTCTCCATAGTATTTCTCGGATATGGTGATCATATGTGGAGCAAAGGGTTTCCCCGTACACCGGTTCATGATGGCGGCTGCTTGTGAAGCATTCCACAGACTCCTTACCACGGACTGCGTCAGTCTATCTGCTGAACTGGCTCGGAGCTCCAGTGAGAGCAGCATGGTAAAATCAAGTTATCTATTAATTCTCCACTAATTCTCTTATTTTTTTTATTCAATTCATAATTTCAGATATAATTAATATTTAAAACTATAAAATATGTAAAACTTTAAGTCTAAAAATAAAGCAATTTAGTAAGTAACATTTGTACAAGGAATAAAAGATTGGGACCTCTTAGCTTAGATATTTTTCTTATTTAAAAAGAGGTGTCAGCAATAGGTTTATTCACTGTAATGCAATTAAAAATAAGGTAAAATATACTCCTAGCAGTGAAATTAGTAGGTACGACACAGTTATTTTTAACTAATGTGGCTGTTATCGTACACTACCCTACAATTGTAATTTTTTTTTTATGGTTCCAATAAATACATTTTTACTTTATTTTTACTTTACTATGTGTGGAGTCGAGTTCTAATGTCACATTTATGTGACCTGTCAATCACACCATGCTATAATACACAGAGTATATTGATCTAAGAAATTTAACATTTAAGTTCACAGTAGTTAAATGTTTTTTTGGGTAGTCCACTTTGAATACTAATTATATTATATATTTTTTTTTTTTGATGGGTGAAAATGGTATGGTAACCCCGCCTGCGCTAACGGGATACGCTATCGGAGCACCAGTGAAGGGTGATCGATGAGAATGAAAACAGGGCAGTTAGCCCATCATGATGGATTCATCAAGAATTAACCATGATAGTTTCTAGGGAGAACCGCGAGGAGATCGACCTGGTTGGGTATATTGCTAGCAATGAGATTCTCAGTCTCCATTACTAACAATCCTTTTCCCCTCATTATATGTTTATTTGCCATAGGTAAGCAGCATGGGGGAGGCAACTACTGGTGAATTTAATGAAGACACAGAGTACTTGATACGACAGGATCAGGCTAAACAGATGAGGTAAATATTCATTTACCTTCAGTTCAGGTTTCTTGCGTAATGCTATAGAAAACAGAGTGACGAAGATAACATCTCTTGCTTCATTAATTTTATAATTTGTCCCATAAATGCGTACTGGCTCCAGTCAATCAGACATAATAGTTTTAAATAAACCAAGCTCTACAAAACACTCGTTCACGAGTATGACGAATGCAAACCATTGTTGCGTTCGACTATATTTTTGTGCCTTTTTATATGTAAATAAGGTCGTTGTCAAACTTTTATCTAAAATATAAAATAAGCAATATTTATATCCTCAAATAGACAGTTACTTTATTATCTTTATTTATTTGGATTTCTGTCCCCATCAATTCCCCATTAACCCATCTTATCCAACTGTTAAAAAGTTAGAGGCATTTTTTTTAATATAAATTATATAATAATTAGGATAGGAAGATGATAACGATAAATTATATATATTTTTACAGGGTATGGGACCAGATAAAAAGGCGCTCTTCTTGCCAAATCCTGCCGTTGAGCGACAGCTGCAAGAAACCGCCAGACTTGTACCGGGAGGTCAATCACCCCGCCATAAACTCGATACGAGTCGTGAAAGTTAGTATATTTTTTATAAGTATGCATGTTTATAAACATGAAAAAATAAAATGGATTTCACACTAGTTGATCTAACTTCTATGTCAGGTTTAAATTTTTTAAAACAAAGTCGTCATTGTTGCAGTGTGACAAAATCCAGCACGCCACGTCACAGACCCAGACTATAGTGACCATGAGCAAGTTAATATCGCAGAACGTCATGCAGGAAATCATCAACTTCATATATACAGGGACATTGGACAGCAGTGCCTTTAAACAACAGGTATGTCAATCCAAATAAGTATATTGACAGAATGAGGGTCTGGAATGAGGGCTTCCTACTAAATACAAAACAAAAAAAATTTGCTATCACAAGTTGTAAAAATGATAATTGACGCCATCTTACAAGAACTAAAAAAACAGTACAAAACAGGTGTAGTGAGGTTTATAAAAGAAATCATTTGTGTGCGTATTCCTATATATTATCATACTTAAAAAAAATATATATATTTTGGATATCAGTATGCTGTTTTTTGATATTGCTAGTTTTTATATTATGTATTTATATATATTTGATGACAAAATTAAAAATGAAAGAATATATACGTACAAAAATATACATTTTGAAAAAAGGTAAACGTTGCTGTCAAATATAACCTAATTCGGAGCCGGCACTTGTATTTTAGTTTACATCTTTTTTTTTTTCTGAATTTATAGTAGATCTCGATTGTTATATGTAAACTTATTTATATATATTTTAATATTATTATATACTTTATAAATATAAAAATTACGAGCTAAATATAATGGATTACGCAATACCTATTTATTTAATTAATATATAATACCATTTCTAAATTGGTAATTAGAGCTGGAAAAATAAATCCGGATAATCGAATGTTCGGATAATCGAGATTTTATATAATCAATAAATTTATACATAATTCAATAATTTATACTCATGACGGAAATCGTTTATTATATTTTATAAAACAAATCTGCTACCTATATTCTTTATTTTATACTCTATGGACAGTTTCTAGTATTTATAATAATTATTAATGGTACTTTATAGTGATTTTAATAATTTAATAATTCAATTATAATGCTGTTTCGCAGTCCGCTGCTATTGGATTACTGCTGGTAATTTTTATTATTATAAAATAATTTATTCAATCATTATTGTGTTTGTTATTTTTTTATTTACAATACATGTACCATTGTAATTTATTTTTATTATTCTCATACTTTTTATATGATAAATATTATAATATTTTATTAACATATTATCATCACTTTAATAAGTAAATAAATAAATAAGATCATTATCTATTATAATAACACTTATGAAAATCGGCCATTAATTTTACGCATAATTTTCACAACTTTTGAATTTAGAACTGTAATATTCATTATGTGTCTTTATTCCTCCATCTACGTACCTTTTTTCCTGTTAATAGTTTACTCATTTACCTCTTCGATAACACTTTATCCATGTGCCCCCATACCTTTTCATATTTAATATCTATTCGGTTTTAAGTTTTCTGAGTTTAATGGATATTTAAATTCAAAATATCATTTTGTTGGGCACAGGAAATTCGTCAAGCAGCCGAGCTACTTGGTTTCCACGAGTTGACCAAGCTGAGCCAATTCATCCTCGATCAGCATTTATTATTCGATAAGGGATTCATGCTGCAGTTTCATACGGTCAGTGGATGTTATTTGTCTATTCTTAAAGAATAAAACAAATAAATTTAAAAAAGTTTATTAATTGACTAGGAATTTGGATGAATGTCAATGTCTCTTACCAATTTGGATGAATCTTAACTACTTACATAATGAAAAAAAAAAATAGAAAGAAATATAAAGATTAATATTCACAACAAATAATTAACAAAATTAAATTCAATTAACTTCGTCCATATCCTGTCTAATAATAACTATATATAATATTTGAATTCAGAACACTTGAATGTTATTTTTATGTCTGCGTCTGGGCATCTAACTAATATAATTAAATTTTAACTAGTAAGTATTGTAAGTTAGTAATAAATAAATAGTTAGTAATGTTAATAAGGGAGGGTGAGTGATGGGCAGCAGCATCCCTCATAAAACATCTCTAAACTGCGGTTGCCAATCCGCCTGCCAAGCGTGGCAACCATTGCCAAAACTCCCATTATGGGAAAGGCTTATATTCAGTAATATTTGTTCAATATATTTCAGCCATTACCCCAAAGACTTCGCGATATGTACGTAGAGCGCAATTTATTCGCTGACGTCACATTTGATCTCGATGATGGAATACATCTTGCGCACAGAGCCATACTGATGGCCCGGTGTGACCCGATGAAGGCCATGTTTCAAGGTCACTTCAGGGAGAGCACTTCGAGAGTGGTGAGTGAGGCAGTTATGACCTATATTGTGTGATGTGAAATTAACAAAAAAAAAACATAAGTAAGTAATTAAAACTCGCCATATCAGTCTCAGCATAGAATGGACCACCCCTTCCTTTCTCGTGGGTGTCGTAAGAGGCAACTAAGGGAACTTAGGATCGAGGGGTGAACAGTAGCGTCTCTCTTTTAAAACAACAGATATGTTGGTAGTATATTTATAGTAGGGATATGGCAGTGAATTTACTGGGTATAGAGGAATAACACCTGAGTCCTAAGGAATGGCAACGCATGGGAGGTATCATTGGCGAAACAGTATACTCTGTTATGTCCATGGCACTGCTCATGTCTATAGGCGACGGTTACCACTTTCATCAGGTGGGCCGTTAGCTTGTTTGCCATTCTAAGTTGAATAAAAAAATCATAAAAGTTGCCAACTCGCCTGCCAAGCGTCGTAACTACTGGCAAGATCCCTCCTTATGGGGGAGGCCTACATTTGCCAGTGGACAGTTGATATATTATATAATGATACTTTTTATATCTTTCAGATTTCATTTCCGGGTGTGAAAATGTATGCGTTCCATATACTTCTCTGCTATATCTATTCGGATAAAATACCGATGGTGGAGCCCATTCGATGTCTCGAGTTACTCGAGTTGGCCAATCGATTGTGCATGAATCGATTAGTGAATTTGGTGGAGGCCAGAGTTATAGATCAGTTGCAACATCAAGATAGGTCAGTGCAATAGTATTGATGATTTTATAGATAGATAGATAGATACTCTTTATTGTTTTCTCTATAAGATTACAATGATTAACTTATTATAAATACAAACAATTACAAGAAAATATTACACTAAGAAAACAATGGGCGGCCTTATCGCTAAGAGCGATCCC
The DNA here is from genome assembly GCF_026898425.1 of Galleria mellonella. NCBI lineage: Eukaryota > Metazoa > Arthropoda > Insecta > Lepidoptera > Pyralidae > Galleria > Galleria mellonella. The sequence goes on along the minus strand of NW_026442082.1, from coordinate 3,145,497 downwards.
TTCCAGGCAACCTAAATATATAGATAGATATTATAAAATAAATAGATACTTAAATAAATAGTCTTTTTTTAAGAGAGGAGTGCTAGAGGTTTATGTTGGCGGTGTATCGGTTAGATAAATGTAGTGTAGTATAAATAAATGGATTTATATATATTTTTTAAAGAGTATGCGGCGAGGATGACCAAGTTGTTGAGATTGCGTTGTCTCTGTTGGAACCTGTCAAGGTGAGATTCGAAATAGATTTTTTACACTTAAAAGTTTTTATAGAAATTTAATTTTTAAAACTACATTTATTTATGGTTAAATATTACTTTGTAATTAATTAATTATTATGCTACTGCAAAATTACTTTGTATACTACTTCAAATGGGCACTTGGTGGAAAGTGGTAATTCTTTGCAGAAAAATGATACTGTGGAGAGGTGGGATGGGGGGGGGGGGAGACCTAAGTCCTTAAAAAATGCATTACGTGATATTTGAGCTCTTTGTCTAAAAATAAGAATGACGTGTATTAGAATTTTTAAAAATAGTTAAACAAATAGTAATGTTTTTACCTAATGGTTAGCTGGTAAAGAATGCCATATAGCGAAATAATCCGGCTTGAAGGACCAAAATCTTCTGGATAGTCCGAGAAGAAAGTGAATTTGTCTCCGCAGGTTATTATTAGGTGGATAATACTACTTCGGGACATTTTATAAAATAAAACCACGTATTAATCCTGTTCCTTACTTACGTTTTGCTAGTTTTTTTTTTTACAATAATAATGTGAAGGAATTAAATCTATGTTTCGGATCGAAACAGAATTAAGAATAAATAAATGAAATAAATAAAATAAGAGTGACATAATAAGCAGCTGTTTGATGGTGTGGTATGCAGCTGCATAACGCGATGCACCTAGGCGAGTGGTGCACGTGGCGGCTGTGCGGCGCATACGACCGCGTGTGCCGCGCCCGCCACCTTAGCGCAGCCTCGCGCGACTACCTCGCCGACAACCGCTGGCCACCCGTCTGGTAAGTACTCCGTCTACCGTCGCACTAGGACGGGGGGGGGTGATTGTTAGTAATGTGCACTACCAGTCCTGTTTTTTTTAATGGATGATAATGGAATGGTAACCCCACCCGCGTATCGGTATACACCGGCGAGGTACTAGTGAAGGATGATGGTTGAGGATGAAGTAGGTCAGTTAGCCCATCGTGACGAATTCAACAAGAATTTTTCACGATGGTTTCCAGGGGGAACCATGTGGAGTTCGATCTAATACGGCATATTGCTAGCAATGGGACTGTCAAACTCAATTGCTAACAATCCCATCCCCTCAATATACCCTCTTGGTCCATCTCCACGTACTCCCCTCTAGAAACTATCGTGCTGAATTCCAGGTGTATTCATCACGATAGGCTAACAGACCTGTCTTTTTGGGGGAAAGGGATTGTTAGTAATGGAGATTAAATATCCCATTGCTAGCAATATACCTAGCCAGGTCGACCTCCTCGCGGTTCTCCCTGAAAACTGTCATGGTTAATTCCTCATGAATTCATCACGATAGGCTAGGGATGACTGTTTATTTTTAATTCAAACATTAACAGGTACGTGAAGGAGTATGATTATTATCAGAAGTGCGTAACCGAACAGACGAAGGAACAGAAGGAGATACGGCCCACCACGTCGCTGCAGGCCAGCCAGCAAACCGGATGCTTGTGTTTTACAAGTAAATATATATAATTTAGTTATATATAATTTTATTATGATACTACAAAACAATATATTTTAATATAATTATAAATACCGGTTTAACTTACGTGTAATTAGATCGAAAAAACTCGAAACCCGAAGAGTTCCGAATGCCGTCTTTCTTATTTGTGTGCTGTAAGCGTCTACAGCGATAAACGGGCCGAGGTGCGCAGTTAGGTTCGTGTTCGAGTCACAGCCGCTCATGACTAAGGGTCACGAATTCATCTCGAAACTAGTCGAGAATTTTCGATCTAATTACACGTAAGTAAAACCGGTAGTTATTATCACTACTCACTACATAGTATAAAACAAAGTTGTTTCTCATCTGTCTGTCCCTATGTATGCTTAGATCTTGAACTACGTAACAGATTTTGATACGGTTTTTTTTTTAATAGATAGAGTGATTTAAGAGGAAGGTTTATATGTATAATATACGAATGATATTGTAGAGAAACGCTGATAATTTTAGATGTTTCTAATATGATGCAATGTAATCTGCATCCGTGCGAAGCCGGGGCGGGTCGCTAATATTAAAATATTATGTGAATTTACGAAAATTTTAACAATAAAAAAAACTACAAAAACAGATATAGATAGATGCGGCAAGTACTTCAAATTATATGAAAGCTAGGCGTCTATCTAACCTAACTGTTTGTCTTGATACAAGTGTTACAAAAGCAACTTTATTATCCGCTGTAATAATACCCTTTTAAACCTAGTAACGAATTATTGTCAGTATTATTATTTATTAATTAATTTATTTGTTATAAATTACAATAACAGTTTGCAAACAAAAATGAACCATTAAAAAGAAAACAATACAAAAATTTATCAATACGCAGTTTACCAACCTTACATTGTAATCATCATTTAACAGTAAGTTAGAAGTACACGTTATACCGCTTTTTATAGATGTACATTACATTACTGATTACAACTATGATCCAAACTTATTCCATCTCAAAACCATACAACGACCACTTAAACCCAATAGTACTCTGATGAAAGATATCGAATTTTTCGCTAATTTTGTTATTCGATTGACACATCCGATGAATCGGATTATTTTGTAAGACATTATTATTGGTAGATGAAATACTAAATAGCCGAGGGTGTCTAAAAGAATGCTTACATGCAATCAAGTTCAGAGAAGCTGATAATGATTCATTCAACAATCCAATATCTTTATCGATTTTATAAATATTCTTCATTTAAATTTAATGTGTAATTCTGAATCGAAATTTAGCAGAATCTTTTGAGGTTATTATGTGACTAGAAGTTACCACATTATGTATATGTAATTAAGATATTTATATAATTCCATATTTGTATCTATAACTCTCAACTTTATATTTGTAAATTAAGTAGAAAATCTTTTTTATCTTGTTATAATCTGTGCAATGCCTTGATAATAATTGAAGATTGTGTTTCAAAAAAGAAAAATCTATTTTCATTGTGGCAAAACTAGTTATTCAGATTTAAAAACTACACTACTGAATCAACTTGGATAAAATTTCTATGGGCCAAATCTAAAATTATATTTTTCAGATATTTCCAAATCCGTTTGGACGGAGTTATGGAGTAATAAACATAAAAAATACAACCAAATTGAGAACCTCCTTCTTTTTTGTAATCGGTTGAAAAAACTTTACTCGATGTCTTCACGCACTACCTCTGCGGGAGAGCCGGGAAACCTGTCCGGGACGTTTTATCCCTCTCAGGTGGTGTCTTACCGCCACGCATGAAAATGCGCGGGTCATTTGAGTAAACTTATAGTTCGACGGTTGCTATATGGTGTGCCGTCCATTCTGAGTGGACTTCGCCTGCTGGGTAAGACCTCTTGTGGGGATGTCTAACAAATGAAAAAAATTGTGATCTTTTCTTAGGCAAAAATCGTCGGGAAAGCAGCGAGAGTGCCGGTGGAGGGGAATCAGCGGGCGGCGGCGCGGTGGGGGCGGGGTCGGCTGACGTCACCACGGCATTATGCCGCACTGCAGACGTGCCGCAGCCGCATCCGCCGCTTTGACACCTACCGTACTGGAGGTAATCATTCTACCACTACTCCTGTGAGGTTTTCGCCCTGATTTTTAAAGTCTCTAGGCCACTTTCGATGTATACGAAGGACTTTGACATGGCTTACCGGATCACGGTTTCATGTTTCCTCAGAAGCATCATCTTTTTACTAATAACGCTAGATATGATATCAATTTTAAAATTTAAGCAAATAATAGCACAAAGTGACCAGGATGTGATATGGAGAAACATGTCTCAATAGTAATGCTGAACAAGGATTGTGATAAAAATGATGAGCGTATAGTTTATCTGTCCATTGGTTTAAATGTCGATCGTTTGTTGTTGTGATGAACACTTTTTGAACTGAATGTAAGTTGTTTAACAAGCATCAATCAATGTGAGCGATAATTTGCTAAATCAATCATTCGATGATTTAACTGAAGCGTTTGATATTATGTGGCACCCTGTTTTTCTATGATTATTTGTAATTTTAAACATATCATTTTACATTTTCATTTGTATCTACTATCTCGTATTGGTATAAAAAGTAGTTTATTAGGTTATTTAATGCCCTTTTACGATATAAAATGTGGTGTACCTCAGGGTACATTTTTGGAGCCACTGCCCTGTTACTAGTATTATAAATAGAATTGAGTTATGAAATACGTCTGTATTTTCCGCAGATCCCTCCGTTTCGCGGTGCTCTTACCAGTATCGATGTGCTTCATGAGCACTATACTGACCATTCTCATACTTTTCCACATCTACACTTAAATTATAGACACTACTAATAAAATAATTATTATAGTTATCATTGCACTCGACTTACGTAACACTTGACTGCTATATATATATATATATATATATATATATATATATATATATATATATATATATATATATATATATATATATATATATATATATATATATATATATATATATATATATATATATATATATATATATATATATATATATAGTAAGGTTGATACTGTATTCTCATAGGAGTTCTTTGTGGATAGAAAACTCTTAAAAGTATATACACATTTTATGATAATATAGTATCAATTCGGATGTTTGAGAATGCGAAATGAATATTTGGGTTATTGCGTTGTTTATTGTTTGTTATTTTCGTCGAAGAACTGCACTTTTTGAATAATTAATGTTTGATAATCTTTTTTTTTTAAATAATTGAATTATGAATTCTATTGTTTCAATGAGTTCTCGACTTAGGTTTGTTGATTTAAATGTTTTTCAATAAATACATATTGTTTTTTAAATACTAGCCATAAAGAATAAGAGTGTTTTCCATTTTAAGACACAAAATTGCTATAATGCACTTAAGCGATTCCATTTTTTCTATATTTCTATTAACTAAATTAGATTACAATCACATTTGTAAGTAAAAATCCTTCGTGTTACTAACCATACTTACGGTGAAAAATTATTATTAAACACTCGAAGATAAGTTGTTTACTTAGATTATATACATAGAGCGTCGAGCCTCAAAAACGAGTCAGCTTTTTGTCAAATTAGCTGACTCGTTGTTTTTATCAATGTTTTATATACTTACGCACACAATGTTTCTTGACGTAACTATATTTAATTAATTAATAAATAAAATGAGCTTGTGCGCGTTAAAAAGGCGCAGAATTTATAAGACAAAATAAATATAGAAGTTATAAAAGAATCACTCATAACTATTTATCACGCAAAATTGTATGAAAACAGTTGACCCGCTTTTCTCGAAGCATTTGTATGGGGACACTTTATCTATATAATCTGAGGTTGTTTATTAAACTCACAAAAGAAAATGGTGACTGCACTTAAATTGGTGCCTTGGCTTTATTCCATTTATATAGGCTCGCCTCAGTATGTCTTCCTCTCCCACTGATCCTTATTATGTGTCACATCTGGTCACATTCCTCTTTTACGCACATTATCTTTTATACAGTCCATCCATCTGGCCTCACTTACCACAAACTTGAAGCATAAATTTGACCTTGAACTTCATCACCACTAAGTAAGCAAGATACTGCAATCTCCGTATGGTTATAAACATTTTGTTTGTTTATAGTCAAATTATTTTATTATAAACTACTTACCACTGCCTCTGTCATATCAGTTACATTATCACCAAAATCATTATACAGGGTGGATTTGAAGTCATTATTATTCTTTTAAAGAAATGTTCTACCATTGAAACTAATTGTTTTTTAATTGTATTTCAACGAAATAATACCACTACCATAATTACTGTGACCTATGATTGTCAGAGGAAATAGTTCTAGTTTTATGTCTACCACATGAAAGATGGCCGGTGGACTGAGACTTTTATCGGAGTGGTTGTGAAGTTATAGACAGAAAACCTTTGGTAGACTTCCAACCCTATACTTGGATGATATAGCGGATAGCAGGGAAGCAGTGAATGAGTTTAGCATAGGACCATTACAAGTGCTTACAAAAAGCCACCTAGCAGTGGGTGGATGTGTGTTGATTAGATCACGGTGGAACACTTTTTTTAAATTATACTATTGATTTTTATTACGCTCTCTGTAATTTTAAAATTTCCTCAAAAGTGCTAGTAATTTTCACTATTAATGAATAGCACGATAAGGTCTTAACAAAATCTCCAATAGATATTAAATATTAAATATAACTTAGGTATCACATTTGAAATTTCAACTCATTGAAGCAGTAGAATCACAGCGTACCTTTATCCACAGTTTAATTTTAACACTTGTTACAATGGCGTAAAGAACATAATTGAAATGTCTGATACTGATGTTTCCAACATGTGCCTCTTATATAAAAGTATTGTAACAAGCCTATGTGGATAAATGCATTTGGATACAGTCGTGAGGAAAACCGTAATGGCGGAAAATAACATACAATTGGCGAGTAAAATGTCTTTACGTTAAATGAATTTTGAAGTCGCTACAATAATTGTGTTAAATCTAGTTGCCAGTGATTAAAAATATTTAAAAAACTAAACTATTCATAAAATTAAAATCTATAAATAAATTTTAACTATTACACTGGTTTGTCACTTTCTTTCAAATTGGGAATTTGTCGCAAAAGAAAGAGACAAAACTGTTCAATAGCTAAACACATGCACATAAGAATAAGCCTTATTTTCATAGCTAAAAGGCTTGCAATCTGATGACAATTGTCTCTGTCTATACGGGCAGTTCATATTTTTATTGGAAACAACAGATGTAAATAATAGCATGCTGTGTGATTGACGCTCATTATATAAAAAGAAATTGAAAATCCGGAACTGACCCTGTTATTTAAAAATTAAGTCATTTACAACAAAGTTAAAGACTACCAATATTCGCATTTATATATAATACATATTTTTTGGCAAAGAGAAGGACTTATGCTACTTTAAATCAATCAGTAACTTCAATTGGGATAGTAAAAAATTAATTAAAAAACCTACAGAGTACAGATGTTTACTCGCCATTGTTCGTTTGGTACATGTCTGTAAAAATACATTTTTGGAACCTTAGCCATGTAATAGAATTGATTATTTGGTTTTAAGTTTTTAAAATGAAAATTTTATCGTTTTGATTAAGACAGGAGATTCTGAGAACATCTACTTTCGAGCTAAATTGAATATTAGTACAAATACAAAAATTTACTTTTAATTGTAGTGCATTTTAATTCGGCTGCTTTACTAGTTTCGACTGGCAACTAATAGAATAATTAAATAAGTGTAAACAACAGAAGGAGATTTTGTACACAAGTCGATTGCTTAGGTACCTCTGTCCCATTCGTGTTTCAACCGTGAAGCAGCTGTGTTTGCATGGCTGTGTTTCGGTTTGAAGGGTGGGATATGGCGTGAATTTACTGGGTACAGAGGAATAACACCTGAGTCCTCAGGAATGGCAACGCATAGGGGGTATCACGGGCGAAACAGTAGGTACACTCTATTATGTCCATGGTACTGCTCATGTCTATAGGCGACGGTTACCACTTTCCATCTGGTGGGCCGTCAGCTTGTTTGCCATTCTAAATTGTATAAAAAAAAGAATATCGGTCGAATAAATATTTTTTACATATTATTATATTACTAAATCAATCCAAACTCACTTTAGGGTTAACATCGTGGCTACGGTTCCATAAGTGTTTAACGACTTCTAACGCGTCTAAGGTAGGTTTAGCTTGGTGCTTGATTGTAGAAGTATTTCTAACTAATAAATGTAAGAAGAAAAAAAAAAACCGTATTTAAGTTCTATTCCCTAACTGATGTATATATTATATTCATTATTTATCTCTCTATTATATTTATATTTATATAAAATATAAGCAATAAAAATACTACGAGTATATTTAAAATATTTACCACTAACAATATATGTATAAAAAGCAAATGTATGTTACTTCTGATTTGTTTGTTTTATTTATTAAAAATACTATTATAAGAAATTGCTATTGAAGCTCAATTCGTATATAATGCTAAAATAGCTATATCATTTCGTTAATTTATAATATTATAATATAATATAAAAACTGTATAATTTAAGGCGATAAATATGTGATCTGTATTTTATTTAAAATTTAGTATTAGCTAATAGGTAAACGTTTGACATATATAATTTTCATGCGAATATTTAGTAATAGTTTTTATGCTTAGATTTATAATTGTATACTAGAATATGTATAATTTTAGTTGGACATGCGTCAGATTTGTCAAGGGTTAAAGTTTTAATTCAAATAAAAAAATGTTTAAAAAGGTGTATGCGATGACGTAGATAGATACTCTTTATTGTTCCTTCTAAAAGATGAGTATGTACGTTTTGTTATTTATAAAAATTTTGTCCCCTTATTCATGAAAATTAAAATCTTTTATAAACCTGTTTTATCTATTACACTGTTTTGTCACTTTCTTTCAAATTAATAATTTATTACAAACGAAAGAGACAGAGTTCAATAGCTAAAATAGGTTTATGAGAGTAATTTATCTATTTTAATTGTTTTTTTTTCCTTTTGCATAACAAAGGAAGGAGGTTTTCTATTCTTTTGACTTTTTTTTCTATGCTACATAAATAAGTATGTAAGGTTTATTCTGCTGGTTAGAACAATTTTAACTGTCTTTATTTTTATATAATAATACATTTATATTTGGTGATTGACCAGTATTGGTCATTCTTATATCTATTATAAAATTGTAATTGTTTCTTACCAATTGGCACCTTAACGACTCAACAGTTAGTCGTAAAATTAAAAAGTCGTAAAACTCGTAAAATTTACGACCATCCCAAGATGGGCAACATTTTATTCCGGTCAATTAACGTATCCCAGTCATACGGACGGTATCGTGGGAATAAGTGTACTAGAATATGTCAAATCTGACGCGATTCCGCACATATTGAACTGCACTGTAGAGCGTGATAGAATAAATGTAATATATATATAGACAAGGGATTAAACGATAATGTAGGTGGAGCGTGTTGCGTGTAATAGGCGATGGTAGCGACATCTATTTTTTGTTTCGTTAACCATTCGACTTTGTCAACGCGTGAAAAATATACATAAGTACATTTTCATATAATAATTTATGTATTTATTTTTAATATAACTAATAATTCTTATATTTACTGTTTGATCGTCAAACATTACGATTCGAATTGCAAATTTGAATAATTTAAAACTGACCACGAGCAATATCCGAACTTGGGGTATGCAAAATAACTTGGCCAATAAGGCAGCAAGCTTACTGTCACTTCATCCAGGGCGCCATTGTGTTGTAACGTATCTATACAAACTTTTTAGTCTGTAGAAATAGGCGGGAAAATAAATTCCTTACAACTTTTTTAATTGTTTTTAAAATTACAGTTTGTCAGTAGACTTTTAATAAGTATTTACTATTGTTTAGTTTGCAACACGAGGGCGCCACTTTTGCGTAAGTTTAATATGTAATTGGAAATGATAGAATCATAAATATCACATTTGCTCCGTCCTATAAAGGTAACTAGAACGCAAATACGTGCGCATAAAATGTCTCACTTTAACATTTCGATGGATATACCAAATTCTATTTATTTTGGAGTTATTTTATATATCTACTTTATATGTTATTTTTAGAGGTGGGTAATATATTGTCATATCTATATATTACAATATCTATGTACTGATTCAATAACGTATATGACCCTTTTTTGCGCCATCAATGCTCAGAGAAACCTAATATATAGATATCGGATCGGTATCCATATTACCCATGCCTAGTTATAATAGAGTTATAGACATACAATTATCAATTAAGATGATTGTAATTTATATATTTTCCTTTCGTATATATATATATATATATATATATATATATATATATATATATATATATATATATATATATATATATATTACTGAAAAATATACTTATTAAATATATAATATTACTGAAAAATATATATATATATATATATTATTACTGAAAAATATAATTACAAGAGTAGAAAGTATTATCTATATGAAATAGGAGATTTGATTCATGTTTTGTAAGAATAAAAATGTTAATTGGTCAATTACATATGGTGGGTCACGTTAGTTGGTTATAAAAAAGCCATAACTGTTCGTGGTATGTTTTATATTATTTTGATATTAAAATGGTATACTGCTTGTAATATTTTTTTCTTTCGTTCAAGTAATTGTTCGTAATTATGTATAGGTATATTATATTAAATTATTAATAAGTTGGAAAAAATCTTCCGAGAACTCGATACGATGAGATGCGAACCCATTTCTCTCTGCTATCATTTTATTATCAACCAAATATCTTAACCCTTTTTTGCATAATGGCGGAGATTTCCATCATAACATTGAATGCCCAAAAATTATACAAAAGAACAAGTTCACTTTAAGTTGGTCGTGTGTGGATACCTTTTTAATGTCCATCGCAGAAAAAACAAAAATAGCTGTCAAATTTATTCTTTTAACCATTTTTTCCTTTAATTTTGAACATGAAGTACATCACCTTGATTTATTTAAATTAAGATGACCAATAAAAAAAAAAAAAAAAACATGCAAAGAAGGGTTAAATTTTACGCACTTACAATATAAAATGATCAATATTTGATAATCACCCTTTTATCGTTACGGCCATGTTTAAAATGATTAATATATTAAAAAAAAAAAAACAAATTGATTAGTAATTAAATGAGACGGACAAATTATGAAATGAATGGAAATATTATAGATTGTTTAAAAGTCAGTCGAGTCAAAAGAGAAAGATAATATTTACTCATTTAATATTTTTGTACACTACTTTCTTGTCATCTCACTATTAGATGTATTATTGTTAAGAATAATAATAAGGCGCTGATTTTAATTAGCTTTATTTTTAATACAATTTCGATTGTAAGTGTGAGCGTTGTGTGTTCAAGGAACGCGCTTTGTTTTATTTCGCTCTAAGCGATATGTCTAATTTAATTAGACTTTAATTTGTTTTTTAAATCTTATCGAGATTGTTTTGATAATGGATTGCTAAAGGTTTTAAACAGAATAACAATTTCAGATCGTAATATTTTTTTTTTATTTTAATGAGATTAGAGATTATGTAGCTTATATTAAAGGCAACTTGGCTTAGCTTAGATGTATGTTTATTCGGTTAAAAATAATCGAATCGATTCTAAGACGACGTTCTCTAAACCTATATCTAAAACTAATATTTTAATTCGATAATTTTAAGGACCATCATAAATTATGTGTATATTCAATTTTAACTTTAATCTATTAGGAATTTAGTTCATTGTGGTTCTTAAATATTTCGTGATGATATCAAATTGAAATTGTCATTCTTGAGTTTGACGCCTCAGAATCGATCCCGATGTGGCTGAACCAGAAATGTTATTCTTTTACTTTTACACGAACTAATCGATTCCATTGTCTTTTTATTGTCAGTTTAGTTCAAATTGATTTTATTGATTGAACATGACAAAATGGCTCGTATTACAAAGTAAGAGGTGAATTAAATTATTTATTAATAATTCGATATTAATTATATAAACTCCTCAATATTGTATTGTATATTTTTTGCTTGGATGGAAAATGTGTCTGTGATAGTTTACAGTCAGAACTGTGATTTGTATGGTCGAACCACGCATGTTATAAATACCAAAGATTCTTGTACGGTTGGCAGCACAAGTTTAATAATCAATAAAGCAGTTTTTTTTATGGGTGAAAATGGTATGGTAACCCCGCCTGCGCTAACGGGATACGCTGGCGGAGCACCAGTGAAGGGTGATAGATGAGAATGAAAACAGGCCAGTTAGCCCATCATGATGAATTCATCAGAAATTAACTATGATAGTGTCCAGGGGGAACCGCGAGGAGGTCGACCTGGTTGGGTATATTGCTAGCAACGGGATTCTCAGTCTCCATTACTAACAATCCCTTTTCCCCTTCAAAGCAGTGTTTACAGATATTGCAATACAAAAAGAAAAATATATCTGTTTTATTTTTAAAAATAAAATAATTATGTTTAAAATCTATTTTTTAGGCTTAGATTGATTTATATTTTTACTCATAATATAAGTCTGGTATAATTGTGCATTTTATCAATATATTCCTATTTGAATCAGTTAATCACTGTGTTGCCAACTGTACAAATAAGGTTAAGAGTTTATCTTATACGTTTAATAATTATTTAATAAAATATTTATAATTTAAGTAAATATTAAAATTTAATTATTATGACTATTTAAAAAAGTTATCTATTTAACGCTCGCTATAATATATGAAAAAACTTTCATTTAAAGAAAAGTAATATGGCTGACTAATAGTCTTTTTTACTTTTTTTTTAGAAAATTGTAAAATTGCTTTGTACAGATATAAATATTATGTATGGTTTTAAATATTAGTTTGCTAAACGCATAATTTTAATGAAGTGTAAGCGAATGAATGGTGGTAATGCAAATAGTCGTTATATTTTAAATTTTCATTACTTTATAGGTTATAATTCGTACATGTGCAGAAGAATGCTTTTGAAGTCGAAGGGCAATGTTGTAAATACATATTCATTCAATCATTCATGTGACTTCATTTGACAGGTATAATCATTACTGAGAGGCAAAGATGATAGAGATGAAAGATTTTGTACTTTGCTGAAATGCTCCGAGGAATGTTGAGATGGATGAAAAGGAATTGGATATAATAATTATACCAGAAAGCCTGGAAGGACCAAATCGAGGTTATCTAACCTGTTATGGTCATCGTAGACGGTCAAGTGACTTAAATTAGTAAGCATATTTTGCTGTTTGTGGGACAGAAACCGAGTTGATTATCTTTTAACTTACAACTGGCAATACATGCGTACTTAGTTCGAGCAGTTTGACCGTGTACGGTGGCCTTTTAAGATATGAGAAAGAATGAGTTACTAAAGGAAGGAGTTTGGAATAAGAGGAAAGCCAAAAATAAGATAGGTGGACTTTTTAAAAGAAGATATAATGAATGATGAAAATAATGTTTGTGGCGTGGCAAGTAGGATAACTGAATTTTTACCGACTTCAACTATTGGAAAGATACCTGAATCGTGATTATGTTTAGAATATTTAACACGAGAATTTTATTATAGTCACTTTGATAAAGTACCAAAGAATAGAAATTATGGTTTCCACGAATAATTTGTATTTGAAAGACAAATATTAAATGAAATTATAGGTAGTTAGTAATGCATTGATTTGAGAAGCGATCGCGAGAAATAGATCTATTTCACGCATGCCTATAATCACATTATATTTGCTTTCTCTTTCATTCAAAAAGGCCCACTGAAATATTTTTATTTTCACTGCACTTTATTAGCGATTAATTGTCAATTTTAATATTATTAATTCTTAATATTTTATACGAATGTCCTTTTAATTTTGTCTGCAACAAAAAAGTTGCAATAAAGAAAAATAAAAAAAAAATTGGTAGATTCGGATTGTTTTGGTAATTTAGTCCAGTAGTGAATAATTTAACAACTAAATGAGTCTGAATAACAACATTTTAGTTTAGTATATTTTTTACTAAATTAATCACTAATCGACTAATTTATTAAAGTCAATACGAATTCGGCCTTCGACAATCATCATTTGATTCAAACATTTTAAGCAAAAATCGTATCAATTTATTAGAATAGCTGAGACAACGTGAAAAGGGCATGTGTATGTTCTAAAATTATTCTCCTAAGAATTTAAAGTACAAAACATCATAAACAAATAAGTGAATATATCTACACTTACAGCATTGTCTACTTTTATATAAGATGTAACAATTAAAATTCTCTGTAATTGTATTTTTGTATTTATTTTTTTATTATTATTATATCAGCCGTTAACTGTCCGCTGCTGAAAATAGACCACCCTATAAGCTTTACTAGTAGTTTTTTTTTTTTTTATTATTATTTTAAGGGCTTTTACCTTCTTCAGGTATATCAGTCTATTGTACCCTGAACTGATTTCTCCAACAAAACTTTATCTACCATCCCTAGACGCGGAAAGAGAAGAATTAATGGGCATCAATAATTTACAGAGATGTTCAAAAATTTCTGGTTTAAGTTCAGCTAACATAGTTTGAATAAGACCAACATTCAATTTATTTAAGTTAAAGTGGCGCATGAATTCTTCTCTTTCCTTCGTGTTAATACGACACTAATAGAATATGATGCACATCATCGATGGTACTATACTGCCATGCTTAGCAAATGGGTTGGCTACCACAGATAGGCTTTGATGATGTTTTAAGAGGGACGCTGCTGCCATCCCTCAACATTTAAATTCCCTAAGTTACCTCTTACGACGCCCAGGGGAAAGGAAAAGGAAAGGGTGGCCACCCTGGCTTTAGTATTTATTTTATTGATATATTCAGTGTTTTTCTCATGAAATTTATATTTTCAGGTCAAAATATAAAAAAAAAATATCCTTCATATTGAGTGATCACGTGATTTATTTAGTATATTTGAATTCTTTGTCTATGGGGTGTTGTTTCATGAATACCTTAAGATATAGATATCTATAGATACTGTACCTATAAATTTTGGATAGTTGTTTATATCTTGTATAAAATTTTGTTACATCTTGTATAAAAAATGTTTTAAAATATTCCCCCTACTCCATTAGGCTACTCACTTGAATGATCTGTATTTTCTTATATTTTTATTAAATGTTTTAATGAGATCTCATATTGTCAGAGCACTCATATAAAAGCAGGGTTACTCTAAAATAAAACGTTGCTTCAATTATTAGTAATTATGTAGGAGGAGATTTCAGTAGATTTAGCATAATCATTATTGGCAACACTCGAGTTAAATAATTTATGATTTAGATTCTGAAAGTTGTAAATCTAGTTACCTTATATTTTATTATATAATTAGTTATTGTTAGAACAAGTTATCTTTATCATTGTGACTTTGTTTTGTAAGTTGTTTTAAAATTTAATATAAATATTTAGTTCATATCATCGCCACTAGAGGCGCTGTACAAATATCCTTGCATCAAAATTATTACCATTTGACTTCCATTTGCACTTTATTT
Organism: Galleria mellonella; assembly: GCF_026898425.1. Taxonomy (NCBI): domain Eukaryota; kingdom Metazoa; phylum Arthropoda; class Insecta; order Lepidoptera; family Pyralidae; genus Galleria; species Galleria mellonella. The sequence continues at coordinate 3,130,232 of NW_026442082.1, read as the reverse complement.
GGATTTAAGAGCGAATTTGTAATTTTCCTTTAAATAAATTTACTGAAATCTAATCCAAAGCGCAAGTCTAGACTAGCTTAGCATTCTAGTGCATAATTAAAATAATTGTATTTTGCCAATCTTCACTGTCAGTTACTGACAATCTGCCATTTTTTACGTACCCTAGTTTTTAATGAATGTATTAAATGTATGTGTAATTATTATGTGGTTTTATTACAATACTCGTAATTCACTTTATTATTTTGTATAATAGTAGGTAGTAAAGCAGTGTATTCAGGACAGGACGATTCATAGCCGATATCAGAGTATACACTGTATGTAGGCCATTGCTGATATGATACATGATGTTGCAGAATTGGATATATATTTTTTTATTTGTCATAGGAAAACCAGGGATTTTCCATAGGAAAAGCTACACTAGAGCAAAAAGATACAATTTAGGATCACAAAATAAAGTTTTCATAAGTAGCAACAATATAGATACAATACACTGTACACAAAACAACAAAAATAGGAGTTAACAAAAAAAACTATGAAAAAAAAATTGTCAACTATCTACCTATATAAAATCAGCCACTGGATCTGGGGGGTTAAAATAATAGCAAATTTTTAATTTCAAAATAAAGCTACATTTACAAAATAATTCTTTTTATTCTGTATATACTTAAATTGAATATGCAACTTTGGAATATTGCATAATGTAATGTACATTACATTAGTTAGGTGCATACAGTTCAACTTTTACTTAACATCTAAATTATCATGTATCTGTCACATCACAAACTTTAACATTTAAAAATTGATAACACAAAGAGTTAAAGAGAATGATCAGGTGATGATGTTGTAAAATTGATTCGTATTCAGGTTGAAACCAAAATCATTAAGGATCCTATTAGATCTTTGTACACCATATACTAGTGAAACTGAAAATTTTTTCCAAAGAAAATAGATTTAAAATAAAAAGAAAACATATTTTCCTCTATTCACTCTCTCACTACTTCTCTCATATCAAGTCCAATTGTTAAAATGATACTAATAAAGATGACATTGATTTCACCTGTATTATTTAACCTATATGGTCATTTTAAAGTAACACAGTCCTTAGTCCTTACATTTGTATTAATTTATAGTGGATGCCCTAATAATTTGATTTCACTTCTAACTTCATCATACAAGTCTTTATAATCTTCGTGTTCCTTGACTAGCACCATGATGCAGCCTCTCATAGTGCCCATGGCAGCACCAATGTCTTTACGGCTTGGTGTGTAGCAGTATGGAACATCCTTCTCTTCGCATACTGCTGGAAGGTGGCACATAATCTCTATCGGTGATATGTCACCTGCAAAGATTACAATCCTGAAAAGATAGAAATATGAACATTAGAATATTAAAAAATAACTATTCGATTAAATGGTGAATAATAAGAGTGGCATTATTATTTATATATGTTTTCTGGACCTCAAGATACCATATTATAAGAAAACAGAGGGAGACTTTGTACAAAAGTCGATTGCTTCTGTCCTCCTCTGTCCCATTCGTGTTTCAACTGTAAAGCAGTTGTGTTTGCATGGCTGTGTTTCGGTTTGAAGGGTGGGATATGGTGTTAATTTACTGGGTACAGAGGAATAACACCTGAGTCCTCAGGAATGGCAACGCATGGGGGGTATTATGGGCGAAACAGTATATTCTGTTATGTGCGGCGATATAGGCGACGGTTACCACTTTTCATCAGGTGGGCCATCAGCTTGTTTGCCATTCTAGGTTGTATAAAAAAAAAACATATAATGAAATTCTAAAATATTAAAATAACTAATTTCAGTCTTTAAATATTTAATATCATCAGCAATAATAGTCTAAATTTTTTTTATATTCGAATAAATGATTGATATATATACATACATATATTAATAAATAGAAAAGTCTTGTTTGTTTGTAATGCATAGATTCAAAATACCATATTCTGAAAGTTACATCATTAGCAACTGACATAGACCATATATTATTTTTGAAAATTCATCTACCTGTGTGAAGCCAGGTTTTTTTAATGGGAGAGAATGGAATGGTACCTCAGCCTGCGATGTGGGTAAACATTGGCGAGGCACCAGTGAAGGGTGACAGGTGAGGATGAAGGCAGGTCTGTTGGACCATAGTGACCAATTAAACAAGAATTAACCACTATGGTTTCCAGTGGGAACCGTGTGGATGTCAACCTGATTGTAGTATATTGGAAATTATTGTTCCTAAGGTTGGCAACATTGAAAAATGTAATTAAGTGAGTGTCATGGCGTCCATCAATAAAAGTGTGCATTCATTTCAAGCAGTTTTTTTTTATTATTATAAAGGCAAGTTATTTAAGCGTGCAAAGTACATCAAATGTTTTACAACATTATAAAATGGCGACGAAGTAAAAGTATTTATAATTCGCAAGTGCTATTTTTCATTTTTGTAATTTGTTTAAAAGTTACAAATTACAACCGACATGGCGTCAAATATTTCTTTTAAACCCTTTCAAGAAGGAGATGATATTAACTGTTTTTTGGAAAGGATGGAACAGCATTTTACTGCAAACCAAATAAATGAAGCAAGACAGCTACCAACCCTGTTAATTTCCTTACATCAAGATGTATACAAAATTTTGAAAAGCATGGTGCATCCATCTTTACCGAAAGAAAAATCATACAGGGAAATTGAAGAAGTTTTAAAATTAAGGTTTCAGCCAAGAGTTGCCCATTTCAGAAAAAGAATAAAGTTTTACAATTTACGGCAGGCGGAGGGTGAGTCATCATCCAAGTGGTTTGCTCGTGTCAAAGAAGCGGCAACAGAGTGCAATTTTGGAAAAGGAATAGAAGAGTATGTCAAGGACAAATTTATTACGGGAATGTTACCAGGGCCGATACAAGATAGATTATGTGAAGAGCCTGTAACAAAGGATACTCAAGATTTATTGGAGATAGCTTTAAATAAGGAATCATCATTTCAACAAAGTGATTTAGTGTCAGTGAATAAAATTTCAAATAAATTTAATAGTAAACAATCTAGTGCACAGGTAAAAATAAAAACATTTAATAAACAGGAATGTGACAAGAGTCCCCAAGGTAATATTTTAAAATGTGTTCATTGTGGAAAACCTAATCATTCATTTGCTAGATGTAAATACAAGTCTTATAAATGTAAAATTTGTAATAAAATAGGACATTTAGCATTAGTGTGTAAAAATAAGCCTACAAATAATATAAATATTGAAAATAATTCAGTGGATATATTTACAGTAAAACATGAGTCACACATTAATTATATTTCTCCTTTTATGATAAAATGTTATGTAAATTCAATACCATTAGATATGGAATTGGATACAGGAGCGACTGTTTCTTGCATTCCTTATAAGATTTATAAAGAAAAATTTTGTAATGTTAAATTAAACCATACTGCATTGGAATTAAAAACATATAGTGGTCAATTGGTGAAGCCAAGTGGTGAAATTTCAGTTAATTTAAAATTAAATGGAAAAGAAGTTCATTGTTCTTTGTTAGTAGTGGAAAATGGATGTAGAAATTTATTTGGTAGAGATTTAATGAATCTTTTTGATATGAACATGAAAGAGTTAATAGGTTTGAATTCTGTAAGCGTTTCAAATTTAGAAAGCATTTTGCAAGAGTATTCAGATGTTTTTAAAAATGAATTAGGTGTTATTAAGGGTGAAGAGATTTGTCTAGAATTAAAAGAAAACACTAAGCCGATTTTTATGAAACCTAGACCCATTCCATTTTCATTTAAGGAAAAGGTAGATTTTGACAAAATTAGAAAAAGAAGGCGTTATTTCCAAGGTGGATAATTCTGATTGGGGTACACCTTTAGTTCCAGTTATCAAAGAGAATGGTCAATTAAGGTTATGTGCTAATTATAAAATTACTGTTAATAAATATTTGAAAGAGTTTAATCACCCAATACCTAGAATTGAGGATATATTTACAGCTTTACAAGGAGGTGAAAAGTTCAGTAGATTGGATTTAAGAAATGCTTTTAATCATTTGATATTAAACGAAGCCACAGGGAAGTTGTTAGCTTGGTCCACACCAAGAGGTATATATAAATTACATAGATTGCCCTATGGTACTAAACCAGCTAGTGCTATATTTCAAGCAAAACTTGAAAAGATTTTGTTAGGAGCCAAAGGAGTAGTAAATTTCATTGATGATGTAGTAGTCACTGGAAATAATGACCTTGAGCACCTTCAAAATTTAAAGGAAGTTTTAAAACGCTTTAAAGAGGCAGGTATTAGGCTCAATAAAGATAAATGTACTTTCTTTCAAAAGGACATTAAATATTTAGGTCATATTATTTCTGAAAAGGGATTATCTAAAGATATGTCAAAAGTGAACTCTATAATTAAGGCACCTGCACCTACAAATGTTTCAGAAGCTCGTGCATGGTTAGGGATGGTTAATTATTATGGTAAATTCATCAAAAATTTATCTATTAAATTAAAGCCTATATATAATTTATTACAGAAAAATATTAAATTTAATTGGACAAAAGAATGTCAAAAAAGTTTTGATACAATTAAGAAAGATATTATTTCAGATAATGTGTTAATTAATTATAGTAGAGATTTACCTTTGCGTTTAGCTTGTGATGCTTCACAAAATGGAATAGGAGCAGTTTTAAGTCATATTTTGCCAGACGGGACAGAAAGACCCATCAGTTTTATTTCCAGAGTTTATACTAAAGCGGAGAAAGGTTACTCCATGATTCATAAAGAAGCTTTAGCAATTTATTGGGCTGTTCAGAAATTATATCAGTATTTAATAGGTAGAAAGTTTGAATTATTATCTGATCATAAACCATTATTGGCATTGTTTGGTGAACATAAAAGCTTACCACAAATGGCAGCAGGGCGTCTGCAACGATGGTCATTGTATTTGTCAAGTTTTGATTATACATTTAAACATATTAAAGGTATTGAAAATGTTAAAGCTGATTGTATGTCAAGATTGCCATTGCAGTCAACAGTGTTAAACAGTAATAATCAAGAATGTGATTATATTAATTTTATTGAAGATCAGAATATTATAGATATAAATTTAATTCGATCTGAAACTAGAAAGGATCCATTTTAAGTAGTGTTTACAACATGATAAGGTATGGATTTCCTAAACATATGAAAAATGAAGCTTTTAAACCATTTATTAACCGTAAAAGTGAATTATATATTGAGAGTGGAGTTATTATGTGGGGATATCGCATAGTAATACCTAAGAAATTACAGAATAATTTATTAAAGGAGCTTCATGTTTCACATGAGGGCATTGTTAAAATGAAGAACAATGCAAGGTCTTATTTTTGGTTTCCAAATTTAGATAATAGTATTGAAAATTTTGTTAAGTCTTGTCAAGTTTGTATGTCTGCAAGACCAGAACCTCAAAAGTCTAAAATTATTTCATGGCCTAGAACTAATTTTCCATATGAAAGAGTACATGCTGATTTCCTAGGACCTATAAAGGGTAAAATGATATTATTAATTGTAGATTGTTATACTAAGTGGCCAGAGGCATTTATTATGAAAAATTTAGATTGTAATACAACTGTAGAAAAATTTCGTGAATGTTTTAGTAGATTTGGTTTACCGAAAGTAGTAGTAACAGATAATGCAGCTACATTTTGTTCTAAAGAATTTTCTGAATTTCTTTTTAAAAATGGGATTCAACATGAGACATCACCACCCTTTCATCCAGCTACTAATGGCTTTGCAGAAAATGCAGTAAAGAATTTTAAGAATTCTATGTACAAGTCATTAAGTGATGTCAAGAATAGAAATGTGTCTTTTGAAACTTTAATGTGTAGATATCTTTTTCATATATAGAAATTCAATACATTGTTTTACTAATGTTTCAGCAGCTGAAGCTATGTTTAATAGAAAACTTAGATCCAGATTAGATTTATTATCTACTAAATAGGAAATAAACCAGAAAATAACAGTAGGGAAAAGAGAGGAAAAATTTAAAGAGGGAGATTATGTTTATTGTAGAGATTATAGAAATCCTAATAAGAAGAAATTTGTTAAGTGTATAATTGATGAAGTTTTGGGTCAAAGAACATATTTATGTAAAGTTTTAGAGGAGAATTTAATTTGGAAACGTCATTTGGACCAAATAATACGTTCTTTGTCTCAGAATCAGAAGGAACATGTAAGTGAAACTGGTAAAAATATATTAAATGATAATGTGATTAATGATTCTCATGAATCTATTTACAATAATTATGATAAAAATGGTAATGATAATTCAGACACAATTGTAATTGATCCAGTTTCAGAGGTAACAGATAACATTTGTAATAATAGTAATATAGCCTCTGAAATTGTTACTAATCAAAATGAAGAAGTAGCTTGTGCTAGTAATTCTTTTGAAAGTTCTCATTCAAGTCAAATATTGAGGCGTTCTGAAAGACAGAGGCGAGCACCTCAACGTTTGAACTTGTAAAGGGAGAGTATTGTAGTATATTGGAAATTATTGTTCCTAAGGTTGGCAACATTGAAAAATGTAATTAAGTGTCATGGCGTCCTTCAATAAAAGTGTGCATTCATTTCAAGCAGTTTTTTTTTATTATTATAAAGGCAAGTTATTTAAGCGTGCAAAGTACATCAAATGTTTTACAACATTATACTGATAATCCCTTTACCCCCTGTGAAGCCAGGTTAGATCACTTGTTGAATATAAAAAGTTAAGTATAAGGTTTTGATGATAAAATATGAAGAATATTTAGAAAAAACATACTGAATACTAACTTTTAGACTTTTCTGCTGCATGTATTATAAAGGATGGGATTATTTAGGTATATTATGATCACCAAGAAGCAAAAGAGGTTTGTTTGAATCGAAGTATTTGGGATTGCATTGTTTCTGCCTTCACTAATGGGAGACAGGCGTGACCATGGCTGGTGTAACCTCGTCGAAACGTCGAGATAACTCAGTAAAATTATTATATTTTACCTATTTACATCATTTGATTCTGTTAATTCTCGACTCTTATAAATCACAATATTGAATATTTTTAATAGTGATTTTGGGATTTGAAAGTAAAATTATAATTTCCTACATACAAATATAATAATGGTTATTATTATATTTGTATTTAGGAATATTGATATTTAGGAATAGGCCTAGAATTATCTTTGAATCGTATGACTAAAATAAGAATAGTTTTAGTAGGCACCGCTCGGAAAACAAATTTTAACCTCAAAATTTAAATGTAAACTTACCCTTTCTCACCGAGCCGCAGTTGCTTTTGTACTATTTTCAAACCATTTCTAATATAATTTTTGTGGCTAGTAGATTTCTTGATGAGTTTATAGATTTTTTTGCTAAGCTTTTTTGGTGCCATGGGTTTTGCGATCACACTACAGTGATCAACTTTATCGCTGTAGGATTGTGGTTCAGTTTTTATAGTGACATCATTTTCTTCAGTCTCAACTACTTCTTGTTTAATTTTCCCCATTTTAATTTATTTGTAAAAGTATTTGTAAAAATATTTTTCAACACGTGTTGATAAAATGTTTTTTAAAAAAAGTCGAGGATTAAGAGTAAAAGTGAGAGACACGCGACAGAAACGTCACTTAGCCTGACATTGACATTTCTTTAATGTTGTCAATAGGTTGTTTGGTTTTCGGCTAAACCAATTTAAAAGGCTTATTTTTTTTTCTTATATATTTATTTTATTACTATTTTTTCATTAGCATGTAGCGATGGGTATATTTTAATAATTAAAAGCTGAAATTTTAGTAATTAAACTATCCGGTTATTTGTGGTGTAATAACCGGTTAAATATTGACCCAATAGTCTTAAGCTAGCATTAATTAATAATCACGGCAACTGCCGTAGAAGGCGGATAAATGTAATCGTCAGTAAGTCCTCACTGCGCTATAATATGCTGAACTACGTACTACCTACGTACGTAGGTACGTAGCCACTGGGGATCGGTATAGCTACTTATCGCCATACCCATTAATTTTACAAATAAACTATAGAAATTTAAATTACTGTCATAAAATACTTGTGGTCAATATCTTTAGAAACTAGAAATTATTTTTAGAAACATTTTTTAATTTAGAGAGATTTTAGAAATCAGGGTTTCTTTATGTTTGAATGAATCTTAATTTGAAGATTAAATTGAAGTACAAGATGAGGTGAAAAAGAGCTTTAAAAGCTTTAAAAGTATATATGGGCAACACATTACTTTTATTAACTATGAATCGTCTAGAAATAGAAACCGTTTAGTTTTTTTTACCACTATATGGATAATAGTACTTTAGGGTTTACAAAAATAATTATTGAACCATTTATTTTCCATCTTTCTAGATATTTCTTCTGAAGATTAATCAGTTAAAAACTTTGGTTAAAGTACACACATATAATAAGTTCCTACCTATAATTAAAATATTATTAAAAAAGTTATAAGATGTCATTAGTTTCTAAACTCAATAATTAACGATTGTCATATCGTTTCTATGGTAACAAGAATATGTCAACAGCGACCAATTTGAAAGTCGGCATGTCAATGGAATAATTATAATTAAATTACGATGAAGTATTCGGCTTGATTATCAAAATAAATAAGATCAAGAGTTCTATGAATTTTACTTACAAGTTTTAAAACTATAAGAAAATGGTAAGTAACAATATAAACAAAATACACCTAATGTATGTATGTGTTGATAAATTTTCTTAACATTCCTTTTGCCATCTTATATTCTTAGCATAGTACGATAATTAAATGATGAAATGAAATAGAGACCTTTTTGTGTAAAGCTTTTGTATATATTTATGTAATTCCAGGGCTTATTAAGCATCTTGAAAAAGTTACGTTCCAATCCGGATAAAGAATTACGTTTACTTCTTCTTGGTCTCGATAATGCTGGCAAAACTACATTGCTGAAACAACTGGCTTCAGAAGATGTGACCCATGTTACTCCAACGGCCGGGTTCAATATTAAATCTGTATTATCCAGTGGATTCAAACTTAATGTATGGGATATTGGTGGGCAGAGAAAGATTAGGCCTTACTGGAGAAATTATTTTGAGAATACCGATATTTTGGTAAGTAAAAAAGAATATAATACAAACAATACAAGGTTGACTGGAAGAGATCTTTTCAACCCACCTGTGTATTTTGTCATTTTTTTTTAACTGGATATCTATATTAAATGACATACAGACAAACAAATTATACATTTTGTCCTATTTTTTGTTAATAAATTTATAATATCATTACACAGACAATCTCTCTGGTGTTGTTAGTATCTATTGGTTATGTTAATCGTTTATTATCAGGTAAGCTGCTTGCTTGTTAACCACTCTTTCATATAAATATACTGTTTAAATCAATGAATGAACAGGTAAGCAAGGATGGTACCTTGCTACACGCCTTTATGGTTTACACTTTAGGGTACACATTAAGGTCCCTTTTTTATACTACAAAAGCAAACAAGTATACAGCCCGTCTGATGATAAACATTTACTGTAGCGTATTTACCAGTTTGACAAAGAATTCTAAAATAGTATTAGTGATGGTGGTTTTTCTAATAATTGTAATATATAATTTGTCTTTCTTTTGTAGCCATCACAAATCTAAACTAATAATGTGGAAAGTACTTAGCCAATTTAGTTCTTTCAATTATAGAAAGCTACATTATCAACTAGTAACATGGATTGTATTTTATTTAAATAAATTTTAAAGCCAGTATGGTTTACTAGTGTATCATAATTTTAATTTAAAAGTACAAAAATTAATTTACAGATTTATGTGGTGGATTGTTCAGACCATCAAAGATTAGAAGAGACAAGTCAAGAATTAACAGAATTGCTACAAGACGACAAGTTGCGTGGCGTGCCACTATTGGTGTACGCTAATAAACAGGATTTGTCTACTGGTGAGTTGATCATATAAGTTGATCTATTGACTCAATGGATCAACTTTTAACAATTTAGCTTTTAAATAGGATTTAAAAATAGGAAAAGCCATGAATCAGACCATTTATAGATAGCTTATCAAGATACAACACTCCAGTTTGTAACTTGGACCACCAGGGATACAATAATGAAAACCAGATCTGATTTGATACAGTACTTTTTGTGTGATGCCAAAACAAACAGACAGATAAAAATAAATAAAATATATCATTTTTATTTCTTGCTGTTATTGAGAGCTCACATCAATTTTTTTATTAATATTGTTTAATATTTCCGATTCTCTACAATACAATATATAGTTACAATTTTATAACACTAGTGAGATATATATGTATAAAAACACATAGGGAATATAGGCAGAGAAAATATCTAGAAAATATGTAATTTCACATTGTAATGATTATTTCAGCGTTGCCTTCACCACGACAATGAAGTTGTCCGTGACATTTGGGCCTCCAAATTCCATCAGGTGACCGAACACCTGGCAGATACGCCGGATTGTGGCCCCGACTGACTTCTTCTTGTTCCCAAAAACCAAATTGGTGTTAAGGTTGTTTTTGGGGGACAATATTATAATTATTATTATCTATACCAGTGATTCTACAACCAGAGTGACTTTCAAGGAGCCTTCTGTGAAACGCCACAATTTATGTCAAATATTTAAAATTTTTGTCATAAACTATTTTTGCTTTTAGTGTGTTTAGTACAAACCTCGTATATATATTTATATATCAAGATAAAACATTTTTTTGTGTGGACCTTCAGGAAATTTTGAAAATTAGATCGATTAAAGTTTTTGTGTGATGTCAACAAAGAAAAGGTAGAGAATCACTGATCTATAAAATATATATTGATTTGATCACTTTGTCTTATTAAGATTATCAATTTTCTTAAATATTTCCCATTCTCTAGTTAAAATTTTATAATACTTGTGAGATATATATTTATAAAAACACATAGGGAATATAGACAGAGAAAATATCTACAAAATATATCACAGAAATGATTATTTCAGGTTGCCAATCCGCCTGAAACGTTGCGCAACATATTGGCAAAACCTCATCAGGGATCGCATAGGCAGATACAGGCGTGTGTCGCGACTGATGGCACTGGTTAAAGGTTGTTTACAATGATTATAATTATTAATCTATACCAGTAGATTATAGTTTTGTGTGCAAAACGTCGCAAAAGTGTGCCGCCAAATTTTGCAAATATTTAAAATTTTTGTCATAAACTATTTATGTAGTGTGTTGTAGTAAGTAAATAATTTTTATCTTTTTTTTTAGTGTGCCGCCAATTATGATATTTAAAATGTAACAAAGAAAAGTTATTTGTTTTATTATATATATTGATTTATTGTCGGTGCCGGATATAATGGGCCATCATTTAGATGTCGTAAGAGGCGATAAAGAAATCTCTGTTCAGAGATGGTTAGCAATCTCCCTCTTAAAATATCACCAGAGGTTCATCAAAAAGTGGCATATGAATCCGTTCCTTCAAGGTGGCAAATACTGCAAAACCTGACATAGGGTAGTGTTCAGGCGTGGACAGTTAAAGGCTGATATGATGAAACAGTTTAATTACGCCGTAGATTATAGTTTTGTGCAAAACGTCGCAAAATTATCTATAATATTCCAGTCCAATCTATTTTTAAGACAAGTACGTAGTAGGCAGAGTAAACGTAATGTAACTAATATATTAGTAAGCTGGCAATTATGATATTTTTTGCGAATGTAACAATGGTTATTTTTTTATTATAATTTATTTTTATATAACATTTAGATTGAATAACAAGATCTCTGAGAGATATTTCCCAAACACTACAGTATGGAAAGTTCATCAAAAAGTCGCCTATGAATGTTCCTTCCATGGTCGGCAACAGCAGTGACACTTCTAGTGTTGGAGGCGTCCATAGGTTACAGTGACTGTTTACCATTATAAAGGCTGAATGCTTGTTTGCCATCTCAAAAAATTCTGATCCGATTTTGATTAATCTTTTTATATGCGATAACACAGCCATATAAAATATATATTATTTTTTTTTCTAATTATTTCTTTTTAATTTACAGGAAGGTATGGAATGGGTTTGTAAGAATATACCAGTAAAGAAATAGCTTTCAGTTACTTATTATTTAATAGTAATTGTTAATTTATATTCTAAAACAAATTTAATTCTCACTAGAGATTTTTAATACTATAATTGATATTTTTAGGTATATATTGCATATCTCTTACAATGCGCGGAGAGTTAAGTTCTGGTCATGATATTTTGTATTATAATTATGTTATTTACTGTGGGAAATATTATGTATTTTATTGAGTTTTTGGGCATTTCACACTACATGTGCTCTAGTAATTGCCCAGGTATTTATTCTAAGTGGTTTTAAAAGAAGTATATTGTCAATTCTTAAACAGATTTCGATTATTCTTTTTTTGAATCAATATGGTTTTCTTCTGTGTTTGTTCCATATTCAATTTTCAAATGACTTCAAAACGAAAGAGGTAGAGAACCTTTTTTTCAGTTGATTTTTTTTTTATATTTAACAACATAACTGCGTCAGTTGTAAAACGATTTGAATTTTTTTTTTGAAATGGTAAACTTACAGATTGGTCCCATTCTTATCAATAGGGTTTTAGTTTTTAAACTAATTTTTTTTGCCATTATCGAAGTTGGTTTCTTTTGTGGAACACTCTTAAATTATTTTGTTTCGAAAAAGCTGTTTTAAACATTTTTTGTTCCGAAAACAATTTTACCGCGTTTTGTGTTCAAATTTTATCTTTGAAACATTTCTAATGTAATAAGTGTAGTGAGATTATACTAGTCAATATTATCACGATTGAAGTCACTGTTGTTGTTTTTTTTCTTTTTTTTTTTACTAAAGTTAAATATTATTTGTAAAAATTCCTCTTAAACTAATCAATTGGGTTGAATGGTGCAACGCAAGTGTGTCATCCGAGGCTTTCTATATTTATTATCGGTATTATGAACATATTTCTTAATTAGCGATGTATGCTTATTAAAATATAGAATTGTAAACTTGTTTTGTTTGCCTGCATAAAACGTATAAAAGAAAACATGTACATTTGATTATTTAATTCAAAATAAATTATTTATTAAATATATTTTATGAATTTGTATGAGAGATGAAATGATGTAATTAGAAGATTGTAAAAAAAAAAAAAAACTTGTAACTGTTTCTGTTTCTTGTCTATTTATTGTAATTATTAGTTCATTTATTCTTTAAATGTAAACCTCTTTGTCCTTCTGTATAAACTGCAATCGGGTATACCGATAGATACGTTATCGATACCGCATGCGTGCGATGAAACGAGACAGTGATACAGTGTGTCTTATTTTTTCTCATGCTCACACTAAGGAAAATGTATTTACCGATGTAGATATTCGTTTGCCACTTATGTAGGAGGACTGACTTTATTATTTATCTATATGTTCTGTGGCCTTTATTTTACACTAGTGACCCGCCCCGGCTGCGCATGGTTTTTAGAAAGTAAATTACGGCTCATATTACTCGCTAATAATGTAGCTCTCTATGTGTGAAAGAATTTTTTAAAACGGTGTAGTATTTTTGAGTTTACCCATTATGATAGAAAATGATATAATAATAACATTTATTGAATCCAAAAATACATGTTTCAATTTTACATTTGTTCCCAAAACTTCACACTAGGACTCCCTGTACCGTGAAGTCTTGGGCCCTCTTCTAATTATAAAACTTATTAACTAATATATAAACTACTAACTAATATATAAACTTTAGATACATAAACAATTTAGATTTATACACATTTTTACACACATATCTTGTCACATACACACACATATATATATATATATATATATATATATATATATATATATATATATACATACACACACACATATATATATATATATATATATATACATATACATACACATACACATACATACATATACACACATATACATACATATACATATACACATATACATACACATACATACACATATACATATACACTCTATAAATAATATAAATAATTTCATTTGATAATTTTTTTTTTTAATAAAATTGTAACTAGATACTGTCTTGATAAGAATAAAGTAGTAGAAGCTAAAATTCTTAGTGATTTAGTCTATATTGTTCTGACATCACGCAAAAAACGACTACACCATTTTAGATTAGCGATTGTTTCACATATAGAAAAATATATTTATAAGCAGCGAGTAACAATGACTGTATTGTAATAAAAAAAAAAAAAAATTAGAAATCTTCTAGCTATCTACACGTGTGAAGCCGGGGCGAGTTGCCTAGTTATATTTATATAGATTTCGATATAACACTAATGTTAGTTATATTTATACAGAAAGTAACAAATTGTACGCTATTATAATTCGAATCGCGTGTTAAAGACCTATTAATTGTGTTTATATAATGTGTAACGATAATAATGTGAAATAACATCGCGTGGAGAGGGTTCCGTACGATGATTATATGTTTTTTTTATACAACTCAGAATGGCAAACAAGCTGACGATCCACCTGATGGAAAGTGGTAACCGTCGCCTATAGACATGAGCAGTACCATGGACATAATAGAGTGTACCTACTGTTTCGCCCGTGACTCAGGTGTTATTCCTCTGTACCCTGTAAATTGTATATATATATATATATATATATATATATATATATATATATATATATATATAATGTATGTGCATGCAACATACATCCAATAAATGCATCAGCCTATCGACCTCAATAGCTCGTGAATACGTTACAAACCAGTTAGGGTTGTGGGCGTACCCATCGTGCTCACAACTGTGGATCCGCGTTTGTTGTGCTCTCAGTTTGTTTGACATTCTAAGTTGCATCTAACTTACAATGTGTAAAGTTGGCCTTATGTACATTTCGATTTATGTTTCTTAGAAAAAGTTGCTTTGCTTCATGACCACTATTGCTGGATGTCGGTTTGTTATGTATACATATTATATTGTATCGTCTATGTGTGTATTTAATATTTTCCTGTGCAATCTTTATGTGCTTTAGAATTATAATTATTAATTAATGTAACCAATTCTATGCCCATCGATTTAACGTCTAGTGAAATATATTCCGTCCGTTTTACGTTTAGAGTGAAATAAAATATTTTTACACATAAATTAATTATGCTTAGAGTAATATTAAAATTTTACTCGTTAAGTACTTTTTCTAGTCACAAAAAGTATAAGTAATGAAGGTTATAATTAAGATAATGAGGTGTTATTAAATTAAATGCTAATATTTTTAATTTTTAGGGTTGCCATATTTAATTTAAAAAGTGCTAGAAGCAACAATGCTTTTAGCACTTTTTAAATTAAATATTTTTTTAAGTAATTCTAATTTGGTATTAAAAGTATATAATTAATATGTTGAAGGTTATAATTGTTAATGGGGTAGTCAGTGGTAATTGTTGGCTATTATTGTGCGAGTGTATTTGAATCCAACCTTGCAAGGGGCGAGCCTCATGTTATGTGGATCTCCACACTAATGTTTTACCAAAAACAAGGCAACTTTGATTAATTCCAATGACTCTTTTATAATATAAAAAGGGCCTACTTTAGTATGGTGTCATATAATTGTGATTAATATAACAAATATATACATATAACAAATATCTTCCCCATAAGGGGAGTTTTGCCAGTAATTGCTACGCTTGGCAGGCGGTTTGGCAATGCTCGTTAGGATTTGGTGATATTTTAAGAGGGACGCTGCTGCTCATCTCTCGACCATTTCGTTAACTTAATCGCCTCTTACGACACCCACGGGAAAGGAAGGGGTCGCCTATTCCATGCTGGGACCACATTGCAGTGTTATAATATTTGCCTTTAATTTGACAACACCTTTTTACGAAAGATTTTGAATTATGTAACGTGTAGTGTGTATTTTATTATAATTAATTAATAGTTCAATTATTACACTCTTGTTTGATTTAGGATACTTAATTATAGAGTTTCTTCCAATTGAATAAATAATATTGTAACTGTATCAGACTTTTATTTAAATAATTAAACACAATTTTTTTTTTAATGCTGTCAACACATAATTGACATAGTAATACAATAGGAAATAATACAATGTTAAAATTGTTAGACGTCATATTTTATACAATTTTATTGGCAGAATTGAATTTATTATTATATTTATTTATCATATAAAATTATTTGAGTAAGATAATGAAGTATGTATGACATCATATATATTTCAGATAAGTCTAGATCTGTAGCTATGTTTAAACCAATGTTCTGAACGGATTTCTATATATTTAAACGATTCGTTGATTTAATATACAAAGGGATAAACAAAATAAACATTTACAATCGATCATAACTGGATTTATATTAAATACATGTCATAATAATTATCAAATATTTATGTATTAAAATATATCTACTTACTAATTAACTTATATTTTTCGAAAATCAGTTGACTATTAAAATAAAAACATAAGTTCTAGGTAGATAGATAAGTGGTCTTTACTAAAATTATTTTCAATTGGTTTCTTTATTATGTCTCTAATACTTATTCGCCATTATTTCAGCTAATTATGGTCTACGTCTTAACACAATCTTCCCTCATAGTCTTTTATAAGAAATAACATTAAATATTATGAAGGTTATTTAATTGAAAAATACACGTTATTTTACATAAATTGTAATTGAAATAATCCTACATGTGTTTAAAATTCAATGAACTGAAAAGTTACAAGATGATTTTTTTTTAAATTCTGCTTGGAGTTATTTTGGGGGTTCAGCTTCGAATCCATATTCTTGTTTAAGAAATAAAATGATAAACAGTGACGGTAGAGAGAGAGAGAGAGAGAGAGATTCAAAGTGAATTACAACAGTATTTTAGCACCAATGGTCCAGCATAAATTATTATTTAAAACTAAGCCATTTTAGTTTTCAGAGCGATCAATATCACTATTGATCGGGCAAAATGTAAAATATTCACGAATAGTCCGCATTGCCCGGCCAATTTAGATAATTTATAGTGACCTAATCGCCCGCAGTGTCTACCTAATCTAAATATAGTCACAAAATATTTTCAAATACCTATATATTGTTAGTAGAAATGAATGAAATTGTTAATTAGAAAAATGCTAAAAAGTAGTACTTATATTTGAAAATATAAGTGTTTTGTGACATACAGAATTATCAAAATTAAGTGTAAAATATCACGGCAGATTAAGTACATACAACATAATTTTTTTTTAATAAAATGTAATGTAAACTTTGTTAATATGTAATAATAACAATAATGCTATTTTATAGTAGAAACTTCTTAGAATAAAAGAAAGAATATTAAGAAATATTAGTATACTAGCCGTTTCCCGCGGCGTTGCCCGCTTCTAACTATGCAGTTCCCATATATCATTTCCATTGGAACTCTTCATGAATCCGGTCTTATATTGTTTATGCTTACGTGATATTTACGTACCTAATACCTTCATAAAGTTTCAGCCAATTCAACTGATTGTTTATTTTATAGCATTTTATATGTGATTCTTTAGATTGATATAACTTTTTTATTTATGAATCGATGGAAATAAAACAAATACTAAATGTTAAGTGAAGTAAACCGCAACGCATTAGTGAAAACCGCGCTCTATTCTGAACCATTTTTGAGATTAGCATGCATAAACGTACAGACAAACTATTGTTTTGGGTTCAGTTGCTTTCATAAAGCCTCCCTATTATAATTTTTTCTTATATATCTTCCATGTACAGACAGTGACCAGTTACGATTTTATTATATGTATTAATTAATTAATTCAACAAAAATTGTGTAAGACAGGAGTGAATTTTGATGTGATTCCTTTTATTTTTTAAATGTATTGAAAAGAGAAGAATTAATATGCAATATTGTAACTAATCATTATTATATATTATTACATATTTGCAAAGTTTGCTATAAATTTGGTTTCTAATTTGAGAATTGGTCATCATTGTTAAGTCACATTTACTTTTAAATTGTCAATTTCAATATATAATAATAATAATAAAAAATATATATATTTCCCATATTTTTTGTTACTACTTTTAAGAAAATTACAGTAAATTTTATAATATTAATTAAATAATTTCAAAATTATTAGTAGGCACACGTAGTTTCTTAATGCTTTAACCGCAGTAAGTTAAAACAATTATTTAGTAGCAATGTTATACAAAATTATACGTATTTAAATAAAAAATAATAATATTTCAAAGATATTTTATTTATATATTTTATTATAGTATTTAATTCTCAAATAGGAAACCACTTAACAATATATAAATTAATTTAAATTATTTATTATTTAAATTAGTTTATATTTATTTATAATTCACTGTGATAAACTTCGGTTGTCACTTTTAATTCGTGTTCGTGGAACGCTGTGCAGTCGGCTGGATATGTGGCCTGGAAAACAAACGGTTATTTAGGATATTAAGTATCAGTTTTTATAATCTTTCAATTTAATAGTGCACCGCCTATTTATTTCTCTGTTCATCCAATGGTTGACTGGTAGAGAACACCGTCCGGTGTTAAGTCCTACAAATGTACATAGAATTTCACTGCGCATTAAAGTTTATATAAATAAATAAATATCTCAAATAATATCAGGACTAAATAAATATCTCAAATAATATCAGGACTAAATAAATATCTCAAATAATATCAGGACTAAATAAATATCTCAAATAATATCAGGACTAAATAAATATCTCAAATAATATCAGGACTAAATAAATATCTCAATTAATATCAGGACTAAATAAATATCTCAAATAATATCAGGACTAAATAAATATCTCAAAAAATATCAGGACTAAATAAATATCTCAATTAATATCAGGACTAAATAAATATTTCAAATAATATCAGGACTAAACAAATATTTCAAATAATATCAGGACTATGTGGTTAGTCTATTTTTTTGTATGATGATGATATCAGCCGTCAATTATCCAATGCTGAACATTGGTTTTCCTTTTTGGGGGATTTTACCAATAAATTTATTTACCAGAAGGAGACATTGTACAAAAGTCGATTGCTTGGGTACCTCTGTCCCATTCGTGTTTCAACCGTAAAATAGTGGTGTCTGCATGGCTGTGTTTCGGTTTGAAGGGTGATATGGCGTGAATTTACAGGGTACAGAGAATAACACCTGAGTCCTCAGGAATGGCAACGCATGAATTCATGGGCGAAACAGTATACACCTATCCCCCGATTTACACGGTACAGACACGGAATAACACCTGAACACGTGCGCTGTGTACACATCTCACGGAATGGCATATGCTGACTGCTGCACATGCACACTGTGTCTGTATCGCATAAAAGTATCATTTGAGGAAAGTTTCACAGTGTCAGAACATATTCGTAAATTACAAGTGAGTGCTAATTAAGTTTTTATAAATTAACATAAATAAAAAAAAAAAATTATAGGCTATAATGTGTGAAAAGTTATTTCTTTAGAAACTAAAATCGAAATTTTGAGAAATATTTAATTAAATAAAAAAACAGTGTTTCCGTAATATATTACATATTTTAACCTGTCAATGCATTTTATTTTTATTTCTGTGTACACCTAAAAATATTGAAAAAAATCACAACTGTTAAATAGCAAAATTTTTTTCCAAGCTTTTCGTATTTCTGATCAAAATTTTTAATTTTCGATTTACTTTTTCTCAGGAACGTATCTAAGTTAAATCTCTATAATGTGTGTGCCAGGAGAATAAGAGAATGTAAGACTTTTGTACAAAGTTTCTCTTTGGTAAGAGAATGTAAGAGAAAGGAGAAACATACCTCGCAGTTGACATCGTTCTGTATAGCGTTGTATAGATCCCAGAAACCTCTGCCGTTCTGGTAGCTGAGCGCTGCCGAAGCAATGAGACTGCTCAGCTTTGTCAATCCTGCCTTGAAGCCTGGAAGATCTAGAAACAAATGAAATATATATGTATATATATATACATATACATATGTGTTAGTGTATGTAATATATAGTTTTTTTTATACAACTTAGAATGGCAAACAAGCTAACGGTTCACCTGATGAAAAGTGGTAACCGTCGCCTATAGACATGAGCAGTACTATGGACATAACAGAGTATACTGTTTCGCCCATGATACCCCCATGCGTTGCCATTCCTGAGGACTCAGATGTTATTCCTCTGTACCCAGTAAATTCACGCCATATCCCACCCTTCAAACCGAAAAACAGCCATGCAAACACAACTGCTTCACGGTTGAAATACGAATGGGACAGAGATACCCAAGCAATTGACTTTTGTACAAAGTCTCCCTCTGGTAATAATATATATCCCATTCAGACCCAAGATTTTTTTTCTTTCAGATTAAATATATTTTCGTGTTTTGGAGCCAAGCCATCTTGCCGGCACGCACGAGACTACTGTACCACCTAACCGCTAAAACGATTTCTTATTGGCTGGTTTAGAATCTCACTATCATGTTATTTCAGCTACGTGCGTAAAAATGAATTGCGCGCGGTTTTAGAATTTTTTAAAGTTACTTGTATTGTTCAGGTCTGAAAGGGATATACATATTTTCGTAGTAAACGCACCGCCTACTTAATTTTCTGCTTTCCTCATGGTTAACTGGTAGAGAACGGCGTAAAGTGTTAAGTCCGCCATATTTACACTTACTTATATAATTGTGCATCGAAGTTTAAATAAATAAATAAATTTATTATTATTATTATTAAGATGGCTAATATAATTTTTTCTTAAATATCTCCTATGTACAGATATAGTTTTACTACGATTTTATTATACGTATGTGAAAGTTTGTGAAAAGTTACGCCTAAATGGTTGAACGGGTTTTAATATTGGACCCGTTTCACGCAAAGGGAATACGGAATGCATCGCATTCCTTCTTATAGAATCAATACGAATTTATATTACTTTTACCCGTGGCTTCGTTCTCGTGACTAGAATAGAATTTGAAAACAACCTATATTATTCTCCAGACCATTATATATGTATGTATGTATGTGTGTGTGCGCGTGTGCGTGTGCGTGTGCGTGTGCGTGTGCGTGTGCGTGTGCTGTGTTGTGTATGTGTGTGTGTGTGTATCAATTGTGGTTGAGCCGTTAAGGCGGCGAGAGGTAACAAATAAACAATCTCTTTTTCATTTTACTTGTCAGAAAAACAGGATTAACTTACGTGTATTTTAAGCCAGAATGTACGACACAGTTTCGGGACCATATGGGACATATAATCCGGTTTTTCTTAAAGTAATAAGTAGCAAAACCAGTTATTTTGATTTAAAAACCAAACTACTAAATCGATTTCGATTAGATTTTAATGGGACCAAATTATTCTTTCAGATAAATAAAAAAAGAATTTTCCAAATATGTTTACAACTGACGGAGTTATCAGGTAACAAATATAAAAAAAAATACAATCGAAGTGAAAAGATACTTCTATTTGAAGTTATTGCGTGAATTTACTGGGTACAGAGGAATAACACCTGAGTCTTCAGGAATGGCAATGCATGTGGGGTATCATGGGCGAAACAGTATACTCTGTTATGTCCATGATACTGCTCATGTCTATAGGCGACGGTTACCACTTTCCATCAGGTGGGCCGTTAGCTTGTTTGTCATTCTAAGTTGTATAAAAAAAAGTCGGTTGAAAATATAATGTGTACTTTTAACAAAAAACTTTTCACATTTTAAACATAGGAATGTTTACCCGCGACTTCTTTCACGTGGCCAGGATGTGTTGATTGATCGAAATATAAAGTACTTAATTTTTTTTCTTTTTCATTTAAAATACTGTGTGTACAAGTACAAAATTTCGACTATTTTTGACAACTGATTGAGCAGTTAAGGTGTCAATGGCATGATGTAGGTAACAAACTCACATAGGTATATTTAATTGTATCCACAATTGGACATGTTTGCCTCCAACTTGCTGGAGTTTCGTCGGATGACTACAAAGTGTTTGTGTTCTGAGATTTAAGATATTGTTGTTATTATTGTTAATTGATTAAAATGTAATTAATATTATTACATTTAATTATACATATGTTTTACTGTATTGATGCTTTCCTGAGTGAGTGTATTGAGAAACTGTTAAGCCAGAGGGAGACTTTGTACAAAAAGTCGATTGCTTGGGTACCTCTGTCCCATTCGTGTTTCAACCGTGAAGCAGTTGTGGTTGCATGGCTGTGTTTCGGTTTGAAGGATGGGATATGGCGTAAATTTACTGGATACAGAGGAATAACACCTGAGTTCTCAGGAATGGCAACGCATGGGGGGTATCATGGGCGAAACAGTATACTCTGATATGACCATGGTACTGCTCATGTCTATAGGCGACGGTTACCACTTTCCATCAGGTGGGCCGTCAGCTTGTTTGCTATTCTAAGCTCACTCAGTTGATGAAATAAATAATACTAGTTTTTATTTATTCTACTTTAATGTACATAACGAAGTTTATACATGGCGGTTATACTTCTAAAGAACGGCTCTTTAGCAATCAACCATGGAGCAAACAGAGGCAATTATTAAATAAATGGGAACCGCACGCACCCACGCACGCACGCCCGAACGCACGTACGCACGCACGCACGCACGCACGCACGCGCACTCACACACACACACACACACACACACACACACACACACACACACACACACACACACACACACACACACACACACACACACACATGCGCACACACATGCGCACACACTCACATGCGCACACATGCATATACAGTACAATTTACTCACAACGTAGTCAGCGTGATAGGTGTTTTTTATTGAGAGAGATAAAATATAGCCTACATCTTTCTTCATCCCATATAGTATGTGTTTACAAAATATCATAGCGATTGGTTAAGCTGTTAGACGCTATAAGGTAATAAACAAACAAACTCACTTCACATTTATATTTTTTAGTTTTAGTAAGAAATTTATTATTATTTTTATTATTAGTAAGAGTAAGAAATTAATTAGTGAATTTGCTGTGTGGTCCCGGCATTGAATGGGTCACCCCTTCCTTTCCCGTTGGTTTCATAAGAGGCGACTAAGGAAACTTAATGGTCGAGAAATGAGCAGCAGTGTCCCTCTTAAAACATCACTAAAGCCTGCCTACAGTTACCAATCTACCTGCCAACCGTGGCAACTACTGGCAAAACCCCCTTATGGAGGAAGCCTATCTCTAGCATTGGACAGTTAATGGCTGAAATGATGATGCTGATGATAAAATAACAAGTGATAAAGCATTTCAGAATTCGCAGTAAGTACCTATAACTCTGTGTTGCCATATAAAAATCGAAAGATAAAGAGTATTAATGTAAAAGGCTATACGTCGAGGACAAACATAATGTCAATTTATTCCACGGACGAGGACATAAGATCAAATTATGGGTAATACATTTAGGAGAAAGAAATAATGAATTTAGTCGTCCTGTACAACCTTCAAGCTAAGAGGACATTTAGTTGACCCCTAATTTTTTCTAAGTACCTACATACCAGAGGGAGACTTTGTACAAAAGTCGATTGCTTGGATACCTCTGTCCCATTCGTATTTCAACCGTGAAGCAGTTGTGTTTGCATGGCTGTGTTCCGATTTGAAGGGTGGGATATGGCGTGAATTTACTGGGTACAGAGGAATAACACCTGAGTCCTCAGGAATGGCGACGCATGGGGGTTATCATGGGCGAAACAGTATACTCTGTTATGCTCATAGTACTGCTCATGTCTATAGGCGACGGTGATCACTTTCCATCAGGTGGGTCGTCAGCTTGTTTGACATTCTAAGTTGTATAAAAAAAAATACATATTTCTTATTAAGCAATAGAATAAATATATTTAAAAAAAAGAGAGATTCCACTCTTAGTTTATATAGATAGAGTGTCTCCATAGAAATGCTTCGAGTAAAACTAGTCAATTTTTTCATACAATTTTGCGTGATAAATAGTTATGAGTGATTCCTTTATAACCTCTATATTTATATTTTCTTATAAATTCTGCATCTTTTTAATGCGTAAACATTCATTTTGTTTATTAAATAATACGTCAAGATACATTTTATGCGTAAGTATATAGAATGCTGATAAAAAACGAGTCAGTTAATTTGACAATTAGCTGACAAAAAGTTGACTTGTTATTGAGGCATCGAGCCTCATGAAATAATAATTATTATTATTATTGTTATTTCAGCCGTATTGTTATTTCAACTGTCCACTGTTGAACCTAAGCCTTCCCCATAAGGGGAGTTTTCCTAGTAGTTGCCACGCTTGGCAGGCGGGTTAGCAATCGCAATTAGACTTTTAGAGATGTTTTAATAGGGACGCTGCTGCCTAACCCTCGCCGTCCCTTAGTCCACTCTTACGACAGCCACGGGAAAGGAAGGGGTGGCCTATTCTATGCCGGGATCACACGGCGAAATGAGAGTAATAGAAGCCAATATATAATTTTAAAATTTTTCGCTGTCTATCTGATTGTATGTTTGTTTCAGTATCACATGAAAATGAATATTGCATCTAATGGAGTTTTAACAGTTTTTTTTTGACAATTTCTTTTAGTTAGATTTTTAAATCTGGTGTATGTTTTATCTTGATACGCCATCTAGAAGTAATCTCGCATAATGGTTTTCCTACTTCAATAATGAAAGATTGTGTTTCACAGATAAACTGATTTCAACTGTAATAAAACTAGTTATTTTTATGTATAAACAAAAATATTTAAACGATTTTGATAAAATTTCTATGAAACCAATCTATAAGTATATCCTTTCAGATAAAAAAGATCCACATCGATTTAGAACTGACGAAGTTTTGAGGTAACAATAGGGTTGCCAACACTCCCGGATTGCCTGAGAGACTCTGGTAATAATGGTTAACCTCCCAACCTGGGGGAAAGGGATTGTTAGTAATGGAGTTTGACAGCCCCATTGCTAGCAATATGCCCTATTAGGTCGACCTCCACGTGGTTCCCCCTGGAAACTATCGTGAACAATTCTTGTTGAATTCGTCACGATGGGCTAACTGACCTGCTTCATATCCTCACCTATCATCCTTCACTGGTGCCCCGCCGGTGTATACCGATAGTGCGGGTGGGGTTACCATTCAATTATCATCCATTAAAAAAAACTTCCCGACCTTCTGGAGTGCAATAATTTCTCCGGTTAACTCTCACAAATAATATTAACTGTTGGTATGTACTTAAAAAGAAATAAAACAAAACATATGCAAAAAAAGCAAACAACTTGCTCGCTTTACGGTCTCTCATGCTTCAGCATGATGGAGCAAGCATGGAGAACATAATGAAACCAAATGAGTATTTCTTAAGTAAATACAGAATTACAAGTACTAACAAACTTCGATTTCCATGTAAAAACTTTTATGATTTTGTGGTCAAAACCAACATACATTAAATGCTACTCGAAAACAAAATAAATATAATTTTAAATATTAATTAATGATTTTGTATTAATAACCTCTCCTTCTCGATAAAATTCTTAAACATAAAAATCTCCCGGGTTTGTCCTTTCGAGAGTTGGCAACCCTAGATAACGAACATAAAAAAATACAGCCGAATTGAGCATTTTCTTTTTGAAGTTGGTTAGTAATGGAAGACTTTTCACTAACCTCGTTTATCCTGATCATGGTGTCTGTTGACTAAGCACATGAGATGCTCTTGGCAATGTGGCGCTTCTATTGAATGTTTGTATGCTCTGTAGACTCGAAGCACCGGTTCTATCACTTCCAAGTTCAGGGTGTCTGTAATTCTGTCAACTAGGACATTGTAGTCGCCGCGGCTGGCCAACGATTGGGAGGTCGATTCCGCCATCTTTAGGGTTTGCTGAAAAGAAAATGAGATAGAATTTCATTAACAAATCTAGGTATTCTATTGTTTATTACACATGTTTTAAAATCTTGTTAATGTATAAATTTTTAAATTATTATAAATCAAATAATAATAATCCAATAATGTGATGAGGGTGTTTATAGAAACGTTAAAGGGAGACTAAATTGATAGGTTATTTTAATTCGTATTTCTGCTGCTGAGCGACTAAGCTTGCATGGCTGTGTTTCAGTTCGAAAAATGAGGTTATTACTGCTAAACATTGGCTTGGGGGGAAGGGATTGTTAGTAATGGAGACTGAGAGTCCCATTGCTAGCAATATACCCAACCAGGTCGACCTCTTCGCGGTTCCCCCTGGAAACTATCATGGTTAATTCCTGATGAATTCATTATGATGGGCTAACTGGCCTGTTTTCATTCTCATCTATCACCCCTCACTGGTGCTCCACTAACGTATTCCGTTAGCGCAGGTGGAGTTACCATACCATTTTCACCCATCAAAAAAAAAAAAACATTGGCTTCTCCCTTAGGAGGTTTTGCAAGTAGTTGCCACGCTTAGCAGACGAGTTGGCAACCGCAATTTGACTTTGATGATCTTTAAGAGGGACTCTGCTGACCGTTCGTCGACCATTAAGTTCCTTTAGTCGCCTCTTACGAGATTCACAGGAAAGGAAGGGATAGGTCATGGGCAATGAGATATGGCAGTGAAATTACTGAATTTGGATACATAATACCCTTCCGGAATGGCAACGTATGAGAAGTTCCATGGTGGTTACCGAATATTCTTCCATGATGCTGTTTGTTTATAGGTGGTTAACTTGTATGCTCTTTATAGTTATTAAAAAAGTGATGGCAATTAGAGATCTAATATCTATACAGTATATGGAAATATTGATCCACACAGAGTGAGTGATAGATAAGACTTACTATCTTATGTAGTTGTAAGCGAGAAATGATGAGGAAAGTTGCTCGAGAGAATCTTCCTAAAACTTATAGGGTTGGCTACAGCAAGTTTGGGAAGGGTGGATTGATATTAAACTAATACAGAGGCCAAATTAGAAATATTTGAAACTAATCAGTCTATGTGAATATATCTTTACGAATGTAAAGGTAATAAAGAGTATATCGATTTTTTTTTAGTCTTTGCCTATTTCAAAGAGGAAAAGCACGACAATTTAGCACTATTTACTTACCTTAACATATACAATTGCGGGCTCCACATATCCGGACACGTCAGTACTTATATCCAAATATCGCTTCAGCACATAATTGATGAGGGACGTTAAAGATTCTGTAGGTCGTTTTAAATTGAAGTGCGTACTCTTTGGCAAGCCTTGCGCGTCGAGGAACCCATTTAGAATGTATTGAGCCGACGATAGATATCTGAAAAATAAATGGGTATACTTGTCATCCAATTTGGCAGGGAATTTAAAATCATAATAGGGAATAATTAAATTCTGATATGATTCCACGATTTCCATTGCTGCTTGAATTTGACAATTCCACTTGTTCCTATCAATGTTTTCGCACCGGGGGTAATTTAAATGTAAAAATGAGCATTCCAAATTGCCCTGGATCTAGGCATTCTGGATGATGTCTTCTATAATTTTGAGGGCTAGATAAATTAATGTGATTAAGTGGTACTTATTACCAATAATATTATTATTATTATATTATGCTCATGTCTATAGATTGTATCTAATTATTAAGTAATTACTGTATCTAATTGTTATCACTTTCCATCAAGTGGGCCGTCAGCTTATTTGTCATTCTAAGATGTATAAAAAAATCTTTCTACTAGACTAGCAACAGATAACGTTCTGTGTCATATAATAATATTATTTCTACTAACCTTTCGTAGACTTCTGGTTTAGATATTTGTACGGCCATATCTGTTAGATATTTAGCGGCTGTTTTGATCCAGTGTCTTCTAAACGAATGATTTTCAAAATTCTTGAACATAATTTCGAAACTGATCTTGCCATCGGGTCCGGTGAAAGCTTTCATTACTCGTCTTATTCCGGACTTCTCCCAAATGGTCTTTCCAAGTTCGGAGTTGATGAATAGGTCCCAATACAAATGAGCTTTTTCCAAAAATGGTGGTAAAAACGTCGCATGGTCTTTATGATTTTCTGCTCGTTTCTGGGCTTCTGGATTCGAAAATGAGCTTAATGTGTTCATTATTAAAGGTAAAATTCCTGCTCCTGCTTCTGAATTTTTGTTGCCTAAAAACCCTGATGCTAGACTTAAAATACTTTCTAGATTTATATCGTTTTCCTGATTGGATTGTCTTTTTTGTCTATTGCTCTGTGGTTTAGTATCTGCATTGGAGCCCATTTGCGATGCAAACATGGATATCATGGAACCAACTAATGCCGGATCTATTTTGCCATCCTGACCCCCAAGTAAGTTGCCAAGACCTGTAAAGTGAAAATTTAAATTATTAAATTTTCTAGTCGTGGATTACTTTAAATATTTCACTTGTACCTAGTTTCACGGGAACAAGTATGTTATTTATATAAGTTACTAGTTTCAATGCAATAATGATGAACAATGCCTGAGGATAATAACGTATTGAAACACAAAAAAGAATTAAAGTCTTTTCGTTGTTATTTTAATTGTAAAAGTTTCTTTCGGTTTTAATTAGTATCCGCTTATTACTATTTATATTTTGAAATGAATAAATCCACTTTTTTTTTAATATAAATGTATATAATATAATGAATAATATATATATGCTGAAGAACGTATATGGTTATACTTTCTAATGACCATGTAATTTAGATGGTTCATTTAAATAATTATATAACTATTTATAATAAATAAATATATATAAATAAATAAATTAAATATATATATATATATATATATATATATATATATATATATATATATATATATGTGTAAAGAGCGATTAAAAGTGTGTACTTGTGTCTGAATAAAGTGATTTGTGTAGTGATTGTGCGTGCGTGCGATGCTGCGTGTCGTTTTCATTTGTTATACGTGTGTGTAAAATGTGCTTACCTGTGCGTGCGTGCGTGCAAATGACGATTTAAAGAGTGTACCTATGTAGTGCTTGTAAACAAGTCTATTTGAATAAAGATGATTTGAATTTGACGATTATATTAAATAATGTAGTCAGATTTATTGTGCTGTAGATTGGAAAGACTTGAGATATTTATATTCTTGAGTAGCAAAAATTTATGATGCTAGGGGAGAGCCCGCCGTAGTCGTTTTCATTTGTTGTACATGTTTTCCATCACCGGAGAATTAAATTGACATAAAATGCAAGAAGACTATGTATTTTCTTACCTGATAAAACATCACCAGCATTTCCATTTGCGGTATTTTGGCCCAACATAGAACCAAGGGTCTTTGCGTTATCGCCCTGCATCAATGAACCAACTATATTTCCAATGGCAGACAAACCATTCAGGTTGTTGCCATTTTCCCCCATGTTTTGGATAAATGAGGATGCCAAATCCAGGAATGGGTTCTCATCATCGCTGCGTCCTCCCAGGATTGGCAGCGTTAAAATTTGACAGAGTACCAGTAGCAAGACTACTTTCGCCATTTTGTATCTGGAAATCAAAGCATGAAACAGATTAATTTTAGAATTCCCCCCCCCCCCATTGTAAACTGCCATAAGGAATGGCTCCGTTCCTTATGACATTCCCAATTATGGCATTCTCAATGTCCTCTACCCAAAGGTTGTCTGGAAGAGATTGCCTAGCGATAAGGCCGTCTTTTGTATTACTCCTTTTTATTATATATTGTATGTATAATTTTTTACTTGATGCATAAAGTGTAAAATAAATTTAAAAAAAACTATTATTTTTAATTTATGGTATGCGGAAAATAAATTTAAAAATTTATATGGCACTGTAATAAGGCTTATTTTGCTACGTTATGTTCAAGAAGGTGCAATTAAGGAGAGATTTGGATGGGTCGATCTCAGAATCGTCCAATACCCATCCCAAGATCAGGAGCTGAGCTTTTAAATATACGCAAGAACATGTCTATGGAACAAAACATTTTAAATCATATTTACTGGGGTGCATGGCAATTTGTTCATGCCTGAATTTTCATTTAATGTTAGACATCCTATATAAAATAATTCTAAACTGGCTTTAAAAAAAAAAAGTAATTCAATTGAGCAATTATCTATATACCGACTAATTATGACAATGATAGCCATTAGTTTTTTTTTTGTAATTATGGTAATACATTGTACTAGCTTTATTTCGTGGCTTTGCTTGCATTAATCAGTACATTAAGTATCCTATGTGCTAAGTTAGGATATAAACTATTTGTGAACTAAATTTCATTCAGATCCGTTCAGTAGTTTTTGCGTGAAAGAGTGATAAACATCTATCCATTTTATTATCAATCTATCGTTGCAAACTTTTGCATTTATTATATAAACAGGATTTTTTAGTTGTTACTTCTGTACAAACCACTTTTACTGTACATAAATATTAAAGTTGTATACATTTTAATGTATAGTTTTATAACTATTGTGAAATTATTACTGCACGTAAAACAGCGTGGATATCAGGAATATATTGTAGTTTGAATTACTTTTTCTTAGAAAAAAAAGCTGGTCAATTGCGAGTCAGAATCGCGCAACGAGAGTTCCGTACAAAAACATCAAGTTTAAAAAATTACGGTTTTCGGATTTTTTCCTTTACTTATACTACATGACATTATTTCTTGCCAAATTTCATGATTCTAGGTCAACGGGAAGTACTCTATAGGTTTTGATTCCCTTTGCGAATGTCAAAATATACGATATAAATGGAACATAAACGGTCGTATCTTTTGATTGCGTCGATTTAGAAGCTTGGTTTTTTCTTGCTTTAACAGATTGCAGACCTGAGTATATGATATTAATTTCAGCTTCATACCTCCACACGTTCATAAGAAAAAGTGTCTTGACAGACGGACGGGCGAACAATAAAGCGATCCCATAATCCCTTTTTTCTTTTGCGGTAAGGAACCCAAAAAAGTTTTTAGACAAGTGTCAATTTCTTGCAAAGGGGTTTAATATAAGAAGAATAAAAGTTTCCCAAAAATTTCGCTTAAGATTCGGGGAAATATTTTTTTTTTAATTTAAGTACTGGAAATTAATGAAAGTGCCACGGAGATTTTAAATTCTGTTCGCGCCATTAGAGCGTGAACGACAAAATGGACGAATGGATAATGACGATAATATAAATTTTTTTAGTTACAATTTTGTGTGGTATACCAGTGTTGCGTCCCATATATGGTAGCGCTGCTTTTGGGTCAGTGGGCCTCTAGGCTACATCTACGATGGGAACCCTATTTTACGCACAAAATAGATTATTATAATTTAAAATTTAACACTATAGTTACAAATTTATTTTCTGTTATTAAATTTTTAATAATTTTACACAAATTGGCATAAAATTAAGTACCCACTTCTTCATTTACTTAATTTTCTAATCGATTTTGTTCATTTGTGGTGGCGACCCCTTTGTGGTAGAGGGCCCCTGGGTCATAACCTATGTAGTCTATATTTAAATGCAACGCTGGTTCCATAAACTCTATTTACTAATATTACGAATGCTAAAGAAAGAAATAATTCATTCAAAGAATCATACAATCCACACAGTAGCATATAAAACAAGAACAAAACAAACAAATGTATGGTAACTCCATTTACCACCAGACGGGCCATATGCTTGTTTACCATAACAGTAATATAAAAAAAAGGTTTCCATAATAAAAAGCGTCTACTGTTTTTCGCTCAATTAAAGCCTAAAAGAAAAGTGAGTTTGTTTGTTACACCATAGCACTTTAATAGTTGGAATAATTGATATAAATGTGGGATGTAGAAGGACACCAGCTACTGTTAATCTCGGCTGATTAAAATATCCTGCTTATGTGGACAAGGTCTAAGATTAATTACCAGAGGGAGACTTTGTACAAAAGTCGATTGCTTGGGTACCTCTGTCCCATTCGTGTTTCAACCGTGAAGCAGTTGTGTTTGCATGGCTGTGTTTCGGTTTGAAGGGTGGGATATGGCGTGAATTTACTGGGTACGGAGGAATAACACCTGGTCCTCTGGAATGGCAACGCATGGGGGGTGTCATGGGCGAAACAGTGTATTCTGTTATGTCCATGGTATTACTCATGTCTATAGGCGACGGTTACCACCTTACATCAGGTGGGCCGTCAGCTTGTTTACCATTCTAAGTTGTACAAAAAAAAAGATCGGAGGTAAAGCTAGTATTCGTATAAATTGTATAGGGTAGGTGTATTTTTAAACGATTTCCAAATAGAAGACGATAGAATCGAATACTGGTTTTAATCGCCTATTTTTCTTCCCGTTTTTTTTTTTAACATAGAATCTTCTCCATAAGAGGGGTTTTGCCAATAGTTGCCATGCTTGACAATTAAGTTGGCAACCGCAGTTAGGCTTTGGTGCTGTTTTAAGAGGGACGCTGCTGCCCATCTCTTTACCGTTAAGTTCCGTTTGTTGCTAAAATTGTATGTTACTTAAATTGTATATTTTGCAT
The DNA here is from genome assembly GCF_026898425.1 of Galleria mellonella. NCBI lineage: Eukaryota > Metazoa > Arthropoda > Insecta > Lepidoptera > Pyralidae > Galleria > Galleria mellonella. The sequence continues at coordinate 3,097,861 of NW_026442082.1, read as the reverse complement.
TAACAAAAAATATATGTCATATAATTATCAAAATGAATAATATAAAAATAAAAATGCAAGTATATTTAAGAAAAGGCCGGCTGTCTAAGTTGCCAGTTTTAATAGGTGCTTAAATAATAATTTATAAAAGTTTTGTGTGTGTATTTTTTGTATATGGCGTGAATTTACTAGGTACAGAGGAATAACACCTGAGTCCTCATGAATGGCATCGCATGGGGGTATCATGGGCGAAACAGTATACTCTGTTATGTTCATGGTACTGCTCATGTCTATAGGCGACGGTTACCACTTTCCATCAGGTTGTTTGTTGTTTGTTTCTACGTAGTATATAAAAAAAAATACTTTTTCAGTACCGGGATTTTTACTTTACAAAAATCCACACAAAAAGTTAATACTAATACATAATAATAATCACTCCAGTTCAATATTAGCAAGCCTGAGAAACTCGTTCTGAGATTCTCCTATTGTATAATTTACAATCAAATTGCAACGGACCTAACGGTGTTTAATTGAAAGAAAAAACGCTACACCACTTAGTCGTGTTATTGAATAGGCATACACGGTGCTTTTTTTTAATGGGTGAGAATGGAATGGTAACCTCACTTGCGCTATCGGTATACTCTGCCGGGGAACCAATATTTAATCTATTTTATTTATTTATTTATTAAACACAAGAAATTTACAACGTGAGTACATTGGACCCCGCACTAGGCGAACCTGTATCGCGGGAGTCCATAAGAGACTACCAGTGAGCCAATTTTACAGAAACAAACATGTTAGAATGACATCGTTAAGTAATATAAAAGTGCTTCGTGAAAACATGTGCATAAAACCGAAAATTATTTAATGACTTTCAATATTACATAAACAAATACATACAATTAAATATACAATAAACCAGTGAGTAGTAGTCGTAGTACAAATAAAAAAAAAAACTATTATTGATTGAAATATACTGTTTATTAATACACCACTAGATGGCATTTTTTTTATTACATATTTATGTTGTGTAAGGTACCGTCCTTGTTGATTTTTACCTTAGTAATCAAACAAATTTACTCGTTAGTGTTTTTAAACTATAGTGTTTTAATACTGACTATAGCACCAGATTGATAAATTTACATATATAACAATATAATTATAATCATTAAATAAACAATTTAATTTCATCTACTAAAATACCAGATTTTTAAGTTAATGCTCATCTTAAACAATAATAACGAAATACAGAAAGTATTTTATCTTGCAGAAAAATTGTATTGCAAATTGCAATGAAAAGATATACCTCTCAGGAATTCTAAACGATAGCGTGGTGACTCAGAAAGTGTATAGATCTAAATACATTACCACTGTCGATGCGCTTCGACAAAAGATAAAAAATATATCGTTCGTACATTCACTGGCAGGTAAAAAACGCGGCAAAAACTAGAGATTAAAATGTCTGCAATGCGAGCAAAAATGTAATTGTCTATAGCTTGGCATTTGGATACGTCATCTAAGTTGTTATCTATGGAATTTAATTTTTTTTTGTATAGTTTGGATTCTTTTTTAAATAAATACACCAATTTACTTTATCTTAGGCACACTTTATATTTTTTTTTCTTTTGTCGAACTTTTTAAAATTTTATGACGATCTAAATATTACTTAGCTTTTGTAGAAAGAGCTAAAATGTAATCTTAGCATATTATATTGTGACAAAATTATTAATAAAGATATAGTGCACTAATTAAATTGCTTACTCTCTAACTCAAAATAATATTTAACGAATCACGTTTCATGCTCGGCCATTGTATTTGTTATTTTGTTTTACACTTCAAAATTTGAATACATTATTAATATAGTATTGTCAGCCAATATTCACGAAATGCATTTGTAATTTTGACATGTATCTGCATTGAAACAGTTCTGCTGAAATGTTTATAATGCAAAGATACCTTCGTGTAAGGTCAATGAACTATACAAGCTGGCACATTGACAGCGTTATTCTTTACATGATTTATATGGTGAGGCACCAACTTCGGGTTTAGTACATTATTATAGATGAAGTAATAACTAGATCTAAGTCCCGTGTAGTTTCGACATAGAATAGGCTACTCCCTTCTTTCTTCTGCTCGAGGGTGTCATAAGATGCGACTAATGAAGGGCGAACGATGGGCAGCAGCGTCTCTCTCAGAATACTTCTAAAGCCTGACTGTGGTTGCCAATCCGCTTGCCAAGCGTGGCAACTACTGGCAACCCCCTCAAGGGGAAGCTTATTTTTAGCAATGGATAGTTAAAAGCTGATATGGTATGATGAATAATTAGATAGAGAATTTGTATAATGTAATGTCACCAGTACGACTAACTAGGTACGTTCTGTTTCTAAACGTCTAACCTTTCATAGTTGTTCTAATTTCAAAGATTAAGAATATTATGGTATTGACACTCGTTCTATGGGGGGATTGTTGGTGACAGGAATTAATGATCCCATTGCTAGCTCAATTAATATATTATTATGTTAGACCAATGCACCGCGATTTACTCTCTCTGTTTAGCGTAACGGTTGATTGGTAAAGAATGCCATGAGGCATTAAGTTCGCTATGTAGACATATTTTAATATGTATAAAAGTATAAATAAATATACTTTATCAAGTCAACCATGCAAAGGGGGGGGGGAAGGGATTGTTGGTAATAGGTTTTCACTACCCCATTGCTAGCAAAGAGCCTATCAGGTCGACCTCCACGCTGTTCCTCCTGGAAACTATCGTGATTAATTCTTGTCGAATTTGTCAAGATGGGCTAACTAATTTGCTTTCATTCTCACCTATCATAACTTACTGTGTAATAATTTGTAATAACATGTACCAAAATTTCATAGTGATTGGTTAAATTGTTAATACGCTACGAAGAAATAAACAAACTCGCTTTTACATTTATAATATTAGTAGAGATTTATTCATTTATAACCATTTCCGATTATCAAATTATCTGATGGCACAACCCAATGATTCGGAATTGGCGACGTAATAAAAAAAAAGTCAGACGAATGGGGAAGAACCTGCTTTTGGATGCCTCTTAAAAATTAATAACTTTTTAATAAAATTATGAAGGCTTTATCGAGTGTAAGAGACCAAAGGGACGAAGCGTTGAGCGCACTCGACGTTTATTACTTTGAAATTAAATTATTTCAAGATTGTGGAAACGCATAATTTTTTTTATTGTTTCTTTTTTACTATGCATGTTGGTTCCCAGAATAAATTATAGTGTTGAGTATTGAATATGATATATATTTGCGTGTTGGTTTGCCAGTAGTTGCCACGCTTGGCACGCGTATTGGCAACATAGTTAGATTTTGAGGATGTTGCTTGGAGACACCCACGGGAAAGAAATGAGTCGCGATCCACCGGTTGGCCACCCCTGATCTAGAACACTCAGAAAATTTATTTGAAAATTGAAAATTAAACCTTAACTGTGAAAAATTAGCGTTTCAAATTGCATGTGTAAACATCAATTAAGATCATTACGCGAGCTAATGATGTAAAACTTTTAGCGTAACTAATGTAATTTGAAACTGATCGTAAACGTTAAATTATCAAGTCATCAATATACTTGACTGCAATCTCAAATTCCATGAACTTATTAATTTGTCTATTAGTATAATTCGAATGATGATTTACGTATTTAAACAAGACATCGTGTGGAATTTTAAATTACTAAAGACGGTCTCTTTGCGTAACAGAATCCGAAATGAGGATATCCACAAAAAAAAAACAAAGGGACATAGTTTTTTTTTTCAATGGATGATAAAGGAATAGTAACCTCGCCTGTGCTGCTGGTTTCTAGGGAGGATCACGTGGAGGTCGACCTGGTTGGGTATATTGCTAGCAATGGGGCTGTTAATCTCCATTATTAGCAATCCCCCCCCCTCCCAAAGGGACATAGTTAAGAGGATAAGCAATATGCAAATAGCAATGGGCTGGTCATATAGATCGAATAATCGACAACGACGATGGAGAAGAAATTTTCTTGAGTAGCGACCCCGTATGGGTAAACGCAGTGCAGGATGCTCTACCACTAACTATTCCTGAGGAGTAAGGTGTTATTCCTCTGTATCCTGTAAATTCACTGCCATATCCCACCCTTCAAACTGAAACACAGCCATGCAAACACAATTGCTTCTCGGTAGAAACACGAATGGGACAGAGGTGTCTAAACAAACGATTTTTGTACAAAATCTAAATATTTTGTTATTCTGTTCATAACCAGAACAAATTGTGTAATAGTGTCAACTCCGTGGGGCACACAGTGGGTGTGACGGAGGTTTATTCTATTTCGGACAACAGTTCTTCGGTTTGAAGAGTGGGATATGGCGTGAATTTACTGGGTACAGGGGAATAACATCTGAGTCCTCAGGAATGGCAACGCATGGGGGTATCATGGGCGAAACAGTATACTCTGTTATGTCCATGGTACTGCTCATGTCTATAGACGACGGTTACCACTTTCTATCAGGTGGGCCGTCAGCTTGTTTCTCATTCTAAGTTATATAAAAAAAAAATTGCATTAAATTGTTTAACTTAAAGAATAAATTTCTATGTAGCAACATGTATCTTGTTCCCGCCATGTGGTCCCGGCATAGAATGTGTCATCCCTTTCTTTCCCGTTGGTGTCGTAAGAGATGACTAAGGGAATTTACTGGTTGAGCGATGGGCAACAGAGTCTCTCATAAAACGTCACTAATGCCTAACTGCGGGTGCTAACTCGCCTGCCAGGTGTGGCAACTATTGGCAAAACCCCCCAAGGGGGAGGCTTATGTTCAGCAGTAAACAGTTAACGGGTGATGTCATCATCATTACCATCATTTATTTACATTACTGGGTACAGAGGAATAACACCTGAGTCCTCAGGAATGGCAACGCATGGAAGATATCATGGGCGAAACAGTATATACTCTGTTATGTCCATGGTACTGCTCATGTCTATAGGCGACGGTTACCACTTTCCATCAGGTGGGTCGTCAGCTTGTTTGCCATTCTAAGTTGTATAAAAAAAAACTTTATAACTGGGAATAGTGTGTTATTTTTAAATTGAAATTTTAGTAAATAGATCCTTTATATCAAAATTTGGTTCATAAGTTGAAAATTTGCTGACTCGAAATTATTAATTAATTTCAATTTGACGTATCGAATTACAACTATAGGACATAGTCGTGCTTAATAAATCATTATTGACCTAATAAAGCGACGTTGGTGATTAGTGATAACGTTGCCAACGGCTGTGACGATGTTACCAACTATGGAAAATCATGAAAGCATTACAATCTTCAAGTGGTTGTCAGTTGCAATATAAAGTCAGTGGTATTCAAAGTGTAAACGAAGCCCTGAAACTTCACAAGGCAATTATCTCAGTGGAAACTATTTTAACAAATGAAAGCCCTACGTTTGGGAAATTTATAATTTGAGGTGAAAAAATATACGTATTTTTTATTTCAAATAATAAAAAATTAAGACCTGCTTCAATAAATAAAAACAAGTTTTGTGTGATTTAAAATACATACTTATATACATTTTCATTTTAAAGCATTTTATTTAATACTAGCGACCCGCCCCGGCTTCGCACGGGTGCACCTTACATCGCATCACATTAGAAACCTTTAAAATTATCATTGTTTCTCTACAATATTATGCATGTATTATACATATAAACCTTCCTGTTGAATCATTCTATTACAAAAAAAAAAAAACATCAAAATCCGTTGCGTAATTTTAGAGATCTAAGCACATATAGGGATTGACAGACCGGAAGCGACTTTGTTTTATATTATGTAGTGATGACAATGTCTATATAAGGAAAACATGTAAATTTTAATATAAATTCAGAAGTTTTCCTTTATTTGGCTTTGGTCAAGTATTTCGAAAGAGGCCCACCGTCAGAAAAGTTTGAGAACCACTGATCTAGAGAAACCATCATTAGTTGCCGCTGCCTGAGCGTCACTGACATGAAAACCCATAAGTAACGTTCAGAAAGACTACTTTTTATTGGAGGTAACCAACTAATATTTTGAATTTATTTGAAATTAAGTCTTTTGAACGTTATTTCCTTATTCATTCCTACAGGCGTTTTTTTTTTGTATTTTTTTTTAATATTTTTCTAATATGGTAAAATTGTAGCTAGACGATGTCTGTACAGTACATATATATAAGAAAAAAATATATACCGAGAAGCGTTAATAAGAGCAATAGAAGGGAAAATAAAAAAAAAAATTTGCTTGTCTGTATGTTTGTTCCTGTGTCATGCAAAAACTACTGCACCAAATTGTATATCGTATACATAGTTAGTATTTCTGAAGATCTATATTTATACACCGTATCATGTGATTGCATCGTCATTTTTAATGTTTGTAACAAAAATAATATATAAATATTATTTTTGTACAGAGTAACACTAAAGCAACTTTTTTCTTTGCAATGCAAAATTTATTTGAGGACACACGACTCCGCGTTCTAAATTCGAATTTCGAATATTTGAAATCTGACGAGTTCACATAAAATTTCATCGTTCATCGACATATTTTATTTGTTTTAAAATAAGAATTATAAGTTTTGTTTTTTTATAAAGAGTAGTGATTTCTGTCGTTATCTTTGAGGTCACCTCTTCTAGCATTTTTTTGTATTTATATCTGCGAATTTAAAACTGTTTTTTCTTCTTCTTTTTTTATACTTATATAAACATATATGTACATATAATAAAGTCCGTGTAATGTAGTCAATCCAGGTATTTTGAGCAATTCTTCTTTCTTATTACTTTAAATATTGTTCTAGCGAATTAAATTAAATGCAATTATCTTCGAATATGTTCTTTTTCTTTTGTGTGGTTGGTATTTATCATAAATACATACATACATATCTGTCACGCCTGTCTCCCATTAGGGTAGGCAGAAACAATGGAATGCGAAATGCTTTGATTCAAACAAACCTCTTTTACTAATTTATCTAAATTTACTGTTTATACTTTACTTTGAATATTTAGTATATTCTGTAAGGAAAAGCGTAATAGTTTGCGGAGTTTCACCGTCAAAATTACAATTTGATACAATGAATATATGACATACATGTACATAGTGACATTGTACCATAGATAAGGTCGTGACCATGAAGAATTTGTTAGACTAAATCCAATTTGTGCTCTATACCAGGGCCTATCTCGAAAATCAAGCATTAAACCACTAATCCCGTCCAGGTTACGTCGGTAATAAAAAAAAAAACATAAATGGGACATGTTGTAAAACCTTTCCACGAAGGCAGGAGGAAACGGCCACTCGGTACATTGCGGTACATGCCGCGTGACGTCACATAATCACGGAGTCGTTGACCCGCTCACCTGTTATAGGGTATAATTTAGTTGGCATAAAAAAATTGATTTTGGAATTGCAGTGGTTTATGGTCATAAGGTATATTGTAAAACTAGCAGATAAATGTTATTATGTTTTAAATTACTCTTTGGGAGAACTCGAAAATATTAAATGACACTCACATATATGAACTGTTTGGAACGAGAAGTTTAAATATATTAGATTGAATTTTTTCGAATTAATTAGAATTAATTTCAATTGAAATATTTAAATTTAGAACGTGCAATTGTTTGTGATATATGGAACGATAAAATTTTTGCTGTTAATAGCGCCTTGAATAGATTACGCAATTTCCTTCCTGTTACCACCAAAATTGCGCTTGCACACTCCTTACTCCTGCCCATTCTTGACTATGCCGACTCCTGTTATTTAGACCTTACTGAAGAGCAATTAAACAAGCTTGAGCGTCTTCAAAATTTATGTATTCGCTTCATATTTGGTCTTCGCAAGTATGATCACATTTCTCAATTTCGTACTCAACTCAAGTGGCTCCCTATCCGTTTTCGTCGTAATTTACATATCCTATCTCTCCTTTACGCGATTCTTTTTAACCCCATTGTTCCTGATTATCTTAAAGACCGATTTGTGTTTCTTAGTGAGGCCAATGGCCAAACTTCACGCAGTGTCAATAATCTCCGTCTCAAATTTCCAACTCACTCCACTTCCTTTTATTCCAATTCCTTTACTGTACAGGCAGTTCGCCTGTGGAACTCACTACCTACCTCTATACGGTGCGCTCAATCTCTCGCTAGTTTCAAAACCTCTGTTAAAGCCCATTATCTCTCCCTTTAAGTAACTATTTTTTCCCATGTTCTATCTTCATCTTCCAGTGTCACTCTCTCCTGTTGTATGTGTACTTTTAAGTTTGTGTATGTTTATGTATGTATTTGTTTATGTATATATATGTATATACATGTATATGTATATATCTTTGTATATATTTGTTTATATATAATTAGTACTAATATAATAGTGCGCCACCTACCCTTTATTTTTCTTTGTTTTCTCAATGTTCTCTACCCAAAGGTTGTCTGGAAGAGATTGCTTAGCGATAAGACCGCCTTTTGTATCATTTCTTATTACAGTTAAATGTGTTTACTATTCTATAAATGGTGCAATAAAGTGTACATAAATAAATAAATAAACGATATATAGTCGTATATACACTTCCTAAGAAAAATCATAATAATAAAATAGTTTTTTAAATAAAATATATATATATTTTTTATACAACTTAGAATGGCAAGCTAACGGCTCACCTGATGGAAAGTATTAACCGTCGCCTATAAACATGAGCAGTACCATGGACATAACAGAGTATACTGTTTCGCCCATGATACCCCCCATGAGTTGCCATTCCTGAGGACTCAGGTGTTATTCCTCTGTACCCAGTAAATTCACGCCATATCCCACCTATCAAAAATCATTATCAAAATCGGATTACAATTGGCAGTAGATACGTTATCATGTACCTAACATAGGGGAAAGGGATTGTTAGTAATGGAGACTGAGAATCCCATTGCTAGCTATATACCCAACCAGGTCGACCTCCTCGCGGTTCTCCCTTGAAACTATCATGGTTAATTCCTGATGAATACATCATGATGGGCTAACTAGCCTGTTTTCATTCTCATCTATCGCCCTTCACTGGTGCTCCGCCAGCGTATTCCGTTAGCGCAGGCGGGGTTACCATTTCACCCATTAAAAAAAAAAACATATAAATAAAAATACAAGTACCCACATATACTCTAGTTACATAATAAACAATCTTGTCATATTTTATCATTTTATCAAAATTAGTTATTTACAAATAAGATAAAAAGAGGTAAATACTTATTTAATCTACAATAATACGTGATTAATTAAAACAAAATCCGTTTTTATCTAGTGATTTAATAAATTTATGATATGTTTCATTTGTAACAGGCACGAGTACAAATTAATTCGTAATAATTATTTATTTATTTTATTTTATTTATTTATTTCGTGATACATAGGTTTTACCATTGGATGGTAAAACAAGATAAGTCCTCTTTGATTTACCCCATCTATCGAGGTATACAAATTTGCAATTATATAAGAAAAAAAAATATATATAATAATTATTTATTTATTTTATTTATTTATTTCGTGATACATAGGTAACAATGGATGGTAAAACAAGATACGTCCTCTGTGATTAACCCCATCTATCGAGGTATACAAATTTGCAATTATATAAGAAAAAAAATATTTATAAAAAATGAGCAATGTCACATTTATAGTAAAAAAATTATAATATTATGGAAATTTATTACACTTATCTTCAAGTAAATCGTCAATTGAATAGTATGTTCTGTTTACTAGGTATTCATACAGTTTAGTTTTTTTTTATGACATCTATGTCTGTGAGGGATTTAGGTAAGTTATTATATATTCTAGGTGCCATCCTTAAGACACTTTTAGTGTAATAATGTCGTTCTATGTTCTTTTGAATATCGTTTTTTTTTATACAACTTAGAATGGCAAACAAGCTGACGGTCCACCTGATGGAAAGTGGTAACTGTCGCTTATAGACATGAGCAGTATCATAGACATAACAGAGTATACTGTTTCGCCCATGATACCCCCCATGCGTTGCCATTCCTGAGTACTCTAGAAATTTGATATTAAAAAAAAATATATTTGTTAATACGTCTGTTATGGGGTGTCTATGAAACTGACTCCGCGATTGTTTGCGTCAGCTACGAATTACAGTTAAGACGTATCAAAGTTACTAAGTATTTTTTTTTTGTATTTGTTTATCATGCAAAATACAAAAAACACAAAAAGCTAAAGAATTTTTAGTACCACTTAAACCTCTTAGGCTTTTGTTTATGGCACTTTATATTTTTACAATAGGACTTTTTTTACGTATGGTAATGGAATGGCAACTTCATCTGTACTATCGGAATACGCTTGCGCACCAATGAGAGATAATAAATAGGCGAGGATGAAAGAATGGCCTAGTGACGGATTCATAAAGAATTTACCATGATGATTTCTAGCTAGAACCGCGTGGAGGTCGACCTGATAGGGTATATCAATGGTAATGGGGCTGTTTTTTTTTATGGATGACAATGGAGTGGTAACATCGCCTCCGCTAACAGTATACGCCGGCGGGGCACCAGTAAACGATGATAAGTGAGAATGAAAACGCAGGTCAGTTAGCCCATCGTGATGAATACACCAGGAATTTTGCACGATGATGTTCAGAGTGCAGCCACATGGAGGTGGACCTGACAGGGTATATTGCTAGCAATGGGACTGGTAGTCTCCCCTCCCCCCGCAATGGGGCTGTTAGATCCCCATTGTATTCCAAAAATATGTATGTTCACCAAAAAAAAATCATAATATATTATTTTTCTATGAGTAAATGTATAAATATTATAATTTATCAATAAAAGACAACATTTAATCTATTGCATGTTTTTTTAGAACTACTTGTATCTTATTTATGTATTACTTAATTAAAATAATTGATTAAATTATATAAAATTGAATGATTGGTTTTTATACAAAAGTAAACTAAAATAAAAACACAAAACTCGAAAATGTACACCAAAATAATAGCATTTTTAAATAATGTCAAATAATTGACTTATCATTATTACAATTTCTAAAAAATTAATAGTCATATTTCTATTAATTAATAAAGATTTCGTACAAATTCTAATATTAAATAAATAAAATCTCATAAAACAGATTTGAAGTTAAAATTTTTTAAGATAACGAATTCAATTTAAGATTCAAAAATGGAATATAGTAAAATAAATATAGTAAATACAACTTACCCACAATGGTCGGTAATTATTTTCTCTCAGCTGTTGAAAGAAAAATATCCTTATTAACACAACAGAACAACGTCTTAGTATTTATCAAACTAAATGTTTTTTTATCTATTTAAATTTATCTATATTTACGAATGTAGGTAACATAGTATGACTATGAGTCAATTCGCGCACCGGTAAATTGAAACCACGTAACCATACGGGTTCCCGAGTGTTGCCATAGACTAAAATATTTTTTTCTTCTTGAAACACTGTCCTATTAGTAAAATATTATTTTTTTAAATTCGTTCCAGATTCGAAATTTTAATAACACAGTCGCATGCGCAGTGCCGGCACGCGTTGAACTCCTTTTTTCTTCTAACCAGAGCTGTAGACGTCGGACACGTTTATGTTGCTGTCTCTTTCTCGAGTATGGAAATCTGAGTGCATTCGTCCTTGACTCTGAACTCTCAGTCCAAGAAAACGACGATGTACCGTTGTTGTTTTCTGTCTCGTGTATTTATTACATAATGTAGTTAGATTGAGCGGGACAGATATATAATTACCAGTTAGGTGTGAAATTTGCTGTCAATGACCGAAGGCTCGAAGGATTGAAATAAGAAAACATTGAACTGTTATGTTTTTACTGTTATTTTAGTCCTTTGACCCGATAATCGGGTTGAGGGTTTCTCCATGTTTTGGTAAAAAGTGGTTTAAAAAGGGTTATTAAGTTTAGTCCGTTCTAATGAAATATTAAAAAAAATCCAATGGGTTACTTACGTTATTCTAAAAATAACAAATGATTTAAGAAATTATTCTTGTAAATGAACCTATAAATGGTAAGAAAACCTGTTGTTTATCCGGTTGCTCATACTTTTAATTATATATAACTTATATTAGAGAATTATTAGATAATATTATAATAATACATTAGGACATAAATATATTTATGTTCATATCGTCATAGTCGTAGAATACTGACAGATCTTTATATGTAATCTTTGTCAGATCCGTCAGTATTCTACGATTATGACGATATATTCCATTCGTGTTTCTACCGTGAAGCAGATGTGTTTGCATAGCTGTGTTTCAGTTTGAAGGGTGGGATATGGCAGTGAATTTACAGGGTATAGAGGAATAACACCTGAGTCCCCAGGAATGGCAACGCATGGGAGGTATCATGGGCGAAATAGAATACTCTGTATGTCTATAATACTGCTGGTGTCTATAGGCGACGGTTACCTCTTTCCATCAGGTGGGCTGCCAGCTTGTTTATCATTCTAAGTTGCATAAAAAAATATAAATATAAGCAAGTTGAAATGGTAATACGCTGGTCACATAGCTCGAAGAACTGACAACCGATGGATAAGAAAGGTTCTTGAATAGCGACAAATACAAAATATTATAATGTCTGTTATATTCATGTCTACAGATGATAGTTTTTTTTTAATGCATAATAATGGAATGGTAACCCTCTCGCGCTAACGATATACACTGGCGAGGCACCAACGAGTGATGATAGATGAGAATGAATCAACAGATCAGTTAGCCCATTGTGATGAATACAGCTGGAATCGTGTAATCGTAAAGCAGTTGTGTTTGCATTGCTGTGTTTCGGTTTGAAGGGTGGGATATGGCGTGAATTTACTGGATACAGAGGAATAACATCTGAGTCCTCAGGAGTGGCAACGCATGGGGGTATCATGGGCGAAACAGAATACTCTGTTATGTCCATGGTACTACTCATGTCTATAGGCGACGATTACTACTTTCCATCAGGTGGGCCGTCAGCTTGTTTGCCATTCTAAGTTGTATAAAAAAAAATTGCGTGATGGTTTCCGGGGGGACCATGTGGTCGACCTGACAGAGTATATTGGTAACAATAGGATTAGGGGGAAAAGGGATTGTTAGTAATGGGGATTAGCAACCCCATTTCTAGTAATACAGGTCCTGTCAGATTGACCTCCACGCGGTTCCCCATGGAAACTATTGTGATTGGTTTATTTTTTTGGTTTATTTGAATTCTCCACGATGGGCCAACTGACCCGCTTCATCCTCATCTATCATCCTTCACTGTGCGCCTTGCTAGTGTATACCGATAGCACAGGCGGGGTAACCATTCCATTATCATCCATTAAAAAAAGACAATGGGCCTGGTAGTCCGCTTTACTAACAATCCCTACCCCCCTACAGACGACCGTAATCACTTTCCATTAGGTGGGCCGTCAGAACGTCTATCAGTAAAGGTTGCATAGAAATAAAAAAAATTACGACAAAGGAGAATTCTCAATTACCTATGTTGTTTATGTGTTTAATTTTGGCACATTCTGAATCGATTTTGAAGCGACTTCAAAACGAAAGAGTTAACTTAATTCGGTTGTATTTTTGTATGTTTGTTACCACATAACTCCATCAGTTCTAATTCAATTTGATTTTTTTTTGTCTATATGGAAGGATATATTTATAGATTGGTTCCATAGAAATTTTATCAAAATCGGTTTAGTAGTGGTTTAGTTTGGAATTCAAAATAACTGCTATTGTAGAATACAATATTAAGTTATACATGTTGGTATCACATATATTATTTATTTTATTTATTTATTTAAGGCAACCAAACAGCTAAAATAATATATAATTATATACTTAAATAGTAATTTGGTAGCCACTAGAATGTACACAAAATAAAATACAAGTAAACGAAACACAAAATTAGACAATACTAAATGAAACAAAATTAAACAAACAAATACTATTGAAAACTACAGCAACATTGTCAATAATAATGCTCAGAAGTTAATAAAATATTTTTTCAGAAAAACACATTATTTGAGAATAATACCTGTATAACCATTAAAGATAATGATAATAATTTAGAATAAAAAAAAAACATTAGAAAAAATTAAGACTTCTGACTGTATATTAAAGAAAAATTATATAAAAAATAAATTTTTGACAAGAAATTAAAAACGTTAATTAACTATTATGCCATCATTGTCCATAGACATATTTAAAATGGAGGGCAGGGTGGGTGTATGCCCACGCCAGGATTGTTAAGTGTCCATCCTAGGATCCCGAGTTTTTAGCTATGAGCAAAGATTATGTCTAAGAGTACAAACGGACCTCTTTTAGAGACCAGGAAAAAAATCTTAAATACGCGAATGATGCTGCCCCTTTTTAAAAAATGAACGTGAAATCTTAAAACAAAATATTTTCTTGTTCGTATACTTAAAACAAAAATAATTTTGTAAATTTTATCAAAATACCTATAATAATTTGCTGGAAGAGAATTCCTTTAGACATTTTTCGTACATTTGCTTCCTTTATCATTTTGTTTATGTCTTATTGTACGTGCACAATAAAGTATAAATAAAATAAATAAATTTTCAATAGACTTTAGAAAGGAGAGAAAATTCCAATTCGTGTCAATGTTATAATTAATTCTGTTCCGATTTTGATAACTATTTTATCATTGGAAAGAATTTGTACATTTATTTGTTTCATAAATATGAAAGCCAATTAGTTTAGGACTATAAGTATACCTTTTTTTTTATACAACTTAAAATGACAAACAAGCTGACGGCCCACCTGATGGAAAGTGGTAACCGTCGCCTATAGACATGAGCAGTACCATGGACATAACAGAGTATACTGTTTCGCCCATGATAACCCTTATGCGTCGCCATTCCTGAGGACTCAGGTGTTATTCCTCTGTACCCAGTAAATTCACGCCATATCCCACCCTTCAAACCGAAACACAGCCATGCAAATACAACTGCTTCACGGTTGAAACACGAATGGGACAGAGGTACCCAAGCAATCAACTTTTGTACAAAGTCTCCCTCTGGTATCTATAAGTGATACCATCAGGTATTAAGTCTGCCCTGTAGACATATTTTAATGTGTGCAGAAGTATACATAAATAAATATTTGTCTATTAATCTTCCTTTGAGTAAATAAAACAAAATAAAACACTAAGGCAAGATTAAAGTCGTTTTCTGTGTTCACAGATTGAATAACGTCAACCAATAGGCGAAACCCAAATTTACTTTATCTATGTTTATATTAGGTTTGTTTAAAGAAACCAATTGTAAATTGCAAACTGTAAGTCGTTCGCAGTTTCAGACGCGTTTTCGTCGTCGACACATGGTGAAATGGCAAAATGGGTCTCCCTTCAAACCTTAACATTCTTTATAATTCATTATAGTTTTTATCAAGATCAGTATGAGGTAAATTTATTATTCTAAATTCACATTATCCTAACTATGTATATTAGAAACGTAAGTATGTATTATATTTGTAGTTTTATAGTAGATTTAAAAAAAAATACGATTTAAGAAAAGCTTGTAAACAAGTCTATTTTTTTTTTGATGGGTGAAAATGGTATGGTAACCCCGCCTGCGCTAACGGGACACGCTGGCGGAGCACCAGTGAAGGGTGATAGATGAGAATGAAAACAGGCCAGTTAGCCCATCATGATGAATTCACCAGGAATTAACCATGATAGTTTCCAGGGAGAACCACGAGGAGGTCGACCTGGTTGGGTGTATTGTTAGCAATGGGATTCTCAGTCTCCATTACTAACAATCTCTTTCCTCCCCAAACAAGTCTATTTGAGTATGCATTTAATTTGAATTTTTTATCTTATATTTATTGAAGTATTTAAAATTAATTTAATTTGGGGCGGGAGGGTTTCTTAAAAAGACACAATATGACATGTCGTTATCACCATATCAGCCGTTTATTGTCCCCTGTTGAATATAGGTCTCCCCCATTAAGGGGGGTTTGCCAGTAGCTGTAACGTTTGGCAAGCAGGTTGGCAGTTGTTAGAGATTTATATTCATTTTATTCGGGTGTTTCATTTTAGTATTATACATATGTATATTCGATAACTGATATCTAATATATTCGTTATTGGCCCAATATATAGATATTGTAACTACAGTATATTATTATATCAGGCGTTAACTGTTGACTGGTGAATATAGGCCTTCTTCATAAAGGGGGTTGTGTCAGTAGTTGCTACATTTGGCAAGAGGGTTGGCAATTGTAGTTAGGCTTTGGCAATATTTTAAGAGAGACGTTGCTGCCCATTCCTCGACCATACCTTTAGTCGCGTCTTACGACATGCACGGGAAAGGAAGGGGTGGCTTATTTTATGTCGGTATAATTAAGTATACTCATATATATTGCTATATATCGTTCATCCGTATTATTATTAAAATAGTTCAAGGTCTGCAGAAACTTACTGAAAGCAATTCAGATGACGTCGTCTAAAATGAATCGTGGTATTGTACGCATGTTTTTAATATCTAAAAGTCTAGAACTTTCTTCTATTCGGTGTTAAGTTTATTAAATCACGTTGCTGTTTATGAATATTTTTAATTATCTAAATGTCAAAAACATTGTTCCCAACACTAAATACAGTGTTCAATTAAGCAAGAGTCCGGTCACGTGCGAGTTGAATTCACATCGAGGGTTCCGTACGTAATAAATATAATATCTGTAAATAGATAGATATTTTTTTTATTTATATATTTTTTTATACAACTTAGAATGGCAAACAAGCTGACGGTCCACCTGATGGAAAGTGATAACCGTCGCCTACAGACATGAGCAGTACCATGGACATAACAGAGTATACTGTTTCGCCCATGATACTCGTCATGCGTTGCCATTCCTGAGGACTCAGGTGTTATTCCTTTGTATCCAGTAAATTCACGCCATATCCTACTCTTCAAACCGAAACACAGCCATAGATAGATAGATAGATAGCAAGATAGATACTCTTTATTGTTTCTTTCAAAAGATTAAAATAGTAAACGTATACTTATATTGATACTTGCTGCTGATTTTCACCACCGTACAACCCGCCACAAACTTAAGTTCCATCCCAACCATCTGGATGAGTGGCGGTCCTCCACCGTGCGTTTTTCAAGGCACTTTCTTCCACACACAACCGCTCTTTGGGATCAATTTCCAGCTGCAGTATTTTCGAATAGATACGATATCATAACCTCAAAAAGAGCACATTTCTTTTTAAAAGGCCTGCAGCACACCTGCAATGCCGTTGGTGTTGTGGGTGATCATGGGCGGTGGTAGTCAATTACCATCAAGTGAGACGCGTGCTCGTTTGTCCCATGTGTTATGAAAAAAAACTTATTATAGATATAAACAATTACAAGAAATGATCACACTGAGAAAACAGTGGGTAATAATTCCTTGTTTTTTTTTTCGCATGAAAATGTATTTAAATAGTATTTCTTTTTATACAACATGGAATAGCAAATTAAAGGCCCGGCTGATGGAAAGTGGTATCACATTATATGATACACAGGACGTAACAGAATACACTGTGATGCTTATGATGCAGTTCATACGTCGCTATTTCTGAAGATATTAGTGATTTATTTTTATGGAATGCAAATGAACTCTAGGACTTTATCGTTAGCCTCTATGCTTTGTGATTTTAGTGCCATATCACATCCTTCAAACTGAAAGGCAGCTGAGGCAGTTGTCCTTACATGACTGTTATGCAGGGACAGCTGCCTCGCTGCATCACGGCAGAAAAGGGAGTGTGAAAGAAGTATAGATTGTCTATGTAGATATGGCATGCCCCTCCAACTTTTTACTTCAAAGTGTGTGAACATATACAAACATAGTGCTGGCTGAGTTTGTATGTGTGAGAAATCGTCTTTAGTAACGGTCTGACTAGAGGAATTGAAAAGAAAGAGAAAAAAGAAAGAAAAAGGTAGAAAAAAGAAAAAAGAGAAGAAGAAAGAGGAAGGTCGAAACCTTGTAAATATTGTAACTTATACATTTTTAATTATTTAGATTATTTGGAGGGATGTGCCATGTTATCATAGACGATCTTAACTCTCACAGATGAGTTTTATACAAAGTCAGCAACTTGTAAAATGTATATCGCACTTAGCTATCATGAAAGAGAGTACTTGTCCATAAAGCGAAGCGCTTCACTAACAACCGCTATAATAGCAGCCAAATTTTTAATTTTGACTTACTTGCTTTTGGAATATCCAATTAACAACAATGGGAATGTTGACTATATACAGAAAGCAGGCTTATGAATTTTAATTAAAAAAATTGCACGAGCCAAGTTATAATTGGCTCATACTGCCTGTGTGGGTTTGAATACGGAAATAGCGTTATTTTACGTGACTTCAGAAGGTTCTCAATTGGATCGTATTTTGTAACATTTTTATAAAGATTGCGCTGCCCTCTATGATAGTAACATTCCGATATCTACACGACGCGATACGAAATAGACATTTCTGGATATTTATCTAATAGGGTGTAAATGGAATGTAATCCCGCCTGCGCTATTACCCCGCTTCACTAGTACCCCGCAGCGTACACCGACGCTGCGGGGTACTAGTGAAGAAATCAGGTCAGTTGGCCCATCGTGTTGAATTCAGTAGAATTAAACACAATGTTTTTAAGGGAGATCAACCTGATAATAATACTATTGTTAGCTGTAGGGCCAATTGGCTACTAAAAATTCCTTTTCCCTCATCTTAGCGTACTTTTTTTATGGATGATAATGGAATGGTAACCCCGCCCGCGCTATCGGTATATACTGGCGGGGCACAGGTAACCCAGGTGGATTTATCATTCTATTTTCACCTATTAAAAAAATAACTAATAGTGTAGGCGGAATGAACTCCAATGGTATAATAATAATAAAATACATATGTATATGCTATATGTCGGCCATGTCTGTTTTTTTTTTACAACGCAGGGGGCAAACGAGCATGCGGCTCACCTGATGGTAAATGACTATCGCCGCCCAAATGTGGCCCCGGCATAGAATAAGTTGCTCCTTTCTTTTCCGTGGATGTCGTAAGAGCCCACCAAGGGAGGACGAGGCATGAGCAGCAGCGTCCCTTTTAAACATCTCTAAAGCCTGACTGTGATACCAATCCGCCTGCCAAGCGGAAACTACTGGCAAAACTCCCCAAGAGGGAGGCTTATGTTCAGCAGTGGACAGTTAAAGGCTGGTACGAAGATGATGGTATATGTTATAACATACACACATATTATTTTTAAATACATATTTCATTTTTTGTTTTATTTCAGGTTGAAGCAAGTACAAATAGTGGTTTATTTAGCAGTATCGAAAAATACGCAGCTGAGGTATGTATGAATGAATGAATGGTTTATTTTCTCTTCACAAAAGGTAGTATAAAGTGACAACTAGAGGTACAATTTGATATGAAGACCAATTTTGTGGGAGACTGGTGCTTGCGGTAGGTTTTGAAGAACCTTTGTTACAAGTCACCAGTGCCCCATCTCCATGGGCTACACAAATACAAAGCAACCAATTAGTGTTATAATACACAGATAACAATAATGAAATATAAAGTGCAAGAATGAACTTAACATTAAAACATATTTCTAGTATATAACTTAGGCAAAGTTAATTACAAAATATAGACTATGTGTGTGTGTGTGTGTGTGTGTGTGTGTGTGTGTGTGTGTGTGTGTGTGTGTGTGTGTGTGTGTGTGTGTGTGTGTGTGTGTGTGTGTGTGTGTGTGTGTGTGTGTGTGTGTGTGTGTGTGTGTGTGTGTGTGTGTGTGTGTGTGTGTGTGTGTGTGTGTGTGTGTGTGTGTGTGTGTGTGTGTGTGTGTGTGTGTGTGTGTGTGTGTGTGTGTGTGTGTGTGTGTGTGTGTGTGTGTGTGTGTGTGTGTGTGTGTGTGTGTGTGTGTGTGTGTGTGTGTGTGTGTGTGTGTGTGTGTGTGTGTGTGTGTGTGTGTGTGTGTGTGTGTGTGTGTGTGTGTGTGTGTGTGTGTGTGTGTGTGTGTGTGTGTGTGTGTGTGTGTGTGTGTGTGTGTGTGTGTGTGTGTGTGTGTGTGTGTGTGTGTGTGTGTGTTCAACTAAATAAAGTGGAGATAGATATATAATTTATTTATATCACTTACAGCATATAAATAACATTAGCTATGTATGTTGTTCTAATAAATTATTACTAAGGCAAGATTCTGACTAAAAGTTGTAAATTATTTATACATAGATCAACAATACCAACTAGATGAAGCATCACGAACTAAAACAGAGCTCAAATGTGTTTACGTTAAATAAGACCTCACGAACTAAAATGGGAGGTTGACTTTTAACGGAATTTCGAACGTATTTAAATCGTTTCGAATTCGAATTTAGCATTGAAAAATACATACAACCTCAAATTTGCACCGTTTTACGATCAACCCCTGACTTTTAATCGCGATTTTTATATTTCGCAATAAGTGGTAAAAAAACGTTTACGGGGTCAGCTAGTATATATATATATATATATATATATATATATATATATATATATATATATATATATATATATATATATATATATATATATATATATATATATATATATACTGACTCAATAACAAATCTATTAAATATCCGATATATGATATCGAAATTAAGAACCCGATCGAAATAAATATATATATGTTTTTCAAGCTTACTGCAGCGCATTGTTGGCGCGTGTTATTCCAACCGTACCACTGTATTACGCAATATAATTTTCTCACTCAAATTGTTCACCATTCATGTAGCGGCTACCATTTTACATTTGTAAAAGCAAACCGATTTTAATTCTCATAAAATAAGTTATTTTGATTTAATTAATTAATTAATAAACTACTAAACTGATTTTGATAAAACTTTTATGGGAGTAATCTATGACTGTGTTATTTTAAATAGAAACAGGATTTTGCTTAAATCACTTTACAATTAACGGAGTTATGAGGTAACAAATATAAAAAATAAATACAATCGATTCGAGAACCTTCTTCTTTTTGAAGTCTGTTGAAAAATTAATATAGACATTGATGCTCCTTTCCACTTTGGGTTTGCTGGAAGAAAACTCTATCAGAGTTAAGCTCGCCTTTGTACTTTTGTTTACCTCTGTCATATTTTTATAACTAATGTGTACAATAAAGTATTAAATAAATAAAATAAATAAACTGTAGACATAATGCGTCGATATACGGACAGATGGTCAGGACAAAATTATAAGGGAGATCCCTTAAAATAGATATTTTTACTATTTGGTTATAGAACTACAAAAATGTGAGAAATAGAAAAAAAAGCAATTAAGTATTAAGAGTCCCCTGTAGACATGTTTTAACGTGTGCAGAAGTATAAATAAATAAATAAATAAATAAATTTAGTCACAATCAAAAACACTTATAAAAATGACGTTCTTTTTATTCTTCACAGTACAATGTAGCTCAACCGGCTGATAGTGAAAAAAATTTCCACCACTCCCCACATATTAACTCAAATACAAAGAAACGGATAGTGAGATCTAAAAAGAAGTTGCTCAAGAAGAAATTAGAAAAACCGAGAATAGAAGAGAGCAAAGAAAATATCAGCCAAGAATCGGGTGCGGAGACACACAGGAGAATTGAAAAGAAATACGAGTATAAGAGAACGAGAAGCAGACATAAATCATTGAAAACTCCATTAAAAAATAACTTCTCGGTATCACGGGATATAGCCGGAAGGAAACCTATGGACATAATTGTACACATTAAAATGAATGAATAATACATTAATGTAGATATTTTTTAATTTTATTAATTAATTAGATTCTGGTGATATTGCTAAGATGGAGTTGCTCATCTATTTCCGTGGGAATTTCGGTAAACCTATTCCTTTATAAAAGAAATTCCGGTAAACAAAATTAAATACATCTGGAACAGTACCTACCATACGAGAGAAGGAAAACTAGAAATAAAAGATTGTGTTCCACAAAACCGACTTCAGTTATTTTGATTTAAAAACTAAACTGCAAAATCCATTTTGATAACATTTCTATGAGACTAAACTGTATGTATAACCTTTCAGATAAAATAATCCAATAAAAAAAAAATACATACTTATAGATTGTTTTCATGCAATGGAAATATATTTTTTCAGATAAAAAGAATTTTCCAAATCGGTTTATAACTGACAGAGTTAGAAGATAATAAAATAAAAAATAAAAAAGCAAGTTTTTTTTTTTAAATCATTTGAATATCGTAACTAGTTATTGAGTAATACAATAATATTAATTGTTTACAAACTTTCGTAAATTAAAATTATAAATGAGGAAGTTTGTAATGATGTTTAGATTTTTGTATGTATGTTACTCAACCACGCTTAAACAGCTGAATGGATTTGAGTGAAAATGTGATGCTTTTCAAAGAGGACCGCGAGGAGATAGACCTGACCCTGAATATACCCTATATATCTAACAATGGGTTTGCTAGTTCCCATTACTAACAATCCCTTTTCTCTCCTGCAATAGAACTAGGTACGTTCCTTTTTTACTTATGTACATCCTTTACTTACTTCTTTATTGTTCCTCATTCTTACATATCGTAGGTGGCGGATACCACTAGCAAATGTCCATGCATGTGCTGGGTTGATGTCAGGCAGGCGACTGGTCGTAGTTAAATCACAGAAAAATACACTATTATAGAACAGGAATAGATTGCTATTATTTGCATATTTTAGGTGCATTTTTAATATAATACTATGGGGATACTGTACAAAGTCGTTCGTTTGCGTCCATCCTATTTATAAATGCGAAAGTTTGTTATGATAGCTTGTAGTGGACGGATATTTGTTACTGTTTTATGCAAAAACTACCAAATGGATTTGAATAAAATTTGGTACACGCATAGTTTATATTTCACTCGGCATAAAGGATATTCTACGTGGCGATAGCGTACGGGCAAACGCAGTGTAAGACGACCCCCCACTAGATGGATTCAGCGGATGCAGGTGGCTCAGGACCGTTCTTTATGGCAGTCTATGGGGGAGGCTTATGTCCAGCAGTGGACGGATAATGGCTGAAATAATAATGATAATAATATATTCTGATGTGCTGATTTACGTGGGCGAGCCTATTTATAAAGGCGGGTTTATAAAATAGCACAATAAATGAAAATGTTGTTTCTATACATATATAAATATATTGACGTCGTGTGGTCTCAGCATAGAATGGGCTATCCCTTCCTTTCCCGTGGGTGTTATAAGTGGCAACTAAGGAAACTTTATGGTCGAGGAATGAGCAGCTGTGCCCGTCCTTAAATATAACCAAAGATTTAGAATTAAGGTTGCCAATTCGCCTGCGTGGCAACTATTGGCAAAACCCCCTTTTATAGGGGAGGCCTATGTTTAGCAGTGGACAGTTAATAGTTGAAATGATGATGATTAATACGTCGATGAAAATAATTTGTAATAAAAAAATATTTTCTAAAAAAATATTTAAGGAGTTTTCACCTATGAACACGTCCTAGGAGTGACTAGATTTTTTGTTATTTCAAAAAAAAAATTATGAAGATCATGTCCCACAAAAAAAAAAAGATTTTAATTGTGACAAAACCATGTACTTTAATTAAAAACTAAACTACTAAACCGATGTTGATAAAATTTCTATAGAACCAGACTGTAGGTATATCCTTTCAGATAAAAAAAGAATTTTTCAAATCAGTCTGAAACTGGCGGAGTTATGAGGTAATATACATAAAATATACAACCGAATTGAGGACTTTCTTCTTTTTACAGTCGGTTAAAAAAGGAATTATTATGATTACTATTAAAAAAACCGGGTTGTAAGAAAGACTCTGTTTTCCGCACTTAGCCTCTCATTTGGGCCGTTGTGCGTGAAAAAAAAAAAAACCGGGTTATAAATAAATCTTTTATTGCTAGATAATTGTTCATCGCTATACTCGTAATTAAGAGTTTACATTCATCATTCGAGTAGTCGTCGAGTTCTTTATGTGTTTGTTCAATTTCCTAGATTTTTTTCGGTATCGCCTCCTCAGTTTCATTTTCAAGCGTCGCATCAGTTTGGGTATAGCACTGTTTCGCCTCTCGCCTTTAACTGATGAATACTTGTTGATTTCTTTCACCAGATGTTCTAGAAGACTTTCAGTTACAGCTTCCACATGTCGTGCGTACTGAAATTTCAATTTTATTAACCCTTCGATTGTTTGACTTTGTAGCAGACATAGTCACTCTACTGCTACTTACCTATTTAAATTAAAAGGGGGAGCGTTTATTATTAATGCGCAATATCCACTACCAATCTTATTGTTAGCAATATCAGGTCGACCTCCCCGTTGTCCCTTTCGGAAACCACAGTGCTGAATTTCAGGTGTATTCATCACGATGAGCTAATTGATCTACCTTTACATTCTCACTTATTGTCCCTCACTGGTGCCCCGTCAGCGTATACTGTTAACGCAGGCGGGGTTACCATTTCATTATCATCCAATAAAAAAACTTAAGAACTGTAAATTGTTCATACATGGGACTTCGTCCGCGTGACCGGGATAT
This sequence comes from Galleria mellonella, assembly GCF_026898425.1. Lineage (NCBI taxonomy): Eukaryota > Metazoa > Arthropoda > Insecta > Lepidoptera > Pyralidae > Galleria > Galleria mellonella. The sequence goes on along the minus strand of NW_026442082.1, from coordinate 3,073,330 downwards.
GTTAACAAATTGAGATAAATTCCCGTGATATATTATTAAATAAGTATAATACACTTAAATACATATATATTAATATATATTTAACTAACACACGTAGTGCTTCTAATAAAATGCGCTTAAACTTTATATGCGTTAAAATACAATTCTTTATATGTAAAATACAAGGGGAAAACCCGATGTAATCCATTAGTAGTGGGATTTTTAAAGATCCTTATATATTATAAAAAAATCTGGATAAATAACCTACATTTTTCTCCACCCGTACAATATGTGTATACTAGAGAAAACAATCCCGGGATCCCGAATGACAAGGATAATTATATATAAATTTATTGTATACATTAAAATAAATAATTAATAATAATTTTTGAACGACCACAGACGCAAAAAATAAAATTGTCATCGTTAAAAAAAAACCAATTGCCTTTGTCATTTGGGATCCTGGGACTGAATTCTCTAGTGTATACCAAATTTCATAGTGATTGACTAAATCATTAAAAGGTAAGTTATAAGGTAAAAAAAATCATTTTCACATTTATAATATTAGTAAGGATTTTCTTTTAATATTTCTGACTGATAAATACTAGTAAGTAAAGAATCCTAAACTAACTTTTGTCTTATATCCTGTATCTATTTTTATATTGTATTAATATATTAGGTTGTTAAATAAAACGAAAAAAAAAAAACAAACATACTGGGACAAGTTCTGTTTCATATAAACCCAACAGGGTTACGAAAATAATCGTCGGACAAATCCGTCCGGGACGGTTAAAAGGTTAAAGGCCTACGCAGAAGATAATGTTTTGTCTGTGATCATTTCCCATTGTGTTACCTGTGTACTGATTGTCTACTAGTCAATTATCATCTATCATAGGAACGTGGAACATCATCATCATCATATCATCCGCAACTATCCACTATTGAACATTGGCCTCTTCCTATTGAGGGATGCTGCCAGTAGTTGCCACGCGTGGTAGGCAGTATGTGGAGCATATTATTACACGTTTAGTAAATTTATAATAAAGCACCTACTTACATGTCAAAATAATAAGGTAATAATAATATTCATGAATAGTCGGAAAATTCTTAGATATAGATGAGGATGAAGTAGCCACCCGTCATACACAAGCATAACTTTCCATACAAACATACACACTGCACTCACTTAGTCACGTACCTGTAAGTGTAGTATGTTTACCAGCGCTAAAAGCTGAGGAATTTAAAAGACAACCAGAGGGAGACTTTGTACAAAAGTCGATTGCATGGGTACCTCTGTCCCATTCGTGTGTCAACCGTGAAGCAATTGTGTTTGCAAAGCTGTGTTTCGGTTTGAAGGGTGGGATATGGCGTGAATTTACAGGGTACAGAGGAATAACACCTGAGTCCTCAGGAATGGCAACGCATGGGGGGTATCATGGGCGAAACAGTATACTCTGTTATGTCTATGGTACTGCTCATGTTTAGGCGTCATAGGCGACGGTTACCACTTTCCATCAGGCGGGCCGTCAGCTTGTTTGCCATTCTAAGTTGTATAAAAAAAAAAGACAAGTATGTTCATGATATAGAAGTTTTAGCAATGGGGTCTTATAGCTTCATTTTTGCAGCTACTTTCATTGTACACGATGGACTTTGACGAGCACGGAGAAAATGGCAATTATTTTTTAATTAAACCAAAGATGAATTTGATAATTCAGAGGCTGGGATTCGATCTTGCGACCGCGGTTGTCACCAATGCTACACTATTACGACTACTATTGGCGTTAATTTATCTAGTTATTATGCAAAAACCCGGGGTCCATTCTTATTTTTCAGATACATGGCACACGCCTACTTTTTTTTTAATGGGTGATAATGGAATAGTAACCCCGCCTGCACTATCTGTATGCGCTGGCGGGGCACCAGTGAGAGATGATAGATGAGGATAAAACCAGTTGAGTTAGCTCATCCTGACGAATTTAACTAGAATCAACCACGATGGTTTCCAGGGGGAACCACGTGGAGGTCGACCTGATATGGTATATTGTAAGTAACGGGGCTATTTTACTCCATTACTAAGAATGTCTTTCCCTCCGGCACACGACTACTGTGCCGCGCTTATTTCTGTCTCGCGCATTTAGATTGTGCGATAAGCTCCCCTCCGAGGCTTTTACCTTGCGTTACAATATGGGACTCATTAACAACGGGACTTTAAAAGGCCGGTTACGCGCTAGCAGTTTCCCTTATGTTGCACGTGTCTATGCACGCAGAAGACACTTCACATCAGCCGGATCATCCGATTTTGCCTCCTCATCAATACAAAAAATCACCCTATCAGGTTGACCAACTCGCACTTCCCCCTGGAAACTATCGTGATTGATTCATTAGTGAATTTGTCACGATGGACTAACTGATCTGCTTCATCTTCACTTATTATCTCTAACTGATGCCCCGCCAGTGTATACCGATTCTGCAGGCAGAATTACCATTCCATTATCATCTATTAAAAAAATACAAAAAAGTCTAAATTTTCTTCAATCCTACTCATTTTTTTTACAACACAGGGGGCAAACAAGCATGCGTTTCTCACCTGACGGTAAGTGACCGCCGCCCATGATCACCCACAACACTAACAGCATTGCAGGTGTGCTGCCGGCCTTTTAAAAAGGAATATGTTCTTTTCATGAAGGTTATGATGTCGTATCGGTTCGGAAATACTGCTGTTGGAAGTTGAATCCAAAGTGGTTGTTCGTGGAAGAAAGTGCATTAAAAACGCACGATGGAAGACCGCCACTTGTCCAAATGGTTGGGATAAAACTCATGTTTATTTTGGGAAAACTGTTCAGTGTCTTTGCTAGAAGAGAACTCTATCGACATGATGCTAATGCCTATGCCTATTTCCCTGTACAATGTACTTGTAACTGTCAAGAAATAAATTACTGTTTATCAGGAGCTAGGATCAACACTATTAGAGAAACTTACCCTTTGTTTTTTATTGTAATTACCTTCCATTTCGTATTCCTGTGCCAAATGTTTGCCATTAAATGTGTAACCCTGTAAGCATAATAATAAGTGATTTATTTAATTGTAATAATATATATAATATTTTGTTTACGATTTTTTTTATTACTTGATATCACGCAATTGGGTTCATAGGAATATAATATTTAAATATATATGCTAGATAATTAAATTTATATTCTATTTCTTTTATATTAATACCCGTCCTTTATGTATTTTTTATTATAACAGATTGTTAATTGTAAATCTTTGTCGGGTGCCCACGATACAGGTTCGCCTAGTGTGGGGCCCATTGTATCTTGTGTTTGTAACTTTGTTTTTATCAAATAATAAATTTCTATTTAAAATAATAATTTAATTATTATATACATAATATAATATATATATATATATATAATTTAATTTATATTATTTTTTTATATTATATTATATAATATTAATTTTCGAAATAAAAAAAAACCTGTGATATAGTAAAATTAATTCCAATTCAATAAAATTATGCACTCACTTCTAATCATCCAATGTTAGACAAACTTGTTAAAATGTTTCTACAAACTTTGTTAAAGTATTGCGTCTGGACACGGAACTTCTAAAGAGGCTTTTTAACTTTTTTATGACTCTCTGTCCTAAAATAACTACTTATTCTTTTAAATTTCACTTCAGGTCCCTTTTGGATGTAACTTTTGTATAGCAATATAATAATAATTATAATTTTTATTTCAGAAAACAATTTCGTCTATTTAGTTAGTTACTATTTCCTTTCAAATTATGTCAGTAAAAAGTTTATATACAATTAAAGAAATTCACTCAGATGTAATCCAGCCGTCTGAATATGAATCTGGCTTTATTTTTTTTTTCTATATTAAATAATTAAAAACTTATTATATGAAATAGGTACGTACCTCTTTTAAGTGTAAATCTTTACATTCGCATGCCAGTATGAAAATAAATATAAAAAATACCGTATAGAATGAAAAAAGAGGAAACATTCTATTTTTAAAATGAGTTAAAAAAAATTATGTGTATTATATAAAAAAAATATGTCCGGCGTCGGTACAAGCGAAGTGTTAATTGAATAGTGTTGCTAGTTTATTGTTGTTCCGCTCTATTATGGAAACATTTCATTTGTTTTGGCAAGTAATCGATAAAGTTCAATATGTTTTATAAACGGAAATGCTTGTATTGTGCGCGACAACGCCAAAATAACAATTTACAAGCAAGATGATATTTGTTCTACTAAACTTTTTAATACAATAAAATCATAATTAAACGACGACAGGAAATATTATAGACGTGACGCGCCGGGGGGGGGGGGGTATGTACAATTATTGGATATTAACAGACTATCTATTATCTAGTCAACTATTCATTTGTTTATTCTTTGAATTTTATTAAAACAGACAACTTACCCAAATTAGAAGAAGAATATAGTCAACAAATTTCATAAATATGTAGAATAGTATAGTTATCCGTTTAGTTATATATATATATATATATATATATATATATTTTTTATTTATTTATTAATTTTTTTTTGATGGGTGAAAATGTTATGGTATACTTTTTTTATGCAACTTAGAATGGCAAACAAGCTGACATCTCACCTGATAGAAAGTGGTAAGCGTCGCCTATAGATATGAACAATACCATATATTAAATCATGGTTAATTCCTGATGAATTCATCATGATGGGCTAACTGGCCTGGTTTTCATTCGTATCTATCACCCTTCACTGGTGCTCCGCCAGCGTATCCCGTTAGCGCAGGCGGGATTACCATACCATTTTTACCCATCAAAAAAAACCTTTATAACCTATACAAAACCTTAAAGAATGTCGTGAATAGATAGCGGTTAAATTTTATATAAGAAATAAATAAATAATAAAAAAAAATATTAGCTTTATTTATTTATTTGTCGATTACTTTAATAAATTTCGGTGTTCTTTTGTAATTTATAACGCACGTATCTACTACTTAACGCTTTATACATTGAAAGCATGGTCCTAAGTAAACAGTACCCATCTGCGCCGGGCGGACGCCAAAAAATAACAGCGTTAGCACCCCGCCACTCGACATAATTCTTTTGATGTCTGAAAGTGTTGTGTATATTTGTGCGTACTGCTAAATGGAAAACCTCTGATCTGGCCGGCACTTTATTTCTTGTTTCCAATTTCGAAAAAACCTTTTCTGATGGATGCCAACTTGTAGTACCATATTGACTGTTTCCACTTAAATGTATGTCGAAAAACATAATGTTTGTAATGTATGGTATATGTATTGAATATTGTAAGATGCAGGGTAAAATCAAAATTGTTAGCAGTATGTAAAACAAAGAATCTATCCATGCTAATGAATATATTGTATGATTGAAATTTTGTAAATCAAAAATTCAAAACGACAACGAATTTTGATTTTTCTATTCTAACTCAAGAGTCATTATTTTTTTGTCTAACAATTTGTTATATTAAAGTTTATGTAAAACATTACAGTACACAGGACAATGTGCGTTTTTTTTAATGGATGATAATGAAATGGTAGCCCCGCCTGCGCTAACGGTATACGCTGGCGGGGCACCAGTGAGGGTTGATAGGTGAGAATAGAAAGGCAGGTCAGTTCGCCCATCGTGATGAATACACCAGAAAATCAGCGCGCAGTTTCCAGGGAGGTCCGGGTGGAGGTCGACCTGACAGGATATATTGCTAGTAATGGGACTGATAGTCCACATTACTAACAATCCCCCTCCCCCCGGACAATGTGCGTTGTAATAATTATGATAATAAATATTAAATGTAATAAATCTGTGGCATAATTTAATGATTAAAACATATTATTTATGTATTACAATATTTATTTAAGATCTATTTAGAATCCATGCAAAAATCTCGCTCTATCTGGCATATACAATGGTTCCATTTGGGTTCTAATTCGTCTCGAGCGCAAGTTATTTTGGTTTGTTGGTCTCATCCGACGAACATGACGGTTGTTTTCCTGCTAAAAAATAAATTTTGTTTTAAAAATATGTTCTTTATTGTACTAAAACATACAGTAACAACAATAAGTTAATAACAATGTTAGCAAAGGCGAACTTATCTCTAAAAGAGATTTCGTCCAGTCAACCTAATACAGTGTCATAGGAAATAGTGAGTGGGCAGTAGTAGTGCTAAACAGAAATTAATATAAATATTTACATATTTAGATATATATATATATATATATATATATTGTAGTTACATTATCTATATACTGACTCAATAACAAATCTATCAAATATCCAATATATAATATCGAAATTAATATAAATATTTATATAAGGCGATGTCGTATGGAGTATATATATATATATATATATATATATATATATATATATATATATATATATATATATATATACCATTCATATTTTTAAAACAAACTATACATATATATACATATGAATATAAACTTACATAAATATCATATCAGTCTTTAACCGTCCCCGGCTGAACATAAACCTCCTCCTTGGGGGGTTTTGCCAGTAGACAGATTGGCAAACGCAATTAGGCTTTGGATATATTTTAATAGGGACGCTGCTGCTCATCTCTCGCCCTCAATTAGTTGCTCTTAATGACACCCACGGAATAGTAAGGGGTGGCTTATTCTATGCCGGAACCACACAGAAAATTATAGGCATATTAAATTTATGTTCCGAAGATCCAATTTAATTTTGTTACTTTTTAGAAGAGGGACAAGGAGTGATATATTATGAATGGGCAAAATGATTATATTTTATACTGTGGGTGCGCCGTGAAGTAGCAAAATGTGCATTATTTTGTTTCGGTCTGAAATGAGTACGAAAGTTATAGCTCCTTATTTTTCTAGAGCAGCAACGTAAATACGATATGATGAGTATTATATGACATATGTCAGTTATCAATTTTCATGAGATCATCAGCTCGTTCGTCATTGTTGATAGTTTTATTTGTAAATAAGTTTTTTTTTTACTAATACCTATGAATTTATGAAGATAATGTATAAATGATACTAACTATACTCCTGTGTCTAAAATTTCGGGTATTCTGAATTTTTCTCTCCAAATTATCAAGTTTATCCTGATAATATTGTCTCCGCTCCGGCCCCAACACGTCGTCATATTCAATATGATTTCTGTTATTGAAAATTTCATCATCATAAAGGTATTTTGAACTTTTATCGTTTCTTCTATAAATATTTCTTATATCATCCCTATTACTATATCTTTTCTTATTCAATTCTTGATCATCATACAACCTTTCATGGTTGTCTCTCGCTATCTTTTCATAATGATGTTTATTTATAATTTCATCATCATAATTCTTTCTTAAATTTCTATATTCTGTACCAGTTTTTTCGTCACGTGACGTTAATGTGTTTTGATTTGTTATTTTAGAAACAGGTCTCATATTATGTTTGCCTTCATTAAGTGCTTCGTTCATATTCATTTTTAAATTTCTAGTTCCAATTTCTTCAATATCTTTGTGACTCTTATTCTCTTTATCATATTCTACCATAATTTCTTTATCATTAGATACATTATTTTTAAAGAATTTATTTGAGATTTCATTATATGAAGTATCTCTTTTCAAAATATCTGCTTGCTTTGATATAAGATTTACGGGTTTACCTATAACGTGATTATAAATTTTTCTTATTTTCGCATCAAATATATCTTTTTTGTTGCCATGCAATTCGATATGTTTAACTTCTTGCTCTAGTTTATCAAGCAACGTCATTAGTTTTTTATCACCCTCTTCATGAGAGCTTATTATATTTAGCTGTTTTTCTGTAGGAACTTCACTTGTGGTATTGGGTTGAAAGTTTCCTTTTAAATAATGATAATCATTTATGATTTCTTCTTCCGCAGTATTCAAAAATGATTCTGTCGTAACTTTTATTCTTAAAATTTGTTTATGCTGTACGTCAAGTTTGTTCTCGCGAATTTTCTGTTCACTCCTAATAGATGCATCTTGATTTACTCCAATTTTGTTTCGTCTATCTTTCATGTAAATTCTGACGAGGTTTTTTACATTTGTGAAATCTTTCCTCGGAATGACATCCTTTTTAATATCTCGCAGAATTTTCAGCCGAGTATTTTCCTTATGTTTCGGCATTTCGAATATTGTGGTACGTGAAAATATGCTGCTTCTCTGTAATTACATATTTTTAAATGCACATTTAATAATAATATAGATCTATTGTTACCTAATGGGGTAGTCAGGCATATTTGGCCGGCAGCACACCTGCAATGCTGCTGGTGTTGTAGGTGATCATGGGCGGCGGTAGTCTCTTACCATCAGGTGAGCTGCATGCCAGTTTGCCCCCTGTGTTGTAAAAAAAATTGCGAACTGTTGCTGTTATTGTGAACATAACATTTGACATGTCCACATTCATATTTGAATTCTACCGAGCACTTTAGAATTCAGTGTGGTAAAGGGCGAACCTTACTTGGAATTTGCTTTGTTCTCGGTGTTTTCTTTTGCTGAAGTTAGTTGGAAATTTGATATCGTAACAAATCATAACGTTTTATAACTCCAAATATTTAACCCTAAAACGTCATGATATTTCACTTCTATTGCTCACGTAGTAGATATTTACATAAGAAAATATCGGATATTAAGGAAGCTTTTGATGAGGGCCTCCATTAGAATGCGACATACGTAAACACCGATCCCATTGTCTTGAATACGTAAATGGCAAGGTTGACATTTAGGATCTTCATTTGTATCACGTCGATTAACTATGAGTAAGTATTTACTTATAATTGTAATTATAACATATACTAAGTAATACATAAAGTGGAAGAATATGTTTGTTTGTTTAAAAAACTATTTTGGAATTTGATAGCACATTTGAGAAAGGCTATTTAACACTACGACACGACTATGGGTGAAGTCGCGGGATACAGCTAAATGGTAATTATATATTTTTTTATAGACTTTTATTTTAAATTACTACGGTAATATCTATGTGGTGTTTACATTAAACCATAAAAATTAAAGTTTGCTTATTAATATTCAATATCAAGGTACGTAACAAACAGAAATTTTCCTTTTCAATTAATATTCTTGGTAATCATTCATACAGGTCAGATTTTGTAAACATAGCATAGAATGAGGAACGAGTTCCATTCGAAATACAAAAAAATATGTTCATGACTATAATTCTTCATGAAGTAGTCAGGATCTGTTTATTAATTGTTCATTGGACATTGTAGCGAACGTAAGACTCGACATGGTGACATCACGCCAAGGTTATTTGTATCCAATGTGGTAACAGATAGCACATCATTGTCAATCAGTAAATTATTTGGAAACAAATAAATTTTTATATTTGAATTCTCAAAAAAAAATTACTGATTTTATGACATAAGTAAGACTGAAAATATTTGAATTAAAAAAAAAAGAAAAAAGGCAGTTGTAATCATCACAAAATTCCCGACCAACATACGAGTAAGCCCTATATATTTTCAAAAGAAATTTCGAAACCGGTTCAGAACTGGCAACGTAATGATGTAACGTAGCCATAAAAAAAAAAATAGAAGCTAATAAAAGAATCACCTTTGCTTAAAATACAGTGAACCTCCTTTTAGAAATTGCTTAAAATACTATTGTAATATCCAAATGTATTTTAAGCTATTAATCAGAAATCCATTTAAGGTCTTGTTATCTAAGATTAATGTATTTTACCTTATCGCGTACAGACTACAATTAACAAGGTGTTTTTTTTTTAATATGAGGTTATTTATTTAAGATTATACTTGCTATTTACTTTACTCGAGACGTGACCGGAGGAGGGTCGTGGAGATTGCTTGTGATGGTGCTGACGATCCGGGATTACGGATTTCTTTGTGAAATATCGATTTTTTACACTAGTCACTCGCTTTAATGGTCGGCTGAAATAGAACAAAATTTACATTATTAAGGCAAGTGGATTTCGTTACGTAAAAAAACAAGGACTTTTATTGCGAGAAAATTATGAGCGTTTATAACTTTAGTTTCAACGTCGTAATTATCTGTCAATTCTCGAAACAATTGATAATTTAATGGTATTTGATTGATTATTTAAAGAATGCTCCGCTGATGAACTAATCTGCCAGTGAAAGCTGTACACCTACTTCGTAAGTTTTTTGCTATGGAATTTTCAAATTTGAAAATTCAAATTTTAGTGACAGTTTAATAAGAATATTATTGCATGATTAACGTTTTAGCTTGCTAACAGAGAAATTTTTAAATAAGCAATCAGTAATATTGAAAATTGTTTTTAAAAATTTACAGATAGTTGCGACGTTGTTATTTCGGCGAGCTAAAGTTATGAACGCTCTTAATATTGAATCTGTTCTTATTTCAAACTGGCTTTGTTACTTGTTTTGTAATTTCAAAGTAATTAAAAGGCATTGATTTTGAATTTGAATTTCGAATGCGGAATTGTATATCGAAAGATTTCGTTTCGTCACAAGCAGGATTTTGCGCCTTCAATTGTTATTGCAAAAAGGAATTATATATTTCTGTTCTAAGTAAAGTTTAGATAATGCTGTCGTGTAAAATGTACACACACATACACAAAATACGTGTAAAGTCTCTTCCTCTTTGAAGTCACTTAAAGAAAAGAATCATAAAATTGTTCTATATCATATTACAAATATGTTATAATATATATTCGGTTGGTGAATATAGATGCACAATAAAATTGAGAATTTCTCCTTTCTGACATTGGAATTAATTTTTATTTATTTGCGCGTGCTTACCTGGGTAGCGTCATTTTCGGACGTGGGCTGTTAATTATTCCATTTAATATTCTATGAATGTGAGGCTGGAATAAATAAATAAATAAATAATAAATTTATTTTTTTAATAAGCTTACGGCTGTCTTGATGGAAAGCAGTAACCGTTGTCTGTATCTAGAACTGAATATCACTGTGAACATCACAAAATATATTATAACAATACACATGGTATCTGGAAATTAAAAATTCAAATTAATTCTTTTTTAAATAATTATTAATTTTTTCACGCAACTTTGTTCGACCCGGCCTGTATCCTTTGCCATCTCATATACTACTTGTATGCCAAATTTAACGATTGGTCGAGAGCTATTTTAGCGCCAACCTTCTAACGAAACGATCTTTCTACTAAAATAAGTTTGTTGGTTAAATACATAGGCATAGTATATTATTACACTGCTGGATTGGCAATGTAATCACAAAAACACTAGTGTATGTGTATAGTTACACTAGTGTGTGTGTTTGGAAATGTGTGCACTAAATTTGTATGAGATTAAAGTTGAAAAAAATAGCAAAAAATTATCTATTTGTTACAATTTTAATGAAAATTCGTGGGTCTTCAGAACTGTATTTGGGTTAAATTAGATATGTTTTTCTATTAATTCTTGTATAAAATATTTCTGATTGCTCTATAATATTGTATTTAAACAGTAGTTTAGTAAAGACCCAATCACCCTTTAAATATCACTAAAGCCTAACTGCGGTTGTCAACACGCTTGCCAAGCGTGGCAATAACTGGCAATACACCTCTTTATTTGGAGATCCATGTTTAGCAGTGGACAGTTAACGGCTGATGTGATGATGATCATGATGATTAAAGAAATATTTTTTTTTAAATCGTAATCATAAAAAAATGCACAGTTTTGTGGTTCCTTTTTCTAATTTACTCTCCCGCCAAATAATCTTCGATTTTATATTGCGTACGTGACTGTCCTACTTGTTTATCTCGCTCTAACATATATATTATTATGTTCTATCTCTTTTACATTGACAATCTGTACTTTATAATCAAATATTAAATCAAACTCACTTTTATATTTGCAATACTAATAAGGATTTATTTTGTTTTTAAAACTTAAAATTTGAGTATCTCTGTACTCAGTACTCAGTTTTCTCTACTTATATTTAATTACTTACCTCTTTTGTGGACATACTGAGACTTGTTTCTTCGAAGTCGAGTACATCCATTAAATTATCCCGAAGTGTTGTGTTTCGTTCGTTCCTATTCAAACAAGCAATCTGTTTTTCATTGATCCAAGGAAACAGATTAGGTATATCTGTTTTCCTAGATCAACAATATCTAGATTAGGGATTCTCAGAGTGGTCGATATCAATCCCCTGGGGCCGACATCGGTTTCTCAGAGGTCGACATAAACAAAAACTGATTTTGGGAGTCGACAAGATTTAAAAATCGACCCGTATTAATTTATTTACTTAAGTACATTTACGTAATTTGTTTTAATAATTATTAATTACACTTATTTAATTTTGTATTTTCATTTTATTTTGTTAAATTTTGATGAGAAAATGATGTCAAGTTCATTCAATAACCAATTGCAAAGTTTTTAAACTGGTAAGTATTTTTTATCAACAGGGAAAATCTAGAGATAGGATGTTTAAAGTAATTTGACTATGGAAGTACGGATATCTAGTTCATTTTGCAAAAGTGGTTTCTTGTCCAAAATGGTTTGGGAATCTGTGATATATGGGATATTTTTGATACTCGATGCTCCATCTAGATAAAAATAACTCTAGTTACAATACATATTTAGTCTATCTACAGGTATACAATAAAGCGAAAAAGTTTTCTTTGAATCTCAAGAAGTTCCAGTCGGATTTGTAAAATTCTTTTTGTTGATAGCTTATTTCTGGACCAAAGCATAGGTATAGGCTATTCAGCATCTCGATACGACCACGGGCAAAGTAGCGGAATACATCTAGTAATATATAACATTTTTTTCCAGAAAACCTACCAGCTATGAGCTGAATTGGTAAAAGTAAAATGAATCTTATTTTAATTCGCGTAAAACAGATTTTTAGCCCCCCCCCACTCCTGTTATTACTAATACTAGTATCTAGGTGGCTCTCAGGTATTAGCTTAATATCTTGATGATACTTACTCATGGCCATTAATCAATTTATGGGAGGGAGCGTCCTCTACTGTGAAGATTGGCAACAGAACTACAGATGGGTTACAGTCAAGATCGTTGTTGGAATATGTCTTTATTTTTAGAGCTGTAAATGTAATTAAAAGGTTATGAGCATAAATAAATCAAAATTAGTATATTAATAGTCACTGTGTGGTCTCAGCATTGAATGGGCAACCTAATATTATTATAAAGTTATTGTTATTACGCGCGCGTAATGCCCCCGATATTGCAGGCGTTCATAAGTTAAGTGGTTCAATAAACATATTAAGATTATTTTCCAGATATCCTAATGTATGTTCGTTCACGGATTTCAAGTCTTTTCCTTTATGGAAAAAAGAGGTATTTTTATATAATATGCATGTCTTTAGGAACAAACTGCGCCTAAAGTTGTTTAGTGTGTCATCAAAACGCATTTTAGCTTTGACCGAGTTTAGTAAGTAGCAAGTAAACTTCGGAAATATAGGCGCCAGTGTTGAAAGATTAAGTGGCTTAAAGGCGTCACTATTAATAGATGGTACTTGAGAGAACTTTTGGAACAAATTAAATCATTACATTTAATACGACGATTCCGGCCCGGCTTCGCATGGTTAGACAGAACTTTCGAGAATATATATCTATCCAGTCGATTTCGACTACGGTCGCCGTGCTAGAAAATTATGCGGTGATTGATTGCGTGACCTATTATGTGTCTTTGTCTACAGTAGCTAATCTCATAAGTAGATGAACGACACCTTAAGACAACGTTTATGATCCATCGTCGTGTGTTAATTTTCCACCATTATTAGTCTGTTTCAATATTTATTTGTGGAATATAGGCTTCCCTCCATAGATTGCTATAAGCAATGGTCTAAAGCCTTTTCTGCCCTGGAATATACTTCAATTCATTATTCGGTCTAGTGAGGATCGTTATATTAACTTTTCGCGCTTTATACTTGTTGGATGTGATCGTCATATATTATTTTTGTATTAGGATTAAGGCTCGAACCTTTTCGAAAGGAAATTTTGTTTTCAGAAAATTATTATAATTATTCTTACAAGTCACATCCTTCTTGGGTGTGTTGTAGCACAAGCAGTCGGCGTCTTCATCAGATCCTCGTGGGCAGCCGCAGCGGATGGTAAACTCCGAGGTTGAATTACTCCGAGGTACAGCGGTGTCGTAGACTGAACCACCTTTACGGGATCGAGCTGAGTAATTGCAGATTACTTGTACCGACTGGAATAACATTAACACATTCTTAAGTTTACTCTCTAATTCACAAAAACGTCAAACGTTTTATAAATCTATTCTATTTACTGTGTATTGTATATTTTGCGTTAATTTTTGAATTTTGAGGAGTTACTTGTATAGTCACTCTTCAAAATTAAAAAATTGTGAAAAATAAAAAATAGGTTTGGGATGGTTTAGGATTTTTCAAAAAAAAAGGGTAGAATTTGTAAAAGGTAGTCATTTGAATGAGACGTACCCAGTCTGTCTCACTTGCTATTATGTTGCCACAATAGCTGGGCCATGATAGTGTTTTATTTTAAAGGACGGCATCAGCCATTGACTCTCCAATGCTGAACGTATGCCTCACCCTATTGGAGGGTTTTGTCAGTAGTTGCCACGCTTGGCAGGTGGATTGCCAACTGTAGTTAGAATTTGGTGATGTTTTAAGAAGGACGCTGCTACCCATCCTACGGTTGTTAAGATCCTTTAGTAGCCTCTTACGACACTCACGGGAAAGGAACGGGTGGCTTTTTTATGCCAGGACTACATGGCAGGAATTTAATTGACGATAATGATTGATCAGAAAATTACAGAGTACGAAGGTATAGTTGTTTATAGGAACGGAAATGCATGAAGGGTTTTTTTTGCATACAACTTAGAATGGCAAACAAGTTGACGACCTACCTGATGAAAAGTGGTAACTGTCGCCTAGAGACATGAGCAGTACCATGGACATAACAAAGTATACTGTTTCGCCCACAATACCCCCAATGCGTTGTCATTCCTGAGGACTCAGACGTTATTCCTCTGTACCCTGTAAATTCACGCCATATCCCACCCTTCAAACCGAAACACAGCTATGCAAACAACTGCTTCACGCTAGAAACACGAATGGGACAGAGGTACCCAAGCAATCGACTTTTGTACAAAGTCTCCCTCTGGTAGGGTACAATGGACAATATATTCTGTTATGTCCATGGCACTTCTCAAGTCTAATAACAATGTTTTCTATTTTCTATCAGGTGAACTAGTTATATCAAATCCTTCAAACAGAAACACAGTCATGCAAACAGATATTTTATGCCAGGAACACATGAAAGAAGACTTTTGTATAGTCCACTGGTAATAATAGCTTACGTTATAGTTAAGAGCAGCGTGATTGTCGTAGTAGGCATATTCCGTGTACGCAGATATACCGCAGCCCATGTGTGTGGCTGGTCCGTAAATCATCTCCAAGTATAGTCTGCCGGCCTGGTTGTTTGGGTTCCTGAAAGCACATACAGTGAATGCTCTATATAAGCAATCTTTCTATAAGCAACATTCTTTATATTTCATTTATTCTATACAGCTTAGTTAGTAAAATAAATAAATAAAATATTTTCTAGACAGTACAGTACTCCTTTTTTTCCTATAAGCAACTTTTCCCAATAAGATTTTTTTTTATTGAAATTGGTACAAATGAGTTGCTTATATAGAGCGTTTATTGTATTACCAATTTTTTTATTACGAATTAAAGTCCCACGCTGGACGTATGTCTCTTTTGATATGAGAAGGAGGCCATGTGTTTTCATTCTATTGCTTTTGTAAATAAAAAGAAAAAAAAAATCGATATTGCTGGTTATAAATTATGAAATTTTGCACGAAGCTTGCCCTATTAAGAAAAGATAGAAACACCCACTGCAAGGGGAGACGGGGTTCATGCGGGCAAAGCTGCGGGGGTCAGTCAATATATATAAATAGATTTCATCAGAATCTGTTTCTAAATGCACGAGTGATTCAATTCAAAATTACATTTCGAGATATCTATAGAATTCTCTTGTTAAAACCATAGCCTATCGACTTCTCTTGAATAAATCTTTTGATACCGTTTCTTTGAAAACTCATTACAGATGAAGTGAAATAAATTGGATGCCAATAATAAAAATACTATCAATTGTCAAATTGGGATAGGTATTCCTTTATTTGAAAATAAGTATTGAATATTAGGTTGCCAAAATAACCTATAATAAAGGAGCACAATTGATTGAAACAAGCTCACGAAATATCTCCAGTCTTATTTTATTTTACAGTCTCCAAGTAGAATAGTGACGTCTATGATACTAAAAAGACATTACATTTTTGTCATTTTCAGGTCACGATCCTATAATGACGAAAATGTGACGTCATCTTATAATAAAAAATGACGTTAAGCTATCTATGACGTATCACTACATAGTATAAAACAAAATCGCTTCCCGCTATCTGTCCCTATGTATGCTTAGATCTTTAAAACTACGCAACGCATTTTGATGTTTTTTTTTTTTAATAAATAGAGTGATTCAAGAGGAAGGTTTATATGTATAATACATGCATAATATAATATCGTGATTTTTGGTCGATATTGTATGTTCGTACTTGAGTCAAACGTTAATTTTAAACCACTCTGTAGTATATTTAGTATCAGCATTGTTGTAGGTAGTTTAAAAAATAAAATGCACAGATAGACGACGATTTATCGTAGATATATTACATTGAAAATATTTGAGTTTAGAACGTTCGTTGTTCAGATTAATTACTTACAAAATTAATACAGCAAGTGTTAACGGAGTTCCCGTCACCGGAGAGACAGTCGGAAATTTAAACTGTTATACAAAGATAATAGTTTAAAAAGATACTTACTGCGACCAATCTGGATAACTGGTGATCATGTTAGCGGTCACAGCTCCCTTCTGCCCGTACCAAGACTTCAGGGTCTGGATGACAGCGTATAGTAATTTGGAAGCTGACAACCCTGGCTTGGTGAAGTGACCAGCTTTGGAGACGGGGTACCAGTCGGGATACGAAAATCGTACGAGGCCTGCCGTTTGACCGGGATCCGGGAACTTTTCTGGAATTTTGTTATTCTTAAATTTATTACAATGTGATAAATATAAACAACCATAGGCTATAACAAATTATATTGGCTGTGTTATGTCGAAGATTTTTATTAATGGGTGATAATGGAATGGTAATCGCGCCTGCGCTAACGGTATACACTGGCGTGGCACCAGTGAGGGATGATAGCTGAGGATGAAAAGACATGTCAGTTAGTTCATCGTTATGAATACACTTTGAATTCAGCACTATGGTTTCAAGGGGGGATCACGTGGTGGTCGACCTGGTTGGGTATATTGCTAGCAATGGGGCCCTTAGTTTCTATTATTAATAATTCCTCCCCTCCTATATGAAGGTTACAAAATCAGGACTCCAAATAAAGGACAGTAGTAATTATTATATAGTTCCAAAAAAAAAATAGAATTAAATACTATCTTAAGTCTTTTTAGATCCATAGATTATCAACATTTCATAATAATAAACCTATTCAAATATTTTTTTTTATACGACTTAGAATGGCAAACAAGCTGACGGCCCACCTGATGGAAAGTGGTAACCGTCGCCTATAGACATGAGCAGTACCATGAACATAACAGAGTATACTGATTCGCCCATGATACCTCCCAATGCGTTGCCATTCCTGAGAACTCAGGTCCTCAGGTTATTCCTCTGTACTCTGTAAATTGAACAAAAGCTTTAATTTTTTTACTCATCAGAGTTATAAACTCCATTATTTACAAATAAATTGATTTGGCAAATTATATTTTTTTTAAAGGAATTATTTTTAGATCGGTCTTTCTATGGGATCAATCTGACCTCATAACTCTGACGGTTGCAAATCTATTTGGAAAAATCTTCTTTTATCTGAAAAACATATACTTACAGTTTGGCTCCAAAGAAATTTTATTAAAATCGGTTCAGTAATTCAGTTTTTAAATCAAAATAATTACTATTATCACGAATAAAGTCCTAGTTTTATTACAGAGCAAAATTTTACATAATTTATTATTGTGCTATACTGAAAAGCGTGTAGTATTTGTACAAGACAGTAAGGTGTGTGTATCAAGCGCTTGAGAATTGCACAAGAGGTTACAGTGGAATGCCATATATGAAATATTAATCCCATCAAAAACATAAAATGTAAATAAATGCCAAGTCTCGCAATGCAGTTGTTTCACTACAAAAAATTGTGACATCTCATGTATATTTAATCAAGGCAGTTATTTTATTTAGTGTCTATGGAAGACCGTATTAGCATTTCATTATTATTACCATAATAATTATAATGACTTGGCTATTGCATTTACATTATTATTCAGTTAATGAAAGTGTATAATGAAATTTCGGGACAATTAATTTTTTCCTTCCTTCTTTTTCTCTCTCCTGAATGTTAATTAAGATTAAAAATTTAAATTTTGTGACATTGCTAGAAGTACCTTAGAATTTTGATGATCTGTGACTGTGCCAATGACAAAATTAATGAAATTTGACAAATAATTATTAGACATATTGTCAATATAGCTAGTTATAGTACATACTTATGATCATTAAAAATTTACACTTCTTGCTTTATCCACAATTAAGTTACAGAATGAAATCGGAATCCATGAAACACTTGATGTGCAACTGCGATTCGTTGGCAAGTATGTGTATGAGTCTACTGGGAACGGCCTATCCAGAACCAGGGGACTACAGATATCTTAAACCGCGGGATATCGTTAGGGTAACACATAGGATCTATGAAATGATGGTATAAGGCAGGGGGAAGCACAAAAGATCCGTATGGGTCGACGTGCATCAGCTTAGCTGACCCCATATGCGAAAAATAAGATAAGATACAGAGTGATAAAAAATGTCGTGAGTTACTTCAGAAATAGGATAGTATGATTGTGCTCACTTGACGGGTTCACTACCGTGCCCCTTGATACGTTAATACATATGTGAGCAAATACAAGTAAACTTACTAGTCGCTCTGCACATGTCATGTCTTAAGACGCACTGGTTGGCTAAAACTTGCGCGAAAGTCGCTAGCTCGTTATCCCATTGCTACAAGTATAAAAGAATACAGTGTTATGTTTTGTTTTATTTTCACTTTTTATATTTTATTGTACACAAAGATTGTATTTTTATATTTTTTTTGAATAAAGATATATTTATTTGTTTACACTTTATTGCAACATTTAAAAAATAATAAATACAGTAAATATTGTTGTCTCTAACAGATTGCTTTTAGCGATAAGGCCGCCTTTTGTATATGCACATTCTGTATAAATACTCCTTATATACATCTCTATTGTACGCAATAGAGAGATTATTATTAAATATTAATGAGAAGTGATACAAAAGGTGACCTTATCGCTAAGCAATCTCATTCAGACAACCTTTGGGTAGAGGATATTGAGATAAAGACAACGGGTAAGTGGCACACTATTAAATAGATATTAATGTATACAAATAATTTGGGGGAAAATTGATTGTTAGTAATGGAGACTGAGAATCCTATGGCTAGCGATATACCCAACCAGGTCGACGTCCTCGCGGTTCCCCTTGGAAACTATCATGATTAAATCCTGATGAATTCATCATGATGGGCTAACTGACCTGTTTTCATTCTCATCTATCACCCTTCACTAGTGCTCCGCCAGCGTATCCCGTTAGCGCAGGGGTAACCATACCATTTTCATCTATTAAAAAATTTATACAAACATATACAATAAAAAGAAACAGTATGTTTTATTTATTTATTATTATAAGGAACTTTTATAAGCCTAGACAGTGTAAAAGGCGGACTCAACACCATACCTACTAGTCAAACATATTATATTTTTTTATATATAACGAGGAAATTAGTCCCTATGCTGTCAAGCATACGGTGTGATTGATGACTGATAATGATCGATATATGATGATGATGACAGCATATTTTTTTTTAATACGCCATCTAGAACTGATTTATTTCATCTGTGTTCCTACTTAAAAAAAAAAACATATGTACGAAAGATTAGAAAAAAAGAAAAATAAAAATGTGATTTTGATGGGCAAAGTTACCGACAAGGATATGTCATGTCGGAGTTGTAGAAAAACTTGGTTCTCCGTTCGCGAGCGGACATCACCAATGCAAACTATATTGTATCTATCTCGCACTAGAATTATATTATTGTACACCGCTTTAACCGCTGACGTTGATGCTCATTTCCACTATGTGTTTACTAGAAGAGAACTCTTGTAGAGTTAAGGTCGCCTTTGTACCTTACCTCTCTCATATGTATTATTTTATGTATTATTTATATATAGATTTTTTTATACAACTTAGAATGGCGAACAAGCTGACGGCCCACCTGGTGGAAAGTGTAACCGTCGCCTATAGACATGAGCAGTACCATAGACATAACAGAGTATACTGTTTCGCCCATGATACCCCCCATGCGTTGCCATTCCTGAGGACTCAGGTGTTATTCCTCTGTACCCAGTAAATTCACGCCATATCCCACCCTTCAAATTGAAACACAGCCATGCAAACACAACTGCTTTACGGTTAAAGCACTACAAATCTCATTAACATTATTTTAATACGTTGACCCATGCTCCTTGGAAATGTATATTTCCAAGGATATATAATATAAGTGTATTTTGATTTATCGCTCCTATCCTTTCTGTAAGGCTCGTGAACGCGTCACGCCGCCGTATGTAACGAGTTCGCCGGTTTTCATATGGCGTAGTACAAATAGTTTTCAAGTTTGTATCGTCTATGAAAATGGCGCACAAGGCAGCGCGGCTCGTGTATGAAGGGCCTTTTTATCTACATATGTGAAAAATATTTACCAGTTTTTTCTATAATTGTGCCTTATTGGCAGAACGTTAATGTACATATTTATCAGATAAAGTTCGAAAAAACGTGACTTCGCCTAGAGTTATACTAAATCAAAAGAAGAACAAATATTAGGAAAGTCAAACCAATCTGAATATACCGTAGCCCCTCGGGAGATAATCACCGTCTTTGCCCCTTTCCTTGCCTAGGGCGATTTTACTTCTGACACTGAAACAAAATAGTTCTATTTAGTTATTGTATATCTATAATAAATAAACAGTAAACATGAATCTAGGCCAACATTGTTATGTATCAGCTGGCTTCAAGGCTTTGCCCACGCAAAATATTTTCTTTCTTTCTACTGGGAATTTCTGTGGAAACATATCATAGAATAATACAATTATTATAATTAGAATGGTCACTCCGTACAGTGCATTAAATAAAAACCAACTCTCGTACAAGGAGACTGAGTACAGTTTAGCTTGCGTATTGCTATCAGTTTCTTCAGTATCGTAAAGGCATAGGAAATAATAGCGAACTGCCCGTATTCTTATTTTTTTAATGGATTATAATGGAATAACAATTTCGATTGCGTTATCGGTTTCGCTAGTGGGACACCATTATGGGAAGATAGGTGAGGATGAAAACAGATCTGTTAATCCATCGTGAGAAATTCAACTAGAAATAACTAAGTAATCTTTATGATCTGTATCATTCTTTGAATAAAACAATAAAGAGGTTTCAATTCATTAATTTATTCTAATTTTCCATGGAACTACCTAGAGATTTGATGATAAACGTCTAAGAAATTTTTAAATACAGGATTTCTCTTTTTATCCGGGTTAAACAAATTTCACTGCATTTTTGTTTTATTTCGTTTTATTTAGACCTAAAACTATACTATATATTATAATTACCACTATCACTGTCCATCAGGTTGGCTGTTAGCTTATTTGTCATTCTAAGTTGCATAAAAAAGTTATACGTCTTTCTGTATTGTGACATGTTTATAAGAAGGAACCTAATTCGTAGTTAAACGTATTTAGTAAATCGGATTTAATTAAATTCGGCGGGCAATTATTACGGATATTGGTCAGATTGTCGAATCTCGAGTCGAATCATAAGGATTTTCGTAAATACCGGACACGGTTTGTCCCGGCGGGACACTTAAATTTATGTAACAAATACGGGACGTCCTGCGAAATACGGGACGGTTGGCAACACTACTTAGTGATGTCCCACAGTATATCGATAGTGAAGGCGGGATTACCATTCTATTATACATTTATTTAATAGTACATTACTGCAGCGGCCACTTTTGACGGCCGCTACCCGCATGTATCTGGCCAGTATGGCAATTTTGATTTATCTCGAAGAAGATTGTTAAAATAATGCTCACATTTCCAAGCATGTTTAAGAAAAAAATAATTTATTGTACTGTACATTGTATAAGAGTGTATAACAATTGATACAAAGTAAAACTGTAAGAGTTATGCATATATATATATATATATATATATATATATATATATATATATATATATATATATATATATATATATATATATATATATATATATATATATATATATATATATATATATATATATATATCGTATACTGCTAAACATAGCCCCCATAAGAGGAGTTTTGCCAGTACTTGCCACGCTTGGCAGGCAGGTTGGCAATCCCAGTTTGGCTTATGGTGATATTTTAAGAGGGATGATGCATATATATGTATATATTACTAGGATGTGATACAGAATTCTGTTTAAAAAAAAAACAATAAAGTTTTAGAATTGGGTCAGTTAGTTTCGAGGTTATTGAAAGCATTTTACTTCTTTACAACATAAACAGCTTCTGCAGGGTAGACGACAGAGATTTTACCCTTGCCAGTTCTGAAATAAGTAGACACTCCTCACGTAGCGATGCGTTGAGTCGGCCTTTTTCGGTATTCGAATATTTTGATCCTCATTAAAAAAGACTCGAAGCCTGATTCCAGTTCTGACTCGAACGAGTATTCCAATACTTGTTTGTGTATTTGAGTAGGTAACCACTTTATTATAATAAAGTAATTTTTCAATTGCTTGATTCTATTATACAGAGGGAGACTTTGTACAAAAGTCGATTGCTTGGGTACCTTTGTCCCATTCGTGTTTCAACCGTGAAGCAGTTGTGTTTGCATGGCTGTGTTTCGGTTTGAAGGGTGAGATATGGCTTGAATTTACTGGGTACAGAGGAATAACACCTGAGTCCTCAGGAATGACAACGCATGGGGGGTATTATGGGCGAAACAGTATACTCTGTCATGTCCATGGTACTATGTACACGCTCATGTCTATAGGCGACGGTTACCACTTTCCATCAGGTAGGTCAGCTTGTTTGCCATTCTAAGTTGTATAAAAAAAAAGATTTTTGAAACTCAATTTTAATAAAGATAATGAATGTTCAGTCGTTTAATAATATTTGGTTAGTAATTAAGCTAAAATTAATGACATGTTGAAACTGAGACATAAAAAAATATTATAAACAAGAGATTAGTATTTGAGTCCTCGAAACCTATAATCTACATATTGAGTACTCTAGTACTAGAATATCTGTTAAGTATTCGAGTCAGTAATCGAGTCGGTAATCAAGTCAGCTTGACTCGGCACACCACTATTTTCAAAGTTACCATAGACAGCAAGCTTGTAATTTATTTAAACAATAAAACGTTTTCTAAGGAATGATAAGATTTTGTGTTTGTTTCTTGTTACTTATAAAGAGAAGTGTAAATAGTAAAATTATAAATGTATTATTATTATCAATTATACTTTAGTATTTCCAAATGCTGGGTTACGTATTTAACACATTTTCAGGAAAACAATAAGTCGAAAATATGAAAATAATATGGAAGTTATAATATGATAATACAATTGACAAATGAGTTATTTGTATAATAGTTGTTTTATTTTTGCACCATTTATGTTATGCTTTATATAAAAACCCTGTATATACTTTCTCTTTTTTGTTGACTGGAAGAAATCCCTTCAAGAGACAAGCCCGCCAGTGTACATTATGGTATAACCAAATATCTATATTCTAAGTGAATGTACAAAAGCATATATATATATATATATATATATATATATATATATATATATATATATATATATATATATATATATATATATAAAATAAAATTAATGTAACTTTTGAGTTTTCTTTATAAAATTAATTCTTAATTTTGACAACCCTGAATATAGCTGTAGATAATCGAATTGCGAACCTCTTCCAAATTTGGATAAAAGCCACTTATAAGGGGATATTTTCTTTTTAATTTTTAAGAGCTTTTCCCTTATTTATGTGTATCAGATATAAAAAATTGTAAAAGGGAATCTATTGAGCTCTCTTAATTTAATTTGTGCCAAGTAAGAAGATTATCACGAGACTCGTATCGGAGTTTGTTGTTATGAAACGAAATTGAGAATTAATTGAATGTTTATCCGTTGGCTGAGCTGTTTTATTGGAAATTAGGAACACGGATAATTCGATACGTGTTTAATTCATCATAGACGTACTTATAGACAAATTGTCTCACTATTATTATTTTTATTGTTTATAATACGTTTGTATTTGTTTGTATTTGTATAATTTTTTGTGTTAAACCAACACAAAAAAATATTAATTCTGAGACGATTGAAACTACTATTTTTCTTTGTGAAGCAGAAGAATCAGTTTGTGGCAAAAAATGTGAAATGGCATTATTAATTATTTACTTATGAATTTTTTAATCACGTTTTAAATTCGGAGATGCTTGTCTAGTTTCGAACTTGCTAGGAGCCCTCATTCATGAGCGCGGTTCACGGTTACAATTACAGTATAGTATGCCTCACGATAGTTATTATTCAACATGGGATTCTATCCCATGTTTACATATTTATTTATTTAAACTTTAATGCACAGTGTAATTCTATGTACATTTGTCGGATTTAACACCGGATAGTGTTCTCTACCAGTCAACTATTGGGCAAACCGAGAAATAAGTAGGCGGTGTATTATTGAATAGAGGAAATATAAAGTAATACTAAATATATGTATATAATATAATCATATAATTAGAATTATATAAATATAAACATAATATGTTAAATAAATAAATATATAATTTTATTTTTAAACAATTTAGAATGACATATAAGCTGACGGCCCACCTTATGGAAAGTAGTAACCGTCGCCTATAGACATGAGCAGTAAATAGGTTAAGTTTAAAGGGAAAATAAGAAAAGAAAGGAAATTAAATTTATAAATATATGTTATTTTATAAATAAGACAATATCTGGAAATTGTCACTTAACTAATTGTAACTTTGTCAGTCAGTGTACTGAAGCATCCAAGAGGTGACTCAGGAAAATGGTGCAAGTGAATACCCCTCAATCAATATCGTAAGCATCAAACCACGAAAACAGATCGATCAATCTCTCTTCAGTCGTACACTCTTGACAGAGTGGCCAAGATGAGGCCCTCCTTCGCGATTGAGGTCGTCGCAATGCGTCTCCATCTACTTCTGCTAACAGTCGAGAGAGACCGTTCCAAAGATAGATTGATCAATAGTAGACCTTATTTTTATTACAATCTTTTATTTTTTAATTAATTTAATTAAAAAATAAATAGTTCAGTAATAGTCTTTTTGGGGCTTCCGCTAGCAACTTCAATAAATAATAAGTAGGCTACACATGCAAATAGGTGATTATATGTTCTAAATTTAAATATTTATTGTTCTAAATGTAATGACACATGCCACCTTCTTAGATAGATGGAGTTATTATATATAAACAGTTTTGCTAACAACAGGCCAAATTTTTTATCCATGTGTGCATGAATCAGTATACAAGTATGTATTATTAAGTATTCACCAGAGAGGAGACTGTACACAAGTCGATTGCTTGGGTACCTCTGTCCCATTCGTGTTCCAACCGTGAAGCAGTTGTGTTTGCATGGCTGTGTTTCGGTTTGAAGGGTGGGATATGGCGTGAATTTACTGGGTACAGAGGAATAACACCTGAGTCCTCAGGAATGATAACGCATGGGGGGTATCATGAGCGAAACAGTATACTCTGTTATATCCATGGTACTGCTCATATCTATAGGCGACGGTTACCCCTTTCCATCAGGTGGGCCGTCAGCTTGTTTGCCATTCTAAGTAGAAAAAAAAAATATTATACATGGAAGAAATTAATATAAGGTTAAGTTGAAAAATAAAAATAACACAAAGTACTTACGATTATATTGAAATAACGAAGTAAACAGAGCATAATGTTTTATAATGATGCTTGTCATCACTGATTACTGTTCGCGTTTCTGCCGTGAAGCACTTGTGTTTGCATGGCTGTATTTCGGTTTTAAGGGTGGGCATATGGCATTGAAATGACAGGGTACAGTGGCATAATACCTAAGTCCTCAGAAATGACAACGCATAAAGTCAATAGATACAATATACTCTATTATGTCTATGGTACTGTTCATGCCTATAGACGACGCTTATCAGTTTCCATCAGATGGGCTGTCATCAGTTTTTCATTCGAAGTTGCATAAAAAATACTTTTGTTTATATATGAGAATAGATTTAATACCTATATATTTTTATTCATAAAACCATGGCTGCTATTTTAATTAAAACATGAAAATAATTTATAAACAATATTGTGCATATATATATTTATATATCAGAAATAGTTCCCGACTAAAATAAAAAATAAATCGACCTGATCTGCGAAGTTTTTAATACAATTGCTTGTAACACTGATAAAGTACGCATATTATTTTAGCTGAAAAAAAATGGGACAATTTCAATTAGACGTTTAGCTGACTAAATTTCGCTTTGTTTTTTACTCTGCTCTATCTATATAGTCTAATGTCTGTGTGAAGACACGTTTACGATTGAAGTCGCTTTTTTACGTAGTTACATGTCTGTACTATTTTTTAACGTGGTTTTCTTCGCAGCGTTGCAAAGTTGAAATATTAATTGGAAATAAAACTTACGCGTTCGACACTTCTAGCAGCTTGTTAGCCAGATCCGGTGTTATGGACACGTTATACGCTCTGCTGCAGCGAGGGCCCATAATTTGGTCCTGCAATATTTCGTAGAAATGTCGATTTAAATTGCATTCCGTATCCTTAGATTATATAGATAGAGCATCCAATCTCAAAAACGGGCCAACTTTTTGTCAGCCAATTGTCAAATTTGCCGACTCGTTTTTTTATCAGTGTACTATATACTTACACACATAATGTGTCTTGACGTATCTATATTTAATTATTTAATAAACAAAATGAGTTTTTATGCATTAAAAATATGCAAAAATTATAAAACAAAATAAATATAGAAGTTATAATGGAAACACTCGTAACTATTTATCACGCAAAATTGTATGAAAAAGTTGATCCGCTTTTCTCGAAGTATTTGTATGGAGACACTCTATCTATACTAGTATAATTTAAGGAGATTTCATAGGCAGAAAAAAATATCAAAATGATACGTAAAAAAAAAAAACTTTGTTTTTCATATAATTTTGACGAAATAAGTTGATAATGTTATAGTAAGTAGTTTAATAAATTATATGTATTTGATATTTTTGTGCATTACAGGTTTTTGTATTTTATGCACAAAAAAATATTAATTCACTCTTGCGCCACCTGCCCTTTTCTATCTGTTCTCCTTTAATCAAAGGTTGTCTGTAAGAGATTGCCCTAGCGATAAGACCGCCTTTTGTACCTTTATGTGTATATTTCAATCTGTATTTATGTTACTGTATTTCACTTGAATTATTCACTTGTCATTGTATATTTTTATTTATGGTGCAATAAAGAGTTAAATAAATAAATAAATACTTACTGGATTGTAGTACATACACATAACGTGGGAGCCCTCCTCACAATATTTCATTTTCGGACAGTAATCCGATATGTAAATACCTTTTTGACTCAAACTGTCTATCACTGTAGATGCTTGTACCATGTTTAGTGCATAAATCAGTATCACAATTGATATTACAATCTGTGAACATAAAAATAATATGGTACATTGATTATTTTTTCTAAGTGCGTTCTATTTTCAAATTTTAAATGTGTTCTAAAAAAAGGAGGTTACCAATTCATTTGAATTTTGTTAATATAAATGAACAGTTTGGTAAGAACACATACTTACGTGTAATTAGATTGAGAAAGATCGACTAGTTTCGGGATCAATTCGTGATCCTTAATCTTGAGCGGCTGTGAATTAAATCTGAAACTAGTTGATTTTTTCGATTTAATTACACGTAAATTATTACATAAATGAACAGCATGAACATCAGGAACAGCATAATTAAAAATACAAACAAAAATGTCTAAATTCTAATAGAGAATGTCTAATAGAGAATGTCTTATAGTGACACCCTATTCTCGTATGATAATGCAATCAAATATGATAGGGATAACTCTATCACGTCTACTAGAAATTAATATTTTCAACAATTAGTAATCAGACTCGGCTTCGTACAAATTGATAAGATTTTCAAACATAGTATATAGCCTATGCTATTCGCTGATACAATAGCTTTGTATAGGTGAAAGAATTATTAAAATTGTTTGAGTAGTTTTTGAGTTTATCCATTATGATAAACTCAAAAACTACTGATGTTTGTTTATTTCAGATCACTCTGTGGATATTTAAATCATCGTCTAAATTGACATTAATGCATGTATATTAGCTACCTATCAATATAACTTTGCTACACCCAAACAGGGTTCGTGTACTTACTCTAATAACATTCTAACAACTCTATATTATGTACATTAATGCATTATTATAATAAATAAATATTATTTAATATTTCAATTTTATTTTATTTTATGTAGTTACTTATATATACAAAGGAAATAACAGCCAACTTCGATAACTAACTGTACATTTAATCTAAATGGAAATATTGTAAAAATTTTATTTACAAATGCAAAATCTAGAAAGTGCAGTTTTGTACAAGAGTTCTTTATATATATAAAATATAAAATTATCTATCGGATGTCTATGGATACTAGTACAATCTTCGTTTAGTTTTAAAACAGATGGCGCTGTGACGAATGATATAATTTATAATTATTAGTTATTGTGCTCTTATTTATTGACAGTTCTTTGCTCTACAAAAAAAATGGCAGTCCAAATTGTCCGAAATTTAATAAGGCACCAATATAGCAATAGACACTGTCTACTGTAAAAAACACTGTGTGGTGTCGGCATAGACAGCCCGCAACTTACTGTCTCGTGGTTGTCGTATGAGACGAGTGAGGTAATTTGATGGCCGAGAGATGGGTAGCAACGTCCCTCTGAATACAGCACCAAAGCCTAACTGTGATTGCCCACCTGATTGCCAAGCAAAACTATTGGCAAAACCCTTATGGTGGAGGCTTATGGTCACCAGTAGAGAGATAAAGGCTGAGAGGATGATGATGATGTAGAAGCGTGTAGAATAGTTGCAAAAATATTCAGATGAATTGAGAACATTCTTCTTCCGGACGTATGGAGCTTAAAAAAAACAGCTGTATTAAAATTACCTTCGAAAACATTTTAACATTATTCCTTGATTTCTCCGCTGCAGAACATTTTCAATCATTGCTTTATCAGTTTACAATAAATTCGTCTTTTTAACGTAATTAATCACATCTTTGTTCTCTTACACTGTTAATTTATTAAAATTTTATTTATTTATTTGTTTATTCTTTATTGTACATAAAAAATTACAACATATAATATATATAAAATAAAGATGTACAACAGGCGAGCTTAACTCTGTAAGGGTTCTCTTCCAGCAAACCCTGAGTGGATTTTTTTAAATATTTCTTATAATAAATTTATAATAACAAATAAATAAATAAATTAGTTAGATGTATTAAGAAAATACTCGAATTAAACTGTGCACATAATCTGCAAAAGCTATTTAATAATTCAGAGTAAAGAAAAAGGAATTCAAACCCGTGCAATTTCACATTCATTGTATTTTTTAAAAACATTCCCCACTAGTTTGCGAAACAATGGTGTTTTCATTTCTAGTTGCCATAAAATGTTTCTAGTACGCTTTATAAAAGATATCGTTTTTAATGCTCATTCCATTGTTGGATCTGGTTCTTCTTTGATATTTGCAATCGGTAAAATGCTAAATATTTTATTTTTATATATTACTATCATAATTAATATATTGGGATTTGCCACAGCTTTAGATTCTAAACAGGTATGTGTTTTATTTTATCCGATTGCAAGAGAATATAATGTTATGGATTCCCATATATTTTCGAATATTTATTTAAATCACAGTAATGACCTGCTCTGCTGATCAGAGCCAGGGGACTACAAATATCTTAAACCGCGGGATATCGTTAAGGCAACACATAGGATCTATGAAATGATGGTATAAGGCAGGGGGGAGCACAATAGATCCCGATGGGTCGACGTGCAACGGCTTAGCTGACCCCATATGCGAATATAAGATAATGACCTGCTTCTGCTTCGCACGTGACCCCATAGTATATATATATATATATATATATATATATATATATATATATATATATACTAATATTATAAATGTGAATGTGAGTTTGTTTGTTATATTATGTCGAATCAACACCTATAAAATTTGCTATACATCTACTAAAAGGGGTGGAGAAGGTTATAGGTTGTTTTTTTATCCCGGTCAGTAAATATATCCCGATCACATAGACGAAGTCGCGGGTAAAAGCTAGTATATATGTATACACACTATTCGCAAAAATTACAAAAAAATTCAAAGTTTTGAGTGATTTTTAATAAGAGTTAACTTGGAGAAAAATGGCTCTGAGTTAGTTGAGAGCTAGATTACTCGTATAAGAATAATAATAAAAAGAATGCTTGTTTTGGTGAAACGATAAATTTAAACCTTCGAGGCACTAAGAAAATGTAATCGTAACGTTTTTGCAATTTTGCGGGATTTTTATAGACATTTTAATGTTAACAAATTACCGACGATAAAAATAAATTACTTTATTTTTGGTATTTTATCTGAGTACTGCAACTTATATGCTATATTACATTGTAGTTTCTTATTTTCAATGTTTTGATTATGAAAAGAAGATATATTAAAGTCTAAAAATTTTCTAGGATCCAGGTTTACTCTTCAGTTATGCTGGAAAACAAAATAAAACATTTACTCATACATTACCAAATACTAATACGGTAAGGAAAAATCAAAATCTCTAGTTGTAAGTGAAATTTAATAAAGAGACCATAAAAAATATTATAAAATATTTACCAGAGGGAGATTTTGTACAAAAGTCGTTTGCTTGGGTACCTCTGTCCTATTCGTGTTTCAACTGTAAAGCAGTTGTGTTTGCATGGCTGTGTTTCGGTTTGAAAGGTGGGTGGATATGGCGTGAATTTACAGGGTACAGAGGAATAACATCTGAGTTCTCAGGAATAACAACGCATGGAGGGTATCATGGGCGAAACAGTATACTCTGTTATGTCCACGGTACTGCTCAAGTCTATAGGCGACAGTTACCATTTTCCATCAGGTGGGCCTGTTTGCCATTCTAAGCTGTATAAAAAAATGTGTTGAGATTTGTTTTTGATACTATTATGTTGGTAAAGAAGTATATGGGTCTGATGATAAATGGTTGCCGCAGCCGATAGACGCCTAAACTTTAGGGGTGTCACGTGCGCGTTCCCGACCCTTATTAGGCTTTTTTGAAGAAGCTCACACTGTACTCTCGAGGGAAAAACCTCGGTAGGAAGTTTATTCTACAACTTGAGCGTTTGCGTGACCAAACTTCACTGAAATCGCTTTGATGGAAATAAATATATAAATGGACAATAGGTCAATATTTTCACAATTAATTACTAAAAGTATTTAATTTTTATTGTAAATAAAAAAAAGTTTAATTTCAAAATCTCTAAATTATTATTTATTATATAAGAAATAATACGTCATTGATCATTATAAATAATGAAGAAGATGATTAAATTTTTTTTATTAAACTACTCGTATTTGTGGCGCAGATTTTATATTAGGTTTAAACTTTATTGTTCGAAATTAAAATATTTTTTTTTTACTTCTATCAATCAAATCAATATAACGAATCAATGGTAGGCAAAAATAGTTACTGAACAAATAATGTTATTATTAATAAATGATATGTACCTACAAATAACGCAAACAAAATTGATGGTAAAAGTTAGTGATACATAATTTTTTTATACCATTGAGGTGGAAAACAAATATACGGTCCACCTGATGGTAAGCGGTTACCGTAGCCTATAAACGTTTGTGACCCTAAAGAAACCTCTTTATCCCCCTTTTGAAGAACCCCATGCTGCAGTTTCTTGGGAAAACCTCGGCAGGGAGCTCATTCCATAACCTGAGTGTTCGTGGGAAAAAACATCTCTGAAACCGCGTTGTACGCGATCATTTAGGCTGTAGGGTATGTGGGTGAACTCCCTGTCGATGGCGAGCTGTATGATGTTAGAAAGTGGCCGTGGGCAATATGTTGAACAATTCCTCTGAGCACAATCCGTTGTACAAGCGGTAGAACATACAGAGTGAGGCAAAATCTTTCCTAAGACTTAAGGGTTCGATACTGCTTATAAGCCTGGGATTATCGATAATTCTCATAGCTCGTCGTTGCACTGAGTAATTTTTAATTTAATCATTAGGGTGGACTAAGACAGCAGGATTATCAGGCTGGAGTTTCCTATTTGATACGATATAATAGAACTTATCGAGGAATGCCTCTCATTACTATATTATTTGATCCAATTACGCGTATGTTTATATATTGATAAAATTTGATCGGCTTTATTCCGATTCCCAATTAGCCTTGTTTTTATCATGAAGTATTTCGTTTAATTAATATCAATTCGGAGACATAGTCGAGTCTGTGACGACATGGTTTAAATACGACCAGTCAAGAGTGTTTCGGATACTATTCCTTGGTTGGAGAAATAATTTTTGTTGCCTAGATTTTTGCCCGCTATTTTGGATAGCGGGCAAAAAGCCATTAATCTCTTGGATTTCAGAAGAAGGAAAACAAATACAATAGTCTTCTTTTAAATGGTGTTGATATGCTATCATTGGTAGAAAAAACTTCTTTTTTTAAGTGAGCCTTTCAGAAATACTGAAAATTTTATGCAGTAGTTATTGCGTGATGCCGGAATGAACACACAGATGAATATACACACAAAACCTAAAGTTTTTATTTTTGTCTCTGTTCCTTTTAATAAAATCCATAATATAAATTTTTCTTAAACCTCTCATGTACAGATATCATCTAGTTACAATTTCATTATATTAGAGAGAAATAAGTTAAGACAGAATAAACTATGAATAACTAGAAATTAGTCAACAAATGATCTGTTGACTTATCCAACTATACATTTATATTTTAAACTTCAAGATTATGGAGTAAACAGTGAGATTCCAGTACCAATTAATTCCATTCTTTAGGAAATGCTTTCAGAGTGCATATATGTGAGCTTCTTTATTCCACCAACTTCTAAATGCCTTAACAGACTTGGGCGCATTGGATATCGTTACAGTACTTATGTCTTCCTAAGTGACACTGTATATTTTTTTTCAAGATCGCTGATTTGTCTCTAACTCTAGCCGTACATATTTCACTCTATTTCTTTTATAACTTAAAAATGCAGACCAATTCTGAAGAGTCTTGACCATTTTACATAGAAGAGGTCTATGAAATATAGTTCACACTGCAAGAACTGAATAAATTTAATTGTATTATATTATTTGCTGTGTGGTTTCGGCATAGAATGGTCCCTTTATTTCGCGTGTCGTAAAAGGCGACTAAGGGATCATTAGGTTCCCTCTATAGGGATGGGCGGCAGCGTCTCTCTAAAACATATACAAAGCCTAACTGCGTTTGCTAATCCATCTGCCAAGCATGAAAACTTCTAGAAAAAATCATCCAATAGGGAGAGGTCTAAGTTCAGCATATAGCAGCAGGATAATTAATAGCTTATATAATAATAATATAATGAACTTATATGTCAGTTTTACTCTGAAAATTCTATTTTAAATTTATCTTTAAATCTTATTTCAGATATCGTCATATAATGCAACTTATATAGATAAAGCAGAAAATATTCTTCTCATGCCGAATCTAAAAAATAATTATGTAGAGCAAAAAAGCAAAAGAAAAATAAAAAAATCACCGAAAAGAACAATACAGAAGATAATAAAGAAGAGTAAGAGCAGAAGGAAACTATACATTAATTCGATTCAACCAACACAACCAACTCAAGTAAAGAAAATAGATTCATTAGATAAAGGTAATGTAAAAGAAGAGTTATTAAAAAAAGTTGAAAACAAAACAAAATTTGAAGCAAATCAGAAGAAAAATCAGAGAAAATATAATAGCAAATTAGTACGATATTCAATGCCATTTCAAAGATTAGCAGCACAGAAGAATAGTAATTTCCATAGAAGAAATAAAAGAGAACAGAACAGAGAAGATGTATTTATATTAGAAGATTTAGATGAAATGGAATTTTTGAATAAAGGTAAAGATAGTAACATTGTTAAAGCACACGTAAAGCAGTATTGGTAACATTCAAATGTAAATTATATGATAATGTTTTAATGGAATACAATTACCAAAAATTATGAGCATTTTGTAGTAAGTAATTAACAATTTTGTAAATAATCTATACTTATAATAAATCTGTAGAGAGATCAATTCTGTACATGAAATATATTTCCAGAATAACTATGGGGGGGGGGGGGTGATTAGTGATCGATACTGATG
Source organism: Galleria mellonella (assembly GCF_026898425.1). NCBI lineage: Eukaryota > Metazoa > Arthropoda > Insecta > Lepidoptera > Pyralidae > Galleria > Galleria mellonella. The sequence continues at coordinate 3,038,712 of NW_026442082.1, read as the reverse complement.
CCAAAAATGCAATCAGTAAAATTTTTGTCTGTCTGTCTGTATGTTCGTTATAGAAGCAAAAACTACTCGATGGATTTTAACGAAACTTTGGTACAAATATTCTTCATACTCCTGGGCAGGTTATAGTATACTTTTCATCACGCTACGATCAATAGGAGCAGAGCAGTGAAGGAAAATTTTGGGAAAACGGGAGAAATTACTCCATTTTTAAGCTTCCGTCGCGTGTGCAGCCTTAATGGCTACTTTTTAAAATGTAAAAATGTCCACCCGTGCGAAGCTGGGTTGGGCTGCTAGTTAGGTAATAAACATAAAAATAAAAGTACAACCGAATTTGGAACCTCGTTCCTTTTAAAGTCGGGTGATAATGATTGTTTATCATCTCCAACAAACATGTTACAAGTCTGTATGTTTGTTACTCAATCACATTTAAACGACTAAACAGATATGAATGAAATTTGCTACACGTATAAAACACATCCTTGACACTTATATGCAGTATGTGCCTGCGAGCTGCGGGATACATTTTTAAATAATCCTAATTAAAAAAAAAAAACTTTATTCAAATTTTACATAAAAATTATGAATGATTGCTAAAATAATTTGCATTTAAGCTTCCAATGATCAAAATAATCTTATCTCGTATATATAAACTTATAAATTATATTTAAAGAAAACAAAACCCGTAAACACAGTTATTTTCGTGTACGGATACCTCGACGCTTGAGCTCGAGTCGCATTTGACTGTTTATCTAGAAACTATCTGATTCGACGGCTGCGTTCATCTATTTCTAACTTTATCTTTCTCTAGAATCCTTAATTTACATACCTACAAAGAAAATAAAAAAAAATGTAAATAGTTTTGATCTCTTACCAAATGACACGCTTACTCAGCGTAAAATTTTTATTTATATATATATATATATATATATATATATATATATATATATATATACCAGCTGGCCCAGCAAACGTTGCCTTGCCCTATAAATTAGGGATAGAGACAACCTAATAACTCAGCGGTATAATATAGCTTTATATAATATAACTTCTGTTTAGCACTATTACTGCCCACTCACTACTTCCTATGCCACTGCGTTAGGTTGACTGGAAGAAATCTCTTGTAGAGATAAGTTCGCCATTGCTAATTGTGGCATTGTTATTAACTACTTGTTATTACTGTATGTTTTAGTGCAATAAAGAATATATATATATATATATATATATATAGTATTATATTATCTGGGGCGGTATGAAATATTGTACTATCGTACAAGTTTCGTTAAAATCCGTCGAGTAGTTTTTGTTTCTATAACGAACATTCAGACAGACAGACAGATAGACAAAAATTTTACTGACTGCATTTTTGGCATCAGTATCGATCACTAATAGTTATTTTGGAAATATATTTCATGTACAGAATTGACCTCTCTACAGATTTATTATAAGTATAGAAGATAACTCCGTCAGTTATAAATCGATTAGGGAAATTCTTCTTTTACCAGAAAGGATATACAATATAGATTAGTTCTATAGATTTTATCAAAATTGGTGCAGTAGTTTGGTGTTTAATATAAAACAATTTGATTTGCTGCAACTGAAGCCAGTTTTTTATGCAATATAATTTTAAATTACTACTAGGTGAATAATAATAGCGTAGTCCTCAGGATTGGCAACATATAGACATATATTACATATATTATATGATATATTCAGAAAAGATCATTTTCTAAATTGACCCGATCGAGGCTTGAACCCGAGACTTTATAAAACATTCTGCCAACTGAACGAAGGTCACCATCAGTATCATCATACCAGTCATCCACTGTCCACTGTTGAACATATGCCTCCCCAAAAGGGGCGTAGACAGATAAGCAACCGCAGTTGTTCTAAAATGTACAAAGGTCGTCAATTAAAAAAGTTATAAATTTTAAGTACGCACCTAAATTTATGCATTTACGCATATAAATGCTTACGAAATTACTGAAAACCAGAAAATGCTTTTTAGACCTCTTAAAATTTATAAGGTACCAACTAATTGATAATTAAATATTTTTGATGAGGCCATAATAGTCGTTTAATCGAATAATTCGTTTCGGTAATGGCATACCGTCCTAAAGAGAATCTTTTTTAATTATCCTCAATTGAATTCCCGGCGGGCTTGTTAATTTCTTTCTAATTTGAAATTAGTGTGGATATAAAAAAATAAATTGGCCAAGAGTGTGTCGGACATGAATTGGCAATCTATTTTACTTTTATCATTTGGAGATATTTAGAATTTTTTTTTTATGCAACTTAGAATGGCAAACACGCTGACTGCCCACCTGATGGAAAGCCTATAGACATGAGCAGTACCATGGACATAACAGAGTATACTGTTTCCCCCTTGATACCCCCCATGTGTCGCCATTCCAGAGGACTTAGGTGTTATTCCTTTGTACCCTGTAAATCCTACTCTTAGACTGAAACACAGCCATGTAAACACAACTGCTTCACGGCAAAAACACGAATGGGACAGAGGTGCCCAAGCAAACGACTTTTGTACAAAGTATCAAGTGTGAATATCTAAGATTTATAATAAAAAAAAAATCTCATATCTTGATAGTGTAGCGGTTTAACATACATAACATTTCGATCCTCGTCATGGTCGTAGCTAGGGGAAGCATTGAGGGGCAATGACCTACTTTAAAGGGCCCAATGCCCTACCTTAAAATAAAAGGCCCGAGAATATTAGACAGTTTCATTTTTTCGAAGTCACTTAATTATGGCCACTGCCCTACCAAAAGGTTCTTTAGTTCTATCTTAAACATAAGTCTAGCTACGATTCTGATCTTTGTACAATGTAATATAATGCATATTTTTTTATTTATGGCAGCAAATATTCATTTATAAATATTAATATAATATACATTATTGTTTTACAAAAATAGACCTAATGAGTTCTAATAGCAGTATTTTAAATATAGAGTTATTATGAATGAAGCTCCATGGAAATGCGCATGAAATATAATTAACAAATCCAACACTCTAATACTCACTCGTAAGTATCAAAGCTGTAAATAAAAAAAAAGTTCTAAATCGGCACTTTTAAACTTATAAGTGTTTCGGTCAATTTACTTTTCAAGATATAAAGGGATTTATAAGAGAGATCTTGAAATTAAAATTCTTTATTAAAAGAGTTGGTGGAACGATGAAGAAGACGAAGTATACTTCCCGTATTCACCTCCCCCCCCCCCCCTCCCCATAAGAAACAGACAAGTTGAGAATAGTAACATATTTATTTACAACATATTGATTATATTTTCCACTATACGTGGTGTTAAAGAATTATTATTACATATTATATTTAAATTTAATATAATTCACATATTTTATTATTTATTTATTTATTACATCTACCGAGTGAGTCTTACAGTCTTTCAATACGCTCACCCAGGAAAGCATGAGTACAACAACATATAAAAAAGGAATATTACACATAAATAACAAGAATAATATAAAAAGATTTAACTCAAACAAAAAAAGTCTGAACATAAATACTCTGTGGTCACTCGATGAAATTCCAGCAAGTTGGAGTCAAATACATCCAATTGTGGATACTGGCTCAAAATATCATTGAGTAGTGTCAATGCAAGAGGTAGGGGAGCTTGCTTAGCCAACTTTCTTCTTAGCAATGGAACATCGAATAAGTGCCGTAATTATATTAGAAGTAGCTATCATAGTGATGACAATGATGATGATATTGTTGATACGTACTTCTAATATGATTTATATTTATATAACAAATTTTTAAAATAATTGTATTACTTAGTAACAGTTACAATTATATTATCCAATAAAATTAATCGAAACAAAGCAAATATTGCCATGATATAAAAATGTAATTAAATATTTAACTTAGAAATAAATTAATTTTAATTAGATAACTACAAATACTAAGAAAAATTACATAGTAATTACTCGTTTACATTTCAAAATATATAAATTAGTGACTTGTATCAAATATATTTTTATTTAACATTCATAATCTCGAATCACACTAGAGTACTAGACTATCAAAATAATATAGCACATAAAGTACATATTTTTCTGGTCCTAGAACTAAGGTAATTGTTACTATAGCAATCAAAAATAGAGTTTAAAATTAATTCATGTGAAAAAAAATCCTTACGGCTATAACATATAAGATTGTCAGAGACATTAATAATATTATTGGTACATAAATTGGCCTTGACTCCGCCATGTGACTGAAAATCAGCATTATTTTTATTTCTCAATGGTGTATTTTATTTCTTATTTCTATTTATTATACATGCATTCTCAGGAAACACTTGTATAGCTTTTGTCCATCAACTGTAGTAACGATTGGCACTTTAAAAGTATGAGTAATTATTATATATACTTTAAAACTAACTTAAAAACTTTAATATAAAATAAAATCTTAGAAACTACTAAAAATAGTAGAAAATGCTTTCATAACAATAAGCAAAATAAAACTTAACTAAGGTAAATATTTCTATTGTGAGATAAAAACATTTAGATCCACGCTAAAAATACTTTCAGAAGAAGCAACCCGAATTGAGAAATTTTATTTATAACATTGGTTTCCATAAAGTATATAAATCCTACGACAATATTTTTCTACCAATATTGACAGGTCGAATAGTAAATCCTTCCAGATCGCACCCTAACAAATCCATACATAATAAAATATGGTGGACAACTGTCAATCAAAAATATTTTTATATATTTATTATATTTACTATCTAAGGAAACTTGACAGTTTTCAAATTCGTTCGTTTAGGAATCACAATACATAGAACATAATGTGATTTAATTACTGGACATTTTCTAAATAATTTATTGCTATTTTGCGAAACTCGACAAGTTTACAAATTATTATTAAAAGAAAAAGGGATATAAGCGTTAATTTATTACCATTATAACATTTGCATACACATTTGCGCAAATTACATATACTAACCATCTTATTTCAAGATCCTACATTGAGTGGGTTTGGCTGTTAATGATGGGGCACATATCATACATATATAAGTTATTTAAAAATAAAGTGTAATGTAGTATAATTAAAATATATATTTGTACACTTGTATTATAGTATTCTTAACTTTTTTTTTAATTGGAGCTAAGAAAGTAACCATCTCTGTCTCTCAAGTCATAGTCATTTCAGGTATTTTAAATGTAACTGTTTTCCGCATCCTGCAACTAGTTACAATTGTTTTCTGAGCGTTTTATGTGTTTTATGTTAAATACATAAATTAATTAATAACAATTAATTTTACAATATTGAGTATTGCAGATTGTATATTAAGAACTAAAAGCGTATACAGAATTTCATAAAAATCAGTAAAGAGGTTGAACCCTTAATTGAATCTAAATAAACTAACAAACATTGCAAGTTGTTAGAAAATTCGTTAAAATTATTGCTGCTCACCGAATAATTCGTCAGTCACAAATTCTAAAAATAAATATCCAATAGTTCAGTCTTAAGCTTCCTCTGCTTTGATGTCTTCATTCTTTTTGTTCCTATACTCCCAACCTTGGTACGCTAAATCTTGAGGGTTTACGTCATGTTCCCTGAAGGATATTCCTCCGGAACCGTGACCGCCAGAGCCGTACTTGTGTCCTTGCTAAAAAGAAAAGACAAACATAAGTCATGGCATATTGATAATGATGATGATGTTAATAATAATGATAATTATAATGACAGTGACGAAGACGACGATGATCTTGATTAATGATCGAATTTAAATAAATTTGTAAGAGGTTGGTCAAAAGAGGATTTTAGAGAATGGCCGCAACTTATATATATATGTATATTTATTGCACTATAAACATACACTGTGAAGAAAGGTGCTTAAACTATTTTTTCAAATAGTAGTTTAATTTTAACTTTAAGTTTAGTTTAAACTTGTTTTTCTAAAATTGTAAAATCAATGGAATATTAGTCGAGAAATGGTAAAGAGGCCTTGCGGTAATTTATTAATAATAATGACGCATGTATAACTTATCCTTATTAGAAAACCGTTTGTCGATTATCTCGTTCTATTTACTTTGATGAGATTTAATTGTGGGAGTAAATTTAATATAACTCAAATAGGAAATTACGAGTTTTAATTAGAGAAATTTTTAAAGCAGGAAAAAGCTAAAGTATATCGTAATACGCCAAGAATCACGATTCAGCGTGTAATAAACTACCAATAAATTTTTCATTTTTTCCTTATATGCTTCAATTGCCATGCTATTTTTAACTTACCTGATAGTTATCATAATGCCCATAGTGGGATGGCGCATGAACCTCCCTGTAGGGACCGAGGCCGATGCCAGCGGGGGAGTACTGGGGGCCGTTGTAGTGACTCGAAGAGAAGGGTGAGGTCAAGTTTGGTTTGCAGAACTTGAAGTATCCGATAACCCCTGGAAACAATAAGTTTTGATACCATGAATTTTACTAACGTTACGTGAGTGGGCGTTCTGAGTTCTTTTCGCATGTTCGTTTCTGGATTTTGAGCACGAAACATGTGTTTGTATTATTACTAACTAGCTATATCCCGCAGCTTCATCTGTATGAATTAGTATATAAAGTATCCTATGTGATAAATTAGAATATAACATACTCGTGTACTTTCAATTCAAATCCATTCAGTAGTTTTTGCATGAAAGAGTAATAAACATCCATCTATCTAAATATTCTCAATTTTTTTTTTACATTTAGCGCCTTTGCTTTGAGTGAGGAGGTGGGCGTTGATTGTCACGATTCAGTTTTTAACTAATGTGGCTGCTAGGGGGGAAACGGATTGTTAGTAATGCAGGCTGAGAATCCCATTGCTAGCAATACACCCAACCAGGTCGACCTCCTCGCGGTTGTCTCTGGAAACTATCATGGTTAATTCCTGATGAATTCATGATGGGCTAACTGACCTATTTTCATTCTCATCTATCACCCTTCACTGGTGCTCCGCCAGCGTATCCCGTTAGCGTAGGCGGGGTTACCATACCATTTTCACCCACAAAAAAAATGTGGCTGTTATTGCACACTACCCTACTTTTGTAACAAAAAGTTTTTTTGTTGGTTCCAAAAAGGATTATTAAAAAGATTATTTATAATAATATAAATTTATTACGATTATCTTCAAGTTGGATTATTTGAAGGTAGACAGAGAGCACCGAGTGTTAAAGCATTTTTCTATACCAACATTTATAAAACAGAATAGGCAGGTACATCATATATTGATCAATCAGGATATATTCGGAATAATTTATCATAAATATTTTAAATATAAACGGTCTCCTTTTTCATGTATTTGCTGAGAAAGGGTTTTCAGAAATTTCTACGAAAATGGGACGTACAGATTTCGCACGGTCAAAGTCACGTAGTATCCTTGTTAAGGATATTGTGCCCAAAACCTTTTTTGTACAATGCATTTTTTTTTATTCCAATCGTCTTTAGTTTGCTTTATGATCTTATGCCTACGGATTTGTTTATGGTTTGATTGTCGTTGATTCGTTCGTATTAAAGAATAAATATCTATAGTAATTTATTTTGTTATTAAATTTCAATACATCTAGATTTCCTGTGGGTGCCTTAAGAGCCGACTAAGGGAGGGTGAGGGATGTGTGGCAACGTCCCTCTAAAACATCTCTAAAGCCTGACTGCGGTTGTCAATCCGCCTGCCAAGCGTGGCAACTACTGGCAAGACCCCCAAGGGAGAGGCTTATGTTCAACAGTGGACAGTTAAAGGCTGATATGATGATGATGATCTAGATAGAGAGTATCATCTAGATAATATAAATGATGAAGTAAACACCATATGACATTATCTACCAGTTGACTATAGGCTGGAATAACAAAAAATATAATTGACAGTGCAACGTGATGAACAAATAAAAATATAATTTCTATTTGTATCGGTCTATGTGTAATATAAATTTTCAAAAAATGTTTCAGTATGTCTGTTAGTTATATAGTACTTTATCCAAGATATTTTAAGTTTGGACTAGTATAGTATTATCTGTGGTTTGGGCATAGATGGCACTGTAGTATTACTATTAAACATACCTGGAATAATAAGGGCCATGAATCCCAAGAACTTCTTGAAGCTGGCCAGGCCGAGGATGAGGGGCAAAAACAGGAGGAGCTTCAGCTTGAACAGCTTCAGTATCAGTAGCATGGGGATGATCAGCTTCTTCAGTTTGTGACGGCCTGGAAATAGTAACATTGAAGAAAAAAATATAATTAGCTAGCGTTGGATTTACTATTGATTCATACTTGTGTAATTTTTTATAAAAGTACAAAAGAAGGAGACACTCAATTCATCTGTATTTTTATTTGTATTTTTTTTATCACATCAGTCGTTAACTGTCCACTGCTGAATATAAGCCTCCTTCATAAGCGAGGGTTGCCAATAGTTGTCACGCTTGGCAAGCGTGTTGGCAACAGCAGTTAGAATTTTGATGATATTTAAGTGAGACTCTATTATCCGTCCCTCGACTATTAAATTCTTTTAATAATAAATAAATAAATAGTAAAGTCATGTAGAAATTTGTGAGTACTTGTTGAAACAAATACTTGTTCTTTTTTTCTTTTCTAAATACTTACGGAAAGGAGGTGCTTTTTTATCTTCAATTATATCTACTTCGTCGGCGATTTCGTCTATAAAACGGGGCGCGATGATGCCTCGTGACGTCACCTCGTCATCCAATTGCATCTCCAGTGCGGTTGATCTCAGGAATCTATGGAAGAAAACATAACAATAAATAAATAAACATTTTGTACTTCTATCAAGTGAGTTCTATCATCTTCATTATATCAGCCTTTAACTGTCCACTGCTGAACATAAGCCTCCCCCTTGGGGGGTCTTGCCAGTAGTTGCCACATTTGGCAAGCGGACTGGCAATCGCAATCAAGCTTTAGAGATGTTTTAAGAGGGATGCTACTGTCCATCCCGCGCTCTTCTTTAGTCGACTTTTATGACACCGACGAGAAAGGAAGGGGTGGCTTAATCTATGCCGGGACCACACGGCCATCAATCATCATGAAACACACTAATTTACTGTGACGTGTTTCATAGATATCTACTTAAGATCGTAATTCAAATTTAGAATGCGGAATTGTGAATTTACATGTAGACTTTGCAGCGAGCAGTTTTTATTTAACAAAGAAAAATGAGTAGAATGAAAAAACACGGGGCTAACACAGGAGTAAATCTTAATGATTATAAAAAAAAAAAACTGATGCAAAAATTCGTGGTTACAACGCTTCAGAGAGTCTAAAAAAACGAGATGAATAAAGAACCTCTTTTATTTGAAAGTTGTTTAAAAATAATCCTATTTATGAAAAGGTTTAGTATCAATAAATAGTTTTGCAAGTCTCTTAGTCAGTATTACTAAAAAGCCTATGTATAATCTCTGTATGCTATGTGTATGATATCATGAATTCTGTTTCCTACAGGACAGGCTCAGCCTAATGTAGGAATCAATGATAAATTCTGTACTTATTTAAATATACTTTGTTAAATAAATACATCTTTATCTTATCTTATCTTATACGTAACTAATTAAAGAATGCGCCCTACAAAAAATACTGATTTAGATTTTAAACGAAATTATTTTGTTTAATATCTGTTATTATGATTTAAAAACAAAACTACTGAACTTATTTTAATAATATCTCTATGAGGTTAAACTATAAGTATATACTTTGATATAAAAAAAATAATTTTAAAAATCGATTTAAGATTAGCCTTAAAATAAAACTGAATTGAATCTCCTTCTTTTTGAAGTTGGTTGAAAAATGACGTCACGCCTGTAACACTTGCGCCTATAATTGTGCAAGTATATGGTCGCAGCCATTTAATTATTATTATTTTCATTAAAATTGCCCATTATTCTGCCTTGTGAAGGCAATTTATCCTTTTAACACGTAGAATTACAAACTAATTAAGAGAGAATTAGCAGTAAATAGCATTAATGTGATATTCTTGTGAGAAATTTGAATACATGATGTTTCCTTGTTGCTTAATTATATGTAAGTATGTGTATAACTTTATTATAGTGGGAGGGGGATTATTAGTAATGCGTACTACCAGTCCCGTTGTTAGCAATATGCCCAACAAGGTCGACTTACACGTGGTCCCAGCTGGAAACCATCATATTGAAATCCAGGTGTATACATCACGATGGGGTAGCTGACCTGCTTTTTCATTCTCATCTATCATCACTCACTGGTGCCCCGCCAGTTTATACCGTTAGCGCAGGCAGGGTAACCATTCTATTGTCGTCCGTTAAAAAAAACTATACTATAAAAAAAAATTACACTAATAAAAAATTTGCTTCATACATGAAGCAGATTTTTTTAATGAGTGAGAATGAATAGTCCTCGCTAGCGTTATTGGTATACTTTGGCGGTGTACTAGTAAGAGATGATAGATGAGGATGAAAGTAGGTCCATTAGCCCATTAGAAAGAATTCCATAAGAATTAACCACGATGGTTTCCAATGGACAGCGCAGGGAGGTCAACCTGATATTGTTAGCAATTCGCCTGTTCGACCCGTCACTAACAATCTCTTTCCCCTCGTATATGAAGAAGTGTATGTTTAAGTTTCATCAAACTGATGAAAAAATAGGTGTTTAATGGTAATATCATGAATCAATTACTGCCAATGGATTGGTAACCCCGCCTGCGCTAACGGGATACGCTGGCGGAGCACCAATAAAGGGTGATCGATGAGAATGAAAACAGGCCAGTTAGCCCATCATGATGAATTCATCAGGAATTAACAATGATAGTTTCCAGGGAGAACCGCGTGGAGGTCGACCTGGTTGGGTATATTGCTAGCAATGGGATTTTCAGTCTCTATTACTAACAATCCCTTTTCCCCCTACTGTCTATATTATACGCGCGTAAAACGATTCCTAATAGTCACAAACTAAAAATATGCGTCATCTATAGACACATTGGTGGTCCTGGCATATAATAGGCCACCCCTTTATTTCTCGTGGGTATTGTAAGAGACTAAGGGAGGCTAAGGAATAGGTAGCAGCGTAGCTCATAAAACATATCCAAAGCCTAACTGCGGTTGCCAATTCTGCCAAGCGTAGCGACTACTGGCAAGACCTCCTAAGGAGGAGACTTATGTTCAGCAGTGGTAGAACCTAAAGTGAGTTAAACATAAACTGAAAATAAAATATATAAGCCGTCCTCTAGGGTTGGTTCTACTGTTAATGGAACATATTTATTTATATCATATTTTTTTATTATTTTATATATTATTATATGTACTTCATTCTTGGCTAACTTGCCGGTTTTCTCAGACAATCTGCCCCAAATTGATATATCCTACAGCTTCATATTTCGCTCTATAAGTTATTAAAAACTCTATAAGTTATTAAGTTCTTTCAGTTCCTTATCTGACCACTATCTTATCTTATCTTTATTAATTGAACATGTGGTGGTTGTTACGGCTGCACCGGCAGAGCTATTTGTGGCCTCTGGCCTACTCTGCAAAGCACAGTCCATTTGGTGTGTGAAATCGGTGAAATTATTTTTATTGTTATTATATATTATTTATAAATTATTATTTTATTATTATTTATTTGGAACATATTTAGTTTCACTGGTACAACAATGCGTTAAGAGGACATTATTCTATTTCATTGTATATTGAAAAACAAGAAAAACAAATTAATGAGAGAAATGTTGAAACAGAGTCGAACAAATTGGAGTCACTTAATATATCAAATTAATGTTTATAATTGGCAGTAACACGTGGATTGTTGTTGCCGTTTTTAAATAGGCTCAGTGGGTATTAATCAATTTACAAGTTGAATTATACTTTAAATTGTCAGTATAGAGTTCAATTTTTCTCGTTTCGAATTGCAATAATATAATATCATAAAAATTTTAAGCCATTTGGGCATCGTCTTGAACTAAGTGATGTTTTCATTGTCTTACAAATTTTATGAATGTGACAGTTTGTAAAGTATTTAAATGTTGATTACGGTTAAGGCTGAACAGATTTGAATGCTATTTGGAATACTAGTAGGATATATCCTAGTTTAGTACATAGAGACTTATATACATAGATACTTTATAGACTAACTTAGGCCTTCTTCATCCCAAATACAAAAATTTCATGACAAATTTCACAGAAAAATCACCTCCTCATTTTTTTTATACAACTTAGAATGGCAAACAAGCTGACAGCCCACCTGATGAAAAGTGGTAACCGTCGCCTATAGACATGAGCAGCATTGTGAACATAACAGAGTATACTGTTTCGCCCATAATACTCCCCATGCGTTGCCATTCCTGAGGACACAGATGTTATTGTACTCTGTAAATTCATTGTCATATCCCACCTTTTAAATCGAAACACAGCCATACAAACATAACTGTTTCACGGTAGAAACACGAATGGGACAGAGGTACACAAGCAAACGACTTTTGTACAAAGTCTCCCTCTGGTGATCATTTATAATATTATCAAGGACACAGTGGTGGAATCTACTGTTTACTCACCTTTCAATTTTCCTCATTCCATATTTCACAAGAGCGTCCCAATCTGAATCTTCGCTGCGGGGCTGCGATGAGAGCTCTGGTGGTTCATGAGATAACGCCCTGGCTTGTGACTCCACTTTGACTAGTACAGCATTTTCCGAGAGTCTGAAAGGATTAAAAAAATGTGTTAAATATTTTATGATACGTATTATACCAGTGTGGTCCCGGCAAAGAATGGGCCATTCTTTCCTTTCCTGTGGGTGTCGTAAGAGGCGACGAAGGGAATTTAGTGGTCGAGGGATGGGCAACAGCGTCCTTCTTTAAACATCATCAAAGCCTAACTGTGGTTGCCATCCCGCCAGCCAAGCATGACAACTATTGGTTAAACATCCCAATAGAGGGAGGCCTATGTTTAGCAGGAGACAGATAATGCCTGTTTTGATGACGATGATATTATGCGAGCATAATGACCTGATAATTTAATGATTGATCTATGTCGCTTAATATTTGATAATTCCTAAATATTTTGTGCACCCCATACCTATGTGAGTTCGTAGAATACCGTAGGTATTTATTTATTTAACACTTTTTTATTGCACTAATATTACACGAATATTTTAAGGATTTGAAATAAGCCCAGTGTTCTCTCTTCCTGCCTGGAAAAGAGTTAGAATCTTTGGGTTGAATGAAATAAAAAATGAATGGATTCATCCTTCGTCTATGTATAACTAACGTTATATTGTTGTTTATAGACTCATTTTTCTATTGAAAAATATTTAGTTCTCGTCCAAAATACAATGTTAAGAAAAGTATTTTATCTTATGCTATATCTTTGGCATATACAAAACTCACTTTATTTAATGTGAATGAAACTAAACGTTTTGTACTAAAAATAAAACTCCTCTTTGGCCATTCAGTAACTAAAATAGGAACTCCATTTCCTTTGCCGGAAATCCGCAATCCTTCCAAAATAGTTTCAATTAATAAATGTAGTTTTGTCAATAAAATGTTTTAAAAAGATGGAATAAAAAAAAAAAAAACTGTTTCACTCAATAGTGGCATTGCGCTGGTAGAAGTCTATTTATTGAAATTGATTTTTAAAAAAATCTCGTTTTAGTACTGGACAATCAAACAGATTTTTTTTCACATATCATAAAAAAAATATTGTGTTATTCCATTTTATATGAAGAATAAATTAAAATCAGAGGGAGATTGTAGAAAAATTGTCTGCATTATGTACTTATATCTCATTGTTTTTTTTTTATTTTGAATAATTTAAGCACAAACTAGATAGACTGCGTTAGAAGACTGTTTTATAAGATATCAGGTCCCCCTAGACAAGTCAATGACTTGTTCATGATAATGAAAAGACAATGAATCAATCGAGGGTGTCGTATTACTAGTGAGTTCATGGGATGGAATAAAGTAGTGACGTTCGATGTCTTTATCCTAATAACTCTATTGTAATAACTATAGATGAATTCGTTTACTATTTGTCTAGAGGGTTAGCTGTGATTACAATAACGTCTGTATTTTTTTAGTACAATTTATAATGGCAAACAAGCTGACGGCCGACCTGATGGAAAGTAGTTACTATCGCCTATAGATAGCACCCTGGACACAGTAAAGTATGTGTTGCCCTTCATGCGTAGCTATTACTGAGGACTAAGGTTGTTATGCCTCTGTACCCTGTAATTTCATTACCAAATCTCATCTTTCAAGTCCAAACGCAGCCATGCAAACAACTGCTTCACGAGAGAAACAAGAACGGGGCAAAGGTACCCAAGTAGACGACTTTTGTATAAAGTCTCTTGCTGGTTCGCAATATGGTGAATTCTTCTATTTTTCTATAGATATGGATCGAGATAGTTTGCCACAGGGGAAAGTATGCTATATGCTGAATTAGGGGCTGAGTTAATGCTACAAAAAACTCTATCAAAATCTGTCTAATCGGTTAATCGATTTTGTGATTCATGCTCAGATATGTTTTTTTTATTTGTGTAGATTCTTTACTCCGATTAAACCATATTGATATTGATACTTACTTGTATGCTTGTTTATCGAAGAAGTCATCAAAAGACCTTAGTGCTTGTGCTTTGAAGCAATCGGCCAGGTCACCATTGATGCATTGCTGGGTAGCTTGTTGAATGTACGGATCTTGGTCCTCGCCGAGACCTAGCCAGTCTAGTAGACCTCGTCCCTGAGCTTGAGGCTGAAGACAATAAATTCGAATTTCAATTTTAAGATAACAATAGTAAGTATATTTTACGCTAAAGGATTGTCTTAGGGTGGGCAATTCTTTAGCTTAACTGTAGGCTGAGTAGGCATTGAGATAGCTTTATTTGCTTTTTTTAAATAATACTTGTAGTTTTATAATTATTTATTTTCTTATAGTATTATAATTATTTATATAATAATTGTAGTTTTAGAAGATTATTCTCTTGTCTTGAAGAAATTTCCTTTTCCTTTACATACGACAGAGTAAGCATTAAGATTCTGATCTATTCTTTTACTTGCACTATATGGTAAATCATATGGATAAGAAAATATTTTCTAGAGACTATATTAGAGTTAACTAATATTAGTTAGAAGACACCATATGGTTTCTTCGGGATTTGCAACGGGGACCTGGTAATTACCCCTGATGTTCCAATTAAAGCAACAAAGTTTGTCTACTAAAACAGAGGGGTTTGTTTATTTGACACCTTTGTGATATAATAGCATTAATAGAATTGATTAATCTGTCATACGGGCAACAAAATAAAAATATCAGCTATGATCTTTACCGATCTGCTATGATCTCCTCCAAAGTTCAAAGATCTTCCTTCTGCTTCTTCCTTTGGAGGCTGATCAGGTAATCTGATCCCACCTTCGCCTTGGGTCTGCAGCGCCAGAGCGGCGGCCACCACTATCATCAACCATCGGGCTTGGCTTAACATCTTAGAAGATTATGACCTGAAAAAAATTCAGACAATTCGGTGTGATATAAGTTATAATCATCGACTTATGAGAGAGAACTGTTCTTAGCAGTGGAACGTTACATTAAGTAAGCTCATTAATATTATAAATGTGTATCTTTATTTGTTTGTTACTGTTTGGTAGTTTACCTGCTTAATCAACCATATTTGGAATGGAGAAGGTCGTAAGCTATTATAATCCCGGTCATCCAAATGAATTCCCGGTTAAAAACTAGTTGATTATAATTGTTAATTTAATGCAATCAGTCTAACGCAATACTCATATACCCTGTATGCACCATGTATAGGTATAGCTTGATAATGTTATAATTTCTATCGACAGGGACCACCCAGGGTTGTCCATCGACCAAATAATTGTATTAAAAAAGGATTACATTGTACCTTTGTCATTATTGAGTAAATTTGTTTATGACAGCACAACAGCTGTCATTTTCCATCAAGTGAGCTGTCAAATTAATGGAGTAGAATGATGGAAGTAATAAAATTATGTTGATCTGTCATGTAACTCATATTTTGTAAATTGTATTTTATGATGATTCGCGTCCGTAATTTTGAGAACAAAACAATATCGCATTGTGAATGGTTTCCTTGGAAATTATTTGCAAAGAATTCCGGTATTCTCATCTGCAGTAAATTAATGTCACGTAACAGATTGTAAAATATATATGTAATGTACAGTTATTTCTGAGACGTATTCCTTTTATTTATTTGCTTATTTTTAACTTTTAATAAGATCCCCTTGATTTCAATGCGGAAGTATTTTTTTGTGTGTACTTTTTGTGGAGGTATTAATGCGATGTCATTGTGAATTCAAAATTAATTAATCGTAATTTTGTTTTTTTTTTTACTATATTTGAATGCGTGTTAGTGCTATGTAGTTAAAGTAGATTTTTTTACAGGAATATTGTGCTTATAATGGTTCTGATGTTTCATCTGTAGTCGATTGCTTTTTGCTGGTTGAAACACGAATGGGACAGAGGCACCCGCCTCTG
Source organism: Galleria mellonella (assembly GCF_026898425.1). Lineage (NCBI taxonomy): Eukaryota > Metazoa > Arthropoda > Insecta > Lepidoptera > Pyralidae > Galleria > Galleria mellonella. The sequence continues at coordinate 3,022,227 of NW_026442082.1, read as the reverse complement.
TCCCATTCGTGTTTCAACCATAAAGCAGTTGTGTTTGCATGGCTGTGTATCGGTTTGAAGGGTGGGATATGGCGTGAATTTACTGGGTACGGAGGAACAACGCCTGTGTCCTCAGGAATGGCAACGCATGGGGAGTATCACGGGCGAAACAGTATACTGTGTTATGTCCATGGTACTGCTCATGTCTATAGGCGACGGTTGCCACTTTCCATCAGGTGGGCCGTCAACTTGTTTGTCATTCTAAGTTGTATAAAAAAAAATCACAATTCTTTACGTAAATATGCGTGTCTGTTTGTCAATTTTGTAGTATAAAAATATAAATGCAATAAGTAAAAAAATGAACCATCACAAGCATCAGCAAAGTTTTTTTTTTAATGGGTGAAAATAGAATGGTAACGCTGCCCGCGCTATCGGTATATACCGACCAGGCACCAGTGCAAGATGATAGGTGAGAATGAATGCAGGTTAGTTAGCCCACCATGATGAATTCGACAACAATTAACCGTGGTGGTTTTCAGGGGGAATCGCGTGGAGGTCGATCTGAGAGAGTAAATATAATAGCCTATTAGACCTCATTACTAACAATCCCTTTTCCTCCAGTATTAGAAAGTAGTGGAAGAAAGGTTTTTAAATGGTGACCCTGTACGGGCAAACGCAGTGTAGAACGACCTCCATCTAGATGGAGTGAAGACCTCAAATACATTACAGAGAGTCGATGGATGCAGGTGGATTAGGACTGTTCTTTATGGCGGCCTATAGAGGAAGCCTATGCTCAGTGGACGCACTATATTTAACTGTATGAGGTAATTTTATAGTTCGGTAGATGATTTATTATTAAAAAAAAAAAACTTAACGATTTTCATGAAGTACCTACATGGGAACCGGTCCCATAATGATATTATGCTTTCTAACAATTTACAACAGCCCTATTTTTAGTTATTACAGATGCCCACTCATGGCCTTTTAATAGTTGAAATTAAAATCACATCTACAGCTCTCTACTGTTGCTGCGTTTAAGATTGAATTTACAAACAGACATACAAACTCTTCACACTGCAATAATAATAATTATCTATATATAATATTGAGAATTATCTACGCAATCATTTTTGATATTGTAAAAAAAAAAAAAACTGAAATAAATAAAAATAAAACAAAGTATTTAATAAAATAATAAGAAACAATAATAATTATTTACATCTCTATTGTTTAAATTGTAAAAAATTCGAATTAAACAAAAAATAATATTTTTCTTAGTAAATTTATAAGAAAAAATAAAATTAACTGTAACAAAAATAAAGATTTATTACACATATTATGGTTAAAGTAAATTTAAAAATTTATACTTTTTATATATGTATAAAAATTTATAATATAAAAAGATTTCATCGTGAATTACAGTCAACATACAATTATAAAAATATTTTTATAAATTTTATTTATGTCTAGACATATTATATATTTTATAAAAAATGTATAAAAAGCGATAATTACATGAAAAAAGTATAATTAGTACTCTAGATTATATCTGTATTGTTCTACGTATTAGTTCTACTAGTAGAACAAAACGGACTGAAAAAGCTAGATCTATTAGTAAGAAACAATGGGAAGCGAAACTAATACATTTGCACCCGGATTATTTAATATTGTTTTATTATTATAATAATAAAAATTTTCATTATTACAGGCTATAATGACCTAATGTATAACAAATAAATGATTTAAATAGATATCTGATAAAACTCATATTTATGATTGACAACTGGCAACCCTAACTCTGTCACTTTCTACTGTACAGTGCACAGTACTGCATTGCACAGACCAACGCCCGTCATGATTCAACAGCGAAAGTCTATAAATTTTACATTAAACGATTCTAGTACATAGTACGTAAAGGTTTTAGAATTATGCATGCTGATATTACAAATGCAAAAGTAACTATGCCCATCTATCTTTTACCTTTTCATGTCTTAACTATTAGACCGATTTTGATGTATTTTGTCATAGAGATAGATTGGACCGTGGGGAAGGACATAGGCTATTTTCTGTAGCAAAAATAAAATTTAAAGAAGGAAAGAAAAGAGGGAGACGCTTCAGGGGATGACAGTTTCTATGCGTAATCAATAATTTCTCAAGTAAAGGATGTAAAACTTATTTCTACTCTGATGAATGTCGTGGGTTAGTATATATATATATATATATCGTATATTTTTATATGGAGTCAACTACCATGCAGGTTCCAAGGAAATTCTGTTAGTAATTTACTGAGGAATCCATTACAATGGGCCAACAATTTTATCATTATCGTTTCGTATCTGGTGCTCTGCCATTTCATGTCCATATCAACAGTTAACTGTCCACTGTTGAACATAGGATTCCCTCATAAAGGGGCCAGGGGGGTTTTGCCAGTAGTTGCCACGCGTGGCAGGCGGATTAGCAATCGCAGTTAGGCTTTGGAGATATTTTAAGTGGGACACTACTCATCTCTCGATCTATTAAGTTCTCTTAGTCGCCTCTTACGACACCCACGGGAAAAGAGGTGACCTATTCTATGCCGAGCCACATGGCGAATATAGCAAAAGAGTTCTGCCATTGTATACCAATAATACAAGTGAGAATTACTCTCAAAAGAAAAATAAAATAAAATAATGAGAGGCCATTGAAGCACAGCCGGAGATTAAACAGTTTCATATATAATCACAGCTTACTTCCTAATTGGCCATTTAGCTTTTTTTACGTTACGATCATTAAAAAAGATCCAAAGTAATTACTACAGAAAAATGCATTTTTATGTCCCATTTAATGTTTACTGCTGCTTTTTCTAAAAAAAAAAAAACAGGAAAAAATTGGGTGTAAAAATTTTGTGAGAATTTCTCTGGAAATATTTTATAATTTTGTGTCATGTGTAATCAATTTAAAAACAATTCAATTTTGATAAAATAAATATGGGATTTAAATGTAGAGTAAATACGTATGTGGATTGCAAGAACTATTAATATTGATTTAAAATTGATAATCGTTTCATACACATAAAAAAAAACAACAATTTTAACAATCTCCTCTTTTTAAAGATCAAGTTCAAATCAACTCTATTCAAATAAACTTATTTACAAGCACTTTTAAATAGTTATTTTTTAAATTGACTGCAAGGTTCAGAAAGTTATTATCCACTGAGAAGAACCCGCAAGAAACTCTTTAAATATATATAAATTATCATATATAAGATAACATATATAAATTATTATTAAAATTATATAAAAATAGATAGTGTACGAGTATATGTTAATTAGAAATAACATTTTTATATTCGGTTTATAAATTATTTTAATGGACAAAAAATGGAATGTCAACCCCGGTTGCGCTATCGGTACATGCTGGTGGAGCATCAGTGAACGATGACTGGCGAGAATGAAGTCGGGTGAGTTAGTGTATTGAGACAAAATTACAGGATAAACCACGATGGTATCCAAATAGAGCACAAGGTGGTCGATCTGATACAATTTTCTAGGGGGAGACTACTAAATCGTATTTATTTAAGTACATATATATCGGTCACACCTGTCCCCATTGGGGTAGGTAGAAACAATGGAACGTCAAATGCTTCAATTCAATCAGACCTCTTACGCTTCCTTCATATTCATAAATTTTTACATACCGGCTTGTTGATTATGAATATTTTTCATTTGGCTCTTCTTCAGCACTTCACCTATTTAGTCAACATACGTCTAGAGTGCCCACTAGTAAATGTTACCAGTAAAAATGGCAGTTTAATAATTATATGATGATGTCACATTCCACAAGTATATTCAAAGCAATCCATTTCGCCTTTCGGTTTAAGTTTATGCGCTCGTCTAATTATAGAGATCACGTGATGGGTATATGAACTCCTATACAAACAAAATTTAATTTTTATCATATATATTCCTACAATATATTTCCATGAGATAATTAGTGTGGATGTTCAAACAAGAATAAACATACTTGGCATGTTATTACAACGTAATTAGAGCCATAAAGTTTGTTCTTAACAAACTTCGAGTATTCCGGTATTGCTGCGACGTCATGGAGGCAGTTAATTACGAAAATATATATTCAATATTTTTATATTTATTGGCCGGATTCTGGAATGTTTATCTCTAATTTTTTCTAATTTTAGAGATATTTTCAGGCCATTAGAGAATCTAGATCATGTTTTACTTCACGATTGGATAAAGTGACGAATGCAGATAAATTGTACTAACATATGTACCTGATTTTTATTGCCAACGTCATTGTAAAGAATGAAAGACTTTAAAACTAATTTGGCCCACATTTATACAGATATAAAGGAGTAATATTTATACAGATAAAAAGGTTGTCTGGAAGAGATTGTTTAGCAATAAGACCGCCTTTTGTGCTACACTACACTTATTGAAAATTGTTCAACAAATCCTGTTGTGTTGGTGCAATAAAGTGTTAAATAAATAAAATAAATAAATAATTTTCTTAGTTTCATATCTTTCAATCTTTAGACACTTTAACCCATATTTAGAATAAGTGTAAAAGGGAAATGTATAAGGTATTTTAACTTTAACAGATCTGTTTATTATGTAATTGGTCAATGGAGAACTTCACAGAAAGGTTATTATTTTATTATTCGAATGCTATGTAACGTCACAGATTAACGCATTTGAACGTTAAACGTTGTCGCATAACGTAAATAACCTGTAATGTCATTATTGTTATAAATGAGTAAATAAATTATTGATACAGAGAATCAGAATCGTTAGTAACGTTTTAAGGATTTATTCCACTAGCGAAACTAAATATTTTGTCCAAAAAAAAGAGCCTCCCATACTAACTTGACGCCGCAGGCCAGACGAACTGTGTTAATATGAACTTATGAGACACGACATTTTTTATTATTTACAGCTTAATATCTCTTCGCGAAAAATGTTTAATTTTGTCAGTAAAACACTCTCTGTTAGTAGCTTATTTCAAATTCGCGCTGTAGAAAAGACCGACAACTATAATAGTTGGTTATAGAATTTTAGTTCTAAAAATAAAAACTGTTGCTAACAAAAAATACCATTGTAGATACACCTGTCCAACAATAACAATTATTCCTACCAATATTAAGAAAGTATTACATTCATAATAAGACTCACACATAAGATGTCTGAGTATCTGTAAACAAACACAGAAATCACCGTACATCACAAACACAGTGTCACCTTATTACACTAGTTGGAAAACGGTTGCGCGCGCGCACGTAACGGCTCGGCAAGTATGCGTGCGAGCGAGAGGCACGGATATCGGTCGCTGACTGCGCTCGTCGGTAACATGGCGCTCTAACGGTAATAGTAACAGCGATTTGTTGCCAAAAAAAGGAAATGTAGACCTTCAAATCATTTAATGGGAATAAGGAAGTAACATAACAGCAGGGCATGGGTTTTTTAATGGATGATAATGGATTGGTAACTTCGTCTGCGCTATCGGTATACACTGGCAAGGAACCAGTGAGAGATGATAGATGATGATGAAGCAGGTCAGTTGGCCCATCGTGACAAATTCAACAATAAATTAATCACGACGGTTTTCAGTGGGAATCGCATGGAGGTCAAGTTAAAAGGGTATATTGCTAGCAATGGAATTGCTAATCTCAATTACTCACTGAAGGGGTTAACAACCCCTGTGGTGGTGACAGGTGACAGGTGAGGATGAATTCAACATTTATTTATTAGTAATCTAATGGATTCCAGGGGGAACAACGTGGAAATCGACCTGGCACGTTATATTGCTAGCAATAGCTCTCCTCCGCATGATGGGTACAATGTGTATGGAATTATACTTTGTGATGTTTGGTACTATTCATGTCTGCAGACAATGATTAGTTTCTATCAGGTGAGCCATCAGCTTATTTACCATTCTATGTTGTCAAAAAATTCCATGACCGTATATCACGTCGAGATTGTCACCTACATTCAAATTAAAAATAATTTTTACTCGAATAGAGTTGTTTACAAGCTCTTTTAAATCGTCAATCCTTTATAATTCTATTGCTCTAAATAGATAGAGATAATTTATTTACATTACTTACAGCACACAAATTACAATAAAAAACATACACATAATACACAGTAAAAAAGATAAAAGAATGAAAATAAAAAAGCAATAAAACAAAAAAAAAAAAAAACAAAAAGCAAAATATATAAACCAACAATTTCCTTTCTTTCCCTTTCTTTATGCGTATGCCATAGTAACACAAAATGGTCACAACTCAGTTAATTCAGAGCAAATCACTGATATTCTGTTGTGGCCAAGAGTCAGTCGCGAAATTTCTTATTAAAAATAATAATAAAAAGAAATATAAATAAAATGCATTGTGTGTGTCCATCACATTCGCTTCCATTTCATATTATATTCTAAATAAATAAATAACAGATATCATTAGATGAGGGGTAATCAGAGGTCACTTTCTGTCACATTCAGGTATTCAGGCAATAAATATTTCCGCTACGTACCTATTAGGTATGTCAACATTTTTTAACTAATAAATGTTGTTATTTGTTGAGTAGAATCTAATAATATTTATATTCATTTAAATGTATTATGTGTAAAATAAAATATATGTGACATAAATCACATCAATGTTATGTCCTTTTTTTTTTGTTTGGAATGGACACTGTCGAGGTCATGGATTGCCATTTGTAAGGACAAAAAGGTTATACTTCTGTACTAAGTAATTACAATATTATATCTCATTCTTCAAATTGAAACCTTGTAAGTACAGCTGTTGCATGGCAAAAAGACAATTAGAACAGAGCTAGAGAACACTACACTATACTAGAGCATATAACACTATTATGTACTTATGCTTTAGATTCTCTTGGACATTTTAATATTATTATTAACACTTCTTTGCATAATGGTGGAAATTTCCATCATAACATCGCATGTTTAAAAATTATTTAAAAGAACGAGTTCACTTTAAGTTGATCGTGTCTGGATATCTTATTAATGTTCTTTATACTACTTAGAATGGCAAACAAGTTGACGGCCCACCTGATGGAAAGATAGATCTCTGGTGCTTATTTTTACCTAGTGCATTTTTATTAGGTCTCCTTCCTACTAAAAGCCTGTTACTCAGTTCTTAATCTATTCAATTTCTTGACTGATTGTGTTATCGTGCACTATCTGATAATTTAGTTACTTAGTACATTGTATATAATAGGATGTTGTCCGTTCGCAAATGGCAATAGAGTATTTCTTGTCTGCAAACTGTACGTTTGTGACTTCGAAAAGATTTACAATTTGTCGTATATTTTTATGTATATACATATACAAATAAATATGTGTGTGCCTGTTAGTATTAACCGGCTAGTTAGAGGTATTTACTGATGATTGTTATTGAAGTATTGAACATAATGTTTTGGAGGGCACACTTGAATTGATTTTGATAGCTGGTAGATCATTTGGATAACTTTAGTCTGTAAATAGTGTTTACCATCAATAAAAGGGTTAGTCGGGAATATAAATTCATATATAAAATATTTGTTTTCAGCTTTACACAAATTTAGAATTGTATGTTATATGTATATGTAAAATATAGGTTTTTATGAATGGATATAACAAGTGTATTTTGTTTCGAAAATTTAAATTTACAGTCAGTGTCAATCGGTTTGATGTAAGGATTTTAATGCAGCACTACAGATCTAAAACTGTTCAGGTATTTAAAAGGTATAGTGGAATAATAAAAGTCACATACATATATGAACTTTGAAACTATTACACTCTTTTTATGGAAAGGACTAAGTTGTATAAAAAAAAAAGTCGTGGAAATATTTAGATAGACATAAATCCAGCAACATTATATATAAACTCGCGGGATAAAATAAATATAAAACGATCAAAACTTCAAAAAGGGATGTTTTTACTTAATTGTTGTTAGTTTCGGTACAAAACTGACTTGGTAAAACTTTATATACGGAGGGTAACTGCGTTAATAAAACTTACATTAAAGATATTTTCAGACAAGTTTGTATTTGTTTATATTAAAATTTTCATGGACATACGATATATGTATATATGCTACATCAGCTGTTAAACGTTCACTGCTGAATATAGTCTTCTGGGGGCCCTTAGGCCATAACAGGGGTTTTGTCAGTAGTTGCCATGCTTGACAGGTAGGTTTTTTTTAATGGGCGATAATGGAATGGTAACCCCACCCGCGCTATCGGTATACACCGGCGGGGCACCAGTGATAGACGATAGGTGAGGATGAAGCAGGCCAGTTAGCCCATCGTGACGAAATTAGCAAGAATTGTTCACGATGGTTTCCAGGGGGAACCACGTGAAGGTCGACCTGATAGGGCATATTGCTAGCAATGGGGCTGTCAAACTCCATTGCTAACAATCCCTTTCCCCCCTGACAGGTAGGTTGGCAACCGTTGTTTATCTTTTGTTGAGGTTTTAAGAAGTACGCTGCTGCTCAACCATCGCCCTCCCTTAGATGCCTCTTACGACACCCACGGGTAAGGAAAGGGTGGCCTTTTTTATGCTGGGACCTACACAGCCAAAAAAGGAATTTCTTAATTTGTATCTGTTTCTTTTTTATGCAAGTTAGAATGGCAAACAAGCTGACGGCCCACCTGATGGAAAGTGGTAACCGTCTCCTATAAACATGAGCAGTACGTTTGTTTCTGTTTCGCCCATGATACCCCCATGGGTTGCCATTCCTGATGACTCAGGTGTTAACTCACGCCATATCCCACCCTTCAACCCGAAACACAGCCATGCAATCACAACTGCTTTACGGTTGAAACACGAATGGGACAGAGGTACCCAAGCAAACGACTTTTGTACAAAGTCACCCTCTGATTTTTGTAGCTACGATTACGCGTATGCTTCGACTTATGCAATTAATTGTTAAGTGATTTATAATAATTGTTTTATTATGGCGAAGTATAAAATTGCTTGTATCTATATGATTCCACTTTCTAAATGTTCAATCTGATGTTTGTTTATTTCAGATCACTCTGTGGATATTTTAATCATCGTCTAAATTGACATTAATGCATGTATATTAGCTACCTATCAATATAACTTTGCTACACCCAAACAGGGTTCGTGTACTTACTCTAATAACATTCTAACAACTCTATATTATGTACATTAATGCATTATTATAATAAATAAATATTATTTAATATTTCAATTTTATTTTATTTTATTTTATGTAGTTACTTATATATACAAAGGAAATAACAGCCAATTTCGATAACTAACTGTATATTTAATCTAAATGGAAATATTGTAAAAATTTTATTTACAAAGGCAAAATCTAGAAAAGTGCAATTTTGTATAAAAGTTGTTTATAATAATTATATATATATATATATATATATATATATATATATATATATATATATATATATATATATATATATATATATATATATATATATATATATATTATTATAAGGGATTTTCAGAAATTTCTACAGGAAAGGGAAAAGAGTGCAGATAAATCCATGAGATATGTTGACTAGAGGAAATCCCTTTAAGAGGTAAGTCCGCCTGTGTACATTTTTGTTACAACCTAATTAATATCTTTATTAAAAGTGAATGTATAAAAGCATAAAAATCAAAATAAATGGTTGATTAATTGATAGTAATTTACTAGTGAGAACTATTTTTCCCTCGGGCTTTGTTTAGTAAGAACTTGCGTTTGGGTAAATTTTTCGCTCAATTTAAATTCTGACCGTATTTCAGACACGCGCCATTTTACGGCGCCGTAAACAAAGTTTTATTAAAGGGGCCATGAAAAATTAATGATTTGATCCATTTTTCTCTTCGCAACGAGACTTATTGTAGAAATGCTTTGTTCGACGAAGTCTTACACGTGATTTGGTTAAGAAATTGTATGAATGTGGATGTATGAAGCACACTAAACTGTGGATGTGGTATTATAATAAGTAAGCGAAACAAAAATGATCATGGAGCGATAATATAACGATACAAGGTGTCCATAGATACGAGTGGGTCAGGTTTGTTCTTTAAGGGAATCTAAAGGAAAAGTTAAGGACATTTGACGTTAGTTTATGGATGAATAATCAAGTCAAACAAGCATGTTTTATTTTTTAATGACTAGATATATCTAACTTAAAATGTCGTGTTAATCAGGTATGGAGTTATTGACAGTAACGGCTGTTTGTTGATTTTTTATGTGTATATTTTATGCGATATCTTCCCTAATTCTGAACCAGTAAACCTTATTTTTATGTTCGTCTTATGTCAACTTTATGTCGGTCAATTTATTTTTGTTTATTTATTATTGTATTTTCAACGAATAGTATATAGGGCCATACATCGAATACCGAAAATTCTGCAGGCTTTTTGGCTTAATAGTTGAATGTTCGGAAAAAGTATTTTGCTAGATATTTATTTTATGATTTTTTGGGAATATTCGAATATATTGATATAAGATAAATTAATATTTACATTTTACCAATTATCTGTCTACAACTTAACATATATTACTAAAGTAACTATTTGATATTCGGCCAAATAAATACTGTAGATATTCGATAATGATCTGAAGCTATATAGAATAATATTAGCCGAATAGGCCGAAAACAATAATTGAATATTCGTCGTAAGATTATTAGATAAGATTTTACTGTAATAATAGATATCAGTCATAACAGGATATTACCATCTAACTGATCACCAATTAACCCCAATTCAATTAATAAGCGGGTTATATCCAACTTTAGGCTTTAGTGAGCTCACTTACGAGACCCCTTGCAGACGGATTATGTCACATCCATTACGTAACAATGATTCACACATCCGCGGACTTGACCCAAAAAATAACAATTGAACGTCCAGTAAGGATTTCAACCACTTTCACTTACTTAGAATAACAAATGAAACAAAAACATAAAACGTTACTATTTGTTTGGGACAATAAATATAACGACTTAAGTTTGAACGGAAAAAACAAAAACCTGTAATTAGTAATTAAACAAATGAACTGAAATGAACTTTATACCCTACCCATTCAATTATATTTTTTTTTATACAACTTAGAATGGCAAACAAGCTAACGACCAAACCAAGCAATCGACTTTTGTACAAAGTCTCCCAAATCATCTCATAATATATTTCTTTTTCCCATAAAAAAAATATATTGGCAAAAAGTAAAAAAGAAACAAATTTTTATACATGAAAAAAAAAAGAAACAGCCTGTATCAACGCCACTACATAATAATAGGTATGTATCAAATATCTCTTTATATCCTAAAGGTTGACTGGTAGAGAATGCCTATAGCAGTCCACCTATGGAAGTCCGCCTTTTGTACCAAATTTTGTTAGTTAATAAAGTTTAAATAAATAAATATGTACATACCTTGTACTTTAATGTGTCATTAATACTGATACAGGGTGTTATGTTTCAAGAAATGAATTGCGTTATATAACTCAACGTATGTTTATTTTCTTGTATATATGTATAAAATATTAGCTTTCAGAGTGTCATTAAACTATATTTCTCCTTATTATAATAAATACTAAAAAAGTACTAACTTTATAATATAATTCGACGTTCACGTAATTTCACTACTCTTAAACATGTTTTTTTTTTTACTTATTACTGTATATTAATTGAAACACTTACCTTTTATTTAATTAGAAGCCAGTTCGTTAAACTATTTCGCGTACAGTGCACTAAGCGTTGCAAGCAAGAATGGCCAGACCAAAGAAAATCTTATATAATATAACAACATAAGAATTGCATAAACTTCTTGGATCCGTATTGTACAAATCTAACCCTGTATTATTGCACAAACAATATTCGACCTTAAAATAATGGCGGTAGAATTGATTTTTTATGTGACATTAAAAAGGCTTTCTTCGGTACCACGGTTGTAGTTGGGACTGTACTGCAGTAAGGTAAAAATATATCTTAAATGGTAGATTGAAAATTGAATTTCGTTTGAAGTAAATTTTATTAAACGTAAAGTTTGAATGAAGTTAGCGCAACTTGGGGTATCCCAGTGATTGCTCATGAGGCTAATAAGTGTGGAATAGGATTTTTTTATTCAACGTCAAATTTGTTCAAGTTGTTCACGTTCTGAGCAGGTTAAAATATTGTATACATTACACACCGCCATCTTGTTTCAAACCAAGCTAAGCTTTTATTTTGGGTACTCGTTGACGTATTTTTAGAGGAGGCCAGGCCCCTTATAAAAGGCGCATGCGTACTCTCAAATATGTCAAATTTAAATTATTTATATTAAAATAGACTTGTTTACAACCACATTTAATTCGTAGTTGTTTTTTAAGAATCCAGGGTTTGGAAAGTTATTATCTGCTGAGAAGAACCCGCAAGAAATTCACATTTACTCTTTTAAATCTCTATTACCATTATTTGTGTCTATTTACTTAAATGTACTAATGTCTGAAATGACTGGTCAATAAAAACACTCCTTTTTGTAAATGGCACCATTTTGTGAAACAGCAAGTTCGTATTTGTATCTGGTGTTAAAATTATTGTGATCGCTGTTTTTAAGAAACAGTTGAAGATTCCGGCGTATATATATATATATATATATATATATATATATATATATATATATATATATATATATATATATATATATATATATATATATATATATATATATATATATATATATATACCGGATTATATATATATGTATGTGTGTGTGTATGTGTCTTTGCAAAGTTCCGTCCGCATCCTAGAAATTCATTAAACAAGTTAAATCCTGACATTCATAGCAACAAACAGATCAGAGGTGGGCACAAATCCTCCCTCCCGCCCCTTAATATGCCTATGTGCGTACCAGACAACTGTTATACATACTTTCTGTAAACACAATTACATAGAAATCACTCGAACCAATATAAATAGTCAAAATCACGCAAACAAATGTGTATATTATGAAGAAATTGAACCCGCCATCGGTATGTTACATCGTTGTTCTCAAAGTTCGACAAACTTCAAACCGTGATGTGACTAAAAAGCCATTTTCATATTTAGTGAGCGTTGTTTTGTTAGCGGATCCTGTTGACGCTTTCATAATTTAGTTCATGGAAGTAACTACTATCAGGTATTCCCTCAGACCTTGGAATTTGATATTTTGAAACTACTAATTGGCAAAAGTACAATGAAACTATGTTAATCGATACGTTAGTAATTTTAGTTACGGAATTGGAATTAATATTACGAGTAGATGATAAAGGTTGACTTTACCTTAGAGTAATGTAATTTAATTTAATATGAAACTGAATTAAAACTTACTAGAATATCTATCAAGAATATTATATATGAGGAAAAGAAAACAGCTGATAGTGCTTTTACGAATATTTATTAATTTAATATTTTTATCTTATATCATTAACATTTATTAAGACTTATAGTCTTGAATATCCAATAATAATGATATCCTACTGTTGCCCAACAGTTGAACTATAAGCCTTTAATTTCTTTATGCAATTCAGAACAGCAAACAAGTGGACAGCTCATCTAATAAAAAAGTAGTAACTGTCGCCTGTAGACACGAACAGTACCATAGACATAACATAGCATGAAAGACTAAGGATTTTATGAAAACATAAAAAATTAAGTTAACGTACTTTGGTATATTACAATGATTGCTCATGAAGTAAATAATTATGAAATAGGATTTCTTTTTATTCAAATTAACGTTAAAAGTTGCTCAAGATATTGTTCTAAGCAGATTGAAATAAATTCTCCTACACATGTTACACAGCACTACCTACATAGTTTCAAACCAACCTAACCTAAGTAAGTTATCAAGCTCCAATGCTGGGAATAAGATTTTTTATGATATTTTTTAATTAATAAATTTTTCTTGATCTTAAGCTATCAAAATGGATCTTTAATTAATAAAAATGGAATGGTAACTGTTTTTTATCACTTTGGTGTGTTACAATGTATTGTAATAGGGGGAAAGGGATTGTTAGTAATGGAGACTGAGAATCCCATTGCTAACAATATACCCTACCAGGTCGATCTCCTCAGGGTTCTCCTTGGAAACTATCATGCTTAATTCCCGATGAATTCATCATGATGGGCCAAGTGACCTGCATTCTCACCTATCATCTTCCACTGGTGCCTCGTCGGTGTATTTCGATAGCGCAGGTGGGGTTACCATTCTATATTCACCGATAAAAAAAATGTATTGTAATATAATGTATACAGTTGTTAGCGAGATGGCTTACAATATTTTTTTTTATGTTGTTAAAACAATAGTACATTGCGTTTTTAGCAGATCTCAAAAACGGAGAAGATTCTTAATGCAGTGGTATTTTTTTTATGTTTGTTACCTCCATAACTCCGTCAGTTATTAATCGATTTAGAAAATTATGTATATTTTTTATCTGAAATAATATACTTACAGATCGGTCTTATGGGAATTTTGTCAAATTCGATTAAGCAGTTTAGTTTTTAAATTAAAATAACTGGTTTTGTCCTAACTGAAGTCAGTTTTTTTTGTATAGTCTAGTCTTAAATTATATCTTATTGCCAGTATTAATTTTACCATAGTTTCATAAAAAAAATTACAAAATCGATTCGGTAATTTAGTTTTTAAATAAAAATAACTTAACTACAAACGAATTACATTTCTTTTTTGTGGACACAATTTTAAATTATATTTTTAGTCGACTTTAGGACATTTTGAGGATGAAAATTAATAGTAATATGCTATAATCATATTCTATTACCAAACGGTAAACGATGGCAATTACCGTCGAAATATGAGCAATTAGAACTTCATGACAAGTCGGAAATATGTTTTTGATGAATCTACTGAAATAATCTGGTGCATATTTGTTTGTTTACAATTTATTTATTGTGTTTACATCACACAATTGTATGTATGAATGAATGAAAACTCTTTATTGTTCCCTTCAAAGAATGACACATATTATAAAGATAAATAATTTTTTATAATTTTGCATGCTTTTTTAGACTATAAGGCGAACATTTGTACTTCACAATGGATCAATATCTGTAAAAAACAATGTTCTGATCAAATAAACAAATCTAACAAATCTAATCTAATCTAAAGATTAAAAATATGTACATAAACAAAATAAATACTTAATTACATAAAAGAAATATAAATAGGCAACAATGGGCTCGCTAAATAGTGATCTCTTCCAGGCAACCTTAGGATGTAGAGGAAAAATTAAAATTATCTGGTCAAGGCGTAATAGACAAATAATAAGACTAAAAAAGGGAGAAATAACAGGCTAAATATACATTTAAATGCAGTATAAACAATATAATTATACTTACTTTATCTTATTTATTATTATTTATTCATTATTACCAATCATACGACGGCCTTATCTAGAACGCACATTTTTTTTACAACTTAGCAAATAAGTGGCAAATAAGTTGATAGCCCACCTGATGGAAAGTGGCAACCGTCGCCTATAGACATGAACAGTACCATGGACATACAGAGTATACTGTTTCGTCCATGAAACTCCCCATGCGTTGCCATTCCTGAGGACTCAGGTGTTATTCCTCTGTACCCTATAAATTCACTGCCATATCCCATCCTTCAAACCAAAACACAGCCATGCAAACACAACTATTTCACGGTAGAAATCAGATGGGACAGAGGTGCCCAAGCATACGACTTTTATACAACGTCTCTCTCTGGTATTATATATTATTTTGTTTTTTTTTTGTATATTACATATACATAAACATCTCGTGTCACGATGTTGGCGATGAAACACCTTCGAAATGGCTCGACCGATTTTTATGAAACGTTTTATGTATATTTAGTAGGCATGAGAATAGGTCGTAAAGTATAGCATTATAACGCTAGGCGATTAGCGTATCCCTATCCAGAAAAAAAAATATTTATATAGCAGAACATTTGTTGGATCAGTTAGTATGTATCGTTAGCCCTTAACTGTCCACTGCTGAACATAAGCCTCCCCCTTCGTGGGGTTTTATCTGTAGTTGCCACGCTTGGCAGGTGGATTGGCAACTGCAGTTAGGCTTTAGATATGTTTTAAGAGGGACGCTGCTGCCCATTCCTCGCCGTCCCTTAGTCGCCTTTTAAGACACCCACGGGAAAGGAAGGGTTGGCTTATTCTATACCGGGATCACACAATAATATGTATACAGGCATTTAATTCACTAACATATTATAAAAACATAATACTGTTGTACAAGATTTATCTTAAGTAAATGACCTTTATAAAGAATAGTACAATGACCCCTTATTTGTGACGTGGCAAAATGATTTGCAACAGTGACCGAAAAACATACAAAAATACTTACATAATAAGTGGATGACGATTCACTTGACTCATAGCTTTATATTCATTCGATATTCAACTCTCTTCCTGTTGTATACGTTTGAATATTCAATGCACATAACAGATCAACTTTCTACAAAGAAATTGGTGGGGGCCACTTAACCGGATCTTTTAGTATAGATCAAGTTACCGTGTTTTAAGCTGGATTTGTATGGTTTGTTAAAATAGAACAATACAAAAGTGAACAAACGGACAATTTAATAGTCGTGTTTGTCGGCACGTGTTGGAACTTTGTATATATATTGAAAACATATAGTGTATATGTATATATACACATATGTATATACACACACACATACACATATATATATATATATATATATATATATATATATCGTCTCATCATCACCTCAGCTGATCATAGGTCTCCCTCATAGTCTGCAATAAATAACGGACCTAAGCCACCTGCACCTACTGACTCCTTGCCATGCATTTGAAGTCGTCATACCATCTAGTGGGGGGTCGTCCTATACTGAGTTTGCCCGTACGGGGTCATCACTCGAGAACATTTCTTCCTCGAGAACATTTAACTCGCCTGTCAAGTGTGGCAACTGCTAGCAAAACTCCCCTTATGGGGAAGGCTTATGTTCAGCAGTGGAGAGTTAATGGTTGAAATGATTAGAAAAGTATTCCTTATTGTTCACCATCGCTATATAAAGACAAGTGGGATACTTAGCACTATATGGCAATGCATGGGGGTATCATGATCGAAACAATATACCTACTCTGTTATGTCTATGATACTGCTCATGTCTATAGGCGACGGTTACCACTTTCCATCAGGTGGGCTGTCAGCTTGCCTACTTTCTTATATCCATGATACTGCCCATGTCTATAGGCGACGGTTACCACTTTGCATCAGGTGGACCGTCAGCTTGTTTGTCATTCAAAGTTGCATAAAAAAATATTATCGAAGAAAAGATGAAATAAAATATGCCCTGTGGTCTTGGGATAGCATTATATTTCAGGACTACACGGCATCTTTTCCATGGGTGTTATAAGAGGTGACTAAGAGAACTTAGGCGTCGAGGAATGGGCAATAGCATCCCTATTAAAACAATACTAAAAGCCTAATTGCGGATGCTGAATAGCCTGTTAAGTGTGGCAACTACTGGCTCAACTCCCCTTATGGGAAAGGCTTATGTTCAGCAGTGGACAGTTAACGGCTGGAAAGAAAGGTGATAGTAATAGCATGCTATTTAAGCGAGTAATTATTCAAATTAATCACGCCATCTGACGGTTTTGAAAGCGAGACATTTACAGCACGCAAACAAGGTTTTCAAACGAATTCTCAGTAGGATAATTGGTTAATTTCTTTGTATTTTTTAATAGTTAAGATAGTCCAAAAATGTACATAATTACGTCGTTAACTTTGAATTGATTGTAATTTTTTTTTTAATAGAGTTCAGGTCCCTTTTGTAGTTTTTTTCACGTATGTTAATATATTCCATATTTAAAAAAAGCAGGGGGTTTTCAATTCGGTTGAATTTTTTAAATGTTTGTTTCTTTTTTTATACGACTTAGAATGGCAAACAAGTTGACAACCCACCTGATGGAAAATGGTAATCGTCGCCTATAGACATGAGCAGTTCCATTGACATAACAGAGTATACTGTTTCTCCCATGATACCCCCCATGCGTTGCTATTCCTGAGGACTCAGGTGTTTACACAGTTGTGGCGACAGAAATTTTATCGAAATCGCTTCAGTTGTTTACTTTTGAAATCAAAATAAATGGATTTTTCAGAATTGAAGTACGTTTTTTTTTTATAGAATACAATCTTAAATTACGTGACGATTGATGCAACTGCTCACGGAAAATTGTTTGTTGTATAAAATATGTAACTCTAAATACCTGTTTTTTTTTTTAATATAAAAGGGAGTAAACGAGCATCCGTTTCAATTCTATTATAAGCATAATATTAATGTACAGATTTAATTGAAAATTTGATTAATATATTATTTTATAAACATTTTCAATCTAATGTGTCTATGAAACTTCTTGTATGTAACATGTGTGAATAAAATGTCGTCAACATGATTTCAGCCGTTAGCTGCCCACTGCTGAACATAGGTTTCTCCTATAAACTGTCATAAGGAACAGTCCTGAACCACCTGCATCCATTAACTCCCTGCAATGAATTTGAGGCCATCACTCCATCTAGTAGGGGTTCGTCCTATACAGCGTTTCCCCGTACGGCGTCGCCACTCAAGAACCTTTCCAGCCTATTGATTTACCTTCCTCATCTTTATTTATTCGGCTCAAATATAATACGACAAATTCTACATAAATATTTTCTTTATAAATAACTTTTTCGATTGCGTAACGTTTCTTCCCCATCGATTGTCGGTTCTTCGAGCCATGTGAGCAACCTACTGCCATTTCAGCTTACTTATCCTTTGGACTATGTCGGTCACTTTGGTTCAAATATATAGACAATTTAATTTTTTATCTATATTATCAATAAATAATTTCAAGGTGTTGATTTCCTAGACGGTTCTGAATACAACGTAATTAAATACGTCAAATTACAACTGTAGTAATGAAAAGAAAACAGTTTTAAATAAATTAAAAATAAAACGAATAGTCAAATCTTTTATTTTCTTCTCTAATGACTATAAGAATAAATAAACACGTCAATAAATAAACAAAAAATAAATTAAACTATATACACTAAAAAGAAAAAATGCAAAAGTTTCATTTATTTAATTTACCTACTGAGATTATATAATTGCAAAATTTTTTAAATATTTTTTATATTACCTAATAATTTTCTTTCATTTAATAATAATATATACAAGTTTATTTATTTACCCAATTACCTTATATTGCAAGAGTAAACTCACTTTTACAATTCCCACTTTAAAATTAAATAAAACAAAAACAAAGATTTAAATCCTTATAGAAAATATTAAGTATTTATGTGTTTTACATAAATGTTAAAGTGTAAATAATAAATTACATTGAAAAAAATAAGCTAAATAATAAATATTGTTTTACACTCACACACTCATATAGATTCATACAATAAATTACATTCATACCACAATATACCTATTATTATACAAAATAAATAATATAAATAAATCTGTTACATTTTAAATTAAATTTTATAAGCATATTAACGTCTTTTCACTAAGGTTAACCATTTGCATTAGTCACCCAATGCAAATATTGCCTTCTTTATTAAATTATATTTATTTAAAAAAGAAAGTGTTTAATATACAATAAAATGAATGTTTAGAATTAATATACAAAAGTTTTAAGTATTAATTATTCTAATTATTTATATTACATTATGCTCAGTTATTATAATGCAAGTTAATAAAATAAAACTGAAGGGTACTTCAATATTTAAATGTATAATAATTAAATATTAAAAGTCTCTTTTGGAATATTATGCTCCAAAGTTAACGAGTCTTGTATGTTTTGTATATTTAAATGGATAAGTTAATTTTTGACATCGGTTCATTATATTATATATATATAAGAAAACATGTATATAAATACGGAATGGATAGTCAACTTGTAAAACAATATTTTTTTCACTGTTAACAGTTCTGGTTTATACACAAAAAATCAGTTTATTAGAATAATTTGATGGAAACTGTCCATGAAATTTGATAACGTCCACGTGCCAGAAAGATAGCGCTTTGATTCCCTGAAAAGAAAAGAAATAACTCCCATTATATTGTATTTCTATTCTATTTTCTATTTATATTATAAACTAGTGATCCGACCCGGCTTTGTGCGAGTAGCAGAATTTACATATAATAAATAAAGGTTCAGCTGTGTTTCGATCCGAAGGGTGCGATATGATGATGAAATTACAAGATACGAGGACATAACCTCTTAGTCTTGTGGGGAGAAGGGATTGTTAATAATGGGGATTAGTAGCTCCATTACTAGCAATACACCCTGTCAGGTCGATCTCCTCGCAGTTTCCTTCATCACGATGGGATAACTGATCTGTGTTTTCATTGTCACCTATCATCTCTCACTAGTGCCCCGTCAGCGTATACCGTTAGCGCAGGCGGGGTTACTATTTATTTATTATCCATTTATAAAAAAATCTTAGTTTTCAGGAGTAGCGAATATAATAGTTATCACGGTACCATGGGCATCACAGTCCACTCTCCGTGATATCCATGATGCTGTTCATACCTATAGAAGACTGTCATCACTTTTTACCAAACATGCGCCGTCAACTTATTTTCCATTATAAGGTAAAGAACAAGTTAACTTTAAACTAGTAAAATTTTATTCAATTAACACTAGAATAATAATATAGTAATAGTATACTATGTGCTAAGTGAGGATATAATCTACCCGTATACAAAATTTCATTTAAATCTGTTCAGTATTTTTTTTTGCGTAAAAGACTAACAAATAACCATTCATACATCGTTACGAACTTCTGCATTTATTATATTAATATTAATTTACAAGCAGTACTTACGCATTAATTTTTAATCTTTCTCGCGGTGACGAGTTTATTTATGTCGTGGTACGCAGCTATCATGGTATGCGCAGGCGCAGCGTTAGCGGAACAAGCGGGGTGTGCCCGCATGCAGTCGACGCCCTCTTGCCCGCGTCTCGCCGCCCGCATGTAGCGGAAGAATCTCAGGATTTCAGGGTTGTCGGACACTGGCCGCCTTAGTTCATTCAGTTCCCTGCAAAAAACATTTATTTTTGTCAGATTCCAAATTCAAAAAATTTAATTCGATTCCTCGATCCTTCTAATATAATGAGATGGATTTGGCTGCTTTTTTAACAGATGATAATCCAATAATAATGGTAACCCTTCCTGTTATGCTATCGGTTTACGCTGACGGAGTACTAATAAAGGATGACAGGTGAGGATGTAAGCAGGTCACATGACCCATCGTGAAGAATTCATCAAGAATTAACTACTGTGTTTTTCCGACAGTAACCGCATCGAGGTTATATTGCTAGCAATGAGGCCGCTAGTTTCTAACAATCTCTTCCATCTGATATTTGGCTGATCGAATTTAATATAATAAATAAATTTATTCTAATCCACATGAACAGAGTCGCTAGTTACAATTGGTTGTAAAGAAATATAAAATCTTATAAATATTAATAATGCCGATTATATATTGCCGTGTGGTCCCTGCATAGAATGGGCCATCTCTTACTGGATGTGGGAGGATATCGTAAGAAGCGACTAAGGAAACCTAATGGTCAAATTATGGGTAGCAGCGTCCCTTTTAAAACATCATCAAAGACTAACTGCGGTTGCCAATTCTCCTGCCAAACGTAGCAGCTACAAAACTCCCGTTATGGGGGTTCTCCCCCGGGAGGCCTATGTTTAGCACTGGACAGTAATGGCTGATACGGTACGAAAGAGTCCGATATTCTTCGGCCCAGAACGAAAATTGGAGAACAATGGGAAAAAAAAAGGAGAAAAAAAATATATATAATAATATATTTTATTTTTAACTTTTATTTGTTATTATTTAACGGATACCTATTAAAGGTCATGCGATTTGTTTTTTTGAGACTCGTTGACCTGTATATTTCAAATCATTCAATGGAAAATCAATTTCGTGGAAAATAAAATGAAGTACTATGTTTCAGTATAGAACTGGTATGCGAATAGCACGCAATAACAGCGATTGTTTGATGTTTGCTCGCTTTACAACAGAAGTACGGATATGAAAGTTCGACAAAGGTGTCAGAGAATAGACGACTAAGAGCATTCATAAAAATGTCTATATATATATGTATGTATATAAAAGGAATTTTATGAACTATAATATACAGTTATTAGTAAGTATATATATTTTTTAGAATTTTATTTTAAAAGGTTTTAGGCATACTAAAAAGTTTTTAAACGACAATGCTGAATGGATGAGATAAACTCATCTACAGCGGTGGCAGACAACAGGCAAGACTCATTATGGGTGCCCTAACTGGGCATATGCCAGTAAGGTATATACATACAAGATGGACTTAGGACACATTATGCAGGCTGTGCGGTGAGAAATCGGAATCCATGGAACACTTGATGTGCAACTGCGATTCGTTGGCAAGTATGCGTATAAGTCTATTGGGAACGGTTTATCCAGAGTAAGGGGACTACAGATATCTTAAACCGCGGGATATCGTTAAGGTAACACATAGGATCTATGAATTGATTGTATAAGGCAGGGGGAAGCTTTAAGTTATAAGGTGACAAACATAAAAAAATCAAGCGCATTGAGGACTCCTTTTGTGAAGTCGGTTGATAAAAGCAACAAAACCGGGAATTTCAACCTTTCCAAAATAAAAAAAAAATACGAATTGAGAACCTTCTGTTTTTCTATTTTGTGAATTGAAACGTGAAGTCATTTTTATATTTCTCTATTTGTATTTCTTTGGGAAAGTTTTTCAATTTCATAGTTGGAATTTGAAATATTGTGGATACAAAGTTTTATAATCTGTAGACGTCAGTGGATGTTATGACATAAGGGTGAGGGTAAGTCCGTAGCTATGGGGGGAGGGGGGCCACTGAGCACACACTACCTTAAAAGATCCGATGGAAATTAGACAGATTTTCTTTTTAGAAATTACTTAATTGCGTTCTGCCCAACTAAAAAGTATTTTGTCCTATCTTAAACTTGGGTCTAGCTACGACCTTGGTTTAGGATCCATGAGTGAATAATAATGGTATCATCATATACCTCAAAACGGTGAGCCTAATGTCAAAATGAGCTAATTATTCTTAAGCATAGCACGGGCCAACTAGTACACTGTGGGGGAGGGCTCGGAAGAGATTTTTACTAATGGGATCTAACATCGCCATTGTTAGCAATATACCATATCAGATCGGCATTCATGCTCCTTCTAGTTTCCTCTGGAAACTGTCGTGGTGAATTCTTAAATTCGTTATGATGGGGTAACTGATTTGCTTTCATCCTCACTTGTACCAGCACAGGCAGGGTTACCATTTTATCATCATCATCAGCCTTTAACTGCCTACTGCTGTACATAAGCCTCCCCCTTGGGACGGTTTTGCCAGTAGTTGCCACGCTTGGCAGGCAGATTGGTAACCGCAGTTAGGCTATGGAGATGTTTTAAGAGGGACGCTGCTGCCCATCCCTCGCCCTTCCTTTATCGATTCTTACGACACCCACGGAAAAGGAAAGTGTGACCTAATCTATACTGGGACCATACGGCGTTTTATCGTCATCCATTAAAAATACATAGTTTATTGTAAAATACCTGAAAATTGTAGTCATACCTGCTCAACTGCGCCGAAATCAGGTTGCTATACGGTGCATATTTGGCGGGACTGGCGTACATTAGGCATATCAGCTGTTCTCGACACGACTCCAGTTTCACATCGCTCAAGCTCTGCGCCCCAATCTGTATGCCACCGTCCATGGACTCCGTTGGGGCGAGACCTGGAAATAATGGTATTTTCTTTATTTATAATTACATCTATATTATTATATCAGACTTTAATTGTCCATTACTGAACTTAGGCTTTTCCCATAAGGGATGTTTTGCCAGTAGCTGCTACGCTTGGCAGTGGAGTTGACAACCGCAGTTAGGCTTTTGGTGACGTTTTAAGAGGGACGCTGCTGCCCATGCCTCGGTCATTAAGTTCCGTTAGTCTCCTCTTACGACACTCATGGGAAAGGAAAGGGCGGTTCATTCTATGCTTGGATCATATAGCTAATAACATCTATATACTTATCAGGTTATTCCTCTGCTCAATTCTCTGATTGCTCAGTAGCCAGATATTGATATATTGAATGACAAATTAGATATATTTTTTAAATGTTGTTTAAAATTTTTAAGTTTTTAAAATAAACTTATGGCTCACTACACGTTTTGTCGCTTACAACGCGGTTTCAGAGATGTTTTCTCCCAGGGACACTTAGGTTATGGAATGAGCTCTCTGCCGAGGTTTTCCTAAGACACTACAGCATGAAGTTCTTCTAAAGAGGTTTCTTCAGGGTCGGCAACGCGTGCGTAATACCCCTGGTATTGCAGGTGTTCATAGGCTGTGGTAACCACTTACCATCAGGTGGGCCGTATGCTTGTTTGTTACCTCAGTAGTGTAAAAAAATATAACTCTTAGTAATAGTGTAAATATGATAGTGAGTTGGTTTGTGTATTTATTATCTCTTAATGCCTTAATAGCTTTACCACTATGAAATTTGGAATACACGTATTTTTGCAAACTTCTTAGATCTTTTATGGATTTTATTTTTATAATATTTCTATATATTTTTTGTTTTTATAATTGTCATATTGCTCTTTGTCGCTTTCGTAGTTTTCTTTAGTTTTTTTTTGTTATGGTTATTTTCCTTTGAACCTATTGTTTAATTATACAGAAGGGTATAGATTACTTATTACCCAAGTTAGTGAACATATCCCAATCATGCGGACAAAGTCGCGGGGAAAAGCTATACAAAAAGGTTTACGACTAGTGTTCAGATGTTATCTAAACTGTCATTAGCTATGAGCCTGATAACCTTTAGTGGAGCTCGATCATGCAAGAAATACCAATTTGCAAATTAACGATCCCTCGCTCCGGATGGTATGTCGATTAGTGGCGATTAATCGAATCGAATCGAATTGCTGGATTGAGATAATTATACAAGATAGATGATCTTGTACTTTGATCCTAAAGGCATAAATTTATAAACACTTGTCCATTAATTTTAATTGAACAGAATATCCTTTTTCGTGTAATACAATTTATTATTAGAACCCAGGGTTTCTCAAAGTGGGGTGTGCGTAGTCCTTAGGGTACACCAGTTAATCGTAAGGTGTATGCGATAAAATTTACGTAACGGCGGTAGCAATATTTTTTGAAGAATCAATACTATTTGTGCAGAAAACAGGCACAACCTTCACATTAAATTGACTAAAATAATAAAAATAATATTTATTGCTCTTTTCTACGTATTTTTTTTTAATAAAATATTTTATTTGTTCTATCCATTGTCAATATTTTAAGGGGTTGGCTGTGGTCTTGAAAGATTAATAGGGTTACGTGAAGCAATAACTTTGAGAAGCTCTGTCGTTGCTAAATATAGTTCATAGTAGTCTCAAACCTAAAATAGGTTTATTATTTAGATATTATTATTACAAAGTATCATGACCACTTGTATCTAGTACTCTGTATCAAGATTTATTATAATGGCTGCAAATAAATATACATTCATTGTAGAATGTTTAGTTTTAGCCACGACTTCGTCCGCATAACGGGGATATTTATCAGAGGGGGACTTTGTACAAAAGTCGTTTGCTTGGGCACTTCTGTCCCATTCATGTTTCAACCGCCATGCAAAATTAGCCATGCAAAAACAGCCATGCAAAAACAGCCATGCAAACTGCATGTCTGTGTTTCGACTTGAAGGTTGTGATATGGCAGTGAATTTATAGGGTACAGAGGAATAACACCTGAGTCCTTAGGAATGGCAACGCATGAGGGGTATCATGGGCGAGACAGTATACTTTGTTATGTCCATGGTACTGTTCATGTCTATAGGCGACGATTACCACTTTCCTTCAGGTTGGTCGTTAACTTGTTTGCCATTCTAAGTTGTATAAAAAAAAAAAACATCGAGTTATAGTAGACATTGCCAACTATAGAAAATCTTATTATTTTTTAAAACATTTTGCATTTTTATTCATTATAACAGGATTTGCTTCGCATAATCCGTTAATTTTAATAGGTCTCTTGTGCTAAAAGAGTATTATTAACAGATTAGACGTTTACATTGGCGGGTTATATGAAGCCATTTCTATAATTTATAAAGAGTAAAGTTTTTAATCGCCCTAATTTCTACTAGTAGAGAAATCTTGTTAGTTCTTGCATTTTACATAATATACATATATAATATACACAATGCAGCAATACGAATATATTGCTGCATTGTGTATTCTTTTATTAATACCACAATGATGGTAACCATCACGAATCCCGTTTGGTAGTAAATGTTTACGGTAACTTAACATTAGGGTTATTACATACGTGTTACTGACCCAGAAGTAATTTCATTACGTTTTTAAATAGATTCTGTAAAGCGTTATCGAATACCGTTATTTTGTTCTTTTTGAGGTAATTGCAAATCTATAAATTCCGTATCATCATCATCATCTCAGTTATTATCTGTCGACTGCTAGTAGAGCTGATAGACCCCTTTTTTTTAATAGATGATAATGGAATGGTAACCCCACCCGCGCTATCGGTATACACCGGCGGGGCACCAGTGAAGGATGATAGGTGAGGATGAAGCAGGTCAGTTAGCCCATCGAGACGAATTCAACAAGAATTGTTCACGATGGTTTTCAGGGGGAACCACGTGGAGGTCGATCTAATAAGGCATATTGCTAGCAATGGGGCTGTCAAACTCTATTGCTAACAATCTCTTTCTCCCCAATAGATCTCTTTAGACGGTTGACTACGTAAGAAACGGTACCACCTGTATCCACTGACTCCCTATATTGCTATTAACTCTATACCATCATCATCTTCCTTCTCTTATCCCAATTATTATTTGGGGTCCGCGTAATCTATTTATTATCCATATTACAAAAAGATGTGGCTTATAGTTTTACGACCGCCCGTCCGCCTGAGGTCAACCTTTTTTGGGAATGTATATGTTGGTGGTTTCTGTCACCTACGGTATGGAGGAAAGGATCGAGGAAAAAAGGAAGGGAACGTTGGAAATGCGTAAAGGAAATTGGTAAATAAGAGGAATATGGGACTTATGTGGGATAGGAAAGGGGAGGAGGGATACTGCAGTCGCGGAAAGGACTGTGACACTGCAGCGGTTTAGACGGCCGGGGTCGCATACCCGTATACCCATGTTCTAGAATCGGACACCCCTGACGCCTAATTCCATATTTTATTATTATAAGTCGTTAACTGTCCAGTGCTGAATACAGGCTTTCCCTTTTACAAGTTTTGCCAGTAGTTGCCACGCTTCACAGGCGCAATAAGGCTTTTAGAGACGTTTTAAGAGAGACGCTTCTGCCCATCCCTTGCCCTCTCTTAGTCGCCTCTTACGACACCCACGGGAAAGGAAGTGATGGCCTATTCTATATCGGGACCGATACAGCGATGCTATTAATTTCATATAATTATTACCCAACAAGTAATTTAGACAGGCTTTTTTTTTTATAAATTACTATGACGAAACCAAGTATATGGCCCGTTTGATAGCCTTCAGTTACTGTAACTTATAGACACTTGCATTACCAGGGCTGTCAAACGCGTGTTGCGAATCCTTAAGAAACCATTTGGAGGGAAGGGATTGTTAGCAATGGAGTTTGACAGCCCCATTGCTAGCAATATGTCCTATCAGGTCAACTTCCGCGTGGTTCCCCCTGAAAACCATCGTGAACAATTCTCGTTGAATTCGTTACGATGGGCTAACTGACCTGCTTCATCCTCATCTATCATCCTTCACTGGTGCCCCGCCGGTGTATACCGATAGCGCGGGTGGGGTTACTATTTCATTATCACCTATAAAAATAACCCTTAAGAAACCTTATTACGGACCTTTTAAAGAACCTCATTCTGTAGTACCTAGACCTAAGAGAAATTTAAAATATTTCAAAGCCCTATGTATCCTAGAGTTTAGGATGTATAGGGAGGGAGGGGTATTGTATTGATGTGTGATATTCACCAGAGGGAGACTTTGTATAAAAGTCGATTGCTTGGGTACCTCTGTCCCATTCGTGTTTCAACCGTGAAACAGTTGTGTTTGCATGGCTGTGTTTCGGTTTGAAGGGTGGGATATGGCGTGAATTTACTGGGTACAGAGGAATAACACCTGAGTCCTCAGGAATGGCAACGCATGCATGGGGGTATCGTGGGCGAAAGAGTATACTCTGTTATGTCCATGGTACTGCTCATGTCTATAGGCGACGGTTACCACTTCCTATCAGGTGGGCTGTCAGCTTGTTTGCTATTCTAAGTTGCATAAAAAAAAATGTATTAGCACTATAATATTTGGTCCCGAAAGTCAAACGATCATTTTATGTGTTCAAAAAATATGGAGGGAAAAATAAGGACCTCTGTAATTAGCAAGATCGGATTCTATTTGCATGATTGAGCATGATTCCCAAATTATGTTAACAGGCTTCTCGGCGTCAATAAATTGCCGTGTCGTGGTTGACGTTGATGAATAGTTGCCGCCATTATACGGAATCCAAAGATTAATCTTCAATACTCAGTCGAGCGAGCTGATTAAAAACCGTCGGACTCTCCAAAATCAATATCGAGAATAATAATTTCATTTTTATTATTAATGACCTTGAATATTTTTAATGACCTTGGTGATGTAGCGGTTTAACTATATTTCCGGGTTCAATCTCCGCAAAGTACATATTTTACAAGTATTTATGAGTAGGTATATCTGTTTTTGATCTGGGTGTTTTCTATAATTTTATTATAAATGTGAAAGTGAATCTGTTTGTTTGTTGATTTCTAGCGCCTTAAGGGCTTAATTAATCTTTTTTTTTTATACAACTTAGAATGGCAAACAAGTTGACGGCCCACCTGATGTAAAGTGGTAACTGTCGCCTATAGACCTGAGCAGTACCATGGACATAACAGAGTATACTGTTTTGCCCATGATACCCCCCATGCGTTGCCATTCCTGAGAACTCAGGAATTCCTGTACCCAGTAAATCCACGCCATATCCTATCCTTCAAACCGAAACACAGCCATGCAAACACAACTGCTTCACGGTTGTAACACGAATGGGACAGAGGTATAATTACCCAAGCAATCGACTTTTGTACAAAGTCTCCCTCTGGTGACAGATATGTTTGTATGTATGAATTTATATTATGTTATATATTGATTAAAAACTATATATCTGATGAAATTTGATATACATGTATCTTACAAAAGCAGAAGGGTAGAAGCTACTTTTGTCCTGGTTAGTATACATATTCCGGTCACGCGGACGAAATCGCAGGTATGAAATATGAATGAATGATAGAATGAATGTATGTATGAATGAACGATGAATGAAAGAATGAGTTTTGTTTACTAAACATTGGTGGTTGCCAGTAGCAGATCTTAAAATAATAATTTGTTCGCTTTGCTTGCTTCTTGTAATTAGAATTTTTTTGTGCATATGTATATTGAGGTCGACTTTGAAACGCCATTTTTTTATATCTATTTATAAAATAGAAATTTTTCATAATGAGAACCAATGTGAACTCATTTTCTAAAAGATTCAAGTCAAATTTGTTATAATTTTATAGTTTATGATGGCCCATAAAACATTAATTTCGCTAAATTATTGAATTAAAATATTAAGCTTAGAGGAATGGCGCTTTAGAATCGAGCCCATTATTAACTTACGTAATCTGTAATTTTGAGTAAAACAATATTTTTTCATTCATTCATTCAATATCATCGTCATCTCAGCCATTATTTGTCCATTGCTGAATATAGACCTCCCCCGTAGACCGCTATAAGGAACGGTCCTGAGCCACCTGCATATCCCTTTTAGACCTGAACGATACGGGCGTGAGTTGTAACTTTAAAAAATTCTAAAACCGCGTGCAATTAATTTTTACGCACGAAGCTGAAATAACATGATAGTGAGATTCTAAACCAGCCAATAAGAAATCATTTTAGCGGTTAGGTGGTGCAGTAGTCTCGTGCGTGCCGGCAAGATGGCTTGGCTCCAAAACACGAAACTATATTTAATGTGAAAGAAAAAAAATCTTGGGTCTGAAAGGGATATATTGACTCCCTGCAATGCATTTGTAGTCATCACTCTATCTAGTGGGGGCTCGTCCTATACAGCGTTTCCCCGTACGGCGTAGCGACTCAACAACCTTTCCACCCCATCGGTTTCCCTTCCCCATCATTAATTCCTAATCTTTATTTATTCGGCTCAAATATAATACGACAAATACTTCATAAATATTTTCTTTATAAATAACTTGAACAGATTATCTTAATAAATTTATAAGGAAATTTATAAAAAAATCTTTTTAACGGAACCATCCATCAAATAAAACAATTCAGCGCAAAGTGACAATTTCCTAGATTCGGCCTCTTAAGCTTTACATTTATTAAATGAGTCAAACAATTTATTCTTTCATATGTGAACAAGGGATCTCTTGTGTACTTATATTTGACTCGAAATTATACATATAAAATGCATTTTTTTTACAACACAGGGGGCAAACGAGCATGCGGCTCACCTGATGGTAAGTGACTATATATATCACCCACAACACCAGCGGCATTGCAGGTGTGCTGCCGGCCTTTTAAAAAGGAATATACTCTTTTCTTGAAGGTTATGTTGTCGTATCGGTTCGGAAATACTGCTGCTGGAAGTTGATTCCAAAGAATGGTTGTGCGTGGAAGAAAGTGCCTTGAAAAACGCACGGTGGAAGACCGCCACTCGTCCAGATGATTGGGATGAAACTTTAGTTTGTGGCGGGTTGTATGGTGGTGAAAATCAACAGCAGGTATCAATCTGAACAATTCCTTAGAACACTCCCCATGATAAAGTCGGTAGAAGATGCACAGAGATGCGTTTACTATATGTGTCTATAATCATAGCTTAAAATTATGTATTTTATATAATAAAAAGTTTGGAAGTAATTGTTTGTCTTGGTATGGACATGTGATACGCAGAGATGAAGAGGACGTTTAAAGAAAAGCATAAAGTATGTATGTGGAACGCTATTTTTTTTTAATGGATGATAATTACATCGTAACCCCACCTGCGCTATCGGTATACACTGGCAGGGTACTAGTGAAGGATGATTGGTGAGGATAAAAAGGCAGGTCAGTTAGACCATCGTGACGAATTAGTCATGGTAGTTTCCAGAGGGATCCACGTGGAGGTCGGCCTGACAGAGTATATTACTTGTAATGAGAACTAACCTCCTCATTACTAACAATTCCTTTCCTCTTGTGGATCGCTATTAGGACAGAAAAAGATTGGCCCTTTAAACACGTGGCGAGCGGGTTCATCGATAGAATCGACATCTCTAGCGAATCCACGAGTTGGAACGAGACATCTGACGTTGCTATCTCATTTTAACTCACGGACTAGCTACAGATGTCGATTCCATTGATGAATTCGTCTGCCACTTGTGTAGAGATCCTAAAATGACATGGATTGATTGTGTGAAAGACGCTAAGGCCAGAATAAAAGGGAATGCGGAAACGACTGGGAATAGAGATGAATGGAAGAGGAAAACATATTACGCCGATCGATAATTGAGATAAGGTCAGGAAGATGATGGTATAATACAAATAGAACTGTTATAGTTACATACAAACTTACTTTAAATTTGGCTTCTTGAAAAAAAAAAAAAAAACTGTTTACTTTGCTAATAAAGGATGATGATTTAATGATAAACTGTACTGTGGACTGTAAAACTGTTATAATTCTCTTTGTAGTTCTTTGAATTTGACTAAAACAAAGTATAGTATAATAAAACACGCGTAAGGTAACGTCGCTGTTGTGGGGGAAAATTAATTGTTAGTAATGGAGACTGAGATCCCCATTGCTAGCAATATACCCAACCAGGTCGACCTCCTCGCGGTTCTCCCTGGAAACTGTCATGATTAATTCCTGATGAATTCATCATGATGGGCTAACTGGCCTGTTTTCATTCTCATCTATAACTTTTCACTGGTGCTCCGCCAGCGTATACCGTTAGCGCAGGCCGGGTTACCATACCATTTTCACCCATAAAAAAAGTCGATGTGACATGAAGTGGCGAACAGTGCCGACTAGTGTTGCCGGGTCCGATTTCCGAGACCGCCCGACGGTTCTCAGTGTTGCCGTTCTATGAAGATTGAACAGTTACTAAACAATTTATCTCCTAAAGGGTTTACATGTACATATGTTAGTGAAGAACGAGATTTTTCGGAACTCCATTTTTTTATCTTTTTTTTTTATACAACTTAGAATGGCAAACAAGCTGACAGCCCACCTGATGAAAAGTGGTAACCGTCGCCTATAGACATGAACAGTACCATGGACATAACAGAGTATACTGTTTCGCACATGATACCTCCATGCTTTGCCATTCCTGAGGACTCAGGTGTTATTCCTCTGTACCCAGTAAATTCACGCCATATCCCACCCTTCAAACCGAAACACAGCCATGCAAACACAACTGCTTTACGGTTGAAATACGAATGGGACCGAGGTACCCAAGCAATCGACTCTTGTACAAAGTCTCCCTCTTACTTCGTACTTCTTATAATTACTCAGGATTTCGGAATAGAATAACTACACTTAAGAACTACACTTATCTAATATCTCGCTCGCACACATCTCATCAATCATATTCGTAAACTCTTTCACTCTTTACTTAACGTCAGTCATCCATCACTGTCACACGTTTCGTTCCCTTTTGAAACATGCCTTTTGAAATTTACTAATTTTTAATGACAATTAACAATTTTAAATTCATGATTAATTTATTCCCTTACATATTTATGATTCGAAGTTCGCAATGTTTACAAAAAAAATATAAAACTTACAGTAGTTTACATTCATAAGTTAATTATAGCTGAGTCGAAATTACTGCCGTTAGTGTAAAATGAATGATTTTATTTTGATGTCATTATATTATAATAAATATAATGAATAACGGCATAGAATAGGCTATCCCTTTCTTTCTCGTGACTGTCGTGTGACGCGATTTAGGGAGGGCGAGGGATGGACAGCAGCGTCCTTCTTAAAACATCTCTAAAGCGGTAGCCAATCCGCTTGCCAAGTGTGGCAACTACGGGCAGAATTCCCCCAGGGAGGCTTATGTTCAGCAGTGGACAATTCAAGACTGATATCATGATGATGATATAATAAATAAATATGTCAATATGTAAGTCACTGGACTTACATATTTTCTAAATAGGAAATTGAATATGTCTGGTTATCGTCTTTCATGTGGTACAGAAGCAGTTGTGTTTGCATGGCTGTGTTTCGGTTTAAAGGGTGTCAGAGAAATAACACCTGAGTCCTCAGGAATGGCAACGTATGGGCATCATGAGTATCATGGGCGAAACAGTATACTCTGTTATGTCCATGGTACTGCTCATATCTATAGGCGACGATTACCACTTCCCATCAGGTGGGCCGTTAGCTTGATTGCCATTCTAAGTTGTATAAAAAAAAGGAAAAATTTACAAAAGCCATCTGGTTGGGTACCTCTGTCCCACTGGTATTTCTACGGTTGTGATTACCACATTTTCATGTGAATGAAATAAATGATAAGTAAACGAGGTAATGAAACTACAGACATTTTAGTTTTCGGGTGTGGAGAGTGCCAGCTCGTGAGTAGTGCTACGGGTGTCACAGCATATTCTACGCTATAGTACCTACAGTTTGTTTTCGTGAACGTTAAAAAATGACAGGTTTTGTGTCTGTGTAATATTAAGTAATTTTTATTGATTTATTTATTTATTAAGTACAAGATACAATGTTATATTAAAAACAGAAAACTAAGTTATAAAAAAATAATTATAAAAGACTAAATATTAAAAAAAGAAACAAACCATAAGTCTTACGGCTTTTCCGTGTGATTAAAATATAATATACCGTAAGTGACTTCATGTCACTTCCTTTCCCGTGGGTGTCGTAAGAGGCGACAAAGAGAACTTAATAGTCAGGACATGAGCAGCAGTGCCCCCCTTAAATATCATGCAAAAGTACAGCGGTTGCTAATCCGACTGCCAAGTGAGGCAGCTACTGGCAAAATCCCCCTTATGGGCGAGGCCTATATTCATCAATGGACAGTAACGGCTGATATCAGCATCAACATAAGCGAACTAAGTAGATATCAAGAAAAACTATTAATTATAGTCCGTTTCAATAGAACTTAATGAAAAGTTAATAAAGTGTCTTTGAAATTATCACAGAAACGCTTTCTAAATGAAATTAGTAACGAATCGAATCGTTCGATTAATTAATCGATTTTTGACTTGGACGTTAATAAACTATTATATGGTTTTATTGTAAAATTTCGTAAGTATCCACTATATTTTAATGCAATAACAACTTAAGTGTATTTTAGTCGAGAATGCTCGACTAGTTTCGTAACTACCCGGGACCCTTAGTTATGAGCGGCTATAAAACACTGGCGTTAGTTGTTATTACATCAAATTATTTGTATTTATTTACTTCATTAGGTTTTGTTAAAACATATAGTGAAATTATTGGACTTACCGAGTCTAGCAAATATACCGTCTAGTCGCGAGAGAAGAGGCGAGTAGAACGGATCATAATTACTTAGTATCATCGAAGAAGCCGGGATTTTATGGAACACCTGTGAAAAAATGACACTTAAAATACATTTATTCATTTACGATAAAAAAGGTCATCGCCCATTACGATGTCTGTTTTGCGGCAGGTTCAATTTTGGTCATGCCATTCAAGATTATGTTTGAGTTATGAGGTACATAACTCCGTCAGGTACAAACCGATTTGGAAAATTATTGTTTATCTGAAAAGACATACTAACAGATCGGTCCCATAGAAGTTTTATCAAAATCGGTTCAGTCATTTAGTTTTTAAACCAAATTCAACTGGTTTTGCCACAATTGAAGTCGTTTTATTTATTTATTTATTTAACACTTTATTGCACCAACATAACAGGATTTGTTGAACAATTTTCGATACGTATATTTGTGAAATACAATATAAAATTATATATCATCATATAAGATTACGCAATGGCGCTTTCATCCCCCTCTTTGTATCCCTTAGCAACATCCCCTAAGGACCTGATCACAACTGTCCTATCTATTGACAAGACGTCGTAAGAGGGAATTAAGAGAACGATCGCCACTAAGTCCAGTTTCCAAATTAATTTACAAAAATTCTTAATTGATTCTTAATGAAAAGTTAGACATTCCAGCAAGTTACCTCTATGTTCCATTTGTCTGCTAGATAGACTGTCATATCTGTCTGTTTACTGTCTATCTATCTATCTATTTACTGTATGGATAATCTGGTAGTATTGTTTTATTGTTACCCTATTCCCTTTGGCCGCAACAGAATATCAGTGCTTTGTTCTTTTGAGGGCGAAGCAATAAACTGAGTTGTGACCATTTTGTATTGTTATGGCACACGCACAAACGAAAAATTGTATTTAGCTTTATGTATTCTTTTTTATCATTTATGTTATCTCGCTTTTTATGTATATCTATATATGTTGTGATTTGTGTGCTGTAAGTAATGCAAAATAATAGAGAGTAGAAGAGGCGAAATGCTGGGCCACCTTATACGACATGACGCTTTTTTTAAGAGCATTGTAAAAGGAAAAATAGAGGGCAAAAGAGGAAGAAGAAGACCGAGGAATAACTACATCGGACAGATAAAAGAAATAGCAGGTGTCATGTCGTATAGGGAGATCAAGGATATGGCTTGGATGCATGAATTAGTTGCACCGACAAGAGGAAACTCTTAAATGAAAAAAAAAAAATAATGCAAATAAATTATCTATCTATCTATCTAAAAGTGCAAAATAGTGATGCAAGAGAAGAAAAATTCGAAATAAAAACCTTCATCAACCCTCCTTGTCAACGTGATAATAGTAACCCACGTCATTTTTTCGGAGACTTATTCTCTGTTGGGGGTCATTAATGAATCGTTCAGGTAAATTTTGTTTTTATACAATAACGTAACAATAAATACATACATAAAAATAGATAGATACAATTTATTGAAATAAAATTTTTATTCTTTCATTCATTTATACGAAAATTAACAATCGGTCATGACTTTGTATGTGTGGTGTGGTTTTTTTTAAAGTAGAAATAAAAAAAAAATCTTATTTTAACAGATATTTACCTACACTAATATTATAAATTATAAAGAGGGAAGATTTGTATTTTTGTGTGTATGTATGTTTGTAATGAATAAACTCAAAAACTACTTTGTCAATTTCAAAAATTCTTTCACCTTTAGAAAGCTATATTCACCCTGAGTAACATAGGCTATATTTATTGCTAAAAAAGAGTAGGGATCTAAATTAAAGGGAAATTTTTGTAACGTAACTCAAGGTGTAAAAAAATGCTATAAAATATCTTTCGTCGCGTGCGCTGCGGAAACTTTTAGTGATAGAACAAAAGTATGTTCTACAATATTAAAGAAATTATCGATGTCACAATAACCACTTTTTTAAAATGATGAAAAAATGTCCATACGTACGCCGGGACGGGCCGCTAGTGTTATAAAATAAATCTATGTTCCAAATATTAACTTTTTCGACTTAGAAGTTTATTATTTTAGTTTTGATAGTCAATTGGGATAAATGACTTTATAAATATAGACTTATCAGGACAGTTCAAAAACAGTTGCCAATCTACTGTTGATTACATGTCTACATTGTAAACTGTCACAAGAAAACAGCTTAAATATATATATATATATATATATAGACAAATATACGAGAACTTTTTACCTTATAGTTATTGCTAGCTGCATTTATTTGGTTTTGATAATATCCATTTTTCGTGGGTAGATACGTTGCTTTTTGGTCGCCATATCTGAAAAAGTAAATACATTTATATTACCTAAATGTATACAATAAAATGAGGTACGGAAGTATAAGAAAAATAGTCCTCAGGAATGGTAATACAAGCAGGATATCATGGATATTATAGTATATTCTGTGACTAGCTATATCCTGCAGTTTTGTCTATGAATTAGTACAAAACGTATCCTATGTTAGCTAAATTAGGATATAACCTATCAGTGAACCAAATTTCATTTAATTCCGTTCAGTAGTTTTTGCATGAAAGAGCAACAAACATCCATCTAGCTTTATAAATTTTCGCATTTATTATATTAACAGGATATCTATGGTGCTGTTCATGTATATAAGCTACAGCAAACATGACCACTTTCCATCAAATAGGCCATCAACTTGTTTACTATTCTCCATTGATGATCTCTGTGGTGCAGTAGTTCGATTCAAGGTTAGGCTAATTTAGGATATGTATTTTTTTAATTGACTGGATGCTCTATGTAGTGTTTAAGACCTTAGATTATATAGATAGAGTGTCTCCATAGAAATGCTTCGAGTAAAACGGAGAAACTTTTCTGTACAATTTTGCGTGATATGTAAATAGTTATGAGTGATTCCTTTATAACTTCTATATTTATTTTGTTTTATAATTTTTGCATCTTTTCAATGCGCAAACACTCATTTTATTTGTTAAATAATACGTCAAGGTAAATTTTTTGCGTAAATATATACAATACTGATAAAAAAAAAACGAGTCAACTAATTTGACAATTCGTCATAGTCGTAGAATACTGACGTATCTGACAAATATTACATATAAAGATCCGTCAGTATTCTACGACTATGACGAAATACCTGTCAAAAAGTTGACCCGTTTTTGAGGCTCGATGCTCTATTTATATACTTTAAGCATAGGACATACGCTGCCTGGTTTCTTATAATATTACCAGATGGTTGGTGTAATTGTGATATTACTATTATTTCTTTATATTATTTATGTTACAAAACATTATTATTTAAGTTACAAAACAAAAATAATATAATAAACGACCAATGCAGACTATTCATATGCACAGAAAAAAAAAATTTACGGCCATTGGTTGTTAATTAACGTTGAAAATAAAGCTGCTGTATCCCATGATGGATGATCCAAACAACTTTGTATGTAATTTTTTATCCGATTTACTCTCCAACAATGGCGGGGAAAGCATAAGAAACGCAAACAAAAACTTACGTTTTTCCAGACAAAAAACTAAGCTATATTAATGAATCTTTTCATGATTAATTTAGCCATACAATTGTCCTTCCACGGTTGTGTTTTAGCATTGAAATAACGTTCCTTTATGTATGGGTTTAGTTTTAAGATGTAAAATTACAGTGTACGGTATTATACCAGCCGTTAACTGCCCACTGTTGAACACAGGACTCCCTATAAGGAGGGTATTTTTTTTAATGGGTGATAATGGAATAGTAACCCCGCCTGCGCTATCAGGATACGCTGGCGGGGCACCAGTGAAGGATGATAGGTGAGGATAAACCAGGTCAGTTGGCCCATCGTGACGAATTCAACACGAATTGTTCACGATGGTTTCCAGGGGGAACCACGTGGAGGGACGATCTAATAAGGTATATTGCTAGCAATGGGGCTGTCAAACTCTATTGCTAATAATCCCCTTTCCCCCCCATGAGGAGGGTATTGTCAATAGTTGAAACGCTTGGTAAGCGGATTGACAAGCGCAGGAAGTCTTTGGTGATGTTTTAAGAGGGACGCTGTCTATCTCTCGACTATTAAGCTCCTTCAGTCGTCTTTTACGTTACCCACACGAATTTTTTCTTATATATGTATCTTACAAGATATTCGTTTAATAATTATTTTTGTGTATATCGAATTTACATTAATTGTCACATTAAATACGTAGCTGTTTTTTCGCGGACTAAAATCTTAAATATTACGTTATTTAACATAGAATAAAATTAAATAATAAAAGAAAGTTCGTCTTTTGTACAAAAACATTTTTTTGGTAATGTTGTCAATAAAGACTAAATAAATAAATATAAAAATAAATTAATATTTATTATTAAAAGTATGAATTTAATTATAATAATATATAAGGTAATAAATTGAGGAAAATAACGAGAAAAAAAATGATATAAATAAAAGAAATGTTTTAAAAATACATTTTGTATTAGGTATATCATCAATTAGTAAATAGCTTTTTTTTATTTGTATTGATGTCTCATCGAAAACTTTTACAATATTGCAAACATCAATCGATTCTTATCATTTATTTACTTCCAAAAATATAAAAAAAACTCTAACGAATTAATTAACTAATGAATATTAATAAAAAGGTAATAATAATAAAAAAAAACCTAAAAGCGATAAATAACATACTAGGTACGCAAAATAAGTGATAAAACACCACCGAAAT
This sequence comes from Galleria mellonella, assembly GCF_026898425.1. Classification (NCBI taxonomy): domain Eukaryota; kingdom Metazoa; phylum Arthropoda; class Insecta; order Lepidoptera; family Pyralidae; genus Galleria; species Galleria mellonella. The sequence continues at coordinate 2,982,921 of NW_026442082.1, read as the reverse complement.
CTACAAATTGAATACGGAACGATGTTCATTGGAAGGCAATTTATTTGCAAATTGTCCTTATTATTGAATAACTGAGATTGGCTTCTCCTGTAACCGGCGGTAATGTACTTATTTGACTAGAATAGGTAAATGTTCGTAGCTGGTAATTTGTATGTCGGAAAGAATGTAATGATTAATTCAGCCATAGGATTTCTTTGTATACTTAGAACCATCCATGTATATAAATAGTTACAAATAAACATCACTAGGTGTAGCGGTCCAACAGATCCCTTTGGGGGGGGGGGGGGGGAAAGGATAGTTAGTAATGGGATCTAGCAGCCTCATTGCTAGCAATATATTTTATTAGGTGGAACTCCACACAGTTATCTCTGGAAACCATCGTGGTTAATTCTTGAATTCGTCAAAATAGGCAAACTAATCTGCTTTTATTCTCACCTATCATCCTAAGCCTGTGTTCAGCAGTGGACGGTTTTTTTTAATGGGTGAAAATGGATTGGTAACCCCGCCCGCGCTATTGGTATACACTGACGAGGCACCAGTGGAAGATGATAGGTGAGAATGAATGCAGGTTAGTTGGCCCACCATGATGAATTCGACAAGAATTAAACATGATGGTTTCCAGGGGGAACCGCGTGGAGGTCAACATGAGAGGGTATATTGCCAGTAATGGGGCTATTAGACCCCATTACTAACAATCCCTTTCCCCCCTGCAGTGGACGGTTAATGGCTGATATGATGATGGTGATTACTAGCAGTATTTTATTTATTATTTTTATAATTAACTAACTATAAGTACGTGTATATAAATAATTAGTGTTAAAGTAATACACTGTTTTATTAGATTTTAAACTATCATGCCATAATTTTATCGCTAGCATATCCACTGAACGGTTATCAAACCATACATATACATACACATTTTATTTATTTATTTTTTAACTATAACATTTAAGTCGATTGGTACATATTTATGATTGTTACTACTAATAAAATGTCAGTTTTTCTCATATTGGGTTTACTAGAAGAAATCTCTTTTAGAGATAAGTTCGCCTTTGTGTACCATTATGTTTGTTTTTTTTTTTTTATTTCAATAACCTTTTGTGTATAATAAAGAATAAAGAACACATAGATATTTTTTTCCCACTGTTCCGTGGTTTATAGTTGACCATGTTGTTTTGTAAACATTGGGAATATTTTACCAGAGGAAAACTTTGCACAAAGTTACTTATATGGCTAAGTCCCATCCGTATTTCTGTCGTGAATTAACTGTGTTTGTATGACTGTGCTTAGCTTTGAACGGTATAATATAGTAGTAAAATTACGGGATTCGAAGGCATAACATCGTAGTCTTTAGGACTGGCAATGTATGAGTGATATCGTCAATTAAAAAAAATTGACATTTTTCATGATCAACCACAATCGCTTAAGGGTAAACTATTATTTAAAATATTGATTTCAGTCAGCCCTAAATTTTTATATATATTTTTTTATATCTATAAACATCAGACCAGAGGGAGACTTTGTACAAAAGTCGTTCGCTTGGGCACCTCTGTCCTATTCGTGTTTCTAACGTGAAGCAGTTGTGTTTGTATGGGTGTGTTTCGGTTTGAAAGGTAGGATTTTGGCAGTGAATTTACAGGGAGCAAAGAAATAACACTAAAGTCCTCAGGAATGGCAACGCATGGGGGGTATCATGGGCGAAACACAATACTGTGTTATGTTTGTTGCGACGGTTACCATTTTTCATTAGGTGGACCGTCAGCTTGTTTGCTGTTCTTTGTTGAATAAAAAAAAAACTTTTTGTGTCAATGTATAATTTCAGTATTTACCATAAGCTGTTCTATTCCATCGTATTCTATGATTTCCATATCGTTGTTTATATCTATATCAATTGTTATCACTTTTCATCAGGTCAGCCATTAGCTTGTTTGCTATTCTAAGTATCGTAAACAAAATTGTAAAATAATAATTGTTGGTTATTTTCGAAATCATCGCCATCTTAGGGAAAGACGTATGCCTTAATACAGTTCATCTTAAACTCTATCAAGTCTCTGTTATAGATATCATGCTAGACAAAAATATACATTTACCTGGACATGTCGATATTAGATAAATCATTGTCGTTGGGATCAGTGTTGTAGAAGCCATTTCCATCTTGGGGATAAGCATAGGATCCAGCAGGGTTCGTCTCGTAACCCATAAAATCTTTGTTGTCATTATTGTAACCGATTTGGTCATCAGTATTAGCAGGTGGGTAGCTGGCTTGACTGGATGTAGCCGACAGTTGAGAAATACCTGAAAATTAATTTGATCAAATGTAGATTCTACAGAGATTTTGCACGAAATAATTTGAATGGATACTTCTGTTTTACTTGTTTTTCTACCATCAAGCTTTAGTATATATTTACATGAATAATTCGATTGAAAGAAATGTGTTAAAATTACTAGGTATGGTATTATAGTGGAGTACTGTATTGACGCTTCGTGGAGTTTGGAATAATACATTTACGAGTACTTGTATTACTTCCATAGATTTTTATATAACCTAGTTGGTGTCGCTGCATCTATCGAGGCATTAATCACCTGGATGGAAAATTTCACAAGCACAGAAAATGTAATATTTACATATATATTACTTACATCTAAAATTTCAATACTAATTTCATACATCAAAGGTAACTTTTGCTTTTTACTCTATATTACTATATTTCATTATCAACAGTTAATTTCAGAAGACACTCAGTGTGAAAACGTAAACATTCCAAAAACTAAGCGCCAGACTGTTTAAGTACAGACTTTGGAAGGATTTTCTCTCTCAAGCTGTGAGAAATTACTTTTAATTATAAGTTACAGTAACGTGAAAGCAAAGTTGACACCTTCAATGAAGCTAAAGACTTTTAATTTTGCTTACCTTTGCCGAGAATTTTGCCAAAACTTCCCAAGATGCTTGGCAGGAACATTGCGAATAAAATAGACTTGATCAAAACTTGTCCCCCAATTAGTAGAGGCACAAAAAATTTGTTCAGCCCAAACGCTGTAAGTTAAAAACACCGATTGTGAATAAAAGGTCCTAAAAACTCATTTGTTAAAGTCAACTTTTACTATTTGTTTTATTTCTTTGCCCCGTTTAAACGGATTTTAATTAGGATTACTCTTCAACGCTATTAGCATTTCCATTTCAAGTAAGTACTTATGTCAACTTCCTACAAAAATGTCCTTACCGTAGAAAAAATAAAACAAGATAAATAAAAGTACAAATTAATATTGTAAAACATTGATTTTGATATAAAATGTTATTAAGACAAAAATAGACAAATAGTCAACAAATAGTCTTAGACTTTCTAATATAACAGACTTCATAATTTCTTAAAATATAGATAGATAAATATTCTTTATTGCTTCTTCCAAAAGATTACAGTAGTAAAGTTATTATAGATACAAAAAATATAATAAAATGTAAAAAAAATTTGACTATGAGAAAGTGTTCACATAATACGGAAAACGTTATCACCCAGTGTATTTAAGCTTTTACGTCGAGCGAGGAACGCTTCAATACTCAGGTCATTACATGACAGGACCCTTGGACTTAAGCCTTATTAATGTAAATGCATTGGGGGCCCATGGACCTATAACTAAACGTAATCTAAAGAGAAGTAGAACATTTATACTTACATCTAAAACCTATATATTTCGCTGCTTTCGGTAAATTTATCGACAAAACATGATTTTCTACGAAATTTTTTAATTTTTGCAGTATTCTGTATTCATATGTATATTTACTAAAAAGAGCTCTGCCTTCTGAAGTAACATCATTTTTCTTTTGTAATTGACTCTTCTCTTCTTTGTCGATTGGCTTTATTTCAACACCTTCAATTATTTCGTAACGATCATTGCCTAGTACACTGTCAACTATATTTTCTACTTCATTTTCAAGTTCGCTTTCAGTCGTATTAACAAGTAAATATCTTTTTGTAAAAGTACCTAAAGTAATAATAACATTATCTACAAAATGTTCTGCCTCTGTAGGCTTAGTATTGTCTTTAGTTCTGTTATCATAATCAAATTTGTTACTATTAGTTTGACAGCTATGGCAATGATTAGAATCTACTTCTATACCTACATTTACAACTCTTTTGGTTATAGTTTCATTTTGACTGGGCTCTGTATTTTGACAGTTGGCCTGTATTGAAAATAATATTATGTACAGTATGACTAGGAGGCCTCTGTCCGCAAACCTCCATTCGCATCGTCTACTAGACGTTTTTAGTGTTCTTATTTCTTTTATCAGATCCATCATCAAATGATATTATTACAAACTTCATCACCGAATGTTGATTGAATGCCCTTCAAGGAATTGTCTGCTACAGTAAATGTCTGGAAATCCTGTAACAAAGAAATAATTTTATTAGTTTTTAATAATTTACAACAGAATGTAATATTTGTCACAATTTGGGCAACACTGGTAATTTCAATTTTTTTTATATTTGTACATACTGTCGTTTGCTTGTTTGTAATGAACAATTTTGTAGAATTTGCTTTTAAAATGTATGTAATGACCCATTGTGTATAATTTTGGAAGAAATGAACTAAAACGCATTTAATACGATGCTGATTAACATGACTTTTCTGAGAAAGTGCCTGTTTAGGGCTATAAAAAGCATGGTATTAAGTTAATAGTGTCTCTTGTGGAAGAAGACATTAATTAGATAAGACATATTAGGTCAACCCCAATTTTCCTCATGGCTGAGTATGATTTATTTTTATGTTTGTTTGATTTACTAGAGGGAGACCTTGTATAAAAGTCGTTTGTTTGTGCACCTCGGTCCCATTCGTGTTTCTACCGTGAAGTAGTTGTTTGCACGGCTGTGTTTCGGTTTGAAGGGTGGGACATGGCAGTGAATATACGAGGTACAGAGGAATAACACCAGAGTGCTCAGGAACAGCAACGCATTGGAGTATCATGGGTGGAACAGTATACTCTGTTATATCCATTGGTACTGTTCATGCCTATATGTGACGGTTACCGTATTCCATCAGGTGGGCCTTCAGTTTTCTAAGTTCTGTTGTTGTTAAGATGTTAAAAAAATGTCAGTATTTATATAACATGTCAGTGTTTGTTGATAACGTGATAGTAACATGGGAAATCAACATCATCCTGAGCTTCTATAAGGGGGTCGCGGAAGGTCGCGAAACAGTGAAAAAGCAACAGTTCCGTAAATATATCAATCAATCAATAATACATAATGAAGTATGTATAACAGACATCGATTACATATTTGTTTTAAATACTTTATTATTTAATATTTAATTTACCTAACTGTGAATGTAAAACTGTACGGATTTCATAATTGTATTATAATATATAATGTAAATAAATATAAATATATACGGACAAATCACACAGATTGAGCTAGCCCCAAAGTAAGTTCAAGACTTGTGTTATGGGATACTAACTCAACGATACTATATTTATAATAGATACATATATAGATTTTTACGTTTTTCCATCATGACCTGGCCGGGGATCGAACCCTGGACCTCCACGTCGCAGGCAGGCGTGTTGACCGCTGCGCCACGGAGGACGACAAACGACGACGACAATAAAATTAATACACATTCGAAACCATAAAAGGTAAGGGGTCGTATATAATTTAATTGATATTATTTAATTGATTGTTTAATTATGATATTATTTAATGCAAATTTTAATTACAAACAAGCTGTTATTTTTGATACAATGTAATACGTGAAGGTAGACGTGTTTTAATTAGAAATTTAACCCAGTTATACACGTGTGAACAATGCATTGTTAGACTTTTAACTTTTACGATAATACTTTCACAGTAAATCGATACCACTCTCCGTTTGACTTCCCATCAGAGGTTTAATGGGCTATAAACAGAGGATAAAATGGAAAATATGCATGAAAAGTTAAAATTGGTTAGGAATATTATGATATTTGATTTTTTATATGTATTTCTCTTCATAAAATAGGATGAAATATATCCTATGTATTCGTATCTTTTTTTAATGGATGACAATGGAATAGTAACCCCGCCCGCGTTATCGGTATACACCGGCGAGGCACCAGTGCAAGATGATAGGTGAGAATGAATACAAGTCAGTTGGTCCACCATGATGAATTCGACAATAGTTAAACATGATGGTTTCCAGGGGGAACCGTATGGAGGTCGACCTGAGAGGGTATATTGCTAGTAATGGGGCTATTAGACCCCATTACTAACAATCCCTTACTCCCCATATATATAGTTGCATTAGCTCATATCGGATTCAAATTGAATTTTTTTAAATTTGAATGATATTTCGCTATTATTTTAGGATTTAAATCAATCATGGTTAAATAACAGAATAATAATTTGAATTAAATTTACTATATAGATACATCAATATATTTTATTTTAATTCATGCGAAACAAAGTCGCTAAATACAACCGAAACATAATGTACATAAGGTAATGAAATATTTCCTTTGTTTACGAAATCAATCGCAAAATTATTAAATACGTATTCTGAATATAATATGATTATTTCGATTATTCGTAATCGAAAATCGATCTCTTTTGATCCTTGCTACCTCGGATAAATTAATTATTACTGTTTTGTATAACATAAAACAGTATTAATTCTAGAGATAATACGCTCCGGGGTACGATCATTTCTTGTAAATAATAACCTTTATATCGAAATATTTACTAAATATAAACATACTAGCTTTTATTCGCGTCTTCGTCTGTATGACTGAGATATCTTCAAATGCTGGGATAAAAAGTAGCCCATATTCTTCTCCATTCCATACAGTATGTGTATACCAAATTTTATTATGATTGGTCAAGTCGTTAAGCAGCTATAATGCAATAAATAAACTCACATTCACATTTCTAATATTATTAAAGATTCTTAATAATAAATGCGAAAATAAATTTATTTGTTTGTTACACTCTAACAGCCCAATTAATCATCAAGAAATTTTATATACATTTAGTGTTTGCTGTATTTACATTATTTTCACTGGTACCTTTCCTGCACTGGATTACCCAAATTAAATTATTTTCTCTCTAACTACACTGGGTTGGCTGGAAGAGATCTCTTTCAGAGATAAGTCCTCCCTTGCTAACAAATTGTTAAACTAATCGTCGCATATATTGTTTAAGTGCAATAAAGAATATATATATTATTTGGAAGTAAGGAGGAGATAGGCATAAATAAATAAATAAGTATATTTATATTTTATTTATAGTCATGTAAAACGGTAAATCAACATATCCTGGTCATGAACAAAGTCGCGAGTAAAAGTTAGTCTTTATTTTTTCTTATAATGCTCATTAAAATTTTTTCATTACGGAAACTTTTCCAAAGTTTCCTATTGCACGTCAAGTGGGTGTGATCACAAAAAGACTGTAAAATAAGTTTCCAAATACTTTATCGTTTCCCCAACAGATTATGCTTTGTGAAAAATGTTCAATCACAATGGTCGAAGTCTCTTAAAAGGATGTTAAACATTTTTATTTTATCCTCAATTAAATGTGAAAGTTTAAATGGCGGAAAACAATAAACGAAATTGTTACTAATAATATAAATGTGAAAGTGCGTTTGTTTGTTGCTTCTTAACGTTTTAATTGGTTGATCGATCGTCATGAAATTTCGTATACAGAAATAAACCTACTATTTACTACTACCAGAGGGAGACTTTGTACAAAAGTCGATTGCTTGGGTACCTCTGTCCCATTTGTGTTTCAACCGAAAAGCAGTTGTGTTTGAAAGGTGGCATCGCTCGCCATCGACAGGGAATTCATACTCACACGCTTGAACGTAAACGGTCATGTACAGTGCGGTTTGAATGGAATTTTCCCATGCAAATGCATAGACTGTGGAATGAGCTCACTTTTGAGGTTTTCCCTAGAGACTATATGGGGTTATATGGGGTATGTGTGGGGTTCTTCAAAAAGGGTGTATTAAGGTTTCTTCAGGGTCGGCAATGCGCACGTGACACCCCTAGAATAGCAAGCGTCCATAGCCTACAGTGACCGTTTGCCATCAGACAGGCTGTACGTTTATTCGTCACCTTTGTGGTATAAAAAATATATAAGGAACGTGATTAATACGCATTCGTTTAAAATTTTTAATTGTTAATGAGATATTTGACTGTTCTAAGCTTGTTAAAGTAATAAGGAAAGTTAATTCTGTCGGTACCTGAGTAAAATCCCGTATATTAAAAAACGGATTTTACAGGAGCGCAGTTTGAAATTTTAAATACGTACAATTACAAAAGTTCAACTTGAGGTCTACTAGAAGGAGACTTTGTACAAAAGTCGTTTGCTTGGATACCTCTGTCCCATTTGTGTTTCAACCGTTGTGTTTGCATTGCTGTGTTTCGGTTTGAAGGGTGGGGTATGGCGTGAATAACAACTGAGTGCTCAAGAATGGCAACACATGGGGATATCATGGGCGAAACAGTATACTCTGTTATGGTACTGCTCATGTCTATAGGCGACAGTTACCACTTTCCATCAGGTGGGCTGTCAGCTTGTTTGCCATTCTAAGTTGTATAAAAAAAAATGTTTTAAGAGGAATGCTGCTGGCCATCCTTCGGTCATATATATATATATATATATATATATATATATATATATATATATATATATATATATATATATATATATATATATATATATATATATATATATATATATATATATATATATGATGCAGACGTTTTTTATCATAGTCAAAATCATTTTAAAACTAGACAGAAACAGAAATAAATAATATAATTATGGTTTCTTTTCAGTTTGTAATTGATAACATTATATTATTTCCATTCATTTTTTTATTATTAATATTGCTGGCATGTAAAATACTTCATTTTATACTAGCAAATCGTCTTAGTTTAGCATGGTCTTTTTAAATAAAATATAGTCCATTTTAATAACTGATAATGAACCTTTCTATAAGTGAAAGATATTTTAAAATCAGTGGAGTAATTCTTGCCTTTATTACATATTGACTATTATACAAAAAAAAATATTTATATTTATTAGTTTATTTTACCTAAGAGCCCAGAAATAGACAAGATGAGGGAATTAAATAAGGCATTATATTAGTAAGGTTACAATTAAACCTGCCCATTAATAATCTGGCTACTAGCTTCAAAATTAGATTAATCACTGCCTATTGGAAATCTCATTTATGTGATTGATTTAAGTAAACCCAGTGAATCCTACAAATAGGTTTTATTTTGACGTATATTTTATTTTAGTCCAATTTTAGAGGTAGACATGTAGATTTTCAATTTGTTAACCGTCCACTGTTAAACAGAAACCTTATCTTTGGAGGGTTTTGCTAGTAATTGCCACGTTTGGCAGGTGGATTGGCAACCGCAGTCAGGCTTTAGAGATGTTTTAAGAGGGACGCTGCTGCCCATTCCTCGCCGTACTTTAGTCGACTTTTACGACACCCACGGGAATGGAACGAGAACGGGTGGCTTATTCTATGCCTGGACCACACGGTCATATGGTATATACTGGGTATCTCAAAAGAAAGGTGACATTTGCTTTGGTCATTGCGTGAACGCAACTATTCTGTGGGGCGCGGGGGGTATGTCTTTCGGTAGCCTAGCTTCTGGGAATTTAGTCGCTATGGAGCATTTCTCGGGAGCGGACCGTGCGTTGTGCGTTCGCGAGTTTTACAAAAACAGTAATTCAGCGACTGTAGCGCGTAAAAAATTTTGCAATATTCGATATATAAATGATGCGCCAAGCCCTAAACTCATTGATAAATGGGTCAAAAAGTTTGAAGAGACCGGTTCAACGCTGGAAAAATCAAAATCCGGACGTCCAAGGATGTTGATTTCTAATGATTTGTCTGGTTCTATTTTTTTTTTTGGGGTATGCTACATAATTAGGGATGTTCATTTCTAATGATCTGTCCAGTTCCGATTCAGTTCAGAGTTAGCACACGGGTATTCGACCCCGGCCTTCCGCACCGCTGTAGTTTCTAACCATTATCCCCTTCGCAACTGCAGCGTCCCTTTTTCTCTTTTTCCCAATACTTCATTCTTTTTTTACTAACTTTATTTATGTACTCCCAACGTCCCCCTCTGTTTTCTTTAACCCTTTCCTTCATGCCGCAGGTGGCGGATACCACCAACAAACACATATATTCCTAAGGAGAGTTGATGTCAGGCAGGCGGCCGGTCATAAAGCCAAAACTTGTGTAATATTAATAAAATCATATTATGCCGACCCAAAATAACTGGAATAAGGACAGATAAATGGTGATTACATACACGTTCTGTATAAATACTCTTTGTATATATATCTCGTGTGTGCAATAAAGAGTTTATATTATTTTTATTTCATGACTATGTCATTAAGTCTAAACTAATTTTGATAAATCTTCTTGCACTGATAGGTTTTAGTACCATTTTGTCTCATATTAGTTTTTGTAATGGTTGAAGCTATTTTAATGTGTGGAGCAAAAAAAAACATTTCTTGTGTTCTTTATGCAACTGAGAATAGCAAACTAGCTAACGGGCCACCTGATTGAAAATGGTAACAGTCAATATACAAGGGGGGGGGGGGAGGATGGATTGTTCGTAATGCCTATGACCCCCTGGTTTCCCCTAAAAACTATCGTGCTGAATTTCAGGTGCATTCATCACGATGAGTAACCAACCTGCTTTTTCATTCTCACCTATCATTTCTTACTGGTGCTTTACCAGCGTATACCGTTAGCGCAGGCGAGTTTATCATTCTGTTATCATCCAAGAAAAAAAAACAATCAAAAGTCATGAATAGCACCGTATACATAACAGAATATACTGCGCCGCCCGTGGTACACACATGTTGCCATTTGCGAATAAAAAAAACTATATGCCAAAAAGCCGTTGCAAAACACTGTGATCTTTTTGTTGTTAAATTGAGTTAGAAAACTTTTTGTTAAAAGCTTTTTCGATTGAGTGATCCCTTGTTTGTTACGGGTTTCGTTAATAACTTTGTTCTGCGGCTTAGGAATTGTTTTTACTTGTATCAAATTTGCGGTTTCGCTTCCGATAAATAACTGTATGTCTTAAATATTATATTTATTATTAATAAAAGTTACAACATGATCACATTTACAATATTTAATAGGAAAATATGCATTGCCCTATTATGCCGTGGGGTCACAGCATAGAATAGTCCAACCCTTTCTTTTTCGTGGGTGTTGTAAGACGACTAAGGGAGGGCGAGGGATGGTTAGCAGCATCCCTTTTAAAACATCTTCAAAATCTGTGTATAAATGTTAAAGGCTGATATGATGATAAAGAATTTCCCTAAAAATATAATAATAACTAAAGTAAGTTTGTTGAACATAATCCTCCCCTTTTGTCAGTAGTTGCCACGCTTGGCAGGCGGATTGGCAACCACAGTTAAGCTTTAGAGATGGTTTAAGAGGGGTCTTATTCTTTCAGACAATTAGTGTCAAGTTAATTTAAATCTTTCTTCAAAAAGAGTATATTAACTTTTCTTCAGGGTCGGTAACGCACACGTGACACCCCTAGTGTTGCTGGCGTCCATAGTGACCGTTTACCATGTATCAGACGGGCTGTATGCTTTTTTGCTACCTTTGTGGTATAGAAAAATTTCATTTAAGTGAATGCTTTAATACTAGTTTGAGAAATAAATTATAAATGTGAAAGTTTTTAAAGATATTTGAATGTCTGCTACTTAAATAAATTTTGGTACACAATTAAAGGTAGATTAACATTTTAGGATATTAAATTTCCATATTAACGCAGGCGTAGTTGCGGGATGCAACTAAGAAGATATGCACTTAAAAATCCATATTCTAGTACAGTCGAGTAAAACCAATAACAATACACTTGCTCGTAGACAATCAGATCACTCTAAAGACCTGCGCTAAGGGTGGACATTTTATTAGCTGACAAAATTTGCATTTATAAAAACTGTACCAGAGGAAGATTATACAAAAGTCGTTTGTTTGGGTACCTCTGTCCCATTTGTTTTTCTACTGTGAAGCAGTTGTGTTTGCTTGGCTGTGTTTCGGTTAAAAGGGTGGGATATGGTAGTGAATTTACAGGGTACAGAGGAATAATATCTGAGTCTTCAGGAATGGTAAAGAATGGGGGGTATCATGGGCGAAACAGTATATTCTGTTATGTCCATATTACTGTTCATAGATATAGGCGGCGGTTACCATTTTCCATCAGGCTGTCAGCTTGTTTGTCATACTAAGTTGCACAAAAAAAAAAAAAAAACTGTGGAACTGTACGCTGTGACTAACAACTTTATATAAAATTCTAGGCAAATGAGACAAAGGTAAAAATATACGACTATTATGATTGGACTCAGGTTGATTTTTACAAAAGTTTATTACATAATTTTTTTTTTCAAATAATATTGTTCTATTTTCTTTTACATATATTAAAATTAAACATTTACAAATACAAAGTCATGTCGTTTAGTCTCGGCGTAGAATGAGCCACCGCTTCCTTTCCTGTTGGTATCGAAGAGGCGACTAAGGGACCATTAAGAATTAAGGGACCATTAAGGTCAAGTTATGGACAGCAGGGTTCCTCTTAAGATATCACCACCAAAGCCTAACTGTGGTTGTCAATTCGCCTACTAGACATGGCAACTATTGGCAAAATCTCCTAATAAGGGGAAGCCTATGTTCAGCAGTGGGCAGTCAATGACCGATATGTTGATGATGAATATAAAGTCAAATTGGTGTTACATTGATTGTAAAAATTACGTACAAAGATCGCTAAATAACAGCCAAACACGTAATATTTTTTATTGTGCTATTTTCGTTTAGAAACTCATACTCTCTCAATATCATGCAATTTATTTAAATTAAACATTTTAACGATATCATTGAATGACAGCTTATGTAACGATTTATATATTTTAAATGAATTCCTGATTTGAATAATACTTTTTTTTATACGACTTAGAATGGCAAAAACAGCCCACCTGATGGAAAGTGATAACCGTCGCCTATAGACACGAGCAGTACCATGGACATAACAGAGTATACTGTTTCGCCCATGATACCCCCCATACGTTGCCATTCCTGAGGACTCAGGTGTTATTTCTCTGTACCCTGTAAATTCACGCCATATCCCACCCTTCAAACCGAAACACAGCCATGCAAACACAACTGCTTTACGGTTGAAACACAAATGGGACAGAGGTACCCAAGCAATCGACATTTGTACAAAGTCTCCCTCTGGTTATTACATTTATATGGCACGTAATTTAAATAAGAACAATAAGGAATAAACGAAAACATTTATGTGCCAAACAAACAATTTAATTAAAGTGTTTGATCAACATTAATAAATACTCCGGTTGGTGCAGTTACAGTATTTAATATCGTTTTTAATTTTACTTAAATAGATATATTATAATAAAATGTACAAAGAAACAATAAGACAATCTCCGTGGTAGTATAGTGTCACACAGAGGGCGTCTCTACCGCGTGATGAATATAAAAATTTGCAGGGTAGTATAGTGACCGTTGCGTTGTATTAATATGCACGGTTTTCCCGCCACGTTTATGTCGGTCCGCCATTTTCTAGGCATGTATTAGTGTTAACAAAAATATACTTTTTACTTTTTACATATTTGTTTCATTTTTACAATATTCCATTTTTTATTCAAACCTTTGAGTTACTGTACAATAACTGGGCCCAGTATGAAACATGTCTATTTATTTGCAGGCTGCGTGCCTCTCGTCTGCTAAGGGCATTATTACACTAAGCTGGATAATAATATTTTACGACCCATGATTTGGACAGTTCAAGATAGAAATCGATTGACTAGACACATTAATAAAAGAACACATAACGATCCAGACGTCATTTTGTTGCTGGACATTTATGACCGTCATGTTACGATCTTAAGCACTCAACTTGATATGTATACATTGCCTAATATTTTATTTACGATCTTTTCTATCTATACAACAAAATAAGAAGATTGAGATGAGATGAATCGACTTATAATGGACATTTATATATAACTATAATAATTTCCGACTATTGGAAATTTCAGAAAAATGTATTACTGGCATAAAAAATTTTAAAATATTTTTTATTACTATTAAAAATGTATATCAATTGTCATTTTGTCATTATTGGATTCTCCCAACGCGTGAATATATTTTTTATGCAACTTAGAATGGTAAACAAGCTGACGGCCCACCTGATGGAAAGTGTTAACCGTCGCCTATAGACATGAGCAGTATCACGGACATAACAGAGTATACTGTTTCGCCAATGATACTCCCCATGCGTTGCTATTCCTGAGGACTCAGGTGTTATTCCTTTGTACCTTGTAAATTCACTGCCATATCCCACCCTTTAAACCGAAACACAGCCATACAAACACAACTGCTTCACGGTTGAAACACGAATGAGACAGAGGTGACTAAGCAAAAGACTTTTGTACATAGTCTCCCTCTATTTAATTTTAGCGTTTCATATTTAAATCCATGCATCAAAATTGAGTTCAATATACCGACAATTTTCTCTGACTGCAGGCTGTAGCTCGTAGTACGAGGCGAGACGCCTTTAGGTAGCAACCTAAAGCACTATACTCAATCAGGGGAAGATTTCTGGATAACGACAAATTGTCAGAAATGACAAACATAGTAAGTATATATATATATATACATACAAGTATATATAACAGAATAAAGCTTATGGAAAGCATCCCTTCTTTTCACGTGGGTATTGTAAGAGGCGACTAAGGGAGGGCGAGGGATGGATAGCAACGTCCCTCTTAGAATACCTCTAAAAGCCTAACTGCTGTTGTCAACCCGCCTGCCAAGCGTGGCAACTACTGGCAAAACTGCCCTTTTGGGGAAGGCTTATGTTCAGCAGTGGACAGTTAATGACTGATATAATGATGATAATGATGATATATAAACATCGTGAAAATATGAACTTAAGTTTTAAAAATCATATTGAATATTTTTTTTTAAAGTGAAAGAAATATTTTGTACAAAAATTCACGAAAAAGATTTTTTGTTATAAATGAAGATAGAATTGTTTATTCGCCTGTGTTAATGGGACATAATGGCATTAACCAGTGGAGTATGAAACGTTGAGGACGAAGCAAAGTCTGTTGGGCGATCAAAGAAAAAAAAAATCCCTAAGTCTATTTCAATAGAAGTAATAAAAAGAAAATCGCAATGTTGTGGAAATTATCACAGAAACACTTTTAAATTAAATTAGCGGACACTCAATTAGAATTATTTTGTTTAATTCCGCTACTATTAGGGTTATAGGCAGCGGAATTAACCCTTAAAAGCCTGATTTTTTAAATCAAATTAAAAAATATATATGTGTACCCTTTACTGTGTTTATTAATGGGGATGAATAGTAAAAAATCAAAACGATATTTTTATATATTTATTTTGAAAAAAAAAAAACATTTGGTAACATGTAAAAAGCCTAATATTAAAATAAAATCGATTGTAGGCGTCCAATGCGAGAACGAAACGAGACAAGAAATAGTTACACTAGTTTGCGTGTTTTGTAAATGTGTGTAAGTGACAGATCTCACAATCGGTTTATACGGAATTGAAGTTATAAAAATAGCTGAAATTCAAGTATTTGTTATAATTTTTATATAAATTCCTAGACTTTTGTTCTTTTCATACTAATACTATCGTTATTGTTATCTATCAATATATTATTATATTATATCATTTACAAATTGATTATGTTAAACTAATGCACCGCCATTTACTTTCTCTGTTTAACGTAACGGTTGACTGGTGAAAAACGCTATCAGGTTCTAAGTCCGCTTTTTAGATATGTGTTAATGTATGCAAAAGTATAAATAAGTAAATAATACTGCATACAGCTGTTTCATTGGCACGAGAGAATAAAATTGTGACGATTCTTTTTTTAAATTTTTATTTTACGAATTTTTGTTCTAATATTATTAAGAGTATTTTATAGCGTGGGTAGATTTTTATATTTTCGTACGACTAAAGATTTTGATTTTACCTTATATTATTTATTTATTAAATTTTAATACACTTAGACAGTGTAAATGGTGGACTTAATACCAAATGGTTGTATTTACCAGTCGACTGTAGGTAGGAATAATAATGTAATTGATAGTGCAACGAAATACACCAACATAAAAAAAAAAAACATTTAAAATAAATCCTTTAAAAATAAAGTCGTGCATTATTAATACCTTAGAAAGGATGAGTTACTTATTTATATATTTTGAATTAATTTTGAAATCGAAAAAGATGCGACAAATGCGTCCATTCCGATTTCCATTTCAATGGAGGACTGATTGCTTTATTAGGAAAAGGATTTAAAATTGGGTTTAGCGATTTAAAAGTATTAAAATTTGTAGCTGTCTTTATTTTGCTTACTGAAAAAACTTTGGAGTAAATCCTTACTTACTAATGAAAGTGGGTTTGTTTGTTTGTCACCTTTGGGAGCCTTAATTACTTCACCAATCATTATGAAATATGATATACTCGTAGGTATTATTGAGGATGAAAAAGGACCTAGACTAATTGCCTTGTCAGTCAACATATTCAGGTCACGTGGACGCAGTAGTGTAAAAAAACTAGTTGAAAAATAAATAGTTGTTCGACGTAGATCAAGAGGTTCATTAGGATTTTTTTATTTAGTTACAAGTGGCTAGAATAGTGCTGTAATGTTTTATCAGTATGGTATCTAAGGATTTTTAGACCTATAATAAGTAAATTAACAGCAAATTCATTTCATTTCAAATAAATATATGAATTAATAGCAAATTCATTTATTGAAAATGAAATTGTCTTAATGTCACGTGACCACACTGTCTACTATTTACATGATTATTTTCTGTGGTACAAATAACAAAAACAAGCGGATTACGTATATATAAAATTGTCTTAGTTTTCCAGTCTTAATTTTTACTATATAATAAAATTATAATTAGACAATATCTGTACATAGGAGATATTTAAGAATTATTTATAAAAGGGGTCCTAACAAGAGCAAACTACTAGAAGTAGGAGCTAAAATTATATTTTTTAAGGATATTTGTCTGTTTGTCTATGTAGGTAGAATGTTTGTATCGACATCACGCAAAATTTACTGAATCAGACTGAATGCATTTTTACAATTCTATTCCTGAAATAGATCTTTAATTTAAAATCTGGTTGTTTCTAATATTGCATTGGTTCTAAATCCACGCGTTTAAGGTCATGGGCAAAAGTAATGCTAAATAATTTTACAGCATGTTTTTCATAAAGAGCATAATAGCTATATATCAATAATTAGCAATGCTCACGTGACGTTCACATTAATACAAGTGTCCATAGGCTTTAATCCTTTACTATCAGACGGGTCGTATAATTGTTTGATACCATTGTAATATAAAAACAGTTTCTAATAAAAATATCTATATATATATATGTATATTATTATGCAGAAATAGATTTATGTTTTATGTGTTAAAAATAATGCATTACAAATAATTACAATTACTTGGCTACAATAAATTAATCATTGCCAAGTTTTATACGCCTAAGTAAGAAGTTAGGTATTATAAAAAACATAAAATCACAGACGATTTATAGTTAAGAAATGGCTACTATGAAAACACTAATAACAAATTATTCGAAAATTCGTTCCAAACAATTGCTGTTTGGGAATAACTAATTGGGAAAGTTTGAAGTTACCTCAAAGTGACCCTTTCTATTGTTCTTATTGTTAACTCAACATTATACTAAAATCTAATAGAAGCATAACAATAAATAAATATTTATTCTTATGGTAGAGGTTTGTGCTTCAGTTTTATGAGGTAGCATCATTGTTAGTATGGTGATGTAGTAAGAATACAATAGGTTATCACTCCATCTACCAGAGGGAGACTTTGTACAAAAGTCTTTTGTTTGGGTACCTCTGTCCCATTCGTGTGTCTACTGTGAAGCAGTTGTGTTTGCACAGCTGTATTTCGGTATGAAGGGTGGGATATGGCAGTGAATTTACAGGGTACAGAGGAATAACATCTGAGTCCTCAGGAATGACAACGCATGGGGGTATCATGGGCGAAACAGTACTCTGTTATGTCCACGGTACTGCTCATGTCTATAGGCGACGGTTACCACTTTCCATCAGGTGGGCTGTCAGCTTGTTTGCCATTCTAAGTTGTATAAAAAAAACAAAAAAAAAAAAAAACTGATGATTGTTGAAGAAGACGACTAAAAAAATAAATGATAATATACCAATATGGAATAAATAAAATATATCAATATGGAATAAATTACAATACACCAATATGGAATAGGGACCACAATAAGAAAATAAGAAAAAAAAACTTGAAGTAAAGCTTTATACCTTGATAGGCCAATATTAATCTACTTTTTAAGAGACTAGAACTGTGTAGTTTTAAATTAACGAATTAAGAATTCTTTTCTTCTAATGTCATTTAAAATATCGACAAATGATTAATTATTTTTTCTTACTTTTGCAATAAATTTTAATAATTTTCAAGAGTTGAGTTTTTGAAATTGACATTTCACGATATTTAATCACGTTGCGTATCTTCGATGAGTACGATTTTATAGAGGGCAGCACTATCTTAATAAAAATACCACATGCGGTGTCGCCCATAACTTACGCTATTTAAAGAAATGGCGCGTGAATAGAGGTGTAAATTAATGCAAATGTTAAAGTCGACGTACCCGCGGTCACCGCTTTCTACTGTTTACAGACAGGTGGAGTTTTATTTAAGTGGTTTCTCGCGTCTTTTTATCTAATTGTTTAAGAAAAGAGGGTAAAGGTTTTGGATATACACATGTATCTATATAAGAAGGTATATATAAGATGAAATAAAAAATTTTAACTTTTTATAAATTGTTTTGGATACATTTTCCAATTGTAAAATAATAATAATAATAATGTGGGTTGTAAAATAATAAAACATTTTTAATCCCTCCGTACTAATAGAGTGCGTTTACAAGTCAAGTTGTATAGGAATATACGAAGTTTAACATTTTTTGACCTTTGGTTGTTTTTTTGGACAATATTCAACTGTACTGTTTCCTTTTTCCAAAAAAAAAAACACGTTTATATTATATATACATAAGTTTGTCTGTACAAGTAAGTACCTGTATCTGGATTTGACACCAAGTATAAAGTAGGTGCTTAAATGGTTTGATCGATTTTGATAAATGACATGTCTTTGCTTTAAGTAACAATATAAAATGAAACATTTTTCACAAATAAATTAACAAAAAATAGTGAAATTCTTTTACTTTATTGGATCCAATTTTTTTAAACTCTGTCACATTTTAATTTTTAAATATTCACGCAGCAAACTTTTAAATTATTTAAAGATAAATTAAAAATATGTTAAAAATTTTAGTTAATTGCATAATTGATCACTTGTCAGTTTCATATAATCATTATATTATTTGTTGTTTTTAATGATATTTAAAATGTCAAACAAGATTAACGGCCTACCTAATGGGAAGTTGTAAGCCTCATCTATAGATATGAACAAAATCATGAAAATCATAGAATATGCTGTAATAATATTCATGTCACGCTATAGCGATTTACGCCACGCCATTTCATAGAATTATGGTACAAAAATGAAATGACATGCAAATGACCTTCTAAACAGAGGAAAAACAAAATATTACCTACTTTTTTATTCTACATAGTACATAATAGGTTTACAGACAAAGGTTAACATGGAATAATATGCACTTTTAGAAAACAGAATGTTTGTCAACTTGACACGACTCGAATGACGAAGCGGCAGCTAAGTTAACCAGTGGGTTGTATTTGTTTACGTGTCCAGCTGGAAAAACCACGAGAAAATAGATGCATTAAAGAGGGTTTAAAGATACAAATGTTTTACACGACCGCGTAAAAAAGAGTCTGTTTTATTCAATTTAAAATGATAAACAAGTTGATGTCCTTTTGATGACAATGTAAAATTGTGTTCCATAAAAAAAAAACAAACATGGCAAATCCACTTGTTTTGATTTGAAAACTAAACTACTAAACTGATTTTGATGTAACTTTTATAGGATTAATTAATTTATTTAACTCTTGTATCAAAAAATTAAAATAAATAATGACATATAAACAATTCAAGTGAAATACAGTAATAAATCTGTATAAAGTACAGATTAAAATATATGCATAAAGGTACAAAAGGCGGTCTTATCGCTAGGTTAATTTTTTACAAATAACCTTTGGTTAAAGGAGAACAATAGAAGTGGGCAGGTGGCGCAAGAGTGAATTAATAATTTTACGTACACAAAATACAAAAATGTATAGTGCACAAAAAATTTAATAAAATTAATTTGAAAGTATATTTTTTTCAATAAAAATAGAATATTTCAAATCGTTTTATAAATAATGGAGTCATAAGATATTAAACATAAAAAATACTTCCGTATTGAAAACTTATTATTTTGAAATCGTTTGAAAAGTTTTTGGCGTCTATATAATCGTGAATAGCTATGATATATAGTGACGCCTATGTTATTTCCTAATACGTTTATGCGAACTAAGGTTAGTGGTTCTGTAAGTAGGACCATAGGCTATTTTGTTATTCTAAGTTAAATAAAAATAAATATGTAATTCGCAGTTCTGCCTAGAAAAATTGAGGTAAATTATTGTGTTACCATAAACTAGATTGTTTATTGTTTGTGTGCCAGATTTTATTGAAATCTATTCAGCCATTTAACTGAGCACTTTTTTTGAAATTGTAATTTTAAGATGTTCGTACAAAACAAGAATGTTTAACTGATTGCGCATCGATCAAATATATTGACAGATTTTTATGTATGACATGTTATACTATTGACAGTCTTATTAAATATTAGACAGATTATATCTTCCCACAAGATTTTCACTCCCTGAATATTTAAATTTTATTGGCAAAAAAGTATTTAAAAAGTTCCGAAGCATAATATAAAGTAGGTATAAAGTTTTACTAATAAATTTATATGCAACGTATTCTGTGATTGTTGCTTTAGTTCTCTAGTAGAGTACTTTTTAATATAAATTAGAAACACAGAAAATTGCATGCAGTGTTGCCATACTTGGGTAAGCAAAAGTTGTAAACGCTCTTAATGTGGTTTTAAATGGCACACAAGCTGATGGCCCACCTAATGGAAAGTGGCAACAATACTGAGTACGCAGGCAACACCGTGGTGAATAGACAATATCACTATGGTTGATGTATATACATTTTTGATATATGCATAAAATTACTATTTACTGGTCTGAGACTTTACGGTACAAAAGTAAGTATTGGTACAAGCAATAAGCACAGTTTGTGGCAAAAGTTAGTTGAAACGTCTTCAACTTGTTTGAGAAAACTTAATGGACGTTTAATTATCATCTCAAATAAGTTTTCTCTTATTTGCTGACTACTTAACAAAGACATTATTTCTCGAATTCGAAAATTATGAAATCCAAAGTTTTTATTATTTAATTATCGAGCATGGCAACAACAGACAAATTAAAAAGTTATTTTCAAATTGTCAAGTATTCTGTCCGTTTCTGCTCGTAACCAAGTAGGCGTCACTTCAAATAAAAATAGGTTTATGTAACCAGTTTATTAAATTGGAAATTTTACAATACAAATTTGCTAGATTTTTTTTTGTGATAACTCTCGATATTGATATTTAAAAAAAGATATAAATAGTTATTCAATACTATAAATATTTATTTTGTTATGTCGATATTTGTATTTCTAGGTAGCTATTCTGCATCAAAAAATAATAATTTTCTATTATCGAAAAGAATGTAGAAAAATAAATAATTATAATAAATAAAGATAATCAATAAATATAATAATAGGGTGCCTTTTTATTTTTATTTATGTAGGTAAATATATGGTGCATAGTTAGTCCTAGTAAAAGTTTGAAAATATCTTTGAACGTTACTCAACAAGTTGGCTGAATTTATTAGAAATAAACCTAATGTAGAATTTTTAATAATCTTTAATATGAAAAATCTTAAAGTGAGTTTATTTGTCTACTTTCGTTATCTTAACAATTCAATTAATTAAAATGAAATATAGTAAAGTAGTCAGTAGTCATTGAAATTGAAAAGAACATAGGCGACTTTTTAATCCTATTAATATTACTCGGTTATATAGACGAGATCGCGTGTAAAACGTAGTATATATGAAATATTTTTATTATAAAATACTTTTATCATAATTTACACGAGTATAACCAGGTGACAAAGCTAGCATTGTGGGTCTGATTTTTTCGAATCACTGAACAGAATTTTTTATTCAAGCGTTACCTAAAATCCTTTCCTCTAAGCCTTTTCCTGTATAGGAAGAAGAATGGGCCTATTTTATGGAATAGGGGACATTCAAAATGGAACTACTGTACCGTTTTCTATATAATTGATGTCCGTGAGTGTTGCAATTCTTTGTAAGGATTTTGGAGAGTGTAAGTGAAATGATTAAGTATAGCCTGTCCCTTATTATGAGACGGTAAAGATGAATATATCCTATTAACGTTATAAATGCGAAAGTTTGTAAAGATGGATGAATGGAATGGAATGGATGGATGTTTGATACTCTTTCACGCAATAACTACTTAACGCATTTGAATGAGATTTGGTACACGAGTACTTTATATACTAATTTAGTAGTAGGATATTTTATATACTTATTTACGCGGGCAAAGTCACAATATAGAGCTAATTAAAAAAATATTTGTTGAATTTACCTTCCTAATCTAGAAGCTGATTTATAGGATAGATATATAGTAAAGGGATGAAGAGGAGGATGGATTGTGTGAAAGATGATATGCATAAAAGGGGAGTGAGTCCGGAAATGACAGTTGACAGGGATTTGTGGTGGGAGAAGATATACTGTGCCGACCCTATATAAATGGGAAAAGGCAAGGCAATAATGACATCGGATTGTGCTGACAGTTTCTTCCGTAAAAAGAGGTTTGGGTTTGAAAAAATACATTTGACTTCCTGTATCTTATTTTATGTATGTGCATAACGCACCTTTTTGATTTCTTTTTTAAATTTTATTAAAAAAGTTTTTTTTTATGACTTGAAGTAATTATTAAATCTTGTTTATTCTCTTCTATTTCTATTTTTTCTTTGTTTATATATTTTTATAATTATATTAACTTTTTAAAGACACCGTGTTTCCATACCAGCTTACAGTCCTTTCGCTTACAATGCAATTCCTCGTACGTCATTAATTCTAAACATATTTTAATAATTATTTTTTACAATCAATACGATTTTCTCTCGGGTCATTTTTATAGCTAATTCTATGGTGAATTAAATATGTAAATTGTGATACGAAAATAAGGGAAAAACCGGAACGATGATGACGACTATCATAAAATATATGTGACATTTGAACTACAGTAGAATCTCGATTATTCGAACATCAACAATCCGAATATTCGATTATTCAGACTCATTGTTCACGGCTCTAATTACGGATCTAGAAATAATAATGTGTATTTATAGGGTACATAGGTATTATATAATCCATTATCTTTATAGCTCGTAATCTTTTTATATCGTATTGTCTAAATAACGCATTAAAAACCTTATAATAAAAAAAAAAAATAAGAAATTTAATTCAATTTTGTTTTACTTTTGAAATCGATTATCCGGATATTCGATTATACGAATACCCTTGGTTTCATTTGATTCGGATAATCGAGATTCCACTGTAAGTATAACAGGAAACAGTTTGTAATATAAAGATTAGGTACAACTGTTTTACAAATGTTAAGAAAACAAATGCCCACTGTTGAACATAGGCCTCCCCGTACTGGGGATTTTGCCTGTCATTGCCACGCTTGATAGGCAGGTTGGCAACCGCAGTTAAGCTTTGGCGATGTTTATAAAGGGATACTGCCGCCCATCCCTCGACAATTTAGTTACCTTAGTCGCCTCTTGTCACTCTCACGGCAAAATATACTAATACGAAAACATACTTCAATACAATGCTAAGTAATTGTCAATGCTTTCCATTTCTTATTTAATTATACATTGAATATTTTCCCTTGTTTTCTTCTTCTCTATATTTTGCAAACAATAGCCTTGTCATAAAGGGGAAAGTGTTAAGTTGAATATATTAAAATTTAACTGAAACACTGAAGTGAGTGAAGATATTGTGAAAGCTTAGGTGAATTACAAAATTATATTTTAAATTTTAAAAAACGTGGCAGTTAAACTGAGAGTTTATTTATTTTTATTAAGTTTAGGTAATTATTGAACCACATCGTAATGTTGTTGTTAAATCTAAATTGTGAAATAACGAATTAATAAATAAAAAAAAAAATCAAGGAAAGAAATCTACCACCCAGTTTGATATGCAGTTTCAGCTGAGAAGAAATACAGCTATTGCTGTTTTTTTTTTTCAAATAAATACACTTAAACAAAAAAAAAAAACATAAAAATAAGAAAACGTAAAGACTGTAATCTCTAGTGACTGATGACCCAGTAGAATTTTTTGCTTGTTAAATTATATTTTTTATAACATAATAGGCAAAGGAGCATAAAACCTTAATAATTCTTATAAAAGGTAATCACTTACCATCAAGCGAGCTCTTGATGGTGATTACCGCCGCCCATGGCACCCCTAACATTAGAGGAATTGCTGGTGCATTCCCGGCCTTTTAGAAAGGAATACGCTCTTTAATACGAGTAATATAATTACTAATAATAATAATATAATTGTAACTATTGGTCTTTTACAATTGTAAGGGACCAATATTCATTTGTAACAAAATTCAGTGAGTTTTACCAGAGGAGAGACTTAAGTCATCTGTTTGAGTATTTCTGTCCTATTCGTGATTTTGTCGTGAAACAGTTATTTACATGCCTATGTTTTAGTTTGAAGAGTGGACATGGCAATGAAATTATGGGGTCAGAGGTATAATACTGTAGTATTTACGAATGGCAATGCATTAAGGGAATCATGAGCGACACAGTATATTTTAATATGTTGATGTCTATAGGTGATAGTTACTAATATCCATCAGATAGGCCGTCAGCTTGTTTGTCCAATTTCTGATTTTTTCAAAATTATCTAGTCATTCTACACAAATACATGGAAAAACATTACCTTCCTTTCGGCAGTTGGGTAAAATACATTAATGCAAACGATAGTGAGAATATTTTTTGTTGCTGTTACCGCCTCATTAAGCGCCGTTATAAGAATAACTTTACCGGTACCGTAGGAAACTTCACGCATCGTTAGAAAGTGATATACAATTATTCTATTTGAAATTATATGAAATACATTGTTAAATACGCCACTGTAATATGTCCTTTGTTACTAAGACTAATGTAGTCTAATTAACAAAGGACAAATTATAGTGTCTACATCTACATATATATATATATATATATATATATATATATATACTGATATACTGACCATCATCCTCCTAGTAATAAACTGACCGTCAAGATCGTAATTGTAAACTAGTTTGTTCTTTTTATTTATAAATGAGATCACGAAACATTTTGATACATTGAGATACACGTAGTTCTCTCTACACCATTTCTGTATAACGTATAAGTCGGTTTGCAAAAATTAACAGCCAGTGATATTTTTAACGGCATAGAAGATCTTGAAATCATCCGCATATAGAGCCTGGGGGCATTTCAGTTTATCAATAAGATCATTTATAAAAATAAAGGGCCAAGATGTGATCCTTGGGGCACACCGGATAACACAGAAATGGGCGAAGAAGCTACTCCCTTAATAGTAATCGTTAAAAGAAGTATTTAAAATTTTGATAAAAGAAAGGTATGTCTGCAAAAAGTTATATTTTGGCAAGTAAGATAATGAAAACTAGAAACGCCAGAAATAACCATTTTAGATAAAAGCGCAGAATGGATTTTAAAGAAAATTTATAATTATGTAGGGAATTTAATTAAAAATTGATCATGTTCTATCAGAATTCATGATTCTTTCGTGAATTATTACAACAATTTAAACCTACCTCTATAAAATTGCGTGCAACGTATAGGCTTTTATTAGTCGAACCCGACCCGTATTAAGGATTTAGGTTTCGGAATATTTAGTTTCCAACTCGGCAATTTTTGTATGTTACGCCATTTCTGTGTCGATATTAATTATTTTTTTTAAGGTTTACATAGTTTTACTTCTATGTAGATTTCGTAATGTTTTTTCTTACAATTTTATGTCGCCAATTTTCTATAGAACAAAATCGAAAATAACTTTGAATTTAATTTCTATTATTATGCGAATAAAGTCACAGGCATGACTAGTATAATTGAACATTCCATGAATTCGTTAACTACGCATTTTTGGGTGTAAATTGATAAACATAAATAAAATGGTCCAATTAAAGCTCAACACTCGCTTACATAAATTTCTCAGAATAGGTTCAGAATTAAAATCTCGTTTCGCGAAAAAGGAAACCGACTTCAGTCGTAATGAAATTAATATGGAATGGATTGAAAAAACAAAATCAACAAACTTCGTTTAGATTCGACGGAAATATCGAATGACATAAACAACTTTAAAAGGTTTTAAAAGGTTGCCTGTGGAGATCGATTATAAAGATAAGTCCGTCCATTCTTTTCATCTTGTGTTATTATTCTTGTAATATAATATTTTTTCTAAGCTTTTTTACTAAGATATTTTCTTTGGCAACATTACATTAAAAAAAAAAAAACTGAAATTATTATATATCTACATTTTTGCAAAAAAAAAATCACCTATAACTTTTAAACGATAGGATTCCGCGTTCTGAAATCAAATATTTAAATATTTTTTTTACACACAACCTTAAACTTTTTTTTACAATTGTAAGGGACCAATATTCATTTGTAACAAAATTCAGTGAGTTTTACCAGAGGAGAGACTTAAGTCATCTGTTTGAGTTTTCTGTCCTATATCGTGATTTTTGTCGTGAAACAGTTAATTACATGCCTATGTTTTAGTTTGGAAGACATTTAAGTTTTTTTTTTTCATTTGTGACACTTTTTTTACAATATATTCGTATTTATCTAATCTGCACTCATAATTATGTTTAAATACATGTTAAGTACATGAGCCAAGGTATAATGTTTATTTGTACAGTCAAACACAGGTATACAAATTGTAAACCTACAATTTTGTAACAAGATATCGTAAAAGTTGTTATGACTTTGGGAATTAAATTGCAAAGCTTCCAATGCGCCTGGGAAGTCAACGAAATTAAAATATTTATTTCTCTTTGGAGCTTAAACACAGGGGATAAAATAAATCTTGATGATTCGAGGGCGTTATTCTATTATACAATTTTGTTTTCAGGTGACACCTAAAAGGAGGGCATTCTCATTTTGCCTGTATTATTTATCTGTCTGTGGATATATTTACATATTTGCATCGTAACAAGTTTCTAATTTTTTTTTAATCTGAATCTAATTTGATAATTCTTTTACCAATTGACAGGATGTACACTCGTATTCGTGGTATATTAATTTTGTATTGTTTTTATTTTTTATATATATTTTTTTTACAATACAGGAGGCAAACGAGCATGCGGCTCACCTGATGGTAATTGACTACCACCGCCCATGATTGCCCACAACACCAGCGGCATTGCAGGTGTGCTGCCGGCCTTTTAAAAAGGAATATATGAAAGGAAGCCATGAGATATACCTGAGGGTAAGTAATTAACACAACTGAAACATCACAAATATAGTATACAGGAGTTGTCAATATGACCAATGTTTGATTGATTGCCGAGAAAACTTATTTAATATCCAACATAAGAAATTTATATCACCATTTCCCTGGAAATGGTATAGATCGTTCCATGTTACTTCAACGATAGACAACTTAATTATTCATAATAATGAAAACATTACTAGCACATATGGTTCTCGAAAGTTCATATATTGATTACGAAACAAAAAAACATTTGCGCATCACTACGTGTAACGGAACGCGTCGCATACAGATAATAATACTTCAACGTAAAACGAAACGTCTCACTTTCACTCGAGCATTATATTGCATACTGATTAAATTTTTATTCTGTGGCAAGAATTTGTAAAGCGAAAGAGTCTGCACTGTCAAGAAACGGTACGTTTAGGCGCTGACAAGCATATTAATGAATATATAATCTTTCCAAATAAAAACTAAATATCATTTCCAGATTTATTACGACATTATCGGAATCTTAAATATTATAAAAAAAAAATATACAGTGGTTCGACGTGATATAACTCAAAGAAAATTATTTAGACAATTTTTTAACAATATTCATTAGAAATTTGTTTTCTTTTTAAGATTCGTGCCAAAACAAAAAGTAACTTTCGTTTCCATATAGTATAAATAATAGAGTGAAGCAACCATACCAAAGACATTACACTTCTAATAAAAAAAACTTATCTATTTCAAAATTGGCAAATTGAGATTTAGTGAAATACCCACCTAAGAAAAAAGAATAGATTTTGTAACTTAATTAAAACAAAATTGCATATCTTTACAATAACTTTATTTTGAATGGCATCTAAGTGAAAACGTAATACTTCATACCTATCAATTCCTTTCCCCTAGCTGTTGTAAGGTGCGATTAAAGGAACTTATTAACCAAGTGTGGTAATAATCAGCAAAATTCCCTTTGTGACGAAAACATACGTTCAACAGTGGACAATTGGTGACTGGTATCATCATGATGCCGTGTGATACTGGCATAAAAAAGGCTATCCTTTTCTTTCCAGTGGGTATCTTAAAAGACAACTAAGGAAACTTAATGCCTGAAGGATGGCCAGCAACATTCCTCTTAAAACATTTTTTTTTTATGCAACTTAGAATGGCAAACAAGCTGACGGCCCACCTGATGAAAAGTGGTAACCGACGCCTATAGACATGAGCAGTACCATGAACATAACAGAGTATACTGTTTCGCCCATGATACGCTCCAAACGTTGCCATTCCTGAGGACTCAAGTGTTATTCCTCTGTACCCAGTAAATTCATGCCATATCCCACCCTTCAAATCGAAACACAGCCATGCAAACACAACTGCTTCATAGTTGAAACACGAATGGGATAGAGGTACACAAGCAATCGACTTTTGTACAAAGTCTCCCTCTGGTAAACATCATCAAAGCTTAACTGCGATTGCGAACCTGTCTGCCAAGAGTGGCAACTATTTGCAAAATTTCCCTTATGAGAGAGGTCTATGTTTAGCAAGAGACAATTAACGACTGATATGGTATGGTATAGTATGGTATATTCATGATGATGATAAATTCTAATCATCTTGTGGAGTTCACACTATATTATGGAAGCATGTGTTAGCTATTTATTTTAAATTATATCAATTTTCTTAAACATTTTATGTCAAAATTTGTACCTAATTTATTAATAAAAATCAGACTAATTATTTTAAATATAATAAAATATTAAAATTGTTATTATACCAAATTTTGTAATGAATTATTCTTGTAATGTATATAAAACACACACATCATATTATATATTTATATTAAATATTATAAATAATAATGCCCATTTGCATTGTGAGATTCCAGTGAAATGTTAAAATTTTAGCAAAATTATTAAATTGATTTTCAATCTACTGTCTTATATTAAATATTATGTACGCCTTTACAAAGTACTGATATCAGGACTTTATTCATATTATTTTTCATTACTAAGTCCGTTAATACGTGTACTACAAGTGCATATTATGGATAAATAAATAAAGATAGAAATAAAGCAAAAAACCACAAACTTAACAAGAAATCGTGACGTTACAATTCTTAACTATAAGACCCTTTTAAGAGAGCGCTTCATCAACTCGTTTACCATGAAAATCTATCCGACGTTTAGAAGCCGAATCCAAACTTATTATAATCTCGAAAGGAAATGCTGCCAAAATGGTACAACACCTTTCAAATACTGGATTAGATTGGAATAAAGACGGGATTTATCCCTCATCACTCATCATCAGTTTTAAATTTGGGTCTGAGTGTTTGTAAATGATGAAAAAGAAATTTATACTAAAGTGTGTATTTAAATATTTTTCATATGTCACGCAATTACTTTATTACTTAAGAATCGATTTTGATATTATTTTCTAAGTCAATTGATTTTATTTCCATGTTTATTCAATTTTATATTTGACTGCCTGCTTTAGTGTATCGAATAATTATAGAAAAGCTGCTATTTACAAATTTATACATACAAAAACGCTGGAGTAACTACTCTGTTACCGATTTGCCTGATATTTATGACTATTTTTTATGAATATAATATTGTTTAGGAGACATTCACTTCGAAGATCAGAAGACTACCGGATTTATAAATGCCGCTCTACGAACAAAAAGCCACTCTCCGTGTAAGAATCGGATTTGCTACGAACGTGTCTTATCGTACGCACGAAAGTTTGTTATGACGTTTCATGGTAGACTCCCAGATAGACCATTACGTTATATAATACCTATCCATTTTCCTTAAGTATCTTGCAGATGTTTCTTTGGCTAAATCCACTGAAACGGTTACCGGCATCCGAGCGTTTAATAGATTGTTTGTGGAGTCCATTTGTTGGAAACCAACGGAAAGTGATATTTATTGCAAACGGTTTGCTTCCCGCCAATTTGTCTTTGTTGAATTATAATTATCGATTTTGGACGTGTGGTCTTGGCATAGAATAAGCTACCCATTCCTTTTCCGTGGGTGTCGTAATAGACGACTAAGGAAAGGCGAGGGTAGCGGCGTTCCTCTTAAAATATGTCCAATGCCTAACTCCGGTTGCCAATCCGCCTGCCTAGCATAGCAACTACTGGCAAAACCCCTCAAGGGGGAGGATTAGGCAGTGGACAGTTAAAGGTTGATATGATGATGATGAATTATTTATTTAAATTAACTGCTAGATCGAAACTTAATGGAAGGTCAAACAATTCAAGGTCATGAAGACATACGTTCTCGAGGTGGAACATCAATATGATGATTGTCTCATTAAAATAACCACAGTATATTATGATATTTTTGTGCAAATTAGTGTAGCAAAGCTGACTACCCACCTGTCAGTGGTAATCGTTGTCTATACGTAATAATAGTCTTACCACAAAAAAAAGCTAAACTTG
Organism: Galleria mellonella; assembly: GCF_026898425.1. Lineage (NCBI taxonomy): Eukaryota > Metazoa > Arthropoda > Insecta > Lepidoptera > Pyralidae > Galleria > Galleria mellonella. The sequence continues at coordinate 2,951,787 of NW_026442082.1, read as the reverse complement.
TAACAGACAGGTGTCCAATACTTGTTTAGATGACTTCCTAGAAAAGTGTTTCTAACATCTGTTTATGTCTAAACAAAATAAAGGCTATGTTATTATAAAAAGGTATTAAAAGTAAATGAATTTTATTATTTATAGTTTTTGCATATAAATAAATACTATTACACTGATTAAATAATATGTAATTATTTAAACAGAGTTTCGTAAAAGACTTTTTAGGTGAGTGTTTTATGGAGCAAGATCGAATGGAGATGTCGGTAGGGGCCACCCTAGACTGACGTATGTCGACCAAATAGGTGACGTGCTGAAGAAGGGCCAAATTAAAAGTACCCGTAACTGGCGAGCGTGTATGAAAAGATTGACGAATGTGGAAGAAGCGAAAGAGGTTTGTTTGAATCGAAGCATTTGGCGTTCCATTGTTTCTGCCTACCCTAATGGGAGACAGGCATGACAGATATGTATGTATGTTTCAAAGATTTTGCAAAATGCGTGTTTATTGTCTGTAGCCTATTTCTGTGGTTAATAAATCTCTTAATTTTTTTTATACAACTCAGAATGGCAAACTAGCTGACGGCCCACCTGATGGAAAATTGTAACCTTCGTCTATAGACATGAGCAGTACCATGGACATAACAGAGTATACTGTTTCGCCAATGACACTACCCATGAGTTTCCATTCCTGAGGGACTTAGGTGTTATTCCTCTGTACCCTGTAAATTTACGCCATATTCCACACTTCGAACATAAGACAAAGATTACATATAAAGATCCGTCAGTATTTTACGACTATGACGATATATTATTTGGATAGGAAAGGATATAGGAAGGATTCCGGTTATGAGAATAAAGTTGCGGCTAAAACTTCTTAAATATAAATGAATTAAAATTCTAACAGAAATTAATTAATTCAAATTGAAATTAGATTTATTTGTAAAGTACAATATTTAGAAATCAAACAAACTCTGCAAACAAATTACTATCACTTCAAACAAACCGAATTAGAAAAGCGATTTGTTGTTGTTATATAAAATGAACGAAAAAAAAATAGATGTAGTTGTATTGATTATGCTTACAAGCGAATGTGGTCTTTAGTGGCATTACTGTAAGTGATATTTTATCTTGTGATGCTTATTCTTTAGGGATCTTGTTTATAAAACTACAACTCGTTAACTTGCCCGTTGTTTACAGCTAAACGTAGGTCTGTTTCATATTCCATTACTAAATACACACTCGAGTTGGGGGGAAAGGGATTGTTAGCAATGAAGTTCGACATTGCTAGCAATATCAGGTCGACCTGCACGTGGTTCCCCTGGAAACCATCGTGAACAATTCTTGTTGAATTCGTCACGATGGGCTAACTGACCTGCTTCATCCTTATCTATCATCCCTCACTGGTGCCCCGCCGGTATATACCAATAGCGCGGGTGGGATTACCATTCCATTATCACCCATTAAAAAAAATACACACTCGAGCAATATGCATCTACAAACACTCTGCAATATTTTTACATATTGTCATATATACTCGTAGGAGTACGTCACTTCCATCAGGCGTTTTACGTTGCGTTTTCTTATACGAAGTGGCTAATTGAGAACAATTCTGTTTAGGCTGGTATGTTAATAGTATCTATATAATAATATAACTTTAAAATAAAACTGCTAGTGTTTGGGGATTATACGCCTCATGTTACATACACTAGTCACTAGCAAAAGTTTTTACGTAATCTGCTATAATTAATACTCTATATTTATAACGATGGGGAAGAAAGGTTCTTGAGTAGTGACCCTGTATGGGCAAATACAGTGTGGGATCCCCTCACCACTAGACGGAGTGACGACCTCAAATGCATTGCATTAGTTGATGCAGGTGGATCAGGGCTGTTCCTTATTTTTTTTATAACACAGGGAGCAAACGAGCATGTGATCACTCACAACACTGAAGGCATTCCAGATGTGCTGCTGGCCTTTTAAAAAGGAATATGTTCTTTTCTTGTAGGTTAAGATGTCGTATCGATACGGAAATACTGCTGCTAGGAGTTGATTCCGAAGAATAGCTGTGCATGTAAGAAAGTGCCTTGAAAAACGAACGGTGGAAGACCGCCACTCATCTAGATGGTAGTAATGAAACTTTAGTTTGTGTCGGTTGTCTTCTTTTCATTTAAGAGTTTCCTCTTGTCGGTGCAACTAATTCATGCATTTTCTTCCAGCCAGCTCTATTCCAGGCCATATCCTTGACCTCCCTATACGACATGACACCTAGAGGCGGTTGTACGGTGGTAAAAATCAGCAGCAGTTTATAGGGGAGGCCTATGTTCAGTTGTGGACAGATAATGACTGAGGTAATGATGTTAACGATGATTTATAACAGTTTTCCATAATCACAACTTGTCATATAAGCAGTTTGTTATAATCACAGTATGTTATAGTACATTGCCATGAAACGCGATAACTGTTATTTCTTTAGAAATAAAATTGAGTAATACTCGTAACTGAGTAAACATTTTCTACCCAGCCAACTGTGTGTTGTTTGGAAACTGATATTACAAAGGATATCTTCATTGCCTATCTCTAGATGGAATACAAGAGGCGTACGTACTACATTACTGTATTTTGTTTACAAGTTAGAGGCTCGTGATTTATGCGTAATGTACAAGAAAAAAATATATGAGAAATCGTAATAAGAGCGATAAAAGTCGTAAGAAAATGTTTTAGAAATTTTGCTTATGTCTGTCTGTCCATCTGTCTGTATGTTTGTTTCAGGATCACGTAAAAACCATTGCACCAAATTCTATGTTGTTTTTATAGTTGTTTTCCTGAAGGTCCAACTTAAAAACTGGCGTATATTTTATCTTGATATACCAGCTATGTACATCTGAAATCCATACGTACGATGTAATGAGCAAAAAGCTAGTGATTTAATATAAATGATGAAAGAATAATGTTGTTGTACTCGTATTAGCTGTTAACTGTGCACTGCTGAATATAGCCTCCCAAATGAGAAAGGTTTGCCAGTAGTTGCCACACTTGGTAGGCATGTCGGCAGCCGCAGTATGGCTTTTGGTGATATTTTAAGAGGGACGCTGCTACCCATTCTTCCACTATAAGCTCTATTAGTCGCCTCTTACGACACTCACGGGAAAGAAAGGAGTGGCCTAGTCAATGTTGCGATTTACACGTCGTGATATACTCATATTCATCTTTAAGTCGTACCTGCATTTCGTCAGTTACGTTGTGATCATGACCCCTACCCGCAGCAGCGTCCCTCTTAAAACACCATCCAAGCCTAACTGCGGTTGCCAACTCGTCTGCCAAGTGTGGCAACTATTTGCAAAACAGCCTAAGGGAGAGGCCTATGTTCAGCAGTGGACAGCTGGCGGTTGTTACGGTATGGCACGGTATATTAAGTATAAAGACAATCGTGAAAGAAGATCAAATAAGTCTTACATATGTATTTAAAAAAAAATTAAGCCCATAATATTATAACATTTTACGTGATTATGCAAAACTACGGTATACGGAAGTAAATCCCATCGATTTAAAAAAGAATTATGAAAATCAGTTCAGACAGAATTGGCGAAGATAACGCGTAACATAATTATGGTAGATTTATGTGAACACCTCGCGCAAAGCCACAATGTTATGTTCCCTATATTTTAAGGGATTTCCATTAGAGGGAAGTTCTCAAGTCGGATGTTTTCTTTGCGAATATTCTATGCGATTACGTTGTCAATTTTAACCGATTTTCATAATTCTTTTTTTTAATAGATATATAAGGTATTTCTTTTATACTCGTATTAATTTTGTAAATATTAACGAGCTCCGTGGAGCACTTGTGATGACGTTGCATTACGTAAATGATGTCCCAATCTCGATTCTTAGTCAGACCAGTTTAGGAAATGAACTTTTCTGAATTGGCCTGGATCTGCTTGTTCTGGGTTGTACCCCCAGATATTCGGTGCTTGGTTCTTCATAATACATGAACAGCTTGAGGATCAGGTAATTAGTATGATCTGGTGCCATTTATTATTATATTATTATCAAAGCGTTTGTTTCACATCGAGGATTCCAAACTGTTTGAGCCCATCAGTCTAAGATGAGACTTTGCCTCCCTTCTTGTGTTCTGTCTCTTGTATAACGGATTATAATTTGAACAATTGAATGAAATGATGCTTACAACCACCTTTTATCACCGCAGCGTTCGCTATCGACAGGGAATTCACCCTCACCCGCTTAACCTTAAATGGTCACGTACAGTGTAGTTTCAAAGGACTTATCTCTGCGAACATTCAGGCTATAGAATGAGCTCCCTCAGAGCCGAGGTTTTCCCTACAGATTATAATATGTGGTTTTCCAAAAAGGGTATATTAAGGTTTCTTCAGGGTTGGCAACGCGTACGTGACACCTCACCCCTCGTATTGCAGGCGTTTATAGGCTACAGTGACCGTTTACCATCAGACGGGCTGTATGTTTGTTTGCCACCATTGTGGTATAAAAAAATACACATATAAATACATTGAGTAAAGATACAGTCAGTGTTGTGTGCAGAAACCCTCAATATAGTGACACAATTAGTGTGATATAGTACAATGGGTGGGTACATCAAAATACTTTTGTCTTGTAACTGGACAAATGACAGCACTACTTCAGTCTATTCGTGGTCGAGACGTAGAGATAATTCAGGTAAATTATCACAGTTTACCTAAATGATAGCGTTAATTCTTATTTCTTGTAAACCATTAAACGTGCAGCGCGAAAGTCTAAAAGTTAATAATTACATTGAATAGCAAAAATGTTCTTTATTTCGAAGCGAACATGTAAATACGGGTTTCCGTGTTTCATATAACAAAATCTTGTTTGTTACAAACTATAATCTTTTTACAGACATACAAGTTGAAGTATGTGTTTAATTTGGAATTTTATATAAATAATTAATGAAATTTTAATTATGTTTTGTTGAAATAAATTAATATTTCGGATATACGGTAGAAGCCAGAGATAAAAGTAAACAAGTAAAACACCAGTATTACATATGTGTACACTTTTACAGTTCTATATACAAATATAACAAGATGTAGACATTGTAAGTTGTTATCTGTATGGCAAAGAGCCAAATCGTAACCTATAGGCGTCCATATTTTCCCTAACAAGGGCATGGAAATCGACGGATCAAGGTATATTAAATAAGTTCATTAATAGACTTTGAAGTGGGGTCGAATTAAGAGTGCCCCACTTGTTATTGAGAGGCACGGATGATGAGGTACCTATAACGCATGAAGAATTGGATATCAGATGACTGTAATCCCAGGATAATTACAGAGATTTAGGGTTCCGTAAAATATTTTAATAATGAGTGTCCAAAGCTTATTCATCATTCAGTATTATATATAACATATATAACTTAACATTCTCCGGTGTATTTTGGCATTATGCCAGCTGTCGCGTCGTAATGCGACGTTAATACAGTACTTAACCTCTTACTTTCTTTTAAAGTCATTTTTAAAATGTATCTTATATTATTTACAAATTTTACAAGATAAACGTAATTTTGAATGGAATACTTAATCAAATGAGTTCTCTGAAACAGGATTAGGGAAAGTCGCTTTATGATATTCTAGTCCGGATATGATCTTTACTAATATTAATAAAGTGAAAGTGCGTTTGTTTGGTTACCGTTTTGGTAACATTATCATTTCAACTCACCGTTACACATAGGCCTTTTTAAGGGTGAGAAGGGGGGGGGCAGTTTAACCCTTTTATAGCAAGGCTTCTAAACATTTATTTAACATCTGTCTATCAAAAGTTTAATTCGTGGAAACACCGAGATAGTATAGTTTGCTTAGCTTAGTTCTCAGTGTGTTTCTCGCATTATGAAGGTCTATGGAGAGTCCTGTGTTCATTGGCGTATTTAAAATTATTTTCCAGGGGATGTCTGGCCCCTTAATAAAGGCTGAGATAGGCGTTAGTAAATTATGAAGTAGGCATCGACCATTCACACCTTTAAATACGCCTAAAGAATTAATCGTAATCAAATTTATATACTAAATTTGATTACGATTAATTCATTAAGTGGTATTTGTGATAAAGGTCATAGCATGTGACTTCATTCACATGACAGGAATACAACGCATTATATCCCGGTCATATTTATTAAATCGCGAGTGATAAGTAATACAAAATAAATATTTATTTATTTCTTTATTGCACCATAAACAAAAAATATACAAAAACAAGTGAATAATTCCAGTGAAATACAGTAAACACATAAATACAGATTGAAATATATATATATATATATATATATATATATATATATATATATATATATATATATATAAAGGCGGTCTTATCGCTAGGGCAATCTCTTACAGACAACCATTGGTTAAAGGAGAACAGATAGAAGTGGGTAGGTGGCGCAAGAGTGAATTAATAATAATTAATATTGTAATGTAAACTATTAATTTGTACAAAATAATTCGTGTAAAACGGATTTCGAATCCTTAAAATCTCAAAATATCCTTATCGAACCGTGTTTGAACTCCGCATCTATATATGAAGAGAACAGATGTACAACTCTGTACTCTGATAGACCCGGTTTTAATTGGAACACAGACAGCAATATGAGGTACCTGTCCCACTGGCACACGGACATGATTCCAACAAACTGGTTTATATAGAACACACATTATTTAATACAGCCATAACCATACTATGTCATGAGTCTTCCCATACTCGTATAAGTGATGTTAGACCAAGCGATCGAAGCCTAATTCTTCCTTTAGTTTTACAGTTTTTATAAGCATTTCAAAAGCCTTTTTAACTAATTTTGAAAAATGAGACATCAATTTGGTTGTTTGTTTATGTTCGTTATCTCAGAAACTAAGAGTTTCACGGAATGGTAATGGAGTTCATATCTGGTATTAATTAATTAATTAATATAAATGTTATAGTACACTAGGTGAAATAATTTGTACAAAGTATTGTCATGTGAATTGATAAAAGCTGTAATGCCTGACATGTTATTTTGTAAAGACATAATCAAACTCCGTCATTTTTAAAGCGATTTTTTTTATTGTCTGAGATAATATACTTTTATATTGTTTCTATAGAAATTCTATAACTAACTGATCTGTAACAGGTATGCTGACCTATCATCCCTCACTAGTACTCTGCCAGCGTAATTAAATTGCGTAGGTTGAAGTTATTACCCCATTTCCATTAATTTAAAAGAAAAACGACTTAAAAACTTGCTAGCATCTATATATTGGGGGGAAGGGATTATTATTAAAGGGGTCTAATTTTCCTTTATGAGGTCGACCTACACGCGGTTTCCCCTGGGAACTATCATGATTAATTCTAGTAGAATTAATTGGTCTTGATGGGCTAACTGACCTGCTGTCATCGTCACCTATCATCCCTCACTGGTGCCCCTCCAGCGTATATTGATAGCGCAGGCGGGCTCGCCATTCCATTATCAACCATTAAAAAAAGCATCTATATGCAAGTATATATACCTACTTAGATAGTTCCACTACTATAAAATGTTAGTAGGTATTAATAGACGAGGAGATCACGTGTAAATTTTATAGCCCATTGTATTGAACGCTGAAATTTTACGATCTTGTGAATGTGCATGTTTAAACCGACCGATTTTATAAAGAAGAATGTACTCGATCCGATTGTAGTTTTTATGTGTTAGTAATGGGATAAATTATCCAAATATGAATTGTTTTTGACACGTTTACTGCCGTGTAAAAATTTTTTGTTAAATTTATGTACTTTTGTTTTTACAGAAGGCAATATTTGATTATTACTAGTTCCATGCCTCGGCTTCATATGGCCTTATTAATGAAGAAAATGGGACCGAATCTTTCATTTAAATTAAATACCTTCCGTCTAATTTACTCATTTCTTTATGTAGTTTCTGTGATTTTTAACACAGATTTTTTACTTTTCCGTAAAATTTTCTTTTTAATATTTTCTTTAATACCAACCCTGTGCTGACAATTACAAATGGAACAAAATAGAATTAACAAATAAATTCAGCCGTTCTAAAGCGAATCTAGCAACTGATTTTTCTTTATATATATTCGTGTTTCAACCGTAAAGCAGTTGTGTTTGCATGGCTGTGTTTAAAAGGGTGGGATATGGTGTGAATTTACAGGGTACAGAGGAATAACACCTGAGTCCTCAGGAATGGCAACGCATGGTGGAAATCATGGGCGAAACAATATACTCTGTTATGTTCATGGTACTGTTCATTTCTATAGGCAATGATTACCACTTTCCATTAGGTGGGTCATCAGCTTGTTTGCCAATCTAAGTTGTATATATATATTATATATCACTACGAGTTAAAAACGTTTCATGATTATAATCAGTTCATTTATTCTACCAGTGAGTTTATTAATTTCCCGTTACATATGTACATATAGACATCCCACACGCAAACCCAGTGTAGTGCATTACAGATAGTCAGTAGTGGATGCAGGTGGTTCGGGACGTTTTCTTATGGTAGTCTATGGGGGAGGTCTATGTTCAGCAGTGGACTGATAATGGCTGAAATGACTATGATATAACAGGTGATAATGAAAAAATAAAAAAAAGCCTATTTTGCATGAATCGTAATAGGACTTGGGTTGCATAAATAATTGTAGGCACACATGGGTATAAAAGTTTATCTATTTTTGGCCAAACATTTGTATGTTAACACTTTTCTATAGAATATAGGATCATAACATATGTTGTTTTCCATTGAGATTTTTGTTAGGTACGCGAGGTTAAAGCGATAAAAAATAAAATCCTCTACTGAAATTTCCCCTTCATTAATCGCGCCCTCTAGGGACAGGAGACCGTAAATAACTTACGAATTTTACAACACAATATTTCTAAAATATCTACTTATAATCGGGAAAAGGTATTCCTCGCCCAGAGGAAAAGTTCTTCATATTTTTTTAAATTGAGTTACCTATTGTAATTTTTTCCATATTTTCCGTTTGGCGACGGAGTAAAATTAGAATTCTACGACTTTGGGAATATTTTTTTACTACAAAAATTCATGAGAATGTCTGTATTGTTCTGGGAATTATAAATATAATATTTATGTATTCATTCATTCAGGAACACAACTGTGATCTAATTTAGTGAAATAGTTTTTAGTATGTGATAATGGAAAAAACATAGAAAGACAGATTGATAAAAATTCTAAAATAAAATTATTTTATCTCCTATTGTTCTTATTAAGACGTCTCACATTAATTTTTCTTAAATATATCCCATATACAGACATTGTGTAGTTACAACTTACAAGTTTATTATTAAAAAAAAATGCAATGCCTTTAGTGTTGTGGGTGATCATGGGCGGCGGTAGTCACTTACCACCAGGTGAGCCGCATGCCCGTTTGCCCCCTGTGTTGTAAAAAAAAAGACGACACTGCGTTCTAAATTCAAATATTTTCAATTTAGTGTATCCACGAAACGTCTCATTGTTCTTCGTGTTTATTTACGATTCAAAACATCGTTTTTGTTGCGGAACAAAATGTATTTGATTCTATTAAATTATTCGTCGAAAAACGGTAACACAGTGTAAGTAATACAAATATAGCGCCATTAGACCGTGTCTCCCTCGCGTTTCAAACTTTTAGTACTTAAATTCAATCCCCTGGTTATAATGTCATGTCAACAAGAAGTTAGTGATTGATCGAAGTGTCATTTATGGGATAAAAGTTAATAATTAATAGACATAAAGCGTCTTCAACGAGCCAAAGTTAAGTAATTTCACAATTTTCCGAGTTATATCAAGAGAGTCGGGTAATAAATCTTACTCTGACGATACTTCATTATTCACGCTCGTCATATAAACAAAGGCTCGGGTTAATAATGTAGAACGTTTGGGAACGATGCATGGGTTATCGTTTCCTATATTTCAACGAATCAGTCAAAAGAGGCGATCTAATGACATGTACATTTTCATGCAAATTCAAAAAAGAGGATATCCATTCGGTTGGATTTTTTCATATTTGTTAGTAGATTTTGCTTCGAAATAAGCAATGTTATACTCCGTAAAAAAACACGGTAGATTCAATCGACACAAATTTATTATAATAGTAAGTTCATTGCTAGCAATATACTATGTAAGGCACAGCTCTCACCTCCATACGATCAGACTTGGAAACCATCCCGGTTAATTCTTAATGGATACACACGTATCCCGTCAGCGTATATCGATATTGCAAGTAGAGTTATTTACCAGAGGGAGACTTTATATAAAAGCCGTTTACTTGGGTACCTCTGTCGCATTCATGTTTCTACCACGAAGCAGTTATATTTGCATGCCTGTGTTTCGGTTTGAAGGGTGTGTGTGATATGGCAGTGAATTTATAGGGTAGAGAAGAATAACACTTGAGCCCACAGGAATAGCAACGCATAGGGGGTATCATAGGCGTAACAGTATACTCAGTTATGTCGATGGTACTGCTCATGTCTATAGGCGACGGTTACCACTTTTCATCAGGTGGACCGTCAGCTTGTTTGCCATTCTAAGTTGCATAAAAAAATAGAGTTACCACTTTATTATCATTTCGTCATAGTCGTAGAATACTGACGGATCTATATATGTAATATTTGTCAGATCCGTCAGTATTCTACGACTATGACGATTTTTAAATAAAAACTAAATAAATAGTTATCAAAAGAGCCCGTTAACAATGAATATTAATATGTATATTAAGCAGTACCTATATTATTGATTACTGAACAAAATCATGCCTCAAGTCACGTACTCCAAAGCGGTGGTCATATTAATTAACAACGATACGGACTTCCTATAATAAAAACAATCAACTGCAGTTTAAACGGTGAAAGTGAATTCCGCTGGAAACGCACGACTAAGAAAGTGGTGCTGTTCTGATGTATTTGTGGACTGCTTTAGATATGTAACGAAAATTGTGTTGGTTATACAATAAATATTAATAATTTATAGATTTCTTCCGCAAATCTTGATGAAATTAATATAAGGTCTACACGAATACAATGGATCACAATTATTCTTTATTCAAACAGTTTTTTTAGACTGTAATTTTATTCAACTGGCTTCAAAAAGCATGAGATAAATGTAAAAAAAAAGACAGTCGAATTGAGTATAGTAACAGCTGAATTAGAAATCAATTTAGATTTTTTTATCTGATATATATATATATATATAGACTTACATATTTGTCTCGTAGAAAATCGGTTCAGAGGTTTAGTTTTTAAATCGAAAATGCTGGTTTTATCATAGTTTTTTTTTTGTGGGGCACACTTATTAAAGTGGATACAAAAAAATATGTGAATATGGAAAAATTCCTTGTCAATATAAATTGTTCACGCTATATTCGAAAATCGCTTGTTTTTTTTGCTGCAATTCGAGAATTTATCATAGATTATAAAGATATATGGATATTATAGGATAATTTATAATCCCAGTAAAAAATAAATCCAGTAAATAGTGGTATGTAACACTATACACTATAATACCCTTACAGAGGAAAGATTTGGTTATTTGTTTGTTTTCGATGGATAAACTCAAAAAACCATTCAAATTATTTTAAAAATTCTTTCACCTGGAGAAAGCTACGTTATCAGTGAAAAATATAAGCTATATATATTTTTTATTCGAAAATTTTATCCAACGGTAACAAGATGGGTCGAATTACTAGTTTATTATAAAAATACACTTAATAACCTCTGTCTTTTAATGCAATCTATATAAATTAATATAAAATATTGGTGCTTAATAAATACATCACTTGGAAATATTTAAACTAATTCTACAATTTTTTTTTCAAACTTCATAATAGTTTTAAGAAATTTGGACTTGAAGTTCAAAAGAGAAAAATAGGGATTTGGACATGACAATGTTAATCAGCTTGTATACTATAATATATACATATATTTGTTTGTTTTATTATACTTCAGAGATATCCATTGACCGATACTAAGATTGATGGTAAAATAATACGGAGGTCAAAAATCATACATCTAACGGTTATTTATCTTGGCAATGATGCCAAATTGAAGATGTCACGAAATACAAATATACTCGTATTACATTCGATTTTGTTCAGTAATATAATATCTAATATTATATTACCTTTTATAGTTACACAGAAATAACTGCTGTGTATAGAAACTTGAAATTTAGCACATGACCATTTATAATATAGGATAACATTTATGTAATATAACATAACATAAGAGGGAGACTTTACAAAAGTCCTACCTCTGGAACTACTAATCGAATTTAAAAATTAATTTTATATCTTAACTTGAAGAAGGTATTTCTATGGTTTAAAAAAATATTATACTAATGACCTATTTTGTGAAATATTATGTGTTATTGTTTGTTAACCTTAATAAATATTAAAAAAAAAATTAACCTCGCTTGTATTATGCACTGTTGGAGCACTAGTGAGAGATGGTAGGTCAGCTGGTATATCTTAACGAATTAGATAAAAATTAACCACAATAGTTGGGGGGAAAGGGATTGTTAGCAATGGAGTTTGACAGTTCCATTGCTAGTAATATGCCCTATTAGGTCGACCTCCACGTGGTTCCCCCTGGAAACCGTCGTGAACAATTCTTGTTGAATTTGTCACGGTGGGCTAACTGACCTACTTCATTCTCACCTATCATCCTTCACTGGAGCCCCGCTGGTGTATACCAATAGCGCGGGTGGGGTTGCCATTCCATTGTCGCGCATTAAAAAAAAACACAATTGTTTCTAGGAAGAACTGCGTACAGGTCGACTTAATAGGGTCATATTCCTAACAATGGGCTTTTTGACCCCTATTACTAACAATTCTTTTCCTCCATATATATATATATATATATATATATAGACTATTTATTTAAAATTACGATACAATCACAAACAAAGCCGAGGTACACAGGTAGTTTCTAAATATTACCAACCTCTACGTACTAGGAAAACATGAACGCAAGCGTCTGTAAACATAGTATAATACAGAATTGTACCCTTGGCGATGCACAGCAATTGTACCACTTACACGGACTATTGACCCAACGGGTGTATGCCGCGTCATTTAACTTTCCCCCGACATATCACAAGGAACGACAAAAACTGGTTACGTACCTTTGTGCCGCTGGAAAATACACTCCTGCTATTTAGGTAGGTAATAAAGGCAGCCTAACATTTGGAAATGTTTTTATATCACTGTTGGCAACCAAATAAATAATTAATATTTTATTTTTATGTCATGGCAAGCTCCTTGCTTGAATTACCGTGCCGAATAGACGTGTTTTTTTTTTTTTTGTATTATAATATTGTGTCCGAAATACCTAATAAAAGTGCTCTGTGTGATTACAAGTGTTCCTTCATTCACGTATTCAGCAATCAACCTACGGTACACTCTCCCAGAGCTCACAATCGCAATGTTTTTGTATAGGTTACAACTACATTATTTACCACTGTCTTATACGTATATACATTTAAATTGTATTCCTTAAAAAAATTACTTTAAATTTGGCAAAACCAGTTGTTTTGGTTTAAATAATAAACTACTCAGTAAAGTAAATATATCTTTTCTGATATATTGCCTTTTTGCATCACTGTAGTACACATATCAGGGGGGAAAAGGATTGTTAGCAATGAAGTTTCACAGCCCCATTGCTAGCAATATGTCTTATTAGGTCGATCTCCACGTTGTTCCTCCTGGAAACCATCGGGAAGAATTCTTGTTGAATTCGTCACGATGGGCTAACTGACCGACTTTTCATCCTCACCTATCATCCTTCACTGGTGCCCCGCCGGTGTATACCGATAGCGCGGGTACACATATTATATATATATATATATATATATATATATATATATATATATATATATATATATATATATATATATATATATATATATATATAAAATTGTGTATTTTTTTTTGCAACATTTTTTATTTTTTGTTACAATAGTCACAATTTTCGTGTATGTATCTCTTGATGAAAATAAACAGTTTATCTATTTATTTATGGCTGTTTTTCGTACTTTTTTTTACAGGGTACAGTTTTATGTATTATCACAGTATAAGTAAATAATACTATACCTACACAAATATTCTATAAAAAATTCTAATTGACTGTGAAACTCGTATTGAATTAAAAAAAAAATAATGTGTAATATCGAACAAGTAGATGGAGAAATACACGCTGACTGTGACTTTGTTTTATACTATTAAAGATTCTTTAACTAGTGTAGTAAATTAACTGTAGATTTGCGATCTAACTACGGATTAATTTCTTTTTCATACGATTTAGAACGGCACATAAACTAATAATTTAATTAGTGGTAAAAAATAAAAATAAAAAAAAAATATTTACATAAAATAACAAATACATCAGTCACTGCGTTATGCTAAATCGAGGTATTTCACCTACTTCTCTACATAAATATAAGCCGTTATAGATCGTTAGATATTTTGATAAATTCATAGTCAACTATGTTAATAATATAAACCGGTTTAAAAAGCAAACAATTTGAATTTAAAATTCATACGATTTATTGCATATGGACGGATTGACGACCTCAAATGTATTCAAAGAATTTAATTGAAATTTACACGAGATCTACTTTTAATCGACTTCAAAAAGAAGAAGGTTCTAAATTCGATTGTATTTTTTTATGTTTGTTACCTCATAACTCAATATCTTGTAAACTGATTTGAAAATTTTACTGGTTTTGTCGTAATTGAAGCCGGTTATTTTGTTGGACATAATATTTAATTATATCAGATATTGTAATATCTAATATATACCAACAATTCAACTCGTCTTCGCATGTATAGATAGATCTTTAAATATAATAAATAAGCTGTGTCAATCGTTGATAACTTAGCTTTATCAGATAATTTATAAAATTGGTTGAATAATTTTTGTGTTTATGCATTACAAACAAACAAACGATCAAATATTTCCTTTTTATAATATTAATATAGACTGGCTGTATACTGGCTTAGATTTTTTCCGGCGGCTTTATTATTTTATAGCCACCATTACTTACAGCCTAGACAGATGTATTTACCCATCTTTATACATAAAGGAAAATAGACTCTAATGGAATGTTTATCCAGAAAATTTCAACATTTTACAAAGTAACTGTTGATGTAAATCAATAACTTCTGGAATATACAGAAGTGAAAATTCAGTTACTACTTCAAAGAATTCCAGACATAAAACAAAATAAATATTGTGGTATGAAAAAATCTTGTATACTAAGTCCTTTATTTAATATACATCTGTCGTAGTAATCCGACGTGAAATAAGAAGAAAAATACATGACAATGTGTTGAGTGACAGCGGCTTAGTAGCTGAAAGCCAATGGATTTGAAGGCAAAATTTGTGAATTTGATTAGTTATATGGTCGGATATTACTAAGCGGTTGTTAGGTGCTTTAGATTTATAAAACTCTATGTTACAGAAACTCAAAATCAGACATTTTTTTATGTAATTGGGAATGGCAAATATGATGATGGTCTACCTGATGGAAAGTGATAACCGTTGCCCACAAATATGAATAGTCTCTTGGACATTTTGAACATAACAGAAAACGGTGACGCCGTTGATTTCCTGATGGTCATGCATTACCTTGAGATATTATGCTTTTCGTGCTCTTAAATTGTACTGCCCTATTGTACCCGAATTTAAACCGAAACATAACCATGCATTTTTTTATACCACGAAGGCGGCAAACAAGCATACTGTCCATCTAAAGGTAAACAGTCACTTGAACCTATGAATGTTTGCAATACTGGGGATGTCACGTACGCGTTGCCGACCCTGAAGAAACTAATATACTTTTTAGAGAATCCCATACTGTAGTCTCTAGGGAAAATCTCTACAGGGAGCTCATTCCACAGCCTGAGCTTTCACGGGAGGAAACTTTACTGAAATCGCACTGTACGTGATCGTTTACATTCTAGCGTGTAAGAATGAATTTCCTGTCGATGGCGAGCGGTGCGATGATAGAAGGTGGCTGTGGGCATCATTTGGAACAAAATCCATTATACAAGCAGTAAAGTACACAAAGAGAGGCAAAGTACAGCCACTTTATAGCAGAAACACGAATAGCGTATATAAACTCGAATAGAGGTTAGTGGTAATGCAGACGAGTTTTGTACAGTCTCTCTCTGGTAAACAGTTTGTCATTTTGTTTTCACAGTTACTGTATAGGTACTCGTAGTAGTAAACATCCAAACGTCCACAAGTTGTTTGTATGACATTACAAATACGTGAATTTTATTAATAATTTGGTTTAAATACTTATGAATATTTTAATCGAAGTGTTATAAGGATACATTTATTCATAAATACTAAAACGTCCTACAAACCTATTTGGACTTTAAAATATTTTGTCATTATTTTTAAAATTTAGAAATTAGCGTAAAAGTAAAGACTTAATACTTCAATAGCTAAAATAGATGTTTCACATTTTAATAATTTTTTTTATACAACTTAGAATGGCAAACAAGCTGATGGACTACCTGATGGAAAGTGGTAACCATCGCCTATAGACATGAGCAGTACCATGGACATAACAGAGTATACTGTTTCGCCCATGATACCCCCCATGTGTTGCCATTCCTGAGGACTCAGGTGTTATTCCTCTGTACCCAGTTAATTCACGCCATATCCCACCCTTCAAACCGAAACACAGCCATGCAAACACAACTGCTTCACAGTTGAAACACGAATGGGACAGAGGTACCTAAGCAATCGACTTTTGTACAAAGTCTCCCTCTGAGAAGAAGAATGAATAAGGGGTTAAAACTTTCAGTATAGGCAACACGCCCGCGACACCCCTAGTGTTGCAAGCGTCCATAACCTATAACGACCATTTACCATCAGACGAGCTGTATGCTCGATTGCTACTTACGCGGTATAAATAAAAACTATACTATGGAACAGTATTAGCAGACGTCCAAGCTCGTACTTGGTATGTTTTTTTTTTTAACTTTGTTGGCACGGAAATGTTGCATAGTTTTCCCATACTAGTCACCATTTGACGTTTTATACTGAAATTAATTTATTATGTATCGATTCTAAGATGCGGTTGAATAAAGAGGTCACTTTCTACAAAGGTCACTTTTTTAAACTCATTTTACATCTGACTAACATAATAAAACTGTAACTGGAAGATGTCTGTACATAGAAGATATTTAAGAAGAATTGGTACGAGGGCCTTAAAAAGAGTAATAGAAGTTAAAAAAAATAAGTTTCGTAATCTATCTGTATGTTTGTTCTGGTACTACACAAAAACTACTGCATCAAATTAAATGCAATTTTTGACATTTGTATTTCTGAAAGTCCAATTTAAAATTTAATAAAATTGTATAAATTTTACCTTGATACGTATACTGGTTGCTTAATTTCAAAATCCACGCTAGCTAATTTCAAAATTGCAGGCAAAAGCCAGTAAGTAAATAAATATGTTTACAACAATATTTCCATTCCATTTTACATAAAAAAAAAATATTTTATGTAGATTAAAAAGATACGAATAATGAATTTACTTTTAAAAATATTTTTAAAATAGGACAATCATTTTTAATATTGCGTGACTGAAACCAATTCAAACGGGTAACACGATATTATAATAATATAATTTAATCTAATATTATAAAGAGGAAATATTTTGTTCTTGTTTATGCCAGTAATATTTAAAAAAAAAAAATCACTTATTTTAAAAATTCTATTACTTATTATTTGTTGTTGTTGTATGTTGTATCAGCAGCATAAGCGGGGTTTTGCCAGTAGTTGCCACACTTGGCAGACGGGTTGACAACAGCAGTTTGATTTTAAGAGGGACGCCGCTGCCCATCCCTTCACCAAAAGCTCCTTTAGATGCCTGTTACGACATCTATGGGTAAGGAAGGGGTGAATTCTATGCCGGGACCTAAACGGCAGCTGTAATTTATTTCATATTTCATATTTCTTTATTAACCAATGTAACAATTTATTGTATTTTGTTAACAATAAAGTTAGAAATATTTACCTATCTACTAATATCTAATAAAGTATCTAAAACAGACGTAATCGATGTTTGTTATAGATACTTCATTATGTATTATTGATTGATTGATGTATTTACGGAACTGTTGATTTTTCACTGCTTCGCGACCTTCCGCGACTCCCTTGTAGAGGCTCGGGGACCCCTCAAGGGGTCGCGACCCACACATTGAAAAACACTGCCCTAGACTATGCAAATACGAGTAGGAGCTAATGAATATTCGCCAAAAGATTTCACATACGTTTTTCTAACGGTAGTCTCGGATCAAAGATCATGTTAACGATTGAGAACCGGTGATAACGAGGCCATATGTCTGTTAATGGGACCGTATGGGATGAAATTATGTTAATGTAATTGACAGTTGTAAAAATGTAGGCTAAATTCTATGCAAAACTGTTTACCATAAAAAGTAAAACTTGTTATATACAGGTGTTCAATACATGTTCAGAGGTCTTACTACTGTAGAAACGTGTCTAATATCTATTTTTGTCGAAAAAAAGAAAAAAATATTTATTTATTTATTCATTAGTACATATATGTATACATGGCGGATTTAATGCTAAAAGCGTTATGTTACTAACAATAAAATGAATATAGAATTTATATATTTTGTTGTAATAATGGTAACAAAACTCTATATAAGTGATTAAATTAATATTAATCAGTTAATGTTAAACACTGTTTGAATAAACAGTTATTTAGATATTTTTTTCCTAATAAGATCGGCAAAGTTGATACATGTTGCTAGGTGCTTTATTCTCGAACGTTTTAAGTGGTAATAAATTTGTCGGAAAGTACCTGTCATTTGCCCAGGATAGGATCGATGCAATCAGAATTTTTATAAAATTATTGTAAATTAAGGAAAAATACTTACTCGAATAAGAAATAATAAAGTTTAATTATTATTAGAAAAAAAATCCTATTGGTTGGAAAAGGTATAAAGTTTTCTGAATAAGGGTAATCCTTATATTGTAGGTACTATATATATTTATATATATTATACATATATATTCTAGATACATCCTTAATAATCTTTTACAATCTATTATACCTAATTATTTTTTATGTTTTGTCACTTTCTTTTAAATTAAGAATGTAGGGTAAATAAAAAACTTCACTAACTAGAACAGTAATATTCTCTTAAAAATATCATCGAGTAAATATTCTTTAACTTTTTTTTTATTATTAAATAAATACTATCAAAAAATAATTATTATGAGAAAAAAAATCATAGTTAATTTTGAATATTTTAATTTCGATTATTGTTTACGTAAAATAATATGATACAGAGTCATTAGTAAGGAAATTTACAGTACTGTAATTGAAAACGTGAAATTGAAATGTAACTAAGAGATAAGATGGCGTATGTTTAATATATATTATATATCTTCCACAATTCTAATATTATAGTAATAATACAGTAAGAATAATTATTCTGGTGGAAGTGACACTTTTGTGAATTTAATAATTATTATTTGTGTTCCTACAATACTATTAATTGCATCCTATTAAGAGCCTTTGTCAGGGTTTGCAGACTAGAGATACCTCCAGTGAGAGGGTATTTCGCTTACTCTCACGTGTATTTTTTTAATGGGTGAAAATGGGCGGTCAGACCAGAACTGAAGCATTGCTAGGGACATAAGGAAGGGGTCCTGCGCTTACCTGGCCTCCCCACTCCTCTTTCTCGCATTCCAAAACACTTTTATACGAACTTTCCGGACAGACCTCGTATTATATATCTTCCACAATTCTAATATTATAGTAATAATACAGTAAGAATAATTATTCTGGTGGAAGTGACACTTTGTGAATTTAATAATTATTATTTATGTTCCTATTTAATAATTATTAATTGCGGTATACGCTAGCGGAGCACCAGTGAAAAATGATAGGTGAGGATGAAAGCAGTTCACTTGGCCCATCGTGATGAATTTAACAAGAATTGACCATAATTGTTTCTAGAGAGAACTACGTGGAGGTCGACCTAATAGAGCATATTGCTAGCAATGGCGCTTTTAGACTTTTATTACTAATAATCCCTTCTCTCCCCATTCGCATGTGTATTGCGTGGATAGATCGTTTCATATCATAACATTTTTATGTTAGACCTCGCAAAAATTGAAAGGGTTGTCACAAAAATTTTACGATATTAAACGATCCATCTCACGCAATACACATGCGAATGGGGCAATGTTAGTACTTTCTTTGTACTAACATTGCCGCATTATTTATATTATTACCAAAGGAAAGTAATAATAATTAATAAGTACTATACCATTACACCAATCGCCTGGTACTAAACCTAGGATACCCTAGTTATGAAAAACCAAAAACAAACATCTAGGGGCACAACCCAGAATACCTAGATCAGAGTTACTATAGAAAAGTTAGTTTCCTAAATTGGTCCGACCGCAAATCGAACGATAACAAAGCAACGTGCCCACTACTGCACCGCGGAGATCGTCAAAGAGTGTAAACAAGTGTCACTTCCACCTATCCCATTCATTTTCACGGATAATATCACGTATTTCATCATGTTGAAACAGTTTGGTTTTGAAAACTTTGTAGCTAGCGTGTACAGTTAAGTGCTTGTATCGTTATTTTGAAAGTTTAATCCATATTCAAAGTTATTATTGCCTTTCAAGTTATTAATGTTCATGTTACAAGTATTAAAATTGTTTGTTAAATTATATACCTACAGTATTATATTTAATGATTATTTTTCTTTTGTTATAGCACGACATATGACTACACCATTCTGAATGAATACAGAGACGGTAACGGTTTTGGGGAAAGGGATTGTTAGCGATGGGGTCTAACAGCCCCATCGCTAGCAATCTTACTAATCGGGTCGACCTCCAGGCAGTTCCCACTGGAAACCTTCATAGTTACTTCTCGTGGAATTCTTCACGATGGGCTTATTGACTTGTTTTCATTCTCATCTATCATCTCTCACTGGTGCCCCGCCAGCATATACCGTTAGCGCAGGCGGGGTTACTATTTAATTATCAACCATTTAAAAAAGAAATAATAACAGTTGGCCGTTACATGTAAATGTATTGTTTTTATAAAAGAAAAATAACTTATTTTAGTGGTTACATCTAAATTGTTTTTTTTTTCATTAATAATACAGCTTTGTTTGAAATTAATTTAAGATTTGTATATGAAATTGTTGATTTTTATTTATTTATTTATTTATTTAATAAGGTTCACATACAACTTTTACATTTTACATGCAACTTAATAACACAAAAAATAATTTTGCCTAATGTAAAAATCTTTTATACGCGAACACCACATGCACTATTATAATATTTAATAAATCATTAACAATAACAGTAAGATTATCTGAATAATAAGTAGATTTTTATATCTAAGATTTTCCGCAATAAGCTATATCTGCTGTTGATGGGTCCAAAATTGATGTCAATTTGATCGCTTTGTCCTACATAATCTGGGTACAAATTGGCTCCTAACACTGTTCTTCTTAAAGGAGGACATTTTATCTGTTTCCGATATTCTAGAAACACGAAAGTTAAACAATTGAAGCATTTGTGGACAATCTATTATATGCGTCAGTATTTTATAAAACTATCGTGTAATTTATTTCATGTTTCAACATTTTTTATGTAAAACTCTGTAAAGGATTGATCCCGTGACATCAAAATATAAGTTTACTTTTTGTCACAAATACATAGATACTCGTTTATATTGATAGGTTATGGTCCAATTCGATTGATCACAATTATAATTGGATTGCAAACTTATAATGCTATTGTTGTATTCTATTGTTAAAAGTTTTGTTTGTAATCTGTTGTTGTACCACAAAAATAAATAAAAATAAATAAATAAATAAATCAAGATTGTTGGTACCTACACAACGAATCGATCCATTTGTAACCCATCGAATGTAACAATCATTGATTAATGGTTTCAATCTTAGAGTCTTGTGAACTTAATCATTCAATTTGGCAATGTGCTTAGTACGGTCGTTTCTTTGAGGGTGCCCAATTTTTTTTCTAATGTAACATTTATTATACGCTATTAGACTTTATTACACGACGTCAAAAAGGAAGAGATATTCAATTCGTATGCATTTTTTTATATACAGTTTTAGGTACGCGACATCTTCGATAATTCTGAATCGACTTGAGTTCTTTTTTAAATTGATATGATTCACTTTCATGTCTTATATAATTCTGTCACTATTCAAGTAATTTTTTTTATGGTGGAGTGATGGAGTGAGTGGTGAGATGGGCAGCAGCGGTCCTTTTCAAACATCACTAAAAACCAAATTGCGATTGTCAATCCGCCTGCCAAGCTTAGCACTATTTAATTTTCATTAAAAATAAGATCTTGTCAATTTTACCATATTTATAAGCATGTTTTGTGATTGATTCATAGTCATCATCATCATCATCATCATCATCATTATCATTTCAGCCTTCAACTCTCCACTGCTGAAGATAAGCCTTTTAGGGGTATTGCCAGTTGTGATTGATTGTTATATATAAAATAAGGAACTACGAAAAATTATTTTATATTTCAATGTACTTTATAAACAGAAGATATTTTTTTTTTAAAGGAAAGTACTCGCATTTAATTTAATTCACATTTGAATAATATTATTGTAATAGCTTTCATAATTAGTTTATATACGTACATATAAAAAGAGGATTATCTTAATTAATTCTTTAATTATATTATTAATTTCTCTTTTCTATTTTATTATATATACAGTGAACATCAATTGACGGGCAATTTGCAGAAAATTATGTCATATCTTTTCATCTAAAATAACATATTATCTAAATCGTATAATTAAAAATATAGGTTGACATGTAAAAGAAAAAAAGTATAGGAACATATATGTTAGAGCGTGACAGATAGATTATTCATGTAGATATAAAGGTTTAAATTATATAGATAGAGTATTTCCATACAAATATTTCGCCTAAAACAGGTCATCTTTTTTATCCATGTATACATAAATAGGAATATCATAGTGTACACTCATATTTGGGAGAAATTAATATTGTACAGTTAAAAAAAAAAAATAAAAACGATACAAAATATTGGCGAATATATTTGGAATTACAAGGTAATCAGTACATAATGATTTATAATAATTGACCTTTATGAGAATTAGCTTAAAATATGTTTTAGTTTTTGATATAATAGTCTACATTGGAATTTTTAAAATCGACTTGATTCGGGATATTGTTAATCCAACTACTTGCAACACTGAAAAATGGCGCGTTTCGTTTTAAAAAAATAAGATCAAAGTTTACTCAGCCAAACGTCACTTTACCTGCGACAAATTTTGACCTGTTTTGACGTGCGATGCTTTATCCATTTAAATTTAAATTGGGGAATTGAAAGCAAATGGCGGGAGTTATGAGCAATGAATAAATTTTGAGCGCAAAGTGACTGTGCTTAGTAATAAGTAATTTTTTGTTCTGCAAAGAAAATCAGCCATTTTAATTTTTGTAAAAATAAGACCACTGATTTCATATTAATTTTGTGATTTTTTAGAGTAAACTTTTGTAGGTCTCGTGGACTTGCAGTCTGTAGATTGTAGAAAGAATTAAAAAAAAAGATTTAGAATTGGCTATATATTTAGCGACATTGTTGAAAAAATAAAAAAATAAAAAATTATATCAATTAAGACAAGAAAATTAATTCAGTTAAGACTTTTGACATGAATAAAATAAATTTAAATTTATATTTCCCTTGATAAACACTTCACTATGATGAATTTCTTATCTAACCTTGAAAATATTCCTAAACATTACAGCTGTTTGTATCTGTAATGAGTTTCTGTAAACTTTTCATGAAACTGTTTAAATATTTACATCAAATTATATAAGAGAGTGCTCTTGTAATTATTGATAGAAATTTGATCAAATAGAATGATTAATAATACGAGAGATTTATTAATAAATCTACCTACCATCTAGCGCATTATCTGATCTTCTCTGAGATTTCCGATTACGGAATGATGCTACAAAAGTGCTAAAATATCTACGTATCTCTTTGTTTCGTACCAAGAATTTGAACATTTCGACTTTCATTCCTAATTTTAGCCCTTTAAGCGATAACTTGCGATTAAAAGGAAGTATATATTGTTATAGACAAATGTCGTATTCGTGTCAAAATTGGGATACTTTTAAACTAGCTGTATTCGGCGGCTTCACCCACACGAATCAGTATATGAATTATCATATGTCCTAAGTTAGAATATAACCTTACATTATATACATAGGGTGTCTCCATAGAAATGCTTCGAGAAAAACGTGTCAACTTTTTCATACACTTTTGTGTGATAAATAGTTATGAGTGATTCCTTTATAACTTCTATATTTATTTTGTCTTATAAATTCTGCGTCTTTTTAATGCGTAAACATTCATTTTATTTATTAAATAATACGTCAAGATACATTTTATGCGTAAATATATAGAATACTGATAAAAAAAGGATCAGCTAATTTGACAATCACTATTTTTGAGGCCCAATGCTCTATCTATATAAATTAAGGATATTAATCTACCAGTATACCAATTTTCATTCAAGTCCCTTCAGTAGTTTTTGTGTGAAACACAGTTTACTCTGTTATGTCCATGGTACTGCTCATGTCTATAGGCAATGGTTACCACTTTCCATCAGGTGGGCCGTCAGCTTGTTTGCCATTGTAAGCTGTATAAAAAAAAATTGCGTAAAATATCTTGTTTGTTATTTCTAAGTGAAATACTTTCTTCTTAGTCACTAGGTTACTAAGAGTCGTGACCCGTCCTTATAAAAGTTGTGTTGCTTATCTCAAACGGTTTTGTGGACAATCTCCCAGTGAAATGAGAGACATAGACATAGGTATAAATAGAAATGGCATAGACGGGTAAATGCACTGCCATATCCCACCCTTCAAACCGAAACACAGCCATGCAAACACAACTGCTTCACGGTAGAAACACTAATGGGACAGAGCTGCCCAAGTAAACAACTTTTGTACAAAGTTTCTCTCTGGTGAATAATAGTGAAGTAATGACCGTTCTTCTAAACTAATATTATAAAGAGTCACGATTTAATTTCTTTTATAGCACAAGGGCAAAGGAGCATGCGGCTCGCCTGATAGTAAATGCCTATCGCCGCCAATGAGCATCTGCTATACCGTAAGAATTGTAGGTCTTTTAAATACGCACAAATGTGAGGCTTAGTACGAAAAAAGAATCCAATTTACATTTACATAAAAGACCTTTTAAAAGGGAATATGCTCTTTTCTTGATGGTTACAATGTCATATTGGTTCGAAAATACTGCTGCTGGGAGTTAATTTCAAAACGTGGAAGAAAGTGACTTAAAAAAATCACAATGGAAGAACGCCACTTATCCAGATGATTGGGATGGAACTTTAGTTTATGATAAACTGTACGATGGTAAAAATTTATTGTGTGTAATGGATAAATAAAAACAAAAATATATTTAACTAATTTTAAAAACTCTTTCAACTACAAAAAGCTATATTTACAGCGAAAAACATGGACTATATTTTATAAAAAAAAACGCGCGAAGTCGGAGCGTCTCGTTAGTTATAGACAAAACACACCCTTAAGCATTTAAGTGTTATAGCCCGTCAGCTTGTTTGTTACTTGCAGTAATTAAGCAAATAAATTATGTTAGGGTACGCAGAATGTTACAATATTTAACTGTGTAATTTTTCTCTATACGCATTGTAACATACAGACCGTTAAGAAATGGTAACAGACTGTATTCTTAATTTATTACCACATAAAAAAATCTATTAATAACTTATCCAAATTTTTTTATACCACTGAGTTGGCAAACAAGCATACGTGATGGTAAGTTAGTAAGGTTACCGTAGCCTATGAACGCCTGCAATACCAGAGGTATTACGCGCGCGTTGCCGACCTGAACCTCTTAACCCCCTTTTTGAAGAACTCCATGCTGTAATTTCTTGGGAAAACCTCGGCAGCTCATTCCATAACCTGAGTGTTCGTGGGAGAAAACATTTCTGAAACCGCGTTGTACGCGACCATTTAGGCTGTAAGGTATGAGGGTGAACTCCCTGTCGATAAAATGTATCCAAAATTTATTGTTATTATTCAGACCTCGTGGGTTGCCGAGGGTCGTGCTGAAAATCAGTGCTGTAGTGTCCCTGACACTACAGCAAAATGCTGAGCACGGATCTCATTTTGCAGGTATTGCGACGCACGCACACACACACTCATTTTGGATGAAACCGTTATAATGCGAATTGTTTTTTTTTTCTTATTTTATTTTATATTCTTTATTTATATATAAATATTTTGTGTGCAGTTTCGTTATTATAATTCTTAATAATTTCTTTTACCTCTTTGTGTGTGTGTAGTCATATATTTCAATAAAATAAAGTTTCTTTCTTTCTTTTTTTCTAATATAGATTTTTAGTATTTTTATTTTAGTATTAATATACTATATTGAAGTAAGTGCTTTATATTATTCTCAATTTCGTGTATAATATAGTATATATCATATATGTGTATGTATATTTGTTATTCATATATATTTATTCGTTTATATATGTAATTTTAGTATGTATGTACATCAATAATTAGTAGCGGTACTACTACTACATACTACATTCGAGTATTCTGACACTTCCCTATGGTTGACTGGGAGAGAATGTTTTAAGCATTAAGTCTATTAAGCACTATGTACACATATTTGTACTAATGAATAAATAAATAAATAACGAGAAAGGATTTGATCTTTTATATGCTGGTTTTCCATGTAGTCCCGGCATGGAATAGGCCACCCCTTTCTTTCGCGTGGGTGTCGTAAGAAGCGAACTTAACGGTCATGGGATGGGCAGCAGGGTTCCTCTTAAAATATCATCAAAGATCAAAGACCAATTCAATCAAAGATGTGCCAAACGTGGCAACTACTGGCAAAACCCCCCAATGGGGAGGCTTATGTTCAGCAGTGGACAGTTAAAGTCTGATATGATATATATGATACGCACCCTTATAATCGACTCCAATATTTCGAGTTATTAAATAGGTAGGTTTTACCCGCAACGTTATTGTTTGTTGTATGACCGGGATATTTTCACTGAATAATAAAGCCTATATCCTTCTCCATCGCATATAGTATGTATATATTAAATTTAATGGCGACTATCCATGACGCACATGAAATAATACTTTTGCGAAATTATCAAATTAAAATGTTAATTTTTATGGATAATTTTGGAGAATGGCGTCACAGAATTGACCCTATTACCTTCATATCTCCGCATCACATGCTCATACCAAGACAAATGGACGATTGTTAAAACTACATGCTTTTAGTATCCTCATGTAGTTATTGACAAATTAGGTAGTAGTTTTCTATGTATATTGTAATATCTAATAGCGTACAGTAGGTGGGAAAAGGGATTGGAGCTGTCAAACTCCATTGCTAGCAATATGGCTTATTAGGTAGAACTCCTCGTGGTTTTCCTTGGAAACCATCGTGAACAATTCTTGTTAAATTCGTCACGATGGGCTAACTAACCTACTTCATCCTCACCTATCATCCTTCACTGGTGCCCCGCCGGTGTATACCGATAGCGCGGGTGGGGCTACCATTCCATTACCATTCATTAAAAAAAAAAATAGCGTACAGTACTATGTTATGGTTAGAAGAATAAGAGACCTACATGAAATCACAGCAATTCAATGAAAAACAACTTGACGCTCCCAATGAAGTGACTGCCATATACCAAATTTAATTCTGAAGTGTTATCATTTCAAGTGAAATCGAAATAGCATTATTTTAAGGGAGTGTCTTTTAAGACAGCTAGCCGTGTGGTGCCTGCATAGAATGTACCACACCTTCCTCTCCCGTGAGTGTCGTAAGATACGGTTAAGGGAACTTAGTAATTGAGGGATGGGCAGTAGCGTCCTTCTTAGAACATCACCAAAGGCTAACTGTGGTTGCCAACCCGTCTGCCAAATGTGGCAATTAGTTGCAGAATCCCCGTTATAGGAGAGGATTCAGCAGTGGATAACAAACAACTGATATGATGATTGATGTACTATATATGTATGGGATACTATATACGTAAGCTGGATAGCGTTCGGGGAACTACGCCACATTTTTTCACCAAAATACCTCAGAATTTGAAGTCCAAGGTCTTTAACCAGTGGGTGTTGCCAGTGATGTCTTACGGAACCGAAACATGGTCCTACACGATTGCCCGTATGCAAAAGCTACAAGTTGCTCAGCAGGCTATGGAGAGGGCTATGCTCGGAGTTTCTTTGCGTGATAGAATCCGAAACGAGGATATCTGCAAAAGAATCAAAATAACCGACATAGCCCGAAGGATAAGCAAGCTGAAGCGGCAATGGGCTGGTCACATAGCTCGAAGAACCAACAACCGATGGGGAAGAAAGGTTCTTGACTGGCGACCACGTACGGGTAAACGCAGTATAGGACGACCCCCACTAGATGGAGTGACGATCTGAAATGCGTTGCAGGAAGTCAGTAGATGTAGGTGGCTCATGACCGTTTTTTATGGCAGTCTATGGGGGAGGTTTATGTCCAGCAGTGGACGGATAATGGCTGAAAAAAAATTATGATACGTATGGGATGGGATAAAACATAGGGTTTTATCCTGGTCAGTAAATATATTGCGGTCACGTGGGCGAAGTTACAGGTCAAAGCTAGTTATTTATATTTTTGTATCATGAAAAGATAATCCTTTCGTTAAAAGAAATCCCAACATTTTGCATACAACTTGGGATGGCAAATAAGCTAACAATTTGGAGCTATAGTTTTGTCTTAATGCCAGAACAAACATGCAAACGCGGCCCATTTCTTGAAAAGTGTTACCCACTGCCTATAGACATCAACAACACTACGGCCATTACAGAATATTCTGTAACACCTATGGTATCTTTATGCTCTATCATTCCTGAGGACTAAAGTGTTTTACTTCTATGCGCTACAATATCACTGTCTCATATTTTATCCTTCAAATCGAAAAAACAGCTATGAAAGCATAGCTGACTTAGCACTATAAACACAAGTGGTGCAGAAACACCTATATTTTCAATTTTGGACAGTCTCTTTTAGTTGAGATTAAGGGTATGCACTGACCCTAAAAGAATACAGTTAAATAACGCTACTTAAACTTTTTTAAAACCGTTTAAAAATTGCGTGATGATGAAACTTTCATCTTTAAATACTTATACATAATTATAATCATAATATATTTTCAAATATTTAATTTCACATGTATATAAATTGATATAATTACCTAATTTACCTTTAGCACGCCATCTACCGGCTGCCCCATTAACAAGCATTTAAAAAATCAATTAAATTCTTAATTCAAATTAAAAAGTAAGTTATATACCTATAAAGCTCATAATTGTATTTATAAAAAGTACACAATAATAAACACGTTCTAGAAAAGTTACACATAAACTAAACAATCCTGTTAGAAAAGAGTTTACTCATCGTAGTGCAATAAACAATAATGTAAATACTTACATAGCAACGCCTTCAGAATCCATATTACCTACACTCGCCGAAAATACGAAACGGATCGAAAGAGAAATTGGCGAACCCAGTTTTTTATCTCCTTTTACGACGGGCGACGATTACATGTCTGGCCACTTTTACTGCACACGAAACGTTGAAGGAAACCGTCACAAGATACACTTGAGGACACAATTATTAGCACACACAATAATTTTCTCCGTTTTAATCTGTGGAAAACACACGCGGATTTGATTTATGCCGAACTCAGTTTCTTCGCCAGTCGTGCGACTGTGTACATGTCACATACACGAGTTACCACGTAGAACGTCGTAAGTCACCGGTGTAACTTTCGTTGGCTGTATTTCTCGCGTTTCATGACCATACGAGTTGCCTTGGAGAGATTGCAATGGTGAATGCTCTCACTGTACATGTTTTGTCTCTGTTCCACTCTGCGCAAACGCAACCATTTACTATTGGTTCTCGTTTAATTCTCGCGAAAGTTTTATGAAGGTTGAGGTTGTCTTTTTCTCATGTCTGTTGTATCAATGATATTTACATTACAATTACACTTTTACATTACAATTTTTGTTACTTAATAAGCATAGTTAATTACTTTTAATTTTTCCAAACTAAATTGAATCAACAAATGGACAGTGCTGTGTGCATGGAAAGTTCAAAATATATTTTTATGTAAGGATTTATGTCCTTTGGGGAATGTTTTATTTCTTTGAATTTCTGGAGTTACCCATTCTATCGCTAATTGTTACGATGCTTTTATTTCAAGTTTAACAAGATTTGTGACTTTATAAATTGGAATTGAAATAAAACTAATAAATTGTAAAATTATGTAAATATTTTTTTTTTGTTTTATTTCGATTAATAAAATATTTTAATAATGCCCCACATCCTCTCCGCTAAATTTTTAAACATTTCACACATTTAATTTTCATATTTTTTTATTCATTGCAATAGTATCAGTCCTAGAGATTTTACTTTAAAATTAAAATGAATTTTGAAATGATTAAGATTTTAAGATTAAGACGTTAAGATTTTGAGTGATACGGCTTTCATAAAAAAAAATCATTTATATGGTAACTATACAATTAAATGATTTGATAGGTAGAATTTAAAATAAAAATCAATTTCAAAAGTACAATAAAAAATGAAAATATTTTTCATATAAAAAAAATAATTACCTAAGTCGAGTTTCCGTGGTTGTGACGGGGACAGGTGAACGCACTTGACCGATAGTTCGTATTCAATTCTAAGGCCGTGACAGTGTGGGCAATCAACAATGGATTAAGACATTGGCATTCTTTTAAAACATGAATTAAAACTTGTCAGACAATAATTTTACACACTATTATTACACGAGCATGTGGGAGAGGTCTTTGTTCATTATGATATTGTTTTAGGTCAAGTCGCAAAAAAGAAAGTATATTATGTTGTACAGAGTACTATTAAAAACGCATTTCTGTGTATGGGTTTAATTTATTTATAAAAGTAAGATCATGATGAGGTTATCTTGTTACCTTATTTGCATTAAGTGTGGGAACTGAATGGACCTTTTGACCAATGAAATCTTTTGTATTAGATCTTGCTAAACTGTATATTTTAGCCATAAGCTTTGTGATGTTTTGTGATTTGAATAATTTGTAGCTTTCTAGTTCATGTATTTGCATATTCTCTAATAGATTTATATTTATATTATCATAGTTGCATATAAAATTTAAAACCCGTCTTAAAACATTCTGGGGTTATTTTGCAGATGCGCTAGTTTAGTTTTGTGCAATATGTATAATATTTATATATATTTGGTTTTTCTGTGCGGTCCTAACATGGAATAAATCACCGCTTTCTTTCCGGTAGATATCGTAAGAGGTGACTAAAAGAACTTATTGATAGATGGACAGCAGCGTTCTTTGGAACATCTCTAAAAGCCTAACTGCGATTGCCAATCTATTGGCAAGACCCCATCAAGAGGGAGGTTTATGTTCAGCAGTGGATAGTTGATGATGATGATTGTGTGTGTATATATATATATATATATATATATATATATATATATATATGTTGTTTACTGGTGTTCTTATATCGTCATAGTCGTAGAATACTGACGGATCTTTATATGTAATCTTTGTCATTTGCCATATTAAGTTGAATAAAAAAAATCTTGATTTTTTTAAGAACTCTATATCCTATTTTGAACTTTACTGTAATATAAAGTGTTACAAGTAAATAAATAATATCTTTAGGTCTTCTAGACAAGCTCATTTTGTAAATAATATAGTTCATTGAGGAATAACGTAGGTATAAAGATTAATACGTATTCACTTAAATTAAACTAGAGATTCTGAGAACTTGGCTAGATATTAAGTTCCTAGAAAATCTACCTGATAAAGCTAAGTTTGTTTTCAAATAAGGATTAGGTTAAATATCTTTCCTACAGATTACGAACACTGGTAAGTTTAATCGATTTATATTCCTATCAATTACTAATTTAATTGAATTTTTAAAAAAATATTTAATGAGAAAAATTATAGAAAATTAAATATAAATCTACGAACAAAAATAAAGGCTTAGAGGCAACATCCTGGTTGAGTGTCATGGTGCTAAGAAAGTTTACTTTTACTCCTTGTACAGCGATCCACTATTTAGTCATTTCGTCATCACTAGGCAGTAGGTATATACATGGTGATCTAATGGTGACTGTCGTTTCAAGGCAAGAGGCAGATGCTACTTTTCTACAGTTTTGATGTTAGTATGGGCTTTAAATACTGATCTTCTAATGGTTATTTTTTAATTATTAGAGATTCTCATGATTAACTACAATCTTAACTGATGAAGAGACGTGTAGACGGTTAAAGTCACCACAGAGAGACTTTGTATAAAAGTCGTTTGCTTGTGCATCTCTGTTCCATTCGCGTTTCTACCGTGAAGCAGTTGCGTTTGTGTTACGGTTCGATTTAACAGGTGGGATATGACAGTGAATTTACAGGGTACGAAGAAATAACACGTGAGTCCTCAGGAATGGTAACGCATGGGGAGTATCATAGGCGAAACGGTATACTCTGTTATGTTCACGATACTGCTCATGTCTATAGGCGACGGTTACCACTTCACATCAGGTGGGCCGTCAGTTTGTATGCCATTTTAAGTTGCATAAAAAAATATAAAAAAATGTCTCTTTCTGTATACATATATGATAACTTTTCATTAGATTGTTTAGAATGAATCCTAGTAAATGATGATAAATGTGAAGGCGTAACATTTTTGAACTTTGAACTTGTTTGTCGCCATTCAAACTATTATTTGCATTTTCTTAAACATCATACATATATGCTAATAACTTTCTACGTCTCACACACATCGCCTTTCGTTCACTTTCATCGAATAGTTAGTTCTGCATGAATAGTAAACGAAATCCGAACTGATCCGGTTCTTAAGATTTACTTTAAAATAATATTTTGGTATTTACTAAAGCTTATTAAAATCTTAGTTTCTATCTATTTCCATTATTGGTTAGGGAAAGGGATTGTTAGTAATGAGGAGGTTAGTTCTCATTGCTAGCAATTCCCCCTGGTTCCCCCTGATAACTATCATGGTAAATTCTTGTCATCAGACCTCATTACTGACAATTCCTCCCCCCCCCCCCCCCGTATAGCGTTAGTTGCATCATTCCATTTTCAACCATAAAAATATGTATTATACTTGGCGTAATCTGTATGTATGTATGTAGAGAAAAAAGGTTTGTTAGTAATGGGGTCTAATCGTTCCATTGATAGCGATACATCCTATCAGGTCGTACTCCACGCGGTTCCCCCTGGAAACCATTAATCTTGTCGAATTCGTTACGGTGGACGAACTGACCTGTTTTCATCCTCGTCTATCATCCCCCATTGGTGCCCCGTCAGTATATATCGATAACGCAGGCGGGGTTATTATTTAATTTTCATTCTTTAAAAAATAAATATATATGTAGGTACAAATAGTCCTTAAGGTGGGAGAAGGGATTGTTAGTAATGGGGATTAGTAGCTTCGATGCTAGCGATATACTATATCAGGTCGACCTCCTCGTGGTTCCTCCTGGAAATCATAGTGGGCTAACTGCCCTTTATCCTCACCTATAATCCCTCACTGGTGTCCCGTCTGTGTATACCGATAGTGCAGATGGGGTAAGCATTCCATTATCATCCATTAAAAAAAATATAGTCCTTAAGTAGGTCTCCTCGAGATTGTTGCATGACTTGCTACAACACAGGGGGCAAACGAGCATGTGGCTCACCTGATGGTAAGTGACTACCGCGATCCATGGTCACCCACAACACCTACGGCATTGCAGGTGTGCTGCCGGCCTTTTAAAAAGGAATATGCTAAAAAGAAATATAACTTGGTTAGAGATTATTCAAGTCTTGAATCTTACCAAGTGTCTTTAATATTGGTTTCTTCCACAGATTTTTATATAAATTACTAATTAAACGGTCGTAATATGGCTACTATCTATTGAGCGTTTTGCAAGAGAATTATGGCATGGCACTAACTGACATTAACGATTTATTCCATAAAAATATTCTATAATAGCTATATATTTATAAAATGACTAGCTTTTATTCGTAACTTCGTCCTTGTGACAGGCATGTGTTAATTCACCGAGAAAGACTTTAATTTTTCTACAGCCATGCAAACACAACTGCTTTACGGTTGAAACACGAATGGGACAGACGTACTTAATCAAACGACTTTTGTACAAAGTCTCCCTCTGGTAAAAAGTAACAAACATCCATTAATCCGTCGTTACAATGAAAGCGAAACATTTATTATATAATAACATTGTTTAATTGTTTGATAAATAAAAACTATGCAAAATCTTCAAACAAATTATTCTTATACATATTTAAAGAAATATAACTGTTATTAGCCTAGACGATACCGGGGGATTAATTAATAGGTCCAAATTAAATTAGCACGAAGGAACGTTAGCGGATGGAATTTCATTCCCTCTGTTCTGAGACAGCGGGATTATTCTGGAAGGTCTGATTTTACGGAGCGATCAGTAAACATTGCGCAGTGATTATTGGGAAACGCTAAAGAACCCTAATAATGGGCTCTTAGCTTTAACAGTATCCATCTCAACTATTTGCAACTTTTTTGTTTAAATAAAAAAGAAAAAGAGATTTAGAGTGCATTGACCTAATAGTGATTCTTTCCACTTATAAGAATTTACAGTTCACTGTTTTAATTCAATTCGACAATTTTGTGTACAATTTTTAAACGACTTTCAAATTTACGAGATTTTTAATTCTTTGTTTTTATGTACTCGTATGTTACGAAATACTTTCCCTGATTCTAAATCATTATATATCAAACATAGAATGTCAAACAAGTTGACGGCCCATCTGATGGAAAGTGTTAATAATATATGTATATATATTTTTATGATATTTAGAGTGGCAAATAAGCTGATGGCTCGCTTGATGGAAAGTGATAACCGTCATTTATTTTAGAATACATTGCGATGCTCTAGCGTTGTCATTTTTGTCATTTGTCAAATATATATATATATATATATATATATATATATATATATATATATATATATATATATATATATATATATATATATATATATATATATATATATATATATATATATATATATATATATATATATATATATATATATATATATATATATATATATATATATAATCTCTTATATGACTCCGTACCTTGTAGTTGTGAGGTTTCAGAAAAGCTTCCTCCCACGAACATTTAAGTTGTGGAATTATATTCCTGCCGAGGCTTTCCCTAGAAAGTACTCGTATAGCATGGGGTTCAAGAAGGGCGTATTAAGGATTCTTAAGAGTCGATAACGCACATGAGATATTTTTGGTGTTAGGTGTCCTTAAGCTACAGTAATTCCGTTTACCATTTGACGAGCCGTTAACTTATTTGCCATATGGTATACACATTCTACTACTTTACTACACTACACACATGTAGCATAAAAAAATACTGCCAGATTCCATCCTTGAAACAGAAACATAGGAAGCTGCTTCACAGCAGGAATACGAGTGGGGCACAGGTACCCAACCAGACGAGACTTGTAACTTGACAAACTCTTCCTCTGGGGGAAATGGAATTGTCAGTAATGGGGAGGTTAGTCCTCATTACTATCAATCAGGTCTACTTCCATACTGTCCCACCTGGAAACTATCTACCATCGTTGAATTCTTCACAATGTACTAACTGACCTCTTTTCATCCTCACCTATCATCCCACACTGGTGCCCTGCCAGTATAATCCGATGGTGCAGGCGGAGTTATCATTTCATTATCATCCATTAAAAAAACTCTTCTTCTGGTAAATCGCCATTAATAACAATAATATTTCCGAGGTTTTCCCAAGAGACTACAGCATGGAGTTCTTCAAAAGGAGGGTAAAGAGGTTTCTTCAAGGCCGGCAACACGTGCGTAATACCCCTGGTATTGCAGGCGTTCATAGGCTATGGTAACTGCTTACTATCAGGTGGGTCGTATGCTTGTTTGCCACCTCAGTGGTATAAAAAAATAGCTCTAAACAGTTACATTATAGATTTATGGTGAAGATTCGGAATACGAATTCATTTGATAACGCCCTAAACATTAAAGTAATTTTAGCCGGTATAAACCCTTACAAAGGTCTTTACAAAGACTAAATCTCTACATTCCTTACACGAATCAATTACCTGATAAATATACGTATTATATTATAAATGTATTATTTGAGTATCTACGTAATTATATAATATGGAGGTTTGTACGTATATTATATTGAACTTCGGAGAAAAAAATCCTCTTATTTTCTCCCATTTCCGTAGAAATTCCCAAAAATCTTTTAAGAAACCTGTGATATGTAAATTGAGACTGTTCTTGTTGTCCGTTATTAGACATGTTATTTATTTTTATTTATCGATTGTGATGTTTTTCTAATGAAAAATATTATACATTTTCCTATGGGAATGAGATATTTTATTGCAGTAATACATACGTATTCTGTATATCAAATCAATTATCTCAAATTTCAATTTTATCGAAATCTGTCTTGTAATTTATGTGTGATATATGTTTGCTTACATATTTATTATGTGAATAAGATTAGCTTAATAACCATATATTTTATCTTCTATAAAAGCTATTTGATAACAGAACAACTGTTCGAGTAATATTTGTTCTTACCTCTTTCTTCATTTATCTATTATTATTTATTTCCCCTTCTCTTTTTTAACTTCACTCATATCTCTCTTTGTATTTCTCTTTCTTGCTTTTAATTCTTATTTTTTAATTCTCTCTTCTGCTATTTATTTAATTTTATTGCCTTATTGTACATTTGTTGCATATTTTTTTTTTTAATTCGACATTAAAATCTTATGCCTCAATCAACGTAATCAAACCCTTTCTTACTTTTTTTTTAATACAAATCTAATTTCGCCAACCAACACTCAATCTATTTCAAACCAACTCACTTTCTGTTACACCCACACTTTTTAACTTACTTGCTCTTTCATTTAATCAACAGTTTTTTAACGCAATCAATTGTAATACACCTACAAAATATAAATGAACGATTTTAGGGTTCCTCTTAATCTAATTACTAGTATAGTATTATATTATCTGTGATAATACTATAATAAAAAGGAGTTTGTTTTTTTGTTTGTTGAAACGCGTAAAACTATTGGAACTACCAGTAAATCACAAATAAAAAAAATATATACATTTGATAGCTCGTTTTCAGTAGTTGTTTTAACATCGACGATACTACCACAGACAAAGTCATAGGACACAGTTAGTTTATTGTGATTAATGCAAATAAATTACTTCGTACATTGTCGATTAACTTCAAAGCGTTTTGTCTAATCCGCTATGTATTCTAGTAGATACCAATTAAAAGCAAGATGGCGACTAAATATTAATTAATACCTGCGCAGGAAGGCTAATTATTGGCTAAGCTATAGAACAATGTGGACGTATAACAACTAAATAATTGCTAATGCCAAGTTTACACGAGTTTAGTACTTGGCACAAGTTCCTAACCTAGTTCACTAAGGGGGAAAAGGATTGTTAGCAATGGAGTTTGACAGCCCCATTGCTAGCAATATGCCTTATTAGGTCGACCTCCACGTGGTTCTCCCTGGAAACCATCGTGAACAATTCTTGTTGAATTCGTCACAATGGGATAACTGACCTACTTCATCCTCACCTATTATCTTTCACTGGTGCCCCGCCGGTGTATACCGATAGCGCGGGTGGGGTTACCATTCCATTATCATCCATTAAAAAAAAAACCTTCTTCACTAAACTGTGTTAAAGTAACTTTTTAAACATTTGTATTTACAGAAAGGTGTTACAGTAATCACTATAGTATTGTTTTTTTCAGAATAAAATAAATACCGGTATTGTGTTTTATGTTTTATATGTACCTGTATTCACTTGTCGTTGTAATTTATTACTAACATATGTCGTGGCTGCTGACATGATTCATCAAGCGACAAGGCAGTGTAGTAAATTGTGCTTGACACATTCAACTTGACATTTAATAAGTAAGTTACGCGTATATTCATTCGCACTCTAGGTTATATTACTATAGATTGTTTTAATTACATTACATTTTAATAAAAAGTTAAACAAGTTAATTCAAGTTATCAAAGAAACACTTTATCAATGTAATTAGATTTGTACTACTGCTGGACATAAGCAGAGGGCCTACTATGAAATGTTTTCCGAAATTTCGGATCCGAACAAAACAAAAATTTTATGTTAAAATTACTTGATACATACCGTTTAAAAATATTAAAAATGCTAAAGTATCGTTCCTTTGGACTTTTATGGTAGGATTTATGACAAATGAAATGTTAAGCTCCATTTATAGGGTCGATTTTGGTACGATCAAAAACACGAAATTGAGCCCGAAAATTCGAAATTTAATTTCATGGTAGACCCCCAGATTGTCTTATAGAAATACGAGTCAGATGTTCACTTCTTTAAATATTAATATATTAAAACAGAAAATATCTATGATCAATTCTTTTGTACTGGATGATTTACAACAACTAAGCACTATATATGAATGAAAAGAAAAGATAAAGTTTATTTCCCTTAGCCTGGTCATGTGGCCTGAACAAAGAATGGGCCACCCTTTTTTTTCGTGGATGTCGTAAGAGTAGTCGCAATAAGGGAACTTAATGGTCGAGAGAGGGGAGAAAGGGATTGTTAGTAATGGAGATTGAGAATCCGACCAAGACCCAGGTTATAATCATAGGTAGCCCTAGTTACATTTCCAGAATGGCTTTGAATGACCTTCCTTCTGTAGTTTTTAATGGAATGAAGTTAAACTACAGCGACCGCGTTAAAAATCTCGGCATTTGTTTTGATAGTACTTTATCCTGGTCACCTCAGATTGCTGAGATTAGCAGGAGGATGTTTGCGGCAACTGGATCCCTTTACAGGTTGCGTAAGGTTCTTCCTATGGATACCAAAATTGCGCTTGCTCATACATTACTCCTCCCCATCCTTGACTACGCCGATTCCTGTTATTCAAATGTCACTGAAGAGCAGTTAAATAAACTTGAGCGTCTTCAAAATTTATGTATACGGTTCATATTTGGACTTCGCAAATATGACCATGTATCCCAATATCGTACACGACTCAAGTGGCTCTCTATCCGTATTCGTCGTAACTGGCACATCCTTTCCCTTCTTTACTCAATTCTCTTTAATCCAGTTACACCTCATTATTTAAAAGAACGTTTTATGTTTCTTGGAGAGAGCAATTCTAATTCTTATTCTTTACGTAGTACTGACAACCTCCAACTCATAATTCCTACCCATTCTTCCTCTTTCTACTCCAAATCCTTTTCCGTGCAAGCAGTTCGTTTGTGGAACTCACTCCCTACCTCTATACGGTGCGCTCAATCGTTGCCTATTTTTAAAAACTTAGTTAAAGCCCACTACCTATCCTTATAATCACTTAGTCCTACGTATTTCCAGTTTTATGTGTGTTATATATATGTGTATTAATATGGTATATTTGTATGTATTTATGCGTATATATGTATATGTATGTATATATATTTATATGTGTATTTATATGTGTATGTGTATGTATATATATGTATATGTTTGGTTGTATGTGTTTATTTATGTATGTATATGTATATGACTATGCTGTCACAAATATTATTTTTTACAAATCTATCTTTTTTAACGCGCCACCTACCTACTTATGCTTTAATCCTTTCTACCCAAAGGTTGTCTGGAAGAGATTGCTTAGCAATAAGACCGCCTTTTGTACTACACTATACGTATTGAAAATTGTTTTAACAAATCATGTTATGTTGGTGCAATAAAGTGTTAAATAAATAAATAAATAAATCCCATTGCTAACAATATACCCAACCAGGTCGACCTCCTCGCGGTACCCCCTGGACACTATCATGGTTAATTCCTGTCGAATTCGTCATGATAGGCTAACTGGCCTGTTTTCATTCTCATCTATCACCCATCACTGGTGCTCCGTCAGCATATCCCATTAGCGCAGGCGGGGTTACCATACCATTTTCACCAATAAAAAAAAAATTGTCGAGGGATGAGCAACAGCGTTTCCTTTAAAACATCACCAAAATCTAACTGCTGTTGCTAATCCACCTGCCGAGCGGAAAACCTACTGGCAAAACCCTCCAAGACAATTAACATCTAAGATTTATTCTCTCGTAAAACTAAACACTATGTATAAATGCAAAATATTCGTTAATACTTGTATAACGAGTACTAAACTTGTTGTGTATTACACACTTGTTAAGTGTATTGAGTCTTCCATCCAAAAAATGGGTATTGGCGACCCTCACGCATATTAAAGTTAAATGAGTTAAGGGGCCGCCTGAAAATCAGCGCTATATAGGTACATCTCGCTGGAAGGTGTGCATATATAGCAACAGCTGAGGCGGCTCCTATTACCAGCAAAATTAATTGTTTTTTTTTCTTTTTTATTGTTATATTTTTTAATATTATTAGTGCTAATAAAGACTATCTATCTATCTATCTAAACACTTAAATGACGAGTCTTCTTTTCATTTAACAGTTTCCTCTTGTCGGTGCAACTAATTCATGCATCTTCCTCCAGTCAGCTCTATCCCAGGCCATATCCTTTATCTCCCTATATGACATGACGCCTAGTATTTCCTTTATCTGTCCCATGTAGTTAATCCTCGGTCTTCCTCTTCCTCTTTTGCCCTCTATCTTTCCTTCTATTATGCTCTTAAAAATCGTCATGTCGTATAAGGTGGCCCAGTATTTTGCCTCTTCTATTCTTTATTATTTCAATCAATGTTCTCTTCTAGTTGAAATGACGAGTATTAAGCATTAATTACTAAGCTCATATAAACACTGTCTATCACGTTAGGATTAGCAGTGAAAGGTATTTTATCCGTACGAAATATGTTTGATTCATATAATGAGGGAATAAGTCAAAATCCTATAACTTCGCTACAGAACCCAATTAACGTTTTCGGGCATGCTCTTACCTGGCCCTTTCATGAACAGTGGCGTGACTCGAAAGAATTATTTCATCTGATCAAATCTCTGGATAAAACTGTAATGGCGGTTTATTGAGGAAGAAAATTGCTTTGCTTATAAATTCATTTTATTTAATCCTGTTGCGTGCATGTCTCGAAACATTGTTGATAGCGTCTTCTGTAATATGTTTTCACACCATAATATCGCACGTAAAAAGTTATAGTTTTCGTTCGTCTGTGTTCAATGTTTATCTAAACTGTATGTATCGTAAAATTTTAAAAGTTATTATTTTTTCTACGCTCTGTATTTTATAACTTTGCCTGTGGTCATATCGTAATGTTGAATAGTCTGTAACTGTAATTTCCCCAAAAAATATTATTTATCATCAAATGCAAAAACAATTAGTAAAAAATAATGTCTCATATAAATATATATTGTTTCACTATATAATTTTAAATGTTATGTTTTATATACTGTCAACTATTCCATATACTGTACGCAGCAGGACATGGAGATACTATTTAACTGATGTAAAACCTTAATTTGACCTATGATCCACAATAAAGTCATTTGTATTTGTATTTTAAATTTTTCAAATCCGACTGGTTCTTAATATTTGTGCGTTCAAACAAATAAACTCTTTTGCTTTATTATATTAGTGTAAATGCATTTTTTTATTACAAGAGATGATCTCTGTTGTGTAGTCCCGGCGTAGTATGGACTACTTCTTTCTTTCCAGTGGGTATCGTAAGAGAGACTATAGAAATTTAATAATCAAAAGAAGAGCAGCAGCTTCCCTCTTAAAACATCAGCCTTACTGCGGTCGGAGGCCTCAAAGACTGTTAAGGGCTGATATGATAATAATAAATATTTTTCATCCTTTTAAAATACCTCTAAAACCTAACTGCGGTTGCCAATCCGCCTGCTAAGCGTAGCAACTACTGGCAAACCTCCCCTTATGGGGATGGCTTATGTTCAGCAGTGAAGAGTTAACGACTGACATAATGATGATGATAATGATATATAAACATCGTGAAAATATGAACTTAAGTTTTAAAAATCAGCAGTTAAAGACTGATATGATGATGATGATGACAATGAAGAGGTCATTACAGCTTAAAAACACTTTTAACAGTAGAGATATCACTGGTAATATCACCTCTAGAAATATGAAAATCTTTAATCACAGTTCCCAGTCATTTCAGTGTCGTATCTCAAACAGGAATACGGTATGCAAATACATGCTGCTTCTTCTCAGAATACTGTAGACAAAGGTATCCGTGCAGATAACTTATTTGCATAGATACATCTTTTATGTATTTATTTTTGTTATGCTCCGCAATGCAGTACTGGGTACGTTGCTTTGCGTAAATGAGGTTCCCGGGATCGGACCAATTTAAAAAATGTCTCGGGTCCGGGTATTCTGAGATGTGTCCTCAAATGTTTGGTGAATGATTCTTCATAACATAAGATGTACTAGTTTCAGGACCAGGTGCTTATATGATTGGGTGGTGGAGTATTTAAAAAAATTAGAAACTTGTTTTTTTTTAACGAAATGGTAACTGCATCAGTGAAAGAAGAAAGGTGAGGACGAAAGCAGGTCACTTGGCCCGTCGTGACAAATTCAGCAAGAATTAATCACGATGGTTCCCAGAGGGGAACAACATTAGTTTATAACTTAACGTTGTAAATTATGACGTAAGGATTTGCTAAGAAAGAATTTTCAAAAACTTAAACTTAAAGGAAAACAAGACATCATGCATACAAAGCTGCGAGCAACAGCTAGTGTACTAAATTGATTTGCATATAATAGTGCAATAAATGTTGCTACTTATCCGATTTCGCACAGGTGTTGCTTCTAATATGCCATAACATGATTTTGAGGTCAACTAAATTTCCTTTGCCTCTAAATATTAGCTATAACGAATTTTGTGAGTATGTTTGTATGTAACATTTAACTTTCAATTTTTAATGGATAGTTAATTTTCTATAGAATTAATAGTGTATCGATGTGTGTGTGATGTGTGTGTGTGTGTGTGTGTGTGTGTGTGTGTGTGTGTGTGTGTGTGTGTGTGTGTGTGTGTGTGTGTGTGTGTGTGTGTGATTTATGGATTGGTATTGATACGTTTCTTTCATTCGTTTCGCATAGCAGCGTAGGTTTTAGTTGGAGTATAGTGCGGAGATATAACAAAGTCCTCAGAAAAGGCTAAGCATGAGGAATGTTATGGAAATCACTGTGTGGAGCAGATAATATTAAATTTTTGAGGAGTCACAATTATTAGGTCTGACATGCAATTTCTTATACAGAGTGACGGGACTACTCGCGTTAAGTTAGCTGTTTAACTGCGTTAGGTAATCGCGCGTTGTTCACACCGGTCTTTTGATGTGACCAGTTACAACTGTATTCTATGGTTATCAAAATTATCATAGGTTAGGCTTTCTTCTAAAGGATAGTTTTGTCATTAGTTGCCACGCTTGGTAAGATATTTAAAGAGGAACGCTGCTGTCTATCTCTTGATCATTAAATTATTTTAGTCACGTCGTATGGTTCCGCCATAGAATGGACCACCCCTTGCTTTCCTACAGGTCGTAAGGAGCAACTAATTTTTTAAGAGAATTTAATAGTATTTTATAATACCTATGATATAACTTTTATGGTCATATGAAGCGGTTATCCTTATACAGCAGTTGGAACCATTTTTCATCAATCTTCCTTAATTAGCAGGTATTTTATAAAGGCATGTAGAAAAAGATAAGAGCAACCTACCTGGTTTACTTTTAATCCTTTATCAATGAGAGATATAGTAACATCACGAATTTGACCCAAATTTGTTAAGCCATTTTTACGTAATTTACAAACTATTACTTGAATTATAGGCAATGGTTACCACTTTCTAGATGAACATTTAAATCAGATCATCCAAAAAAATTTCAATAGCATTATTGTTAAAAGTTTTATAAGTAACAGGATGGCTTTGCATGGTTTCTAAACTAGAAGGTCACTTTCGACAAAATCCGATTACTTTTAGAATTAAAATTCAATTCTTAGAATTTTGAATTACTAATATCAGTATGTATGCATAAATGAATCAGTAGTATACGAGGAAGTGTAGTGATCTCATGAACCGAACCACTGCACCCAAACGACACAAATTGGTCAATGTCGGAATATTTCGCGGAGAAAGTACATAACCGGTTTCATACGATATTAGTATCTGCATTTTTGTATTCGTGAAAGTTGGTAATCTCCTTTCTGGGTGGTTACAGGATTTATGTAGGGCTAGTAGAGGCACCAAGAATGGTGACGAATAAGAAGGTTGGAAAGATAACTTACTATTGATTTTCTTGTATTATCAATAGATAATTTCACAAAACTACAGTGGAATCAAACATAACAATTTTAATTTTTAAAGTTTTTTGTTTTTTTTTTTATTTGGACCACATTATGTTTCCTGCATTGTCCGTGTGGTCCCGGCATAGAATAGGCCACCCCTCTCTTTCCCTGTGCGTGTCGTAAGAGGCGACTAAAGAAATTGAATGGTAGAGGAATAGTAGTATAGAAACGTCTCTCTTAAAACGAGGTGTTTTAAGAGACACGCTT
Source organism: Galleria mellonella (assembly GCF_026898425.1). NCBI lineage: Eukaryota > Metazoa > Arthropoda > Insecta > Lepidoptera > Pyralidae > Galleria > Galleria mellonella. Next base: position 2,907,062 of record NW_026442082.1, on the reverse strand, counting down.
TTGCTCGAAAAGTCAAACTGCAGTTGCTAATCCCTCTTATGGGGAAGGCTTATGTTTAGCAATGGACAGTTAATGGCTGAAATGATGATGCTGTCTATAAACAGCAGTATTTCCGAACCGATACGACAACATAACTTTCAAGAAAAGAGCATATTCCTTTTTAAAAGGCCAGCAGTACACCTGCAATGCCGTTAGTGTTATGGGTGATCATGGGCGGCGGTAGTCACTTACCACTAGATGAGCCGCAGGTTTGCCCTGTGTTGTAAAAAAATTAACACTAAATTATTTCACCAGCCACTTTGGTTTGCGTAACAGAGATATTATTGTTCTGGATAAAAAAGTAACCTCCTTCTTCATTACTTCATAAACTTTTTTATTTAGTTTATTTACAATTTTATAAACTGGCAAGCACCATCGAATACTTTTTGATTATTTACTTATGTAAGTATATATGTATGTACATATACTTACATACATATTTAATATTTCTTCAGGGTCGGCAAAGCGCACGTGACTCTCCTAGTGTTGCAAGCGTCCATAAGCCACAGTAACCGTTTTCCAGCTGACGGGCTGTGTGTTTGTTTGCCATCTTCTCGTGGTATAAAAACTTTTATGTTTTTCATTATGTAACCACTGTGTTGTCCATTACTGAATAATAAAATAATTTCAATATATTAATATTGTAATTATTTAAAACAGACATTAAAATATTGTGAAGGTTTACATTTACATAATGATAAATATGTATCAGTTAATTTTCTAAGCAAATCTATAAGGTAAAAGTTTTTTAATAAATTTGGGTGTGGCAGACAAGCTGACGTTCGTTCTGATGGAAAGTGGTGCCCGTTTCAGAGATAAATAACACCATGGATATGATAGCAAGGTTGCCATCTCTAAAATTTGGCAATCAGGCCAAGACGCGTAAAAACCCCGGATTTTAGAGTTCAGAACCTGGTCATATCAAAAGATTCTTTTTAAACATAGTGTAATAAAAGAAACAGTTGGAAATGTAATAAGTCACTTTTTTATTTATTTGTAGACTTTAAAATTAAATTTAGTAATTTTTTATCATCATTTTAAATGTACCTAACAGAACAGAATTTTTTTTACACTTTGTTACAAATTAAATTACGCCCCGCCCGGATGCTCCCCGGATGTCCTCTAAACTAGAACAAATCCAGGAAAACCCACATGATAGCAACTCTATATGATAGGTTAATGGTCAGTATATAACTTCCATATCTATAGCACATCCGTTGCTTTGATAATACTACAGAGGTATAAGTTATTATCTCGTTGGTAACAAAACTTGATTACTTGATTGATTGGATAATTATTTTATTGATTGAATAATGGATTTAGTGGTTGATTGATTCAGATTATGCATTTATAGACTACGATAGGAATAATCTAAACTAATATTCTAAAGAGGAAATACTATTGCAATAAACACAATACTTAATCATTTGTTTTTAATTTTTTTTCATCTATAGAAAGCTATATTGTCAGCGGGTAACATGAGCTATATTTTATTGTGAAAAAAGTCGTGCAGAGCGGAAGTAAGTCATTAATCATTCAGAAGTGTGATTGACGACTTCTTATTATATTATAGTATTAGAATTTTAATATTCACGATAGGAATAATATATGGTTTGTAGTAGTTTAAATTAATATCTATAAAGGTATTTTGACAATTATTTCGTTTAAAGCGACTTTAAATAAATAAGATTATTGGTCTCTATTTTTGGTGACTACATCACGTGATTAGTTCGCCATTTGCCCTTGGACATCAGCAGACTGTCTTAATATTATTATCATCATTATAACAGTCATTAACTGTCCACTGTTGAACATAGGTCTCTTTTATTCTGGCCTGGCATTCGTATTGGTAGCCGCAGTTAGGCTTTGGCGATTTTTAAGACGCTGCTGCCCATTTCTTGACCACTATCTTCTTTTAGTCGCCGCTCACTACACCCGCGGGAAAGAAAGGGGTGGTTCTTTTTATGTTGGAATTGTACGATCACTTCTTAACATATATTCGGGTCATTGATTCGTTTGTTTACTAGAAGGAGACTTTGTTCAAAAGTCGTTTGCTTGGGAATCTCTGATTCATTCGTGTTTCTACCGTCAAGCAGTTGTATTTCTGTATAAGGGGTGGGACATGGCAGTGAATTTACAGGGTACAGAGGAATATCACTTTAGTCCTTAGGAATGGCAACGTATAGCGGGTATCATGGGCGAAACAGTATACTCTGTTGTGTCCATGGTACTACTCACGTATATAGGTGACGGTTACCGCTTTCTATCAGGTGGGTCGTCAGCTTGTCTGCCATTCTAAGTTGCATAAAAAAGAAATTTATTAAGTTTTATTCATTATATTTAAATCCAAGCAAATGTTGTTGATGTTACTCTTACCTTATTTGGAACTGACGCAGTACGTTTCTGTGTTAGTCTTGCTGACATTATTCGTCAGTAAATCTATTCATCTTGTGTCTTATCTTTCCCTTTGGTTAAGTTACGTATGACCTTTCACTTTCATTTTAAAGGTCCCTTTCGATGTAATTGTCTTATCGGCTTCTTCGTGATCTTTTGTCCAATTTTTAGGTTTATCATTATGGTTAAAAGTAGGTACTCATACTGTTTTAAAATTCAATTAGGAGATACGAATTCTTGTGTTAATTATCTATGGAGTCTTAAAATAGTGTTTTAAAATAGTCTCAAATGCTTTTATATTATATAATATAAAAGCATTCGAGACTATTTAAAAATTATAATATTTTCTGTTTATAAGGTCGTATATTAAAATCATATACATTTTATTAACAATTTTTTTAAGGTCATATCTTAGATTGTATAGATGGAGTGTCTCCATATAAATGCTTCGAGAAAAGAGGGGTGGGTCAATTTTTATTTTTTGCGTGATAAATAATTGTGAGTGATTCCTTTATAACTTCTATATTTATTTTGTCTTATAATTTTTTTAATGCATAAATACCTACTCATTTTATTTATTAAATTATACGTCATCGTTTCACGCATACGTCATATTCGTATGTATATATGTACTTAGAACACTGATAAAAAAAACAAGTCAGCTAATTTGACAATTGGCTGACTGGTTTTTAAGACTCGAGGCTCTATTTATATAATCTAAAGGTCAAATGAACAATATGGCAAAATAACAGTTCTATTTTTAAAACTGTCCCTTACGAAAAATAAAGAATATATAATATAGGTTCTTTAGCACTCAGAAAGACGATATCAAGTTAAAAAAAAAGAAATCTTTCATTTTGTTGTGAATTTAAAGATCCATTCGAACGGTGCGTGTGACAACATAATTTCACAAGCGAAAGTCTTTGCTTATTATTTCGTTTTAGTTTTTGAACGATAGACACAAGTACGTATAACAATCAGTCACGATATAGATACATCGGCTTCTGTAATGCTTTATACTGTTAAGCAATTTTAGGCTTTAACCCTATATAATACGGTTGATATAATCTACATAAAGAGACCCAATATACTATTGTTTGTCGGTGGAAACAAATAAGAAACTGCTGGTAACAAAATTGAAAATAAATCTTGTGCTCTTTATTTTAGTGTTCAGATTTATAACCTCTTTTCTTTTATAAAATAGACGTGTGATAACTATCAAATGACGATATAGATGTAAGTAACGTATTACAAGAAAGTGAAAACTTGATTCGGAAGACAAGCAAACAGGTCGTCGAGTCATAAATCTGTTTTCGATGATAATCGATAATTTATAGTTATGTACAGCTATTTTATGTGAAAATCGAGTTTAAAGTTGTTTTTGTAATCACATTTTAATATATTGAATGGTTTAAATCTTATTAAGTATTAGCTTTTACCCGCGAATTTGTCCGCATGACCGGGATATTTTAACTGACCCCGGTCAGTGAACTATTAGGCTAGTTTTTATCTCATAAAAAGTATTCAATGTCGTAGCGGTAGGTAATATATAGCAATAACCAGAAGGAGACTTTGTACAAAAGTCGATTGCTTGGGTACCTCTGTCCCATTCGTGTTTCTACCGTGAAGCAGTTGTGTTTGCATGGCTGTGTTTCGGTTTGAAGGGTGGGATATGGCGTGAATTTACAAGGTACAGAGGAATAACACCTGAGTCCTCAGGAATGGCAACGCATGGGGGGTATCATGGGCGAAACAGTATACTCTGTTATGTCCATGGTACTGCTTATATCTATAGGCGACGGTTATCACTTTCCATCAGGTGGGCCGTCAGCTTGTTTGCCATTCTAAGTTGTATAAAAAAAAATCTATATATATTTTAGTTACAATATTTATATGTTGATATATCACCATGACCAATAACGAATATGTTCCAAATGTGTTATCCAAACAATAATATTGGACTTTTAACATATTCGAAAAAAGATATCCGGTCGATATGAACGCTATCGAAATAGGAGATGACCTTTTTCCGCCATCAATGTTTAGAGCAACCCAATATATAGATATCGGATCATATCGGATTTTTTTTTACAACACAGGGGGCAAATGAGCATGCGGCTCACCTGATGGTAAGTGACTACCGCCGCCCATGATCACCCACAACACTAAAGGCATTGCAGGTGTGCTGCCAGCCTTTTAAAAAGGAATATGCTCTTTTCTTGAAGGTTATGTTGTCGTATCTATATCGTAATATCTATATTACCCATATCCACTATGCCCCTTTCGTTTTATACAATACCTGTATACCAAATTCCATTTGATTAGTTAAGGTGTTAATAGGTAATAGATAGGCAAACTCACTTTCACGTTTATTTCTTGACATTTATTTGTATGGATATTAAAGGTAGACTTTTTAAAAAAGTTTTTAAAAAGAGTATCAATATTCTATGTGTTTTCGTTCCTAAGCAGTTATTAATCAATAAATATTCGTATTACAATTTCAATGGCTACATTTCGGTTTCAAGGGTGGGATATAGCAATGAAATTACAGAGTACAGAACCATAACACCATAATTCTCACGTATGGCACTCATGTTTAATGTATGATAATGGCATGGTAATCCCGCCTGCGTTAACGGTACACGTTGCCGGGGAACCAGAAGGATGATAAGTGAGAATGAAAAGGTTATTTAGCACATCGTGATGAATACACCTGAAATTCAGCATTTTAGCAGCGTTTTTAAACGGCACCACGCGGAGATCGTCCTCACAGGGCAAATTGCTAGCAATGCGACTAACATTACTAATAATTCCTTCCCCCCATAAATGACACTTGCCCTTAACTAGTTAACAGATGTTAAGTTATAACAAGCAAAGTTAGGGGAAAAGGATTTTTAGTAATGGGATCTAATAGCCTTATTGCCAGCAATATTTCGTAACAAGTCGACCTATACGCGGTTTCCACTGGAAATTATCATGGTTAATTTGTAGAGATTGAGTCAATGAACTGCTTTCATCCTCACCTATCATCCTTTAATGGAGCTTCGCCAGTATATACCGACATGGTATCGTTCTATTCTCACCTATTAAAAAAAAAATAAACAAATTTGGTTAATTTAAGCCTAACTTTTTTTAAAGGTATGTAATAGCCAACATAGGCATTTTCTATTCTTAAAAAGAGGTTTTAAGAGTTATTCATAATGCCAATTTCCCACTCGGATATACTGAAAGATTATTCATCTTATCGTATTATTATTGTTAAAACAAACGAATGCCTTAACTTTGTTATCTTAAGGCATCAACTTAGGTATGATTTATACGAACTTATCTTAAAACAAACGCCTGTTATCTATCTTCTGCAGGTGACAAATAATATGTGTGCTTTTATAAAAAAAAGTGGTCACAAATCTGTCTGCGTAGTGTTTTGGAAAGTTATAGTATATTATGAAGAACAATTAGGGGTCTAAGGCCCTTTTTTATTTGTTTATTTATTTAAATAACTTTATTGACTAAAAGAAAATATGATACAAAAAGCAGTCTTATTCTGGCTAGCAGTATTCTCTATTACTTCTCTCTTTTTAGTTTTATTATCTTTCTCTTACGTCTAGACTAGACACAATTTTATATATTCCTCCCCATCCTAAGGTTGCTTAAAAGAGATAGCTGTTTAGCGATAAGGCTGCCCATTTTTGCCTCTTTGCTTTTATTCTTTTATTTACTTTGTTTAATAGGGTGAGACGGTATTTCATGGCGGAACACCGCCTGAAATTATATAAAGCTCAAGTCAGGCCGCATATGAAATACTGTTCTCGCTTATGAGCAGGAGCGCCACAGTATCAACTCCTTCCGTTAGACCGCATTCAAAGTCGGGCAACTCGAATTATTGATAGTCTGACTTGACCCATTGAAACTGCGTAGAGATGTTGCATCTCTATGCATCTTCTACCGAATTTATCATGAGGAGTGTTCTGAGTAATTGTTCGGATTGATATCTGCTGCTGATTTTCACCACCGTACAACCCGCCACAAACTAAAGTTTCATCTCAATCATCTGGACGAGTGGCGGTCTTCCACCGTGCGTTTTTCAAGGCACTTTCTTACACGCACAACTATTCTTTGGAATCAACTTCCAGCAGCAGTATTTCCGAACCGATACGACAACATAACTTTCAAGAAAAGAGTATATTCCTTTTTAAAAGGCCGGCAGCACACCTGCAGTGCCGCTAGTGTTGTGGGTAATCATGGGCGGCGGTAGTCACTTACCATCAGGTGAGTGCTCGTTTGCCCCCTGTGTTGTAAAAAAAAAATCAATTATTCATTATATTTCTACACATATTCATAATCTTTATAATCTAAATCATTCTTTGAAGGGAACAATAAAGTTTCCATTCATTCATTCATTTCCTTGAAATGCTCCAAATTAATTACTTTGATAAGTCCCGAAACGTTGTATAATAATTCGGCACGCATTAGTCTTTCTAGATAGGCAAATTATACGACTGTTAAAAAAGAATTGTTTAGACTGCAGTAACATCTCTTTTTAGATGCCTACTTTACATAATTTTTTTAGGTTGTGGTAACATCATCTAGAATATTTTTCGCACATATCGTCATAGTCGTAGAATACTGACGGATCTGACAAATATTACATATAAAGTATCCGTCAGTATTCTACGACTATGACGATATATGTCCTGAGTAACTACACTGTTATGTCATTTTATGATTTTCGTATACAGTCTCTATTTAGTGTATTATAACATAATATAATATACTCACAGATAATGGGAAAAGGCAAGGCAATGAAAGTACCTACAGACAAACAATTATACAGTCACGATAAATTATAAATTTTGCCTACATGTAATATTAGCAGTGGTATTTGCATGTCTATCCTATTCAAGTCACTGCAAACAGCTATGCTTGCATTCCTGTTTTTTTACTTGAAGAGTAATAAAATAAAATAACAATAAATGCACAGAATGGGAGTATATGCGGACATAACTGCAAATAGAGAGGAATGAAAAAAAAAAACATATTACGCCGATTCCAAATAATAATTAGAATAAGGGTAGGAAGATGATGATAATATGACAGTAAATAGAAGGGGCCACACTTTCCAGTTCCCTTCCTTTCTAGTGGGTGTTTTAAGAGGCAACTAAGGGAACTTAATAGTCGAGGGATAGGCAGCAGTGCCCCTCATAAAACATCACCAAAGTCTTACTATGGTTGCCAATATGCGTGCCAAACGTAGCAACTACTGGAAAACCCCTACAATAAAGTCTACGTTCAGCAGTGGACGCGAAGTTGATGATGATTTTTTTTATACAACTTAGAATGACAAACAAGCTGAAGGCCCACCTGATGGAAAGTGGTAACCGTCGCCTATAGACATGAGCAGTACCATGGACATAACAGAGTATACTGTTTCGCCCATAATACCCCCATTCGTTGTCATTCCTGAGGACTCAGGTGTTATTCCTCTGTACCCAGTAAATTCACGCCATATCCCACCTTTCAAACCGAAATACAGCCATGCAAACACAACTGCTTCACGGTTGAAACACGAATGGGACAGAGGTACCCAAGCAATCGACTTTTGTACATTCTCCCTCTGGTAAAATAAATATATAATATATGATATAATAAATATGACAATAAAATTACGGTACGTAGAGGTAAGACATTGTAATCTTTAGGAATAGCAATGCCTGTGGGATACCATACTCATACGTAAGCAATCCTCTCGCGGGTATACATTGACGAGTGTCGCAATAGGCTTGTGTCTGAAATCGAAACTTATTTTGATCGGGTTTCGATTTGGGTCAAAGACAATCTCGTATCAGTTAACCCCAGGAAGACACAAGTTTGCGCGTTTATCATATAAAATACATCATTTGTGGTATCTCCTCTACTCGAGAGCATTTTCTTTGATACTAAGCCAAGTCTGCGGATCTTGGTGTTAATATTTCCAGTGGCGTCCAGTTTTGTGGTTGTTTGGAAGAAAAAGCGAAAATAGCCTCAAAAAAGATATATGTCTAAGTACATATATTTTTGGATTACATATTAGTATTACATGTTAGAGTATATATTAGAATGTGACAGTATTTGACGTCGACTTACCGTTACTTCCCGCTAGTTCGATCCACAAGCTAAAGTTCCACCCTGACCATCTGGATGAATGGTAGTTAGTGTGCATTTCTGTAGAATCTTTCTCCCACTCACAACCAAACTATTGAATTAACTTACAACAGTAGTATTTCTGAATAGATACAATATTGAAATCTTCAAGAAAAAGGCACATTCCTTCCTAAAGGATCGCCAACTATACCTGCAATTTCTTTAATATTGTGGGTGGCTATGGGCCGCAGTATTACTATTAGATGAACAACATGCTCGTTTACCGACTGTTATAATAAAGAAAAAACTATAACTATTGTATTTTTCATTACTACTTTCTATTACGTGGGTTGTCAGCTTGTTTATCTCAGTTATATAAATAAAGATATAAAAAAAAAGCTTTAAAATATCCTCTCTTCCTTGTTACCTATTCACGATAAGAAATCTTTGTTCGTATATAAAATAAACAAGCTCCGTATTTCTTTTTAAACGAGCCAGCCAGTACAAAATGCTTGTTGGTTTAAAAAATAAAAGAAAATGGATCTCACGTTGAACTACGAATATTTATTGTCGATATGCTCCGAGGTGTTTGTAAAATTCAAATATTTTTCACGTAGCCGAGAGAAAACACGTTTCGATGTTCAATCGGAAATTACTATCTCATATTTTATATTAGACATTCATGTGAAAATTCAATTTGTTGTTAGATCATTTTGTCGTTGATGTATGAAAAAAGAAATGTTTAACACATATTTTAAATACATACATACATACATACATACATATCTGTCACGCTTGTCTCCCATTAGGGTAGGCCACAACAACAACACAATGGGATGCCAAATGCTTCGATTTAAACAAATCTCTTTCGCTTCTTCCACATTCATCAATCTTTTTATACACGCTCGCCGGTTACGGGTACTTTTAATTTGGCCCTTAAAAAATACATATAATATTTTAAATACACTATTGTAATTATTGATTATATTTTCCCGGGTCGGCAAATTTGTTAGGTTGGGTGCTGTGAACTGAGAAACGGACGGACAGAATATCTATTGAGCATAAGCCCTCTTGATATTTCGCCTCAAAGTACGATACTGTCTCATTTGTATTCAGCGACCTTGTATAATTTTTTTTTAGATCATTATTCCATCTTGTTAAGGGTTTCCACACCACACTTACCTTCACGGAGTAGGTACTCGAGAACCCTTCTTTGCTCGAATTATATGGTTGATTCAATGCCCCTTTACGATTGCTTATAGAATTGTTTGGAGTTTATGAAAAATGTAGTTCTGTATATATGTAAATATATATATATATATGTATATATATATATGGTATTTATATATGTATATATATAAATACCAGCTTGAACCTTTTTGACTCGTTGCAACGACGAGCTATGAGAATTGTCGATGATCCCAGGCTCACAAGCGGTAACGAACTCTTAAGTCTTAGAAGAGATTTTGCTTCACTCTGCGTATTCTACCACCTGTACAATGGATTGTGCTCAGAGGAATTGTTCAATATGATGCCCACAGCCACTTTCTACCATCGTACGGCTCGCCATCGACAGGGAGTTCATCCTCATGTCCTACAGCCTCAATGGTCGTGTACTGCGCGGTTTCAAAGATGTTTCCTCCCACGAACACTCAGGTTGTGGAATGAGCTCCCTGTCGAGGTTTTCCCAAGAGACTACAGCATGGGGTTCTTCAAAAAGGGGGAAAGAGGTTTCTTCAGGATCGGCAACGCATGCGTAATACCTCTGGTATTGTAGGTGTTCATAGGCTACAGTAACCACTCACCATAAGGTGGGCCGTATGCTTGTTTGCCACCTCAGTGGTATAAAAAAAATGTAAATACATTTATACGATTATAAGATAAAGAGGAAGAGTTTGTTTGATTGAAGGCACTAATTTACATAGCTCATTTTATCGACCACCTTTCATTCATGAGCGAAGTCGTATAATACAGTTATTATTAAAAATAAAAAATCTAACATTATTGAATTGGGGAGGGGGGGAGGGATTGTTAATAATGGAGACTAAGAGTCCTGTTGCTAGCAATATACCCAACCAGGTCGATTTCCACGTGGTCCCTCAGGAAACCATTATACTAAATGCCAAGTGTTATTCGTCACGATAGGCTAATAGACCTGTCTTTTTATCCTCATCTATCATCACTCATAGGTGCCCCGCCAGTGTATACCGATAGCGCAGGCGGGGTTGCTATTCCATGATCACCCATTAAAAAAAAACATTAGTGAATTATTAGACTTGTAAGTTAGTTTATTTAGTAATGAAAATGGAATGTTAACTTCGCCTGCTTTATCGGTATACACTAGCGGGGCACCAGTTGGAAACGATGACGAGGATAAAACAGGTCAGATGGTTCATAGTGACAATAAAAATTAAAATAACTTCCAAGGAGAATCATGTGATAGGGTTATATTGGTAGTAATGGGGAAAAGGAATTGTTAAAAATGGGGTATACCAAATTTTAACAATCCCTTTTTTTCTAATAAGTTAATTCTGGCCATTGTAATTGAGTTATTTTATTATACTATATATGCTTTAAATTTTATAATATGGTACTGCTTAGTAGTTTGTATTGACATAAATCCATTATTTATATATTTAAACTTTTTTAAAAAACAACAGCTGAGATTCTTGTCCATTTTTGTTGGTCACAATTGCATACCGAAGGGGCGGTAATGAAAAAAAAAATGTCTGTTTAAAAATGTTTAAATCTCAGTTTGCTTTAATAAAAATATTTCTTTTTCTTCTTTCGCTTGAGCTCAGTAAACAGTTTCGTTCATCCGTGTAAACCAGTGACATATTGTATATCAGTGTGCATTGCAGGTTTCGTGTCGGATAGATTTGTTCCGATGTTTCAATGCTTTTATTCTAGTTGTAAACTCAGGGTATTGTGTTGGAATCACTGTTTATGTATCTATATTACTCACAACAGAATCTAAAATGTCATCTACTAACGATTTATTCGAAAATAAAATACACCCCATGTTATTCTTTGATAACGCGGTTTTCTATGGGTGAAAGATTCGTAATAAACAAAAATCAGATCTTTCCATGTAATCCACATTTAATAATGTCATATATATATATATATATATATATATATATATATATATCGACGGTTGAAAGGCAAAATTGACTAAGCGACAAAAATACCTAAACTGAGTTTTATATACCATTCGAATCGCCTGATTTTTCTGCGTCGATTGGTCTAGGTTTTAAAATTCTACGATAATTTTTTTGTCGGTTAAGTACTGCGTGATTTTAGCTAAATTTACAATTTTATGTTTACTTAGCGACAAAAAAAATGTCATTTAAAGAATATTTGCTACTTACGCCATTTTAAAAGTTGAAATATGGATTTATTCAATTTTTCATATCTTTGCTTTCACTTTTATTTGCAAGTAGGAATTTTTACTTGTTATGAAATTTTGTTTTTATCTGTTTTAGTATATTGTACCTATTTAAAAAAAATATAAATAATTTGGTTATGTAATTTTACCTCATGTAATATTTTGTGATATTGCAATTTATGTAATTTAACTAAAAATAAAATTAAAGTAAATTATACCTTAGATATTTTTACCTGTATAAAAATATGTTTGCTTTTAGCGGTATATATTTTTACTGCATATATTTGACTCGTTGAAATGAGTAAAAATGGCGCTTAGATAAATTTACCAGTACGCGAAATACAAATATTATATTTGGCAAATAGAAAATGTGTATGTGTTTATTACCATTGACATTGCAAGCACGATAATAGATAACACGGCATCAACTAAACAGGTGGTATTTCCTGGCACTACTATTGTATCGATTGATCATGATTATAATATCATAACGTTAAATAAATCTGATAACTCTGCATCAAATATATATAATTACGAAAATGAGAAAAACTCACGTTCTTTAACATCAGACCATGATGCACCATCTACATCGACCGGTTTGAGTAAAGAATCCAATGAATTAAATCCAATTAAATATAAAAGAATACCTAAGAAATATGTTAGTTATATTGATTATATGTCAGATCAAGAAGACTTTTCCATATTTTATGGCATAAATGATTCAGATAATTGGTCAGAAGGAGAAGAAGTAACCTCTGAAGATAATAATAATATACAATGAAATAGAAGAAAAATAATAAGAAGTAAAACGTACTAAAAAAATAACACTAAAACTAACGATGGTAGTCCTGATAACCAAGAACTAGAAATTATCGGAGAATCTGCGTCCAAAGCTAAAAAATTAAACCTAAGAAAAGAACGAATTAAAAATATAAAATCTGGTAAAGAATATATTACAAAGACTGGTATAGTTAAAACAGCGCCTAATCCTTGCTCTGGCAAAAAATCTAGTAATAACTGTGGTTCTCTATCTGAAGTAAGAAGAGGAAATTTTTCAATGATTTTTGGGATCTTGACCAAACACGTCGCCGTGATTGGTTAGTATCTATGTCAAAAAAGGATTCATCAAACGTAAATGTACAGACACTGATAAGCGCAACTACACTATTAAATATTTTATTAACAAAAGCGAAGGTAATAAGTATGTTTGTCAACAATTTTTAGTAGCTACTCTGAACATTTCTGATAAAACAATTTACAATATTGTAAAAGATTCTAGTTTTGAATGCACGAAAGAAAATATGAGAGGGATATCTGAACCCAGAAATATGTGAAACCCCTTTATATATGTTTTGCTCTTTTGAGGGCAAAGCAATAAACTGAGTTGTGACCATTTTGTATTGTTACGGCACACGCACAAAAGGAAAAATTGTACTTGGCTTTATGTATTTTTTTAATAATTTCTCTTTTCTCGCTTTTTATAATTTATGTGCTTGTAAGTAACACAAATAAATTATATGTCTATCAAATAGAACTAAAAAAAAAAACTACTATAGATGCTGTTAAGAGATTTATCCAAAAATTACCAGCCCTTGTATTATAGTAGAAAACTGGCAGTATACAATATTTGCTTTTATGAAAATGGAACTCGTAATGTTTTCTGTTACTATTGGGATGAAACTAATGGCAAACGAGGATCAAATAAGATTGTATCAATACTGAACAAATATATTAAATCTGTAGATACCAGAGGAAATATCAAGCAATTACTTTTATATTGTGACTGTGCAATAAATATCAAAGACACTCTAAACTAATCAGATATTAAAGATTGTGATTTTAATAATAATTAATTAAAATAGTTTATTAAATTAATTATAATAAAAAACCAGATAACCTATTATAACTCTAACAATCATTTATTATTTTTAATAGACGAAAATTAAAGACAGGTTTTAGATAAATTATGTGAAAGCAAAATTTGTCTTCTTATATTATGAATATTTTTGTTAATTTTATAGTATTATTTATTATCATTATTACATTATAAATAATTAATAATAATTAGTTTAAAGTCAGTTTGACATAATTTTAGGAAAATTTATGAACTAAAGATACATATTCTGCTAACACAACAATCATACAAGAACTTACCTAGACAATTTTACTTGATTTTTTGCAATCTAATATACGTCTTTATATAATTGTACTTGTAAGGAGATTTAGATGAATCAGGATAACGATATTTTTACTCGTTTCTGTTAACTTTTTAGATAAATTTATATAATTTTACCTGTAACCAAATCTATATATATATATATATATATATATATATATATAACTATATATATATATGTATATATATATATATATATATATCGATATATATATATATATATATATATATATATATATATATATATATATATATATATGACATTATGTATTGTGTGTGTATAATTATTTTTTAACATAGAAATACGATTAAAAAGAGGGTGAATCCTATAGAATTAAGAAAAAAAATCAAAATCGGTTTAAAATAGGCAAAGATATCGTGTACAAAAGAAACAGTATTACGAGTAAAAATAACCTTCTTTTTGTGGTCAAATAAAAGTGTGAACTTCTTTTTCAATGTCAGTTAAAAATGAGAAACCAAATATCAAATATAAAATGATAGTGTTGGATAATGTATCGATGTGCTCCGTTGGTTACATATGAACTATATGTGCCTCACTGATCATTACCTTACAATGTGATGACGTACTAGTGATGGGCGTTTTGGTATCGATAATTCTATTCAACTGTATTCCGTTCTTAGTGAAGTCCTTTTAATTTGTATTTGATAAAGTACATCAAGTATTTTTGATGTTTCCAAGAAAATTGGACGGAAGTGGTGTAATAAAGGTGAACAGTAGCTAAGATGAAATCTCTTTGTGGTTAATAAAACTCCGAGACTTAATTACACTTTAAATTCTGTCTTTATAGTAGATAATATGTTTCTTAATGAGAATGGAGCGCAAATTATTATAAACGTTCTATTTAAAATGAGTATTTTAATATTTCAAAAATTGTTACCTGAGTAGATGTTGACTATTATATAAAAATCCAATATGGTGTAGGCATTAGACACATTGAAGCTAATTAGTTATATAAAGTTGCGAGAAAAGTATTCAATTAAGTTCAGTTATTAGTGTGATATTTCGGAATAAATATACAGGCATGAAGATAAATAGACAACTACTATTTTACTATTTTTTTTAAGAATTATTTATGAAGTCATCGATAATAAATTATTCAATATTTTATTATTCAAAATATTTGTTTTGGCTTCTATTCATGTATATGTAAAAATATATCAAGAAGTCATCGTCTACTTACAATTTTATAATATTGGTAAGAATAAGAAGTAGGATAAT
Source organism: Galleria mellonella (assembly GCF_026898425.1). Lineage (NCBI taxonomy): Eukaryota > Metazoa > Arthropoda > Insecta > Lepidoptera > Pyralidae > Galleria > Galleria mellonella. Next base: position 2,891,705 of record NW_026442082.1, on the reverse strand, counting down.
AAAAAAGTAAAAAAAATTGAATTTCTAAGCGCTCGAAAGAAGTATTTGCAGATAAAATTGAATTTCTAAGTATTTGAAGGGACGATATAACATTTCGTTTCTTTAGAAGTACGTGCATTCAATTTTTACACCTCTAATAATATTTGCCTTATTTATCGATAATGGATAGACATAAAAGTATGTCATCATTTCAGCCATTATCTGTCCATTGCTGGACATAAGCCTTTTCCATAGATTGCTATAAGGAAGGGTCCTGAGCCACCTGCATTCACTTACTCCCTGCAATGCATTTCAGATCGTCACTCTATTTAGTGGGTTGTAAAAGTACCTACACTGTGTTGTAAAAGTATATAATTTTTCTCATTTATTACTAAATTTTAATTATGTTCACTGACTGAATTAAAAAGTAGCGTTTGTCTTTCTATATCCCATATAGTATGTGTATACCAAATTTCATAATGATTGGCCGTAAAGACACTAAGAGGCAACAAACAAACTCACTTTCGTATTTATAATTATTAGTAAGGATTTATCGATAATCGATAAATATTATAACAATTCCATCGTCACCTCTCAATCACTAAACACAACAATAATATAACATTATAAGTCCATAAATTTAGAAAGTGGCTGATGAACAGAATTGTACCGTATATGACGAATTTCCCTTCAACAAGCTAATATATGTGATATTATTTTCAATGATTGTCATTAACGTAACCAAATAAGTGGAGCTTGAAGTGAATTCATATGAAATAGTTATTTCTATAATCATGTTATTATTACTCTTCACATGTTTCGGATTTAGAATGTCTGAAGTTATAACGGTATATTTTGGTGATTGGAGACAGACGCAAAATGGCAGAGACGTTTTCTGTTTATTGGGCACAAGATATTAACTTGTTCCTTTCATATACATACATATTTTTATCTGTCAGATACGTTAACAATGTAATAAATAGGAGCTATGTATTTTTATTATTTCTTTATTTTTTATTACACAATAAAAATTGTACAAGTGGCAAGTTTAATGGCGTATGGCATTGTTTTACTTACAACTAAACGTTAGGTAGAAACAGAAAGCGATTGGGGGACAGCAGTGGTAAAATATTTGTGACCTACATAGATAAAAATATACATATATTTTATTAATATAAATTAGGGTAAAAACATATAAAAGCCGTGTAGTTCTTATATAGAATAGGCCACCTCTTTCTTTCCCGTGGGTGTCATAAGAGACAACTTAGGGATTAAGTTCCCTAAGTCGAGGGATAGGCAGCGACGTCCCTCTTAAAACAGCACCAAAGGTTAACTGCGGTTGCCAACCTACTTGCCAAACGTGGTAGCTACTTGCAAACATCCCCTTAGGGGGAGGCTTATATTTAGCAGTGAACAGGTAATGGCTGATAGGATGTTGATGGTGATGATATAAATGAAAATAGACTGGGCACATCTATTGACGGAGTACGGTGATGGGAAACATTATATATTGCTCTAAGGGCATTTATTATTCCTGTTAAGGAATATCTTAAGTTATTCAAAAGGCCACCTTTTGTACTTTGTAATAAAGTGTAAATGAATATTTATGCCTATCTAAGAAATGGTTCCTCTGTACCAAATTTTCTTTAGACCTTTGAGGTTGATATTGAAATAAATTCCAATAAATTTATATTAAAATTGAGACATTTCGCAATCTCGAGTTGCAATATTAGCGATGTAATGGTTTCATTATGTTCTGATAGACGCATATTGGTGTAACTTGTCAATGCAAACTATTGTAATCTGATGCCAATTATAGCCTATTTCCTATTGTTTCATGAGTGCAGTACAAAATTATTAGTGGCAATAGATTGGATTGATATTAGATTCAAGAGCAGACCTGCTGTTTAACTGTTTGACTGTGTGTGAATATCCAACTATTTTATGAACATTTATATTTATAATATTAACTATATTATATGACTATGTATATGGGACAAAAAGGATAAGACACCAGAAGAAAGGATGCGAGAATGACATAAAAAGATCAGCAGGAAAGTTTTTTTTTATTCAACTTAGAATGGCAAATAAGCTGACGGCCCACCTGATGGAAAGTGGTAACCGTCGCCTATAGGCATAAGCAATACCATGGACATAACAGAGTAATTTAAGAAGAAAAAAAAATGATACCCCCTATGGAGGAAGTGTCATTCCTCTGTACCGTAAATTCACGCCTATCCCAGGAAACACAGCCGTGCAAACGCAACTGCTTTACGGATGAAACACGATAGATTAACGAAAGATAGAGAAAAATGGAAGGATCTTGATCCTATGTCAAAGGACAAGTTGGAGAAGTCGATTAGAATTGTAGTATTAAATGTTTATAAAACGTAATGTTTTCAGCAATAAGGCTTATTATTATTATTATATTTTATGGCTTTGCGTAAATTAGTTTTATGTAAAGTAGTGTATATGTTAATCTAGGACACGGTTTATGTACCAAATTTTATTCAAATCCGTTCAATTCCGTTACACGTACTGAGTGTTAATTTTTCAAATGTACCAATTATCATATTTATAATACTAACAGTATCCGTTATGTTTATTAAATGACATCATTATCATCATATCAAACACATCATAAGCTGCTTTACGGATGAATAACACGAGTAGAATAACGAAAGATAGGGAAAAGTATGGTTATATCCATGGTATCTTGATAGGCGACTATGTCATCAAGGTTTGCCATTCAAGTTGGAGAAAAAAAAACTTGCCATACTTGATTAGATTGTAGTATTTGGAAATGTTTATAAAACGTATCCCTCGCCCTTAGTCGTTTTTACGACACCCACGGGAAAGGAAGGGGTGGCCTATTCTATGCCGGGACCACACGGCGTTTATAAAATGTATGTTGAGTTTATTATATTATTTCTATTATTATATTTTTTTAATTAAATACCGTCTGTTTCTTTGTTTTCTCGTTACTTTATATACAAAATACTTTTATTTACAAAATTCATAAAAAACCTGTTTTTAAAGCAAGACGAAGGTTCATTTTGAATATATTACTTTTATTCAAATAGGATATGAACATCTCATGTGTGCCGGCAACCAATGACAATTATTATTTTATGAATTGTACAAATATTTGTCAACTCGTTTTACCCGCGACTTCGTTCGCATGACCAGGTCATATATTTTTCTTTTTTTATACCACAAAGATAGAAAACAATCATACAGCCCATCTGATTGTAAATGGTTTTTGTAGTCTAACACTAGAGGTATCACGTGTAACCCGGGTCCCCAACGTTATGGCGCGGCGAAGGATGCCATGGTGGTTTTAGCCGGTAGGAGTCCGGTAGTACCTATACACCTCCCCCGGGGCGTATGGGTCTGCATGTTGCATTACCTCACGATAAAAAAGGGGTGTCACGTGCGCGTTTTACGACCCTATTGTATGACCATGATAAAAAGTCGTTTTTTATTTATTTATTCATTAGTACAAATATGTGTACATGGTGGACTTAACACTAAAAGCATTCTCTCACAGTCAACCATAGGGAAGTGTCAGAATACTCGAATGCGGTACTACTAATTATTGATATAAAAATTTTTTTCATCACAAACACAACGCACATATCAAACTTTATGTCAATTTCTCGAACTGTTAACAAAACAATACAAATCATGAGTTAATAAATAAACCTTATGCTGTTGCCTAGTGGGAGAGCAGGAAGTAGGCATGAGTAATAGTGGTGGATAATATATACTCGTAGCAATATCTGTACATTCAAGTTACCATATCTGTATACTGATTCAGTAAAACATACAATAAATTTCTGTTATCTAATATATGATGATGAAGATAAGATTATACACAGATGATGAACAACTCGATTGAAATAAATATACTCGTAGATATCCGATCGGATTGAGCGATATCGAAATGGGTGATGTTCTATTTTTCCGCCATCAATGTCAAAAGAAATCTAATATATAGATACTGGAGTTGTACCGATATGGGTAATATCGATCATGTAATTTTAGACATTTAAATAAATACACATACCTAATGTTAACAGAGATTTAAAAAAAGAACGGTTAAATTTCTTGCGGACTCTTCTCAACAGATAACAAATTTCCGGACCCTGCAATACATTTAAAAAAATTACGATTTAAAAGTGCTTGTAAACAAGTCTATTTGAATAAAGATGATTTGAACCATTATCGATCTAATATACATATATATATATATATATATATGGCGGACAAAAAGATTACTACCTATTTGGATATCTATATTAATTTGGATCAAGTTCTTCATTTTGTTATTATATATTGAATTGCCGTGTGGTCCCGGCATAGAATGGGCCACCCGTTCCTTTCCCGTGGATGTTGTAAGAGCCGACTAAGGGAAATTAAATTGTCTAGATACAGGCAGTAGCATCTTTCTTAAAATATCACTAAAGTCAAATTGCCAATCCGCTTGCCAAGCAATTACTGGCAAAACCCCCCTTATGGGGGGAGCCATATAAAAATATAAAATAATGAACAGTTAACGGCTGATATGATGATATTGAATAACCGATATTATATTTAATGGTTTTTTTTATGCAACTTAGAATGGCAAACAAGCTGACGGCCCACCTGATGGAAAGTGGTAACCGTCGCCTATAGACATAAGCAGTACCATGAACATAACAGAGTATATTGTTTCGCTAATGATACCCCCCATGCGTTGCCATTCCTGAGGATTCAGGTGTTATTCCTTGTATGTACTTGCAAGTAAGACTTTATATGTAAATATTGTAACTATGTACAATACATCTATCTATCTATCTATCCATTTAAGAGCTGCGCTCTTGTCGGTGGAGCTCTTGCCACTCACTACGATTTTCAGCGAGTCTCTTCACCTCTTGATACGACACGACACCAACTCCTTCCTTGAACTGCCTGATGTAACTATGTCTCGGTCTCCCTCTCCCCCTTCTTCCTTTTATCTTACCTTCTATTATAATGTTCATAAGTTCGTCGTGTCGTATCAAGGTACAATACATAGATATTGCAAAATATTACCCAACCCTAGTAGGAAGTATGATTCAATTCTAATATATAAACTCCTTAGGTAATAAGGAAATACCGCACAACTTCATCACCATTAATATATTCCAATACTGAAATGAGTAATTGCGCGCAGCAACTTGTTCGGTTTCTTTCATTTATGATTTTAGCTCATGATGAGTTTTTGTTCTTGGGATGATTGCGGAAATTTACTCGTACAATAAATCCTACCTAACAATCACGCACTTGCCTGGTTTTTTTATTTTGTTTACTGTAATCTGTGTGATAAATCGATTCCTAACAAAATGGAATTAAATCAAAGTAATACTAAATTGATTAAAATACCGATATATATAAATACATGTTATGTTATGTATGATACTAGTACAATATTATATTATCTGTGGTTATAATATGAACGCATTCAATACACGCTCTTATAGTCTGTATTATCTGAAGATCAGACTGTATAGCTTACTTCCTTTGCCTTTCTCATTGTAGATAAATTGATATTACTACTATTACTCTATAGTCTGTGGTTTATTCCCGCCAAAGTAGCTGTCAAATTAGACATCTGTCTGTACTATTTAACTTGTGATTAATCAATATATATATCAATATAATCAATATAATCAATAGTGGTTATAAGAGATCTACACTATTAGTAATATTACTCGAAGTCTTCTCCATAAAATGAGTGTGTAATGTAACAATATTTGGTAAATTTTTGTAATGCAACTTAAAATGATAAACAAGCTGATAGCTCACTTGATAAAAAGTGGTCTTCATCGCCTATAGACATGAACAGTACCATAGATATAACAAAGTATCACTCATGATACCCTTAATTCTTTGACATTCCTGAGGACTCATTTCAGACACAATATACATTGTTTTTTGAATAAATGACTAATGACTACGGTGTTATGCTTCTGTACTCTGTAATATCATTGCTATGCCCTACCCTTTAAATTGAAACGGTCATTTAAATAAAAATGCTTCACACTAGAAATACATATAGGACAGAGGTAACTAACTTTTTTTGTACAAAGTCTACCTTTAATATAATAATTAAAAAAAAAAGCTGAATATAACTATTGATTTACCATAAACAAGTATATTATGCTTTAAATATAATAAGAATTGTAAAAACATATATTAGTAAACAAAGAGCTATTTTGGTAGATACACTACATTGAAAATATTTGAATTTAGAACGAGAAATCGCTGTTTTTTTTTACCAATAAGAAATTTTTTGATCATCTAAAATAAAAGGCAGATTTATCCGTGACAAAGTTAAAATAAGAACGCCATGAGATAAACGTTATCGATTGCAAATGGAATTAGAAACATTGATTCAGAATTGATAACCTAATCTTATAATATATTTGGGGGAAAAAGGATTACTAAAAATGGGGTCTAACAGCTCCATTGCTAGCAATGTACTATATCAGGTCGACCTTCACGGTTCCTATTAGACGTGGTTAATTCTCATGGAATTCTTTATGATGTGCTAACTGCTTTCATCCTCTTTTAACATTTTTTACTGATGCCCCGGCAGCGGGGTTACCTTTTTATTATCACCAATTAAAAAAAATCACGAATTACGAAAGAGATTTATCGAGCAAGAATGAATGGAGATGTCGGTAGGGGCCGCCCTAGACGGACGTATGTCGACCAAATAGGCGACGTGCTGAAGAAGGGCCAAATTAAAAGTACCCGTAACCGGCGAGCGTGTATAAAAAGATTGATGAATGTGGAAGAAGCGAAAGAGGTTTGTTTGAATCGAAGCATTTGGCGTTTCATTGTTTCTGCCTACCCTAATGGGAGACAGGCGTGACAGATATGTATGTATGTAAAAAAAATCTTATAATATAGCAAGAAAGAAATTTGATCATCCCAATTTGTTTTCTGCTATATTGATTTGAGATTGAGCCGCGAACCTCCTTTTTTTTGGAAATTACATGAAAATATGATATGGATTAAGGTTAGTAATTTTAAGGCATAGAAATAATTTTCATAGCCAAGGTGACCTTCCATCCTTTCAGTAGTAAAATGTTTCAATAAATTGTATAAATTCATGACTTAAATACGTAATTTAAGTCATGAATTTATATAGTACATTATACAAATGACCTATTTTTACATAAATCAATGTTGACGTTGTTATAGGGTACCACGTTCGATCTAATTTAGACTTTATTGTAAGGTAACAGAATTTAAGAATATTCGTCGATTTATGTTGCTGATTGTACTTATGTTAAGGCTTTATCAGATCTAACCGAATTATATTGCGTGTGCTTGCAGGGCTCCCTGCCCAAAAGATCTCAGATTACAAAGTTTTATTTTCATGAATCAGATAATAATATTATGGCCATTTGGTGATATACTTTACCTTATCTTACTTAAATTTATTAAAAGAGAGAGAAAAAGCAGATTAGACTATATAAGATATACGGCGTTGATTATTTTAATAATTTATACTTTTACGATTTCAAGATAACATAATTATCATATCGAAATGAGTGATAAGTTTTTTTTTATTTATTTTAACATTAGCTGCACGCTTCGACTTTTTTTTTTATGAGTGAAAATGGAATAGTAACCCTGCCTGCGCTAACGGGATACGCTGGCGGAGCACCAGTGAAGGGTGATCGATGAGAATGAAAACATGCCAGTTAGCCCATCATGATAAATTCATCAGGAATTGACCATGATAGTTTTCAGGGGGAACCACGATGAGGTTGACCTGGTTGAGTATATTGCTAGCAATAGGATTTTTAGTCTCCATTACTAACAACCCCTTTCCCCCGCACGCTTCGACTTAACACGGGTTTCCTAAGGAAAATGAGACCCAATATTCCTTTTCCAGTACGACCGTATTGAAATAAAATGATAAATTTTTTTATCATAACTGTTTAATTTCGATCAAAATTATTTGTTAATTTGTCAATCTTTTTTATTATGAACATTTTGACGTAAATTTTTCACTATATCCTACGTTTTCTTTCATACAAACCTTGTTGATAAATTGACAAATACAAACAACGAAAAAATAATTAGACAAATAGGGTTCGTCGTTCTGAAGCGTTTATGTACATAAGGCGATTGATTTATATTTTTTTGTATAATATAATAATAATATTATATGAGCCATTAATTGTCCAATTTTAAACATTAAAAATAAGGATTTTTTTTTCGAAAACATAATTTTTAATTTAATGTATCTAATCCTATTTTATGAATTATTTCATTTTATACTACGAAAGTGGCAAATAAGTATGTAAACGGTCACTGTTTTTTTTTTAATGAGTGGTAATGGTATGGTAACCCCGCCTGCGCTATCAATATATACTGGCGGGGCACCAGTGAGAAATGACAGATGAGGATGAAAGCAGTTCAGTTTGAACATCCTGACAAATTCAACTAGAATTAACTACGATGGTTTCCAGGGAGATCCATGTAGAGGTCGTCCTAACAGGGTATATTATTAGTAATGGGGTTATTTGTTCTCATTACTAACAATTCCTTTTGCCCCTTTTGCCCTGACACTTGCAATACTAAGGGAAACTAAATAGTAATACTATTACAGAACTTTAATTTCTTTTTATTTAACTTTAAAAAAAACATGCCTTTTTCTCTATTCCATTTAGTCAGTTCAAAGGTATAGACATTTGTACATAATGACCTCTGACATTAGTTAATCAAATGTGACATAAAAAACTATACTTTGCTAAAAAAACTGTGATTTGAATCCTATCAAAAGAAATTGTAACATTATATATTTTGTAGATATATTATTCTTGCTAATATTATAAATGTGAAAGTGAATTTGTTTATTAAAAAAAAAAAAAAAAACTAATAGCGCTTTACAAATAAATGAACAAATAATAGGTTTTCCTAAATTAAATTCTGTAAATTATATAGTTGGCAATTATTGAAGGAGAAATAGAAATAAACAAATCAAACAGGCAATCGTTGACATCATTATATTTATGCATATATGCAACATATATATACACTAAGTAATATATATATATATTTAAATCGTCATTTTCTTTTAAATCTACTGCGGGGAAAGTTGTTATCTGTTGAGAAGAGCTCGCAAGAAACTTAACAGTTACTCTTTTAAATCTTTGTTAACATTCTGTGTATTTATTTAAATGTGCTATGTCTAAAATTACATGGTCGTTAACAGCCCGCGCATGATCGACTTTGCACATTTGTCATTTAGGTAGTCGATAAGTAAATATAAACATACATACATATACATATATATGTTATGTTACATCGACATAAAACACAAGAGTTAGGTCCTTTCATGCATTACATTAAAAAAGTAAACAGAAAGGTTCGACTACAAATCAATAGCATACGTGTTATTTGCTTAAATTATGAATAGCCTCATTTTTACAGGCTGTTTTTGTACAATTAAATATATCTATTTGACAGAATGAAGTGTATAATATACAAAATAACCGTGATAAAACAGAATTCTTTGCATAATTGATGAAGTGGCGTAGTACATGGAATGAGAGAGTGTGGCCAGTACGGTATTTGGATGTACAATATGTTATCTTGTTGTTTGTTTGTTACTTTTTGACGTTTTAACGTCTTAACTATTTATAATAAAATTTTGTACTTTTTTTTCATAACACAGGGCCAAACGAGCTAGCGGTTCACCTGATGGTAAGTGACTACCGCCGCCGATGAGCACCCGCAACACCAATGGCATCGCAGGTGTGCTGACAGCCTTTTAAAAAGGAATATGCTCTTTTCCTGAAGGTTATGATATCGTATCTGTTCGGAAATACTGTATAAAGATATACATAGATGTATAGAGCTGGGGACTTTTTTTTATGGGTGAAAATGTTATGATAACCCTGCCTGCGCTAACGGGATACGCTGGCGGAGCACCAGTGAAGGGTGACAGTTGAGAATGAAAACAGGCCAGTTAGCCCATCATGATGAATTCATCAGGAATTAACCACGATAGTTTCCAGAGAGAACCGCGACTTGGTTGGGTCTATTGCTAGCAATGGGATTCTCAGTCTCCATTACTAACAATCGCTTTCCCCCCAGAGCTGGGGACTATATGCGATGAAGAAGGAAATAAGCTACTTTTATCCAAGTTATTGAAAAGTTATGCGGACGTACTCGCGAGTAGAAGCTAGTATGAAATATTTTTATTCACAATACGCAATTGTGTCACGACTAAAAGTAAATTTTACTTCGCGCTTTACCGAGTGTTTAGTGTCACACAAAGGCCTTTGACGTGGTTTAACATAATGTGACGTGTGACAAAAAAAGTATGTTAAACTCAAATAGGTGTTTTGCTTCAAATCGTGCCATACATTGCTAATATTAATATATAAACAAAAAAGAACATGTAAATAATATTAAATTGCCAATTTCATAATTTATTATAATCTTTAATCCATACTAAAGCCGGATTCACTTTGACAGGAGAGCACGGAAACGACAAGTTATGTTTATCCGTTCAATAAACGTATAAACGTATATAAAAACGCAATCCGGATAGTTAACTACAGGAACGTGCAATTTCATAAAAAAAAAAAATCCTTTAAAGGTGCTTATTGATTAGTTTGTTTCAAAGTAAAGTTCTGAATTCGTCCGAATTTTATTGCTATGTTACGCGATTAGTTTACCAAGTCAGAACACATATTTACAATTAATTTACAATCGATAGGGTTTATTCTCGTATTGATCTCATATTAATTTTGCAACGGTCGAAGCTTCCATTTTTTTTCTATGAAAAACAAAAAGCAAATAACTGTTTTATGCGAAAAAATCATGTTTTACATCGTTTTTCACGTTTTAATATTGCAAATATTTTCAAATGTCTATGTAGTATTTTTTTATTAAAAGGTTTTAATATATTGCTTTGTTAGTATTGTCGTTGTTCCTTTTTTTTCTTTATTATAAAGGACTTGTTTATTTTAAATTATTCGGGTAAAACCACAAATTTGTGGTAAACCTGTAATTACAACTTGTAGCTAAACTACAATATATTAATATTGATATTAACACGACGTTTAACAAATTCTAATTCATTTTGTATAAATTATATAGTTTCATTTAATCAGCTTAATAACAGTATGGCATGTATCATCGCACATATGTATAGATTACAAGTGTACAAATCTAGTATATTACTGTAGTCTATTTGTTATATACATAGTACTGTAGTTTGTATAATATTTTATCCTTATATATAATATGAATACACGTGTCGTGGCGACTTTTTAATTAGTATTGGAAACTCCAACAAAAATTAATACTAATATAAAAACTTTTTATTATATTTTTAAATACAAAAAAAAAGAATAAATTAAAATGGTCATAAATGGGAGAGTAAAAAATTTTATTTCTAATTATCTTTGGCCGTTTATATATTAAATCCATGTATCTATATTGAGTATAATACGATTAGAGGCAGCATTTTATAATGTAACTATATTATTATGTTTTAAATAGATATAATTGTATGCTTTGATTAGTTGTTCTTAAATAAATATATAAATAAACTTACCGATATTTTTGATTGTAATAGAACTTATGAAAAAGGTAAACAAACCATTAATTGACCTGACTATAGATTATAGTATGAATCAAAAATCAATTAAATGACTGATGCTTACGTTGTGTTTTACTAATTTTATTTTCAGAGTTATAACTTTAACAAAAATTTAACCTTTTAATTAGGTTTCATTAAAACAAACTTTAATATTATTATTGGCTGTGTAACTAAGCCCTTCTGTGTGATTCGGTCCTAAGTAAATTAATTATACATTGCGTGTTCTTTTGATCCAAGATAAGGCAGTATTATTCAACGGCATTAATGTATAATATGTAGTTTCGCCGTGAAATTTTCAGAACACACCGACCTTTCTGCTTTAATTAGTGCCTATATAAGTCTTCCTTCACCCCATTTCATTCTTTCAGAGCTTGGTTTAATTAAAATAGTAGCCTTTATACGTTATTCCTTAGAATAAAGGCACCATCATACTGAATTTGTCAAATCGTTATCGCCGTTTAGATCTGATAATTTATTGCGCTTAATATTTATTCACATACTAATAAATTTTTACAGTCAGCATATTTTTTAATGGGTGATGATGGACTGATAGACACACCAGTGTTATCGATATACTTACACTGACCAGCCACTAGTAAGAGAGTGGGACAGTTAAACCCCATTACTGACAGTTTCTTTACCCCTTATTTAGTGTTTTTACATTATATCAATACTCTGCAACTCTAGAGATGATTCGATATGATATTTAAATCAATGATGATGTAATTGCCTAATTATATTAGAATAGCGTTACTTGATTATTTATATATCATTTATATATGTATGTATATATATAACACAATTTTATTTTTGTGTGTTAATCTTGACATACAGACATCTCCGGGTTCGACGCGTCCATGTTTTTAAGCACAATTACGAGTATCACTGAGCTGTAGCCTATTTGGGTCAATGCAACACACATGGCGAAAACATATTTTTCTATTTGATCTTTTGTTTTATATTAAAAAAAATAAAATAATTAATTTGATTGTAATAATTCTGTTGTGCCATAAATGACTCAAATAAAGTGTTAATCTATCTATCTATCTATTTTGCAGATACTTTATTACTGTCTAATCCGATCTATTAACCAATTATTATATTAACGGCCGGTGTTTGATTATCCATATATGAATTAACGGCCCAGAGGTAACCGCAAGATTTACAGTTAGAATGATTATTATTTCAATAGTTAATTTAATTCAGTAGCAAAATACCTCATGTCGTTTCAGATTCAGTGTACTTATCACCTAAGTTGAAAATTTAAATATTTTAAATTTTCATTTCCAAATAAAGTTCTTAAAAACTGAATATTTTGCAACTTTGCTACGTGATTCATTGCGAATAGATTTTTCAATTATTTCTGTAATCGGCTTTACTTTCTCTTTCGGTATTGTTCTTATTTTCAATGGACTTTAAAAAGAAGGAAGTTTTAAATTCGGTTTTATTATGTTTGTTACTTCTTAACTCCATTAGTTACAAATCGATATTGAAAATTCTATTTTTATCTAAAAGGATATACTTGTTGATTTCCAATAAAATTTCTATGGTACCCATAGAAATTTTACTAGTTCAATAGTATAGTTTTGAAATAAAAATAACTGTAATATAATAAAATAAATACATGTATTATATCTCTATATTTAGAAAGGATATCATTTTCATCGTGCCTCTGATCAAATTATTCCTCTCCATCCAAAGGTTGCCTGGAAGAGATCGCTTTTAGCGATAAGGTCGTCCATTGTTTTCTCATTGTGATTATTTCTTGCAATTGTTTATATCTATTATAAGTTTACTATTGTAATCTTTTGGAGGAAACAATAAAGAGTATTTTATCTAACTAAGTTATCTACATAAGATCTCGTTGTTTATCGATGTATGTGTATGTGTGTGTTCATGATTGAAATCCCTTTAATTAATTTATTATAGGAACCATACTTCTAGTATGTATTAATTTTGATATATTTAGATGACAATTTTATTATAATTTATAAATAATTATAAAGTATTTATAATGAATATATATAACTTCGTGTGCAGTGTGGGATCAGTTTATTCATCGGTATTAGCAATTTATTTGAATTGTATTTTTTATATTTGTTCCATGATTGGTATTTTATATATTTTTGTCTGTCTAATATCTAAATTAAAATTAAATTACACTAATGAATCGAATGTAAACTATTGGTATATGCTTGAACTAAGATAATCTGAATTAAGATAATGTAAATCCAGTTTCATTCAATTCCGTTCGTTACACACTTTCCAATTTAGAATACTCGTATTAGGACTATGGGTTTTTTTTTATAACAAGATATTTTACTTTTAAAAGTTTCTTAAGCACACCTTATATTTTAATGTAAGAATTACTGGTTTAACTCACGTTTAATTACATCGAGAAAGATCGTCTAGTTTCAGGATCAATTCGTGATCCTTAATCATGAGCGGCTGTGACGCGAGCGCTAGCCTCGCGAGGGTTACATTAAAAATAATGTACGTATAAAAATCCCGTCGTTTATCGGTTTGTGTGTTCATCACCGAAGTCGTCGAGTCGCAAGTCAAAATGCACTTGTAAATAATATAGATTGAGAGTCAGCCAACCACAAACATTACTGACCTGCCACACTTTTGTCAATCACATGTATTATATCGTGTATTTGCATTTTATAATGAAAGTTCCGTACTCACTGTACCCTGAAACTGGTACTTTGTTAAACATCAGAGCGTATAAACCATATTGTACTATGTAATGACGGGAATAAGCGGATTTGTCTTTACTTTGTTGCCTTTCCTTGTCGATGATTTTTAAAGGACGTTTTTAAAATAACTGAAGAATTATTATGTATTAGAACTCCCTACTTGTAAAACCCATTTTTTTTTGGAAATTCCTTCTCTTTTCGTGCTGAGCAACTGTGGAATAGGCTACCTGCTAACATACAGGATAGTCCCTCCATTATTTTCTTCAAGAAAAGAAAATCTCACCTTTTAACTAATAATACATGATAATACTATGCTCTTACTATTATATGTATTATTCATATGTTTATTTGTTTATTTATTTACTTATCCACTTATCCACCTGTCCACCTATCCACTTATTTACCTATTTATATATTTATCTATTTATTTACATTTTGTGTACGTTTGTTTTATTTACATTATTTTTACCTATACCTTTCCTGCACTAGATTATCCGCCAATTAATTATATTCTCTCTAATTGCACTGGGTTGGCTGAAAGAGATCTCTTTTGGCGATAAACCCACCCTTGCTAACAAGGGAGGCTTATATTCAGTAGCGGGCAGTTAACAGTTGACACAGTAGTGATAATGAAAGTAAATTGAATATAATGTGAGATTGTGTTTCACACAAAAAACTAACTTCGATTGTGGTAAAACCAGTTATTTTGATTTAAAAACTAAATTACCGAATCGATTTTGATAAAATTTCTGTGAGACCAATCTAAAAGTATGCCTTATCAGATAAATAACGAATTTTCTAAATCGATTTGTAACTGACGGAGTTATGAGGTAACAAACATTAAAAAACAAATACCACCGACTTGAGAATACAGAAGAAGATTTTTGAAGTCAGTTGAAAATTTTTTTTTTATACAACTTAACGTAACGAAAGTGGTAACCGTCGCCTATACACATGAACAGTATCATGGACATAACAGAGTATACTGTTTCGCCCATGATACCCCCTATGCGTTGCCATTCCTAAGGACTCAGGTGTTATTCCTCCGTACCCAGTAAATTCACGCCATATCCCACCCTTCAAAACGATGCAAACACAACTGCTTCACGGTTGAAACACGAATGGGACAGAGGTACTTAAGCAATCGACTTTTGTACAAAATCTCCTTCTGGTAAATTGAGGAATTACACCTTTTATAAAGTCAATTGTAAATTAAAAGTGGTACATTCCAGTTCTTAGGTCACATCCTATTTATCCTGTTTTCATTGAGACGTCAGTACGGATTTATGAGAACTTAGTTTATGAATCCTAATTGCCTTGATTAAGCAATGCGATGCGCATGGGCAAATACTGTAGCCAACATCCGCCTTTTAATAAACATTTTTAACATTAAATTCCTACATTTTCATCAACTCTTTACAATGCATTGGTGTACTTTTACTCCACTGTCGCTTTTACGTATAAGTAAAAATGATAAGTTTGTATTTTGTGGTGTTTGTGATAACATTGTTGTTTTACCGATTGTGGCGAAACAGAAGGTTGATTCGTTTATACAGGCTGATACCGAGCAGGTACCCCGCCTGGCCATTTATTGGACACTTGTATATGTTAATAGGGAATGATGAAGGTAAATTATCTTGATATTTCTATAACAAATTTATATATTATTATATATATTAAATATTTATATATATAAGATTTATTATACAGTTACATAGTGATAGTATATAAATAAAATCTGAAATAAATATAAATATTTGTAGAGAATACAATCCCGGGATCCCGAATGACAAAGGCAAAGGGCCTTTGCATATGCTTCGTAACAATTATTGTACTTCTTTTATATTATAAGTAATATAAAAGACGTTTTTAGTAGAAGTTTAAAATAAGAACAAGATTAAAATCTTGTATTACAATTGATTAACGGTGACATAATTTCATTTTTTGCGTCTGTAGTCATTTGAAAATTATTTTTAATTATTTGTTTAAATTTATATAATAAATTTATATATAATTATTATAGCTGCATATGTGAAGTCCTGTTGCCTTTGTCATTCGGGATCTTGGAATTCTTGGGATCGTATTCTCTTAATATTTGTAACAAAAATATTTATTATAAACTGACAGCCCAATGGGTTATTTTCTACGATGTTTATATGTTTAATATTACTCGTATTTCATACTAGTACAAATTCTATGCTGTCAATTGAAAATATAATTAAAAAAAATAATTAGTCAAATAAGTGCAGTCGTTCTGAAGTGATGCGTTGACATATACTCGGCAGGTGATTTTTATTTATACAGATAAAAAGAGAAAAAAAAAATGCGCCAATTTAATCTTTATGGGGTAGAGGATAGCCTCTAGCTCAAACCTAGTTCAGAAATTTAGTATTTAGTTTCTGTATTGCATACATAGTGTGTAGTGTGAAGTGTGTATTCTATGCCGTGTGCTCGGCATAGAATACACCACTCCTTCCTTTTCCGTGGGTGTCGTAAGGGGCGACTAAAGGAAGGCAGGGGATAGGCAGCAGCGTCCCTCTTAAAACATCTCCAAAGCCTAATTGCGGTTGCTAATCCGCCTGCTAAGCGTGGCAAGTACTAGCAAAATCACACAAAAGGGAGGTTTATGTCCAGCAGTGGACAATTAAAGGTTGATATGATGATAATAATGATGATGATGATTGGATGCATTCTGTGTCGCAATGTAGATGCACTGACTTCAAAAAGGATTATATATAGATAGATAGATACTCTTTATTGCTTCCTTCAAAAGATTCCAATAGTAAACTTATTATAAATATAAATAATTACAAGAAACGATCACAATGAGAAAACAATGGGCGACCTTATCGCTAAGAGCGATCTCTTACAGGCAACCTTTGGATGGAGAGGAGTAATTATAAATAGTTTGATTATAATCATAGATAGATAGATAGATACTCTTTATTGCTTCCTCCAAAAGATTACAATAGTAAACTCATTATAAATATAAATAATTACAAGAAATAATCATAATGAGAAAACAATTGGCGATCTTATCGCTAAAAGCGATCTCTTCCAGGCAACCTTTGGAAGAAGAGAAGTAATTATATATATAGTTTGATTATTATCATAGATAGATAGATAGATACTCTTTACTGTTTCTTCCAAAAGATTACAATAGTGAACTTAATATAAATATAAATAATTAATCATGCTCATTTTTTTGCAGTTTTTCATCATTTAACGAGATTCTTTTGTATGTTACGATATACTCGTACATATTTGTCAATTCTGAATCAATTTTGAAAACTATTTTTGCAATCGATGGGGTTTACCCTCGTGTTAATCCCAAATTAATTTTGTAATAATAGACGCATGATAGTATGTTACTTACTCATACAGTTATTGTATATATTAGAGATATAAATTGATTAGGTATCTATCTATCCATGGGATATTGATTGATTGGTATGGGAATTAGATTTGTGTCAGGAAGGGGGATATTAATAAGATATTTATATATTATTGTAATAAAAATATTATACATTTCATTTTAGTCACATTGGTTTTATGTGACTAAAATCTCACCAGAGGGAGACTTTGTAGAAAAGTCGATTGCTTGGGCACCTCTGTCCTATTCGTGTTTTAAGCGTAAAGCAGCTGTGTTTGCATGGCTGTGTTTCGGTTTGAAGGGTGGGATATGGCGTGAATTTACAGGGTACAGAGGAATAACACCTGAGTCCTCAGGAATGGCAACGCATGGGGGGTATCATGGGCGAAACAGTATACTCTGTTATGTCAATGGTACTGCTCATGTCTATAGGCGACTGTTACCACTTTCCATCAGGTGGACTGTAAGTTTGTTTGCCATTCTAAGTTGTTTAAAAAAAATATGTGTGTAAAATGTCGTGTAGATGAATGTGTTTTACAAAAAAAGAACTATTATTAATGATGTGGTTAGAAAAAAAAATTATAAAAATATAATTGAAGATTTATTATATATATTAGATTATATTCCAAAAAAAAGTCGACTTCAATTGTGACAAAATTATTTATTTTGATTTTAAAACTAAACTACTGAATTTTATCACAATCTGTGATAAAATTTCTATGATACTGATCTGTAAGTACATCCTTTTAGATAAAAAGAATTTTCCAAATCGATTTATATCTGACGGAGTTATGAGGTAACGAACATATAAAAAAAATACAATCGAACTGAGAACCTTCCTCTTTTTGAAGTCGGTTAAGAATATTTCTTTTCCGTAAATAAATAGATGTGTGCACATAATATATGGATTTAATATTTTATCAATATCAGCATTGAATTGTGGCTGTAGAATGTTTTTCCTGTATCGATTTTCAGATTAGGTTTTTTTATATAATATTTTCACATATTACACATATCACGCACACATAAAAGATATATTATCTATTTTTCTATATAAATCTTTTGTATATTTCATATTTGATTTCGTACTGACATTGTGATAGCTTTCTAAGAATATGCCATTTTTCTTTAGTGGCGATATTTTATTTATTAATATCCATTTAATTAATATTTTTTTTGCATGTAATGGAATAGTAATATTTCCTATATTATGAATTTACGCTACTAAAGTACTAGGGATGACAGGTTAAAAGTTACAGGAAAAAGTTAGGTTAGTTGCATAATTTAAATGAAGTATGTACAGTACAGTATGGATGGTTTCGTTCATTCAAAATATTTGTTCAGCGACTACATGTAGGTGCTTTGTACCCTCCAAAGTACAAAGCAATTATATATATTTTTTTTGCTTATAATATTTTTTTTCTTTATTTTAGCAAAAATGAAGGCAATAAAAAAGTTCAGTAACGATGCATTGAAACAAGGCGGAATTACGTCTGTTTGGTTATTTAGTCGTTTGCAAGTTGGTTAGTAAATTAATTTTATATGTACGTTGTTTTATTAAATAGTAGACTGTAATTAAGGCTTAATTTTTTTATACCATTGAGGTGGTAAATAAACATACAGCCAGCCTGCAGGTTAATGGCTGGCTAATTATAGACACATGAAATATCAGGAGCACTGCACGTACGTTGAAATATTTGGTATGGAGAAGTATACTTATTTCCCAGTCTCGGTCATGCGAATAAAGTCGCGATTAAAAGCTAGTGTTTTAATAATTTTATTATAATTACTTGCAATATTAATTTAACAAATAACAAGCTGACCTTTGACATTTATGAATTTGTTACTATTTCAGTCATAGCGGATCCGATTTTAGCCGAAGTTGTTCTAAAGAATTGTTTAGAGAAAGACGATTTATTGGACATTCTAAAAATATTTACTGGCGGCGGCAGTATATTTGCTCCAGGTTAGTAACAATTATTGGATTATCTGTTAATACTGCTGAAGAAAATATACATTCAATGTCTGTAGTTATTGATTTGTACTGAACATAACGTAATTTATTGCTAGATACAGTATTGAAAATAATATACCAGAGGGAGACTTTGTACAAAAGTCGATTGCTTGGGTACCTCTGTCCCATTCATGTTTCAACCGTGAAGCAGTTGTGTTTGCATGGCTGTGCTTCGGTTTGAAGGGTGGGATATGGCGTGAATTTACAGGGTACAGAGGAATAACATCTGAGTCCTTAGGAATGGCAACGCACTGGGGGTATCATTGGCGAAACAGTATATTCTGTTATGTCCATGGTACTGCTCATGTCTATAAGCGACGGTTACCACTTTCCATCAGGTGGGCCGTCAGCTTGTTTGCCATTCTAAGTTGTATAAAAAAATCTTTTTATCTAAATTACAGTGCATATGTAGAATAAGGAATATGAAATAAAGAAATATGTATGCATATAAATTAAAAAGATTTTAATTTATCCATATATACATTTGGTGGAAGTACTTTCCATTAGGCTATTAGGCAACTTGTTCGCTCAATTCTAGAATTACGTAATGTTTTATTTCCAGCCAGGTAGATAAATGTACTTGAGTTAAACATGTAACTTTTGGTGAATACTGCGACGCCAGAGCGCGTGCACATATATATATATATATATATATATATATATATATATATATATATATATATATATATATATATATATATATATATATATATGATATATGGGGTACTACGTAATACTAACTTTACATATATATGATATACTCGTATAACAAATAATATAACATAAATACACATTTTGCCACAAAATGTTTAATAAAATTCATATAATTTAAAATAAATATCTAACACACGCATACTCAAACACGATTCACACACAATTTTTTCTAACTATGCTAAGACTGTTGTTGTATTATTATTTAGTATACTACTGCTTTTTTATAGTAATACTGAGTTCGTTTTTATTTAATTGTGTACTTACTTATTTTTTATTTCTGTTTCATTATTTATTTCACATTTAGAGTGTTACATGATTTATTAAATAAAATTTCTTCTATCTCTATCTATTAAGTGCAGCACAACTTTAAAAAAATGAAGCAGTGATGTCTTTCAGTAAAAATATGGAGATCTCGTCGAAGGAAAATAGTAAGGGTGTTCAATGTGAGGAATTTAAAAGAATTTGTAAAGATAATTGGTCGGCAGAGCGATGTCATGGTGAATCAACTGCGGTCGCTCACTAGTTCAGGATCTATCTCAATTGTGAAGTATTTAAAGAAGGCCTCGTTATGTACAGTATACGGTATGGACTTTTATAATATTTCTCATTGGATATTGTTAAAAACTGTTTTCATTACAAGATTAATTTAATAACCTAATGTTTATGTTTGTAGGCGACGTTTTCCATCGGACTGGCGGTCAGTTTGTTTGCCATTTCATATGAAAAAAGGGTTGGATCTGGTAGCAAAACCACGATATACTGAGTCATAGGATTACAGTACTGAGAAACAGCAACACATGAGGGGTACCGTTGCTATCGTAGTGTATCTATGTTACATGTCATGTTACATGTTACAATTACATGTCTATAAGCGATAGTTACCTTTTTTTTACCACATGCGCTGTCAGTTTCTTTATCATTCCAAGTAGCATGAAAAAATGGAGTCTGATATCTACTCTCCAAAGTTAATATTGCTTTTCTGGCACTGTAATTAAGTACTGTGACTAGTATATATTCTTAGGACTAAAGTACGATATGTCAAATATTTGTATTTAGTCTCATTTGGGTTCGCTCTGTGGCAAAGGTATTTTAGATGATTCTGTCGCGCTACCAACAAAACATTTAATCTTGCCTTTGAATACACATTCCCAGACCGATAACAACTAGATAGACTATCTCATTAAAACCTAATATATTGTTACCGCATAATTACATTATTGTTTTTGACATTACAAAGATTGACTGACAGAGAGAGAATGCATTATGTCTGCCGTTGGTATCAAACATTCTATTTTTGTAATGTGGTGAATAAAGAAAACATATTTTATTTATTTAAATAAACCCTTTTACAAAATAGCTTATGTATCTTTTTTTATATTGTAGACGTAGAAAAGGGGTTGGGTACTTTTATATGGACATGGTGGCATGATTCTTTTTTTGTGTCAGTCGCTGATTGTTGTATTGCTAAATTATACCTAACACAATTTTATTTACGACTATTCATTTTTGCTATAAATAATATTGAAACTGAGGTAATTATATAGATTAATATACAGATAAATTTATATAAATATAACCTCAAGTAACTCGACTTCAATATTATTATATTTAGGTCCAAAATAAGACTAGCTTCTTGTAAACTGATCTTACAAAATCTACTGTTCCTTATCTAAAATACGTAGCAACCAAAAAAATATACAGAATAGATCCCCAGGAATAGCCTGGGGATCTATTGTGTATATTTTTTGGTTCATCTATCATTCCCGGTGTGACATATATAAACCGCCCAGTTTCACTTCAGTGTCTTCACTCTTTCTACAACATCAGTATTTATGGTTATATTTCTTATTAGCTTTAATTAGCAATTTCATCCGCTTGATGTTCACTGACCGGGATAAAATGTAGCCTACGTCCTTTTTCATCCCATATAATACGTGTATATTTTTTTTTATGCAACTTAGAATGGCAAACAAACGGTCTACTTGATGGAGAGTGGTAACCGTCGCCTATAAACATCAGCAGCACCATGGACATAACAGAGTATACTGTTTCGCCTATGATACCCCAAGCGTTGCCATTCTTGAGGACTCAGGTGTTATTTCTCTGTACTATGTAAATTCACTACCATGTCCCACCCATCAAACCGAAACACAGCCATGCAAACACAACTGCTTCAGGGTAGAAACACGAATGGGACAGAGGGGCCCAAGCAAACGACTCCTGTACTTCTTCTCTCTTCCTGTGGTATTAACCGGATTATTCATAAAAACTAAAACCTTCTATAAATCTACTTTAAATGTAACACTGTTTTATCATTTTCTTTCAATTTCGGATTTTGTCACGCAAAAAAAAACCCCACTTAAGAAGGAAAAAGAAGGAAATTATAGGTTATAGAGGTATAACACTATAGTTCTTAGAAATGGCAACGCCTGATGAGTACTTTGGGTATCAGAGTATATTCTGTGATATCTGTAGTACTGTTCATGTTTATAGACGACGGTTACCACTTTCCATCAGGTGGGCCCTCAGTTTGTTATTCTGAGTATCATAAAAATATTCGCTATCTCCTATAGAGTTTCCCTGTTATTCTTTTTTTTTTAAAAGTAAATTTTTCCCATTTTTTTATTAAAATAATAATGAAAAATATTTATTTCAGAAATTGCATTAGGTATCCAGATACGTTCTCAAGAGGATTCGATCATTAAGGCAATTGGCAAATGTATAAGGAAGACTTGTTATTTACTCTTTCGTCCACCATTGCAATATGAATTTTTGTACAAAAACCTCCCTATGTGGTCAAAGTTTTTGACGGAACGAGATGTCATTTATAATTTTATTAATACGGTAAGTATTATATATATTTGATATTATATTTATAGAGTATAAAGTAGTAGAATAAATAAACACAACTATAACTACGCTTTGGAATCAATTTCCGGCAGCGATATTTCGGAACCGATACGACATCGTAACCTTCAAGTAAAGAGCATATTCCTACTTAAAAGGTCGGCAGCGCTCTTCAATGTCTCTCGTGTTGCAGGTGCTTACGAGTGGCGATAGTCATTTACCATCAGGTGAGACGCATGCTCGTTTACCCCTATGTTATAAAAAAAACTTTTAGACATTCGCTCTGCATGTTTTATGATTTACAAGTGACAAACAAAACAAAGGCCTCCCCAAAAGTAAGGTTTCGCCAGAAGTTGCCACGCTTGGCAGGTGGGTTCGGAATCACAGACTTTGGTTATGTTCTAAAAGGGACGCTGCTGTCCATCTGTCGACTATTAAGTTCCATTATTTGGCCTATTCTATGCAGGAACCACACGTCAATAGGCATGTAGATAATCTAATTATTCCAAAAAATTTTATTGATGTATTCTACTATTATAAGACGATACTTTTCAATTGTGAGCGTACGGCTGACTGTCTAGTTCCTCGACTTATTAATGAACTACCCACCGATGTACGAGATAATATTACTATGAGCAACATCAAATGTAAATGAAAACGATACTTCTTGTATGATTTTAATACAATTTAAATAATTTGAATGTCTATCTATCCATTTAAGAGCTGCGCTCTTGTCGGTGGAATATAATTTTCACCTCTTCACCTCTTGATACGACACGACACCAACTCCTTCCTTGATCTGCCTGATGTAACTATGTCTCGGTCTCCCTTTCCCCCTTCTTCCTTCTATCTTACCTTCTATTATAATGTTCATAAGTTCGTCGTGTCGTATCAAGTGTCCTAACATTTTTCCCCTTCTGTCCTCAATAGTTCTAATCATTTGTCTTTTTCCTTAACCCTAAGCAGGACCTCCTCATTGCTAATTCGAATGTATCTAGTATTAATATAAACCTACGTGGTTGGTATAATTTCTGTACTTTTATATTTTTATTGATAAAAAAAAAAATGTTGGTGTTTTTGTGTTTTTTTTTAGGAGTAAAATGTACTTATTCATATTACATCAATGATGACTTGGGGCCATTATTTAGTACTCCATGGAGTAAGCTTTTAGCAGTGGATATTGAATTACCGAAATTACGATAGCGACGTGAAAGTTTTGATGTTGTTGTGAATTTTTAATGTTGAATTTGGTCGAACGTTTTAATGGTTCATATTTTATGTTCCGTCTTTCCCTAGTGTCTAGGGACTGTAGTATCCTCAATTAAAAAAAAAAAAAAACTAACAGCCAGAGTTTTTTTACACAACATTTACGAAACTATACCTAGATATTTTTTTATTTAATATATAGTGAAACAAATCAATGATATTAAATTATAAATAATATAAAATTTGATAATAATAATAAAAAAATCAATATACTTTTTTCTTTTTTTTTTGTTATTCAACTTAGAATGGCTAACAAGCTGACTGCCCACCTGATGGAAAGTGGTAACCGTCGCCTATAGACATGAGCAGTACCATGGACATAACAGAGTATACTATGTCGCTCAAGATACCCCTCACGCGCTGCCATTCCTAAGGACTAAGATGCTTCTCTATCCTGTAATTTCATTGTTATTTTTTAGACTGAAACAAAGCCATGCAAACGCAACAGCTTCATGGCAGTAACACGAATAGGGCAGAGGTATTCAAGCAAACGTCTTTCGTGCAGTCTTCCTTTAGTAGTAGCTATAGTAATTAAAAGAGAGTCGTAGACCTCCCTGTTACAAATTAACCATATGACTATAGTTAAGTACATACTACATACTAGTTATCCGACCCAGCTTTGCTCGAGTAGACAGAATTTTCGACAATCAATACATACAATAAAAAAAGTTCCAGCCAATTCAACTAATCGAACTATGAAATAATCATAGCATATTATATGTGATTCTTTAAATTGATATAACTTTTTTTATTTATTAATGACCGATTGAAATAAAATAAACGCTATGTATTGTGTGAAGCAAGCCGCAACATATTAGTGAAAATCGTATATAAATCGGTTAAGCCATTTCTGAGATTATCTTGCACAAACGTACAGACAAAGAGGCAAAACTTTTAAAAATCATTGTTTTGGGTTCTATTTCATTCATAAAGCTCTCCTATATTAGATTTTTTTATATATCTTCCATGTACAGACAGCGACCAGTTACGATTTTATTATATACTAGCGGCCCGTCTCGGCGTCGCACGGGTGGACATTTTTAACATTTCCCGTCACTCCTCTGCTCCTATTGATCGTAGCCTGATGAAAAGTATACTATAATCTACCCAGGAGTATGAAGAATAATTGTACCAAGTTTCCTTAAAATCCGTCGAGTAGTTTTTGTTTCTATAACGAACATACAGACAGACAGACAAAAATTTTACTGATTGCATTTTTGGCATCAGTATTGGTCACTAATCACTCCCCGATAGTTATTTTGGAAATATATTTCATATACAGAATTGACCTCTCTACAGATTTATTTATTATAAGTATAGATATATATATTGAATAGAATAGGCGTCGGTATTTTAAAATTTTCCAAAATCGGAGCCCCACTACAAAGTCATCTCTCAAATCCGCCAATGACTTCATAATACGCTTTCAAGAAAATACGAATTTCCCGGAATATCGACTTATTGAGACGCTTACCTTTAATTGCCTTGTTCATAAACATATTTACCTTTGATCCTCAAAGAAGTTAGTACCTTATTCAATTACAAAGTAAAAATTTTGAAATTAATTCCAAGACATTCATATAAAAATGAAGAATACTTTCTGAATATTTCCTTAAATGATTGAATTTACTATGTTTTAATATATGCCACTGTTACTATGCATAAGGAAATTAAACTATTTTTATGTTTATGCATCTCTCCACTGCTGAACATATTTTAATGTATTGTGGAGGTTTAAATATAGTAAGGTTGATTGGGACATGCGGAAAAAGTAGCTAATAAGTGGACAATAAAAGAGGGAGACTTTGTACAAAAGTCGATTGCTTGGGTACCTCTGTCCAATTCGTGTTTCTACCGTGAACCAGTTTTGTTTGCATAGCTGTGTTTCGATTTGAAGGGTGTTATATGGCGTGAGTTAACAGGGTACAGAGGAATAACATCTGAGTCCTCAGGAATGACAACACGAGGGGTATCATAGGCGAAACAGTACACTCTGTTATATCCATGGTACTGCTCATGTCTCTAGGCGACGGTTACCACTTTCCATCAGGTAGGCCGTTAGCTTGTTTGCCATTCTAAGTAGTATAAAAAAAAAAAAGATATAAAATAGAACATGTACCACAATAGGTCGACTGATCTACTATAATCATATAGACAATGTATTGTTTGAGGGAATAACAAGTTTCCGAGACCAGTATAATATAATACTATAATTATATCAATAATTTATACATTACATAATACCTTATATAAAGGTGAATAAAAAATAATAAAAAAAGAACAGGATAAAGGTGAAGATACAAATGTGAATAAACATATAAGAGATAAAGATGAAAAAAAAATTATTGGCATTTAATTTTAATCGTAAAGAACCTCGCGTGAATATAGATAAAAATGGAATACAATCAGACCACTTTAACTACTTGATATCTAGCATAACTATTGCAATATTAACATGCAAAGAGATAAAAAGAAATCAAAATCATCTGTTAATTGTTATAACAAATATTTTTTATTTCCAGACGGTTTTATTAAAACAAAAAACTAGAGAAGTTAATAATAACAATACAGTAAAATGTGGATATCTGTCGAATAATGATAAACAAGGTAATTATTTCATATTTTTTTTAATTAGAGTAATTTATATAATCTGGTTGGATTATGTTATTGAACAATTGATTTACATTTTCTAGTAATAAACTTAAAATTTCAATGTTTGAGTTATATGTTTTTACAAATAAAACGATTCTAATTTTTATACTTTGTAAATTATTTGTAAGAGATAAAATATATAATTAAAATAAATTAATTTCAGATTTAGTAGAAAAAAATCCAACTGTTGTGGATATACTTATGAAACCAAACTATGCTGGGATGTTGAGCGACGTTGAACTTTGCGAAG
This sequence comes from Galleria mellonella, assembly GCF_026898425.1. NCBI lineage: Eukaryota > Metazoa > Arthropoda > Insecta > Lepidoptera > Pyralidae > Galleria > Galleria mellonella. The sequence goes on along the minus strand of NW_026442082.1, from coordinate 2,864,252 downwards.
AGATCCTTGTTATGATTTTCGCTGGCACTGAAACTATGAGTATTGCTCTATCACTCGTATGTGTGATGCTATCGAAATATCCAGATGAACAGGAGCAAGTATATCAGGAGTACGTACAAGAAGTGTGAAAACACTAGAGTGCGCCTTTGTACAAAGTTAAATTTGTTAATCTTATCGCCAAGCAGCAGCAAAACTGCTATAAAATGTATATAAGAGGGACATGCTGTTTGCATTATTATATATTACTAGCTGACTCGGCAAACGTTGTTTTACCATATACATTATTTTAAGATCTATATATGAAAACTTCTCGTACTACAGTTATAATTTTCGATTGCCATTATGCAACCCCTTTTCAGAATATAAAAATCGCGATTAACAAATAGGGGTTGATCGTAAAATGGTAAAAATTTTAAGCTGTATGTATTTTTCAATGCTTAGTCATAATAAAATAAAAATAAAAAATTTTGCCAAAAAAATTAAAAAAAAAAATTTTAGGGGTGGGTCTCCCTGATCATTGAGGGGTATAAAAAATAGATGTTGGCCGATTCTCAGACTTACCCAATATGCACACAAAATTTTATAAAAATCGGTAGAGCCGTTTCGGAGGAGTTTGGTAACAAACACTATAACACGAGAATTTTATATATAAGATTTCATAGCAGTCAAAACACTGTGTACTGGTGGAAACTTCTATCTAACATTAGTCTACAACACATTAGTGATTCCCCTAACATTGCAAGTGTTTATGGTTTGCGATTGCCCCTTACTATTAGGTAGACCATAAACTTAATCGCCAATCTTGTTATAACAAGGAGTCTTTCCTTATAAGGAAAGACAGTAAAAATAAATTGGACAGGACTGTACACGTAAGTGTAGGTAGGATGAGAGGCATAATTCTACTCGTTATCCGACCTGGAGTTGATTATTCCCTTCTTTTGGTGATTATGGATGTCAATTTGCTTATGTTTCGTCAAGCCTATGTGTCTCTAAACGACTTTGTACCTTTTGGATTATTTAGACTACTGAGATTTTTTAGGAATAATAAGGAGAAATTAGTTGCACCGACAAGAGGAAACTCTTAAATGAAAAGAGAAAGAGAAGGAGAAATAACTTACAATGTTGTTGGTGATAAATTCAAGCTCAATGTCATTATAATCGATGGCGATAGTAAAATATAAAAGTTTAATTTCATCACAATTTCTTATAGAATAAAAGAAGTTTTCGGTGATACAAACAAACAACCCACAACAGTTGATTTGCAACGTCTTAAATATTTAGAGGCAGTAATAAAAGAGACATTGCGATTATACCCACCAGGACCAATTATCATGAGGAAAACCGACAAGGATATAATTTTACGTACGTATAATATACATATTTAATTAATATTAATGTATTTTAGTGCATTGATACCTATATATTTTAACAATTAGCGATACAGATTTTTGGGTAACCTAGAGACTAAATGAAATATGAGTTTACAACAACAATAACCGCGTTGTCTAAATTAATAAATTTTATATTAAATTTTAGATGTTTGTGATTTAATTAATTCTCTAATAACATTAATTCTCTGTTCATTGTAAACCTAAATTTATTAGAAAGTAGAATTCTTACATTATTAAAAGAGTTCTGTTTTGTTTTTCATTCCGGGTTTATCCATTTCCGAGTAAGTCTTCAAAGTCCCTCTAATTGATTCAATTCTTGGTCATAAGTCTTTTCGGTCTTGAGTTCTTGCTTGTTTTGGTAATGTCATCAGTTCAGCACATGAGTTGTTTCTCGATTTTTTTCCGCTAGTTCTTGATCTCCATTGCAATCTGTTACGAGTATCTTATGAATGAAATGAAAAATTACTTACATAGTAAATATTATGTCATCTGCACTAATATATTATCAAATGATAGCTTAATATAAGGACAAATATACAAAAAAATCTAACAAATTGAGAATCTCTTCTTTTTGAAAGTCAGTTAAAAGTATTATTATCGGCTACAGTTTTAAAAACAAGTAAATTTTTATAAACTACTTTTTACGTGAGAATTCAAGAAAGAAAACCAAAGAAAAAGACTTTATATTTTATAATTTCTAAAAATGATTGTTTTAGCTTCTATTGTTCTTATAAAGAATCCTTCTTAATACAATAAAATAGAACAATAGAATCTTCTGCCAATTTTTCTTTTATATCTCCCATGTACAGATACCGTCTAGTTGCAATTTTATTGTCTTAGTAAGTTAAGAAGTAGTAAATCAGTTTAATAAAAATCCAATACATCCTCCACATTCCCTATAGCGATATCACTGAGTACGTATAACTTTGTCTAGACAATAGATTATCAAAGTGGAGATTCGTGTTTACAATTTATTGCAGCATCGGGAATCAAACTCGTAAAAGGCTGCGGTGTCGTTATCAGCGCTTGGGGAATTCACAGAAATCCAGATTATTGGGGTTCAGATGTGGAAAAATTCAGACCGGACAGGTTCCTTGATAAACCACCTACACATCCGGCGTCATACCTGCCTTTTAGTTATGGACCCAGAAATTGTGTTGGTAAGACAAATTTACATCCATAAATAATATATATATAAAAATATATATATATATATATATATATATATATATATATATATATATATATATATATATATATCTATAATTATATCCTTTTAGATGAAAAAAAATCCGTTATCGATTTAGAACTGACAGAATTATTCAGATTCTTCAATTGCATTAAATAAGTAAGGTAACAAACATGAAAACATACAATTAAAGTGTGAACTTCGTTCTTTTCGAACTTGGTTGAATAGAATATACTAAGAGTACTTAGAATTCACATCTCTGATAATCCAGACAGTCGTAGACAAGAAATTAGTACATATTTAAAATGGTCGTATATAGCCATATATATCTTTGTAAAAAAAGGAGCTCAAATTAAAGCGCATTTATATTTTGAATCAATATTCAAATCTCGTGTTCCATTACAATGCAATAATCGCTATAATTTTGGCATTGCCGTGTGGTCCCGGTGTAGAATGAATGACTCCTTCCTTTCAAGTGAATGTCGTAAGAGGCGACTAAGAAAACATAATGGTCAAGTAATAAGCAGCAGCGTCTTTCTTAAAACATCACCAAAACCTAACTGCGGTTCCCAATCTACGAGTACCAAGCGTGGGAACTATTGGCATAAGGTTTATGTTATAGTTAACGACTGAAATGATGATAATGAATCGAAATTTTAAAAAAATAGTAATAATCATGAAATATAAAAATCGTAAAAAGAGAATGCCAGGAATTGTTCGGAATATACGATTACGATACAAATATGTATTTGGTAAACGGATATCCATGTACATATTCAGACTAACATGCAAATTAGTTGAAATTATTCATTCATGTATATCTAATTATGAGTATTAATCATTTAAATTTGCAATTTATTAGGAAATAATGTTTTTGGTCATTCGTGTAAGTGTTATTTATTACAATTGCGAATATCTAAAAACAAAATCTTCGCAATATTATTTACTTATTAGCTTTTACCCGCGACTTCGTCCCCGTGACCGGATAAGTTCAATGACCGAAATAAAAAGGAACCTACGTCCTTTTCCATTCCATATAATACGTGTATCATAATTATCCGGCGTTTATGTAGTTTTTTCATCAGTGAAATGTAGCATTTTGTTTATTGTTTTTGTATAAAAATAATCTTCTCTATTGTGTTAGAGAAATGCGTGTCAAAAACCATAGTAATATTCGGCATATTATGCTCTACCACTTCGAGAAAGGATAGAAAGCAGAACAGTTATTTCGCAATTTTAACGAACTCTTTGGTAAAGAAATAAACAGCAAAAGTCAGTGTAGGGAGTGGTTCGCCCGTTTCAAATCAGGTGACATCAGCTTGGAGGATATGTCAGAAAGAGGTCAGCTATCGAATTTCGCGACGATCAGGCTCTTCTAGCAGCCGTGAAAAAAGACGAGAGTCTGACAACACAAATGCTAGTTGAAGACATCGATGTCAATCAATACACGGTCGTTCGTCACCTCAAAAAGCTTGGCAAGTATGGAAGATCGCTGAATGGGTCCTTAACGAGCTCTCCGACAACAACAGAGCCGAAATTTAAAAATGTTGCGTAAAATTACCTTAAATCACAAAATAATCGACAAAAATCATAAATTTTGATTCTAACGCCATCTACTATTCGCTGTTTAATTTTGTTTTAGTGACCAACCACCCTAAAATAAGATGTGGTTCGGTTATACGGCAATATTTGTCTCCTTCTAAATTTGAATGCAGTGTATTTTATAAAGACTATGGTATTACTCATGTATATAAGCGACGGTTACCACCCACCAACAGAGGGGCTGTCGCCTTGTTCGCCATTCTAAGTATCATAAACAAAATTTGTTTTGTTAATCCTTACATTAATGGTTGTTGTTGTATCCGCCATTAATTATCCATTGCTGAAAATTGCCTCTTCCATTAAGGGGTTTTCCAGTAGTTGCCAAGCTTGGCAGGCGGGCTAGTAACCGCAGTTTGGTATTTGATAGTTTTAAGAGGGACGCTGCTGCCCATCTCTCTACCATAAGCTTTCTTAGTCGTCTCTAACGATACACACGGGTAAGGATGAGATGGCCTATTTTATACTGAGGCCTACATGGCTTCATTAATGATTAGAAATTAATTATTAATCTAAGTATTAGTCATATTAAAACAGTTGAAAAGATTTGGATGAAATAAAGAACAAAAAAGACCTATCATAGGTGCTAATTATGAAGAGTATAGTCGCATTTACTGAGTTGTTAATAAGAGATGTTTAGCATTACTATATCCAATTATTCAGGGTTAAACTTCGCTTTTCCTATGTAAGGTAAGGATAGTAGAGAGACTATTAGTCGTTTACATAATTTCATTTAATTACAGGGCAACAGTACTCACTATTATCAATGAAGACGACTTTATCAACACTTTTACGGTATTACCGTATATTGCCAGAGGGCGCTCGTGTATCGGAATCCCAAAACGCTGTGAAGGACGAGCAACAATTACGTGTTAAATACAATGTTATATTGAATCATGTTGACAACTATGTTGTCGAATTAGTAGCTCGGTAATAATTCTCTAATAGGTTACTAGAATAATTATTAAAAGAACAAGCAATCTATCCTGGTTCGCGTATGGGTAGATAGTAAGTGTGGGTAATATATAATTATATTGTATTGTAAAATCTTTATTATACATAATTCACATTGAACACTGATAAATGATTTAATATACAATAGCGGACTTATCCCATAAAGGGATCTCTTACAGTCAACCTTTGAGAAGCTGAAAGAAAACTGTAGAATGTATAAGGGTAATGACCGTACAATTAAAAATAAACTAAATAATATCCAGTAAAAAAATTAAATATATATAATGCAATAAAAACAGCTGTATATACCTACATATGTAAATAATAAAAGTACATGAATAATAATATAACATTGAAAATGAAAATGAAAATGAAAAATATTTATTTCGTAACAAAATTGATACAATACTAAGATCGTTGTTGTGACCTTCTAGTAAGTGTTATCACCTGTATCAGAAGGTCACGCTCCTCCATAACCATGCAAATACATAAATCATAGTACCATGAAATTAAGACATAAACATTATCTAATATTAGTAATAAGTATATCTAAATGCATGCATGCGTGTGTGTGCATGCATACATGTGTGTGATGTGTGTGTGTGTGTGTGTGTGTGTGTGTGTGTGTGTGTGTTTATGTATGCGTGCGTGTGAGTGTATGTGTGCATGTACGTGCGCCATGTACCAACTGTTGTGTGGTGTGTATGTTGTATGAGTGTTTGTGTAGTTTTACGCTAATCTGTATTGTTAAGATTTTTTAAAAAGTAACTCATCAATATTTTAATATTTAAAAAGTTCTTCTGTTTCGTGGTAATTTAAAGTTTTTAACCATTTAGTAATTACATCTTTACAATCAAATTTGTTTAGTTTATAGATATTTAATTTATTATTTAATAACTTGTATAAATGTGTTGATTGTTTACTATATTGTCGCATAGCAAAACTTGTCCTAACGTTATTTTCCATCAGAGTTATGTTTTTCCTACGTTTTAATAAATAAGAAAAGTCTAGTCCTACACTTTTGTGTCTTTTTAAAGTTGCATATAGTATATAAATCCTTCTTACTGACAATAAATCACACTCTTGATAAAGTTTGTCAGTGGGCTAAATACGTGGTTTAGAGTAGGCCAGTTTTAGAAGAGCTCTTTGGGATCTTTCCACTTCTAAAAATTTTACTTTAGTAGCTCCACCCCATACAGGAATACAATACATCAATATAGATTGCGCTAGGGATATATATATTGATCTGATCAAAAATTTGGATGCCACATAACGCAGCTTAATAAAAATCCAAATTAGCTACTCTAGTGCTGACTGCTTCTAAATGAGAATGCCAAGATAAGTGCTGGTCCATGTGTATACCAAGATATTTAATAGAAGTAGTTTTATCAATAGATGGACATAAACAGTCACCATTTACTTTATTGCAATTGTAAGAATGAATGATAATTTGAAATTCTGGTGATGGTTGCGTTGATTTATTTATGGTATAACATATATATTTCGATTTTAGAGAGTTTAGAGTAAGTAAATTATTTTTTAGCCAAAGATCAATTATAGTTAGTCCTTTTTGAGTATTCGTACATTACTACATAAGTAAATAAAAACTTACATAAATACATTAATCTGTATATTGTAGTTAGTATATCTATACATATATTGGCACTATAACAGATATATTATAGATAGATAGATAGATACTCTTCATTGTTTCCTCTAAAAGATTACAATAGTAAACTTATTATAAATAAAATAATCACAATGAGAAAACAATGGGCGACCTTATCGCTAAAAGCGATCTCTTCCAGGCAACCTTTGAATGGAGAGGAGTAATTATAAACAGTTTGATATAAACTATCGGTTATCCAATATATAATAGAAGAAGAACTAGGTAATAATAAATAATTATAGATATCAGACTGGTATTGGTGATATCGGAATGGATGGTCATCAATGTCCAGAAGTTACCAGAGGGAGCTGTACAAAAGTCATTTGCTTGGATACCTCTGTCCCATTCGTGTTTCAACCGCAAAGAAGTTGAGTCTGCATGGTTGTGTTTCGGTTCGAAGTGTGGGATATGCGTAAATTTACAGGGTACAGAGGAATAACATCTGAGTCCTTTAGGAATGGCAACGCATGGGGGTATCATGGGCGCAACAGTATACTATGTTATGTCCATGGTACTGCTCATGTCTATAGGCGACGGTTACCACTTTCCATCAGGTGGGCCGTCATCTTGTTTGCCATTCTAAGTTGTATAAAAAAAAAACTTGTACACAAATAAAATTATATTTATTTACTTTTATTTCGCTTATTTTATTTAAATCTTTTAATATTTATTACCAGGTATATTACTAATAATTTTCTAAAATATCTCAGCAGCTATGTTTACATGGCTGTGTTTCGGTTTGGAAAGTGGTATCATCATCATCATATCAGCCATTAACTGTCCACTGATGAACATAGGCCTCCCCTATTGAGAGGTTGTGCTTGTAGTTACTTGGCAGGTGGTTTGGCAATCTTAATGAGGATTTGGTGATGTTTTTAAAAGTACTCTGCTGTCCATCTCTCGACTATTAAGTTCCCTTAGTCACCTCGTACGGCATCCATGGGATAAGAGAGTAGGATATGGCAGTGAAATTACACAGTATGGAGGCATAATATCTAATCCTCAGTAATGGCTACACATGAGGAATATCATAGGCATCACAGTATATTACACACACACACACACACACACACGCACGCATGCACGCACGCATGCACGTACGCATGCACGCATGCACGCACGCATGCACGCATGCACGCACGCATGCACGCATGCACGCACGCACGCACGCACGTACGTATGCACGCACACACAGTTTTGAGCTCGGAAATAACAACGCATAAGGGAAGGGAACACATGAACAGTGAGTGTATAATTGTCCACAGAGATATTGCGACATGTTTTTCAAAAGAGGTAATGTAATTTGAAAATTTTACGAGACGAATTGCATACTTTTAATTTTTGACTCATTAATGGATAGACTTAACGACGAGACGATTAAAAATTTACAAGTAATAGAGAGATCATAGAATTTCTAAAAATAATCCATAAATAAACATGTATTCAAGGACATCAGGAGTTACTAATGACAATTATAATCCTGATTGACGCAAAAAAGTTCTGATTCATCCCATAAAGAACAATGCCAGTAACCGCGGCAAGGATATAGTTGATAGTTGGTATGTTTTACATATCTATTGAGTAATTATTAATAATGTGGTAATTTGTCATTGAGTTAAAATAAAGTGTAGGTATTTATAAAATTTTATATAGTAAAGCTTTAATAGGGATGGGTAGCAGCGTCGCTCTTTAAACATGACCAAGGACAAATTGCGGTTGCTTACCCGCCTGCCAAGCGTGGCAAGTACTGGCAAAACACCCCTAGGGAGAGGCTTATTTTCAGCCGTGGACAGTTTATTTATTTATTTATTATTTATTTATTTATTATAAGTTACAACAACAGTTTGCAAACAGAAATGAACCTTTAAAAAAACCAAAACAATACAAAAATTTATCAATACGCAGTTTGCCAACCTTACATTGTAAACATCATTTAACACTAAGTTATAAGTAAACGTTATACATTTTTATAGATATACATTATATTACTGATTACAATTATGAACTTATTCTATGCAAAAAAAAAAAAAAATCTAAACTTATTCCATCTCAAAACCATACAATGACCTCTTAAACCCAATAGTACTCTGATGAAAGATATCGATTTTTCCGCTAATTTTATTATACAATTGACACATTCGATGAATGGGATTATTATGTGAGACATTATTATTGGTGGATGGAATACTGAATAGCCGAGGATGTCTGAAAGAATGCTTACACGCAATCAAGTTCAGAGAAGCTGTTAATGATTCATTCAACAATCCATTTGCAATCCTAGAAAGCAAGCACAGATCACCAATTCTACGCCTCGTTTCCAAAGTTAAGAATCCAAAATACTTCATACGTTCCTCATAATCACGTAAATTTTGTTTTAAATGAAATTTCCTTGTAATGTAACGAAGGAAACCAGCTTGTACTGATTCGATTCTATTTATATCTACTTTATATATAGGAGACCAAACTGATGCACAATATTCTAAATTACTCTGAACGAGAGTTTTATACAATATAATAAAAGTGTTCGGCTTTTTAAATGGTTTAGTTGTACGAATTACAAATCCAAGCATTTTTTTAGCTTTATTTACAATAGAATCATAATGCAACTTAAATGACAATGTATTATCAAACCAAACTCCGAGGTCCCTTACTAATTTAGTATGTTTAAGTTTTATATCTTTAATGGTATAATAGTATGATATTGCGTGTTTATTTTTAGTAAATGTAATGTATTGACATTTGTCAATATTAAGAGTCATTAAGTTGTTTTTACACCAATCATCGACAATATCCAAATTATTCTGTAGCTTTTTACAGTCTTTCAAATCACAAATAGTTGAGAACAATTTAATGTCATCTGCGTAAGCCAGACACTGACAAGTAATGGTTTGAAGTAGATCATTAATAAAAAGCAAAAAGAGTAAGGGACCTAGATTCGATCCTTGTGGAACTCCGGATGTCGGTACAAATGGGACAGAATCATAACCATACAGTGCAACCAGTTGAGTTCGGTTCATTAAGTAGGATCTAAGCCAACGATGTAAATTGCCATGAATACCCAAATGTTGAGCCTTTACAAGAAGTATCTCATGATTAACGCGATCAAATGCCTTAGCAAAATCAATATAAATAGCATCCACCTGAGTCTTACTGTCAAAAGCCTTGCACAAATAATTAATATATGTTAACAGATTTGTATTTGTAGATTTTCCATTAGTAAAACCATGTTGTTTTTCACTTAATATGTGTTTTAGATGATTGTATAACTGATCATATACCAAAGATTCGAAGGCTTTACTAAACTGACTCAAATTACAAATGGGGCGGTAATTGCATATTTCAGTTTTATTACCCGACTTGTAAATAGGGGTTACCTTAGCTATTTTCCATAAGTCTGGGAAAATTCCTTCTTCCAGCGATTTATTAAATACAATAGTCAATGGTATAGATAATGCAGATGCACAGTAACGGACAAACACCGGAGGTATCCCATCGGGACCAGCACCCTTATTTATATTTATCTTTTTTATATGAGACAAGACTTCTTCTTTAGTAAATTTTAATGTAGTAAAATTATAATTTGATGGTGCAAATGTTGGAGTATAGTTAATGCATGTAGCATTGCTATATGTAGTAGCAAAATATTCAGCGAAAAGATTCGCTACATCAGATCCTGTGCTTGCGGTTCGATCTCCATAAGTGACCATTTTAGGTACATCATTTGTTATTCTTTTACTTTTAGTATAAGACCAGAAGGCTTTAATATTTTTATTTAAATCAGTCTCTATTCTAGATATATATAATTTAAAACATTTATTTAGTGAATTTTTATTACGTGCTCTAAGCATTGAATAAGTATCGTAATCTCTAGGATTTGAATAAAGTTTAAACCTGCGATGGTATTTATTTTGCTCTTTTAGTGCCTTAATGAGTGATTTAGAATACCAAACCGGAAAACGTGAAACTTTCGGTGTCGCTATTGGAGTATGCTTATAAATAATATCCCAAATGTTATTATATAAGAACTGTACGAAATCATTACAATTCATTTGATTTGCATACAACTCCCAATCAACTTTGTTTAGATCTAAAATGCATTTTTCATAATCGGTCTTACGAAAATTAAGCTTAATTTGTGGAGATTCTTCCTTAAGAACAGACGGTATACCTACTGGGACAAATAATTCTAAAGGTGGATGATATGTGTCTATGACACTTAGAGGAACTGCTGTAATAATACTAGAATTCGATGCAAAGTTAGTCAATATAAGATCCAGTATATTATTCGAGCTATTAGTTACATCATTCAATTGCAGAAAATTAAAATCCCCCATGAAACTATTTAACAAAAATGATCTACCACTTGAAACACTAGATGAGGCTGGTAAATTATTATGCCAGCTTATAGTTGGAATATTAAAATCCCCCACAATTACTGTCTTAGTATTATTTCTGGATATATTTGCACAATTATCGAGAAAGCTTGCAAACAGCTCGTTTGGCACATATGATGGTATATATACAGTACACATATTAAATATTATTTTATTTAATTTTATTTGTATCCATATATCCTCAATAGAGCTCTGCCAATCTGATCGAAATACAACATCTATTCTCTTAGATACGGCCATCAATACTCCACCACCATGACTTTTATTAAATTTATTTTTGAAAGATGCATCTCTATCTCGCCTAAATACACGATATCGATCATCAAACAATTCCGATGAAAAAACAGTGTCATCCAACCAAGTTTCACACAGACAAATTACATCATAATCGCTACTCAGTACAGAATTATATATATCAACACACTTAGATTTCACTCCTCTTACATTCTGAAAATAGATCTTCAAATCCATATACAGATCCGAAATATAATATATAGAAATTAAAAACAAAATAAATAGTTTATTTCATCAACTCTAGTGATTGAATGTTTTTTATGGATATGTAGCGAGTGTTTTCGTCCTTACGGGTGTAAATGCGTCCGTTTCGAACCCAGACGTATTTAAAGAGTTTCTCCTTAGCCTTTAGACGTGCAGCAGCGTGTAAAGCTTTGTTAGCTGGCGAAAGATGTTCGGATACATATACCGCAGTTGTTTCTCCCGGGACACCAATCAATCCTGTATTCAATCTATCATTAGGGTGAGATTTATTGTAACGATGAATGGCCGAGATAAATTCGTCACGTTGACGTGGACTTCTCAGTTTAACAACAATAGAACGTGGTTTTTTGTTATCCTTGTTATATTTAGCCACTCTGGTAACACTTAGGATGTCTCTATTATCCAGTGCATATGATGATACATCAGCAATTTGCTTAATAACAGATAACAAATTTTCAGATTTAGATTCAGTGATTCCGTTTATTTCTAAATTAGATTCCCTGAGACGCTGTTCAAGATCAGAGATTTGGTCAGTGAGTTTCTGTACGTTTTTGCGTGTAACACTATACTCCTCTTCATGTAGTCGATATTTAGCTGATAAGCCTTCTAATTTTTGATAAAATTCTTCGTACCTTTCACTAAGAAAGGTTACAGAATTTTGAAGTTTTTCTAATTGGTTGCTAATTGGAGAGAGATGTGACTTTAATACGTTCTGGATAATTAATGGCAATTCAGACCTAAGAGCTGCAATAATTTCATCCTTTAGGGTATCTCTTGCTGTGCCGCCAACTACAGCCTCCTTCCTATAATTTTCCAAAATTTCCCCTTGATCAGTGTCGTCTTCGTCAGATTCGTTTTGTTTTTTATTGTTATCAGAAGGCGGTTTTAATGGAGTACTTGAATTATCTCCTTTGTGACCTAATTTAGCTATGCAATCAGGGCATGACCATCCTTCTGCTATCTTAGTTGTAGGTAGTACTTTATTGCTTTGAAAATTGACACACAGCTGATGAAAGTCCTTTTTGCATTTAGGGCATTTAACTCTCTGCCGTTTTATTTCTTCATTACATCCTCCACAAATGAATGGATTTTAGAGATTCAATTCGTAACGTAGAAGAAAAAAACTTTTAAGAAATAATTAAAATATAAAAAAAAAATTAAATATAAAAAAACAATACAAATAAAAACTATAACAAAAATTGCAACACCAAAAGGAAAGAAAAAAGAAAAAAAAAAACAGCATTAATAAATGAAAATGGCAAAAAAAAGTTTGTCAGGTTTCGATCTTACAACCGTCCGGTCATTTAACTATTGATACAGTAAAAACTATACCAACAAGAATACTGCACGACTTGTTGAAATTACTCAATATATGAAAATGGAGTTCACTATAATTTTGTATGTGGTAGTTAAAGTAAGAAACTGTACTGATACCCTCAAACATTTCACAATTGCGACCGCACTGTATTTCGAAATCCAATATATATAATCACCAGTTATAAGAAAAGAATTATATTTTCACTACACTCAGAATGTTTTTATTAGTCACTTAAGATTACAGCTATAAAAGGGCGAGATGTCGACAGATTCCAGGGCTTGTCCACATTACATCGACAGATCAGTGCGTTCCAAAAAATAGCTTCACTACGATCGGCAATATTGATCTTCAAATTGTGATGAAATATTTAGTTCAGAGTTGTAACAGATACACAATTAGTTCAGCTGGTTATCAATACTGCACAGTGATATAACTTTTGCTTACATTTGCAACCGTAAACTCACAGAATTTAATTAATTAACGCAGTGACAATGAACACGTATTTACTTGTAGCCGCCGTGCGGGTAGTTAGTTAATAGCCAATATGGAGGTGATGAAGTTTTAATATTAAATATTAATCTTCTTAATTAAAAAAAATGACGCGCTCCCAGTATACATTTTCAACACCTATTTCAACCTCTTAGAGGGCATGATTTTAAAAAATCATGAAATACCTCTTTACTTTTTCTAACCAGATGCTTGTGTATGAAATTTTAAAAGGTTCACAAACCATTTTTTTTTATTATTAGACATGCCATTTTCGTTTGCTTTTTTTTTCTCAATATACTCTAACCGGATTCTTGTAAATTCTTTTTCTGGAAAAGATTGCTTGTCGACAAGGATACCTTTTGTGTAATTTAAAAGGTCACCTTTATTATTTACTGAATTTTTAACTTTTGTTACTGGCACGATGAATAATAGGAAATATAAAGAAAGAAAATTTCGATTAATACTAGTTTTTATAGGATGATAATGGAATGGTAGCCCCGCCTGCTCTAATGGTATACGCTAGCGGAGCATCAATGAGGGATGACAGGTGAGAATGAAAAGGCAGGTCAGTTAGCACATCGTGATGAATACCAGAGGGAGACTTTGTACAAAAGTCGATTGCTTGGGCACCTCTGTCCCATTCGTGTTTCAACCGTGAAGCAGTTGTGTTTGCATGACTGTGTTTCGGTTTGAAGGGTGGGATATGGCGTGAATTTACAGGGTACAGAGGAATAACACCTGAGTCCTCAGGAATGGCAACCCATGGGGGTATCATGGGTGAAACAGTATAGTCTGCTATGTCCATGGTACTGCTCATGTCTATAGGCGACGGTTACCACTTTCCATCAGGTGGGCCGTCAGCTTGTTTGTCATTCTAAGTTGCATAAAAAAAAAAAAAAAAAAAAAAAATTCAGCACGATGGTATCCAAAGGGGACCACGGGGAGGTAGACCTGGTTGGCTATAATGCTAGCAATGGGACTCTTAGTCTCCATTACTAACAATCCCTTCCCCCCGATTAATACTAGTTTATATATTCAATTGTATATCAGTCGTTTTTATAATTATTATAAAGGTATCAATGTTATTATTTTCTTTATCCAAGGGATTACGTTAAAGCGGTAGTTATAATCAAACCTTCAACGAAGTTCTCTGTCTTTTCACTTCCAAGAAGAGAGTGATCAATTCTTAACAGATTGAGAACTAGATGCCTATAAATATAGGTTTTTTTTATTGGTAGAAAATGGAATCGCAGGCGGAGCCGCGCTAACGGGATACGCTGGCGGGGCACCAGTGAAGGGTGATCGATGAGGATGAAAACAGGTCAGTTAGCCCATCATGATGAATTCATCAGGAATTAACCATGATAGTTTCCAGGAAGAACCGCGAGGAGGTCGACCTGGTTGGGTATATTGCTAGCAATGGGATTCTCAATCTCCATTATTGACAATCCTCCCCCCCCCCTCTTATAAATATATGTGTAGCTGGATTAACTCAGTGGCCTGCAAATATAGTGCACAAATACAAGATATCGACAAATACAAGACTGCCCATTTATACATTAGTAATTAATATATAAAATTGGTTCGTCTATAGACTACTATTATGATATTATTATTATTATTATATCAGCTGATTAAATGTCCATAGCTGAACATAGGCTTCCCCCTTGGGTTTTGCCAATAGTTTTCATGCTTAATGGATGGGTTGGCAACCGCAGTTAGTCAGTCTTAAATGATGTTGATGTGTGTTAAAAGGGACGCTGCCATCCATCCTGAGGGATGGATCAATGGATAAATGGTTGAGACCATTTAGTTTTCTTAGTCGCCATTTACGAAACTTACTGGAACGGAAGAGGTGGTCCACTTTATGCCAGGACTACACAGCGAGTACATGTTAGTAACATTACAATATAAATAATTAATAATGATTTTGATTGAAAAATGTTTGAAATTATTAATTTAAATATTAGAAATACTTTATCTTCATATTTATGAATAATAGCCACAGAAAACTATTGTTTCAATAGTATATATTTTCTGTTTTTACTTTTGTGTAATATATTACAGTTCCTAGTACATATATCTATATGTTAAGTAAAAACCCATTACGTGTGGTAAACATAGTACCGAGTTAAAATAATAATACAATACCAATGATACAAATAGATGCCACTAATAATACCTAAATGTATTGAGGTTTTATTATTTGTATTAACTATTATATACTTAAAGTTTTTGTATTAGGATTCAAATTCAATCAAATAAATTTTTAAAGATAACAATGCAATTATACAATGGTATTTAACAACTGATTATTTCTCTTTAAAAGCTCGTTTTATATATAAATAATATCCATTCGACAAACAGTAGCGATTAAAATACTATAGCTATTTCGAAAAATTAATTTAATTAATTAATTTTGGTGTCAATTTGTTTTTTGATTTCGTAATTTTGTTTTTTTTTCATTGGATATATCATAATGATGTCAAAGAAACTTATATTTTTATTGATTCTTGTTAGCTATTTAACAGTAATTTCTGGAAAACGGCGTGGTAAGAGTAGACTTTTTACACATGGTCAAAGGGTAAGTATTAAATATAAAAATATTTATGAAGATATTTGGTACATAGACCTTTAGTGCATTTTTACAAAATGTGGTTTCTTTATACAACATAGAATGCCAAATAAGCTGACAGCCTATCTAATAGAAACGGGTAACCGTTGCCTATAGACATGAAAAGTACTATGGGCATAACAAAGAATACTGTATGGCCCATGATTTTTTTTTATACAACTTAGAGTGGCAAACAAGCTGACGGTCCATCTGATGGAAAATGGTAACCGTCGCCTATAGACATGAGCAGTACCATGGTCATAACAGAGTATACTGTTTCACCCATGATACTCCCTATGCGTTGCCATTCCTGAGGACTCAGGTGTTATTCCTCTGTATCCTGTAATTTTATTGCCATGATACCCTTCATATGTTGCTATTGTGGAAGACTAAGGTATTATGCCTTTGTACCCTGTAATTTTATTGTCATATCTTACCTAAATATAATATAATATAGTTATTAATAAAACGGTAGAATTTATTTAAATTAATAAATATTTTATTATATAACACTAATATTCACTTTTTTACATTAGAATTCACTTAATTATCCTGAAATGATAGTAGATGCTTGACCCACAACTGCTACGGCTGGTCCCGCTTTGATGATGCCATCTCTGATGTGTTGGCCCATTCTTTCCTGATTAAAAAGGTTTCATTAATAGAAAAAATATATGCAGCAGTGTATTTTGACCCATGGCGATCCATAACTCGATTATTTCACTACCATAGACTTATATGCTACTATTTGGACCAACAGGAGTAAAAAATATCTTTTGGATTTCGATAAAAATCATCATATCAACCGTTAGCGGTGGGTAATTTTTTTTTATACAACTTAGAATGGCAAACAAGCTGACGGCCCACCTGATGGAAAGTAGTAACCGTCGCCTATAGACGTGAGCAGTACCATGGACATAACAGAGTATACTGTTTCGCCCATGATACCCCCCATGTGTTGTCATTCCTGAGGACTCAGGTGTTATTCCTCTGTACCCAGTAAATTCACGCCATATCCCAACCTTCAAACTGAAACACAGCCATGCAAACACAACTGCTTCACGTTTGAAACACGAACGGGACAGAGGTACCCAAGCAATCAACTTTTGTACAGTCTCCCTCTGGGAATATATAAATATATATACTCGCAATATATAAATATATACCAATATTTATATATTGCAAGTACAATATCTATATATTAGCCTAATAATAGATATATTAAATATCGGTTATTCAGTACGTAATATTGAAATGAAGAACGCGATCGAAATTTACATAGATATCCGACTAGTGTCGGCGATATCGAAATGAGTGATGTCCTTTTTTTCGCCATCAGTATCCAAAGAAATCCGATATATAGATAACGGAGTAGTGCCGATATTAGCCATGTATATATTGTCATTTTTACAATATATATATATATATATATATATATATATATATATATATATATATTACAGTCATATTTTAGTTTTTATTATGTAATATATAATAATATTATAGCAGTTTTTTTTAGTGAGTGAGACGTGGGAAATGTTTAGATAAATTGCGTAGAAAGAGAATCGCAGGCACTATCCTTAATCTACGGTAGATAGCTAACGTAAATTTGAATTATTTAAATATAGAATGTCGAAAGGAAAAATTAAAGCGTCCACTTCTCGAACTGTAAGGACAGATTTTTTTATGTTTTCGACCCATATATCTATAGGTAAGCAATCAGTTTCATTGAGTCAATAGTGTCGATTATATTCTATTAGGATCTGTGGATATATATATTACATATATAATATACAATTAATATGTATATAATAAAATTTTAAATAAAGGACTCTCTGTACAAAAGCATATTATAAAATAAATGACTATCTAAATGACAAAAACGCATGGATTTGAATATAGTATAAATGTGAATTGTATTGTAATTGTAATTAATGTATTTTTTTAATTAATATTATTTTATATAGTAATAATATAAAGTGACGTAACATAAGAATCTATAACAGATGTATATGAATAAAGATGTTTGATTGATTGAACATTAAAAATGCTAAATTAACAAAATTGTAGCTCTCGTTACGTCTATTTCTCTTTATGTAAATATTATAGCAAATGTACCTCGTCGTATTAATTGCTCACCAATAAGTAATAGGCAAATTTAGAAAGTATAAAATGCGATTTTTATTAATATTATGCATATTTTATATTTTTACTTCAAATATTTTATAGTTATATAAAATAGAATTAATAAAATAGTCATCCCTCAAATATAAATATAGAACCAAAGCCTTTGTAAATCTTATCCAGTGGAAAGGTATTGTGATCTGAATATTATGAATAATGATCTAGTACTATATTTTTTTCTATTCAATTTATAATAACACTAAGTCCCTTACGAGATAAACTGAGAATATCATTAAATGTAGTGGGTACTTACAATTTTTTTAAACACCTTCCAACGCGGCTCAGGGGCTCCGCTTACGGCACTTAGCATTATTAAAATGCAGGCAGAAATAAAGAATAACACTTTTACGAAATTCATTCTTATTAAAAAAAATATATTTAAATTTAGAACGCACCAGACTAATTGACGCGGCACTCTGTACACTACACCCATTCTCTCTCTCTTTTATACAATTTTTATATCATTTTCCACATATCTCCTTTGAAGTGCTGTGAATGATGCATTCGGGGAATTAACAACTTTATGTCTATCGTGGTTAGGCCCAGTATAGTTTTACGTTATATATAATAGCTTTTTAGGTTATCCCTCTTGAACATTAATTACTAGAAGTACGTGTTTCTTTGGACAAATAAACATAATATAGGTATGCTAGCAATTGTACTTAATTTGATAAAATTAAAACTAATTTATCAAAATGGCCGTGTAATTCCAGCATGAATAGAGTGGAATGACGACTAGAATGGTCTTTTTCATTGTTTTTCCTACTTCTGAAATCTACGCTTACGAAATAGCAAACAAAAGCATACTATATAGGAGAGTTTTACCAGTAATTTTCATGCATGGCTATAGCATATGGGTTGGCAAGCGCAGTTTTTTTTTTATTGGATAAAAATGGAATGGTAACCCCGCCTGCGCTAATGGGATACGCTGGCGGGACACCAGTGAAGGGTGATCGATGAGGATGAAAACAGGCCAGTTAACCCATTATGATGAATTCATCAGGAATTAATCATATAGTTTCCAGGGGGAACCGCGAGGAGGTCGACCTGGTTGGATATATTGCTAGCAATGAGATTCTTAGTTTCCATTACTAACAGTCCCTTTTCCCCCCTGGCAAACGCAGTTAGGCTTTTAAAAATGTTTTAAAAGCTTCACTAAGCTAAATGTTTTAAATGATTTACTGCTGCCTATCCCTCTACTATTAAGTTATCTTAGTCGCCTCTTATAACAGCCATGGGAAAGGAAGGGGGTGGCCTTCGTGTTTCTACCGTGAAGCAGTTGTGTTTGCACGGCTGTGTTTCCGTTTGAAAGGTGGGATATGGCGTGAATTTACAGGGTACAGAGGAATGACACCTAAGTCCTCAGGAATAGCAACGCATGCGAGGTATCATGGGCGAAACAGTGTGTGTGTACTGTTGTGTCCATGGTACTGCTCATGTCTATAGGCGACGGTTACCACTTTCCATCAGGTGGGCCGTCAGCTTGTTTGCCATTCTAAGTCGTATAAAAAAAATCTATGCCAAAACCACACGGAAAGACAAGATTTGACATACAATATAATAAATATATTCTTTTAGGATTATAATAATTTTTTTTTTTCATTAGTATCAATTGATAGCATGAATTAATCGTATTTGTTTTACTATGCGTATTTGTTTTTTTATTATCGATTGAGATTACATTATGAGGTGAAGTATGTTTATAAGATGAATAACATGTATTATAAGATTACTTATAGACCTCAACTAGTTTTTAGCTGCCACTTTGTTCGCGCGATTGGAATACAATGATTGATCAGAAGGGGCAGCAAATGTGAGTTATGTCCTTCTCCTTTCTACATATATT
Source organism: Galleria mellonella (assembly GCF_026898425.1). NCBI lineage: Eukaryota > Metazoa > Arthropoda > Insecta > Lepidoptera > Pyralidae > Galleria > Galleria mellonella. The sequence continues at coordinate 2,844,107 of NW_026442082.1, read as the reverse complement.
ATGTATATGTGGAAAGAAGAATACGCATATCCCAAATTTCATGACGATTAAGGCAACAAACAAACAAACTCACATTCATAGTTTTTGTTTGCCTATATGGTTATATATAAACAAGTGTAATTAAAAATAAAAGTAAAATAAAATAAAATTTTCGCTTCGCAAACTAATATTACAGTTTCGGTCATTATAAAAACAAAAATCACAAAATTAATGAGCCCGATATAGAAGTAAATCTCTTTAACTTCAAAAAGAATTACAAAAATCGGCAAAGAACTGACGAAGTAAGCCCATAATAACAGTCGAATTTCTTGTCGCTTCTTTTCTTCTAGAAGTGATTATTAAAATATGTTAAAAAATATTTAACTTGAGTAAATTTAATAATTATAATATTTATAATAATAATAAGAAAAAATAAACGGTAGATCAATAATAATAATAATGTTACAAATTCCTACCTATACAATAGATTTGCTACAGAAAGCGGTCATCCTCAATACCTGCCGCATAGTCAGAAAATTTCTTTCCTCATCATTGTCATCATCCTCATATATAATTTAAAGTCAACCATTGCTTGGCTAAGGCCCGCATGGTTGAACATTTACCTCCATAAAAAGGGAGATGTTAAATACAATATATATAGATTATATAATTATGTTACTAATGTTCTAATTTATTTTTTATTTTTCATCGAAAGTAGTGGCTCAAGACTCAACTAATAAATGTTTCAAATAAATAATAATAAATGATAATATATAATTTGTGTAAATATTATTCAAGTAATTTATATATTAACTTTATATCTGGGTAATATACAGTGAAGTCTAATATAATGTTAAATTTACTTATTTAATTTCACTTTATTGCATCATTTATGAAATAGTAAATACTTATATAGTTAGTAATCATTATATTTCTATTAGTTTGACAACCCACTTAATTGATTTATTATAATAGAAAACTGTATTGATAAGTGTAATAATAAAATAAAATATTAAAAAGATTTTTAGTTTACAAAATTTGCATAATCAATTATTGTTTTTTTATATTATTTTTTTTTATTTTTTTTAAGCCTCATTTAAGGTTTCCTGGATTTTCAAGGTCTAACAGTTTTTCTGGAAGGATCCAAGATGAAAATAAAAACGTAAGTATTATATTTAAATAAAGTAAATATATATTTATTTATTAGTTAATCAACAGCTTACAATGTACAGTTTAAAATAACAATATTTTATCCAATAATAGGTAAAAATAGGATTTCATTGAATTTGAAATACAATTTAATCGTGACAGACAATAGTTACTAAATTTTGCAGGTAGTCAATAACTATTGTTACGAGTACACTATATAGTGTTATCACAATAATTACAAAATTTCAAAATACAAAATAGTAGTGTGCGTGAGCGCTTGGCAAGCGAATTTGTAACCGCAGTTAGGTTTTAGTGATGTTTTAAGAGGGATAATGCTACCTATCTCTCGATTTTTAAGTTCTCTTAGTCGCCTCTTACGACACGCACGGGAAAGAAAGTGGTGGCCCATCTGCTGATATCTAGATAGAGAAAGAAGATTAATGAAAGTAGAGAATAATAAAGGAGAGAGGATCTCACCTTGAGGCACTCCGGCGATCAATTCTTGCCAGTCTGAGAGTTTACGCTCAATACGAACTGCCTGTTGTCGACCACAAAGATAAGAGGAGAACCTGTTTAATACAGAAGATAAGAACCTTTGCAAAATGGCAAGGAGAATGTTGTGGTCTATCATATTAAAAGCGTTGGAGAAGTCTATAAGAACGAGATTAGTAAACAAATCATTATTCATTCCAAATCGAATGTCTTCAATGACTTTTAAAAGAGCAGTAGTTGTACTGTGTCCAGGACGAAAACCGGATTGAAAAGAAGTTAAAATCTTATTCTATAAACGAAGCTGGATACCTTATTATTTGCTACACCCTCCAGAATTATGGATAAAAAAGAAAGAAGAGAAATGGGGCGAAAATCATTTAGGGATTGAAGTACTGAGACCTTTGGAAGAGGGAGAACAATTGCATTACGCCACAGAGAGGGGAAATTATCAGATAAAAAGGAAAGTTTATCATGTGAGTCATTACTGGAGTAATGTGATCTAACAGAGCCGTGATCATATCTCGACTTACATCATCATATCTCATAGCCTTGGATTTTATAGACAGAATAGTTTTGCGGGTTTCATCGAGAGAGATTGGAGAGAAAGAAAAATTATCTTCGGATGAAGTCGATTGAACTATATTGGATATAGTAATTAATTTAGTCGATGAATTGATACAATTAATGGATAAAAAGTGAGGATTAAGTTCATTTGATGTGAATAGGTAGAAGTAGAGAATGATTTTTAAAATATGTTTAAAAATATTTTACTTCAGCGAAAGAGGTTTGTTTGAATCGAAGCATTTGGCGTTCCATTGTTTCTGCCTACCCTAATGGGAGACAGGCGTGACAGATATGTATGTATGTATGTATTTTACTTCAGTAAATTTTATTCATTTAATAATTATAAAATTTATAATTTTAATAAGAAAATTAATTAGTACCTAATCACTATATTTCTATTAGTTTGACAACCCACTGAATTGATTGATGATAATAGAAAACTGTATCGATGAGTGTAATAATAAAATAAAATTTAAAAAAATTGTTACTTTAAAAAATTTTCATGGATAATTAATTATTGTTCTTTTATATTAATTCTTTTTTTTTATTTTTTTAAGGATGGTTTTAATTATAATCCTAGATCTCAAAAGTCTTTTTCGAGAACGATCCAAGATGAAAATAAAAACGTAAGTATTATATTTAAATAAAGTAAATATTTATTTATTCATTAGTTAACCAACAGCTTGCAATTTACAGTTTAAAATAACAATAATTTATGCAATAATAAATAAAAATAGGATTTCATTGAATTTGAAATACAATTTAATCGTGACAGACAATAGTTACTAAATTTTGCAGGTAGTCAATAACTATTGTTACGAGTACACTATATAGTGTTATCACAATAATTACAAAATTTCAAAATACAAAATAGTAGTGTGCGTGAGCGCTTGGCAAGCGAATTTGTAACCGCAGTTAGGTTTTAGTGATGTTTTAAGAGGGATAATGCTACCTATCCCTCGACTTTTAAGTTCTCTTAGTCGCCTCTTACGACACGCACGGGAAAGAAAGTGGTGGCCCATCTGCTGAGACCACACGGTAATGATTATATATATACGGTAATGACTATAACTGTCTGACTTAAAAAAAAAGTTATTTAATATAGATTATGAATACCATAAAAATGTAATTGGCTTATCAATTTTCTTGTTACTAATACATATAATATTTTCTTCATAATTCATTCACAGCATGGTCGGAGCTATAGCTCCAATGTATATAGCCAAGATACTGACTTTCAGAGGTTCAAGAATAAAACAAAAGCGTTTGGTAATAAGATTGTAAGTATTTATATATTTATACATTATACAATTGTCTAAATGAGTAATATATAATGCTCTAGATGTATCCCACGGTTGCGCTTGCGTGATTTAATAAGTACATAAACATATGCTAAGCAAGTATGTACATCAGTATGTCCTATATATCCAACCCATGTACCAACTTTCATTCAAATTCGGCAAGTAGTTTTTGAATGAAAGCGTAACAAATATTCATCCATACTTATAAACATTGAAAATAAAAATGACTTAAATCTGTGTCTTATTTAGATATTTATGTTTGTGAGAACATGAATAAATTTTATATAAGTTTTATTGATGGATCCACTAAGTATATTAAGTTATATTAAGTGATTTACTACAAGAAGTTAAACTTATGATAGACAGGTATTCAATTCATGTTTAGGTATCTTTTGCAAAAGCATGTCTTACATATGCTATTGCAGGAAAGGGATTGTTAGTAATGGAGTATAACAGTCTCATTGCTAGCAATAAGCCATATTAGGACGACCTCCACGCAGTTTCCCCTGGAACCTAAAATCATGGTAAATTATTGTGAAATACGTAAGGCTGCCTTTTAAGTCGTGTCGTTTGCCAACCTCTCGCTATTATTAAAAAATAAACATATGGCATTTTAATCTTTTTGAATTTAGAATTCGAAAACAAAGAAATGTTTTCAGATTGGTCGACTAGTTGTGCATGTGAATGTGAGAAAGACTCTGTTTTCCGCGCTTAGCCTCTCATTTGGGCCGTTGTGCATATGAGTCATGGCTAGTACAGCCAACCTAACTCCGCCTAGAAGCGCAGAAGCTTCCTGGGTTCTTCACAGGCCTCACGGAGCGACCTCACCGTTCCGAGGATTACTAAACGTTGATGGGCCACAGCCTCACATTCCAGGATTACGTGAGCAGCCGTTTCTTCAGCGTCGAAACAGCCTCGACATAGAGGGTTGTCTGTGGCTCCTATTGTGTATAAATGTTTGTTTAATGGACAATGGCCCGTTATTGTCCCTATCATTATTTTGAGGTTTTTTCTATCTAGATGTAATAAACGTTTTGATAGTCGTTGATTCAACGTAGGTACGGCCAATTTTGATTGTCTGCAATCAGTAGCCTGTATCCATCTATGGTTTTGTATGTCAGCGGATCTTTGACGAATCCATATTCGAAATTGCGAGAACGGAAGAGGAAGAAGTGGATACGGGCCTACCACCCTCGTTCCTGAGCCTCTTCTAGCCAGTTCGTCTGCGGCATCGTTACCATAAGATCCACTGTGCCCTCTTATCCATTGGAGGATAACTCGGTTATTGGAAGATATCCTATCTAGTGAATGGTGGCATTCAATTATGGTCGACTAGTTTTATTGTATCGTCTATTCAAAGGTGACAAGTCGGTTGTAAAATGGAAATATCTAAGGAAAATTTGTGTTTGATAATTTTCTATAACTTTCTAAGGGGATTATCCCGAATTCAGTGCTTTGAGGAGATCACTTCTGTGTTTAGTGATGCAGCACTATGCGTTAGGATTGTAGAACGCTGGTATTTAGATTTTCAACGTGGGCACTCTAGCCTCAGTGACAAGCTACGTGAAGGTCGTCCAAAAACCGCCATGACGCAAGAGAATATTGAAGCCGTGCGGCAGCTAATCCTCGAAGATCGTCATGTGACATACCGTGAAATAGAGGCATCCGTGGGCATTTCAGGGACCACTATCCAAAAAAGTCCTGCATGAAGAACTTGGCGTAAGAAAGTTGATCTCTCGTTGGATAGCACATTTGCTTAGTGATGACCAAAAATAAACAGCCCGTGTTATTTGGTGTCGCAAAACTCTGCAGCGATTCAATCGAAGAGTATCAAAGCATGTTTATGATACGGTTTGTGGTAACGAGTCTTGGATATATGCTTACGATGCAGATTCTAAGCAGCAGCAGTAGGTCTTCCAGGATGAACCAAAACCGACCAAAGTCATACGCTCACGGAGCACTTATAAAAAAAATTATTGCCTCGTTTGTGGCAGTGGGTGGTCACGTCGCCACTTTTGTACTAGAAGATCACTAGACGGTTACCGATGACTAGTATACCACTGTTTGTTTGCCACAAGTCTTTACCGAAATTCAAAAAAACAATTCAAGACGTATAATACTGCACCATGACAATGCAAGATTGCACACCGCCCGCTAAACAAAGATGTTTTTGAGCACCCAAAATTTCAAAATTTAAGATTATCCACCTTACAGCCCTGACTTAAGCCCTAACGATTTTTTTACGTTACCAAAATTAAGCAGTCTTCGTGGTCAAAGTTTCAACTTACCCGAGGAAGCTGTTGACGCATACAAATTGGGCATTCTGACTTGGCCACTTCAAAGTGGAATAAATGTTTTAAAAACTGGTTTGAACGCATTCTAAAGTGTATTAAATATCGCGGAGAATTCTTTGAAAAATAATAAATAGTAATAATCTATTAAATTGTCTATACATATTTCAAATGACACAACTTAAAAGACAGCCCTCGTAAATTACGATAGGCTAACTGACCTGTATTCATCTTCACCTATCATCTCTCACTGGTATCTGGTATAACTGGTACTGGTATACCGATAGCGCAGCCGGATTTCATTACATTCTTTCCCATTAAAAAAAAATATCTGCTATTGTTTAAACAAAAGAAAGTGCGTGTTATTAAAAATGTATGATAAGTTTTAATAAGAGCAATATATGCCAAAACAATATATTTTTTAAAAACCTTGTCTGTCTGTCTTTTCTGGCATCAAGCAGAAACTACTACATCGATATGGGTGTAGTTTTTAGTTATATTCTTAAAGGTCCCATTTAAAATCTAGTATATCTTGTTAAGCCACCTAGAAGTGATCAGTTTCATTTGTTTTTCCACTTTTGAAATTCACGTGTACGAAGTAGAGGGTAAAAGTTAGTTATTAATAAATTATAATAATACAATTTTCATATGGATAATTAAAAAATATTATTAATATATATATATATATATATATATATATAAGTAATTGTTTTTGTACTTATTTCACAGGCCGGGGTAGGCATTGCATTATCGGATGGATTAATACGTGGGAGCAATACATTGTCTGCTGCTGATAATATTGCAACTTTTGGGTAAATGCATAATATTTTTTTAATTAATTTATGATAATTGTTCCAGAAAAAAAAAACTTGAGTCATGGCAAAGTTAATTATTTTGATTTAAAAAGTCCAGTTGTTTTGGTTTAAAAAGTAATTTGCTTACTACTGAAACAAACAAATCTTTAGAACTGATCTGTAAGTTTAACTTAATATTTCACATAAAAACTTAAAATTAAATTATTACTGTATTAGTACCTTAACTTGTATTGTTTCTTTTTTATATAAGTTTGTGTCATTATGCCGTATAGGGAAGAGCATTGTTTATCCTAAAGTACAGGATTTACCTATTTAGGGAGCAGTTTTACCTATATTTAAAATGTAACATTTATTTTGAAATAAATTATTATTATTATATTTAAAAAAATAAACGAGGTAAAACAAACATAAAAAAATGCCACCGAATTGAGAACGCCCTTTTTTGAAGTAAATTGAAAAAGAATCAAACTTTTGTTTATTGGATGCGTTCAGTATCCGGCTAGTATCAAAATCTCTGTTAAAACCGCCTCAATCTCTTCCTTTAAGTACGGTTTTCTTTTTTGCAATTTTGTTTAACTTGCTTTAGTATAATAATATCTAATAGTATAATAGTAGTACCCTCAGGATTTAGTATTACTATTTATTATTATTTAGTATTATTCAAGTCATTAACTTCTGCAAGTAAAATTTTTAAATGAAAGATAAAGGAAAATATAATACAATGCATCCAGGTTTCCAGATTTCACTTGGCTACAAGATAGGAGTATTTTTTAATTAGTTAATTTCTGTCGCTATCTTTGAGGTGACAACTTTCTTGCCTTTATTAATGTTATATTTTTGAATTAAAACATTTTCTTTTTATTTTATTTTTCATAACCTAGGACTATACAAAGTTACATTTAAAAAGCTTATACTTGCAAAAACCAGTAGCGAGATCTTAAACTAACAACTTCATCTCAACTAATTGTTGGCATCCGATTCTATTGAAATTAGGTATAACTATGTAAGTTTGGTGAGAGTACAATATTATGACACTATTGAGCTGGTCTGGTGATAAAGAGAGAAGATAGTCATTGGAACTTGTAAACAATACGTAATAATATTATTATGTTTGGGCTTGTATGATTTGTTTTGACTAAAACTATAACCCCGAGTAGTATTATAACTAAATAGTATAAAAGTATGTGTGTGCGTGTTCATATGCGTGTATGCGTGTGCGTGCGTGTATGCGTATGTGTGTGTGTGTGCGTTCGTGCATGTGTATGTAATTGTGTTATTTTAATTACTATTAATTAATTATAATTGTATATATTTTTCAGACAGAAATATGGAGTATGGAATATACCACCACTACACAGATATGATGCACTATTAAATGAAATGCGCGAGATGGATTTCAGGGATAAAGAGTACTAATTATTATATTTTATTAAAACAAAAAAACTAACTTCATTCATAACAAAATACACCAATTATATATGAAGAGGAAATATTTAAGCATTTGTTTGTATGGATAAATTCGAAAACAATTCAACCGATTTTAAAAAATCTTCCACCTACAAAAAGCTACATCATCATATCAGCCTTTAACTGTCCACTGCTGAACATAAGCCTCCCCTTGGGGAGGTTTGCCAGTAGTTGCCATGCTTGGCAGGCGGAATGGCAAACGCAGTTAAGCTTTAGAGATATTTTTAGAGGGACACTGCTGCCCATCCCTCGCCCTCCCTTAGTCGGCTCTTACGACACCGACGGTATAGAAAAGAGTGACCTATTCTATGCCAGGACCATACGGCCAGTTGTGTATACAAGTAGATTTTACTTCGCATTAAGCAATTTCTTTAATTCACAAGGAAATCGTCATACGGTAGTAATCTGTGATTTTTCTACTTCTAAAATCCACGCGTACGAAGTAGCAGGCAAGAAGCTAGTAGAAAATAATACATGATTATCATATATATTATTGGGTGGTCCCGGCATAGAATAAGCCAATACTTCTTTTCCGTGAGTGTCGTAAAGAGGCGATTAAGGGAACTTAATGGTCGGGTAGCAATGTCCCTCTTGAAATATTACCAAAGACTAACTGCACTTGTCAACCCACTTGCTAAGCGTGGTAACTACTAGAAAAACCCCCTCAAGGGGGAAGCCTATGTTCAGCAGTGGATCGTTAACAACTAACATGATGATGATAAGATATACAAATGGACAGCTGGCTTGTTAAAATTTATAATGATAAATTCTGTTTAAATTTTAACATTGTTACTTCAGATACTAGACATGAGATTTAGTATTTTTTATACATGTAAATCGTTTGTATTTTGCAATAATCAAATATACAATCTATGTTTTAAATAAATAAATAACTAGTCTATTCTTTATACAGGCGTCATGAGCCATCTTCCGATAAAAATCCGAACACAGCAGAAGAAAACAACAATAATATAACTACAAGCACACAAACTCCTGAAAAAGATCAGAATGGGTAAAATATTTTTAGATATTTCACTAGTTGTATAAATCATATTTAATACTCATATTGGATCATTGATATGGTCATTGATTATAGAAAAAGAAACAAGATCATAGACAACGCTAAAAATAGAGCTAAGTAAAAAACAATGCATTCATTTTTAATGGCCAGTGATGATATTGTCAAATGATTACGGGCTCTGAATATGGGACTAATATGGTTAGCCCCACATACATAGGAATAAGCTTTATTGTTTCTAACAAAATATGAAAATATGTATATTATTTGAATTTTTCTATGGCAATTTTCAATGCACTTCCCTATGGTTGACTGGGAGAGAATGCTTTTAGCTTTAAGTCCGCCATGTACACATATTTGTACTAATGAATAGATAAATAAATAAATAAATGTTCCACTAACAGCTATTATTAAAAAATTTACATAGAAAATTCATCATCATTTTAGCCATTAATTATTCACTGCTGAACATATCAGCCATTAATTATTCACTGCTGAACGTGGTTTATGTAGGTCACCAATTAAGGGTAGTTGCCACACTTGACAGGTAAATTGGCAACAGCAGCATCTACTGTCCATCCTTCAACCATTAAGTTTCCTTAGTTGCCTCTTACGACACCCATGGAAAACAAAAAGGCGGCATATTCTGTGGCGGGACCACACGGCAAAAAGAAAAAAATTATACTAAATGAAAACTTTAAGAAATTTTTAGTAAATTGTGTACAAAATTTGTAATGATTGTAATGACAGGATTAAACTTGATTTAGGTTTATACTAATTAATATAAATATAATTATAAAAAGAATTATATAAAATTGTTTTAGAATTAGATCACATAACATACGCTCTACAAATTATTATATTTTCCATCTGTCGAAATTTAAATGTTATGTATAAATGTTAATCATGCTGTGTACACATATTTTTGAATTGTAACTTACTATAAAATCCATAATTACCTATATATAAACCTAACATGGTTATAATTCGTTATGTGTGCCTCATTAAAATAAATTAATAAAATAACATTGAATTCAGAATTTACGCTTTTTTAAAAACGTCAAATATAATAATTATTTAAAATGAATATGATAAATTTTATTTGTATTTTTCATTGTTTCAGGAAAGCATAAGAAATATAATTAATCTACTAAAAAATGTATCGATGACGCCAGAGAATGTAAACATTCTGATGGAATTGTTGCAAAATTATATGCAGAAGTAAAATAGTGTCTAATTATACAAAATTATGTACAAAATAATCTGCTGATAATGCTAAAAATTGTTACAATGCTATAAAATAATTTACTGATGATTATAAATAAGTTACTGATGATGCAAAATAATGTTCGTATGATGAAAAATAATTAAGTGTGGAAGTAATACAATATGGGGACTCCACAAACTATTGTGTCGATTATACAAAGTAAATGAATAACATAAATAAAATTGGCAATGTTGTACAGCGCCATCTCCTTTGTATTGTTGGCACTAAACAATTGAGAAACATACTTAGTAATTCATCTGAGGACATACTTATGATCATTATATTTTTAATATCTTTACATTTTTTTTTTAATAATAATAATTTTATTTTCTATGATTTTGGGTATAAAACATTTGCTCTTATAAATTAAAAGTATCTTACAAAATCGAGCTTGCAAATATTAAAAACAAAAATTAGAATAATTTTAAAATTGTTTGTAGCATTTAAACATTACGAAATTATATAATAATAAAATAACATTATATAAAATAACAAGGAATGTAATACAATTTATTTTATTCAGTCAATTAGTTTAATTAGTGAAAATAAATATTGGATATCAAATGGTCAACAGTAAAAATGAGATGTACTAATAAAAATAAAAAGTATTAAATATAACGATAATACGTACAAATCTCCACCATTTTAATCCAACATGAAATCCTTAACATAGTAATAACACGATTCAATTAGCCATTCATGCATTTTTTTAAAATGGTATTCCAGAGAGGGTTCTTAAATTATCTGAAAGATTATTTAAAATTCTCGCCGTCATATTATATGGACTTTTTTGCGTCAACGTTAATTTTATTTTGGGTAATTTTATTTTATTTAGGGGTCTGTTACGTATTTTTTTTTGCAATTATGCTAACAATTACTTATAATAAATCAATGTTTATGTTGTGACATAAATACGTTTGTAGGTAACACCTTAATATTATTCTTATCTATAAACATACGTAAAATTTATATTTTTATGTACATATATAATATATAGTTTTAGTAACATTTTATTGTAATAGTTAAAGTATTTGACAAATATATATTCTTAGCAACTGTAATATTAGTTTCAATATTTTTAAGTTTTTATTCGCGACTTGATTTGATTTCTATTACAAATGCTACTTGTGTGTCAAATTATCTAATGATTGGTTAATAAACATAGCAACAAACTTGTCTTACTACTTATTGGCTACTGAAGAAGCTGCTTGGATATTATAGCTACCAAGTTTCTGTATTACATAAACAATCTATCAATGAATGATTGAATATGTATTACATATTCAAACATTCATTGATCGATCGATTTCTGGTCAGTCAATTCTCAGTCTTGCATTGAAGATAGTTTGTGGCCAGAAAAATAATATGTGTCGAATACATTCGTTTACGAACTATTAAGGACTGCTGCGATCTCAACGGGCCATCTCCTGCGTACGTGTAGGACAACCGATTTGACGTTGGCGTTGAATACTCTGATTTAGTGCAATGTGACTTAGCAGTGCATAAATTCAAATGATTTTGTTATACAAATAATTAGTAATTACTAATTTTAAAATTCGACAACTAAATTAGTAATATACTAATTTTCGTATTCGATTGCGTTTACTAATTAGAAATTCGATTTAAAAAACTACTACTGAAAACAGTCTTTTCCCTGTATCAACTATCTTAATAATGGGTGACAATGAAATACCAATGACAAAAAAATAATAATTGAAAATCATTCGAATAATTCGAATGAATCGCTCAATCTAATAATTAGTAGTCGTAAATTCGTTATGACTTAAAATGACTACTGAAGATATCCAAACAGAATTTATTCATAAGCCCATCACAGACGAAGCTATAATATAATATATATTTTTTCTATGCATAATATTTTGCGTAATATCATCATATACCCCTATAGACTGCCTGACACTGCATCTATTGATTAAAAATTTATTTAAAAGAGCTTGTAAACAAGTCTGTTTGAATAAAAAATATTACTATTCTATTCTAAATAAAAAAAAAAAAAAAAACAAAACAATAAAGTTGTTTATTAATTAGTTTATTGGCATAGAAATATTCTCAATATAGATACAGTAAATAAATATGCACATTTTATCATCATGTTTAATGTATACAGATTATCCAAACAAACTAACTGGTGCAGTAACATATTTTAATTTAAAAACGTGCTCGACCTTTACTTTTTGTAGCTTTGATCAATTTATTTGACGCCAACTATAGGTGAGTCATAAGTCTCAGTTACTTATTCGGAGTAGATAATATATAGCAATATCTATATATTCTAGTTACATTATCTGACGCATATTTCCAATAACGAATACGCCAAAAGTCTGTTACCCAAAAAATAATATTGGGAAACAAATTTTTAATTTGAAAATAGATATCCGATTGATATAGGCGATATATAACCGTGAAGCAGCTGTGTTTGCATGGTTGTATTTCGGTTTGAAGGGTGGGATATGGCGTGAATTTACAGGGTACAGAGGAATAATATCTGAGTCCTCAGGAATGGCAACGCATGTGAGGTATCATGGGCGAAACAGTATACGTCCATAGTACTGCTCATGTCTATAGGCGATGGTTACCACTTTCCATCAGGTGGGCCGTCAGCTTGTTTGCCATTCTAAGTTGTATAAAAAAAAAGAGTACTACACGAATCTCAAATAAGAGGATATCATGAGGATGAAGCATAAAATCTACAAGGTAGTAAAATACGGGAACTACAAAAGGTTCAAGTGCAACAGATTATGCGAATATAAAGATATGCCATTCATCTTATCAATATACGTGTAAGAGTATATATAGTAGGTATATTATGTTTGGCAGAGGGAATGAATCAGATGAATCATTCAAAGTAAACAATCGACTGAAATGAATGCGCGTGCGCATATTAATTATCTGCGCCTGCGACTTACTCTGCGTGAACGTGAACATACTGTTTTTAATAATAGTATATATATATATATATATATATATATATATATATATATATATATATATATATATATATATATATATATATATATATATATAAATTCGTTACAATGAGTCCACTGACCTCACTTTATCCTCATCTACCATTCTTCACTAGTACCTCACTAGAATAACGCGCAGTATGTTACAACTATCATTACGTTTTCATCCTTAAAACACCGGTCAAAATGAGTTGAATTTATGCATTGAGGGTTCCATATATAAAGTAATACTTATGTAATAACAGTTTTTGGTTTCCTATTATAAAAATAAAATTGTGTACACAAGATCATTATCTTGAAAAAATGAGATAGAATTATCTTAAAGCCTTTTTTTTATGCATGAAATAGACACCGAATACTTATTATTATTACTGAAATTAGGAATTCCTTACTTTGCTTATAACTGTGTAGTATCTATATAACATAGTTGAATCTTTCATTTAATTTTGAGTCGTAATGTGTAAGACGATACGGTGCATTTTCGCTTACTGCATAATATCTAAAATGGTATTTTGTTTATTTTAACAACAATAAAGGTATCTGACAAAATAATTCAGTAAATAACTGGACATTATTTTGGAGAATCCTTAAATTATTTGCTTATTTAAGGAATATTGCTCAGAATATTGTTCTATTGTCTATGATTAAATTTCATTGATGTCGAAACGTAATTAAGATATACATATATGGAATTTAATCATATATTAATTACTTAAGACACTTGATTAATTCATACTTGTAGAATAAGTTACATACGCCATGTTGATGTATTGTTATTATGTAAATTAACTGATACATAATTAATCGTAATTAATTAAATATATGGAACCGAAACATGGTCTTTATATGATTGCCCGTATGCAAAAGTTTCAAATTATTTAGCGGGCTGTAGAGAGCTATGCTCGGCGTTTCTTTACGTAATATCCGAATCCGTAACAAGGATATCTGCAAAAGAATTAAAAAAAAATAAAAAAAAATTAAAATGTATTTATTGGAACCATAAAAAATTACAAAAGTAGGGTAGTAAAGTATTCGACATAGCCCGAAGGATAAGCAAGCTGAAGTGGCAATGGGCTGGTCACATAGCTAGAACAAGCGACAACTGATGGGAAATAAGGTTCTTGACTATCGACCCCGTACGGGCAAACTTAGTGTAGGACGACCCCCACTAGATGGAGTGACGACCTCAAATGCATGGAATCAGTGAATGTAGGTGGCTCAGGTGTTTCTTATGGCAGTTTAAGGGGGAGGCCTATGTCCAGCAGTGGACGGACAACGGCTGAAATGATGATGATAAATTAAAGATACCTATTGACCTCTCAGGACGACCTCCACGCGGTTCCCTCTGGAAACCATCATGGTTAATACTTGTCGAATTCATCACGGTGGGCCAACTGACTTGCATTCATTCTCACCTATCGTCTTCCACTGGTGCCTCGTCGGTGTACACCGACACCGCGGGCGGGGTTAGCATTCCATTTTCATCTATTAAAAAAAAAAAATTTTACTTACAAGCTGGAGTCAGTAAACTCCCGGCGTATTCTCAGTACAAAGTAGTTGTGATCAATTATGTACAAAGTAGGTAAGTACTCGTACGTACTAAGAAATATGCATTGTTTTTATACGAGGAAGTTGAAAGTGCAATTATTAGATCAATTCTATTAATCAATCAATATATCATATCAATTATAAACTAGTTATATCTCGTGACTCTGCTCACATGACATTCCCAATAATATAACAAATATTAATAATAAAAAAAAAATGATAACAATAAAAATTAAAATAATAAACAGTAGTCAATATAGTAAATTTTTATGTAAATTTTTAAACATTAATTCGATTGTAAAAATAAGTTAGGCTTTTCAAATAAAATAGATACGATTTTAAGTAGAGCTACAATACATACTCGATTCATACAATTTCGTTACGAACTGTTCAATCATTTTCCAACTTCAGTGGTGAAGTAACAGACAGACAGATATTAATGTTTACACAGACGGAAAATCTCGTAACATTTATCGTCATGCTAAATAAAACAATTTTATCTTTGACATCTGAACCCTTGGGGATTAACTCAGCTTGGAAGCGCCGGGAGTTCCCACCGATTCGTTTAGTAGCGAATTGTTATCATCATTTGCTGTTTATTCGATTAGTTATTGTAACTCTTAAGTTCTTACTAATAAGATTTAAATTTAATTATCGTCATGTTTCGAATTGTTTATTAAATGTTTGCCATTCAACAAATATATAAAGCGTGAGAATTGCGAAGTCGAGCATCATTCAATACGAATACATTGAAGTATTTACATTTGAGAATTATAAATTCAAATTTTTAAATTTCGAAAATGGATTTCTCGAAAATATTCCTGTTCGTGTTCGCTTGTGTTATGGCGCTGACGGCGGTTTCGGGTGCGCCCAGCCCCAAATGGAAGATTTTCAAAAAAATTGTAAGTTTATATTTATTCAATATCTACAAAAATAATAAAAATATAATAAAAAAAAAAAACTTCATACCATATGATTACAAAAAAAAATGTTAAAAAAATTATTAATTATTATCAGAACACAGAGTAGGTACAGACTTTTAAGTATTTAAGTAACGTTATAAATTAAAAATAAGTGAAAATAAAATAATATTGAATTCATATTTTTGCACATTTAAGTTTGTTCTTTTTTTTGTGATAGTTCATTTTAATTTGTGATTTTTAACCATTAAATAATAGCAGCGGATTAACACACTGCCTCGCTTTCTAATTTCTAATAAGGTTTCAATTCTTGCTCAAAATAAAAATAAAATAATATATCTGTTTGTATTAATTTGGACGTTTTCTATGTGTACATAAGTATTTTTGTATAAAATCTCTACCAATAATATAAAGAGGAAAGATTGTTTGTTTGTTTATAATCCCTATAGAAAGCTACATAATCCCTAGTTACTCGCTGATAATGTAGCTTTCTATAGGTAAAAAAAAATCAGTAATAGTAGAGTTAGAGTTTAAAAAAAAAAAAATTATAGAGCAGTTATTTTAATATATAAAATATTCAGATCTAATTTATTTTATTTTATACATAAAACGAGGGCTTACAACCACGGTTGTTAGACGTAACACGTTGAAAACAAAGTTTACGAGTGTCACAAATTCAATTCTTTCTAACTTTTCTCGTTATTTGTTTTATTTTCAGGAAAAAGCCGGCAGAAATATTCGCGATGGTATCATTAAGGCTGGCCCTGCTGTATCTGTGGTAGGCGAAGCAGCTACTATATATAAAACAGGATAATAATAATTATTTATAATTAAAATTAGATTATTTTAATCTATCATTGTAGGCATTTCACGATATTCGTGACTAACTGGCATAAAAATTGTATAATACTTTTTAAGAAAAAAAATACCTATGGAATATGTTGTACATAATATTTAATATTCTAAATTTAAAATTTGTCATGTTTTAATTTAATTAATTTTTAAGAATAAATTCAAATTGCCATTGTACAAATTAGAAATGTAATTTTTCTATTAAGTTTCAGAAATGAGTTCCAGTTACAACCTATAAATTTTAGTAAATTATATTTTTTAATTTTTAATAGGTTCCTCATTAACTATAATAAGTTTATCGTTATGTACATATATGATTTAATAAATAATATATTTTTTACCATTTATTTACTGTATTATTTTTTGGTACATTCCTTACTACAATCAGATATTATAGTAATAGTATTTACAAATACCGAATACAATTTTTCTCAAGAAACAGTATAATTTGCTTCTTATATTAAATAAAAAGGATAAAACTACGTTATACTAGCTATTTGTCACGACTTGACCTGCGTGAAACAGTATTTAAAATACTCTATGCGCTGATTTAGGATTTTTTTATGCAACTTAGAATGGCAAACAAGCTGACGGCCCACCTGATGGAAAGTGGTAACCGTCGCTTATAGACATGAGCAATACCATGCACACAATAGAGTATACTATTTCGCCCATGATACCTCCCATGCGTTGTCATTCCTGAGGACTCAGGTGTTATTCTTCTGTACTCTGTAAATTCAATGCCATATTCCACCCTTGAAACCGAAACATTCATGCAAACACAACTGCTTCACGGTAGAAACACGAATGGGAAAGTGGTGCGCAAGCAAATGAGTTTTGTACAAAGTCTCCCTCGGTTGTACAGGATATATACTATTCGTGTATCAACTTTAATTTAAATAAAAAATAAAATAAGTTTTTGCATGCAAATAATAATTACAAATTTTCGTATTTATATTTATATTAATAGTTTTTTTTTATTATAAAATATCTTAATTTGATAAAATTAATATGGAATCAGCATAAAGAAACAATTTTCAACTAAAGTATAAAAGTATAAGGTAATAATAAGGTATAAGGTAATTAAAAGGTAGGGTATTAGGTTATTAGGTTGAAGATTAGCTAAGACATTTAAATACTAAATTAAATTGGTTGTCCACTTCAGTTTTGCACGCGTATACTAATGAAGAAAATTAAACAAAATCTTTTGTTTTTAACTCAAATTTTTCACATATCCGTAGTATTTTTCAAAAATTTCTTTTATACTTTGTACTTTATATTAGAAACACAACAATAATATAATTTACCAAATACATGCAGCTGTCTTAACGTGATGTGGTACACACATTTGGCATATATGTATTGGCTATATATGTTTAAGTTTACAGATGTTTAAGTTTGTAAACATGTTAGGATGTTTGTTACTTTGTTTGTTGTTGAATAGATTTGAATATTAATTTAGTACATGGGTAGACCATATATTAAACTTGACACGTAGTACACTTATAATATGCATATATTGATGTACGTAGGCAACGCTACGGGAAACAGCTAGTATACAAATAAAAAAAGGAGCAATAAAATAATGCAAAGCTTTTTTAAGAACAAAATCAAAATGAAGTAGCAACTTTTCCCGTACCAATCCTATACATCAGCGGAGTGCAAGTGAGGGATGATAGGTGAGGATGCAGCTAGGTCAGCAATTAGACTCACATTTCCGCACTGAGCCTCGCATTTGGGCCGTTGTAGGTGTGTGAAATTCACAAGGTAAAAGCCATGAAGCTCTAGGGGGCACAACTTATAGGAGTATATTATAAGCAGTGGGATAGTGAAGAGAGCGATTATTATTAAAGAGGGTGTTAAATCCCATCACTAGAATAGAATAGAACAGAACAGAATAGAACAGAACAGAACAGAACAGAATAGAATAGAATATAAATTTATTGACAAAAATACAAAGTTACAATCACAAGATACAAGGGGTCTTACAGCAGGCGAACCTGTATCGCAAGCAGTATTATTTATCAGAACAACCTCAACGCGGTTCTCTCTAGAAAACATTCTTGTTGAATTCATCACAATGAGCTAACTGATGTAGTTTCATCCTCATCCATCACTCATATGTTCACTTTTCGTATGAAAAAAGTTAATAATCCGAATTGTGATATTTGTAACACATTGGATGATGTTCATCATATGATATCTGAATGTACGAAATACAAAACACAAAGGCAAGTATTAATACAGATATATAGTCTCAATAGACAGGAGATTGGTTTATTTTCAAATATACTCGCAGAACCACATTCCGGAATGGCATAATCTTTAATTACTATATTTTTGTATCAATAATTCCCTTTATCAAAATAGATTACTAAGATATTATGTATTATTTATTTATGTATCAATGTTTTAAGTATGTGAGGTATTCTATAAAATTAGGGTATGATGAGGCTGACATATCCTTATAGGATAAAAGCCTCTAAATTTAAAAAGATAAAAAAAAATCACTCACATGTGTTTTACCGCGTACAATATCGTGTATGCGCTATTGTACGCGGAATTACCATTCCATTATCGTTCAATTATAAAAGAAGTAATGGGATAGCTAGATCTTATTATTAACAATTCTTTTCCCGCAATGATGCATAGTTTACTATTTAACGAATACAATAAGGTTTATTTATATAAAAGTTTATGCATTTTATTTTATGATGTAAATAAAAATAGTCATTTAGTATGAGATTATTTTTATTAATTTAGTTTTACAAGATACCATAATTATCTCGGCCGTTAGTCGTCCACTGCTGGATATAGGCCTCCCTTATAGACTGCCATAAAGAATGATCCTGAATCATCTGCGTCCACTGACTCCCTGCAATGCTATTGAGATCGTCACTCCATTTAGTGGGTTTTACACTATGTTTACCTATGTAAACTTGTCGGTTCTTCGAGCCCATTGCCACTTTAGCTTATTTATTCTTCGGATAATGTCGGTACCTTTGGTTCTTTTGCAGATATCATAGTTTCTTGGTTATAGATTTTGTTACGCAAAGAAATTCCGAGTATAACCCTGTCCGTAACGTTTCGATTCTATAAGTCATCACTGGCAACTCGCACTGGTTGGAAATCTTCGTTTTCAAACTGTGAGGTATTCTGGATGAGAAGTTTTGTCGTAATTTCCCAAACACTGCCCAGTCGAGTTGGATTCGTGGGTTGACTTCTCGGTCGAAGTTGGACTTACTTAGTCCGACAAGTTATCGGCAACTTAGAACGTAGTATTCTCAATCATGACCAGTATAGGTGTAATATAGACGTTAGATATTTTAGTTGAGAACTATTGAGGTCATTAAACATAGTATTTAAGACCTCCAGGGATTCCGTCATAATTACTATTATTATCAACAAATCGAAAATATTCGCCGTTGATGTTTATAATAATAATAATAATAAATCTAAATAACCCATAGTTTACAATCATAGCGATGATAATTTAATTATAATTAATTATAAATTTTATATTATTATATTATACGTACAAACTATTATTATATTATTAAATTATATATTAATTAATAAAATACCAATTTAAATAATTTCATTATAAAATCTTTTGTCGTCAGGTATGCAGTCAGGAATACAGTCTTTACAATAGGATTACTTATTGTCATTAATCTTTAATGAAATTTTGTCTTACATTTACGTAAAATAGCAAAAAATTATTTACCCTGTTCTTTGCGAACATGCCAGACACACTACATCGTATTGGCAAGTTGAGTATCGCTCGGAATGCGTTATTGTATTGTACACGCAGTGTCTGATAAGCTCTCTTTGTATAACTATACCATAATGGACTGGTGTAGAAATCCTGACAATAGGACTTAAACAATATCAATTTGACTAGCTTCGAACAGTGGTTAAATCGTCTAGATAGCATATTGCTTCTACATGCAATGTTACGCCTTTGTCTCTCCAGATCACTATCATCTCTCAGATCTTCTGTTAACATATTTTCGAGATATTTAAATTTACTAACTATTTTTCAAGTATTCTCACACCATATCATATTTATACGATATCTTTTCCAGTCTAGAAGTTTGAAAAACACCTTCCAATGCAGCTGCGAAGAGTTTTGGGGGATATAACGTCACCCTGTCTTACACCTTTCACTGGGTAGTATTTCGTATACTTGTTCTATAGACGGATAGACATAGTAGTCTTCCTGTACATACATTTCGCTTCGATATACCTATAGTCAATCTAGCACCGCTGGAGGGACTATAGTACCGCCCATGTCTTCACCGAATCAAAGGCTACAAACGCCAGACATAGTGGTAGAATATACCCTTCGGTCTTCTGGATAAATTGCCGTACATACCCATGTATGTGGTCTATGGTATTAAAGCCCTTTCGAAAGCTAGCTTATTCGGGTGGTGGAAAGTCAGCGAGTTTGCGCGTAAGATGTAAGACGAAGATAAGATACCGAGTACATTAAAATTACATAAAAACCAAGCGGCCTCTCGAAAATTACGAAGTTAATCTGAAATATATGTTCGGATCTGGAAGATATTTGATTGAACTTTACTTTCTTAAATTCAAAACGGGATTTGAGAGAGCGAAGTTCAGAATTTATAACATACTTCGTCATATCGAACTTGACGTGTTCCCTTCTGGGAAGTACATGGTTAATGCTTGGTGAATTTATCACGATTTAAATAAGGATCCCTTTATAACTTTTGATTTTGGTATGAAACCTTTTAAATTTGAAACAACGTACGGGTATGTGGTAAGGGCAAAGAATTCAAAGTCATTAGCGGTACGTAAAATTACGAATCTACTATGCTATATGAGGACAGAAATTTCGTTAAAAAATTTTAAAAACAGCAAAAAATATTGTTAGTCACCAGAGGGAGACTTTGTACAAAAGTCGATTGTTTGGGTACCTCTGTCCCATTCGTGTTTCAACCGTGAAGCAGTTGTGTTTGCATGGCTGTGTTTCGATTTGAAGGGTGGGATATGGCGTGAATTTACTGGGTATAGAGGAATAACACCTGAGTCCTCAGGAATGGCAACGCATGGGGGGTATCATGGGCAAAACAGTATACTCTGTTATGCCCAGGGTACTACTCATGTCTATAGGCGACGGTTACCACTTTCCATCAGGTGGGCCGTCAGCTTGTTTGCCATTCTAAGTTGTATAAAAAAAAATAGTTACGTAGTGGGCAGTTATCAGTCGTCGCCCCTGAACATTGGTCAGCCCTATAAGGAGGATTTTGCCAGTAATTGTCACACTTGGCAGACAAGTTGGCAATCGCAGTTAGGCTTTGATGATGTTTTAAGATGGACGCTGCTGTTAATTACATACTTATTGTTAATTAATTATATCGTAAAAAATTACAATGATCCTCTAAATATCGCATCTATCTGTGTGCATATTATCTATACACTTAGAGAAATTTCAAAATTCAAAATTTCAAGAATATCTTTTGCTTCACTATCTTTTAGTGGTAGTTATATATTTTCAACTCAAAAAGAGGGTTCTCAATTCGGGTGTATTTTTTTTTTATTTGTTACCTCATTACTTCGTCAGTTATAAACCGGTTTAATTTTTTTTTGTCCTCTGAAAGTCTATTACTATATAGATTGGTTCCATAGAAATTTTATCAAACTCGACTCAATACTCTAATTTTGAAATCAAAACAACTGGGTTTTGCCACAACTGATAGCGATTTTTTTGTGGTACACAATCTTTAATTATCTTGTTGCTGCCTTTGTTTGTTTATGTCATATTTTGTAGCTTTAAACACATTATTTATTTATTCCAAACATTTTGAGTCGCAGTATTAACTTTTTTTTTGTGTAAGATACACGAAAAAGAAGTTGAGATTTTGTTCTTTTCAGCAAGTGTATTGCAATAATATATTGGTAACCCTACAAAAATAAATAAACTAAACGTACTGTGTTTGTATGGTTGGTTCAATATTTTTTATCGTATTTCAACTCATGTTTTTATAGTGAATATATAGTGAAAATGTTCAGTTTCGCCGATAGAATGCTCTCTTCAATAGATGCTAACGAATGCTATTTCATTCTGTATATTTGTATGAGTTACATCAGCTCCCCTATTCTTATTGAAAGTTGTAGGTGATTGCGTAAACATCATAGACATATATTTTATTTATCTATGTCAGATTACATCTTTTCCCTTATCTGTATATGATGAATAATGCCACAGATTAAATAGTAGTTACTGTTAATTCATCTATATCCGTCATATTATGCAATTTTGGCACTTAATGTAACGTCATAAGGTTGAATTAACATTAAAAGAAAAGTTTCTGTCAGGACTCTATCACCATGCTTTTGAGTAGGGGCACATGATATATAGCAATATCTATATATTTTAGTTGCAATATCTATATACGGGCCCAATAACGAATATGTTAAAAGTCTGTTATCCAAAAAGTAATATTGGATAACAGACTTTTAACATATTCGAAGATAGATATCCGACCGATATGGGCGATATCGAAATAGATGATGACCTTTTTTCCACCATCAATGTCCAGAGGAATCTTATATATAGATATCGGATCGATATCCATATTACTAATGCCTACAGTCTAATATATTTTGCTGCAAGATATCAATAGGATCGATTTTGAAGTGCTGTTCGAAACCTGTATTTTAAATTAATATTTTAATGAACAAATTAACGATTGGTCTTTCAATAGTCTTAATTTGGAGTTTGCAATTTATCTTATCTTATACCTTATCTTATTTTTCGCATATGGGGTCAGCTAAGCCGATGCACGTCGACCCATACGGATCTTTTGTGCTTCCCCCTGCCTTATACCATCATTTCATAGATCCTATTTGTTACCCTAACGATATCCCGCGGTTTAAGATATCTGTAGTCCAAAATGTTTGTAGTTTAATTCATTACATTAGATTATAATCTTATCTTTTTTTTTTTTTTTTGATACTTTAAATAGCAAATAAGCTGACGGCTCATATGATGGAAAAAGTCTATAGATATGAACAACAGTATGGACACCACATAATACATATGATTACTGTTAGAAAAAATTCCATTTACTATTTAATCGACTTCAAAAAAGGAGGAAGTTCTCTGTTTCATTGTATATTTTTTTTTTGTAAAAAATTATTAAAATTTAATTAACATTAATCAACTTTTTAATACTATAATATGTAAAATAATTTTTATTAATAAATATTATCCTTATTCCTTATAAAATGAGTAATTTTATTCATCACTTTATCACAAAGCTTTTCCAGTTATTTTCTGCAAAATGTTGCCGGCTTGGGGAGTTCCCTGCACCAAGCAGACTATGGAGTACAGAAAACAGTTAGCCGTTATTATCTATACGTGTTCAACAAAACACACTCATTTTCAGTTGTATGCGCAACGTAATAAGGTTGATAATAAATGCAAATAAATATATTGACTGCAAAGACTGGCCGTATATAAAAAGGTAATGCTTTTTAAACGTATCATCATTCAACAGCATCGTTCCGTGATCGTTCTTCGAACGTTCATTTTTAATTCAAATTTCAAATATCGAATTTCGAAAATGGATTTCTCTAAAATTTTCTTCTTCGTATTTGCCTGCATCGTAGCGCTGTCAACGGTTTCGGGTGCACCCAGCCCTAAATGGAAGTTTTTCAAAAAGATTGTAAGTACATTCTTAATTTTTTTTTTTTTTTATCTACGTAGTGAAAATAAGAATACTTTCTTTTCCATTATTTTTTTATATGCATACAGCTAATTGATAAAAAATAATTAATTTCATTTCTATTATATTAACGAGTATATGAATTCCAAAACGTTACATAACAAAACTTTCTAAAGTTTCAAGCGTTTTTGCTATGGGCTTTGTATTAAAATCTGAATTCGTTAGAAATTTATAATACCTGTAACAAGTATTATTATTTACATATCATGGGTTGTTGCCAACGAAAATGGTCGTTGTGATGTCTAGGTTAGAAATAAAATATCTTTGTTTAAAACAATAATATTCATAATGTAGGTATATAGTTGCCAAAGAGTGCTTGTTTGCTAAATCGCTTTCACTGACTATTATTTGTAATTAGAGTAGGCGATATTTAAATTTGAGCCGTATAGGTCCCGGTATAGAATAGGCCAAACAACGGTTACCAACCCACCTGCTAAGCGTGGCAACTACTCTAATTATTATATATTACTTTTGTTCTAAATGTTGTTTTCAATAATAATTTATTAATTTTATTTTATTTCAGGAGCGCGTTGGTCAGAATATAAGAGATGGAATCATAAAAGCTGGTCCAGCAGTACAAGTAGTAGGACAAGCAGCCACGATATATAAAGGAAAATAGATTTTATTTCTTAGATTTTAAGACTTAAATTATCACTTATTAGTTATAAGTCAGAGACTGCCATTACTTAAATTAAATTTATCAAAATAAATAATTATTTTACATAATCATTGACTTTTAATTTTTACAAATACAAATTGTAAAATTCTCTGAAATGGGTAAAGTATATATATTTTTAATTATATAAGTAGGTATTTTTTCATAAATTAATTGACAAATATTTTTAAAAAAAGAACTAAATATCTTTTTCGGTAAATAGTTACGTTGGTATTAAGATTTTTCATTTAATTAATATAATTGGTTTTTCAATTTCTCTAAATATAAACCGGCGTACGAAGTAGCGGGAAAAATACTAGTTTATAATACATATAAGTTTCACGGCCGCCTTATCTCAGACGACTTGTGGCTTTATCCTTTGATTCTTTGTAACTTTGTTATAGATTAAACTTGAATTTGACCTTAGGGTATAGATTGAGGATCTGTGTAGCGCTGTGGTTAGCACGTTGCTTTGCGTGAGTGAGATCCTGGCTTCGATACCCGGTCGAGTTAATTTAGGAAATGAGCATTTCAAAATTCGGCTTGGGTCTAGGTGTTATGAGTTGTGCCCCAGATTGCCCGGCTCCTCGTAACACAAAATATCCTACCTTGCAGACGAGGTGATTGATGTAATTTTGTGTCATTTATTAATATCAAAAGTATCTGTGATAAGATTCAATATTTATTGTTTTTTTAAATGTAGATCGTGGTCATTGTTAGTAACATTGTACTTATTTTAGTAGTAAATGCACCGCCTACTTAATTTTCCCGTTGCCTCATGGCTGACTGGTAGAAGACGCCATAAAGTGTTAAGTCCGCCCTATGTACATTTATATAATTGTATATTAAAGTTTAAAAAAAATATTGACTAATTTTATTGATTGTTGAATGAAATTAAAATAAAACAATTTAATATTAATTCTTATTTATATTTAAGATTATTAAATAAATCAAAATAAAAAAAATAATTTCAATAAAAGTAATTGCAAATTACATAAAATTAAATTACCTCATATATAAGCATAGATAGATACTCTTTATTGTTTTCTCTAATTTTTTTTATGCTACTTACAATGATAAACAAGCTGATGGCCCACTTGATGAAGAGTAGTAACCTATAGACATGAGACCATGGACATAACAGTGTATATTATTTCGCCCATGATACCCCCCATGCGTTGCCATTCCTGAGGACTCGGACGTTATTCCTCTGTACGCTCTAAGTAAATTCACTGTCACCTTTAAAGCGAAACACAGCCATGCAAATACAATTCCTTCACGGTAAAAATACGAGTGGGACAGAGGTGCCCAAGCAAACGACTTTTGTACAAGGTCTCCCTCTGGTATATATAAGATTACAATATAATATTAAATAATACAATAAAATAATAATAGTAACCTTATTATAAATACAAATAATTACAAGGAAATATTACACTAAGAAAATAATATATCTTAATCAAGCGTAATTATTCTTCAAAAATGGCAACACATGAGGTATTACAGTATATTCTGTGATGTTAAAGGTGCTATTTATGACTATAGACGACGATTACGACTTTACAACAGATAGACCACTAGTTTATTTGCCATCTTGCATAACAAAAGTGTTTATGACATTGCGAGACAATTAAAGTTAAAACTATATGTGTATATGTTAATCCGAAAACAAATAGCGCCTGTACAAAGTGTAATTGCATTGTTGTTTAAAAGCAAGATTCCCCAAAACTGTTTGGAGATAAGTAAAAATGAATATAAATTTGTTTAGTTTTTGTCTGTAACTTTGTATGTTTGTTTATAACACTTTATTGTATTTATTTATTTAAGTGTAACCAATAAAACATACATTTATATCTACTTCAATTACATGATAACATGGTTATATTATAAAAAGTTGGTTAATTAAAGACCGTCTCAACACACTATATATATATATATATATAGCAGTACTAGCATAGCAGTGAATTTACTGGGTACAGAGGAATAACACCTGAATCCTCAGAAATGGCAACGCATGGGGTGGTATTATAGGCGAAACAGTACATTCATGCCCATGGTACTGCTTATGTCTGCAGGCGATGGTTACCACTTTCCATCAGGTGGGCCGTCAGCTTGTTTGTCATTCTAAGTTTCATTTACTGATGACTACATTACTGACTAAAAGATTCATTTACTGTGTAACAATTTTCGGAATTGCCACTACTTAGAAGTAAAATTAAAATCTAATGCTTATATCTGTAATAAATTAAATTTAACAATCGACTCTTTAGATTATAATGATAAATACTTACCATTTTTAAAACACAGTAATAAATGCTTGATGCCATCAGAAAATCAAGTCAAAAAAATAATACATAATACAAATTCACTTGATGAGTTAAGACGTTCTAGAACTACAGTACAGACTACTTTATTAGATTATTTCCCAAGGTCTTTATATACCCGTAAAGCTAAATTAAATAAATATCCTGCATCAGAGGTGACACGTACAGATATTTTACAAATTGACGAGAATAGTTACGTTGATGGTGCTAGGTTAACCCTGACACCACGACTGCGCAATACATCGGAAGTTCGTAATGATAAGACTTTTTTTCGAGATTAATAGTGACAATGAAAATAATATTGTAATAATGCACCAAAATATTGCTGGTATATTAAATAAACAAGAAATATTTCAAATAACTCTAGATGAATTGAAAACAAATGGCACATCTGTAGAAGTTATATGCCTTAGTGAAACTTTTCTAAAGTCCAATGATGAAAAAAACTTACACATACAGGGTTATTGTTTAGCAGATTTTTATTCCAGACCAAATCAACGACGAGGTGGTGTATGCATACTATGTAAAGACCATTACAGTTTTAACAAAATATCCATGCTTTCTGAATATGCTACTGAACGCACTTTTGAGTGTTGTGGTATTAGTATTCCACAAATGAAGTTCTTTATTATATGTATATACAGAATTCCTAAATCTGACCCGCAGTTATTTTTGAATAAACTCGAAACTTTATTAGACAAACTACGATACAAAAAAAATTATAAAATTATAATAGCAGGAGACTTTAATATAAACATTTTAAAAGATAGCAATATTCAGACTGATTATATAAGAATAATCCAAAATTATGGATTTACAATACATATCAATGAACCAACAAGACAACATGCTTGTCTCGATCAAATCATTAGTAATGTTTTCAATGTTATAGGACATACACACAAGGTAGGATTATCAGATCATGAGACATGCCAAACGATCCATGTTCCAATTCTAAAAGAACAAAAGCCGAAGAAGATGTGGTTTAAATTTAAGCGTGACCATAACGAAGACAATATGAATAAATTTGTGCAATGTTTGAGTGGTTTCTCTTGGATGGAGGTTTTTGAAGCAACTAAATTAAATGACGCATTTAATTTTTTTTACGAAAATCTTATTCTTTTTTATAAATTATGCTTTCCTATGTGTAAAATAAAAATAACAAGCAAATCTAAGAATTCTGAATGGATTACGAAGGGATTAAGAAAATCATGTGTCACAAAAAGAAAATTGCGGTTCAAATATTACAAGAAGAAAAATCAAGAAAGTAGGACCCAGTATCGTAAATATGCTGAATCTTTAAAGCAATGTATATATGTAGCACAAAAACTAAATAATAAAAAATATCTAACTAAAGCAAAGAATATAAATAAGGCCACTTGGAACCTTATAAACAAACAAGATCAACTTTATAGGCGAGATAAATATATACATCGACTATATCATGACAATAAGATTATAACCAATTGTAATGACATATGTAACATTTTTAATGACTTTTATATAAATATAGTAAAAAATTCATAATGACAAAATAAAACCGACTAAACTTACTCAAATAAATTATCAGAAAAACAGTATGTTTCTATCACCAACAACATGCGATGAAATATATAAAATCATCATATCTTTAAATAATACAGAATCCGTTGGATATGATGAGTTTCCAACAAAGTTATTAAAAACCTGTGCACATATAATATCTCCAATTTTAAGTTATTTAATAAACTTATCTTTCATAGAAGGGACATTTCCAGATTTACTTAAAATTTCAGTAATAAAACCAATTTATAAGAAATATGACAAACAGTTAGTAGATAATTACAGACCTATTTCCTTGATACCAATAATAGCAAAGGTGTTTGAAAAGGCAATATATACAAGAATCGTTGCTTTTCTAGACAAATTCAAAATTTTAAAAGATGACCAACATGGTTTTCGTAAAGGAAAATCTACTTCTTTAGCTGCATTTAAGCTTATAAAGACAATAACTGAAAATATTGACAAGAACATTGACACAGTTGCAGTTTTCTTTGATATGAGCAAAGCATTTGATTGTGTATCCCATGACATTCTTCTCAAAAAATGTGAAAAATATGGTCTACGAGGACTTGTATTACAATGGCTAACTAGTTACCTAGAAAATCGCCGTCAATATGTCGAAATTAGTGGAATTAATGATCATGCTGAAGAAATACATTATAAATCCAAAACCTCTGTTAATGATGTGGGAGTTCCCCAAGGAACAATTTTAGGACCCCTGTTATTTATAATATATATAAATGACCTACCAAATGTAACTAAACACCAATGCACCTTATTTGCGGACGATTTTTCAGTAGTAATATCACAAACTCCACAAACAGATTTCAATACTGATATCTGTGATACTATTGCTAATGTTGTGGAATGGCTCGACTCAAATTGCTTAGAAATTAATATTGAAAAAACGAAATATATGAGATTTTATAATAAAAGACCAAAAAGTGACCAATTAATAATTACAATTCGTAAAAAATTAATAAATGAAATAAAAGAAATTTCATTTCTTGGTATTACTATTGATAACCAATGCTCGTGGAAAAACCACGTAATAAAAATATGTAATAAATTAAACAGATTTGTCTATGCTCTCTGGAAATTAACCAAATTAGTAGATCAAAAAGCAGCAGTCATGGCATATCATGGACATGTGGCATCAAACCTTAAATATGGTATACTATTATGGGGAAATTCACTGTAAATATTAACAGAGCGTTTATAACTCAGAAACAATGTATCCGTGCCATCTGTAATAAGCGACCTATGACACCTTGTACGCCACTATTTAAGCAGCTGAAAGTACTCACGGTTCCATCAATATACATATTTGAGTGTTGCCTCTTTGTGAAAAAACATTCTTATTTATTTGTAAAAAAAGATGACTACTATAAATTTACTATTAGACATCCTGGAAGGCTTAAGCTACCAAACATAAAAACACGTCTATATCATAGTAACAGTTACTCATCGTGTATAAGAATTTACAATAAATTACCAAATTCACTTACTGATCTGTGTTTAAAAAGGTTTAAAGTCATTTTATGTAAATGGTTAATAACAAAATGTTTTTATACACTGAAAGATTATTTTGCAAGTAAAATGGACGACATTATATAATTGAATCTAGAATGTAGAATATTGTATGCAACACATATTTGTAAATGTATGACGGACGTAACCTACTGAAAAATAATGACATGCATGTATAATTTTACAATAATAATTTGAACTTCAATGTGGCTTTAGTAATATGACTTCTAATTAATAGTTGATTATTAATAATACATATAAAATATATATATAGCATGCCAAGCTGGCTGAATGTCATGGTTACACAAAATGTATAATGTTATCTAAACTTACCACATTCATCGCAATAAATTTCATTTCATTTCATTTCATTTCATTTCATTTCATTTCATTCATTTCATTTCATTTCATTTCATTTCATAAGTTGCATAAAAAAATATAACTGTACAGTAAAGTTTAAAATACCATTTTTACCCATAAAAAAAACCACCCTTAACTCACGCATTTCAGATAGATAGAGATATTAGAAACGGCTGAGCAATATCTGGCTGTCGCTGTCGGCTTTAATACCTTTATTATAATTTTGTATGTTAGCACACTAGGTTTATAACATGTATTTGGCTTTTGCTGTCATAATGTTAGAATTATGTTTAATGAATAAATAAATAACAGCACATGACATGACATCAACTAAAAATACAAAATATCTTCAAATTATATCTTGTAGTGTGCTTTGTATTTAATATTTCAGTAAATTACAAAAGCTCGCAATAGGTATATGATTCATAAGTAATGAAAGCGTTCCAGCTGCAGGAACGTTATACGTACCAATTCGACACTATCAAGGGATTGCACTATGCGAAGCAATTTGAAACTGAAAACAGTAAACCCAAAATCCGAAACAATTTGAAACAAACCTAGCACGATTCGAGTGTTCACTCGAAATAAAAAAAAAAAAACCCTCAAAATAATGTTAAACATACCTATACATACAAATTTATAGTTATAATAGGATATTTTAAAGAACGTACACTCCACTTAGTACCTTAGTGCATCCCTATTACAGAATTTTTTATAATTTTTCACATATTACATCTTATTAGACTTATTAATTTTTTATCTCAAATTCATTACACTAGTTAAAGTCTAATTTCAACAAAAGCTAACTAAATGTTCGACTCGATACCCACTTTATGGAAGGCGATCACTGCAATCCTATTTTCTTTAACACCACATTCCATATTGTAATTTGATAATGAATACGAAAAAAATATGTGAAATGGCGCGAAATCGAAACAAGTTTTTAAAATAATAAACGTGTTCCATATTC
Organism: Galleria mellonella; assembly: GCF_026898425.1. Lineage (NCBI taxonomy): Eukaryota > Metazoa > Arthropoda > Insecta > Lepidoptera > Pyralidae > Galleria > Galleria mellonella. The sequence continues at coordinate 2,812,319 of NW_026442082.1, read as the reverse complement.
AAAATAATTAAAAAATTGAAAGAAACAAAAGTTTTTATGTAACAGTATTTATGGTCAGACTAGTTACGTACTGGGGCCACGTATACGAATTATGATTATTACAAAAGCAAAGGAGACGTCATTTCATTTAATTCATTTAATTGTGGGTATGTTATTATTTCAAAAGTAATAAAACTAAGTTTAATTAACTACATCACCCACGTTAATCAGAGGCTACTGATTAGTAGACAGAATTAGTTGCGTAGTGTGGTCCAACCCGGAACCGCATCGTAATATGTGTTAATTAAACTGAACTACTTACCCAGAAAAACATTGTGTAGCATGAAATTATTTTATATAAATACACAAATTTTCACCTGTAACTTTGTCCACGTAACCGAAAAATAGTCTATGCCCGAAACATAGTGTTATGTTTTTTCTTTCACACACAACTAAACTATGGAACGAAATCCGAGCAACAGTATTTCCGAACAGATGCAACATTCAAGAAAAGAGTATATTCCTTTTTAAAAGGCCGGCAGCACACCTGCAATGCCGCTGGTGTTGTGGGTGATCATGGGCGGCGGTAGTCACTTACCATCAGGTGAGCCGCATGCTCGTTTGCCCCCTGTGTTGTAAAAAAAAAAAAAATTGAAACATTCGAGAAAAAAGTTAACTGGCTGTTGATTCTGACGTTTTTTAGAACACGTATTGTTTTTTTAAATTTGTTTTGTGACAGCTTCTTATAAAATATATCTCTTTTTTTATAAAATTGAGAATAGATTATATTACAAATACATATACGTTTTATTACTGCATTCTGCTGTTTACATCACAGGTCAACCTCAACGCGGTTCTTTCAAAAATCCACAATACTTCTCTTTTTTTTATTAATTCACCACAATTGGCTGAGATGATGATATGTTCGATAGTGGACAGATAATAGCTGAGATGATGAATTGGTCAACTGATTTGCTTTCATTCTTCACTGGTTTCCCGCGAACGTCAAGCTAGCATTAATAGATATTTAACCTAAACGGGGTTACTATTTAATTATCATCCATTTACAGAGTAGTCTATGCCGTTCTTTATTTAAAATACCATGTGTGTATCTATATATTCGTGATCAATTTCATGATGATTGGTGCCAATAAGGTCGTAATAAAATAAATAATAATGAATAAATAGGAATAATAAAAATAATTAATTTTATAATAAATTTCTTTATTTTTTCATAAATGATCGTCATCATATCGGTCGTTAACTGTCCACTTCTGAACATAGATTTCCCCCATTAGATTTTGCTAGTAGTTGCCACTCTTGACAGATGGGTTGGCAACCGCAGTTATGTTTTGGTGATATTTTAACAGAGCAGCAGCCCATCTCTTAATCGCCTCTTACGATACCCACGGGGAAGAAAGGGGTGGCTCATTCTATGCCGGGACCACACGGCGACCATGCTTGAACGATACATAGCAATAATTAGCTAATTATATTTTTGCAATCATCACAATTATGATATAATAATCACATTGATACGCAGTTCACAGGTCATGTAAACGGAGCGAGGGAACTCCCTATCACATAGTTATCATTTAATAAATAAAAGCACTAGGTAACATGAGATAAGGCTATTATGTTAAACATTAATTACGTATTATGTTATATTTAACTAGCTTTTACCTGCGACTTCGTCGTGACCGTGAAATGTTCACTAAGCGGACTAAAAAGAAGCCCATGTTCTTCTTTATCCCAAATACCAGAGGGAGACTGTATAAAAATGTTTTAATTTGGGTACTTCTGTCCTATTCGTGTTTCAACCGTAAAACAGTTGTGTTTGCATGGCTATGTTTCAGTTTGAAGGGTGGGATATGGCAGTGAAATTACAAGGTACAGAGGAATACCATCTTAACCCTCAGGAATTGCAACGCATGGGGGGGGGGGTATCATGGGCGAAACGGTATTCTCTGTTATGTTCATGATACTGCTCATGTCTATAGGCGACAGTTACTACTTTCCATCAGGTAGGTCGTCAGCTTGTTTGCCATTCTAAGTTGTATAAAAAAAATTAAACACTTTATGCTGCCAAATAGATATATTTAATTGTACAAAAACAGCCTGTAGAAATAAGGTTATTCAAATTATAAGCAAATAACACGTTGAATCTCTCTGCATGCTTTTTAATCTAATGCATAAAAGGACCTGATTCTGGTGTTTTGAGTCGATGTAACATAACAATTATATATATATATGTATGTATGTATGTTTATATTTACACACTACTGTTCGCTATTCTAAGTTGCACAAAAAATTTTATGTATGAGTCTTCATGATGATCAGGTTAAGCCATTAAAATGTCAGGAGGTAACAAAGAAATTCACTTTTATATATTTATTAATATTATAAATGTAAAAGTAAGTTAGTTCATTTGTAACATGTTAGCGTCATAACGGCTTAGCCAATTGCTATGAAATTAAGTATACACGTACTATATAGTATGAAGACGGTTATAGGCTACTTTTTATCCCACCCACATAAAATATTCCGGTCACGCGGACGAAGTCGCGGGTAAAGCTAGTTTGTGAGGATTATATTAAGTATAATACGCACATTTCATAAGATTTTTCCTGTTAGCTACTGTTGTAGAGATATATAAAATTACAGAAAGCTGCGGTATAAACGCACAACATGCTAGGCCTCAGGAATTGCAATGAATGGGTGTAACAGTGTTTTTTTTATACCACTGAGTTGGTAAACAAGCATACGGCTTATGAACGCTTGCAATACCAGAGGTATTACGCGCGCGTTGCCGACCCTGAAGAAACCTCTTTAAAAAGAAAAGGGGGGTCCTTTTGAAGAACCCCATGCTGTAGTCTCTTGGGAAAACCTCGGCAAGGAGCTCATTCCATAACCTGAGTGTTCGTGGGAGAAAACATCTTCAGTGTTTTTTACAATATCTATTATATTACCTCCTCCTTAAGGGGGAGGAGGTTTGGCAGTAGTTTCCATGTTTGGCATTTTTGATTGACAACCGCAGTTAGGCGCAGGTAATGTTTTAAGAGAGACACTGCTCCCCATCTCTGGACCAATAAGTTCTCTTAGTCGCCTTTTATGACAACTACAGGAAAGGAAAGTGTGGCCCATTCTATGCCACCAGACCACGCAGAGAACTATTTATAATAAATAGAATCTTAATTTAATTTAATAATCTGTGTTAAAAGGTCACTAAATAAGCTACGACACCATTCATAATAAGAAAATTTTATAATATTATTGACTTTTCTACTTTAATAGTTCAATGAGTTCCTATAAGTTACTTAGGTATTTTAAGTTAATGCACTTAAGGAGAAGCAAGCTAAGTTATAAACAGATGGTTTCGTAATTCGAAGAACGTCTGTTCAGACAACCGATGGGGGCAAAACATTCTATATTGGCGACTCCAAACAGACAAACACAGTGTTGAACGACTTTCTACTAGATGGAGAAACGACCTCAAATGCATTGCATGGATGGAGTCAGTGGATGCTGGTGGGTCGGGACTGTTCCTTACGACAGTCTACGGCAGAGACCTTTGTTCTAGAGTAGACAGTAGTACCAGAGAGAGAGAGTTTGTACAAAAGTCGATTGCTTGGGTACCTCTGTCCCATTCGTGTTTCAACCGTGAAGCAGTTGTGTTTGCATGGCTGTGTTTCAGTTTGAATGGTGGGATATGGCGTGAATTTACTGGGTACAGAGGAATAACACCTGAGTCCTCAGGAATGGCAACGCATGGAGGGTATCACGGGCGATACTCTGTTATGTCCATGGTACTGCTCATGTCTATAGGCGACGGTTACCACTTTCCATCAGGTGGGTCGTCAGCTTGTTTGCCATTCTAAGTTGTAAAATAAAAAAAGGCAATTAACGGTTAAAATGATGATGACGTTGTACTTAATGTACGTTTTCAAAATTACTTACAAGAGATATGGAAAAATATAGTACATATGTTACCCATGTCTTTGCACGCATGGTATTATGTTTCATAACAGATATTGTGTTGTCTATGACATCTTTCATGCGTTGCTATTCCAGAACTGAGGTATTACGCCTCTGTTTCAATTTCATTGTTATATCCCACTCTTCGATCACAACCATTTAAAGACAATTGCTTCAAGGTAGAAACACAAAGGTACCTAAGCAGACGACTTTCGTAAAAAGTCTCCCTCTGGTAATTAGGTATATAAGTATATAATTCGGTATTGGGTAGTTATTCGGGAATTAGAGGGAATAGTATGTCACTATTATACAGGGAATAACATTATTTTTTAGATATACATATTTATCAAAAAATAAAAAACATGTACTACAATGAAAAAAAACTTTAATTAGGTATAATGAATATAAATACTTATATTACAATTATGGATAAGTGGAGCTTAAATATAAATAAAGTATATTGTTCGATGACGCATTTCATAATCAGTCACCGCCTTTAATGATTTTTTGCGCTTGCGCTAACGTTTCGACGGCAGGAGCGGCGCTGATGATCGCATCTCTGATCCTCTGGCCAGCTCGTTCCTGTAAATTACAATGATGATATTTTATTTTATTTTATACAACTTAGAATGGCAAACAAGCTGACGGGCCACCTGATGGAAAGTGGTAACCGCCGCCTATAGACATGAGCAGTACCATGGACATAACAGAGTATACTGTCTCGCCCATGATACCCCCATGCGTTCTCATTCCTGAGAACTCAGGTGTTATTTCTCTGTACCCAGTAAATTCACGCCATATCCCATCCTTCAAACCGAAACACAGCCATGCAGATACAACTGTTTCACGGTTGAAACACGAATAGGACAGAGGTACCCAAGCAATCGACTTTTGTACAAAGTCTCCCTCTGGTGATTATAATTAATGGATTAGTTGCAAGTTCACGATTGGACTTGTTTTTACTGTACTACCACAGAGTTTGGTAGAGCCACAGATAATATAATACCATACTAGTAGAGCAGTAACAAATTATGCAGAAGTAAAAAGTTAGTATTTATTTATAATAATGTAATTATAGTATTTTTTCTAATTAATATGTAATGTATTTGTATTATTAATATTCTATGGTTTTTAGTGAATGAATTGGTAAATATATTCGTATATATTTTAAATAAATAATTATTGATTGATTTTCCCCAAAGAAACAGTGACTTTAATAAGGATTATTTATTTTTAAACAGTTTAATTTTAATTTGTATATTTTATTGTACACAATAATAATACATACAGATATATAATATGTCTAAATGTAATTAAATGCATAAAGGTGGCTTAAGACCTGTAAGAGTTTTCTTCTAGCCAAACCAAAAGTGGAATTTACATACAAAATAACGAGCATTTTATATTTATACATATTCGTCTATATTTTAGTTTACATATACATATGCTTATATTAATTTAAGCTTCAATAGCAACAAAATATTCACTAGAATCCCATCTTACTACTTACTTAATTATTGAAAAGATATTTTTATTATATGAAGCAGAAAGTGTCTCAGTTCTTCTATAAATTTTGGTGCGTATATTACGTTTTAAACCGATTTAATAACTCTTTTTGTACTTGATATAGTTAATTTCCATTAACGATAATAATACTTTTGACCACAACAGAATATCAGTGTTTTGCTCTTTTTAGGGTAAAACAATAAACTGAGTTGCAATCATTTTATGTTACTATGGCACATACATGAATGAAAAATTCTTACTTCTTTTATGTATTTTGCTTTTATTTTTATATGTATTCTTTTACCTCTTTTTACTGTGTATGCCTATCTATGTTTGTTGTTATTTGTGTGCTGTAAGTAATTCAAATAAATTATATATCTATCTATCTATCGAATTGAATTTAAATCCAATCAGCCATTTAATACTGAGTAAGAAATACCCAAACACCTTTACAAACATTCATATTTATAATTTTAGTAGGTTAAAAAAACTTACGATTTCCTTGAAGAAATTCTCCGGTGCCGCCGAAGTCGTGGTGAAGAACATGGCGCAGGCGAAGAAGACGAAGAAAATCTTGGAGAATTTCATTGTAATATTGTTTATGATACAATATGTTCACTGTACAATTGTTAAGCTACTACTATTTACGATCCAAGGAACTGTTTGCATTTATATCGATTGAAAGTAACGAACAGGTTTCGTTGAAATAAATAATCGTTATACCATTTACGATTCTATGAGTAATGATATAAAGATCAATATTTGATTTAATAAAGCTACTGAGTCATGAAATTGATAAGGTGTAATGTATGCAACAAAAAATACTCCGGTACATCCCAGCGTCCAAGTAACGAAGATAGCTTGTAGTCGGACTAGTGTCAGACAAAGAGTTGTTGCTAACTGCAAGAATTATGACTAAACATGTTAATTCTAATTAATCGTAATCCTTAAACCGTAGTGGTGAAGCAATTTAATATTTCAACTTCTAATTTTTAAATATACATTTTTAAATATAAATATTATAGTAAGAAAATAATTATCATTTTATATTCCTTGTGTTATATTATATAGTAATATATAATATAATTAACTGTAAAAAAGTTTTTACAAAAGTCGATTGCTTGGGTACCTTTGTCCCATTCGTGTTACAACCGTGAAGCAGTTGTGTTTGCATGGCTGTGTTTCGGTTTAGCGCAGCTCTTAAATGGGATAGATAGATAGATGGTTTATTCACATAAGATGATGGTATATATTAGCACAATACTAGTGTGGGATAAAACTACGAGAACGTATTCATATTAATTGGAACAATGCGAATTTAAATGTTCATGATGGTATCCGGTTGAACCACCTAGAGGTCAACTTGATAGGGTCATGACAATCAATCTTTTCTCTGTTTATGAATACTATATGAATCCGTGTAATCAATACTTGTTGCTCGATAATTTAATTTTTTGATAATTTGTAGTCAACAAAAAAGCCTTCGACTGTGGCAAAATCAGTTATTTCGATTTGTAAACTAAACTACTGAAGCGATTTTAATAAAAAAATCTACGTGACTAATCTGTAACTATACCCTTTCAGATAAAAAAAAAACATATTGCCAATCGGTTTATAACTGATGGAGTTAAAAAAATACAAACGAATTAAGAACCCACTTCTTTTTGAAGTCAGTTTAAAATCTGAAAACAACATGGCAATGTAATTTTAAGTACGGAACATTGTTGTGTCCTTCTTTTCTAATCTTAGTCTTTAGTTAGAAATGTATAGATAGTAAACAAAAAAAAAAATATGCAACCAGTATCTATCAAAATATATTTCTTTTGTGTATTTTTAATTTTAAATTAAAAAACAAAAAAGAAACAAAAAAAAAATTAAAACAGAAGGGAAAAAATGTTAGAAGACTCGATACGATACGACGAAATTAGGAATAATATAATAGAAGGTAAGGTAGAAGAAAGAAGGGGAAGAGGGAGACCAAGGCATAGTTACATCAGACAGATCAAGGAAGGAGTTGGTGCCGTGTCGTATCAAGATGTGAAGAGACTCGCTAAAAATCGTAGTGAGCGGTAAGAGCTCTTACAGACAAGAGCGCAGCTCTTAAATGGATAGATAATCCTATGTAATATAATAATAATTTACCTTAATCAATATGAAAACTGCACTTTTTCGAATATTAGAAATAAATAAATCAATGAAATCACCAAAGAAACAACTTATACAAATTAAATTAATTTTCACTGCTACATAAAATAAGTCGCGGATACTGCTAGTTGATTATAGCAATTTAAAGGAATCATACTCGTAATGAAGAAGTTAGAGAGAGTTTGCTAACTCTCAAAGAGTCGTTATAAACTAATGACGGAGGTACAAACTTCGCCTCAAAATCATGTTCCAGCTGTTAATAATAATTTAGTCCCTAGAGTTATTTTCGACCGACTCAAAATATTATGAATTATATACTATGTTAATATAGTTTGTGTATAATTATATAGATAGAACATCGAGTCTCAAAAACGGGTCAACCTTTTGTTTTTTAACAATTTGACAATTAGCTGACTCGTTTTATTAACGGTGTTCTATAAACCAATACATAAAATGTATCTCGGCATATTATTCAATAACTAAAATGAGTATTTACGTAATAAAAAGAAGCAGAATTTACAAGAAAATAAATATAGAAGTAATAAAGGAATTACTTATAACTATTTGTCACGCAAAAATGTATGAAAAAGATGAACCTTTTTTTCGAAGCATTTGTATGGCGATACTCTATATAATCTAATATGTATACAGACAATCAGGGCTGCTACTAGTTATTTTTGATTGATACCCAAATGTCATACATTTCATACATTTTTATTTAAATCTATTACTCACTCATTAACTTGTACCTTCATCTACAATCCGGCATAGAATGTGTCACCCCTTCCTTTCCAGTAGGTGTCCTAAGAGGCAACTAAGGGAACTTAATAGTCGAGGAATGGGTATTTTATTTTCTAAAGCAATAGAGATCTTCCACCTGTTGCTAGCATCTTGTGATTAAACCTGTTATACTCGTATCATACATCAGTTTAAAATTTTGATATTTCCTTATATTTAAGCTTCTAAGTTTCACATAAAAAATGCCCAGCTAAATAGAATGACAAATTATAATATGAAACTAAGTAAAAAACATTTTAAATACAAACGTAATTTATATCCATAATTTTTTAGTAATATTTTTTTGTAGTATTATTATTTTTTTTTTGTATTATTATTTATATCTATTAATATTAGAAAAAGGAAAGGTTATGATTTTTTGTATGTTTATCTGTTTGTTTATTGGCTAAACTCAAAAACTACTCAAACAATTTTAAAAGTTCTCTCACCTGTATAAAGTTACATTTACAACGAATATGCTAGGCTATATATCTTATTATAATGTAATAACTATCTTATAACTAATAAAATAAATTTAAGTGTATTCTAGTCTCGAGACTAAGGGTCCTGGATGATTCTGAAACTAGTCGAGTTATCTCGACTAAAATGTACTCTAAATTTCAAAGAATTAGAGATTCCTACGATAGTTACAATAATGTAATCCAAGGTATCATAATTTTTTTATTTAAGCTAATATAAATTATTAATACAATATAAGCGCTGGTACTAGTACCCGTTTTGTGGACTGCCATCTATCAGCGGGGCGGGTATTTGTACCCATTTGGAAAGTACTTACGTTAAAGTGGGGTACAGTACTACTCGTTGGTTGACTTATGAAATATAAGTAGATGTTTGTTTTAAAATTCTCGTAGTTCGAGGCGCTATAAATTTTCAACGCGAATTTACGAGTTCCCCTCGCAAATTTCGCCCGCTACGCAATATCGTCAGGGCTATTAGACAGCCCGCTTAAAATGTGTTAATTTCACTATCTATCTACCCGTGCGGAGCCGGGTCGGATCGCTAGTTTTATTACAATATCACTGAGTATCACATGCATTATTCGTATTGGCAAATTATTTGATTTATCTCTATTATTTCCTTATCATCAAAGCGAACTCTGTGAAGGATTATCGGTAAAAGCTAAGCACTCGAGTTCTCAATATATTTGAATTTATATCAATTGTTTTGCTACCGTGACGTGTGCAGTAGTTTTGTTTTTATTCTGATTATATACAGAGGTTTGTTTGACTGCGTTTCAAGTTTCACTGCAGTGTAAGCAATAATGAGCTGATCTAACGTCTTTGGTATGCCTCGAATTTAGATTAGAGTTTCGAATAATTACGTTACTATTCGGGATACAAATCTCTATCCAGATGTGTTCATTTTAGAACTGGCAAGAAAAAAAAATATATTTTAGCTTATTTTTGTCAGTAGAAAAATAGAGGCGTACAAACGTAACTAAATTAATATGATTAATCTTATTATTGTACTACATTTTAATTTAATAACTCTGAATCAATGTGTATTTTAGTCGACAAAGCTCGATTAGTTTCGGAACCACTCGGGATTCATAACCATAAGCGGCTATAACGTGAGTGCGAATCTCATTTAAAAATGAATTGAACACTCCAATAGTATACAAGATACTTTATAATTTGAATTAAGAACTAAGAATTAGTTATTTAAAAATAGCATTTACTCTGCTACAGCCAGTATTTTTTAATATCACAATATTAATACGGAAACAGTAGTAGTTAGAGAGATTAAACTGTGTCGATAGAATTAAATAATCATAAAATTTTAATCGTATATAATAGTTAAACAATAAATATAGATGAATAAATAGTCTCCTCTTTTGGAAGATATTTAAATATATTGCCTCTGTCATTGCTTTAGAACGTAACGCCCAATTTCCTCTCGCCTACAACTACCACTTGTTTTATGGTTATTGCATTCCGACTGAGCATTAGATTTTATTCTACCCGTATACCTTATCTATAGCATTATGCGACGAAATAATTCCCTATTGCTATTACTCTGTGAGTATTTTTATTTTATTATTATACTGTAGGAGAATTTCTACGTCGTCTAATTTTTAAGCGGTTTACAAAAGAAAGCGATTTTAAATTTTTTGTAGCTAAGTTGAACTACTTTTACTACACGTAAAGTATTTTTTTATATTACTCTATCAATTCTAAATCGATTTTAGTATTTTATTTTAAAATTTTAGTGTCATATTAATTTATTACGATTGAAATCGCCGTTTTTTTCGTAAAGCAGAAAATTGCCTGAAATTGCAAAACACAATTATAAAAATGTTACTCCTCGTTCTAAATTCAAATATTTTATTTCTTCGAACTATTTAACTACACAATTTGTCCTTTCTCAGTGTGTTTTTCTACGATTTGAACAACTTTTTTGCTCAGAAAAATTTATTTACTGCGTACGTATGTATTTCTCATGCACCGCTGCGTTATCTTTATGCCGTTTCCATACTTTAGTTAAAAGTGGTTCGAGTTGTCTCGTTTGATATTTATCAAATTCTATACTAATCTTGTATGACTTCTGTACAACAGTGTTTGATTATTATATCAGTGCCTTAGATTATACAGATAGAGTGTCTCCATACAAATGCTTCAAGAAAAACGGATCAACTTTTTCATAAAATTTTGCGTGATAAATAGTTACGAGTGATTCTTTTATAACTTCTATATTTATTTCGTCTTATAAATTCTGCACTTTTTAATGCGTAAACACTCATTATATTTATTAAATAATACATCAAGATACTTTTTTTGTGTAAGTATATAAAACACTGACAAAAAAACGAGTCAGCTAATTTGACAATTAGCTGATAAAAAGTTGCCCCTTTTTGGATAATAATATAATTTATTTGCTGAAAAACACGGTATACAGATGGTAATATGTTAGGAACAGGCGTGTTTTGCCAAAACAATGGCATGCAAAATTTTAATATTTATTGTTAACTTCTTTTCAAATACTATTAACAAAATATTATTTATGTGCTTATAAAGTGGAATTACTGGGGGGAAAAGGATTGTTAGCAGTGGAGTTTGATATTGCCAGCAATATGCCCTATCAGGTCGACCTCCACGTGGTTCCCCCTGGAAACCACCGTGAACAATTCTTGTTGAATTCGTCACGATGGGCTAACTGGCCTGCTTCATCCTCATCTATCATCACTCACTGGTGCCCCGCCGGTATATACCGATAGCACGGGTGGGGTTACCATTCCATTATCATCCATTAAAAAAAAGTGGATTTATTTTCTAGTCCAACAAGTCCTTAAATTGAGTAATAACATATGTCCAAAAGACATTTGTGCATTACAATTGCCATTTGGAGACTCGGTGCTCTATCTTTATAATCTAAGATAGAGACATCGTTATCATATCGGCCGGTAACTCTCTGCTGTTGAACATAAACCTCCTTCTTGGAGGGGTTTACCAGTACTTACTAACTACACTTGGCAGACGGGTTGGCTGGGCTTTATATATGTTTTAAGAGGGACGCTGCTGCCCCTTCCTCGACCATTAAGTTTTAGTCGCTTCTTAAGACATTCACTGGAAAAGAAGGGTTTTTATTGATGGGTGAAAATGGTATGGTAACCCCGCTTGCACTAACGGGATGCGCTGGCGGAGCACCGGTGAAGGGTGATAGATGAGAATGAAAACAGGCCAGTTAGCCCATCATGATGAATTCATCAGGAATTAACCATGATAGTTTCTAAGGGGAACCGCGAGGAGGTCGACCTGGTTGGGTATATTGCTAGCAATGGGATTCTCAGTCTCCATCACTAACAATCCTTTTCCCTCCGGAAAGGAAGGGTTGGCCCATTCTATGCTAGAGCTACATGGCAATTGTTGGTACAGCACTCGTGCTCTGTAGCTGTCTGCTAACGACATTCTTTTCTACTGTATTGAGTTGGCTGGAAGAGATCTCTTATTCCAAAAAGTTTAAAAATTTACAAGTGCAATAAAGGCTATAGATATAGGTATAGATAGAGTGTCTCTATACAAATGTTTCGCCAATACATTTGTACGGGGATATCTTATTATCCTTGTGTGCGTGAATAGAGTTATTATTATTATTGAGAAATGGGCTATGTTTGGGCATGGTGATTAGAGCAGTGGTTAACAACCAGTGGTCCGCAGAAGCTAAAATATGGTCCGTGAATGATTTTAAATTTAACGGGCGGTTAGCCGTTGGTTGCGGTCCAATGAGTTATTTCTTCTAATGTAATTTTCTATTGAGTTTTTAATCACAGTTTCAATTTGATTACTACAGTGTATTTTTATTATATCTACATATTGGTCCCTGCTAACGAGAATAATATAAAAATGGTTCCTAACCAAGAAAAGGTTGGGAACCCCTGCTTTAGAGACTACGATATGGGGTTTTTCAAAAAGAATATATTAAGTATTTTTTCAGGTTCGGTGGCGAACATGTGACACGTGACTGTGTACTATCAGTCGGGCTGTATGCTTGTTTGCCACCTTTGTGGTATAAAAACAATAAAGGTGCTGTTCATTTCTATAGCCGACAGCTACTTACCAATTTATATTATGTGGGCTGTTAAAATAAATTAGTAATCGAGATGTATTGATCAGCTATTGGCATAGAGTGGAAAAGAAAAACAGGGAAAATAAACAAAATAATTATTACAGTGTTTATAACGATAACAATGGGTTCCGACTACGTAAACAAATCGCACACGAAGCCATGGAAAGTAAGATTCTACCCTAAAAAGTCAGTGTTCAGGAAAGCCGACCTCATCGACAAAGGGTGTACTGTGTTTATCAAGGATTGCCCCCAGTCGTACAAGTAAGATCTGTTCTATTATTTGCCTTTGTATGAATATTTTTATTTTGTTGTATTTCCAAATCCAAATACATTTTTAAAAAGTTATTAAAGTAGCATTTATTAAATAAGCAAAAACTTGGATTGGTCGCCTGGTAGCGTTTTAATAATAATTGTTGTGGTGAATTATTATTTATACTGTATGTTTAATTTATTAATGAAATATATTATTTATGCATCATTTATATAAGTATGTATCTATATAATACAATTTTACCTTTGGCTGTTAAATTGGCTACACAGGTAACACTCTGGGTTTGTTATACGCGTCCGTGTAGCCTACCTTCAGGCTGTAACTGAAAATCAGTGCTTTGTTTTTAAGCAAAATTATCACTGAGCTTTAGCCTATTTGGGTCACTGCAACACACTTAATGAAAACATATTTTCATATTTCATCTTTTGTTTTATATTTAATAAAATGTAAATGTTCTGATTGTATAAACTCATTTGTTGATTTACGTATGTCATAAATGGCTCAAATAAAGTGTTTATCTATCTATCTATTTATCTTTTATTAGTTTTCAACTACGACTTCATCTCCGTGACGGGGATATGTTTACTGACCGAGTAAATTTATTGACCGGAATAAAAAGCAGCCTATATCTTTCTCCATTCTCTATAGTACTTCAACACCAAATTTCATAGTGATTCTCAAGTCGTTAAGAGGTAACGAAGAAATAAACAAACGAACTCTCTTTAATTTTTTTTATTAGTAGGAATCGACTGTCCGGCTATCAGTGGAGTGGGAAGGTCGAATTTTTCTAACGTTATTGGAAACACAATTCATTGGGGAAAATGTACAATTACACTAATAATGAAGTTAATAATTTCTATTTCATAAAAATTATAACAAAAAACGAAGTTTGCCATTTTTTATACATACAAAAGAACAAATTGGCTGGTGATTAATACATAGATGATATTTTGAACAATGGGAAATTACAAAATGTAATTTCCTGTCGTTGGAAATGTTAATTCATATATATTAAATACTTAAGTCGCCATAAAAACTTTAATCACCATATTGGTCCCGGTATAGAATAGCCCACTCCTTATCCCGTGGGCGTCGTAAGAGGCGACTAAGGAAGGGCGAGGGATGGACAGCAGCGATCCTCTTAAAATATCTCCAAAATCTAACTGCGGTTGCCAATCCGCCTGCCAAGCGTGACAACTATAAGCAAAACCCTCCAAGGGAGACGCTTATGTTCAGCAGTGGACAGTTAAAGGTTGAAATGATTGAAGATGAAATATAAATCGCGAAAATTATAAAAAAAAAAAATGATAAATTAAATCTATTTTTGAATAGTGCATTTAAATAAATACACATAAAGTTAACAGAGATTTAAAAGGGTAACTGTTGAGTTTTTTACGAACTTTTCATAATAAATAATAACTTTCCGAACCCTGCATTCATAAAAAAATTACAATTTAAAAGTGTTTGTAAACAATTCTATTTAAATAAAGATGATTTGAATTTGAATCTGAACTACGTTTTTGTATAATAAAAATTTATTTAAATCACGATCGGTTATGTAGTCGTAGATTACTCCATCACAAAAACATATTGATTATATCGTCATAGTCGTAGAATACTGACGGATCTGACAAATATTATATATATAGATCCGTCAGTATTCTACGACTATGACGATATCTACTCTCCTATATCACGGAAAAGGAAAATTTTAATAGTAAAGTTTTTCACCAGAACCCAACCGATTATAGCTATTGTTTTATATATTACTAGTTATATCTCATGACTCCGCCTGCGTGTATCAGTGCATAAAGCATCCTATGTTCTAAGTTAGGATATAATCTACTCGAGTACCAAATTTCGTTCAAATCCGTTTAGTAGTTTTTGCGTAAAGGAATAACAAATATCCATCCATTCATCCAGCATTACAAATTTTCGCTTTAATATTCATTTGAAATTTAATAATAGAGTTTTTCATTATTTTGGCATTATTACAAAGTACTAAATCAAACTATATCACTATTCATGGAATGTAGAATATATTTATATTCCTTCGGTAATGCAAAAGTTAGTAAGAACATACATCCTATTTTATAGACAGAATTTGGTCTGCGCAAGACATTACGACGGACAATTTAAAACTTTCAACAATTACTGTGAAATGGAGTTCGAGAATTGCAATAGTTGGAGACGTGAGTACACAACTTTATATCATTCAAAAACAATATACCATACATTATACAATTTTGTTCGAAACATAAATTTTATATTCGAAAATTTAAAAATAACTGGCGACGTCCGTAACTGTTAAAAAAAAAATAAGACATCAGAATTATAATTTGAAAATGGAACGTATTTTCGTAAGATTTTTTTTTGTTTTTATTTATACCACGATCTGTCTCCTTGCTGGGACAATAAATAGTATGTTGGACGTTTACTTTAATAGCGTGCTCAGTATGCGACCTATGTCGCATCCGAATTTATTTAATCGTTTCTTGGGGCATTTTGCGTTTCAGTCTGCGAGTTGTGTATTACATGTTGTTCATAAGGTCTCTTGCTAATTTGTTAGTGTGTTTTGTTATCCTCTTCTTGTAAGATTGTGTGTTGTAGTATTTGCTATCTAATAATTCTATTTTTAGATCATGATCTAGTTGCTTGTTTGTGACAAACCAAGGAGCATTGGTCATTATTATTAGCATTTTATTGTGGAACCTTTGTAAAATCTCGACATTGAAGTAAGACGCTGTTCTCCAGAGTTCGATTCTATAGGTCCAGATAGGTTTTAGTATAGTCTTGTACAAAAGGAGTTTATTACTCATTGTTGTGATTGGATGCCTAATAACCAGTAAAGCTTAAGTATTTGTAAACACAATTGTATGCGTTTGGTTATTATATGTTTTTGCCAGATAAGTCGTCTATCCAGGCACAGATATTACATAGTTGGATTGAGGGATTTCTAAGTTGTTAAGCTTCACTGGGGGGCAAACACCTTTTTTTAGTGTGAACATGACATTGACTGATTTAGATTCATTAGCTCTTATTCTCTACTTTTTTAGCCAGGATGAAATATTATCTAAATCGGTGTGCAGGATCTGCGTCGCATTTGTTGGATCTTCGTGGGATACTTATATAGCTGTATCATTTGTAAATGTTCCAGTGGTGATATTTTTTGAAGTATGTAGGTCAGACGTGTAGATTAGATAAAGTATTGGCCCTAGTACGCTACCTTGTGGGACACCTGCATTAAAATTTATTAAATATTGTAGTTTATAAATTTTGTAACATATATGATTTTCTTATGAAAATAGTAGTTTTCTTTATTCAGATCCATTATGATGTACAATTTTTTTTATACCACTGCAGTGGCAAACAAGCATACGGCCCATCTGATGGTAAGTGGTTACCGTTGCCATTTTGAACATCGATTTAACAATGCATTAATATCAAACATCATAAATTAATATTAAATGGACGCCCATATAGTATTAATTTTGTTAGATCATTCTCTAGCTTTATACATTTTCCTGTAAACATTAAAATATTAATTTATTATTTAAATTTCTTGCAAGTTCAACACCTCTCCACAAGATGGCGTTAAATGTATTTTTACACATATGACGAACCGTTACAAGATGTACTATAAGCTTGTTTGCTACATTCGTGGTATAAAAAAGAGATACTAGATGTTTCTTTATTTTGTAAATAATTTTAATTACCTAATCAACGTTTTTTTTTAGAATGGAGTATGATCAAGCGAGATCGATGCTGAAGTTTGGTATCACTATCTTATTTCTTACAATTTTAGTTATTATGACAAATATATGGTTATATTTTTATTAATACATTTTACTATTATTTACTAAAGTTAAGAAATGTAATGTGAGTATCATTTGCATTCTAAAAGGATTCTGTACCTTCGCATAAAATAAAAAAAATTGCTTTATATTAAAGTAAAATTATTTTCGACTCATTGTAACAGATATTTCAGAACCACGATAATTCACGAGGTCTATCTGATAAGATACACAGTTACAAATGGGGCCGCTAATCCTCGTTACAATCCCGTTCCCCAGTTCTGAACGTTTACTTGTCCGTACTGCAATATTAATCAAGTATTTCGTCTATAAATCAGGTAACATCGGGCTGTTAATTGCTTTGGAGGCGTGTCTGTAACGTTGTTTATTTTCATACATACATAGATATAATAAAACAGGAACAACAACGTTATATTAGATTATATAGATAGAGTGTCTGCATACAAATGCTTCGAGAAAAGTCGGTCAAGTTTCCCATACAATTTGCGTGATTAACAGTTATAGGTGACTCCTTTATAACTTCTATATTTATTTTGTTTTATAATTTTTGCATATTTATAATCCGTAAAAAACATTTTATTTATTCAATAATTAAATATAGATACGTCAAGATAAATTGTGTGCGTAAGTATATATATAGAACACCGATAAAAAACAAGTCGGCTAATTTGAAAATTAGCTGACAAAAACTTGACCCGGCTCAATGCTGTATCTATATAATCTAAGATACATAACTATGTATACTAATATATACGTATATGTATATATATATATATATATATATATATATATATATATATATATATATATATATATATATATTATATCTGCCCTTCATACGCTTTCTGTTTTTACCTAATGGTTAGCTGGTAGAGAATGCCATATGGCATTAAGCTCGCCATTTGTACATCATATTATAATATGAAATATTTATGAAGATACTTGTTATATAATAGATAATTCATTATATGATAGATAATTCATTATTACCATCATATCAACTGTTAACTGTCCACTGCTGGACATAGGCCTCCATCATAACGGGAGTTTTGTCATTAGTTGCCACGCTTGGCAACAGACTTGACAATCGCAGTTAGCCTTTGGTGATGCTTTAAGAAGTTCTTGGCCATTAAGTTCCCCTAGTCACCTCTTACGACATTTACGCGGCAGAAGTGGGTGGCACCAGATGGCAATCCAGGGCCTGTAGACAAGTGGCAAACGAATTCGTCGATGGAAACGACATCGCTAGCGAGTCCGTGAGTTGGAGTGAGTCAACGGCGTTGCTATCTTATTCGTTCTCACGGACTTGCTAGCGATGTCAATTCCGTCGACGAATTCGCTTGCCGTTTATCAAGAAGGCCCTGGTTTACTTTACATTAATTTTATTTTAGTAATTATTATTCTAGGGGGAATGATAGCCCCGCCGGCGCTATCGGTAGACACTGGCGGGGCACCAGTGAGGGATGATTGGTGAGGATGGACAACCCCTTAACTTCAGGAACGACGAACAATCCAATTCCTTTTCATTACTAACAATCCTTTTCCTCCAGATTATCCTAGTTGAGTACATGCTAAACACGAGAGATGATGGGGGGAAAGGGATTGTTAGTGATGGAGACTGACAATCCCATTGCTAGCAATATACCCAACCAGGTCGACCACCTCGCGGTTCCCCCTGGAAACTATCATGGTTGATTCCTGATGAATTCATCATGATGGGCTAACTGGCCTGTTTTAATTCTCATCTATCACTCTTCACTAGTGCTTCGCCAGCGTATCTCCTTAGCGCAGGCGGAGTTACCATTACATTTTCACCCATCAAAAAAAAAACACGAGAGATGCTCAATATAATACGCCGATATGGATGTATTGGTCCGCGAGAAGTTTGTTAAATTCGGCAGATTATATTGTCGAACAAACATTGTCATGATTCGTTTAAGGTAGGCTTTTTAAAAGTCCGTTAATTTCAAAGACGAGAAAAAAAAAATTGAATAATACGTACATCTTCTTACAATTTTTTTTTCTTTGAAATAAATGGAACCTTAAATCTAAATTTCTGAATTTACATTATTCGTTTAATGGATTTTATAAAATAAAAATACTTGATAAATAAAAGTTCTTTTTAGTTGTGCTATAATAATAATGAAGCGCGCAAAGCCGCGTGAATAAGTAGTGCTTCATAAAATATCGGCCATAAATATCTATTGCTTTGTTTTTGTTTTGTTTTCACAACAAACTATAAAACTTACAAGTCCGCAATGCTTCAGTTTGAAGTTATGTGAGATCTCAGGGTCTTGAATTTTAGGATTTTATTGAGTATATTTTATCATAACTTTGTAATGACAAAATGTGTGAAGTCAACCTTTGTAATATTACCATATGACTTTATTGTATTATATATACATTTTAGAAATAAATTTTATTCATTCATTTATTCATAAAGAATATGTGATTTTTTGTAGAGAGAACTATTGCTAAGTTTTATTTATATACTAATTAGTTTTATTTATTTCATTATCAGAGGGATGGGCAGCAACATCCTTCTTAAAACATGTCTAAAAGTCTATCTGCGGTTACTTACCCGTCTACCAAGCGTAGCAACTACTGGAAAAATTCCCCTTATAGGGAAGGCTTATGTCCAGCAGTGGATAGTTAATGGCTAAAATAATAACAACAATAGTTTTATTCCGCATCTAAACCCACGTGAATTAGTACATAAAGTATCCTATGTGCTGTGTTAGAATTTTATCTACCTGTATATTAAATATCAGTCATTTCAGATAGTATTTATATGAGTGAAACTGAAGGTAACGTACAATAAATAAATAATTTTATTGCTCAAAGTAGATACACGTATCATATAGATATGTTATTGAGATAAGCCAAGATATACAGCATTTCTTCCTTCTGGTATCTTATTTCTTCTCAATTTATGTATTCCTAGTACATTATAAGTGGCATAATGTATCACTCAGGTAACGCCAATAATCTGTTTAGAGGTAAAGAAGTTTATGTTATTCTTATTATATAAAGCAATATTTGTTGTGTTCAGAAATGCATTTGTCAACCAACAATAATGGCGGCTCGAATTGGTCGCCGCCATTTTTATTCTATAGTACAGTTAGCATCAAAATTCGATAAATACGTACAAATTTCTAAATTCTATTTTCCCAATAAAAAAAATTGTTAACGTCGAAATGTCCGTAATAAAATCAAATATAAAAATATATTTTAAAGTAATACTCCACCACTGAAATTAAATATATGTGTCAAATTAGGAGATTTTCATTCATTCTACTTATTAAGGTGCACGTGACACTCTTCGTGTTGCAGGCATTCCATAGGCTACAATGACAGTTTACGATCAGACTCCGTGGTATAAAAAAAATATTTAAAAATACCTTCCCAATACTATCAACATCATATCAGTCTTTAACTGTCCATTGCTAAACATAAGCCTCTCCTAGGGGCGGGGGGGGGGGAGGTTTGCTAGTAGATATTTTAAGATGAACGCTGCTACCCATCCCTCGCCCTCCCTTAGTCACCTCTTACGACATCCACGGGAAAGGCCACCCCTTGGCTTATTCAATGACGGGACCACACTTCTCTCATACAATATTGTCATACATGGGGGGAATAAATTGTTAGTAATCCGGTTTTACCAGCTCCATTACTAGCAATATATCCTATCAGGGCGACCTCCACACGGTTCTACCTGAAAACCATCGTGGTTTATTCTGGAGGAATTTATCACGATGGGCTATTTGACCTGCTTTCATTCTCACCTATTATCCCTCACTGGTGCCATGCCGGTGTATACCGATAGCGTAGGCGGGGTACTATTTCATTATCATCCCACAAAAAAAAATAGTATAATACGTAAATACAATCATACATACAATTACTAATCATACAGGGAAAGGTAAGGGTTTTCTTTATATATTTTTTTTTATATTATTTTAAAAATAAATTTAAATATAGTTGTAATGTTTCTAAAACGCGAAAATATTAGTAGTGAGTACTTACGATCACTTTGTTTACAGTTGTCGTACTCCATCTCGCATAAATTCCGGAACACTTTCTTTTCATTCTTATCGCTGATAGCACAGAGTGGATTTTCGCTTGAAATGTAAATTACTTTATTATTAAGTTTTCTTTCGAATATAAAAGTTGAGTGAATAGAATTTAAACGAGGGAGTTTCGCTTATACTTGAATGGGCCAGATATAGGCAATCTTAAATTAAGATGTTTTGTCCAATTTTGAAAAAAAAACGAAATGAAGTATTTAGACCTATATCGGCTATAACTCTTTATTTATTTTAATAAATAGTAAAAATATCCGTAACTGGCGAGCATGTACGAAAAGATTGATGAATATGGAGGAAGCGAAAGAGGTCTGTTTGAACCGAAATATTTATATTTTAGAAAAGGGATTGTTAGCAATATGCTCTATTAGGTCGACTTCCACGTGGTTCCTCGTGGAAACCATCGTGAACAATTCTTGTTGAATTCGTCACGATGGGCTAACTGATCTGCATCAGCCTCAACTATCATCTTTCACTAGTGTCCCGCCGGTGTATACCATGGTGGGGTTACCATTCCTTTATCACCCGTTAAAAAACAATGAAGAGCTTCAAGCTGAACTATTATATCATTAGTCATGAATATCTATTATGTATTGTTATTTATATATGTATTGTATGTGATTTATGTATGTATAACTTTTGTAAGTATATTATTCTATATGTTTGTTCATTTATCTTAAAATGTATTAAAGGTGTTATCCTCTCTATGTTTAGCGTAACGGTTGACTAACAGAGAATGTCATCAGGCGTTAAGTCTGCTCTGTACACATATTTTAATGTATGCAAAAGTTGTAAATAAATCGATGTATTTGACGTTTCCTTATTTCTGCCTGCCCTAAGAGACAGACGTGACAGATATGTATGTATGTAAACAGTATTCTCAGTGTATTCAGACGATTTGAATTTATTTATTTAAATATACAACACCAGCGGGTCTACCATGAAATGAAATTCCGAAATTTCGGACTCAATTTCATGTTTTTGTTTATACCAAAATCGGACTAATAAATTGAGTTTAATATTACATTCGTCATACATTCTATCATAAAAGTCCAAAGGAACAATATTTTAACATTTTTAATATTTCTAAACAGCATGTATTATGTAATTTTAATATCAAATTTGTTTTTCGTTTAGCTCCGAAATTTCGGAAAACATTTCGTGGTAGGCCCTCAGCTTCGTACCCGCTACTTTGTATGCGTAGATTTCTGATGTAGGAAAAATAGTAAAATCACTTCTGGATCACACTTTACTTTAAGTAAAACATACACCAGTTTTTAAATTAGACCTTCAGGAATATAAATGTGAAAACCGTATCCAATTTGATGTGGTAATTTTTACGTGATGCTGGAACAAACATACAGACAGAAATACAGATATTTTTTTTAATTCTATTACCCTTAATAAGACTCAAGCGTGGCAACTACTGGCAAAACTCTCCTTACGGCGGAGGCCTATGTTCATCAGTGTACAGTTAATGGCTGACATCATAATAACAACAATAAAGTAGAAATAAAATAAAATACAACATTATATTTACTTCATTTCATAATGATGATGATCATGTATTCAAAACATACCCGGCCATTGGAATACTTAAGCAATTTCTGAATTCCTGCTTCAGTTGTGCTGATACTAATATTTTATTGTAGATACAAGATGCAGTTACTGGATTAAAAGAGAAACAATTACTAATTTAAGTACAATTAATTTTGATATTATTGGACGTGATGGAATTTTCTTTTTTATGAAATGGTAACCCCACTTTATACTTAATTACTTAATATTACTATATATGGTATATTGGCAAAAATATTGGTAATGGACAAAGCATATTTGCTAGCAATGGTACTAACAATAAACTCTTAAAACTTAGCGATAAAAATGGTAACACCTCCTGCGCTATCAGTTTACGCTGGCGAGGTATCAGTGAGTTTTTTAATGAATGATAATGGAACGGCAACCCTGCCTGCGCCAACGGTATACGTTAGCAGGGCACCAGTGAGGGATGATAGGTGAGAATGAAAAGGCAGGTCAGTTAGCTCGATGTGATGGATACACCTAGATTTCAGCACGATGGCTTCCAGGGGGGGAACATGTAGAGCTCGATCTGACAGGGTATATTGCTATCAATGGGCACTGGTAGTCCGTATTACTAACAATCCCTCCCCCCTCCCCCGTAACAGTGAGAATTTATAAATAGATTTTATAAATATTTAGTAAATAGAGGTCAACTTGATAGGATATATTGCTAGCAATAGGGCTGTTACATCCTAATATATGTTAACAATCCCTTTTTCTCGGTACTGAGATATCGCCTCCAAATTTAGTTATATCAAGTGGTGGAAGGAATTGTTATTAAAGGGACTAGTATAACTTGCATAAATAGAGATAAACAAAGTATTACATGAGACTAAAAATAAATAACTATAAACGTAAATAAACAATACTCTTTGCCCTAATACAATTATAGTATAAATTGAATGCAAAATATTTAATGAGAAATTGTATTTAATTGTGCTATGAGAAATTAAAGGGTATTTTATTTTATTTTTATGCATCAGACGAAGTATTGATAAATTTACAACTTACCAAGAATAATAATATTGTACTTTATTATATGCACATTTGAATTAAATTTTCTATAGAATTTATTCATATTTTATATCAATTATTAATTCAATTACATACTCGTAAATAAGTGTATTTATTAACGAATTTTTATTTGAATACAATTAATATTATCGTATATTTTTAAATGACAATAAAAGAACTCATTTCAAAGTTTACGAACTGTTAAATTAAAATTGCGCCATTAACCCTTCGAATCGTCATCGAGAAAGAATTTAAGATGCGAACAATCGTAAAAATACACTTCGAAAATGCCAGATTTCCAAATGTTAAACAAAATTAATCCCTTCCCAAAAGTTTAATGGGAAAGAATTTAAAATTAGAATTTGTTATATTTTTAAATTTCTCTGATACCTAACCTGAAAATGTATTTTAAAAATAAAAATAAACAACTACATATTATAAGTTATGTACTAACAAACATACTTTAGAGAGTAGGCTATTAAAATTGTGTTATGCATAAGTTCCGGCTGTGAAATGAGCTCCTGCCGAGGCTTTTTCTAGAGACTACAGCATGGGGTTTTTCGAAACACATTTATTAAGGTTTCTTCAAGGTTAGCAACGTGTACTTGATATTTCTGGCGTTGTAGGCGTCCATGGGCTATAATGGCTGTTTACTATCAGACGAGTAATATGTTTGTCACTTTGGTATAAAAAAAATCACATCACAATAACTTTACAATTATCCAAACTATACTCTTTATTCGACTTGGTTATTTTTTGACTTGTCTCAATCTATTTATGGGTTTCTCATAATATTATTATCAAACTTTGGTATTTATGATTTAAATTGACAATGCTACAATTTATGGACGTCACTTTACTTCAAGAATTGTTGTTTATATTGCTTTTAATAGTACCCTATTTATTTCTTTCTTTAACGGGTTTTTTTTTATACAACTTAGAATGGCAAACAAGCTGACGGCCCACCTGATGGAAAGTGGTAACCGTCGCCTATAGACGTTGCCATTCCTGAGGACTCAGGTATTATTCCTCTGTACCCTGTAAATTCACGCCATATCCCACCCTTCAAACTGAAACACAGCCATGCAAACACAACTGCTTCACGGTTGAAACACGAATGGGACAAAGGTACCCAAGCAAACGATTTTTGTACAAAGTCTTCCTTAAGTTCGACACGTATATCAACAACTACTAATAAAAGAATGAATGCATATAGTAAATGAAATTAGTAATCGGATCAAATCGGTCTCAAATGATTTGAAAGTCATTCGAATTAATTCGAATAAATCGACGTCGAATAATTAGTATTCAAATTAGTGTAGTCGCGCAAAGCTACGTTAACCGAATCTTTCGAGGTCTTATTATTTTTTAACAGACTGCGACCCCCTTTAATAACAAACGCGACCCCTCGGTTAAGAAACGTTGGATTAGAAAAATAGTACCATGGACAACACAATGCACTATTATGTCCAAGCCCCTCATGAGTTGCTATTCCTAATATTACCATATTATCTTTATATTATCTGTGACATGACCAAGGTGAAACGCCTCTGTATTGTCCTTTTGACTTCAAGTAAAACTTAAAAAAAGAATAATTTGAAATTTTAATTCAAATGATCGTAATTCATGTATTATGTACATATACGACTACATAACTAGTTGTATCTCTCGGTTCTGCCCATGAATGTTTCGTGATATCGAATAACCTATAATATTTTTCAAGAATAGTGGAGCCTATCAGATACAAAAGTTTTATAAATTAGTGCATTTAAACTAACAAATACTTTGATTTTATTATATAGAGCTAGTTTAGTCGGATATGTGTATATTTGTAAAAGAGAATGGTATCCGATGGATAAACGACGAAGGGGATGGTAACATTGTTAATAATGCAACTTCAAAAGGGTTCGAGCCCTACCCTGTTCGATTTAAAACATATTAACTTACCTTAAAGGGTCGAAAACAGTATAATACTTGCGTAGTTAATTTGTTCTTGTAAATATTTAATTAAATTACAATAACCGTATCACCGCATTCAACAGTTAAGTATTTTAGAAAATATGAGCAAAAATGCCGCCATATACGAGTACAGATACAGTTTTGAAGAATTTTAGGAAATGTAATCGAAAATTTATTTTTTCTTTCATTACTCTCTTCAAAGTTTGTGTAGGATAGATTGTATCAAAGATAAGACCGCCTATTTTACTTTTGTTTTATATTTTTTTTCTTTAAATACAATATCAGTATTTGTGTTAATAAATAAATCCTTAAGCCGTGTGGTGTCATAGGAGGCGGCTAAAAAAACTTAATAGTTGAGCAGTGTCCCTTTTAAAACATCACTAGTCGTAATACGGTTGCCAATCCGACTGCCAAGCATAGCAACTACTGAAAAATTGTAAGCACAATGGAGATTGGGGAATATAGAATTTCTCATATAGTCATTCGTGTAATCTCGGCTTAGAATAGGCTACTCCATCCTTTCCTTTGAGTGGAGGAGAGGGCTTCTTAGTAATGGAAACGTTAATCCCAATTGCTAACAATATACTCTATCAGGTCGACCTCCACTCGGTTCCCCCTGGAAACCATAGCCATTAATTCTTGTTGATTTCGTCACAATGGATTAACTTACATCTTCCACTCACTGCTGACCCGCCAGTGTATACCGATAGCGCAGGCGGGGTTACCATTCCATTATTATACCATCCATTATGATGATGTGACTGAAGATGTGCCATAAAGATGAGGTGACTAGTTCAACTTAACGCAGCAGCGTTCCTCTTAAAACATCTCTAAGTCTTACTGTAGTTCCTTACCCACCTACCAGGCGTGGCAACTACTGGCAAAACTCTCCTTATAGGGAAGGCATATGTTCAGCAGTGAACAATTAACGGCTGAAATGTTGATGATAATATACAGACATAATTATAATATGACTAAAGACCTACCCTGGCCTCGTACGTGTAATTAAGAAAAATAATATGTAGTCTATGTTAATCGCTGATAATATAGTTTATTACAGGTGAAAAAAATTTTAAAATTAATTAAGTAGTTTTTGAGTTTATATATTACAAACAAATAAACACACACACATTCAAACAAACATGTAAATTTTAAGATTGTGTTTCAGAAAAATACATTTACTTATTTGTGGTAATATAAGTTATTTTGAATTTATTTTAAAAATTAACTACTAAACCGATTTTAATAAAATTTCTATGAAACTAATCTGCAAGTATATCCTTTAAGAAAAAAAAAGAGTTTTGAAATTGGTTCATAATTGACGGAGTTATGATGTAGCAAACATAACAAATACAGTTTTTTTTTATACAACTTAGAATGGCAAACAAGCTGACGGCTTACCTGATGGAAAGTGATAACCGTCGCCTATAGACATGAGCAGTACCATGGACATAACAGAGTATATTGTTTCGTCCATGATACCCCCTTGATGTTGAAATGAGTACCTCCTTATTTTTGAAGTCGGTTAAAAATATCAAACCTTATAATATCAGTGTAGATATTTAAGGCTGAAAGATAATATATTTTAGTTAGAAAAAATGTAAATTCCTTCCTAGATATTTTACCCTTTTTCATTGCTTACTTAATAAAATGTGTCATTAATCTGTATTAACATTTGAGGCATTTTCCAAAATATATAGGAATTTAATTACAGGGACATTCAGCATTCTTTCGGATTTAGGGCTAAATTTATCCAGGCTCTAGATATATATAAAAAATGGGAGGAATAATGAAATACCTAAGCAGTCGATTTAGTTAACGATTTATTTATAAAAAAACAAAGTCGTTTTTTTTTCTATAAAATATTGGTACCATACGTTCTGGGCTCAAAAACGTATAGTACAATATTAAGACCTACAATTATGCATAATTATATATTATAATATAATCTTACATCTATAGAAATTATTCAAACTTACGCATATATTACATTATTAACATGAAAAATTAACAAAGGAACTTTTTACACCGTATTAACAAAACTTTAGTCATTTCCAATTGACACTGTAAGTTCATATGTTTTGCATTTCAACACTGCTACTTTCCTGCTATTTAAAGCAAGTCTTTAGTCAGAAAATCTGGGAGCATTGGGATGTTTTCGTGTTTGCGGTCACTGTGTGTTCTAACTGCAGCGCCGTCAACTCTGTCTCCATCTTTCTGCTCTTAATCCTCATATTATTCTTCAGTTGTCCCTTCTTACGACAGCAGCATAGGATCTCTTCGAATTCCTTTCTAAAGTTATCATTCAACCATCCATATAGTAGAGGGTTGGACACTGCACTCGACATACCGAACATATGGCATATTGCGTACGTTATTGTCATTGGTTTCTCGTCCAAAATGGGTTCCGGGCTGAAATCTGCTACTAAATTAAACACATTCAACGGCAACCAACTAATAACGTATGTGACCGCTATTGCTATCAAGATTGCCGGAGTTTTTCTAGTCGTCCGTCTTCTCCCACGCAACCTCCGATGAATCTGCACGTGCGCAATTACTACCACTAATACGGGGAGTAAGTATTGAAAGATCAAACTGAATACAGAGTAGATAGCTCTTCCGTTGTCTATCGGCCAGTCTTCTATGCAAAAACTTATGGAATCCATTCCTATGAAGCCTAGTTTGTGAGTCTTTAGGCTTCTAAATATGAAGAGGGGTGATGCAAGTGTAAAGGCTGTTAACCAAATGAAGAACATTGTAATTAATGCACCCATGGTTTGGAGTCCTGGTCGCGTTGGATAGACGATAAGCTGTGAACAAAATAAAATTAACACTATTAAAACAATTGACATGATAAAATTTCAATTATTAATTCTAACTAAATATATATTAATACAATCAAATTGTAACTGGACATTATCTGTACATGGAAGATATTTAAGAAAAAATGATATAAGGGTTCTTAATAAGAGTAATAAAAGCCAATATCTTACATGGGGAACTGTATACGTTTTTATAATAAACTTCCAGATGACGTTTTACATTTAAATGAAAGAAAATTTAAAACATATATAAAAAGGACTCTCTGTACAAAAGCATATTATAAATTAAATGACTATTTAAATGACAAAACTGCATGGATTTGAATTTTGTATTATTGTGAATTGTATTGTAAATGTAATTATTGTATTTTTTCTTAAATCAATATTATTTTCTATAGTAATTATTATAATTATAGATTGACGTATCATAAGTATCTGTAACAGATGTATATGAATAAAGATGATTGATTGATTGAATAAAATTATATTTAAAATTTTTGTCAGTCTGTCTATCCATCCATACTCTTTGTAAGTTTATGCCGATATCACGCAAAAACTATTGCACCTAATTAGATGTGGTCTAAATTGAAATTTAATGTACGTTTTATCTTAATATGCCATCTAGAAATCATCTTTTTTCATTATTTTTCCTACTTCTAAAATTGATGAATTATTTATTTCTAAGGTTACAAATGTTATAAATTTACTTATTATAAACCTAGTATTATATTGATTTTCCGAGAATTCCATTATTTATCAGTTTATCATTGGACAGTTCTGTGTAATGAATAAATACCAGAGCACTACACAATTGATAACACCACTTAATAAAGACGATAACAATAGACTATAAAACATACAAAAATGCAATATCTAGCTCGAACGTGACATATTTAAAGCATGCCTGCTGATTGTTTTGATAATTTGAGTAATTTCCTGTTACGCGGAGTGCTTTTGGAATTTTAGTAGGGGCTTTTCAGATCAATGGGTACATGAAAATAATATTCTCATTTCTATAAGAGCAGCGTTTCTAAAGCTTCTGCGCTATGTACTTGTAAAACTTTTTTATTGAACTGTTATTTTGCAGAAGTCCATATCTCTGATTAGTTGATTAGATTAATTTTTTGTATATCCGTTACAGTTAGTATACGTGCGACTGTTATTATTTGGGGACTGATTACTATCAGTAGAAGATATACAACCTTCAATATTATTAAATATGAGTTGTATATAGAAATAAAAGTGTTTTCTATTAAAGTCCGCTTAATTATAAGCATTTCTGAATAGTATTTTTTTTTGTCAATCTACTGTCAGGATTGGAACGCAATTTCAGCTGAGAAGATGAGCAAGGAACTCATTATTATGTCAATCATTCAAATCATAATAATAAAGATCATTATCATATCAATGACTACTAATGTTGAGTTTTCGCAGAATGGAATTAGAATGACCTCTTTTCTCAAAAGAGGCGTTGAGGGATGGGCAGTAACGTCTCTTTAGAAACATTACCAAAAATCAAACTGCAGCTGCCAATCCGTTTGTCAAAGATGATTCTGAACAACTGAGAAAATCTTTTTAATGGTAAAAACGCTCCTATTCCTTATGGCAATCTATGGGGATGCCTATATTCAGCAGTCGACAGATAATGATTAAAATGATAATGATGATGATGACTGAGTTTTCTTGGATTAAAATACAACTAACATTTAGGTGTAGGTTGTAGGTGACCAAAATTTATAATAAAAAAATACTCCTGATAAAATATAATGGGACCAACATTGTTAAAGATGAAATAACATTGATTACTGATGACATTTTTGACCGATCTATCAAAAGGCATTTGAGGTGAGTAAAAATCAATAAATTTGTTTCTATATATCTAATTACGATATCTGCTGAAATTGTATCAGAATAAATTATGTCTAGAATTAAATTAAAGAGATATACAAAAACTGTTTAGTCTTAAGTACATTATATCAGCTTGAGAGACAGTGGATTTTTTTTGGAGGATGCTTAACAGGCTTGTATTAGATATTTTATTGATCTAGGTATTATCTTGTGGAAGTCCGTAACACTTGTTACTTGTTTATAATTATTACCATTATTACTAACAGTACTTCCACAACCTTTTATAATAGCCATTAATTTCTGACTCCCATTTGGTTCATGCACGTTTTGCGACACGTGTTTCACCTCTAGACGAGGTATCTTCAGGCAAATTATTATATCGCTGCTCGAAGCCTAGTGTTAACCGTTCGGCATCTTTCATTACCTTTTTTAAAATTGTATTAAATAGATTGAGTGACATAATTTTTTATCTACGATAGTTTCTACTTTATATATAGGATGTATGGTTTACATTGTATTAAGGGCAGCGGAATCTGACGTAAAAATTTTCAAGATTTTTGTTGTACACCGAGGCAGTATCTAATTACTATCTTGGTGTACAACTATGATTTCTAAAACCATTCATTACCAATTATATTGGTTAATTTGAAAAACATTTTTTGTCCGCAACTTTGTCTAGATTTCAGATGTAGGAAAACCAATAAAATAAATCACTTATAGATGATGCTTTAAAATAAAACATACACCAGATTTTAAGTCAAATATTCCGAAATACAACTGTAAAAACTAAATCTAATTTGGTGCAGTAGTTTTTGCGTGATGCCGGAACAAACATATAAATAGACAGACAGAAAAAATAATTATTATCGTTTTGGAATCTATTAGTTTTATAAAGATCTCTCCTATTACTTTTTCTTAAATATTTTCATCGTCTAGTTACAGTTTAATTATATTAGTAAAATATACTCATAACATTTTATTCTATTATAGAAAATATCAAATTGAATAAACATATACCAAAAGCATCATGGTGGCAAATCCTATAAACCCTCTACTGTGTAAACATATGTACGATTATATACTGCAAAACGTAATTTGCTAACTGAATTATTAGTTTCTAAAATTCCATTAGGTACATTTCGAACATATTTGTTTATAAAATAACGCGAGAGCAGATGTACGGACAAATCTAATTACAGACATATTGAGACTTTAATAGTGTGTGTAAATAGTGTTTATTTGGACTGAGATGTTAACAAGATCCGGGAAAATGGTGTCTGGAAAATAAATTGTTCCTTCACATTATAACAGTTGAAACTGTAAAGATATTAATAGACGATTAAAGTTACAAGCGCCTAATTTAACTCTTTTGATTGTATTCGGATAGCAGATATTGTCGATGACTTTGTACAATAGACGTGTGCTTGTGAAGGTTCCTCTGATCCGTTGTGTTTTGGCTACGTAATATTTTTAACTTTATTGATTACTTTGACCAAGAATAGACTTGAAATATGTCGTCAGGAACTGTTAAAAGGCTTGGACTCGGCTAAATTAATTATGGTTAACTATGTATATATACATCTGTGTATGCTGGTTTCAGCTGCATTTTGGCTCCTTTATTTTGAATTAACGTATCATTTTCTCGTATAAATTGTACTATGCTTTTATGCAAACAAATCCTAATAACAAATTTGAATATAGGAATTTATGTTGCTGTATATATTTCAACATTATAAAGCGTTGGGTAATTAAAAATTAAATACTAATTAACATCAGAATCATAAATTGTAATTCCATAAAAACAATATTAACTTAAATTTCAATTAATATTTTATATGATACCTGAGAATGGCAAGCGTTATATACTTGTAACATATTAGCGTTTTTATATGCAATAGAAAATTACAAACAAGTTCACAGTCTACCTGATGGAATAAAGTAACAGTTGCCTATAGACATGAATTGAACCATAGAATTTTACTATGATACCCATCAAAACCCTCATGTTTTGTCATTTCTTAGGATTGTGGTGTTATTCCTTGTAACATACTGTATCTGTATACTAGCCGTGAATAGTCCACTACAAAACATAGGCCTCCCCTTATTGAGGATTTTGCGCGTAATTACCATGTTTGGCAGGCGAGTTAGAAACCGCAGCTAGATTTTAAAAGGGACGCTGATGTTCATCTCTCGATCATATAAATTCTGTGTTAGTCGCTTCTTAAAACTTGCACAGGAAAGAAAGAGGAAGCCCATTCTATACCGAAACCATAGCATCGCACTCTTACCACACCCATAGGAAAGAAAGTGGTGGCCCATTCTCTGCTAGAACTACATGGCGACCGCATACTCTGCATCCTATCCTTTAAACCAAAACACACCCATGTAAGCATAGATAACTTAAAATCAAAATAATTACCTGATATCTATCCAAGGCAATGGCAGTGATGGATATCGTTGAGACGAATATTGATATGGCTTGAATAGCTCCGCAAGCTTTACACAAGCTTGGCCAGTCTGGCAAAGGCCAATGTTTGGTCAAAAGTTCCATAAGCGTGAGAGGGGTACCAACACAGCAAACCAATGCATCAGAGACAGCGAGGTTGACTATAAACATGTTCCTTGCTGTTCTCATCACTGGCTTCCTTACTACCTGCAAGGATATACACAAAATAATGTAATTACAAATTATATTTTAGAAACAGCTTTAATTTTTTAGTGTTGGAGGGGTGGGAGATGTTATCCTATTCTTACTATGCTGGCTATCCGGCTTGGTACATTATTTTCTTAAGAGATTTTATTATGATATCCATTTGTTTAATTTTGTGATACTAAATCATAAAGATCTGTTAATAGCTGACTTTTGGTGAAAATAACATACAAATAATCGAAAAAGCTGACCTCAGTAACAGACGAAATTTCAGTATATGATAACGTACACTTAATCATAAAGTTTTAAATAGATTTTTTGGTACTTCAATGTAAATATAAACGTTTGAAAATTAATTAACTAGTACACCATGTTAATAATATACTAGCTATATCCAGCAGCTTCCTCCTCAATCTTACCCAAGAAGTGTGCTGTCAAATGTATAAAGAAATTTTCTAATCTGGTTGGTAGTTCCAGAGATTCAAACAAACAAACTCTTCTATTTTATTATTCCAAAAATAATACTTACCGATATAACAACAAGAGCATTTCCCACAGCACCGATAACTACCAGGATACCATAAAACGTAAGCAAGAGTGCTCTAGTCGGGTCATCGACTTTCCTGTTCTGGGAGAATTTTTCAAGAAGAACATTAGGTTGTTGGATGCCTTTAGACGCTTCTATGATCCATTTTGCAGAAACATTCAGTGTTAAATTCACGCTGGGATCCAGCATCTAGAACAATGAAAAATAAACTACGTTAATGGGTGATCATGCTATTAAATACATCTTAAGTAAAAGTTAACAATTTTGTAAATTACAGACTAGATTTATGTTTTTTTTTATACAACTTAGAATGGCAAACAAGCTGACGGCCCACCTGATTGAAAGTGGTAACCGTCGCCTATAGACATGAGCAGTACCATGGACTTAAATAGAGTGTACTGTTTCGCCCATGATACCCCTCATGCGTTGCCATTCCTGAGGACTCAGGTGTTATACCTCTGTACCCTGTAAATTCACGCCATATCCCACACTTCAAACCGAAACACAGCCATGCAAATACAACTGCTCTACGGTTGAAACACGAATGGGACAGAGGAACCCAAGCAAATGACTTTTGTACAAAGTCTCCCTCTGGTGAAGAAAAAGTTAATAAATTTATTGTACAAATTACATGACAAATATTGTATAAATATTTTGCTCCACGAAAGAAACACCGAAAACAAAACTTAATTAAGCATAATTATTACCATAAACCAGTTATTTTGATTTAGAACCTATATATAAACTGTTGGCATTCAAGATAAAGTCTGAATAGATTTCGTATACAAGGAGATTTTCATATAAAAACTAGTCTTATTAAAAAAGTTTAAAAAATCTATATTAAACACTTGAAAAGTTAGCCCGTAGCTTCAGTTGAAAGAGTCAGGATAATTCATTTTCAAGACAGATAGTAGGTATCCATTACAACTTTTTTAAATTGACTTCAACTCTTTTAATTCTCAGGTAAAGTAAAAGTAACATTTTGTTTTAAATTTAAATAAGTAGTGACTGCAATCTTTTTAGAATTAATAATAATAATAATAAAAAATACAAATTATCAAAAACAGAACTGGTGATGATATCGGATAATATATAAAAAATATAACATATTGTTCTACAAAAATGCAGTTATTTTTATTTAAAAATTAGACTACTAAACCGTTTTTGATAAAAAAAAATCAAATTGGTTTATAAGTGACGAAGTCATAAAGTAACAAATAAAAAAAAATACAATCGAATTGAGTACATCCTTCTTTTTGAAGTCGATTGAACAAAATCTAATCTTGTCAAGGCAATTTCAACAGTATTTCCGTTAGGATACCTGATTGAATCCTTATAATTTTTTTTTTTTTTTTATAAGTATTCTTTTACTTGTCTGTTTATTTTTCTACTTCTAAATTAGGGTTACAACTTTAGTGAGTTTCAGATTTGGAAACAATAGGGTCGATCTCGAGGGGCCATTTCTCTAAACTTGTCTCTTAATCTAATATATTAATTTGATAGTTTCGCAACATTACTGTTTTATGAGCTATCATGACCAAACTTTATAATAATTTCGACATTAGAAATTTAGTTAATGTCAGATTTCGTTGTAATATTAAATTGAATTTTAGAGAAATTTAAAATGGTTTTGAATAAATTTGTTACAATCTACGATTATATATATTTTTTTTATTGGATGATAATGGAATGGCAGCCCCACCCGCGCTTCCGGTATACACTGGCGGGGCACCAGTGAAGGATGATAGGTGAGGATGAAGTAGGTCAGTTAGCCCATCGTGACGAATTCAACAAGAATTGTTCACGATGGTTTCTAGGGGGAACCACGTGGAGGTCGACCTAATAGGGCATATTGCTAGCAATGGGGCATTCAAACTCCATTGCTAACAATCCCTTTCCGATTATATTCTACGATTATATTATAGTACTGGACTAGAAAAAAATGTATTTCAATATATATATAATATGTCCTTTATAACTTGTAAACATAATTATCTTTTATAATAATAATATGAGATATTAATATTATTGTACCTATTCAATTGATATTAATTATTCCAATATAATATTGTAATATTAATACAGTATTGGTTCATTAACAATACTCAATATAATGTAACCAATTTAAGATAATATATGTATCATACATAATAGAAATGAAATAATAATCTTGATATAATAATCAATTGACTGGTATATTGAATATTGTATGTGTTGTTATTGTTAAAATGTTTATGAATATATTGAAACAACATAATAAAGTCAAGTAAATAAAAGTAGTTTTATGAACTAAACATTTACATGCCTATGTATGGCTACTAGTATAGTATTACCTGTGATATGGCGAAATATGTAGGTACTTATGCTTTGTATATAAAACATCTTGTATCTCAAGTTTCAAGTAAATAATAAATAAGTCCAACGCGTGTTTTTACTTCACTCGTTTTGTGTTAGAAATTATTTATTGATATACCCAATAGGTCACAGGAACGAAATTGTGGATATAAACAAATTAATAAAATAATTTCCTATTCAGATATTAAGATTTATTAATCACATATCTCACGTAATTATCGTATTTTTTCTGATATTTTACATATTAGCATATTGTAAAAGAGTTCCTTACAATGGATATTAGTACAAGTCACGTTCCCAACTTTACGATTTTATTAAGAGGGACCACTATATACCCAAATTGGTGAGTTAGTAAATTTAATTAATACAACGAGTTCGTGGGAATGAGTGGGTGCGAGGATGAAATCTGTGCTCTGAATACCTACCTTTCTGAAGGATAACGGGACTCATATACGCAGCCATTGCGAAAATGTTAATTTCATTCCACTTGCGAATACTTCTAAGTCTGAACTTTATTACCTACAGTTGTCTACATTACCTTTTTATAGAGATGCCTTTATTTGAATCTTTAAACATGTATTTTATGGGAGGAAGGGATTGTTAGTAATGCGGACTGCCAGTCCCATTGCTAGCAATACATTCTGTTAGGTCAATCTTCACGTGGTCCCCCTGGAAACCATCGTGTTGAATTCCAGGTGTATTCATTACGATAGGATAACTGACCTGCCTTTTAATTCTCATCTGTCATCCCTCGCTGGTGCCCGTCAGTGTATACCATTAGGTATGGTAAACCTGCCTGTGGGGATACCATTCTATTATCATCTATTAAAAAAAAATGTACTTTATGAGTTTATATAGTACATATGAACCTTCACTGAAAAAGCTAAATATTAATAAATAATAAAGTTTAAAAATCACATTTCAAAAGGGTAAACATTATATTTCTCTTAAAGCTCAAGCAGAGCAGTATCTCTATTTAACAACAGATGGCGTAATAAATCTGTTTCTAAACATGTAGGTATGGAATATAAAAATAATAGAGGTAGGTAGTATACGTGGGTATAGTTGGTGTCGTCTAATGGATGCTAATGGAATTTTTTTTTTTTTTTTTTTTTTTTTTTTTTTTTTTTTTATACAACTTAGAATGGCAAACAAGCTGACGGCCCACCTGATGGAAAGTGGTGACCGTCGCCTATAGACATGAGCAGTACCATGGACATAACAGAGTATACTGTTTCGCCCATGATACCCCCCATGCGCTGCCATTCCTGAGGACTCAGGTGTTATTCCTCTGTACCCAGTAAATTCACGCCATATCCCACTCTTCAAACCGAAACACAGCCATGCAAACACAACTGCTTCACGGTTGAAACACGAATGGGACAGAGGTACCCAAGCAATCGACTTTTGTACAAAGTCTCCCTCTGGTGACCCCGCCTGCATTATCGGTATATGTTTGTAGGGCGTCGATGAGGAATTTATAGGTCAGGATAAACGCTGGTCAGTTGGTTTGATTATGACGCATTATTAAAATTAATTACAATGGTTTCTGGAAGGAACCTCATGGAGGTCGACCTGGCAAGACAAATTGCTAGCAATAGGGCCGTTACCCCCCCTCCCAGTGGAACTAGTGAAGATTACTGTACTAAATCATCTTAATTAAATATTTCATTATAAACTGTCGCTTGCAAATTAGTTTCGAAATGCAGAGAAATTCATTTTAAAATTCTTACAGAGATTGAAAGTTACGGTGTAATTTTAAACGAATAGTTTTAAGTTCTTTCATTTACTACGCAGTAAAATTTAATAGAAAGTAGTTACTGTAAATACTATAAAACAAAGTCGTTATCTGCATTCATCTATTTATTTTACCTTTTCTGTAGCTCCGGAACGGATTTTGATACTTATTTATAATACTGTCTCTATTTCACGGCTTCGCCTACGTGATTTAGTATGTAATGTATACTGTGACCTAAGTTAGGATACAACCTATCCGTGTTCAAAAATTTCAATTAAATCCTTTTTTTGAGAAAGTAACTAACATCGAATAACCGTATAGGTCCCGGCATAGAATAGGCCTCCCTTTTCCGTGGGTGTCGTAAGAACTACGGAACTAAGGGAGCTTATGGTGGAGGAATGGGCAGCAGCGACCCTTTTAAAACGTCACCAAAAGCCAAACTGCGGTTGCCAACCCGTTTGCCAAACTTGGCAACTACTGAATAAACCCCCTTATGGGAAAAGCTATGTTCAGCAGTAGACAGTTAACAGTTGATACAATACAATACCACTAACATCCAAGCAGCTTCAGATTTTTTTGTATTTATATTAGTCCATCTATTTTTTATAGAAGGATTTGCTTTTATATATATTCCATTATAATAAAATTTTTGTATAAGTAGGTAAATTTAATATTTTGTAATAAATTGTAATCGTTTGTTAAAAGGATACTTAAAATTTCGATTTTATCCTCTATTGTTCTTATTGTTATTCTCAATCGCTGTTAAATTATACAATTAATTTAATACAAATCAGATATTTGACTTGCAATTTAGAATACAAAACAATCTATAACGAATACTTGATCTTCAGCAAGAATGTATAATTAAACAGTACTTTGCATTTTAATAATTACTCATCTAGATCTTTTATGGGAATGGGCATTAAATGTTTTAATAAGATACCGAAGGATATTTTGAAACTACCTTTTAACAAGTTTAAAACTATTATAAAAACACTTTACTTAATTACTTGAATGACAAATGGGCATAGTCATTAATCGATCATGCACGGTCTTTTAATGGTCATGTAATTTTTAACATAGTACGTTTAAATAAATACACATAATGGTAACAGAGATTTAAAACAATAACTTTGAGTCTCTCGCGGGCTCTTTTCAACAAATACTCGTAATAACTTTCCGAACCCTCCAGTAGATTAAAAAAAAAAGATACAATTTAAAAGTGCTAATTATGCGGACGACAGCCGGAGGACTAAAAAAAAAAAAAAACTAAATTTTATTAAAACTAATTTAATTCTAAAAGTTATAGTATAAAATTCTTTTTATCTAATTATAATTAAGATCACTGCTCAGTTCTAAGTGTGAACCAGGAGTGAGTCGTCACGTAGGCTAGCTTCGTGCTGCAGCGTCAGCAATTACCCCTAATTTTACACGAATTTTGGATGCGATGCGGTGTCAGCGGCCTCAAATGGTGGCTCGCTATGCAACTTGCTCGTAAACAAGTATAATTGAATAAATATTATTTAAATTTGAATCTCGAATATGACTGAATAATGACTGTTTTATAATGTTGCCAACCGCTGTGATGCAGCAGTGAGCACGTTGCTTTGCGCAAATGTGGTTGACATCTAGTCAAGTCAATTTAGAAAATGATTATTCTGGATTGACTCGCGTCTGGGTTTTCTGGAATTGTGCTTTGAGATGTTCGTCACTTAATTCTTTGTATCACAGGGTGCCTTTGCTCGAAGCCCAGATTGAGATTGGTGTGATTGTCTGACACTTATCAATAATTATAATATGCTACTCAATTTTATTACTTTTTACGTAAAATTTTTAACTAGTTAGTACTTATATTTTTACATAACATTTGGTGTCGTTTGCGCCTTATATTATAATTGTGTATAATTTTATCAAATTAAAAAAGAAACTTTACAATCCTTAATGACTATTCAAGTCATTGAATTAGTTATGCGGCAAAAATACTAGTAATTTAAATAACCTTTGAAAATGCCTTATACGAAGAAACAGGTATTAATTATAACATTTTTTTCGTGGAAAATAACAAGTGCTCCCTCCCCCTTCTTCCGTGCACCCCTTAAAGACTTCCGGATGTAGTCGAAACAATTGACGGAAAAGTCGAACACAGCAAGTTTATAAAATTTCCTGGTAAAAATATATATAGATATCGTTCAAAAAAGGAACACAATTTAAAAATAAAATATCAAATAACAAATTGCCTATACTCGTATATCTTAGACGATAGAATAACCAAGTATGTGGTTATCCTATCATCTAAGATAGATAGACAATAAATGGATTATCCATAAACAAACCTCCATAAAGTAGTGAATGCCTAAAAATAGAAGATAATAAATTTTCAAGACGACGATACTCAAGAATGATTCGGTTTACGACGTGTGGGCATAAATTCACATTGTCTGACTTGCTTCATAACATCGAATCAATTGGCTGTGAAATTGCCCGTTTTACGAGTATTATACTAGTTATAACAATCGTATTCCCTCTTGTGTATTAGGATAAAAAATACCTTATCATCATCATCATCATCATTTTAGCCATTATCTGTCCATTGTTGAACATAAGCCTTTCTCATAAGGGGAGTTAGGATTTTAGAGATGTTTTAAGAGGGGCACTGCTACTCATCTCTCTACCATTAAGTTCTTTTAGTCACACCCACAGGAAAGGAAGGGGTGACCTATTCCATGCCGGGACCACACGGACGTAAATGTATCATGTGTTATTATTTAACTATCGTAGTACTAGTATTCACTTTCACTAATAGAAAAGAACCCTAATATTTTCGATTTCAGTTTAAATCAAACGATATGAAGTTTACTTTATAATTCTGTAATATTGTTATTCACGGAGTCAGAAACAATAGTTTTTAGAGCAAAATAGCCGTTTCCAGTTTACATAATACATAATTTATATCACGTACAATGGAAATAAATTAGCTTAATATACATTCAAGGACCTTTTTTGTTTTTGCAATAGAATTTCGAGTGGCCCCCACGTGTATAATATCGTAATGATAATATCAGACATATCTTATCCGAAACGTGATATATACTCGTATTCACTCTCCTCATGTTATGCGCGTACTGTTTTTTATATATAATTAGATATTTATCTTGTTAACATTAATAGTGGTGAAATGTATGTAATGTTTACCAGAGGGAGACTTTGTACAAAAGTCGATTGCTTGGGTACCTCTGTCCCATTCGTGTTTCAACTGTGAAGCAGCTGTGTTTGCATGGCTGTGTTTCGGTTTGAAGGGTGGGATATGGCGTGAATTTACTGGGTACAGAGGAATAACACCTGAGTCCTCAGGAATGGCAACGCGTGAGGGGTATCATGGGTGAAACAGTATACTCTGTTATGTCCATGGTACTGCTCATGTCTATAGGTGGCGGTTACCACTTTCTATCAGGTGGGCCGTCAACTTGTTTGCCATTCTAAGTTGTATATAAAAAAAAAATGTATGTAAAGTAATTTTTTTTATACCATTAAGGTAACAAACAAGCATACGGTCAACGGTTACCGTAGCATATGAACGCCAGCAAGACCAGGGGTATTACGCACGAGTAACGAAGGGTATTGCTGACCCTAAAGGAACATCTTTATCCCTTTTTTAAAGAACCCCATATATTTTATATTTTTTTATATATTTCCTGCAATTTACTTGGATATTGCTTCACTACAATTATGTAATAGATTCACCAACAATAATCAATATTAAAATAACAGGAATTACTGGATTATTTTATTTATAAGGCGTTTAATTTTTAAGTTTAATTGGATTTATGCTAAGATCTTATTTTGTAATTGCGTTTTTTTTCGACGTTATATTACATTATTTTTTGCAGTGTGGTTTCTGCTTAGAATGGGCCTCCACTTCCTTCCCGTGGGTATCGTAAGAGGTGACTAAGAGAAATTAATGGTCGAGGGATGGGCAGTAGTGTCGTTAAAACGACACCAATAGTCTTATTGCGAATGTCAACCCTTTTGCCAAAAACTCCCGTATGGAGGAGGGCTATGTTCAGCAATGATAATTGTATTATAAAATCTTTATTATACATAATTTATATTGGACTCATTAAAAGATTTAATATACAATCGTAGACTCATAAAGGGATCTCTTACAGTCAATTATTAAGAAGCTAACAGAAGTCATATTTTATAATGCAAGATGCAAGCGCTATATATCAATTAAAATTAATGTCTGTATTATATTGTTGATGTACCTTTTAAAATAAATAAATACTTACTATTAACGTAATAAATATACTGAATACTAATGATGCCAAAACAATGTAGCATTAAGCAATGTTTTCGATCTGTTTTCAACATTATTTAGGTCAAGCACAGACGTAGAGCGACCAACAGCGCCACTTAAATATTAAAGTGCGTGCTACACTTGGTGCTTAAAATCTTAAGTGAGTAACTCGGAGGGGTTTTTAAGTTGGTACTTATTTTAGGTGATTTTGGTCACACTTAACCTTGCATAAGAGTATTTTTTCGTCTGTATTTTTTTATAACGCGATCGATTCTGTCGATTTTCAATAATTCTTTTACGATCGATTTACTACGTAAATTTTACGAAGATTAAAACTAATTTTTGTTTACAGAGCAAAAAAATTCATTTTGCGAAGTAAAATTAACTTCTAATGTTGCATGTTTTAAATTCATATAAATAGGATAGATAGATACTCCTTATTGTTTCCTCCTAAAGATTACAATAGTAAACTTATTATAGATACAAACGATTACAATAAAAATTACACTGAGAAAACAATGGGTGGCCTTATCGCTAAGAGCGGTCTCTCTTAGGCAACTTTTAGATGGAGAGGAGTAATTATAAACAGTTTGCCTGGAGGCAGGAAACTCTGTTTGTTAAATACATATAGAGATATGTATAGGTACAATAATGTGAATATATAAATGTACATATAATAGGATGTTAGATTCGTTGTTTTATGCAACTTACAAGTAGAATGGCAAACAAGTTAACGGCCCATCTGATGGAAATTGGTATAGACATATAGACATGAGCAGTACCATGGATATAACAGAGTATACTGTGTCGTCCATGATAATCTCCATCGTTTTAATTGTAGTAGTGATAAAATGACTATAATAATAGGATTTATAACGATGTAAACTTTCAAAGGCCTACGCAAAATATGCTTTTGAAATTTTATGGTCGCGTTTTTTGTGACTTTATTACATTCTCTTGTAAAATGATTTTACCCTTTTTATTACAACAGAAGGGGCCTGACGTCAAATTAAAAGTGAAGGATTATAGTAATTTATACTCATAATTGAGATTTTTTTATACTAGCTTTTATCCGCAACTTCATCCATGTGGCTGGGATATGTTTACTAAGATAAAAAGTAGCTATTTTTTATATTAGTAAACATATCACAGACTTAATGGAATGGATAAGCTTATAGACTTCTTCATTCCATTAAGTATGTGTATATAAAATTTTATAGTGATTGATTAAGCCGTTAAGGCGCTATAACAAAGTCACTTTCACGTTTATAATATTAATAAGGATATATTTGTACTTACCCAAATCATAGGAGTTTTGGATAGCATTAACTAATGCGTCGTCTTTTAGTGTACAGTAGTGTAGTAAATATAAATTAAATATTTATTTTTTAAAGGAATTCCTTTCCCATGGATATCGTAAGAGGTAACTAAGGGAACTTAATGGTGGAACGATGGGCAGCAGCATCTGTATTAAAACATCACCAAAGCCTAACTACGGTTGTTTACCCGTCTGCCAAGCTGGGCAACTACTGGCAAAACCCTATAGGGGAGACCTATGTTCAGCACCGGTTAGTTAACGGCTGACATGAATAATAAATATAAGTAAATAAATTGAAAGTTTATTATATTAAAAATGACAAAAGTATTACAATTTCAACAGCGCGCCAAATAAAAGAAAGCAATTTTTATTTAACAATTTATAGAAGATACTCTATCTAGATACTATATATCCGTACAGTCGTTTAATACGCGAAATAACTTTCTATGACACAACACAAAATTAAACATTCCAGTTTGTGTAACTCCAATACGTACCTGCTAAGTTGGAGCAATAAGAATGATATAATCTTAGAAATGATTGTTCCCGTGACTCCCGTCTTCTGAGTGACCTACTTTACCTCGCCACGTAGTGAAGTAACAGTTGACAAGTGCGAGCATGAATCGCTCTCTGAGGGATCTATAACGTCGACCAGTACGTTATCCACATTTGTCTGGATTACGTAGATTATGGATTTCTCCAAGGACTCCATTGACCTTAGAAATGTTACGTGCGCGTTGTGAATAGAATTTAAAAGGATTTTGTTATGATTGATATAAAATTTGCAAGATATGGTCTATCTATGTGTTATATCAATTAATTATGCCATATATATATACAGAGTGAAGTAAAATTCGTTAGCCGTATGTGAAACTTAAAATCTATCCATTCTATGGAATATTAATGATCTTGTCAACACTTACTATCAAGTAAGGTAAGATTAAACCCATTTTGTAATATATATGCACGCACGAAAAATGGAGGGATGCCCTGACGAAACTTCAAAAGGGTGGTAAAGAGGTTTCTTTAGGGTCGGCAACCCGCGCGTAATACCTCTGGTATTGCAGGCGTTCATAGGCTACAGTAACCGCTTACCATCAGGTGGGCCGTATGCTTGTTTGCCACCTCAGTGGTATAAAAAAAAACACTTTCAAACGACAAAAACAAGAATAGGGACGGCATTCATCAGTCGAACACCGCATGACGAACGGATCGTTATATCTTGCATCTTCCCTTGTACTGTTCTAATTTATTTTCGATTAATTTGACATTATTTATTTACTTTTGCTTCTTAAATTAACGAAAGTGATTGCGGTATGAAAATAAAGTGGGATTAGTAACTATTGTTTATTATCAATTCACGCCCACGATAGTTTAGTCTTTGTTGACTACGTTTGAGTCGGAGGAAACAGAGTATAGCTACGGCCGTCTTCTGACATATATATTAAGACAGAAATTTTATAAATCGATATACTCGTAGAAGGCTCATAAGTTTTCTTTCAATTTCGACCCATTTCTTTAGTGATACCTTATTTGAACTATTCGGGTATCTAATTTGCAATCATCGACA
This sequence comes from Galleria mellonella, assembly GCF_026898425.1. NCBI lineage: Eukaryota > Metazoa > Arthropoda > Insecta > Lepidoptera > Pyralidae > Galleria > Galleria mellonella. The sequence goes on along the minus strand of NW_026442082.1, from coordinate 2,767,483 downwards.
GGTAAAGACATATTAAGTCGCTAGACTACTAAGGTAATTTATTACAAACGACTTCAAAAAGGAGGTTCTAGATTAGCTTGTTTTTTTTTTATGTTAACTCCGTCAGTTGTAAAAATATTTGGACAACTTTTTTTTTCTTCTTAAAGGATATATTTTGAGACTGATCCAATACTTTAATTTTTAAATTAAAATAACTAGTTTTGCTACAATTGAAGTCTGTTCCTTGTGGAATACAATTTAATTACGTTCGATACGTGGTGAGGTGACACAGCCTGCCGGTAACAAACATTGGGTACAGTAGAGAGTTAGGTGCGTAAACAATCGCGTGACCAAACTACTTAGGTTATTTGACTTCGAAAATTAAACAGTCGAATTTCTTGTAACTCTATTGTATTCATAGCGCGTGCGTAATTTGTTTGCGTTACAAGCATATACAGCTGTTGTTTGCGTTAGACCTAAAATCCATATGAAAACTTGAGGCGTTTGTGTAGCTTCGTAGTACGAACAACGTTTTAAGTAAATTAGAACAACTAAATCAACATGGCTTTCTCTCGGCGAGTCGATGTGGGTGGATAAATGATGATGTTGAACCGATATGGTCTAGACATAATCTTTATTGATATTTTCCTTTTATCCAAGACTTTATTTTTGTGACTAGACTTGCATTGAGTAACAAAAATTAATCTGTGACTTTTCCGTCCAAAACATTATATATAAATTTCAAGAATATTAGATAAGCTGTTTGGCATACATGTTTTTTTTTGTATGAAAAAGAGGTAAATTATATTTTATCTTGAGGGATGAAGTTGCAGGAAAATGCCATGTAATTGAATACAGTAATAAGACACCAGAGGGCGACACTTTCATCTAAGTAATAGTAAAAACCACAAATCGATAACTGTTGTGCATTGTGATTAGGGGTGCGTAATATATAGCAATATCTATATATTTTAGTTACAAAATTTTCATACTGATATAATAACGAATAAAAAAATATTGGATAACAGACTTTTAACATATTCAAAAATTTTGTCGATGTCGAAATGTGTGATGACCTTTTTTCCTCCATCAAAGTCCAGAGGAATCCATATTACCTATGATTAATTGTAATGCTATAATTTGTTACATATATAATCGATAAAAATAATACACAACTGCAGAAAAAAATATCTGCGTTGTAACCATTGAAAGGTAGAGTATTATATAATAAAACGCAACATCGTCAAGGTCAAAGAAACAGTTTACTTATTGATGACCTTGTTGTTATAAAAGTACGAAGGTCATCAAATCTATTTTGGTTTTATTTTAGGGCTCAAGGATCATAAGCATTCTTAGATATTTGAGGTCAGGGTATGACACGAACGAACATGTGTTCCTATGTACATCGTACATGGGAACATGTGTTATTACCCTTACTTACTTATCTTAATTGTTTTATGGTTGGAATTGAATTAATTTTATTTCTCGGTTCATTTCATAATTTATATTTAGGTATTATTATTTTATGGTGATGCGCCTGCCAAATGTGGCAACTACTGACAAATCCCTCCAATAAGAGAAAGCGTATGTTCAGCTGGGGACAGTTTAAAGCTGATATGCTATAGTATAGATATGATTATAATATGATTTATGGATTTCGATGAACTATTTACAATATAATAAGGCCGTGGAATGCATAAAACGTATATATATATATATATATATATATATATATATATATATATATATATATATATATATATATATATATATATATATACATACATATATTATTACGTTAGTATTATTTTTTTCCATTGTCAATAAAGGTCTTATCATCAACAATAGATTCGATTACTTACTACAACTGATTTCTTTATAAGAAGGAATAGTAAAGTGGGCCAAGACGGTCCAATAACAAAAAAAAAATACAATCTCCCTTACAATTTAAAAGGGTATGAAAAAAGGGATGAATAACAACGCAGGAGGTTCAAAGCATACAAGAGGTCCCTGTCAAATTCAGACCCTCCATTCGAGTCGACCTTCCTGCCATTACAACGCCCCAAAATATTCCTAATTTTGCAAGAATATGCAAAGTTATTCCATATTAAAACTTAGATTCCATCTGTTCCAGGATTAAATTTATATATATTTAAAAAAAAAGAAACAAAATTGGAAATAATACCACAAATTCAATTTATACATCTATATTTTTAAGCGTAAGACGATAACTAATTTATCTCGTTAAAAAAAAAACCTTATAATTACTTAAAATAAAGTGAAATAATAATCAAACACGTTCAAATTGGATATAAAAATAAAAAAAATAAAAGACACTTCCGTGTTGGTTCAATATTAATATTGTGATGACAGCTTTACTTTGCTGTGTGAAAAAAAAATTACTGTTGATAAAAATTTACGTTAAGAAAATTCACGTTAGGCTTTCAAAAATTTTAGAACCGGTTTAATAAGGTTCACCTATAACTTTTACATTTTACATGCTACTTAATCAATAACATAAAAAATAATTTTGCCTAATGTAAAAATCTTTTACAGGCGAACACCACGTGCACTAGTATAATATTTAATAATTATTAACAATGACAATTACAATATCTGAACAATAAATAGATTAAGAACTTATGTCTAAAATTTTCCTCAATAAGTTATATTTACTGTTGATGGATCCAAAATTGATGTCAATTTGATCGTGGTGAGCATTCAGAATCCTACATAATCTGGGTACAGGTTAGTTGGCTCCTAACACTGTTTTTCTTAACGGAGAACATAAAGATGTTATCTGTTTCCGAGGTATTTTAGAGGGAGCACGAAAGTTAAACAATTGAAGCATTTGTAGACAATCTATTATATACGTTAGTATTTTAAAACATATTTTTTTCTAATGGGATGATATGAAAATGCTTCAGCTTGTCAATATAAGAGGAGTTTTTTATTCCTTTATTGTTTAGATAAGAGAGGTGCCATAAAAATCTCTTTTGAATACGTTCAATATGTAAAACATGTGTACAATAATGTGGACGCCAGAGTACACTACAGTACTCCAATATACTGTGGACAAGACTATTATATAAAATAATTTTGGTAAATTTAACTATTACGAAAATCTTTAGTGTTTCTTATAATAAATCCCAACACCATGCTAGCTTTTTTAACTATATTATCTATATGAGGCACGAAAGTTAATTTTGAATCAGAGGTCACTCCTAAGTCTTTTATGGTGTTCCTACTTTTAATTATTTTATTTTGAATATGGTAGCTGTAATCAATAATATGCAATTTTCTAGAGAATTTCATATTAAAACTATATTCGTCGATGTGTGTATTGTCATAACTAAATTTGCTGTTTTACTGTGTAATAAAATATACCTACATTTCCCTGTTCATTAGATGATTCATTCATTCATATTTTACATCTTACTGCACCACAATCTTAACTCTGGAGCAGTTCATACAATATGCGGCCGAGCGAATACCTAGTGTTCGTTGGAAAAAACTGAAATGAGCTACGGATTTATGGCATAGAGTTTTTACGAAAATCTTTATGAAAACTTTAAGCAATAGAGTTCATATTTCTTTGAATGTATATAATTTTTAATATTTCTATTAGAGCAAAGGTTGCAGAATTTTCGTTGTTGATAGAGAATGCTACATTATTTTTATTATTAATATGGTACATGAAATATGAACTTCTACAAAAAATGGGAACATTTAAAAATTAAAATAGGTAATGGAATTGAGTAAAAATAAATATATTTTAGACAGAGTGTACGAGCTAATTTTGATGACGACCTTGCTGCTTTACCTTAGGCGGGTTCGATTCCCACGCAATACAAATATTTATATTCACCAATACCCACATCTGTTTGTATCGGTCTGGATTTTTTGTTTTGTTTTGTATGTATAATACGTATGTATTTACAGGAAAACTAAGTATTTTTGTCAGCTGCATAGTATCTATAATACAAGTTTCGCTTATTTTGGGATTACATGGCGGTGAGTAATATATGTACTATAGATAGATAGATACTCTTTATTGTTTCCTCCAAAAGATTACAATAGTAAACTCATTATAAATATAAATAATTACAAGAAAGAAATAATCACAATGAAGAAACAATGGGCGACCTTATCACTGAGAGCGATCTCTTCCAGGCAACCTTTGGATGGAGAGGAGTAATTATAAACAAATATAATCTATAATTATTAAGTTTGACTATTAAGTTAGATATATATTTATTAAGTTAGATATTTAACCCGCATATTTTAGTGTATAAAGAATTCTATGTGCTAAGTTACCATATAGCCTACCTGTGTACCAAATTAAATTCAAATCCGTTCAATAGTTTTTACGTGAAAAAATATCAAACATTAAATGGATGTTGATGATACGTCCATTGTTACAAACTTTCGCATTTGATATATGAGTAAATGAAATTTTAATGGTGGTTATTTTTCAATTACATGACAAGGCATTGAAATACCGAGCATGGGGTTCTCTTTATAAGATGGTGGACCAAGGGGTATAGTATATGATTTAATATCGAGATTTTCTATGGTAGAATTTCTCAAAAGAAACTGGTTTCCTTTGTCACGTTTTATAACATCCAAGGGATAGTAATCGTCTAGAGTTATGACATATTGTTAAGTACTTCCATCATGACACTATATAGATATTTTACAAAAGTTATGATACTCTTTCTGTATGAGGAAATAATAGTATATTTTATTTTGGTACTGCATTGCAATATTAGTAATATTTTTTAATATATTATCTTCAGTTTTCTATTTCGTTCTATACTAAAAACATACCTATAATTCATTTTTCTGTTTTATTCCTCACTAAAATATACCTATAATCCATTTTTCATTATCATTACTTACTAAAACATACCTATAATTTATTTTTCTAATTCATTCCTTACTGAAAACATACCATGCTCTAAGAATTAATAGATCTGGAGAAATATCTTACCGCTAAATTTATTTTTAAATATTTTCTCCGTCTTATAAGATTTAATCAAGATACAGAAACTCAATTGGCGGAGCAACAATATTTAGTATTTGCAATTTTAAATATAACCGATACTGATAGAGTTTATAAAAATTCGAATTTCGAATTTTAAAATCCTCCCGAACTCAGAAAGAATAAACCGAAAAGGTTTTATCTTTGGAACTTAACTCATTTGTTCGTTTTTTATACTTAAAAAAGTAATTAAAAGCGAAATTTATCGTACTCAACTTGTAAAGTTCAAACGGTTGCATTGTATTATAAAAATACAAACAAAGGTTTGATTTCTGCGAAGTATCTTTTTTTAACTAGCATATAACTGCAACTATTATTATTTTATTATTTTTAATTTAAGCATACAATTCCCATATACTGAGTAATAAATGTACATTATGGTAACCTTATTTATGCACATATGTATAAAAAAGTTGACATGTTTTTGGCGCAGTATTTTTATGGAAACTGTTTAAATAATTTACGCTTTAAAGTCGTTTTTAATCTGTAAACAAGAGATTAATGTGATATCAACGCAGGAGTAAACAGTACCGATTACCGCAAAGGAAAATTGTACCAAAATCAGGCGACGAAAGCCCATAATATATACAAAAATACATACATAAATAAATGTGTATACTTAAATGTACACAAAAAAAAAAAACATTACAATAACTTCTTTTGAAAGGTATTCAAAAGCAAAATCATTCTACTATCTAATGGCACCCATGGGTAAATCATGGGATCATGTTAAACGAGGCAGTTTACGATCGCATTTGTTCCTATCAGGGTAAACTCTTATCTTTTCACCCATCAACCGCAGTGAGACCTTTGCTTCTAACGTACCCTTTTGGATAAATTCAATTTATAATCGCTTAGTCATGATGCAATTCAAAGTATGTCAAAAGTGTTTATTTATGTTTTATTTTTATGCAACTTAGAATGGAAAACAAGTTGACGCCCCACCTGGTGGTGGTGGAAGTAGTAACCGTCCTCTATAGACATGAGCAGTACCATGGACATAAAAGAGTATACTGTTTCGCCCATGACACCCCATGCGTTGCCATTCCTGAGGACTCAGGTGTTATTCCTCTGTGCTCTGTAAATTATCTGTCCATAGTTGAACATAGGTCTCTCCCATGGACTGCCATAGGGAACGGTTCCTTACGGTAGTTTATATATTATCATATCAATCATTAACTATCCACTGCTGAACATAGCCCTCCTACTATTGGGGTGTTTGCCAGTAGTTACCACGCTTGGCAAGCGGGTTAGCAACCGCAGTTAGGCTTTGGTGATGTTTTAAGAGAGACGCTGTTACCCATCCCTCGACCATTAAGTTCTCTTAGTCGTCTCTTATGACACTGACGGAAAAGTAAGGAATGGCTCTATCTCTGTCGAGACTACACGGTATACTCGTATCTAGTACAGACATTTATAAATATTAATAAAAAAAAATCATTTGTGATATATTATGTACTTTCTATGATACATTAATTATATGAAAGCTACTCCGAGCTAGAATGCCATAAAGGTTTTATTGCGTACAATAATGAATAATGTTTTTCGCAAATAAATTATACCTACTATTATCTAAGGCATACAATGTTGTGTTTTAGTCATTGCTAAAAACGGTGACACTTACGATGCAAATGCGGATAAGCAAAATTATATATTTATACGGACGACGAGATAAATAAAAAACGTTAGTATTATGTTTTGAACATTCTTTTTTTAAATAATTGGATAAATTGCATTATTCTATAGTAAAAACTATAAGTGGCCAGTACGTACAATATTAAAAGAGTTCATTCTCAATTAAACTGAATCTGGAACAGTCGTATTACTTTTATGTCTATGTTTTAAATATAGATTATTTTATCTGTATACGCATTAATTTATTTTTAACACATTATTGCATATAATTTGCATGTTTTTTTTTTTTAATTTTATTTAATATGGTGATACATAAAACTGAATAAAGTATTCTATTCTATTCTATAGATAGTTAGAAATATTATTTATTTGCTTCACTTGCAGCACACAAATAAAATGAACATAGACAAACATACATAAAAAAGAGAAATAGAAAGATATATTTATATAACGGAAAATACGTAAAATAATATAATTTTTATTTTTTGATAATGTAATGATACCCCAACTCCCAAATAGTATATGCTCGCGGAGTACCAGTAAACCATCTTGATGAATATCCATCGTGATGAATTCACCTGGAATCCAGTACGATGGTTTACAGGAGGACCGTAAATAGTTCGAGCTGACAGGGTATATTGCTTGCAAGCGAGCTTGTAATCCCCATTACTAACAACCCTTTCCACATATATGCACATGTTATTTTGTTTCCAAATAAAGCGAATATTGTTTGAAAATATTTTCCAATGCGTAACCTTTACATTTGGAAATCGGAAATATCTTGCGATAACTCGATCCGGTAGAATTCGAACCTACGTCTCTCTGCTAATGGATAGAAGGATTTCAACTAATTATTATTTAATGGTTAAAAGGTTTAGAGATGTAATCTATTAGACATATAGCTGGCGGCGTGATGGGTCGGGTCGTTGGTTTTCCTATGGTTGAACGTAATGATAACTGGCTCATCCGTCATACTCGTGAACGGGTGCTGTTTGTGGGGACAAGTCTGCTCATGGTTATTTATTTATTTTCTATTTAATAATTTATATACTATTTTTACTAATTATAGTCACAGTACCCATAAAAATGTTGTCTTGTACATGATAATTTGAAAACATGATAAGAAGGGAACTGTTGAATTTCTTACGGAACAGTATACTCTGCTATGTCCATGGTACTGCCCATGTCTATAGGCGACGGTTACCACTTTCCATCAGGTAAACATTAACATCAACAGATAACAACTAACAGTACAAGAATACAAAATTGACGATTTAAAAGAGCTTATAAAATCTATATTATATTATTTCTATTCTATTCTTTTCAGTATATTTAATATTTGTATATAAAATTGGGCACATTTTAAAAATCTAATAGCAAAATTATAAAGGAGAAATAAACAAAAAATTACGAACACAAGATCTCTATTTTAACTTTGTTTTAAACTAAAACACTTGTTTTCCCTCTTTGGAGTTCCCCTTTAAATAAGATTATATTTTTAAAAAGACTGATACTTTCTAGATTGGAAGCAATAAATTAACGTTTCAATTGACCATTTGGTACTTCGAAATTGCTTTAGTTTGAGCTAATAAATTAGCATCATCTTTAAAGAGCCGTCACATAAATTTTAAGCTAAGTTAAAGCCTACAATTTTTCAAACAAATTCCCAAAGATAGACTGTTTTAATGACTGAAAATGGAACATTAACCCTACCTACTCTATAAGTATACGCTGACTAGGCACCATTGAGAGATGATGGATGAGAATGAAAGGTCAATTGTCCCCTCGTAATGAATTGATTAAGAATTAACCACGATGGTTTCCAGGGTAAACTCCGTGATACTGCTCATGTCTATAGGCGACGGTTACCACTTTCCATCAGGTGGGCCGTCAGCTTGTTTGCTATTCTAAGCTGCATAAAAAAGAGATCGACCTGAGAAGGTATATTGTTAGTAATGGAGCCATTATCATCATATTAGCCGTTAACTGTCCACTTCTGAACATAAGCCTGCTTGCTTCATAAGGGGAATTTTGCCAATAGTTGCCACGTTTGGCAGGCGGGATAGGCTTTTTGTCATGTTTTAAGAGGGACGCTGCTGCCCATCCCTGTATCATTAAGTTCTCTTAATGACTAATACTACTTATACTTATATTCGGCAGATAATAAAATTGATTGATTGATTGACTGAGTGACTAACTGACCGACTGTTTAGTTAATTGATACTTTGTAAGCTGATTTACGCGGTAAAAGCCACGGGAAACAGTAGTATAACCATTTTGTAGAGTTCGTTCAAATGCATGGGGATGAATGGCTGTAATGTTAATGATGATACGATCACTTCAGTTCTACCAATATAATAATCCTTTATGTGTTGGAATGTTCCAAACATCAACGTATTATTTTTGATTGTTTCTGCTATTGTACCACTCCGGAAATAATTGAACGGGGCGCAAGATGGCGACTATAATGACATACTTCCGCCGGAAATCTGAAAGAAGCTGATGTTGAAGGCTGTTATTATTTACTATGTTTATATTAGAATATGTAGTTTAGTATCAAAATAAAAATTTATGTTTGGTCACATGAGTTGAAGAAATAAAATATTTACATTTATTATACGTAATATTGCCGCGTGGTTCCGGCATAGAATAAACTACACCTTCCTTTCCCGTGGGTGTCGTAAGAGCCGACTAAGGGAGGGCGAGGGATGGGCAGCAGCGTCCCTCTTAAAACATCTCTAAAGCCTAATTGTAGTTACCCATCTGCCTGCCAAGCATGGCAACTACTGGCAAAATCCCCTAAGGGGAGGTTTATATTCAGCAATGGCTAGTTAACGGCTGAAATAATACTACGGAATGGACCTATGAAACCGTAACATGTTCCTACACGGTTGCTCGTTTGCAAAAGCTTCAAATTATTCAGCGAGCTAAACAATTCGTTTGTATAGCATATTCCATTCAAATCCTTTAAGTCATTTAAGCGTTATTGAGTAATGAACATCCAAATATCTATATAAACTTTTGCATTTATAAGCGGGACTTTGACCCAGTTTCTTGAGGAGCATTGTTCACTTTCACGAATTGTTTCTTTGGATCTTGGCGTCTTATATCCTTACACGTACAATACACCTTATTTGTCTTCTCAGCGAGACTCACATACGTATAGTACAATCAAAACATTATTAATCAACGTGCGAACATGCATATACATAAAAGAACGTTTCAAATGCGTAATCTCGTTGCTATGTAAACTCACACTGAGTTTCTTGAGTCGTATATAATTTAGTATGAAGATTTATTTCGTAATTTGTACACCTGTTCTAATACGTAAAATGATTCAATGCGATATAAAATTAAGTAGGTGTTAGAATTTACGAGATTGCGTCAGTGCATAAGTGTTTTTATTGGTCTATTATTAATGACTTTGAAAATATATATTTATTTATATTGTTCTTCTGAAAATTGGCTATTAAAAATACGAATATAAATTAATGCTATGTTAAATTTTAGCTTAACTGTATATTTCATTATTAGTTTTATATACATATATGTACTCGTACATACAAACATACATATCTGTTACGCCTTTAGGGTAAGCAGAAATAATGGGACGCCAAATGTTTCTATTTAAACTGACCTCTTTTTTAAAGTTTGACGAATTGTGAAGGAAGACCTTCGTTAAACTTTACACACTTAACTAGTTTCGTCCGGGAATGAGAAATTGCTAGTAAAGGAGAGGTTACGGGGTTCCCCTAGTAACTGACGTGGTTAATTTTGATAAATTTGTCACGATTGGCCGACTGACCTGCTTTCATCCTCACCTATTATCCTTCACTGATATTATTTTGTGTTTAACAAAATCACGGATTTCAATTATTTTGATTTAAAAACTAAACTACTGCACTGATTTTGATAAAATTGTAAAGTAATACGCTATTCTTAAACCCCTCTTATTGTTATAATATCATCATATCAGCCTTTAACTGTCTACAGCTGAACATAAGCCTCACCCTTGGGGAGGTCTTGCCAGTAGTTGCCACGCCTAGCAAGCGGGTTGGCAACCGCAATTAGGCCTTAGTGGTGTTTTAAAAGGGACGCTGCTGCCCATCCCTCGCTCTCCCTTAGTCGCCTCTTATGACACCCACGGGAAAGGAAGGGGTGGCCTATTTTATTTCTACGGAAACAATCTGTAAGTATATGCTTCAGTTAAAAAAAGAATTCTCCAAATCAGTTAAAAAATAAGGGAGTTATGAGGTAACAAGTAAAAATAAAATATAACCGAATTGTAAACCTGCTTCTTTTTGAATTCGCTTGATAAATAGATTACCTATCTGTCCGAAGTATCAAGCAAAACTAGCACCAGTTAAAATGTAATAAGAATGCTATCCACAATGATTAATTTTTACACAATGAAATGAATGTAAAATTTAATTTAGTCGCATAAAATAAAACCAAGCCCGTTTTCAATGACATTATACTTATGGATGTAGGTTAATCGGCACTCCAGTGAAGTGACTGGATCAATCGGCCATTCAATTACTCTGTGGTTTCTCTTCATATATTGTTAATAACTTCTTGAGGAATTTTCGCCTGAACCTATTGTCTTTCATTGACATTTGTAAAATTTACAAATTAAACTTTGGTAATAGAATAAATTAAAGAAATAATTAAATTATTATATAAAATCATTATATCAGTTTATTATCAATGAGAGACTTTGTACAAAAGTCGTTTGCTTGGGTACCTCTGTCCCATTCGTGTTTCAACCGTAAAGCAGTTGTGTTTGCATGGCTGTGTTTCGGTTTGAAGGACGGGATATGGTGTGAATTTACAGGGTACAGAGGAATAACACCTGAGTCCTCAGGAATGGCAACGCATGGGGGGTATCATGGGCGAAAGAGTATACTCTGTTATGTCCATGATACTGCTCATGTCTATAGGCGACGGTTACCACATTTCATCAGGTAGGCCGTCAGCTTGTTTGCCATTTTAAGTTGTAAAATAAATTAATAAATAAATGAAATATTGATTCAAACAGTAGACAAAGTAATTTATAATTTTATTGGCAGTTATCATTAAGGTGATAAGAGTTAACAAACAAACAAATAAACGAACTCACTTTCACATTTATGGATATACTAGCTTTTACCCGCGACTTCATACGTGTAACTGGGATATGTTTACTGACCAGGATAGAAAGTAGCCTATATACTTCTCCATCTCATGTAGTACGTGTATACTAAATTTCATAGTGATTGGTTAAGCTGTTAGGACACCATAAGGTATCAAACAAACTCACTTTCACATACATAATATTAGTACAGATTACAGATTTCACATGTAAGCATTTCTCAGAGGGAATATTTATATTGTTGCAGGCGATGCCTGTCTTTTTCTTCTTCCTATCTTTTACCTATATCTATCTGATAATGCATTTATTTACTTCGCAATATGTTTAAGCAACGTTTATTTTTTATTATTTTTATTTATCAAAAATTCGACGGTTTCCTTACTACTTTGCCTTTAATACAATATTTTATAAAAACCTACTTCCAATATTCAAAATAAATTTAATCATGACTTAAATTCAAATAATATTTAAAGAAATTATTTTTAATAAATGCAACACATTACATTATACATTTGTAACTATGTAAAATAAAATGTTAGTACAAAGAAAACCAATATTTAGTACTGTGCGTTACTTTTATATTGCAAGCTATTCTTTAATTAAAGCTTTAAAAGGATAGAATTTTTATTGGCTGCGTCGATGCAATGTAAAATACAGCAGGAATAGCATGCGCATACAAAATACGTATTTCCATATATTTTCAATACGTACTATTGACATTTATATGAGGACCGAGACAGAAATAAACACTGGTCTAAATTGATTGCATTAGATCTACATATGTACTCAATTTGAAGATAAACAATATAATTTCGTGGGCAAATATGACTAACAAATTTTGACAGCAGATTATGCTTAACTGGGTCATGAGGAAATTGCGGGCTTCACTCGTGTGAAAATGGATATTTTCTATTGCTTATCATCATCATCATCTTCATCATTTTGCACTTATCCCAATTATTTGGGGTCGGCGTTATATGTTTTCCTTTTCCGTTCATTTTCGTGTCCATTTGCAGACGTTTCGAATTTCACTCCTGTTCAGGACATATCGTCTTTCACACAATTTCTGCGGTCTCATAAAATGTATTGTTGTGTATGTTACGAATATATGAACAATATAATATATAACAACATATGTTATAAATAATTTTATTTTAAGTGCATTGTTAAGTTTTATTTAGTAATTGAAATACTGGATTTTGTACTAGATTATTCTTTCCTATTTATTTATAGCAATGTGAAATAATCAAGTCCTTATAATTATTATAGAAATAAAGTTATCTAATACTGATATGATCACTATAAAAAGATAAAATTTATGATAATGTTGTCAAATAGCTACTTCTATACATATTAAAATAACTGACTTGGTATTACATGAGATCTCATAAGTTTTTGTCATAAAAGAACTGGTTGCGAGACTTGACATTATATTTTTGATGGGATTTATTGAAACTTCAATAGGCGAATATATTAAATAAGTGTTAATAATGGGACAGTGCATATAGTGTCATTAAATTAAACTCATACAATTGATGACAGATCTTAATAAAGAGGTGTTAATAGATTTATTTTGCTTGAGAGAATTCAGTAGGCTAAATGATGACAGCATAAAATTATTATGGCAGCTATAAACTATAAAAAATAATTTAAGTCTGATATTTGTGACATGGTCACGTAATCTTTTTTTAAATATATTATAGCTTTTGTTTTTGAGGGCACATAAAGCAGAAATTCGATAAGATATCTGTATGACAATGATCTTTCTGTTTAACGAAGGCGACTCAAAAACTTTTGATACTGGAAGGTGACACTTTCACATGGGAGAGGGGGGATTTCTAGTAGTGGGACCCATGAGTAGCTATATATAAACCATCATATTCAATTCCAGGTAAATTCATCACAATAGGCTAACTGACCTACCTTTTCATTCCCATCAAATAGCATTCACTGGTATTTAACCAACGCATACCATTAGAATAGTCGAAGTTACTATTTCTTTATCATTTATTAAAAAAAAAGACCCTCATATAAGCAATAGTTGTAGTTTTTTTTATTATTTCCATAATTTCGTCATCATCTTCATATCGACTGTTAACTGCTGAACATAGACCTCTCCCTTGGAAGGTTTTGCCAGTAGTTGCTACGCTTGGCAAGTGAGTTGGCAACAAGGCTTTGATTACGTTTTAAAATGGACGCTGCTGCCCACTCTTTGACTATCAAATTTACTTTGTCGTTTGGTGGCCTTTTGTATGCCAAGAATACACACCTCTTCAAAATTGAAATTCCTTCCTTGAAATTAAAATATTCATTAACTGATTAATTATTACTTATTAATTATATATAAAATTAACCAAGTACGTATTTTAGCAAACTTGAAAGCCAATTAAACATCTCACTAGACTCTGATTGCTGTAAGCGTAGTACGTAGTAAGTAGATTATATTAAATTCTCTCGGGAAATCTATGGACAGAGTAATAACAAAGTAATCTATATGCATATAATAAAATTGAAAAAATGTTAAAATCCGAGTCAGGGGGATGTTAGAAGTGCAATAGAATACATCCAGCTTTTTTCAAATTTTTTGATTCTCTGTCTGTTTGTACGGGCTAATCTCCGAAACTGTTAAACCGATTTGAATGAATTTTTGCAAGGTAGTACCATACATCCCCAGTGAACATTTTAGATACTTTTAAACACAGAAAATTAAAGAGTTCCTGTGGTATAGTTAAAAAACTATAATAACTTATACAGCTTAGTACACAACCTACTTAAGTAAAGTCATTTTGACCTAAGGCAAAAAATAAGAACGACACGTCATTTGTTAATTTTGGTCCAATATTCCCAGACATATTTCACTACAATAAGAAACATAAAACTTAAAAATGTTAATCGAAGGAAATAAATACCACGCAAACAAAGCCACAGGCATTAGCTAGTACGTTATAATTTAGTAGCATTCTTTCACTTTATTAATACGTAGACAATTTTTCAAATTATGTGATTATTTGTAATTACAAAATATAAGGGTTCAAAATAGATACATCCAAAGCCCATCACGGGAGGAATGGAGACTGAGAGTGGGCGCGCAGCATATAGTTACCTTGCGCGCCTATAGAGAGTCCTTCGATGGGTCTCTAGTGGTGGTCCCGGTAGACTTCAAAGTGGGAAACCGCGGCACCGTCGCTTTTATGAGATGGGAGGTATATCGTCAGGTTATTTAGCCGGTAGGAGTGCGGTAGTACCCACACGGTTCCTAAGCTGTGTGGGTCTGCATGATGCATTTTTCCTGACGTAAAAAAAAGGTTCAAAATAGAACCGATATAAAATAGATATATGGCGGACTGGTAACCGCAATTTGGCTTTGGGTTTATTTTAAGAGGGACGCTGTTGCCTATCACTTGTACTCCCTTAGTCGCCATGTACGACACCCACGGAAAAGGAAGGGGTGGCCTATTCTATGCCGGGACCAAACACTAACTTTACCTTGTCTTATAGCGTTTTAATGGCTTCTTCAATTTCTATCAAATTTGGTATACACTTACTATATGGGATGGAGCAGGATGTAGGCTACTTTTTATCCCGATCAGTAAACATATCTCGGCCTTACAACACTCGTGGGAAAGCAACAGATGGCAACAATAATCTAATCGATATATAGATATACTGATATCAGTTAATAACTATATTGAGCGAAATATCCTCCCGAATTATAATAATTAGCTTGCATATGCAGAGGCACGAGTGTTTTTGCTGCCGAGCAGCTGTCTTTGTGTAGCTGTTTCTTTTCGTTGGTTGGAATTTGTCAGTAGTGTTATGCCTTCATACTTATAATTCCAAAGATACGAATGCAGAATATTGTCGACGATTTTACTGCAAAATAATTTATCAAAATGTTATAAATTAATAATGGTCTCCTCTATGCCAAGAAATTATGTGTATGTTAAGTGTATGTGTATGTGTGTGTATATGTATATATATATATATATATATATATATATATATATATATATATATATATATATATATATATATGGGGGCCGTCATCTTGTTTGCCATTCTAAGTTGTATAAAAAATAAAAATAATAAATGTATGTGCGTGTATATGTATGTATATACTATTATATATATGTTTATGTTAATCATCTGCTCTCGATTATTTGGTTTGGTTTATTGTGAAAACTTCACTGATTTATGTTATGGTTGTGCATACTATTTTATATGTCTTAAGTACAATACCTGATGTTTCCCTTCTAAAGTAAAATAAAAAAAAAAAATAAAAAAAAAGTAAATTGCCGTGTGATTCCTTCCATTCTTTTCCCGTGGGTGTCATAAGAGGTGACTAAGGGAACTTATTGAACGAGAAATGGACAGCAGCGTCCATTTTCAAATATCACCAAAGCTAACTACGGTTGACTATCCGCTTGCCAAGTGTGGCAACTACTGACAAAAACCGAACTGACAGTTAACAGTCGATATGATGATGATGACAAAAAATAAAGTTTACCAAATTTCTATCAAGTTATTTCTAGTTCAAAATTAGGCTGTCATATTGATATGGGCGATACCTATTATCTGTTACACAATTAAAAACATCTGCATGGTAATTAGCAAGCAGATGTTTTTAATTATTCTTATTATTAGGGGGGCGTAAGTGTATTAATTTCACTGATAATATTTATAATGACAGCTATTAAATTAATAATATTCGATAATTTAATCTTCTGCATTTGATATCGTATTTGGTTTTTAAATTATGTAATTATTACTTTATTTGCGTAGGTAATTTGAAATATTTTTGATTATGTTAAGGACATATGGGTATTTAAATGCAGTGTAAGATAACCGCCACAATAGATAGAGTAACAACCTCAAATGCATTGCAGGGAGTCAGTGAATGCGGGGGGCTCAGGATCGTTCCTTATGGCAGTCTATGTGGGACGCCCATGTTCAGCAGTGGACAGACAATGGCTGAGAAGAAGAAAAAGTATTAGTATATTAATTTTAATGATAATTCAAATATAATTCTTTTTGTATTAAATATTAGACTATTTTTATTAAATATTACAAACATTTGATTTCGACGGTAGAATATTTTTGTCAAAGGATGCTGACGATTTCAATTTCATTTTGTATTCACCAAAATAAGAGAAGGAAAACTCAATATAACACCCTGTATTAATATTTTTAGTTAGAGTTTTAATATATATCGTCTTTTCTTTTTGAAATCTCATTCTCAATAATGGATGTTAATATATTTTTTTTGTGAGGCGGTTAGTGTTCCATATCATACGGAGAGATTGAGGGCAGCGGCCACGTCTGCGATGCTATGTACTGATTGTGCGCAGGCTACTACAAACAAGCATACGGTTCGTCTGATGGTAAACGGGGTTACCGTAGCCTATGGACGGCCGGAATACTAGGCATATAACGGTCGCATTGCCAACCCTTTAAAATCTTTATACGCCCTTTTTGAAGAAACAGAAAAAAGGTTATGAAAACAATGTTCAAACAGATACTCGCGTAAAAATCCTTTCTTAGCGAAAACTAAACACTTAAATAACTTTATAAACCTATGTACAAAGTTTTAAATTAAATTTCTGGAAACTTTGAGACTCATTAGTGAAGTATTTGTTTCTGAAACGGTCTTGTTTATAAGCTGACTTTGATCCCCGTATAACGTTATCCACCAGAACTGGACTTCCTGCCTTGTGACTACATCATCCTGAGCAAACACAGAGACGACATGGTCCATGAATTACGACCAACTAACTGTAAAGCGAACTTTCCACTCTCAACGGTTTTTTTTTTACAGAATCAACTGTGATTTTTATGCAACTTAGAATGCAATTAACATTTAAGAGTAATATGTATTTCTTGCGAGCCCCCAATTTATGTCTATGACATAACTTTTTTATTCTCTCTGGTCTGTCAATTTCTAATAGTGACTCTCTCCGTATTTTTTTATGCCACTTACAATAGCAAACAAGATGACGGCCCACCTGATGGAAAGCGGTAACCGTCGCCTATAGACATGAGCAGTACCATGTACGTAACAAAGTATAGTGTTTTGCCCGTGATACCCCCCATTCCGATATGTAGCCGGAAGTCACAATCTATCTATTTGTTATTGTATATTTATTGTTGTTGTGGCTGTTAGTATATATTTTTATTACTTATTACTCTCAACGGTTGGTCGCACTAAGCCAACTCAGTAAGTTCCTTTTTACTTTTTTTTATTTAATAAAAATTCAAGATTATACAAAAAAATATAGTAAAATTGATATATAGCAATTTTTTTGAAGTCTGTTCACTGACAGACGCGCCGTAAATTACATTAACCGTTATTAACTTCATTATTTTTTATTATCGAAACACAAAGAGGGAAAGTAGGCGTGAAAAGAATATTAATAATCCACAACTTTCTCGGGGAAATCCTTCTTTTTATTCCAACCAAGAAAAGCCTGGTGTAAACAACACAATATTCTTTTATATTTTATGCATCCTATGATCTTATGAATAATAAAGCCCGCTAAGTTTACTTCATGAAAGTTGGGTTCTAGCGGTCGTAATTTATGATACATATTTTAGTAAGCCAAGCTCGGTTATTGACAAGTATATTTTGCTCTGCAGAAAGACATTTCAATTGTAAAATTATTATTATTATATCAGCTGTTTACTGTCCGCTGCTGAACATAGACTTCGCCAGCAAGAGTTTTGCTAGTAGTTGCCACACTTGGTTAGCGGATTAGCAACCGTAGTTATATTTCGGTTATGTCTTAAGAGAGATTCTGATGCCAATACTGCGATCAGTACGTACACACATAATACTGATAAGCTATAAAGTGTTACAGAGGCTTATTTTATGGAAAATATTTTAATTTAGAACGCGGAATTGTGTGCACAGATTGATAAATTTTAATGAATGAAAGAATGAAATCTTCTTATTGTTCCCTTCAAAGAATTATAACAGATTATAAAGATTAACAACAGGTACACAAAAAATAAAATACAAAATATTACACAAAAGCAAGATAAAGCGGCAACAATGGACGGTCTTATTTTACTTCGCAAAGAAATGTGCCAATCTTCAATCAAAAAAATGTAAACATTTAATTACCATTTAATTAATCCCTATTGATTATAAGAAGAATTGTGCAGATCAGTTCAGAATTGGCAACGCAATCACGTAACATCTTTGAAATTTCCATCTTTTGAAAGTCACTTAAAAATGAGTTTTAATAACAATAATTTAAGATTGTGTTCCATAAAAAATTACGACTTCTATTGTAGTAAAATTTAATATTGATTTAAAAACGAAACTACTGTACCAATTTTAAAAAAAATAACCATTGGACCAATCTACTCGTATAAGTATACTTTCCCGATAAAAAATTTCCAAGTGAGTGTATAACTGCCGATATTTTTCTTTTATTTCATAACTCAGGGCAAACGAGCATGCAGTTCACCTGATGGTAAGTGACAACCGCCGTCCATGATCACCCGCAGTACCAGAGGCATCGCAGGTGTGATACCGGTCTTTTAAAAAGGAATATGCTCTTTTGAAGGTCTGGTTATAAATATTACGAGGTAACAAACATAAAAAAATATATCTGAATTGAAAAGTTCCTTCTTTTTGAAGTCGCTTGAAAATAAATATAATTTAGTTATTACTTTACTACCCTTTAATCTAATCTGGAATTTATTTAAAAGGAACCCTAAAAAGTCTTATCAGTTTTTACTACCATTCAGTAGTCCGTATTAAATTCTATACATTGATATCAGCTAAAAGCCACCCTTATCAACACGCAGAAATTCAGTATGGCGTCACTACACAAATATCAGTTTTACAGTACTGTGATTTATGTATGCGTAGTTTTTATTTTTTTCTATTTTTCTACCATTAGTATGCATGAGATCAAAACGTCCGGATGATTGACTATTACTAGTAAAGTCTCTACAACCTTCCTTGTTGGGTTTACACCAATATTTTCATATATCTTCGTTGCATCCCGAACATGACTAGTTAATTTTAAACTTTCGCGTTATTTACACTTATTTAAAATTTTTAGGTACCAGTAAAAGCTTTTACATCGCGTTAAATCCCGATTGGGTATTTAAAATATGCTACATGATAGTTCTGAATGGTTAAAATCATTAGTTTGAATGTTTGTTTCTAACACTTTATTGTACAGTAAACTCTTAAACTACAGGATACGATATAGGACAGGACTCGTCCAAACTGTGAAATGATTGCGCCGAATGAATGAATAAAACATGACAATATTGCCATTTATTATGATAATTTATGATATTTTTATTCTATTACTATGCAAAATACTTAGCCAGGTTCGGAGTTTCTTTGCGTGACAGAATCCGAAACGAGGATATTCACAAAAGAACCAAAGTAATCGACATAGCCCGAAGGATAAGCAAGCTAAAGTGACAATGGGCTGGTCACATAATTCGAAGAATCGACAACCGATAGGGAAGAAAAGTTCTTGAGTGGCGATCTCATACAGGCAAACGCCAGGCAACCCCAACACTAGATGAAGTGATGACGTCAAAAGCATTATAGAGAGTCAGTGGATGCAAGTGGCTCAGGATCGTTCCTTGTGGCAGTTTATGGGGGAGGACTATGCGCAGCCGTGGATGGATAGTGGACGGATGATGTGGATTATTATGATTACGCAAAAGTTGAGATGATATTTCTTATTGTTTCACGTTTAAATAACTAAATGAATTTGAATTAAATGTGGTGAATGGGTAATTTATTTATTTACCTCATTATTGCACCAAAAACATAAACAATGACACATAAACAATTCAAGTGTAATACAGTAGCATGAAGTACTGATTAAAATATACAATATAAAGGTACAAAAGGCGATCTTATCGCTAGGGCAATCTCTTACCGACAACCTTTGGTTAAAGAACATATAGAAGTGGGTAGGTTTTTTTTTTCATTAGGTTCAGTAGGTTAGTAGGTTTCATTTATATCTTAATTTAATAAAAAAGATACTTTATATAATGTTTCACTTAGGCAAAGCCATGGGATATAGCTACAGCTACATGGTTGTTACTTTAAATAAACTACAACTAAAGTTTTAATAGGTATTATCAGTCTAATATATCTACCTCTTTTAATAAAATGACGTGACTTCCCAGTTATATAATCAAGAAATAAACTTCCAAGACTCCACTCAACTTATACAATTTCTTGTTTCCTTTGATCACTCTTGTAATAATTAAAATACCAAAATTGGCTTTATAGACGATTGATATTTCATTTTAATTGAATTTCAGAGAGGAATATAATACATGTTAATATTTAGTATATATGTCAATATTTCAGTTATATATTATATGTATTTCCAATCATATGTAGTTTTCCCTAGAGACTATTTTTTAAAAAGTATATATGGTTTCTTGAATATACCCTTCGTGATGCAGGCGTTATATATGACAGTTTATATATATATATATATATAACAAATATGACATTTAAACCTATATATATATATATATATATATATATATATATATATATATATTTGGTCATCATACGTCCGTATATATTCGATATATCTCTTTCGTAATTCTTCTTTCATCCATCCTCTCCAATATATCAATATTTATATATATAGGGTTATATATTGTACATATTTCACAATTTTATTTTTTGTATTTGATAAAGGTACATGTACTTATTTTCCTTAATATTTTACGCTGTTAACTTTCTTAATTATACAATACTATCATACCTACTTGTACAACAATTACTCTATTACCCTAAGGTCGTCTTGAAAAGATTGCTCTCAGCAATAAGACCGCCTTACTGTACTTATACAGCTGTATCGTTGTGTTTGTAAAATATCTTGCTTATTTCCTACATTATATAATGCAAATAAAGTATACTCATTCATTCATTCATTCATCAATGTTTATAAACAATTATAAGTACTTATTTTGTAATCATATTTTGTAAAGTTTTGCTTGTAACATTATGTATGAGCCAGCCGACACAGATTGATTGATCACTGCCAAAATATTATTCTTCAACACATTAACACTCGGTTGGTAGACCTAAATATTTTTCCCATAAATAATAACATCCAATTTGTAAAATGAAAATAAAAACGGAACTCTGCACTGTGTCAAAATTATCTTAAATTGATTACTGAAGTGAGAGGGAACATAAAATTTATGTTCAGTACGTACGATGTAAAATTTTGCTCCACAAAACATAAAAAAGTCACTTCAATTTTATTACCATAAAATGAATATAATAAAGTCATGGATGCGAACCCTTTTGCAATCTTTTACATACTATAAAAATTTAATTAAAGTATCAAAAAAGAAATTAAATACGAATTAATTAAATTATTGTATTAAGTATCAAAATTGGTCGTATGTATAAATATTAAAAATATTTTAATAAATACAGTGGAACAAAGTAGAAGTATATATTTAATAGGGATGGGTAATATAATATATAGCAATATCTATATATTTTGGTTACAATAGCTATATACTGGTCCAATAACAAATATGTTAAAATTCTGTTATTTGATTATGTTCTGTTATCGGATCGATATCCATATTACTTATGCCAAATACGAGATTTAAACATTAATTAATTAGAATTAAAATTCTTCTATTGATATTATAAGAAAACACTTATACTTTTTACAAAAAAGGTTTTGTAATAAATGCCTGATTGGTATCACCGTTTAGGGCATTTTCATATATATATATTTTTACACTATTTTCAAAATTCTTCTGGTCGCCTATAATAAGGGGCTTTACGATATTTTTGGGATAAAAAGGAATAACGTATTCGTACACGTATTCATAGTTCAAATAAATCTACAGTTAACTTATTTTAAAGTTAACCTTATATTATAACTATGAAATCAAACTAATCTAGTTACAAACCAATCTCGCCGCATTCTAGGTAATCATAATGGGCTAACTGACCTACCTTTTGTCCCCACCTATTATTTTATACTGGTACCCCGCTAGCAAACACCATTAGCGCAGGCGGGGTTACTATTCCATTATCACCTATAAATAAATGTTACATAGTAAATAATTAAAGATTGGGGCTCTACAAAAAACCGATGTTAGCATCTTTACATTTAGTATACCAATATTTTATTATATTTGTATTATAACATAACTGTTGTCTATAAATAAATGTTATTTCCGGAATGATTATTTACCCGCCAAAAATAGTAAAAAACTTAAAGTCTGTATTTTAATTGCAAAGTTGTGTAACTGTTAATACACGAGTTGGATTTCCCTATAATGACACGAGTTTTGTTTCATAACCACCGACCTCTTAAACCGACTTCATTGGTTTAAAAACTAAACAATGACAAATGAATGATAAAGTTTAGATACAATAAAAAGTAGTCACTTCAAAATATCAATTATAAACTGATTTAATGATAATTCTATAACTTCATGTCGTAGTCTCCAAGGACAACCTCGGCAAGAAGATTATTCCTCAACCTGTTTGTTAGAAAGAGGAAATTTTCCTGCACCCTACAGCGTGACCAAAGTTTCAAAGTGTGGAAGAAAATTGGAGTAAATTCCCTAGTGAAAAATAAATTCAATATCAGCTTAGAGTATTAGGGATTACTAACAACTCGTCCCGGCTTTGTGTGGGTGCAAATTATATACACAGACCTTCCATAAAAATAAAACCAGTATCAATATCTGTTGCGTTTATTTCTAGTAAACTGATATACAGATAATATTATTTTATGCTATTTATTATGACATAAAAAAATATAAATACGAATTACGCAATTACAATGTGTTGTTAATTTAATAAAATTTATATAAATTAAATTACCAATGATATATCCTAATAATATTATAAACGCAAAAGTATTGTATTGTAAAATCTTTATTGTACAGATTTTATATGGTTAATACATCAAAAGATTAAAAGTTTTTAATGATGGATAGTTGGATGGGTGAATGCTTGGTACTCTTTCACGCAAAACATACTAAATGGAATTCATTAGAAATTTAATTTGGTACAAAGGTGGACTGTATCCTAATAATCTATCCAAGTATCCCAAGTATTCAGTCCAAGTATCCAAGTATCCCATGTGCTAAGGATAGTGGATATAAAAAGAATTACAAAAGAGATTTATAGGCGACGTGCTGAATAAGGGCCAAATTAAAAGTATCTGTAACCGGGGAGCGTGTATGAAAAGATTAATAAATGTGAAAGAAGCAAAAGAGGTCTGTTTGAATCGAAGCATTTGGCGTTCCATTGTTCCAGAGTACTGCCTCTCCCTATGGGAAACAGCTGCGACAGATATGTATGTATGTATTTTCTGAATTAATTTAATATCAAATTAGGGATAGTAGCATTTTGGTTTTATGAGTAATATTTTTAAATGACTATAACTATTCGTAAATTTATTTTAAGAATGGTTTTAATTTCGTTCTATAAATATATGTTTATGACCAATATATGCATATTTAGTATATTTTTAATACAGTCTAATGTATGAGTAAATGTCATAATAAATTAAATTAAAATAGCCGTCCCTCATTGGGTATTTAGCTGTTAGTCCGCCATTTTGTCCACTTAGGTAAAAAAGGTTAAGTGCAGTTTGAGTTCGCATAATGAGATCCGTAGAGAAATTTTAAATTTTGTGGTCTAAAAACATTTAATTTTATTACTAACATTACAGACATTACAGGCATAGTAGTAATGGTAGTCTTGGTTTCATTATTTGTGATTTTTCATAGGTTATTGGGAATGGGTCAACCCTTCCTTTCCTATGGGTGTCGCAAGAGACAACTATAGGAACTTAATATTCGAGGGATGGGCAGCAGCGCCCTTCTTAAAACATTACCAAAGCTTAACTGCGGTTGCTAACCCGCCTAACAGCGTGGCTGATTAAACCCCTATTATGGGAAAGGTATTTGTTCAGCATTAACGTTTTATTAAAGTAAATCTTAATGATTTTTACAGTAGTTCTGCGCTATTTGTATAAATCTAATAGAATCCACGAACTTTTAGGTTATAGACTGAGTTCCCTGTCAAGCTTTTTCAAAGAGGCTACGGCATGGAGTTCCTTAAAAGATAAAGAGGTTTTTTTAGGATCAGGGACGCGCGCATAATACTCCTGGTATTGCTGGTATTCATAGGCTACTGTAACAAAAAAATCTAGCAGGCTGTGTGAGGAGCATACTTGTACCATATCACCGCTAGACAAGACTAAGAACCTTATATTCCTAGATGTATATCTGATTAAAAATTATCCTATATTTTAATTTAGTACGAATCATATACATTCACAAAATTTCATTAAAATGGGTTGAGCAGTTTAGTGTGTTCGAATACTGAACATAACGACACGTGATTATTCTAAAAGTAATAATGAAGGTCAAATATTATTTTATAACATTAAACAGCCCAATTTGCTATCGTTTAAGAAACTTCCAGTCGTTTAGTTGTATACCTAATGGCAAAATGGCGGCATTATTTTGCTCAAGTTTTGCAGGAAATAAAGGAAAGTTTCAAGCAGAAGTTTGCTCAACTTATGTTTTTAGTTTATTAATACGCGTATTATATTATTAAAGTTAGTAAAGTGAGAGGTATAGAATTTCAAGATTTAAGGTATTTATACACGCACACAATAACATATCATGTTTAAACTTTTGGAGAAAAGTGACTAGATGGACTAAGTCTATTCCTATTGAGGTATACACAATAAAATTGTAAAGAGAGCTGGACATGGGATAGTATTATATTATATGTATATTATATGTATTATAGGTTTGCGAGCTCCATCTTAGACCACATTATCGATTTCCACCAGGTGATATCGTGACCAATCGCAGGACTCTTCAAGAGTAACAAAATATACATAAAACACTAAACTGATTTTGATGGAATTTTAGAGTACTGTTAAGTGCGTAACTCGATCTTATACAATATGTTGCTAGCAATGGGGCTGTTAGACCACATTACTAATAATCTCTTTGCACTCTAATGCTGAATGATGCGATAGGTAATGATGAAAGAATGACAGTTAATTCATCGTGACAAATTCGACAAGAGTCAACCACAATGGCAAACCATTAAGTGGTTAATTCTTGTAATAAATTTGTAAGGAAGACTATCAGTTTTAAAGTCGGGTACGTATTCAATCTGCTGGTTGTAAAATGAATCCTTTATATCAGTCAAAAGGCCTTTATTTGGATAGTTAAATATTTTATTGCTACTCCTGGACCCTTAGTTTTAGGGTTCTGTACCTCTCTGACTACATTTTTTGTTTTTTCCTATATGTATTTTCATTTTTATTTACGTTTTAGGGAACAAATGAGCATGCAGCTTACCTGATGGGAAATGATGTTATATCATCATCATCATGTCAGCTGTTAACCGCTGAATATAGGCCTCCTCATAGGAGGGTATTTTACCTGTAGTTGCCACGCTTGGCAAGAAGGTTGGTAACCGCAGTTAGCTTTAGTAATTAAGTTCCCTTAGTCACCTCTTACGAACATCTCCGGGGAAGGACGAAGTGGCCCATTCAATACCGATAATGCACGGCATAATTTTATACGCGATAGAAGAAACAATGGTATATTTCATTGATGTTCCTACTTCTTTAATCCGAGCGTACTTAGAAACGATCAAATAAGTATTTATTAATAAGTCTCTCGTTTGAACGAGCTTCGTTTAATTTTAAATTTCAAAGAACATACTCCATGTAAACACGTATATTCCGCTGTAAACGTTTAAACAAACCAGGCTCTGAAAAGAGAAAAAGTATAAGAAGTCCGACCAACTTTTAATAAACGAGTGTAGCTAGCAATTTTGAGGGAACATTATGTAATAATTAATGTTGACTCTTACGTTGTTGTTTAATTTTGTGAAAATATTAAAAACGATACATAGAAAAGAAAGTAAATTGAGCATTAATTAAAAATTCGCTGTGTAAACATAATTTGACCTCACTGGTATGGCAGTTTAACATGCTGTCTCTCCTTCCGACGACTGCGAGTTCGATATCCGCACAATAAAAATACATTGCATTCATGAGTACGTTTGTCTGCATTTGTCTCGGTGTTTAATATACAGCGTTAACTTAAAATCATTACAATAATTTTAATGGTGTATTATACGATGTAAACTGATTTTTTCTCAAATAAACATATGTTAAACAAAAGGAGAAATAAGGAAATTCTTCATGTTAATGTGGCAGGTTCAGAAGCTGCATTATCAGCGGGTAACATACGTTATATTATTTTAGAAAATTCTTTCTATCCGTGCGAAACTGGGCCGAATCTTTAGTAATTTATATAAAAAAAAATAAAGTATTTTTTTAAGTTCCTTAAATTTTCCTTATTACATAATTAATTTTATAATTAACAAAAAGTGTCAAATGCGCAAAGTCCATGACTCATTATATAAGATCTGCTTAATTTAGGCCAAGATGACGTTGTAAACCTGTGTGTGTGGCAAAGAAAATATGTTTTCGATGGTCTTCTTTGCCCGTGTTTTTGTAGTTATGTCATCAATTCTGCATTATTATTGATAGGTATTTATAAAATCAATGAGTTTTACTCCCTCGTTGGTTCTAAAATAATT
The DNA here is from genome assembly GCF_026898425.1 of Galleria mellonella. Classification (NCBI taxonomy): domain Eukaryota; kingdom Metazoa; phylum Arthropoda; class Insecta; order Lepidoptera; family Pyralidae; genus Galleria; species Galleria mellonella. The sequence continues at coordinate 2,740,066 of NW_026442082.1, read as the reverse complement.
GAACATGTTTTGCCGATATCTTAATAATCTTAACACTATATACAAATTCAAAATTGCTGTTTAAAAGTATCGTTTAGAAAAAATTTATAGGTCTTATATGGGAATGGGCATTAAACTTTATAATAAAAGGCTCAAGGATAAGTTTAAAACTGTTATTAAAAAAACATTTAATAAAGCCTATTACACACTAAACGGATACTTGAATTACAAATGTGCATAGAGTTATAGAGTCGACAAAGCACGGACATTTAACAATCATGTAATTTTAGACATAATACATTTAAATAGATACTATGTATATTAACAGAGACTTGTAAGAGCAACTGTTGAGTTATTTCGGATTGCTTGCGGATTCTTCTCAACAGACAGACAGAAAAAAAATTACGATTTAAAAGTGCTTGTAAAGAAGTCTATTTAAGTAAAGATGATTTGAATTTGATATTTGACGTTTCTCTATAGTGTGCAAAATGTAATTGTTGCTCTCAAATTAATACAGACCCATATATATGTACAGAGTACACAGTAAAAACCTACGCAAAAAGTTTCCACCAAATACAATGACACGAGGTTCTATTTCAGGATTTTGATTTTCTCTACTTCCCTTTGACTTGTTCTTACTCAATGAAATGTAATATTCACCTCAGCACTAAAATGTTTGTAGACAAATTTTATTCTCATTATCAAGTTTAAATCAGTAAATAGTAAATTAGAAACCTTACTTAAATATTACCTTTTTATGATTATTAAGAAATAATCAAGATGAATACTTACTTAGGTATTAATAATATCTGTACTGATTCATTAAAAAAAAAAAAACATTAATGTCATATTACCTTTCTACTGTAGCACGATTAAGATTATTATCATTGTATTTACATTGGGCATGGGTAATATAATATGTAGTCCGGCATAGAATAGGCCACCCCTTCCTATCCTGTAGATATTGTAAGAGGCGACTAAGGGAGGGCGAGGGATGGGCAGCAGCGTCCCTCTTAAAACATCTCTAAAAGCCTGATTGCGGTTACCAATTCGCCTGCCAAGCGTGGTAATTACTGGCAAAACCCCCAAAGGGGAGGCTTATGTTCAGCAGTGGACAGTTAAAGGCTGATATGGTGAATATAATATGGATAGCGATCCGATATCTACTATATTGGTTTCCTCTGGACTCTTTGATTGCGGATAATAAGTCATCACCCTTTTCGATATCACCCATATCGGTCGGATATCTGTTTTTGAACATGTTAAAAGTCTATTCTCTAATATTATTTTTTAATTACATATTGTGGGCGGCAACAGTCCGTCAAGTTTTATAATCTATGTCGGCGCCATCTTTAAAGTTTTGTTTCTGCATACGACGGAATGTTTTTTTTTTTTTCATTAGCGAATCAGTGAAAAATTTTGTGTTTGAAATATATTCATTATTCTTTTTTTTATACAACTTAGAATGGCAAACAAGCTGGCGGCCCACCTGATGAAAAGTGGTAACCGTCGCCTATAGACATGAGCAGTACCATGGACATAACAGAGTAATACTGTTACGCCCATGATACCCCCCACGCGTTGCCATTCCTGAGGACTCGGATGTTATTCCTCTGTACCCTGTAAATTCACGTCATATCCCACCCTTCAACCCGAAACACAGCCATGTAAACAAAACTGCTTCACGGTAGAAACACGAATGGAACAGAGGTACCCAAGCAATCGACCTTTGTACAAAATCTCTCTATCTATTGATTTTAAAACATATTTCTTATTTTTATTAATTAAATAACATTTGTGCCAATATCAAATTACATTTTAACTATTTTAATTTAAATAGTTAATCGATAAAAATGAAATAGCAACCCAGCCTACGCCATCGATTATATAAATTATGTACATTGTAGTTCGATAAACCCCTTGCCCTACATTGTTCCTCTGAAATCTAAGGACTGGTAATGAAAACTTTGGTTATGTTATGGTAATAAAAGTTAAAATGGTTTTAGCAATAATAATATAATATATTGAGGGCCAAGCGATAGGTTACTCTTATTCTTATTATTACTATTATATATCTACACCATTAGATACCGTCGCCATTGTCTTAAAGGCTGTGTTATTACATTGATCACCGACCGTAACTCGTGGATGCGAAAGAATTTAATATACCTGCCGTCTAAGTAACCAGGCGTCTAAATTTAGCTGTAATATTGAGTTTATTCGATACAAGGGAAATAATTTTCAAACCCTTTCCCCCATTTCTACCACATGCTTGACATCAAGTTGATCCCAATATATTTTTAATATTAAAATATCGAATCTCGTAATCCTTTTAACATTTTACTTGTAATCTTGCGGAATTCCATATCACTGGTTATTCGGTTAGAATAATTTTGTTTAATTGAATTGTAGCAAAATTAAAGAAAACAATTCTAATGAAATAACCAGTGATGTGGACTTCCGCAAGATAATACCTAGTTCAGTAAAATATTAATACGTGATATTTTTATAAGTGTAAATAATACAAGACAATGAAATATTTTTAGAATTTTCATCTGTAAGTACACCTAAACTAATATTAGAAACAGAAATGATTTATTTTTTTTGGTAGTGGATGAACTCAAAAATATTAAATCGATTATAAAATTTATTGCATCATCATATTAGCCTTTAACTGTCCACTGCTGAACGTAAGCCTCCCCCTTAGTTAGTTTTGCCAGTAGCTGCCACGCTTAACAGACAGTTTGCCAACCAACAGTTGCCAATCTGCCTGCCAAGCATGGCTTTAGAGATGTTTTAAAAGGAACGCTGCTATACAAGCAGTAGAACATACAGAGTGGGCAAAATCTGGGATCATCGACAATTCTCATAGCTCGTCGTTGCACTGAGTCGAAGGATTCAAGCTGGTATCTAGGTGCCGCTCTTAATTGAGAGCAATACTCCATGTGGGTCCGGATTTGCGATTTGAAGAGCATTAATCACTGTTCCAGCGTAAAGTACTGCTTTGCTCTATTAAGCACACCTTATCTTCGAGATGGCCACGGAACTGTACGTCACTAGAGATGTCTACACTAAGGATCCCAATGCTTTTAGAGATGTTAAGAGACGTGCTCTGGAACTGTGAAACCACAGCAAAAGTTTTTTTATTGCGGCGAACGCGGAAGCTTGTGTCTTAACGGGGTTAAATTGGACTAAGTTTTCTCGTCCCAAATCAGAGACTAACGTTCTGTCGATTTTAGACACAAGCTGTTCACGGTTGTTCTCCACGATGGAACGAGGAGCATTCGTACGACCCGTATAATGGGCATGCCCAATGCTATCATCCGCATAACAATGAATGCCACTAAAGGTTAACATATCATTAATATGCAGCAGAAACAGCGTTGGGGACAGCACAGAGCCCTGCGGGACGCCAGCGTTAATATCCATGCTATTGGAGCAGCAACCATTTACAACGGTCTTTATGCGTCTGCCGGATAAAAAACTGGCGACTTATTTACACAGGCTGACGGGAAGTCCATAGGGTGGCCTATTCTATGCCGGGACCATACGGGCGTCCTTTTAATATCCTACAAATATTACAAATGTAAAGTTGGTAAAGAAGTTTGGATGTGTGTTATGATAAGTATCCCCAAATGGTAAAATAAAACCTTAACTTTACTTAACTTACCAATGTTATAAATATGAAAGAGTGTTTGTTTGTTACCTTATAGCGCCTAAACGGTTTAACTAATCAGTATCAATTTTAGTATATATGTGCTATATGGGACGGAGGATATAAGCTTTTTTATCCCGGTCAGTAAATATATCCCCATTACGCGGACGAAGTCGCGGGTAAAAGCTAGTATAAAATTATATATATATATATATATATATATATATATATATATATATATATATATATATATATATATATATATATATATACACATGAACCTATTCTAGATTCATACATAGGTTATTTTATATCATCACATAGCTAAGTAGTGGGTTACAGATTACAGCTTATTAATATTTTAAAGTGAGTTTGTTTATTATCTCTCAGCGCCTTAATTAATTATCATTAAATTTGATATTAACCAGTACGTGTTGCCAGTGATGACTTATGGAACCTTCAAATTACTGAGTGAGCTATGGAGAGGGCTATGTTTGGAGTTTCTTTACCAGACAGAGTCCGAAACGAGGTTATCAGCAAAAGAAACAAAGTAACCGACATAGCCCGAAGGATAAGCAAGTTGAAGTGGCAGTGGGCTGGTCACATAGCTCGAAAAACCGACAACTGATAGGTAAGAAACATTCTTGAGTGGCAACCCCGTACGGACCAATGCAGTATAGGTCGATACCCACTAAATGGAGTCACAATCTCAAATGTATTACAGGAGTCAGTAAATGCTGGTGGCTCAAGACTGTTCAATATGGCAGTCTAAATTTGATATACATTATAATATTTGAGATAAAGAAGGACAATAAACTATTTTATCTTTTAAATCGAAATATCTCTTTATATATTTAATAAATACTTGGATTATTTAGGTTACAAATACAGTACAAAAGAAATATGAGACATTTTTTCAGTCAGTTTTCTGTAAGTTGTATTTAATTTCAATTCTGTCACGGAACCCAAAAGTAATCGTACTGAATTGTTTACGAGCTTGACGTTCTTGTTTTATGCCAGTACCTAACTTTATGGGTCCGCTACTCGTCAAAATTGCTACATATTGCTATCAAGGGAATTAGAAGTTGGTGGAATTATACATGAATGTTCCTTATTTGTACTCATATAAATATGAATAAAACAGTACATAGTAAATATAACTTCAAATACTGTTCGTTCTTTTCTGTATAACAAAATAAAAAAGAAACAAATAAATTTGTACATAGAATATATTTTTAAAAGATTTCCTGCTACGAATTCCGTTTCACGAGCTAAGATATTGATCAGTATAACGCGTAAACTCCCTTTTAATATGTTAATCGTCGTAACAGTTGGCACTTGGTGGAACTTTGTATACATATACTTTATATACTTGAAGGTATCTTTGAGCTTCCAAATAAATTCATGTTCAAAAGTTCATATTCACCTTATGAACTCATTACAGTAAGCTAGTTGTTATCTTTTATATTTTATTTATTTTTATATTATTTACAGTTTATATATTTATCTAGTTATATATATATATATATATTCATTTATATGTATGTGCATATTATTTATTCTGTAAAAGTATACATTATTAGTTGTTATTTTCTTTACCTATCACAATAATAAAGTACCACGTTCGTGATTCACCATTCATCCCCATGGTTGACTGGTAGAGAATGCTACTAGCATCAAGTCCGCCTTTTGTACTATAATGTCTTTTGGACAATAAAATTATTTAAATAAATAAATAAAAATATTGATATTATTAAAAACACTTATACTCTTTCACAAAAAAAGGTTGATAATAAATACTTGATCGATTTTTAGGTTTTTCAGAAGTCAATTAAACGATTGATTGTACGGAGAAAAGCTAGTGTAAAACTATTAACCTTTGAAAATGTCCTAAACATCAAATCGGTCAGGTATTTGTTACAAAACCTTTATTTGTGAAAGAGTACAGGTGTTTTCTAATAATATCACCATCATCAGCATATCAGCCGAATCTATCCACTGCTGAACATCGGCCTCCCTCAGAGACTGTTATAAGAAATGGCCCTCAACCACACACATTTTACACAATAATTTTGATTAATATTTCTGTAAGTGGCAGGGTTTATGTATGTTTTGATCTATTATTAACTTTGTCTCTGAGGTTGAACTGAGATTCAATTGGTTTTTAAGATTACTTTGTTCTCTATGTGACTACAAATATTTATTAGGTTATTTATAAAATTTAGGTTAAATTTTAAGTTTTATCTCATGTTATATATTACATTCTATTTCTCAAAGCATCCAAATTAAATTGCAATTCTAATAAAGTTTCAATTTTAACACAATAAATGTCTATTAAGGTGTTTGATCTTTTAAAGTAATTAGATTTGTCTAAAGGTTAAATCAATATTAATTATGTTAAATAAAAACCCTTATTTACATACTGCGACCTCTACTTTCTTTATCGACCCTTTAAAATTAGCTACCCATGCCACCTTAATTAAATATTTGCGTGGAATTTCATGGCCACTGATTTTGTCTTTGGAAAATATTGCCATATAAAAATCGCTTTGATCTAAAAATGAGATATGTACGAGAAAATATAATAGAAGCGCATTTTGCTCTGCAAAATTTACAATTACAATCTTGAATATATATTATATATATGTATATTAACCACGAGACGTTTCAAAAAAATTAATATATTAATAATTTAGAGGTTTTTTTATATTATGTTTATAACACAATGTACAAACAAGCACCGATGGTATGTGACTACTGCTGCCCATGAGCACCTGCAACACCTGATGCTGAGACGACCTTTTAAAAATGAATATGCTCTTTTTTTGAAGGTTTCGGTGTCGTATGGTATAAAATAATTTTCCAAATCGGTTTCGAACTGACGGAGTTATGTGACGACAAAAATAAAAGTTCGTCCGAATTGAGAATCTCCTTTTTGAAGTCTGTCAAAAATATATAATATTATTAATATTACCCACATTTCGACCAACATATTAAGTTAGCGCATATTATACTCGTATATTTGCGTGGAATTTCATAGCTAGTGATTTCTTCTTTGGAAAATGTTACCGCGTAAAAAGCTTTGATCACGAAATGTGTTATATATAAGAAAATATGGTAAAAAAAATATAAAATTATCTATATTACGAATTCCGGCAATGGAAACGTCATAATGTAACACTGTGAAAAGAATCATGTAGGGAATGTTATAAGGAAAATCTTTGCAATTCTCTGAAACGGTGGTTCATCAGTGCGTTATGTCGAATAATATCAGCATCATATTTATTCGGAACTAGATGTGCCTGCGACTATATTCACGTGTAGTTTTTTTTTTATTCTACAAGCATAGAAGCATAGAAACCCGTCTGATGGTAAACGGACGCCTGCAACACCAGGGATATCATGCGCGCATTGCCAATCCATAAGAATCTTAAGAACCTCATGCTGCAGTCTCTAGAGAAAACCTCGGCAGGCAAATCGTTCCACAACCTGAGTGTACGCAGGAGGACGCTTCTCTGAAAATGGCACTGTGCATGACTATATGGGTTCTAAGGTATTGGGATCCCTGTTATAACTTTTAACATAATTAGTTTTTGCTCAGTCTGTGGAAGAATATATCGATAATTATCAGAAGGGAAAGAGATTGTTAGTTATTGGGCTTAATATCCCCATTACTAGTAATGAACCTTATCATATCAACCTCCACACGATTCGCTTTGAAAATTATGGTGATTAATTTTTATGGAATTCGTTACGATGGACTAACTGACCTGCTTTCATCCACACCTATCATCCCTTATTGGTGCCCCATCAGTGTATACCGATTGGTGGGTTTACCATTCCATTTTCATCTATTAAAAAAGACAATTATGCGTGTTAACATATAATAATTTTTTTTCAGAATTTTCACATACTCTTATATTTTAACGCCATCTATCGTTAAATAGAATTTCACAATTTATAATAACGAAAGAAAATATCAGTGCGGAACAGTAAAGTAAGTGAAAGCGACAATTCATAAAATTCGCCAAAACCGACTGGTAAACTTTTTGACAGTTAAAGAACTGTACTGATAAGGGATATTTTGTTCACGTAGAAATTGATACTAATTTATTATTATTACTGCATTTTACTGTGTAATTATTATTATTACTGTTTTAGTACAATAAATATATATATATTTATTTCCAAATATTTGCCTTTTTTAACGAGGCTTTTGTTTCTAAAGAGAGATAATTCTTGGCGTATATTTTTGTTCGATCACAGTTAACCCCCTAAAATAGCCGCGTTCCAACCCGCCTGCCAAGCGTGGCAACTACTGGCAAAACTCCTCTTACGGACAAGGTCTATGTTTAGCAGTAGACAGTTAACTTTTCTTTGCATACTGGTGACAATTTCCATCATAACACTGAATGCCCAAAAATTATTTAAAAGAACAAGTTCACTTTAAGTTGATAGTGTCTGGATACCTTTTTGATGTCCATTGCAGAAAAAAACATAGCTCTCAAATTTATTTTTAACCATTTTTCCCTTAATTTTGAACATGAATTATATCACCTTGATTTATTTCACCAATAAAAAAAAAAACATGCAAAGTAGGGTTAACGGCTGATAATAAAAATCCCTAAAATAACATACATATACATTTATACATGTTGTGTAAGTACACAGAGGGAAAATTTCACCATAAAATGTCCATTGTCTGAGTTCACATTAAAATGATAAAAACCTCTTTATTCTAGTATATTTTGCTATTTAGGCTATATGTTACGTCAAAGATCCAGGCATTAATACGATACGGTACATTGAAAGTTTTGTTAAATCTATGGATAAAATTATTTAATATTATATTAAATATATTGTATATGGCGTGAATTTACTGGGTACAGAGGAATAACACCTGAGTCCTCAGGAATAGCAACGCATGGGGGTATCATGGGGGAAACAGTATACTCTGTTAAGTCCATGGTACTGCTCATGTCTATAGGCAACGGTTACCACTTTCCATCAGGTGGGCTGTCAGCTTGTTTGCCATTCAAAGTTGTATAAAAAAGAATATTATGTTAATAATAGTTAATGAACGAAAAATACTGACTTCAATTGTGACAAAATCGTTTATTGAGATAGAGAACTAAACTACCTATTTTGATACAATTTTTATAAAACTAATCTTTAAGTATATCCTTATAGATGAAAAAAAAAATTCCAAATCGGTTTAGAACTGACAGAGTTATGAGGTAACAAACATAAAAAAATTTGACCGAATTTCAAACATTCTTTTTTTATGTTACTTTACAAGTTGCTACTAAAGGACGGCCTTCACGAATCTCCTCATTGAAATAAACACATCCACCCTAAAATTTGATCTATCATCGCCTTACAGCAACTAAAAGTGTTGGTTCCCTCCCAAAAGTATACTAAAGTCGAGCGGTACAAACTTGAGGAGAAAGAAAACTTTTATTATCATAGATAATTTTCTCAAGTTAGTTTCATTTCCACTTCACTTGACAAATATAAGTGTGCGATAAATAAATTTTATCAATTTTGTTCTATTACCAATTTTTGTTTTCTAAATCTTATTAATGTAATAAAGTTATAATTAGGCAATCTCTGTGCATGACAGATATTTGAGAAAAAAAATATATAAAAGCTCTTAGGAAGATCAATAGAAGAATAATACAATATTTTTTTAGAATTTTTTCCTATTTGCTTGTCTGTCTGTCAGTCAGTCAGTTTGTCTGTCTATTCGTACAAATATCAAAAAAATATGTTTTAAAAAATATATCGTTCGAAATTCAAACATTTGTAATAAGCCAGAATTGCAAAATTTTTAGAGTGCCCGATGTACATTGATAAATATAGGTGATTACGCTCTGAAATATTGCCTTCTTTTTGTGCAATCAGATAAACATAGTGAAAAGTCATAAATCTACTAAAAAATACACCTCCAGTATAGAGATAGTTCGTAAATTTACGTACTAAACACGTTTATTTTTCAGTACAAAATTAACGACCACCAAACGGCTCGAATTTGCGATTTTTCATTCATCCGTGTTTTTTTTTTTCAGCTCCATTTATTTTCGCCTCACTTTGTGTATTAGTTATTTTAATATTGTAATGGATACGTCGGATTGATGTAATGAGGAAATTTGCGGCTAAGACTATTTTTAGAGATATATTTTAGTTCTTCGTCGACGTCGAGAATATTATCACAGTATTAATACTAATAGCTATCTAGTATATTTTCGTCCTATTGTTATTGTGGAGGATATTAAACTCTATGATAGGCCGCCTATTGTTTTTGTCAGTGTAATCTTTTCTCGTAATTGTTTCTATCTATAATAAGTATACTAATCTTTTGGAAGGAACAATAAAGAGTATCTCTCTCTGTGTCTACGATGATATAAATTCATTTGTGTCCATTTTTATTGATTGTTCTATAAGTGAAACAAAAATTTTCACCGTATAATATAAACGATAAAAAATATTCGTTCGCTTGTATAAGTCAAATAAAGGGTTACCGACCGTGGTATATAAACCATGGTTGTATAACCACGGTTCATATTCCACGGTCGGTAACCCCGTCTGTACTAACCGTGTATGTTGACAGGGTACTGATGAGGGATAATGGATGGGAATGAAATGAGGTGAGTTAGTTAAACGTGGCTATTTCTCTAGGAATTAACCACAATGGTTTCCAGGGAGTGCTGCGTGGAGGTCAACCTGACTGTATGTATTTCTGCCAATGCGAATTAACTTTTCCATTACCGACTGAAGATATTTGGATGTTATTGAAAATTTAAATAATTAGGAAGTCGCTTAATAACTAATATCTTAATTAAAATAATAAAAACAATATGGTATCAATATTATATATGTCGTTTTAATTTAAAAAAAAATGATCAGAATTGACAAAGATATAATATACAAAAACACAAAAATAAAGAAAGTAAAAAAAAGTATGTAACTGAATTAAGATCTTTCTCCTTTCTAAATTATGTTCAAAAGAAAAAAAAAACTGTAATGGCATGATTTATAATGAAATATTAAACATTGTGCACTAGCCTGATTAAAGTAGCCACAAAATCAATCACGAGAACCGTTCGTTTCGCCTCTTTAATTCGTATCAAAAAGATGAAAGAGATTATTCGAGACTGTTGCCTCGTAAAATTGTCTTCTTGTTTAGTTCTGTTCGCTTTCAAAGCGTTTTTCTATGTCGAATTTGATTGAAAGATACTATTGGCTGAGTTCTTTATAAAATTTGGTTTGGTTATTTTGGTAAAATGAGAAGCAACCTTTATAGGTAGACTCAATGGATTGAATTATTCAATTAAATTGCCGTTTTGGTAACTAGATAAAAGAAATAAAGTTAGAGCGAATTGAAAATTATGTGATGCTAGTTTGTATTAATGATTTTTATTTGTGATATAGCTTTTTTTAATGGTATAAAAACGAAACAGTTACTCCGCCTGCTGTTTGGTCTCGGCATAGAATGGACCATCCCTACCATTCTCAAAGATGTCGTAAGAAGCGATTGAGGGAAGTTAATGGAGGATCGTTTCTCTTAAAATATCATGAAAAGTAACTGCGATTGCCAACCCGATTGCCAAGCGTCCCAACTACTGGTAAAAACCTTGCTTACATTACAGGCCTATATGCAGCAATAGACAGTTATGACGATGAAGCAACTACTGGCAATACTCCTCAAGCTTATGTTCAGCAGTGAACAGTTAAAAGCTGATATGGTGATGATAACGAGAATAATAATGAACCCCGCCTGCGCTATCGGTAAGATCTTCCTCACTGATGCCTACGGATCTTCAACGAGGGATGATATATGACTGTAGACGAAGTAGAGTCAGTTCGAGTCATGGTAAAGAATTTAGAGGGGGTTAATCGCGATGGACTTCAAAGGGAATCGCGAAAATGTAGACTTGATCGAGAAAGTTACTACAATGGCCTGTTAAACCATTTAATATTATATAATATCATTAGAATAATAAGAATTATAAAATAATGTATAGTTAATGTTACATAGTTTGTTATTTACTTACATTGTCTGGAGGTGGTGGCCTGGTGGCTGTAGTACAGGTTTTCCTAGTTCAGCCATCAGTCTCCACAATACATAAACTGTGTTTTATAAGTGAATAGTTTGTTAATAATACAAAAAAGTCCTCATTACAATTTTTCCTCTCCACTTCATAGAAGTGTTTGGGAAATACACTACTATATATTGGTTTAGTTCTTTTTTATTGTTAAAAGTTTCGTTAGCATACATTATATTTTATTATAATAATTACCGGTTTAACTTACATATATCTAGATCGAAAAATCATGACCAGTTTCGGAATCAATTCGTAATCCTTAGTCATGAGCGACGGTGACGCGAGCGCGATCCTGACTAGTTTAGTTCTGCTCGTACTAGGTTTTGATTTGAATTTATTTGATCGTCAGATATTAGATGTTTAGTTTTTTTTATCGAACTTGAAATAGCGAACAAATTAATGGTTCACCACATAGAAAATGACTACAAACATGAAAGAATAACTCTCATAATAGGATACATTTTAATGAACATAGTACTTCATGTGTTGTCCTGAGATATTATGCCTCTATACCCTATAACTTTACTACCACATTCTGTAGTTTCTCATAATATGTCACAGTATATAGGTAATTGTATATATGAGTATTTAAAGAAATCAAAAAGAAATAAGTTACTAATTAAATTCCCTACCAAAATTAATCAAGTGATGGCAAACATTTCACCCACTGGTAAGTAAAGTATTGGTCAGAAAGAACGTCTAACACTCAATGGAATAAATAAATATCTTTGATCTTAATATTCCGGATACATAACTTCCGAACCGAATATCTCTTTGCGAAGATATATTTGCAACAAAAGATAAAAGCTCAAAGTTCACACTATTACTATGTATATAGACAGAGTTTTGTGTAATTCGCCTACATATTTCATCTTTTTTACCATCACGCAGCAAGGCGTACGTCGCAGTGTTTTCATATAAAACACAGACATAAATGGAAGTAGATGACGCAAGTACTTTAACTATAAGTGCATGCAAATTAAGGGGCTTAACATGCAGAGCGATGCAATGCTGTGCAGTCGTGTGCAGACTAGGTAGATAACCTACAAAGTAGTTATAAATATTTACCACCATTCCAGACTTGAGCCGTATCGCTCTTCGTTTCATAAGTCCGTATTACGCTGTATGTACATTTTTGAATCTTGTCTACAACGACGCGATATAATACTACTTCGTGTGTTAAACTCTTAAGCGTGTCATAACTAGACTACCTATTGGTAGCAGTATTATAAATTAATATTATTTATCCATTGTAAACTCTTTTTTACACCAATTTCTTTTGAAAATAATAACTGTAATTTTCTGTAATTCGCAACATTTTTCGGTAAAATCCATGTAGAAATTTTAAATTGAAAATTGGGTTCTTTAAAGCGCACTCACGAGCATCAAAAATATTATATGTATACACACATATACGTATAGTATAAATAAAATAAAACCTATATACATGTAATAAATGTAATAAATAAAATGTATTCATTGAAATGAAACGAATTAATAAAAACAGCCATACTTTTTTTTTAAATATTTTGCATCTTTTGTTAAGTATAAAATTGTATTAATCTTCTAATTGGTGATCATTTATTTAATTTATATTTATTATGTACAGTATTATAACTATAAATTAATAGTAGTAAGTAAAAGGTTTTAAAAAAGTTACAAAATACATCGCGTCAGTCAACATTTACTGATCGTTTTTTAGAATATTTTTTGAAGCCCCGTCTAGATTTTTTTTTATACAACTTAGAATGGCAAACAAGCTGACGGCCCACCTGATGGAAAGTGGTAACCGTCGCCTATAGACATTAGCAGTACCATGGACATAACAGAGTATACTGTTTCGCCCATGATACCCCCCATGCGTTGCCATTCCTGAGGACTCAGGTGTTATTCCTCTGTACCCAGTAAATTCACGCCATATCCCACCCTTCAAACCGAAACACAGCCATGCAATCACAACTGCTTCACGGTTGAAACACGAATGGGACAGAGGTAATGAGACCCAAGCAATCGACTTTTGTACAAAGTCTCCCTCTGGTGATATGCATAATCTGGAATAGTGTATTATGTGAATCCATAGTATTATAAAATTTGCATTTACATACTTTTTGTTCAAACAAATACAGAAAATAATGGATCATAAATATGATTTTTAAAATTTAAATATAGATAGATACAATATACGAGTACAGATCGACAGAATGATAAACTGAAACAAAAAAAAAAAACACAGAAGTTATTTTTACAATAAATGGTGGTACCGCCTTAAAACTATTATTTAAAATATTTATTATTTTATAATTTCCTACATTTTAAATGTTAAAAAAATAATAAATATCAAGGATATTTTATCTTTAGGAAGTTTGCAATAAAAATAAGTTGTCTGTAATTGGTATTACTCTACGCTATATATAACAAAGGGCAATGTTTGAAACTGGCATGAGTACGTAGAAATAATGTAGATAAAAAGTCCCAGGGATCGACTGATTCGTTGGCAATTTACAATAAATAGCAGATGTCACTGGCACTTCGTCCGAATTCAAGTAGTGGAAAATGGTAATGTTCGATTTCTCGTTCATAATCGAACACTCTTTGATGTGTCTTATATTCGTACTTAATCTAAAAATGAAACTTTTTCAAAATCTTTCAATATATATTTTGTGTATTTTATTTCGAATTAAGAAGATAAAATCGTCTCAATAAATAGATTTCGCTTCGCAACAAGCTTTTTATTTCTCCGAAACAAGTAATGATAGATACAATATTTACAAAATTATATATAATTTTTGTTGTTAAAGTTTTTTTACTACAAAGTTTAGACGAAATAAGAAACTTCATCTTTTGGAAGTCAAAGTATCAACGTTTTTTATAGTCATTGTACTATACATATATATATACTATAAAACCATAGGAATAAGAACTAGATGAAATTAGACTACTCTGATTATAGTTATGGTAATAAACCGAATTTACGCGATACGTAAGTCTAAGTGATAATCGCGTAAGTCGGATTCGCGTAAGTCCGAATATAAATGCTTACAGATTTCTATTAGCTTCTACTATGCGTTCAATGTGTATGACATGTTCAATTACATACATTAGCTTAATAATAATGAGGGAGGAATTAAGTATAAAGAGTTGTATAACGTTCAACCAATAAAATCGATGATATTTATAATTCGCGTAATTTCGGTTTCGTGTGCGTCGAGTTACTGTACGTATAGTTATGATTACGTATTTATGTGACAACATTATATGAATGCTGACGTATATTCACAGTCTGACAACACGACACGTACGCATAAATCGGTATTTAACGAGCTTTTCCGTGTATGTGCCTACGTAGTGAGAGGTACGTCACTATGTTCAGTCATGCAGACTTCATATATCAATGGCTTAGTTCAGAACCGTGCTAATCACACAGCTGATAATTTTACGTGAAATCTATAGTAAAGGTTAAGGTTATGCCGATATAAATGTAACAATGGATTTTTTGTAGAAAAAAAAAATGTTTGAAATTCTGTAGCTTTTTGTTTGTATTTACCAGAGGGAGACTTTGTACAAAAGTCGTTTGCTTGGGTACCTTTGTCCCATTCGTGTTTCAACCGTGAAGCAGTTGTGTTTGCATAGCTGTGTTTCAGTTTGAAGGGTGGGATATGGCGTGAATTTACAGGGTACACAGGAATAACACCTGAGTCCTCAGGAATGGTAACGCATGGGGGGTATCATGGGCAAAGCGGTATACTCTGTTTTGTCCATGGTACTACTCATGTCTATAGGCAACGGTTACCACTTTCCATCAGGTGGGCCGTCAGCTTGTTCGTTGTTGTTGTGTAAGTTGTATAAAAAAAATCCTGCATGTATATGTAACATCAGAGTCGTATCCCGGGGTGAGGGTAATTGTTCAGTGAAGCTAAATAAAAGGAGGTTGAATATTAAAAACAGGTGAAATGAATACTCTGCTTATCTGGAAATTTACGTCACATATTTAAGTACTTGCCTGTTGTTTTCGTCGTCAATGTAGTAAGTAGTTATGAGGTGTCATTGTCAAGGGCAGCAAATTGTGTTTTCCCAAAGCGGCGAACTAATTACATTCTTTTATGCTTCTTAAAGTGGTAAATAGACTAAAAGTCTATCTGATAGTTCTCGACTATATGAGGAAAGGGATTGTTAGCAACAACAAACAAAAAAAAAATTGTTTAAATATGTACACGTTTACTGTAGAAGTCTACAGTTTAAATAAATATATTTAAAAAGATGCGTATCCTCGAGTGCTAAAGATACCCTTGACATCTTTAGAGATGTAACTATCCATCTAACGCGAAATCACAACATATGGAGACAATCCATAAACAGATTAATTCAGAGTCACTATTTTCAAAATTGACTGAATGTGATCAAATAATACTTTTTTATACTACTATGGTGAAAAAACAAGCATATAGCCCGTCTGTTGGTAAACGGGGTTAACGTAGCCTATAGACGTCGGTAACACCAGTGATGTTACGCTCACGATGCCGACCTTTAAAAAACTTTAATACGCTTGTATAGTAATTAATTATTAGACATCCAAGTAACCAAACATTTGGAGAACGGACTGATGGAAATAATATAAAATACAGATATATTGGCCATATGGTCCCAGTATAGAATAGGCCATCCCTTCCTTTCCCTTAAGTGTTGTAAAATATGACTAAGAGGTAGCGAGGGATGGGCAGCAGCGAACCTCTTAAAATATCTCTAAAACCTGACTGCGGTTGTTAATCCGCCTGTCAAGCGTGGCAACTACTAGCAAAACCCCACAAGGGTTTTATTTTAAGTTAAGCAGTGGATGGTTAAGGGGTGATATGATGGTGATGATGTTACGTATATTGTATGTATATTTTATGACGTTCTTAGTACTGTAGTTTAACATAACACTGTATAGTCCAATACTTGTGGGTTCGATTCCCATACAATGCAAACATTTATATTTAACTATAACTATTTCTATTTGTTATCAAATGAGAAGATCTGTTTATTTCTAAACTAATAATTATTAAACAGGTTATATAAATATAAACAGTATTATAGACGCTTGTAGACACGTGTAAATACCCTTAATCGAGACACGGCCAAATTGAATTTAAGGACTTCGGCTTCGATGAAACAACCAACATAGTTACCGTGAATTCTATCCCTTTTGGGTGTAATAAAGGCAATTGGTTTGAAGGAACTGAGGTGAAATATTTCTTTATTTAACTCCTAGTGGATAGGATTTATCTTTGTACTTGTAGTTGCATGTAAACCTATAACAGGGTTTGTATATTGAAATTTAAACAATAATTATTAATACGAGTTATTTGTTTAAAATTATTTTGTTCAATTCCGCTACCATTAGTACGTGTGTGTGCCAACACTCGAAGATTTTCAGTAAGTGCCGAACAGTTAACACTAGGCTCCGAGCATCGATCTAATATTTTGTCTGCATATGTCTCGTATAGAGGTGAAACTCATGTCGCAAAATGTGCGTGAAAAAAATAGTGGAAAATTGATGTCTAATATGGAATTTTGTGGAACTTTTGCTAGTAATAGTGATAGTTAATCTTCAAGTTTTGGCACACACACACGTACTAATGGTATTTCGCTACCATTAAACAAAATAATTCAAATCAAATAAGTAGTAATATGAACTTCAACAAGATAACATACAGTTCAGTAAAATATTAATGCGAGATAAAATAAATGACATGTAAATAATAAAAAAACAAATAAATATTGTTAGAACTTTATAAGTATATATAAAGTAATATTATAAAGAGAAATGATTTAATTTTTAGTTCGTAGTGAATGAACTCAAAAAAATTAAATCGATTATAAAAATTCTTTCATCTATAGAGAGAAACATTATCCGCAAGTAACATAGTCCGTATTTTTATAAAAAAAAAAACAAATCATGCTAAGATGGGACTCGGCTCCATACCATGAGTATAACGAAGTTAATAAATCAAATTTTTTTTATACAACTTAGAATGGCAAACAAGTACCTTACTCTCCTTCATTAAGGAGATTTAGTAGAGAATCCATCCAAACAGAGAGGGACGGACAAAGCAAGTAATTTTATTACAAAATCATCAAAATGATTTCCGCATTGTCCACCGTTGAACAAAGACTTCCTTACACACAGAATTCGCCAAACATATTGTTAATGGACCATTTCAAATTTATTATAGTACGTCATTTTCCTTGGCTTACACAAACAGCTTGAAATATAGCTACAGAGCAATATATAAATCATATTTATACAACTAAAATAAATCAAATTGTGTAAAGTAGAATATAAAACAGAATTGTTTCGGAAAATTTAATAGCTTGCCTTCTGTTTTATTGCCTGTTCGTAATCGTTACGTTTTTCTATATAAACTCTTCATTTTGCTAAAAATCAAAAATATTTTTAATGACCTGATGTAATTATATAAATGCCTCCAGGTACTGTCCTCGTTTAGGTTTGAAAAGGTAGCAGGCAGAAAGTTACTTTCACTTTTATTATATTAGTGTGGACATAAATATGTATCTACATTGTTATAACTTAACCAATTATGTTATAAAAAATATATTTATTTCTGTTTGACAAACAAGCTTACGGCTCGCCTGAAGGTAAGCGATTAGAGCAGCCTATTGTTGCCTGTGATACTTGTGATACCAAACGCATAATTCTCGCGAATTAACGCGGGGCGGCGCGGCGTATACCCTCGTCACTCGCTCCCCGTGACATAAAGTTCTTGCTTCACAGCAAAGTAGGCAATTTTACTGCCATAATTCATCCTTTAGACCGCGACACAGCTTAGAAGGACAGCTCTTTGGTTTAATTTTCAATCTATTTCATAAAGGAAGAGTTTTTCAATTCAACTTTTTTTTTGGGAATATTACACATTATCTTTGCCAAATCTAATATATATTTACGATTATTTTTATAAGCCTTACATTCACGATAGGTCCATTTTTTTTTCAAGATATAAGCAACTTTATTTACAAGTAATAGAAAATATAAATAATACTTGTATATTTCTAATATACGATGGAATTAATGACGTCTTTGTTTGTAAAATAAATACTTTCCAGTACAAATTTGTTGAAATTGACAACTTAAAACCCAATGGGAGATTACAAAGGATATCTAGAATTTAATTTGGTAGTGTAGATTATTTCACTTTGATATATTTCTTTTAAACATAGCCTCCATTGCTGGTAGGACTGTTAGTTATCCGGCCCTGTTGCTTTCTACATCATTAGTCTTATTACTCAATAAAGTTTTTTTTTTTTTAACTTGGTATGGCACACAAGCTGACGGTCCACCTAATGAAAAGTGGTAACCGTTGCCTATACACATTAACAGCACCATGAACATAATATAGAGTATACTGTTTCGCCCATGATACCTCCCATGCGTTTGTTATTCTTGAGGACTAAAGTGTTATTCCGCTGTACCCTGTAAATTCTTTGCCATATCCCACCTTTCAAACCGGAGGGAGAATCCCTTCTCCCCTCGGTTTGAAAGGCTGTTAGTAATGGAGATTAGCAACCCCATTGCTAGCAATAAACCCTATCAGGTCGACCTCCACGCGGTTCCCCCTTGAAACCATCATGATTGATTTGTTGTTGAATTTGTTATGATGGGCTAACTGACCTGCTTCATCCTCACCTGTCATCCCTCACTGGTGCTCCGTCAGCGTATACCGATAGCGCAGGCGGGGTCACCATCCCATTATCATCCATTGAAAAAAAAAAGACAACTCAAACCGAAATACAGCCATGCAAACACAATTGTTTCACAGTTTATTTTTATTTTTCTACTAAAATGATAACAGCATAGCAATATATGCTTTTATTGGAATCAAATGTTATTTCATGAAAATACATATATTGAAAATGAAGTCTATTTGTGTAGGTTGAATTCTGATTACCTATAACGTTTATTGTCTTCAGCATGATTAATACTCGTAACTAGCGACCCGCCCCGGCTTCGTGCGGATGGAAAAAATAAAATACGATCCATTTTACTGTTAATAATGTGGCTTTTTATCAATGAAATAGTTTTTAAAGTCGGTTAAGCGTTATTTTTAGTTTTTCCATCAAAAAAAAATGTTATATCATTTCTCTTTTTAATATTAGTTTGGACTAGCGTATATCGTGGTATATGCCGTATTTATTCGATAATTAATTAAAAGATTAGGGCATTAAAACAGATTTATTTTTGCATTTATATCATAGTGAAAATTTAATAACTCATACATATACATGTACATTTAACGATGGCCTGTTACAAATTATGTGGAATAAAGTGTCTAGAGTTTGGTTTCCGATTAAATAAAACTGTGAAGTTAGACGAAATTAATTTTGTGTTTAACATGAGAGTGGTTACATCGAACCGTTCGGGGGTGGAACGTGAAATTTTAATGAAACCGTTCAGTTTTGATTTGTGCATATTTGTTTTCGTATTAGATATGGGACGGCGTATAATATTCTTGAAATATTTACGTGTTATGCATAATTTATATACTAAACTACCTACACACAAATAATATCCTTATTAATGAATTAAATTATTTATTTATTAATCTTTAATAGACATAGATAGATGAATATGGTGGACTTAACACCACTTACATTAGCATTATTTACTACTTGACCATAAACAGGGATAACAAAAAAATAAAAATAATAAGAAAAAATACAAAAAAATAATATTATAAATAGGAAAACGAGTTTGTTTGTTATCTTTTAGCATTTCAACGGTTTAACCAATCGCAATGAAATTTGGCATATCTGTATTATATGGTAATGGTTTCTAAAATTTTAAAATAACGGAACGTCAATCAAATAACTTTTTAATTTATAGAATTCATTCGCGCGTGCTGTGCCATAGTTCAGCCTGAAATCTCACTAACTACCTACTAACTTAATTAGTTATCTTATCTAGTTATTCTTATCACGTGACGAGAATTTGATCTACTTCAAAATAATATTTGGATTTTTTTTATACTACTAAGGTTGCAAACAAGCATATAGCCCGTCTGATGATAAATGGGATTACCGTAGTCTATGCACGTCTGTAACACCAGAGATATTACAGTCGCGATCACGCATTGCCGTCCCTTATAAAACCTTAATGTGCCCTTTTTGAAGAACCCCATGCTATAGTCTCTAGAGAGTCTTGGCAGTATTTTTTGTTAACAGCCAAGTTTAATTAATTTCACGAAACCTTAGTGACTTTTTTATGGAACCCCTAAGCTCGGCGGAACCCACTATGGGAATTACTGCTATAAGGGATGGAGAAGGACATAGGCTTTTTATTCCGGTCAGCGAACATGTCCCGGTCACGTGGAAGAAGTTGCGGGTGTAAGATATTTGAATACCTAAATGGAATTATTGTTTTACGTTTTTGTATGCTTTTGGTTCAGAATGCAATGTCAACACTCCTTTTTACTCCCTTTCTAAGGGAACATACATATTTGAGAATATTATACACTTACATTATATAGACAGAGCATCTAGTGTCAAAAATATATTAAAATTTACTTAGCTAAATTCACATTGGGTTGATATTTTTTTTTTTCAAATCAAAACAAAACACGACTTATTTCAGTGTTGCAAGTAATTGGTATCAAAATTACCTAGATCGTTTCAATTTTTTTAAATATAAATTTAGAACTATTTTTTCTGATTGAAGATTGTGTCTAATAAAAAAAAAAAAACAACTTCAATTGTGACAAAACCACTTATTTTGTTCAAAGATTAAACTACTGAACCGGTTTTAATAAACTTTCTATGAGACCAGTATGTGAATATATTTTTTTAGACAAACAAGAATTTTCCAAATCGATTTAGAACCGACAGGTAACAAACATGAAAAAATACAACTCAATTGAGAACCTTCTTATTTTTCAAGTCGGTTGAAAATGGCAGCTTTTATATACAGATATACATCAAAATATTCAATAAAGATAAGTATTATTAGGAATTATTATGCATTGTTTGTCTTGTTTTTTTAAATATATTCATAAGAATTTTGTATCGTTTTTACTTTTCAATTTAACTTTATGACAATACATACTGGTAATCCGATTTACATATACAAGCATTTGTATAGACACACTCTATTTATATATTCAAAGATTAAATGTTGCCCTGTAAAATAAAACCCTTTAATTATGAACACGCCGATACGGATGTATCATGACATGTTTTGTAGATATTTTACATTAATAATTAAAGATATTCCGTAAAAAAAAAAACTTAATTCAAAACCAGTTATTTTGATTTCGACACTACTGAATCAAATTTGATAAAATTTCTATGGAATTTGTTAGTATTCCCTTAAAAGATATATAGATTAGATAAAAAAAGATTTTTCCAAATCGGTTTAGAACTGACGAAGTTATGAGATAAGAAATGTATAACAAAATACAACCGAATTTGGAAAATTCTTCAAATTAAGTCTTTTAAAAATAATTTGAATTTAGAACTTCATGTTCCAGTCGCATATTTATATTTTAATTTACAATAAACAGTTTGCAAAAAACAAGCAGTTTTTGTTTTACAAAAGAAACAGCAGCCTCATTAATTACAAATATAAAATGGAGCTAATATAGAAATAAATACCAAGAGACGAAAATTTGAGATAAAACCTTATACTGGGTCGCCTAGTCAGTGTATTACTACACTAGTAAGTTAATACTCCCAATATGAGAAGAGATCTGTGCCCAGTAATGGGATGTTTATGGGTTATTTATGATATGGCAGCAGTCCTAATGCTAATGGATCATATAATGTAATGATGTTTCGTATGTTGTATAAATGTATTGTATAAAAAAAATACTTTAGTATAAATTGCATTTATTAATTAAATAAAATCAAATTAATCAAATTAAAAGTAAACTGTATATGCGAGAACATGTATTATATTTGTTTTATGCAACTTAGAATGGCAAACAAGTTGACCGCCCACCTAATAGCAAGTAGTAACCATCGCCTATAGACATCAGCAGTACCATGGACATAACAGAGTATACTGTTTTGCCCATAATACCCCTCATGCAGTGTCATTCCTGAGGACTGAGGTGTTATTTCTCTGTAACCTGTAAATTCACTGCCATTTCCCAACCTTCAAACCGAAACAGCCATGCAAACAAAACTACCATTGAAACTCGAATGGTACCTCTGTGTACACAAGCAAAAGACTTTTGTTGTACAAATGTCTTTTGCTTGTCTCTCTCTCGTAAATGTCATATACATATTGGACTTTATTTTTATGTATTCTTACAACAGTGCCAAGTGTGATTATTGATGTAAATACTTATGGAAACAGATACATCTTCGAGTAGTTACAAGTGTTTGCAATCAGCTGAGATAAGCTTATCAATGAAATTTTCTGGTAGGTACCTACAGTCGCAATGGGCGGTCGGATGTTTTGTTTTTGATAAAGTCATCATGAACTTGTGTACGATAGAAAATTTAAATAATATTTCTTTCCTTATATATAGACCAGTAGGGATTTTAAACCGTTGTCCCTATAAAATCATTGACATCCATTAATTATAAAATTATAACAGAAATGACAAGGGAAATATTGTAATAATTTGAAAAAAAAAATATTAATATATCGCATATTTTATACAATAATACAAGCGAATTAAGAAATGTATCCTTTTTGAAAACTCTTAAAAAATAACTCTTAAGTTACTCTTATTTAAAAGTCAAAATATTCGAATGTTTATGTTAAATTACCTTTTATCTGTGACTTCGTACTCGTATTTAGGAAGTACGTAACCGATTCTAAATGACATATCAAGATAAAAGATAAACAAGATTTTAAATTAGATCCTGTGAAACACAGTGGTGAAAAACTTGTAAAAATTAAAAATGATTTTATTTGAAACTAGCGACCCATCCTAGTGTCACATGGTTTTTTTTTTAAATAATATATAACCCATGATAATATAGTTGATATACCTTACTGATAATGTAATTTTTTATAAGTGAAAATTTTTTTACAGTCCATAATTTATTTTGAGTTTGAGACATTATAAACAAAAAATCAAATTTACCTTTTTTATTTTACATATATACATATCTATTACGCCTGTCCTCCATTAGGGTAGACAGAAACAATGGAAAAACAAATGCCTTCAAATGAGCCTCTTTTTATTTTAGTAAATCTTAAATTTTCTAAAATTGTCTCTTACATTCTTACAAAATTGCAGTACTTATTATTTACATGAAAATTGTATACCGAATAAAATGAGAAATTCATACATTTACATTATATCAAAGGTATTTTAAATTGTCGTCGTATTGCCATTGCATAGAAATGAAAAATCAGATACGATGGGAGATGCGTAATTTCGTTACCTCTTTCATCTAGTAAATCAAATTTTCCGTGAGATGACACCAATCTATATTGGTTTTGTATGTCAGAAAACCTTTTTACACAAGAAAAATTTTGTATGAAACGCTAGAGAAATCGTTGGAGTCGCTTACGAAAGCGGAAAATTACAAAATTCAAATTTTTCCTTTTTTCTTCTTTTTATAAGATAAAAAGTGCATAAGTAATCTAAAATTTGTTTTATTTAAAAAAAAAATTATCATAATCATTGCAGAAATCACTAAAGCCGCTTCCGAGAAATGTAAACTGTGTCTTTTTTCCTTGATGTCTCTTTTTGTCTTTTCTTTTTATTAAAATTAGTCTTTTTATATGTCAAAAAATCTCAAAATACAAGCAAAATTTTATTGGAGTCGCTAAATAAATCCCTTGACTTGTTTCCAAGAACTGGAAAGTGTATGATATTTTTTCCTGATTTTAGCTTTTTTTTTTTGGATTAATTGATCATTTATAAAAAAAAATACATATTATTATCTATATGAATAGCTATACCAACACGAATGATGATGATATGTTTGGCATATTAATAAATAATCTTGATATGTCTTTGATTGATTTAAATTAATTATAATAAATGAGACAAAATATTTATAGGTTTTATTATAAATTTTTTCTCATTTTTTTATACACCATAGTTTTTTTTTTTGTAATTTTAAATAGTTAATAGTACATGGTGCATCTAAATCTTTTTGGATTTACTTGTTAAGTAAAAAAAAAAACATTTCGTTAGAAAGAAGGAGATGAATAAGGTAATCTATCTACCTCTTAAATATTTCTAGTTTAATATTGTATAAAGTAAAATGAATCTACCAACATACTAGGTATGCAAATCACGAATTAAATGGTTCTTACATTTTAAGAGACTAAGGAATTTTGTTCATGAATATGTAATATAGAAGAACGTGTCTCAGATTTTGAGTTAGCTAGCTAGATTATTAGATTAATTAAAAAATAACTTTATTATATGAGTTGACAAACCCTTTTTTATACTACAAAAGTGACAAACAAAGCTGATGGTAAATGGGATGCTAACCAGAAGGAGACTTTGTACAAAAGTTGTTTAATTGGGTACCTCCGTTCCATTCGTGTTTCAACCGTGAAGAAGTTGTGTTTGCATGGCTGTGTTTCGGTTTGAAGGCTGGGATATAGCAGTGAATTTACAGGGTACAGACGAATAACACCTGAGTCCTCAGGAATGGCAACGCATGGGGAGTATCATGGGCGAAACAGTATACTCTGTCATGTTCATGGTACTGCTCATGTCTATAGGCGACGGCTACCACTTTCCATCAGGTAGGCCGTTAACTTGTTTGCCATTCTAAGTTGTATAAAAAAAAGGCTACTGTAGCCTATGGACGGCTGCAAGATTATAGGTGTCACATTGCATTGCACAACGCATTGCCGCCCCTGAAGAAATTTTAATACACCCTTTTTGAAGAAACTCATACTATATATGTATATCATATATTATAGTCTCTAGGGAAAACCTATTTTGATTCTTGGAATATTTTGTCTCATTCCTTTATATTGAGAAGTTAGTGCAAAAGTATATGCATATCTGTCACGCCTGTCTCCCATTAGGGTAGGCAGAAACAATGGAACGCTAAATGCTTCGATTCAAACAAACCTCTTTCGCTTCTTCCACATTAATTAATCTTTTCATACACGCTCGCCGGTTACAGGTACTTTCAATTTGGCCCTTCTTTAGCACATCGCCTATTTGGTCAACATACGTCCGTCTAGGGCGGCCCCTACCGACATCTCCATTCATTCTTGCTCGATAAATCTCTTTCGTAATTCTTCTTTCATTCATCCTCTCCAAATGACCAAACCAACGCAACATTCCTTTTTCGATTAGTGCAAAAGATAAAGACAAAATATAGAAATATCTATAATGGACTTATTTACATTTTTACAAGGAAGTTAGTTTTTAAGGAGCTACTAATTGGAAGAGATTCCCAATTCATCTGTACTTCTTTATGGCGATTCATTTCGATAATTCTTTTTGCATTAGATAAGATTTATGGGTTTATTCATGCTCTATATTAATTAACATTTAAAAATATATTTATAAATTAAATATAATATAATTTAAAAATACATCTTGGGAAGCAAAATCTAAATACAAATGATAAATTTTACTTTTAATTAAAATATTCTTTACAATCTAATGTATCTACAAAACATCTCGTTGTTCGTTGATAATTATTAGATAGATAGATAGATAACGAAACTAAAAAAATACAGTAAATTTAGGTCTTCTACTTTTTTAAATCTATTAAAAATATATTCATTTTACTTCAAAACAAAAATCTCGTCATTACAAGTGTTAGTGAGCGTGGAATTCTGCTACTTGTTTATATAGTCAGTCCTTGGTCAATATACGCTCTTATTTTATCTCAAGATATCAAAGAATTCCTAATAGACATTGACGATTATATCTATAAAGAGGATTATTTTGATTGACTCTTACAATCTTTTGATAGTAACTGAAATAATAATAAATATGACACCACGTACCGTAGTGTTTTTTTAATGGACGATAATGGAATGGTAACCCCGCCTGCGCTAACGGTAAGTGCTGGCGGAGCACCAGTGAGAAACGATAGGTGAGAATGCCAAGGCATGTCAGTTAGCCCATCGTGATGAATACATCTGAAATTTAGCACGATAGTTTCCAGAGGAACCACATGAAAGCCGACCTGAGAGGGTATATTGCTAGGAATGGAACTGATAGTCCGCATTACTAATAATCCCTTCCTTCCTATCAGTGAGGTTTGATAGGTTAGGCTGAAGTTAAGTCAACCTAACGTTAACCTATCGTGACGAATTCACTAGAACCTAGACCCTAGAATAAGGGACACCTTTACTAGCAATATACTTTAAGAGAAATGGGTTGATTATTAAGATGCCTTATATGCTATTGTAGTTCTCTTTTATCACATATTCACCCGTAGGAAAATATCGAAAAATCGTAGTTAAAGTTTTTAATTCGACGTATAAGAAAGGACTCCAAATATAAATCCAATTTGGTTAGTCTCCAGTTCTCAGATTGTTCTTCGGATTTAACGACTCGGGGTCACCAATTAAGAGAAATGGATTGATAATTAAGATGTTTTATATTCTAGTTGTTTTTAACACATCCTCATCAGTAGGAAAACATAAATATTAAGAATAACAGAAATAAAAAACATAAGACAATAGTAAATCGATAGAAAAATACAATAGGCATACCTATTATGATGGTCAGTAATATGCCACACCCTCTATGTTTCTATGAATAGTATTTCCTAGATTCCATTACAAATAATCCTTACTCCCACAAAATGTTTGAGGGTAGTAACGGAACAAACAAACTCGTTTTCACATTTACAATATTAGTAAGGGACTAACCAGAATGAAGTTTTATAAAATGTATTCAGAATCCATCTCTGTGTGCCTACTGTATTTACCAAAAGCAAATTTACATTGTATCATGCTTTGAGGGTTTTAATTATTAAGGAGTGGAAGTAGACGATGATATTTCAACAGAGAAACCCTTTAATTAATATTTATTAGGTCTATCTAGACGAAAAAATATTACTAAGTGGGAAATGCCTCTCTGGTAGGTAATTAAAAGGAAGTTTCTTAGAAATTCATCTGCGAGACTTCACCACATAGTACACGTATAAAACAAAGTCGCTGTCACTGTCTGTCCGTCCCTACGTATGCTTAAATCTTTAAAACTATGCAACGGATTTTGAATCAGTTTTTTTATTAGATAGAGTGATTCAAGAGAAAGGTTTATATGTATAATACATGCATAATATAGTAGAGAAACACTGCATAAATTTAGAGGTTTCTAATGTAATGTGATGTAATGTGCACACGTGCAAAGCCGGGGCGGGTTGCTAGTAGTTATTAAATTAATCGATGATGTTCGCCTAGAATAAATATCGATTGGCCTATAATCGTTAGTATTCGTATGTAGGTAATAGTCTTAATACTAGTTAATTTTAAAGTTTCGCGTTCTTTACACATATTTTAATTACACAATCGGGACTTAGTACGATGAAAAAAAACCTATGCAAGTAAATAGTGCATACATACCTGCTTTATTAGTACCGATGTTTTATTTTGTACTTAAAATATTAGTATTATTCATTAAAACAACAGTTTAATCGATTATAATATATCGAATCGAGTATCGATTATAGTAGCGAGTAAAACATACAATTTTGAGCATTTTATTTCGAATAGATGAAAAAGTATGCCAAGAATAATAAAAATAAGAAAAGGATATGTAAAAAGAATTTTTATATGCGGTTAAAATGTCCCTTTTACGCGGACTATTGTCATCAGGCGAGTCTTTAGCTTAATTACAAGTATTATTTTTGTTTACCTTTCTTTTATTATACACGTGTACAGTAACAGTAAGTTTCTTTTTTTTTTTTTTGTTATCTTAACAAATTCAATTTTAACATAATATGTAAAAATGAGGTTACTGCTATTTTTTATCTTGGTCACAGGTAACGTATATATAATAATATAAAGAAAAACAAAAAAAATGTGTCCATTGTGCCTCTAATGTGTTTGTCAGTCCTCGTAGATATGCTTTCTGTAGTAATGGATACGAATGAACTCGGCGTAATGTCGGCAAGCCGATTTGATATTCTTTCCTTTGTTTGGTCCCATAATGACACTAAGCAGTATAGTCATTTTCGTATATAAATAACATATACGAGTTCCCGAAACGAAATACACGCATAAATGACGAGATGTTTCGTAAATACCCATATATTGTTAATATTTGAATTTAGAACACTGAAGTTGTTATTTGTTGCGAAGCAAAATTTACTTATAGACACGTGTCTCTATGTGCATGAGTGCGTGCGTGCGTGGGAGCGTGCGTGTGTTAGTGTACGTATATATAAAAGTATAAAAGCAACTTTATAAAATATATATGTGTGTGTGTGTGTGTTCACGATTAATAATGCTTTTATTGCGGTGTAAAGTGTATTTAATTATTTTTAATTAGATGTTATATCGTTTTGTTTGTACCCATTTTAATTTTAACGAACCTTTGTCATAATTTATAGGTACAAGTATATGGTTTTGTCAGGTAGGCTTTTAAAAGCAATTTCTCTTTTTAAATTGGTAATTAATTTTCAACTAAAAACCTATTTTTTAGTAAAAAGCAGAAACTAAAAGTGCTCAAAAGACGTTTTCTTAACGGAAATTTTTAAAGGCTATTTTTATCGTGTCTCTCTGTTATTAAACCGTTGAATTTTACTTTAAATTCGAATCGTTCAAAAACAATTTTTACTTGCTCCGTATTCCGGAGGGCATGTAAAGCTACCGGTAAGCCACATCGGAATCCTTCGTGTACAATGAAAGCGGCCTGGAATCTCTTAATCCAGAGTAACTACCCTCATACGTTTAGTAGTAGCATAGATAATATAAGATATTACTGTAAAATGTATTAGATTCTAACTCGTTAGGTAGGTAATAATAATAATTAAAGGGGAAGGGATGGCCCATTCTATGCCGGGACCACACGACAAAGTTTAAGTTTTTGTAATGACAATAATTTTCAAAATTCACGAAACAACGTAATCCGCAAGAGTATTCTTAACTGTAAGTACATAAACATTTATGTACGGAGTACAAACCCTGTATATGCAATAGGGCTGGACCCATACAATATCGTGTAAGTACCTACTAACCGGGCTTGCTATTACTTTTTATAGACAGGGTTGCCACAATAACATAAAACATTATAAAATATTAATTATACTTTTTTTTGTTATATAAAGGCAAGCGTAAGAGTATGTAAATTTTTATAAGTTGGAAACATACATTACAGAATTACATTTTATTAGTTATAATTTGTATGACATATTATTATATATTTTTTTTATATCACTGAGGTGGCAAACAAGCATACGGACTGTATGCTTGTTCTGATGGTAAGTGGTTACCGTAACCTATGAACGCCTGCAATACCAGAGGGTTGACGACCCTGAAGAACCCTCTTTACGCCCCTTTTGAAGAAGAATTTAGTCCATTGATTGATTTCGAGCGAAGCGTAGTACACTATTAATCGTAAAACTAAGATTAGGAATGGGTAATGTCCGATATTTATATATTGAGTTCTTCAGGATATTGGTGACCATCCATTATGATATCGCCCATAACAATCAAATATCTACTTATATATTCATTACTAATGGCTTCTTCTTTTCGATGTTATATATTGAATAACTAATAGTTAACATATCTGTAATGGGAGGAAAGGGATTGTTAGTAATGGAGACTGAGAATCTCATTGCTAATAATATACCCAACCAGGTAGACCTCCTCGCGGTTCCCCCTGGAAACTATCAAGGTTAATTCCTGATGAATTCATCATGATAGGCTAACTGGCCTGTTTTCATTCTCATCGATCACCCTTCACTGATGCTTCGCCAGCGTATCCCGTTAGCACGGGCGGGGTTACCATTCCATTTTCACCCACCAAAAAAAAAATCTGTAATTGGGGTAATATATGTATAGATATTGTAAGTATAATATCTAAATATTGCTATATATTACCAACCCTTAACTAAGACGCCATAATAATTGTACTAGTAAGAATGTACATCAACTATGTGTCGAGGTTTTTAAGAGACTACAGCATGGTGTTCTTCAAAAAACTACAGGCGTTTATAAGCTACCAAACTGGTAGACCAACATTGGCATGTACAGTAGAGTTATTTTTGGCGAAAGGCCCCATTTTGCATCTTTTTGCACGGTATCCGCTTACCATCGAGTGGATTGTATGCTTGTTTGCCACCTCAGTGATATAAAACAAAATTGTCTACAAGCACTTTTAAATCGTTATTTTTAATGCATACAGAGTTCGGAAAGTTGTTATCTGTTGAGAAGAATCCACAAGAAACTCAACAGTTATTTTTTTAAATCTTTGTCAACATTTTTCTTGAAGGTCCATATGCCGTATTCAATAGGAAACGCCACTACAGGTAGTTTCCACATTTTACGTCACTTGGCAGGAAATGTCACATAAATCGTAAAGTAGTGGACCGCCATTCATCAAGGTGTTGATTTTTAATGCATACAGAGTTCGGAAAGTTGTTATCTGTTGAGAAGAATCCACAAGAAACTCAACAGTTATTTTTTTAAATCTTTGTCAACATTTTTCTTGAAGGTCCATATGCCGTATTCAATAGGAAACGCCACTACAGGTAGTTTCCACATTTTACGTCACTTGGCAGGAAATGTCACATAAATCGTAAAGTAGTGGACCGCCATTCATCAAGGTGTTGATGGCGAAAATTTACTTCCCTGTTAGATTACGCCATATGGTGTTAAGTTCGTCTCTTATACTAGCCCCCTTATTCATAAAAACTAAAACCTGCTACAAATCTATTATAACTATTACATTGTTTTGTCATCTTCTTTCAAACTGGAAATTTAACTCAAAATAAATCTTTATTAAAACTATAAATATGAAAGTGAGTTTGTTCATTTGTGACCTTTTAGAGCTTTAATGGCTTAACCAATTTGTATGAAATTTGTTATACTCGTACTATATAGAATGGAGGACACTGGCTATCAGTTTATTAAAATCACGCAGATAAAGTTGCGGGTAAAAATTCGTAAATAAATACTCAAAATTTTGTTCCATCCAAATAATTGCTTTAATCAAAATATTAATATAATGAATGCAGAAGTTTGTAATAACGGATGAATGAATGTTTGTTACTCTTTCACTCAATAACTATTAAACGAATTTGTATAAAATTTGGTACACAGGTGGATTATTTCCTAACATAGCATATAAAATATTTATGTACTTATTTAGGTGGGCATACAAACAGCTAGTAGCTCTTAAATACAAAATTATGCTTTTTGAAATTAAGAAATACACTTAATAAAAGCCATAGGATCATAGAGTCGTTTATGTACACCATATAAGGGGAGTTAAGTGTCCAGCTAATGCATCCGATTCAATTATCTCTGCCTGTACCATAAATGCC
The DNA here is from genome assembly GCF_026898425.1 of Galleria mellonella. Taxonomy (NCBI): domain Eukaryota; kingdom Metazoa; phylum Arthropoda; class Insecta; order Lepidoptera; family Pyralidae; genus Galleria; species Galleria mellonella. The sequence goes on along the minus strand of NW_026442082.1, from coordinate 2,707,888 downwards.
CAGTAGTGACGATAAATATAAATATAAATATAATATCAAATTGTTATGCATATACTCAAATGCAAGATCTATATTAATATAACCTAAGAGGAATACAATGAACACAGTATTTTGGTCTCTATTAATGTAGCAATAAGGACGAATTTTGCACCGAATTGTGAGAAAGTATACATATCTATTGCTTCCTCTGATTTCCTTCTATGTAAAGTTACTATTGATATACTCATAGTTTGAATAGTTTAGGCTTTACTAAGGTCCGGCTTGAATTATCAAAACGTATGGGATTTCAGAGGGCCCTTTATATAATGGTAAACGTTTAAATTACCGAATATTACCTTTCAGCCTTTGTGATGCTGAAAGGCCCTTTGTTATTTAGCCGACTTAAGAAAAGAAATGAATTATCAATTTGTCGATATTTTATATGGATGTCCGATTTAGAAAAATGTTTTTTTAAACATTACAGTCTATAATTACTGATTATAAGTTAAAGATAATAGGGATTTAAATTTTACAAGGTATAAATTTTTTAGCCAGACTTCTAATAATAAAAATAACAAGTCTTTGCATAATTAATCTAGATTTATAATTGTCAATATAATTTTTGTTTCGTTAAAATTGACAATGTATTTTTGAAACAATAAAAAAAATTTGTGGTATTTCAACTGGTCAACATAAAGACATCAAAGTTAAATGTATCCATTTTAGTTACTTTGCTCTCTTATGTTTCCTATACTTTTACTTTCTCTTTAAATTATTAACTTTTAGCTTCTGATACAAGCTGTAAAAAACATAGTTAATTGATGAGACGGTGGTAGTAAAGTTCAGTATTACAATAAAATGTTTCCGATTACCTGATATAACATTACAATCGACAACACAAATCTACTTTTATACTCTAGTCTTAATATATTAACTTTTAGACTTTTGCGCTGCATGTTTTATATTTTATAAGAGACAGGAATTAACGATCTTTTAGGTATGAATGAATGAATGAATGAATATTTATTTGCAAGAAATATGGTAAATATACAGATAGATAAAATAATATTAAGTCCACATATTTCGCCACAATTAGGCATGCAAAATTTTAAATACTTAAATATTAAATTAATAATTCTTATAACAAAACAATTTGTCAATTACAATTTCATGTCAATTAATGTACTTCGTCTCATTTAATATTAATATGTATTAGTAGGTCTGTGATTAGTGTCAAAAATATTATTATAATATAAATTAATTACTCATTTCACTTTTAATTTCAAAAATTCATTAATTGAATAGAAACAATGGTCACTAAGCTATTTTTGTAATTGGGACTTAAATTAATTGTAAACTATTATTAATTTATCTCGATCTTTGGACACATCAACCGTGGTAACGAGTAGACTGATGCTGCGCTGTCACTGCCTACTCATTTCACTTCTACCTATTTAGTTTTTTAATATGTGAAAATGGAACGGTAACCCCACCCGCGCTATCGGTATACACCGACGGGGCACTAGTGGAAAATGATAGGTGAGAATGAATACAGAACAGTTGGCCCATCATGATTAATTTGACAATAATTAACTATGATGGTTTTTGTGGCTATAAGCCTATAGGCTATTAAACTTCAATACTCACAATCTCTTTCCCTATTTACCTACTCATTGTCTTACATGACAATAATCGTGTCGTTATACTAAGTGGTCCTGCACACAGCACTGATCGTGTCTTTATTTGATCCTCTGAGCATTAAAAAAAAAACATAAATTACATTTGAAATTGGAACAGTCTGGCCACAAAAGATATAACACCAGTATGAAATATTTTAGATACCTCATATTTTTAAATGTTAATAAATTTCATTTTAAAATAAACTGAATAGAACGAAGAAAAAAGAAGAAATATTTTCATTGTAGTAATGTTTATGACAAGAGTGAGCTTACGTTAACTACAAGTGACTATAAATGTCGTGTATATGATTATTATTTTATTTTATTTTATAAATTAGTGTATTTCATGCCATCTACAATCTAATTTATTCTCAATCTCAGTAACTGTACTAAAAAAATTAAGTCGCGACAATAGTCAATAAATATAAATATATCAAAATTAAATGCTATTTATTGGTAAGCATATAACTTAGGAACAAATAGACCGATTTGAATAATTAAAACAAGAACGTATTTAATTAATACATATGCAATTAATAACTTATTGTTATTTAATAAGTAACTACTAAAATATATGTTTGCGTAAAGAAAGTAAGAAGTATTTATATTCAAATAAATTTAGATTTAAGCATTTTTGAATAGCCATTGTCTTCATTATTTATTTATTTATAATTTATTGTACACACTGATAATACATAAAAATATAACAGAGATAAGTAAATTTACAAAAGCGAGTTTCACTCTAAAAGACTCTTTCAGCAAACCCAAAGTGGAAAGAAGCGTCAGTATCAGCGATTAGAGTAATAAATACAATAGTTAATTCGAGGTTATATAATATTAATTTATATACGAAAGGAAAACATGTTTATTTTATCCTTTTTTATTTTGTTTGTATGTTTATCAAGTTTTTAAATTACTTCACAAAGTCAAATTACAGAAAAGAAGTTGCTAGGCTATAAACCCGTTGTATAAAATATATTAAAGTTTCTCGTTTGAAGCAAATTTATAGATTTACTCACAGTACGGTAAATACGATTCAAAATATTGAATTGACAAACGGTTATATAGTAATAACAAAGTGAATAAATCCATTTTCAGTTGAATTGTTAACAGATCCAATGATCACTCAGAAATAACTTTTCCGCGTTTTTACTTTGTTTACACATTTCCAATAGCTTTCACAAATTTGCAAAACGGTCACAGGCAAAATTTATTGGAATTCGGACACGGCGTCTTTCGGGTCAGTTTGTACCAATCAAAAAAGTGAATACATTTTTTTCGTTCGTTTTATGAATACTTTAACATTCATTGAACATCTTCAAAGGTAATTCAGTTGGGTTCTGAACATAATCCACGTATAGAAGTTTACTTTATGCTACTTACTTAAAGTTATTCGGTTACAAACTTACTTGAATATATATAAATTGATTTTATTATTAAATTGATGTAACATTGGCTTTCAATGGGTTGTACTACTAATATTATCTTCCTACCCTTGTCCCAATTATTATTTGGGGTCGTGTAATAAGTTTTTTATCCATATTACAAAAAGATTTGGCTTATAGTTTTACGACCGACCGCCTGCCTGACGTCAACCCTCTTTGGGAATATATGGGTTATACCACTAATATCCACAAATAATCTTCTATCAAAAACAATATTTTGCTGACCTTGAAAAAACCTTAATACACCCTTTTGAGGAACCCCATACTGTAGTCTCTAAGAAAAACTTGGGCAGGGAGTTTATTCTATTATATGATATTTTTGTGCAATATAGATTTTTGTATTTTATGCACAGGTATAGCTACCAATCAAATTTGACCCATAAAAATAAATTTCGATTTAAATTCAATCGTTATCAAGGTTCAAGTTCAAGGTTCGTCGAAACAAGGTTAGCTTTTTTTTTTTTTAATCTTGAAAAATAGCAATCTCATTAGAAATAATAAATACTTTGCGTATAGAATTAATAAGTAAAAAATAAGTAATTTAAGTATAGAAGGAGATTTGTTTCAATAAATAGGGTTCTCCAACATCATGCCAAGAAGTTGAGTGGTAGTATAATATTAAACGTATTGCCTTATTTTCCATGTAAATAAATTTATATACTTACGTCGTATATTTCTATCCGTATCCGTGGGTTATACAATACGACTAACCCCGAGATAGGGTGTTTGGTGAATACGCGATTACTTTCGATTGAATGACCCTAAACATAGGGTTATCAGTCAGTGAAGATTTCCATAAAAAAATAAACAAAATATTGTAATCATACTTAAAGTGATACGAATGTTTATATAAAAAAAAAAGTTATTTTCACAGTCTAAAGAGCATCTTACCAGTTGCCCAAATGGACACATATAGATATAGCAATGAGTCCCGATTTGTTCTATAATCGTTCGGGGCATGCCAAACATGTTGGATTACTGGTTGTTTCTTATACTGTGATATTACAGTGTATAAATATGCGTATAAATTTACTTACACCATATTTATGTCATTTTTAGCAATTTTTATTACTTTTTCTGTTTTCCTAGATACTTAAGTAGGCCTGCCCAATGGAGCGGAATGGACTTATGTTAAAACGTAGTTATTTGGATATTCGTTGCCATTTTATAGCCCATAAAAAATAAATCAAAGCCAAATACGACTTTATTTTCATGAGATAAAACGGAATTTCAAATAATCTCGCAACTCCCAAAAAGGAGGACGTTTTCAATTCTACTATATTTTTTATATTTATGTTACGCGACGTCTCCCACAATTATTATTCTGAATTGATTATAATAATTCTTTTTTTTTTAAATCGATAATATTAACTGTCGTATTTGTTCCGTTTCATTTGTCATGATCGAAGTAAATGTAATTTTGTGGAATAAATTTTATGAAAATGTTACGCTTAAGAAAGTATGATATATAGTATCCTCTTAGATTATATAGATAGAGCATCGAGACTCAAAAACGGGTCAACTTTTTGTCAGCTAATTGTCAAATTAGCTTACTCGATTTTTGTCCGTGTTATATAATATTTACGCGCATAAGGTATTTTGACGTATATCTATTTATATTTAATTAGTTAAAAAATAAAATGAGTTTTTATTTATGCAATAAAAAAATGCAAAAATTATAAAACAAAATAAATAGAAGTTATAAAGGAATAAAGGAATCGCCCATAACTATTTATCACGCAAAATTGTATGAAAAAGTTGACCCGGTTTTCTCGAAGCATTTGTATGGAGACACTCTATATAATCTAAAAGTACTCTATACTCACGGTGCAGTTGTATAACAAGAAAAGTGTAAATAATTATTTAAAGTTATATTTCTAACTGTTTTTATAATATAGGAAGTAAACGAGTATGCGTCTCTCCTGATGGTAAGTGATTACTATCAGCATATGAGGACCCACAACGCCGGAGGAATTGCAGGTATTCTGCCGACCTTTTAAAAAGAAATATGCTCTTTCCTTGAAAGCTACGATCGTATCGGTTCGGAAATACTGATACTGGATGTTGATTCAAAAGCGTGGTTGTGCGTGGAAGAAAGTGCTTTGAAAAATGCACGGTCGAAGACTGCTATTCATCCAGATCGTAGAGATAAGGTTAAGATAGAGATTTCATTTTAATAAAACTAGTTTTTATCCGCGACTTCGTCCACATGATATGGGTGTATGTTTATTGAACAGGATGAAAAGTAGCCCGTGTCCAACTTCATCCCAAACAGTACGTAAAAGTATATCAAACGATTGACCGAACCATTAAGACGTTAAGAAACAACGAACAAACTAACAACCCCACTCTGTTTTTCATATTTTATGTTATTTTTAATATTATTATATAAATAAAAATAAATTCTCGAATATATGTATATAAGCGCATTTAAGAACAGTAGCAGCGATTTGGTTAATTCTTTTTCGTTGTATTTGTAATTTGTCAGGACAATGTTATATTGAAAGAAATTTTTTTTTTTATACAAATTAGAATGGCAAATAAACTGACAGCCCACTCGTTGGAGTGGTAACCGTCGCCTATAAATAAAAACAGTACCATGGACATAACAGAGTATACTGCTTCGCCCATGCGTTGTCATTCCTGAGGACTCAGGTGTTATTCCTCTGTACCCGTAAATACACAACTATAACCCACTCTTCCAACCAAAACGCAGCTATGGAAACAAAACTGCTTCACTGTAGAAACACGAATGGAACAGAGGTACCCAAGCAAATAGCTTTTGTACAAAGCCTGCCTCTGGTATGTTATGTTTATGTTTACAAAAAGTGATTTTTTTTAGACCCATGCAAATCCGAGAAGTGAATCCAGTTTGTAATATTAGTAATGAAGGATTAATAAGTGTAGTCAAATAAATCAAATAGAAGTCAATAAAAAAGCAAAGAATTGATAATTACTGTAATACCTATGTTGTATTGCCGTTAGTTTATTATTAGGGTTCTGTAGCTTTCAGTATCTATATATCTGTCAGTATCTCTGTCCATTTATCCATATACCACGGCGTCGCTTACATTTATCTTATAAATCGTTATCACTCGCCTCTTCGTGACAATTTGAAGAAAGACAAATGATGGTATTTCCAAATAATAAATATATAACGGAATGACTATTTGACTTCTATTATATGATATGTGTGATATACAATTGAAAATATCATACACGCTTTTTGATTAAACGTTTCTGGCGATATATAAATGGAGCCTTTGATATGTCAAAAAAAGTCGTTTACACAAAAAGCAACGAAGAATACTTTGCAAAAAAATATAAGTCAAACAAAGAGACTCTTTTGCATCAATAACACGAGTATGTCAAAGGGCTAAAATGATCACAGAGATAACTGGAAATATAATTCTAAAATCATTATTATTTGCAATTTGTGCGTCATTTTTAGGGTTATGTACCAAAAATCCAGTACCAAAAACCCGCGGGTTGGCATCCGCAGTTAGACTTTAGTGATGTTTCAAGAAAGACGCAGCTTGCTTGCTGAAGAAAGAAAGACCATTAAGCGATGTTTGAGATAATTGTATTTCTCCAAGCATATTAAAATCCAACATGGCAGGGAGTGAGCCTACTGCCATCATTCGAATTCAGAACAATATGATTCTTACTTTAATTCTTTATTAAAATGTTTTGTAACAATAAAAATATGACAATAATTAAGATTGTGAACCACAAACAAAGGGGGGAAAGGGATTGTTAGTAATGGAGACTGAGAATTCCATTGCTAGCAATATACCCAACCAGGTCGGCCTCCTCGCGGTTCCCCCTGGAAATTATCATGGTTAATTCCAGATGAATTCATCATGATGGGCTAACTGGCCTGTTTTCATTCTCATCTATCACCCTTCACTGGTGCACCGCCAGCGTATTCTGTTAGCGCAGGCGGAGTTACCATACCATTTTCATCCATCAAAAAAAAAAAAAACCACAAACAAAAGAATCGATTTCAATTCTGGCTAAATTAGTTATTCTGATTGCAAAACTAAACTACTCAATCAACTTTGATAAAGTTTTAGTGATTTAAGAGTTATGGTAACAAACATAAAGTGATTTAAGAGTTATGGTAACAAACATAAAAAAGCAATACAACCGAATTGAGAATATGTCTTTCTTTTTAGAAACGGTTTAAAATCGTCTTTACTTATATCGACTTGTTTGTAAATAATTTTAAATCTTTTTATTATAAGACTCGATTCAAACTTATCTGCCGAGAGGAATCCACAAACTTTATTTTATCTATAGACGTAAAGTGTTGACAGCTCCGTTGGACAACGCATGATAGCGGTCCGAAGATTCTAAGATTGAATTTTAGCCAATGAATTTAAAAATTTTCAAAACTGTTTGGACAACATAAAATGTTTGCCATTTGCTTTGTTCTTTAGAGGACATGTAAACTCATGAGTATTTCGTGTACAACGAAAGCGATTTACAAACTGTTAACACCAGAGGGCGCCGCTCTCACACGAGTAGTCATAATAACAGATACCATTTAGATAGATAATTCATTTGCATTACTTACAGCATACAAACAACAATATACATAAATGTACAGTGAAAAAAGATAAAAAAAGTACATATACAAAAAATAAAAAAAATAATTAAAAAATAAAAAAAAAATATAAAAATAAAATCATTTATGGATTATTTAAAAAGAAAACTATCAATTGGATGACAAGAATTCTTATCTTAACAACCTATCACGTCCGACTATCGAACATTAGTCTGTCACATATAAGGATCCTAGTTTACTATTACCATGGTAACCAAATGAAATTATCTTGACCGATGAAAGATAGGCTCTACCGGAAAGCTATGTCTATTAATTAACTACTGAATCTAATAAAAATAAAATAAAGTTATTACGTTAAATTCATCATCATCATCATCATATCAGCCTTTAACTGTCTACTGCTGAACATAAGTTTCCCCCTTGAAAGGGTTTTACCAGTAATTACCACATTTGGCAAGCGGATTGGCAACCGCAGTTAGGCTTAAGAAATGTTTTAAGAGGGATGCTGCTGCCGATCCCTCGCCCTCTTAATCGCCTTTTACGACACCCAGGGGAAAGGAAGGGCCTATTGATGAGGCGTATAAATAGCCGTCAACCACGAAATTTTAATTTACTAAACCTAGTATTTAAGCGCGGTAGATGTATCGAAATACCTACAATTTAAATGTTTCCCCAAGGGTCATTCCAACAACCACAGGCAAATATGGGCACAATGCAAACACCACTGACCTGTAGGCATGACCAGGGCACTTCCTCGTAGTACAGGAGCTGCTGCGAGCTGCCACCAAGAGTAGGCGGGAGTGATGCTGTGACCGGTCACCGAATCTCGATTTAATTGTCCAATATCAGTAACACCAAGTTTACAAACACACACGATGAGGACTCAAGTCTTTTGAGGAACAATCTGGTATTTCACATCCAAAAAAGCAACTAAACCATGAATTAACACGCCGGAGCAAAAATTTACAAAGTGGCTAAAATAGCCATATTTTGAAGAAGAGGCGGGAGCCAATACGGGCGCCGATCATAGCGCCCTCATCAGCTCAAGCGGCGGAATTGTCCCATAGTTTAACCATAAGACCAGAAAGTATTAACATTATGCACATAGATGGCGTTAATGATTATTTAAATTGAAACCTTCGGAATGTCAAATTAATGTATATTTTCTATTTGTAAAAAGAAATGTATGATGAGTAATATTTGAGATTATCAATTATAAATATTTTTTTATATTTATTTATTTGTGTTTATTTATACATAATGTACGTTTACTAATAATTAAATTATTTACGTGCGCGTCCATATATTTTATGCCAGCACTACACAGCGTTACGTTAAATTAATGACAGAAAATTATTTATCCCCCCAAATCCAATTAGTGGATATTTTTCATTTTGACATATCAGAAAATACATTCTTAAAATGAGAAAATTTTGTTCCTCCCTAGTCTAGAAATAAATGGAACAAAATTTTCTCAAACTTTTGGAACAAAATGGAAAAAAATGTAATATTTGGGTGAAAAATGTGTATACTTTTCGATCTTATAATTTATGATAGTACTTGTATATAAGATCAAAAAAGGCAAAACATACCTCTTTATCCCCGACGCTGTATAATGATTTCCTCTCAGTGCAATATAGCGCCAGCTGGTGCTGTGCCGCCGTTCACTATAGTTATATCATGTTCGCATTTTTTTATACGACAAAGGCAAAGGAAAAAGGATAAAATGCTATATTATTATTATTATTATTTTATTCAACTTAGAATAGCAAACATAACGGCCTGCCTGATGGAAAGTGGTAACAGTCGCCTATAGACATAAGCAGTACCAAGGACATAATAGGGTTCTGTTTTGCCCATGATACCCTCCATGCGTGGGAGGAAAGGGATTGTTAGTAATGAAGTTTGACATCCCAATTGTTAGCAATATTAGTCCTATTAGGTCAACGTCTACGTGGTTTTTTTTTTTTTTTTTTTACAACACAGGGGGCAAACGAGCATGCGGCTCACCTGATGGTAAGTGACTACCGCCGCCCATAATCACCCACAACACCTACGGCATTGCAGGTGTGCTGCCGGCCTTTTAAAAAGGAATATGCTCTTTTCTTGAAGGTTATGTTGTCGTATCGGTTCGGAAATACTGCTGCTGGAAGTTGATTCCAAAGAGTGGTTGTGCGTGGGAGAAAGTGCCTTGAAAAACGCACGGTGGAGGACCGCCACTCGTCCAGATGGTTGGGATGAAATTTTAGTTTATGGCGGGTTGTACGATGGTGAAAATCAGCAGCAGGTATCAATCCGAACAATTCTTCAGAGCACTCCCCATGATAAATTCGGTAGAAGATGCACAGAGATGCAACATCTCTACGCAGTTTCAGTGGGTCGAGCCGGACAGTAAGACGCCGATCGTCAACAATTCGAGCTGCCCGACTTTGAATGCGGTCTAATGGAAGGAGTTGGTACTGTGGCGCTCCTGCCCACAGGTGAGAACAGTATTCCATGTGTGGCCTCACTTGAGCTTTATACAGTTTAAGGCGGTTTTCTGGCGTGAAATACCGTCTCACCCTATTGAGCACCCCCAACTTTTTGGAAGCTATCTTAGCTTTTTCCTCCAGATGACCGCAAAACTGGACGTCGCTAGATATATCGACGCCAAGAATCCCCAGACTCGACTTATTATCAAGGGAAGTGCCCTGAAAGTGAGGAGATACGACAAACGGTGTCTTTTTTGCGGTGAACGCGCAGACTTGTGTCTTCTTAGGGTTAAAGTGAACAAGATTGCGTTCACCCCAGATCGAAACTTTATCGAGTGAAGTTTCGATTTCAGACACAAGTCTGTTCCGGAGCTCATCGGTATGTGCCCGCGAGATCTTTGCATGACCGGTGTATAATGCATCTCCTGTACTGTCGTCCGCATAACAATGAATATCACTGATCTGTAACATATCATTGATATGCAGAAGAAACAGTGTCGGAGATAGTACACAGCCTTGCGGGACACCAGCATTCACAGGTTTTAAGTCAGAGCATGCTCCGTCGACTACGACCTTAATGCTACGTTCCTTAAGAAAGCTGGCGACCCAACTGCACAATCTCGCGGGCAACCCAAACGAAGGTAGTTTCGAGATTAGTGCCCTATGCCACACCCGATCAAAGGCTTTCGCAATATCCAGACTAACAGCTAAGGCCTCTCCCCCATTCTCGATTGCCACCGCCCATCGGTGTGTTAAATAAATTAAAAGATCACCAGCCGAGCGTCCTCGTCGAAAGCCGTACTGGCGGTCTGAGATCAGCTGGCGATCCTCTAGGTACCGGAGCAGTTGATCGTTAATAACTGATTCCATGACTTTCGAGAATAAGGAAGTAATAGCTATGGGCCTATAGTTAGCTGGATCTGAGCGGTCTCCTTTTTAGGGATCGGATGCACCAAAGCAGTCTTCCAAAACTTTGGGACTATACCTGATGAGTAACAGAGCCGAAAAAGACGCGTAAGAACCGGAGCCAACTCTGGTGCGCACGTCCTAAGCACAATTGGAGGAATGCCATCGGGCCCACTCGACTTATGGATTTCAAGGGAGAAAAGTGCTCTACGCACTGATCTTTGCGTGAATTTAACATTCGGCATAGAGCTCTTACAACGCGGAATGGTCGGCGGTAGTTTCTCTCCGTCATCCAACGTCGAGTTTGATGCAAAGAGAGATCCAAGGAGATCGGCCTTCTCTTTGGCGTTCAGAGCCAACGAGTTATCCTCCCTGCGCAATGGTGGAAAAGATGACTGACAGAAATTCCCTTGTGCAGCTTTGTGGTTCCCTCTGAAAAATCATCATGAACAATTCTTATTGAATTCGTCACGATGGGCTAACTGACCAGCTTCATCCTCACCTATCATCCTTCACTGGCGCCCCGCCGGCACAACCATGCAAACACGACTGCTTCACGGTAGAAACATGAATGGGACAGAGGTGCCAAAGCAAACAACTTTTGTACAAAGTCTCCCTCTGGTAATACAATACAATAATTTTTTTTTTCTTTTATTAATATAATACAACTAAATACGCTGTATTTAAACAATGATATACAAAACATTGTATCAATGTACAATCGTCTACATAATTATGGTTTTTCCAAGAGACTACAGCATGGATTTCTTCAAAAAGGAATAAAAAGTTTTTCTAGGGTTGGCAACGTGTGCGTAATGAAGGCATTCATAGGCTACAGTAAACAGTATTTGTATACGCTTATCAGTCGCAATTAGTTTTTTTATTAACCAAATAGTTAATTATAACCATCATCAGAAATTAGAACAGGGCACGAATTATCATGCGAACGGGAGATAAGAGGTACGCATGAGAAATTGAGTGAAACTACGAGAAACTGCATTAGTGCAATATTATCTTGTAATTATTTGTATTTATTGTAAGTTTACTATTGTAATCATAAACGACAAATATTCGTGTAAGCTTGTATTAAGTTGTAAATAGTTTTTTATGCATCTGAGAGAAACACAGAGAGAGAGAGAGAGATAATCAAGATACGAAAATAGATAGATCATATAAGACGAGAATATGTCATAAGTAGTTATGAAAATGGGAGATAAGGGGTTCGAGTGAGAAACTGCTATGAACTGCAGTAAACGCCTATTATTCGTATAAGCTTATACTCGTATTCAGTCGCAATTAGTAACAATATCACTAACTTCGTGCTTATCACCATGCTTCAGGCACCCTTGTGCATTTACGAGGAACTATTTGTGTTTCTCTCGTCATTGGTACTTCCTCGTTCTGATGTACCCATAATAAAAGGGACGGTGTTCTGATAAGAATGGTAACGTCGCAATTTCCTCTCAAGTTTTGTGATATTAGGAACGATTGGGTGTATCACTAATTTACATTTTCATTATAAATAAATTAGTGACATTTTGTTATATATCTAGTAGCCTTCACACCAGGATTTGTTGTTTAAGAAATAAAAAAATAAAAAATAGAAAATTTTGCTTCGCATAAAATATCACCTTCTATTGTGACAAATTAATATTAAAATCTAACTATTTTATCAATCGACTTCAAAAATAAGAAGAAGTTCTTAATTCGGTTGTATTTTTTTTTTTGTTATTTTAGAGCTCTATATTTGTCTCGTAGAAATGTCATCAAAGTCGATCTAGTGGTTTCGTTTTTAAATCAAAATATCAATTATTTTATATTTATAGAACTTATTACTTTAAACCGAATTAAAGTAATAATTTCTATAGTTCTAAAGATACATTAGATTTAAAAAAAAAAATTAAACACATAATCTACTTATGGATACAACAACCTTATTTTGCTTCATGCATAATATATAATGGCACCAATATAGATGCAAAATCTATGATTGCAAAAGAAATTATGGAAATCGGTACAGATCTGTCGATGGTATTGCGTAAGATGCACTCAAAACAGAAATACAAGTAAAACAAGAACGTCTCCTATTGCAGGTTATATTGCATATTACAGGTATATAAAAGTTTCATAAAAAAAAAGACTTCAAGTGTAGCAAAACCCAATTTTAATTAAAAATTAAACTACTAAACTGATTTTGATAACATTTTTATGGAATTAATTTGGAAATATATCCTTTCAGATAAAGAAATAATTTTCCAAATCGGTTTACAACTGTTGAACAAAGTTGAACGAGATAACAAACATAAAAAATACAAGTGAATTATAATAATAATAAGTTTATTTCAAAATAAATGTCACAAACATTTTTAAATATAGAGGAAACCCTGCTCCCTAAATAGGTAAATCCTGTACTTTAGGATAAGCAGTGCTCTTCCATATACGGTATAATATATAATAACACTATATATATATATATATATATATATATATATATATGAAAAAGAAACAGTAAAACTTAACTTAAGTAAATAATATATAAATAATAATTTAATTTGTCCAAATAATATTTTTTAAGTGAATGTTGACTATCTAATTTGTGAGTGTATGGAATGGATGAGTTATTGTAAAATGGCAGTCATAATTTAAGATACTACTAATAATAAACCTTCTTTCTTTTGGAGGTAAGTTGAAAACAATTTCTAGAAATATACTACTTTGTATTATATTCTCAGAAGTTAACCCGGAACGCTGTTACACAAAGCATCTTTAAGCCTATCAACCTCGGAGGTCATCATCTTATTTTTTTTTAATCATTGGTCAAAAAATATCATCTTAAACGTTTATGTAGCCATACAATTGCAAAAATAATGATTCTAATAGGTTTCGTATAATAAAAAATAAAAGATTTTTTAAATTGGGAAGGCCATAAAATGAATTGTATTATGGAACATAATGCTGACAATTAATGCGCTAATTGCGAAATTATTCCATTACTTCCATATGAAGCGTTTTTTTTTCTTTTTAATTCATAGAACAAACATTTATACAGATAAAATTTAAATATGTTTTTTTATTACACAGCACTTTATTAAGTTTTTGTGATTTACTTATTATTTCTAATAATTATTTAGAAATAATTAGTAAATCACAAATTATAATGAATAAATTATAATATTTACAATACAATTTAGTATATATTTTATATAATTAAGAAGTTAGTTCTGTTCTTATAATTAATTTTACATTTCTACATAAGTTGTGCCCACTTCAATGTTTTAGAATACAAAATAAAAAAATAATAATAAACAAGGGCAAGAGTCGAGGAGTAGCCCTGGAGGTATCATAGATATTTGATATTATTAATGTAAAAAAATATTAAATTTCAATTTTAAATTCTATAAATATAAAAATTAAAAACTTACCATATCATCATAAAAAGGCATGAGGATGGTTACTATCCGCTTTATGTGAATGTAGCATAACGTCCAATTTACGTTGACCCCAGAACACGAAGGTTGGTCTTTAGACCACGAGTCATTATGATCAACAGTCTCCAACCCACCTATTTTGACTGACAATCACTTTTTTATTCATCGAAAAACCACCGACCACTGCACCAGTGTCATAACAAAAAGTAATGTCAACAAAATTTCAAAATTCGAATTCAGTTACAAAAAGAAATAAAAATGAAAAATTTCAAGCAGCCAGTTCTTTAAACACAGTTATTCTTATAGCGATAATCGAAAGTTATTTATGATCGAATTTTAAATTTAGAAAGAAAAGTTTTTCGTATCGTTGTTTCGGCAAGAGTTTTTCAACGGCAGGCGTGTACTCCCAGCGACTTCTGAAACACGACTGAATGTTCGCACCATAATTGCGGCTCTTGCCTGAAATTTATCTGTTGCGGTACGTATTGCCGAATCGTACATTTACACATTTGTCTGGAAGGGTTTACAGATAAAATGTGTTCAAAATTTTTATATCTAAATCCCCAATGATCCATTTCTGTACGTACGTTGTAGAATGTAGCAATGAAATTAGAATAAAATCCCTACTTTATTGTAAACAAGTTATACACGCGGCATCGTCCGCGTTTAGGTGGAAAATAAATTTATTTGTAAAAAATGTATTTCTCACTAACATTAGCTAACAAATTCATTGGAAATTTATAATTTGTTCGACTGATACAGAAAAATATTTTATATCTGTTTTTTTTACGGTGAATTGCTGGATTATAAAATTTCGTTGAAACTCGTTTAGCCATTTTCTCGTGATGCTGTAAAATAGGATGACAGATACAAATTCTAAAAATAACTGATCTGGGTGTTACTAAACTGGTATCTCGTTATTTGTAGCTCCCCTAAGCCTTAATTTTTTTTATGAATGACACTTGTTATAAATTATTAATAGGTAGTTACTGAGTTTCAAGTGTCATCTATCACTAGAGGGAGACTCTGTACAAAAATCATATTCTGAGGAACCTTTATGGCAGTAAAATGACTGAGTCTGGAGACATAATATTTTAGTCTTTAGGAATGTCAATGCTTGAGGGGGTATAATGGGCGTCGCAGTGTATACTGTGACTCCTCATGATCCGTTTCATGTTCGTAGGTGATGGTAACCATTTTTTATTATGTGTGTTATTAGCTTATTACCGATTCCATGTGGTATAAAAAAAATATGTGGAATCCATCAAAATAGTCAGACAAGCACAGTTACTTGTATATGAGTATAGTATTAGTAGTTGCTGAGATATAACGCTCTGAAAGATAGACAGACGGACGGACAGATAGTACACACAAAGTAATACCGTAAGGATTCCTTTGTACCTTTTTGGTACGGATCCCTAATACTTAAAATAATATAAATAATTGATTGAACTTATGTTTGCGATGAATAAAAATATGAGTATATACTAAAACGAACATGTTTTTTTTAATAAGTGATAATAAATGCAGTGGGGGATGATAGGTGGCGATGAAAGCAGGTATACATACATACATACATACATACATATATATATATATATATATATATATATATATATATATATATATATATATATATATATATATATATATATATATATATATATATATATATATCTCCTCTATACTGTTAGTATACCCCTTTCCCCTGAACAAAGAATATTAAGAGGATAAAACGTCATAAAATAAGAGAGAAGAACTCCAAAAAAAAAAAATTAAGCCATATTCTTGGGTGCTTATTTGTTTGGAGTCTGAACTAGGCTTGGAATAATTTACTAGTAAGTAGCATATATTCAATACAATTGCTACTTTTCTTCAAATATTCCGCTACAAGTAGCAGTAAATGATTCGTGAATCATAAGTTGCGCTTAATTAGTAGTGAAATAAAGTCACAGCTCACAGCCAACTTGTTCGTAAAGAGCAAACGAACAGATATTTTAGCACACAGATAATAAAAATCATAATGAATATTCCATATTAGTAGCAGAGTGATGTTAGATCGTTGCAAATGAAATTCACGGCCTATGATTTTTCACAGATCACACCACTGTGATTGTAAAAAATAATTTCACTATGTATGATAATGAACGAAAAGTAGCAATCATTTCCGTGCCTAGTTTGAACACGGAATAAAAGCCAGACTGTGATTTTTCTCACGTTAATAACAGCTATTTATTTACTGCTCAACATTACATTGGTCTTACACGGCCGTTAGAAAAGAAAGACCTTAAATGATCTTCATTTGTCAAGTCCTTGCGCTCTTTGTGGTCATTGTATACAGTTTGTATCTCTCCTTATTATACCTATAATTAAAAGCTTAACGCAGACGAGAAACAAACCTCGCTGCGTGTTTCGAGTGGCTTTAAATTAAGAATTTAATGTTCAATCGTATCCTATTTTGAAAATATTCTTTGTTTTTACAATGCTGCGTTTACTTGCGTGATTACAATGTTTTAGAGACGGTTGCTTTGACTTTCTATATTATGTGTTGTTTTTAGCTTGTTTTTATTTTGTACAAAAGTCGATTGCTTGAATACCTCTGTCCCATTCGTGTTTCAACCGTGAACAAGCTGTGTTTGCATGGCTGTGTTTCGGTTTGAAGGGTGGGATATGGCGTGAATTTACTGGGTACAGAGGAATAACACCCGAGTCCTCAGGAATGGCAACGTATGGGGGGTATCATGGGCGAAACAGTATACTCTGTTATGTCCATGGTACTGCTCATGTCTATAGGCGACGGTTACCACTTTCCATCAGGTGGACCGTCAGTTTGTTTTCCATTCTATGTTGTATAAAAAAAATTTAAACTAGCTATCTGACCTAGCTTTACATGGATGTATTATATTAATGAAGAAAGTGAGACCAAATCCTCCATACATATATGACAATGTAATGAAATTAATACATGTATTCCATAATTTATTTTTTTATTGACATAGATTATATTTTAAAATAATAATAATTCATCTTCGTGAAGATGAGCATCAGCCTGATCTGTCTAAGAAAATTTTATTGGTGTTATTTGAAACTATGTAATAACATGTTTTAATATTAAATTAAAATTGAAAGCTGTAACATTTGTATTCATTCAGAAGATAAGAAAAATAATACTATAAAGATTCAGCAATATATAATATCATTTGTTTTAATTTTGGAAAATTGCTGTATTTTTTTTAATAATATTAATTTATCATAATTTGTTTATAGTACATGCGTAAACTCCCGTCAATTCGGAGAAAAATAAGAATAAAAAAAAACCTGTCCAAGCCTTTATTAAGAATGATTGACGGTGGAAAAAACCAATATGGACAGATAGGTAGGATTTTATTCAAACAACATCGCCATGGTGGATTTAACCTTATTTAAGACTATCAAGTAACCGTAAAAATATTTTTTTACAAAAAGAAATATATATTTTTTTCTAGAAAATGTTTTTTTTTATTTCCTATTCATTTCTTAGAATCTCATGTTATATTTTATATGAAACTACTAAGTTGTACTAGTAAAATAAGACCAAATCTTCTCTTTTTTAACTCAAATTTTTCACTTTTGCATACAATTTTATGGGCATTTTTTTTTAATATAAACTTTACTACGTGTTTCGTACATAAATATATAAATATGAGGTGACATAACCATTATTACATTTCTCATACGAAATATGTAGCTAATAGTTATAATTATTGATATTATATTTACGTATTTTCTTGTAGGTCATAATTGTAATTAAATTTAGCTCACATATTTTTTCTGTTAGTCAACTGTCAAAGGTAGGTAACTTACAATAGAAATATTGTATATTATTCAATATAATTTTTACTCATAGTAGTATTGTAATGATTTTATTATATATATATATATCTTATATATAAAATTCTCGAGTCACGGTGTGTTTTGTGTGCATATTGGGTAAATCTGAGAATCGGCCAACATCTATTTTTATACCCCTCAATGATAAGGGTGACCTACTCCTAAAACATTTTTTTTATTTTTTTAACAATTTTTTTATTTTAATTTTAATATGATTTGACATTGAAAAATACATACAACTTAAAATTTTCATCGTTTTACGATCAATGCCCTGTATTTTAATTGTGATTTATATATTTCGCAATAAGTAGTAAAACAACGTTTACGGGGTCAGCTAGTATATATATATATATATTTTAAAAACTAATGCAGCGTATCACCGTATCACTCGTATTAAGAAGCACCTTGAGGAAATTCAAGCACAAAATAAAGCCATGTTGGAACACATGCGACTGAGTAGTTACATTGAACAAAGGGCAAACGAGCATGCGGTCTGATGGTAGGTGATTACCGCTGCTCATGGGCACCCGTGGCACCGAAGGATTTGCAAGTACGCTGTCAGACTTTTAAAAAGGGATATGATCTTTTCTTGAAGGTGACGATATCGTATCGTATACCTGTTATCAAAAATCTACCCAATCGCTTCTGATATAGATATAGATTTAACACACTAAGCTCAAATGTAAGTAAAAAAATAACGATACTAATAAATAAAAAAGAATAATAACATTATTTATAATCTGTATCATTCTTTGAAGGGAACAATAAAGAGTTTTCATTCATTCATTAAATTGAATAAAAAAAAGTAAAAAAATAAAATAGTAAAAAGTCACAGATAATGTTCAAAATCTATAAATATAAGAAACTAAAGGAATTAAAAAATTGTAATGAAAAATTAAATAAGAATTACAAATAAGTGAGTTATTGGAGAAATAATTAATAATTACAGACCTCACTGTTTAACGATGAAATTTTAATCAGCAAAGAACAAAATCTCAGAGCGTGCTGTAGTGTTAGACAATTTAATTGAATTGGGTAATTACAACATAACGCGGTTTACCTCGCTGACTGAAAGATGTCGCTACGATCCACCAGAATCAAATTAATGTAACCAAGCGGATAATTTGTATATATCTCCTGTCATTTTAGAATCAAAATTCAAATTAAAATTCAAATATTTTTTTGTTATTAGCACTTTTAAAAATTATTTAAAAGTGCTTGTAGCACTTTTAAATAATTTTTTTTTCAAAATCTATTGCAGGTTTCGGAAAGTTATTATCTGTTGAGAAGAGCCCGTAAAAAATTCAACAGTTACTCTTTTAAATCTCTGTTAACATTCTGTGTATTTATTTAAATGTCTGAAAATGTAAAACTATGTCTGAAATTACATGGTCATTATCAATCAAATTAACCACTCCGTGCTAATAATATTTCAGTAAATCTTTACTAATATTATTAATGTGAAAGTATGTTTGTTTATTTATTACATTATAAGGCCTTAAAATTTAGTATACATGAACTATATGAGATGGAGAAGAATATAAGCAACTTTTTAACATATTCCGACTACGCGGGTAATATCACAAGTAAAAGCTTGTTGTTTGGGCTAGTTTAATAATGATAATCCGACTTTCTGCCACTTTCTACCATCATACGGCTCGCCATCGACAGGGAGTTCATCCTCATGTCCTACAGCCTCAATGGTCACGTACTGCGCGGTTTCAGAGATGTTTCCTCCCACGAACACTCACACAGCATGGGGTTCTTCAAAAGGGGGATAAAGAGGTTTCTTCAGGGTCGATAACGCACGCGTAATACCTCTGGCATTGCAGGTGTTCATAGGCTACGGTAGCCACTTACCATCAGGTGGGCCGTATGCTTGTTTGCCACCTCAGTGATATATATAAAAAAATACATGTTGCATCGTATGGCTTGAATGTCTTTTTATGAAATAGAGTACTGTCGCATCGCACCTATGTTCAGATTGATAAAAAAAAAAGAAATATGGCGTTGGCGCGAAAAGTGATGATGGGTTGTTAGCAGCATATGCTTTGTTTCGTGTATTTATTTTATAATAAAGGACATCTGAGTGAAATTCATAGTTTGCTACGACGTGGTTTTGTGTGCAACTTGTTAGATTTCATAATAAGACTAAGTTTCTATTAATGGAAAATAAATGTATCGTGGACACGTGAAGTACCCGAAATCACGCCATCCTATTCAAATACAACATTTGTGCGTGCTCCGGAGCCTGTAAGGATCCTTAGCTGAGCCGTGGAGAAAGATAGTAGCCCCAGGAGGCAGATGAACCAGCACATCAAAGAGGTACGATTAATTTAAGTTGTTGCGAACGGCATACGGTTAAACGCCCTCTCTGTCGACCCTTGGGCTTTTAGTTTTTCGCACATACACTTATAATTCCAATAAATCTGACAATATAATGTACATACCTGTAAAAAAGACAATTATTTATTCAGACGAGCTTGACAAGAACTTGGGCTATATATTATTGGGTAACCTATCACAAAAAGC
Source organism: Galleria mellonella (assembly GCF_026898425.1). Lineage (NCBI taxonomy): Eukaryota > Metazoa > Arthropoda > Insecta > Lepidoptera > Pyralidae > Galleria > Galleria mellonella. Next base: position 2,687,008 of record NW_026442082.1, on the reverse strand, counting down.
AATAAATAATTGTTTTCTGGGCTCAAGAATATAGAGTATTACGAGAAAAATTATCAATAACAAGTGAGACAAGTATAATACTCTATTTATTACGTTAAGGAATTATCTTTGTGTACGTAAATCTTACATTGTGCTACCAATAAATGGTTTATACAATATAATTGGGCTGGATATAGGTAAAGTAATATTATGTACATTTTCCTACGCACAAGAACTAAATATAGAAAAGAATAAGTACATTCATAATATAAATCATCATGTCATCATTATACCAGCCGTTAACTGTCCACTGCTGAATATAGATCTTCCCCATAAGAGACGTTTTGCCAGTACTTGCTACGCTTGGCAGGCCGGTTGGCAGTCGCAGTTAGGAATTGATGTTTTTTTTTTATCCCATTTAGAATGGCAAACAATCTGACGGCCTACCTGATGGAAAGTGGTAAACGTCGTCTATAGATATGAGCAGTACCATGGACATAACGGAGTATATCTATAATATCTCCCATGCGTTGCCATTCCTGAGGACTATGGTGCCTCTGTAGCCTGTAAATTCACTGCCATATCCCACCGTTCAAACCGAAACACAGCCATGCAAATACAACTGCTTCACGGCGGAAATACGAATAGTGATATTTTAAGAGACTGCTGCTCGACCATTAAGTTCTTTTAGTCGCCTCTTATGACTCTTACGGGAAAAGAGTGGTAGCCCATTCTATGCCGGGACCACACAGAGTATACCTAAATATTAATAAATAAATATCTATCTAATTATTAATTTCGTAAATAACCGATTTAGGTGCAGCTAGATATCGTCAGTAATACTGTTTGACGTTTATGATTGAAATTAGATGACGCATCACGTGCAACGTGTGGTTTATACAGCGAAAGGTCAATAATTAGATCTGCAATATTTATAAAGTAGCGATTTGATCGTGCGTTGATACAACGATATATAGGAATTACATTATTTGGTAGAAATTTTCTCAAGGGATAAGTATGCCCGTGTACCTTTTCGTTTTCTTTATAAGTTGATATCAATATAACATGTGAATATACAAACAAAAGTGTGTTTGTTTGTTTGTATAAAGCTTATATAAACAAACAAACAGCCTTATTTTAAGCCTATTATTTAATAAAAAAGAATAAATATATGCCTTTCCCGTGGGTGTCGTAATAGGCGACTAAGGGAATTTAATGGCCGAGAGACGTTTAACAGTCTCTCTTAAAACATCATCAGCAATCTAACTACTGTTACCAGCCCGCTTGTTATGCGTGGCAATTACTGGCAAAATTCCCCTTAAAGGGTGTTCAGCATTAGACAGTTAATGGCCGATATGATGGTAAGATGACTCCATAAATGATTATTTACGTGACAAATGTAGTTTTCGTTTACAAAATATTGCAAACATTTTGGTAAATGATTTATTTTAAAAAGAATATATATATGAGATGTTGAGTTTCTTGCCAGTTTGTGATAGTTAAATATGTTTACGGAACTGGACGACAGATTTAAAAAAATAAACAAAAATCTCCGTCACCAGAAGGAGACTTTGTACAAAAGTTGATTGCTTGGGTACCTCTATTCCATTCGTGTTTCTACCGTGAAGGAGTTGTGTTTGCATGGCTGTGTTTCGGTATGAAGGGTGAGATATGGCGTGAATTTATAGGGTACAGAGGAATAACACCGGAGTCCTCAGGAATGGCAAAGCATGGGGGGTATCATGGGCGAAACAGTATACTCTGTTATGTCCATGGTACTGCTCATGTCTATAGGCGACGGTTACAACTTTCCATTAGGTGGGCCGTCAGCTTGTTTGCCATTCTAAGTAGTATAAAAAAAAATATTAGCTATATCCCACAGTGTGTATGTGTGTATGTCCTAAGTTAGGATATAGCCTACCCGTGTACCAAATTTAATTCAAATCCATTTAGTTTTTGCATAAAATAATAGCAAATATCTATCCCTCCATACATCATCACAAACTTTCGCATTTATTACAATGTAGTTGTATTAAAGTTTAAAGTCTACTAACAAACATACAAATGCTTCGAGAAAAGCTGCTCAACTTCTTCATGCATTTTTAAGTGACATATAGTTATGAGTGATTCCTTTATAACATCTATGTTTATATTGTCTTATAATTTTTGCATATCTTTAACGTGCAAAAACTTATTTTATTTATTAAGTAATTAAATTTAGATACGTCAAGATAAATTGTGTGCATTAGTATATAGAACACTGATAATAAAATAAACGAGACAGTTTATTTGACATTTAGCTAAAAAAAACTTGACTCGTTTTTGAGGCTTGATGCTCTATCTATATAAGGATACAATATATACGTTCAATTGTTGTAAATGTGAATTTATTTATTTATTTCCTGACATTATTATTTCGTGATGAGTGCATAACAATGGATAGTAAAACAAGATAAGTCTTCTATGATCATCCTCATTTAGCGAGGTATACAAATTCATAAATGTATATAAGAAAAAAAAAAACAAACAAAAAAAACTGAATTATGTCACATTTACAGTTAAAAAAATCATAGTATTAGCATAATATTAAGAAAATTTATTGCATTAATCTCCAAGCAAATCGTCAGTTGAATAGTGTGTTCTATTCATTAGGTATTCATATAGTTTAGTTTTGTAATTTTTTATGTCACCTATATGGTTCTCTCTTTGTGAATTGTGGTGTCCCTGTTTTATCTCTTACTTACATACCTATTATACTGTAACAACTAATTTGTACCATATGGTATGCAAATAAATATAAAGAAATAATATTAATAGGTTTATTTGTTATTTAAGTTTCTATTATGTAACTGTAAATAAAACGCTACTTAAATTGGTAGCATTAAAATATGTATTAACTTCTGCAACATAAATCAATAAAACAACTTCAATAAAATAAAGTTTACAATATTTATTGCAGTGTAAGTGCTCTTCAGAGGATAGCCGTCGATTGGTTTCCTTTATTCGTAAACTCGCAGAAATTTAATATTATTACAAACATTTTTGTATTCTCAACGTACAGAAAAAGCTATAACTTCAAAGTACTTATTCAAGCTCCTATATAGATGCCTTTATAAATTACCGTAACACGGAACAGCAATATACGACGCGAAATTGCATTCTTTATAAAATATTGACCCAACTCGAAATTGGTAAAAGGACTTTTAGTGAACTACACGTCTAAAAATAAAATTTCGTAACCTAGTTAAGAAAAAAAACATCTCTTTTCATAGTATAATGTAGTATAAATAGTAATATAGTATATATATTTATTCATACTTGTTTTCAATACTTTTTACCCCATAATTACGAGTATATATACCTGTACTTCTGAAGTAAAATATTTCTAAATACATTAGTAAATATATATGTAACTTAATATATATCCACGTGTACGTAGTAATGGTAATTTTTTTATATCACAGAAGTGGCTAACAAACATACGACCCGCCTAATGGTAAATTGTAACCGTAGTTCACCGTAGTTCGTAGTGGGTATGGGTAATAAGCGCATATTGCCGACTCTGAAATCTTTACTACTTTTTTAAAGAACCCTATGCTGAAGTCTCTTGGAAAAACCTCGAAATGAGCTTATTCTATAACCTGAGTGTTCATGGGAGGAAACATTTCTGAAATCATCTGGGCTCTAAGGTATGGGGTTGAACTTTCTGTCGATGGCAAGCTGTACGAAAGCTATTAAAGAATAAGTAATTAAATAAAAATATAATAAATAACTATACTAAGAGTACCATATAAGGCTATTTATATTTTTTTAATGAATGATAATGGAATTGTAACCTCACCTGCGCTATCGGAATACACTGGCGGGGCACCAGTGAGGGATGACAGATGAAAATGAAGCAGATCAGTTAGCACATCGTGACAAATTCCAGTAGAATTAACCACGATGGTTTCCAGGGGGAACTGCGTGGAAGGTCGACTTGATAAGTTGTATTGCTAGCAATGAGTCAGTTAGACCTCATTACTAACAATCTCTTTTCCCCAGGCTATTTATATTTACAAATAATGATTAATAGGCCCATTAGGTGAGCTGTCAGCTTGTTTTCCATTACTAAAGCATAAAAAAGTTACTTCCAAGAAAAAAAGTTGCGAATCTCATTATAATGCAAGAAAAAGCCAGAAAACCAATTGCCATCGTGTTCATTAATATTATCTTATATAAATATACTATTATATGTGTTGTCAATAGAACAGTGTCCGTACATCGGTGAATGAACGTTACGTCGGTAATCCATGCCAAACAAAATTATTACTGGATAATTCCGCGGTACAGCTTCGAACAAATGGGTATTGGTATTGAATGGCCTACGCTCTCCATATGTCACCCCGAATATATTTATGGACAGTAATAACTTCCTCGTTTTAATGTAACATCCCATTCTATGTCGACATATATTTTTATATATAGATATATAACGGATAACCAACTCTTTTGTTTATACAAATATTTCATTCCACTAAATAATGTATCAATCATCATACGAGGTAAGTACATTTTTGAATTGTCTCAAAATATACATAGGATAGTGTATCTGCAAGGAGTTGCTTTTTCATAACTAAGTACCAGTTTTTTTTTTTAAAAAAAAGACATTGTTTTCAATCGTCGCAATATTAATATAGGATTAACATTATTATGAATCATATTGATGGTAAAATACTATTAAAATCAGTTTTGACTTGATGATATAACAAAATATAAATGAATTTAGAACCTGTTCTTATTTAAAGTCTTTAATAATTTATTTATTTATCAAGGCACACCAATAATACATGCATGCATATATATATTAAAAATATATTTAAGTATATAAATTTAAATGTAATACAAATATATAAAAGGCGCGCACCACAATTAAAATTTAACTGACGTGCTTTAATTACTAAGAATAATCAAGAGCATTTTTTTTTTCTGAATGTGTTTGCTGTTGGCCATGGGTAGCCTTTACAGCTTCAGTGTACGCGTATGCAGGGGCGAGTGCAGACGGCACTCCAAGCCCGCAAGAGGGGAGCGACAGAGGTGTCGACTTTTACTTATGGACTGCGGTGTGCGCCTAAGGCCACCAGAGTGGCTCGGCCTCGGCTTAGGCCACCGCACTTCGACCCCTGTCAAGGGACGGCGAAGGGTCGGTACATCTGGGTGGGTGGGAGTACGAAGAATAACCAAGAGCAAAAGTCGATATCCAATAAATGTGCATTATATAAGAAAAATAACTAGCTGTAAAAAGAGGAAAAAGGATGTAACTAGTTAATACTTGTATGATGTAAATAAACCTGTGCTTACTCTGCATTCGGAAACTTAAATATTAAATTGAAAAACTTAACTCTTCGATAAGAAGAAAGTTTTATTTGAAGTAAGTAACAGCCGAGTTTCTTATCGTTGTTACCACTACCTTCGGAATATCAAGATAAACTTTTTTATTTATTTAGCATATACAACGCGGTGCGATTAATTAAATTTTGAGATGGTAAATAATTTGAAAGATTTAAATTAACAATATTGTACTGAGATATTTTTTATTGTTAAGAAAGTGACCTTTTTTTGTGCAACACATAATGGTTCACATAGTAGTTAATGAGAACTGTCATTAATAGATTTGAACAGTACCACGGATATCACAGAATAGACTGTGATGCATATGATACCCCTCATGCACTGCCATTCCTAAACATTGCCTCTGTACTCTATAATTTCTTGGCCATATTCCATTTTTGAAACAAACAGAATTTTAAATAAAGCTGCTTTATGGTGGAATAAAAAAGGTGGAACACAGGTACGCTGTTGCCCATTTCTCGACCATTAAGTTCCCTTAGTCGCCTCTTACGACACGCACGGGAAAGAAATCAATTGATGTAAATGTGTAGCACTTTTTATTATTTATACATTATTTGTGGTCAAATTTGTACTCGATACAATTAGAGCTGATGTCTCAAAGTAAGATATTATTTCCCAATATTCAGGACTTTTCTTAACGCATATTTGCCCTTTTTCTCCAAATGATCACGGGAGTAAGCGTCATTTGATATATCGACTAAACTATGAAAACACAATAATAAGTCTACCATGTGATACCTATGACGATTATGTTTCTAATTACAATATTATCTACATTATATTTATACACATTTCGTAGCATAAATTAAACCACCAAATTTATAATAATCATATTTTGTGTAATTTAAAAGATTAATAAAAGACGAATGGGCTACACCTTTTTTAAAGTCTTATCTTAATGACTTTTTCTTAATAAAAAGAGGTTTACTTTTATCGTGGTTCCAGTATTTTTTGGTAAAATTATTTTTTATAAAGAATGACATTATTCCAAGCCTTCCTAGCTTATAATAATTATAATACTTCCAAATAATGGTCCATAATAAAAAAAATGATAGAATTAATACAAAAGTAATCACTTAAATAAACATCAAAATACAATTTAAGAAGTTACTGCAACATTAATTTTGTGAATTTAATTTTTTGTTTGTTTGTATAACAGTATTTTTGGTCGGCAACGCGCGCATAATACTCCTGGTATTGCAGGCATTCATACGCTATGTTAACCGCTTACCATCAGGTGGGCCATAAGCTTGTTTGCCACCTCAGTAGTATATAAAAAAATCCTTTATACAAAACTTTTATGTTGTGTGAAGTAGAATGATAAATATATTATCAAGGCGCAAGAACACACATTACAGCCTCGAATCAATTTAATAGTACTGGATATAGTTTCTCACATCAACCAGATCGAGAATCAAACCCAGGACTATATTCAAGTAAAGCAACATGTCTCCTTACCTATAATTAGATTCTGTTGTGTATTAAAAAAAATAACAGAATTTTCATCGTACCTCTGGTAAAACTGTTTATAACTACTCCCTTCAATCTAAAGTTTGCCTGGAAAAGATGGCTTTTAGCGACAAGACCGCCCGTTGTTTTCTCAGTGTGATCATTTCTTGTAATTGTTTGTATCTATAATAAGTTTACTACTATATTCTTATTATAGTAACAAACAATTAAAAGTATCTATCTATATTTTGTTAGAATATAATAAAAAATTAAGCAAATTTTGTTGAAATTTTTACAGAAAATCTTTGTAACCCAGAACATATACTACTCGTATTAGCTTGGATTAATTTAATAGAACTGAATATTGTTTCTCACATTAGTAAGATCGAGAATTAAACCCAGGACCATATTCAAGTAAAGCAATTTGTCTTCTTGAATATAATCGACTATAGTCTATTTTCATAGTTGCTTTTCATATGTTTGTCATCTTATAATTTTGTCAGTTGTAAACGTTCTTTTTTTATCTGCAGGGTATAATTACATTTATTAATTGTTCTCATAGAAATTTTATCAAAATCGATTCAATAGTTTACGTCTTGAAATCAAAATCGATTTTACAATTGAAGTCGGTTTTTTGTAGAACACAATCTTAATAATAAAACCTAATCAAACCTTCCCAAATTTAAAATCGGTAACCAAATATTGTTGTTTGATTTTTACTAGGATTAGACATTAGCAAACTGTCTTTTGAATAGCTCAATTATTCATATATTTTTTGGAAGAGCCTTGTATTTTATTGTTAGGGAGGCAAATGAGCAGACGGCTCACCTGATGGAAGGCGGCTACCGTCGCCCATGAATACCTGCAACACAAGAGGAATTGTTTGTGCGTTGCCAGCCTTTTAAATGTTTGTAGGTATATTTTTGAAATGTCTATATAAACATTATTGTAAAAATTGTTTATGGTTACTAAATAAGCGTACATACATTTTATTTGACAATAAAACAATTTACATAAGGCACACAAAATAGAAATGATTGTGTGTTAAACATATAAAATAATTCCGTTCAACCGCGTTTTGAAACAGTTATATTTCTCCATCAGTCCCATGGGAAATTTAACGCTTGAATACAAATTCAAACAGAGATTTAGAAAACTTTTTTGAACAATAAAGTACTCCGAAGTAAACAAATAAGGGTTATTTCATGATACTATATAGTAATATTTATTGAAAAATCAAAGCCACAAATAATTTAAGGTCTAATCTTTAAAACTTTTTATACATTTTACGAGTATAACATTTTATATATTTATTTTACTTAGATTAAGCAAATTTCATTAAAGAATTATGAAAATAAGTAACCATATCACGTACATGACGGCCAAAGAATTCGCAATGGAATTATTATACTCATGTTTTATTTATTGTTTTTGTTTATCTAAGGTCTAAATTTACATTTATTAAATAAATGAATTTTAATGTAATGTAAATGTATACCACATTTGAAGTAAAAAAAATATATTTATTTTTTATAATGGACCAGTGGAAATATAATGAGTTGCTTGTCGTTTCCGACAATTGTTTCTTTAGCAAGAACACTTGCTTAGGGTGAATGTACTTACGTCTCGCATCGCGACGATGTTGTTGCAAGTTCTAGATGAAGTGGAAACAATTGTCATAAATGTATAACAACATAGTAAACTCATTAAATCTCCGTTATTGAGTCGTAAATAAATAATTAAGCTAGAAATAATTAAACTTGTCTTATATTGGCAATATGGCGAAATTGTAACATAAGAAATATTTAAGAGCGTTCACGTTCAACTTTTGGAAGGATGGTAACAGTGCAATTATTTTTCGATTTTCAAAAAGAATTTAACAATTTTCAGAATATGGGTATCTCTGTCCCATTCGTGTTTCTACCTTTAAACAGTTGTGTTTAATGGTTGTGTTTCGGTTTGAAGGGTAGAATATATAGTAAATTTACAGGGTACAGAGGCATAGCACCTTAGTTCTCAAAAATGAGACAATGTAATAACAACACATAGGGGCAACATGAGTAAAACATTATAGGTACTCTTTTATGTCCGTCATACTGTTCATGTCATGCGACGGTTATCACTTTTCATCACGTGGACCATTAGCTTGTTTGTTATTCTAAGTCGCATAATATATGTAATAAATGCGAAAGATTTTAATGACAGATGTATGAATAGATGTTTGTTAATCTTTCGCACAAAAATTTCTAAATGGATTTGAATGAAATTTGTTATACGTGGTGTAGGTTATATCCTAACTTAATATATAAGATACTACGCGGGTAAAGCCATAGTACACAGCTGGATTTTAATATTTCTGATTATATAAAAAGTACTCTGCTAGCAAACTAAAGCTTTAGTAAAATACGTTACGCATATTTTTTTATACACGATAATGACGTTGGATGATGGTTATGAAATCTATCTGTGTGGGCCGCAGCTTCAACGTAAGGTTGCCTGTAACCTGCGGCCCACACTATGCTGGCTTATATAAACTTCTTCACGCCTTTCGAAGGAATCCAAGTTATAATTGGCAGGGAACGCAGACCCTGGGAGTGTATTCAATATAATTCTATCATTAAATACTTTGCAACTACTTCATATTTTGCTTAGAAATTTTACACTTTTTTGCCATTAAAACCAGAATTTTCAGTGACAACTTAATGACAATGTTATGGAATTAGTTAGAAGTAATTTGTTTCGATAGTTTTTTTATTCCTAAAATTCACATGCACAGAAGTTAGTAGTAAAGTTTGTTTTTATATTTATTTTGAAAATTTATTTATTTATCACAATTTATTACAAATATGTATATCGATAAATTTCAGTATACGTTAGCCTAGAACTTACAATCAGCCAATAAATCGTTTGGCGAGTAATATGCACTCTTTCAAACATTAAAAAAAGGGATACAAGTATGTACAATATTACACAACATAAAAAACTTACATTACGTGATGTAACTTAATAATTATAATTATAAAATAAACACAAAATGCACTTATTTGTAAATTATACATTACAATAAAAATCCTTAGATAATATAGATAGAATATCGAGCCTCAAAAACGGATCAACTTTAATTGTCAAATTACTCGTAGCTGACTCGTTTTTTTTTTTTTATCAATGTTCTATATACTTACACATAAAATGTATCTTGACGTATTATTTAATAAATAAAATGAGCATTTAAAAAAATTAAAGAGATGCAAAATTTATAAGATAAAATAAATATAGAAGTTATAAGGGAAACACTCGTAACTATTTATCACGCAAAATAGTGTGTAAAAGTTGAACTGCTTTTCTAAACGCATTTGTATGGAGACTCTATCTACATTATCTAAGCAAAAACTGTACAATTAATTTTGGGAGGGTAAAGAGAATAAGGAAGTAGTGGTAAAGTAAATACACAATTCAGACGATTAGCTGCAGCAGTACTCTTACTTACATGACTCTAGGAGCTGTAGCGCATGAGAAGAAGGCACGTAGAAGGGCCCTCCCTTCCTTTCCCGTGGGTATTGTAAGAGGCGACTAAGGGAACTTAATAGTCAAGGAATGGGCAACAGCGCACCTCTTAAAATATTATCAAAGCCTGACTGCGGTTGCCAACCCGCCTGCCAAGCGTGGCAACTACTAACAAAACCCTCTTTTATGAGAGAGGCCTATATTCGGTAGTGGACAGTTAACCGTTGATTTGGTGATTATATCGATGTGATGTATAATGTTAATGGTGATATAAATATATCCACAAGTTATCGCTTTCCATCAGGTGCACTATCAACTTATTTGTCATTATATGAAATAGTATAAAAAAATTATAATATAATTTTAGTATCCTTTTTTCTTCGGCATGGTATAATACAAATATTATGTATTTGTACTATGTATTATATAAATATCATATAAATATTAAATTAAAAGTATTTTGAAGGATACATTTTGAAAAAAAAAGATTGCGATAAAAATTCAAAATAAAAAAGATTCTAAAAAAAATACTTCCTTTTCGTAAAACTCGAAATTTATTCCAACTAAGCCACTTGACAATAGTGGGTAATATTTCTATCATTAAAGAAACCCATAACTAGGATTGATGGGTTGCAGACACACCCAGAACTAACTTTTCAAAAGGCAAGTCCCAACTTGTTTATAATTTCTATTAGTTTGTTAAAACTTTAAATTATTTAGTTCCCCGAAAATCGGCTCACTCCAATTAGTTGTGGCTTTGCTTTACCTGTTCACGACTGAAATAATTGCCTAAGTAAATTGAAATTTTATTAATTAATCAAAATATTTCAATTATAATTAAATAATTTGTTTGCGTTAGTCGCTAGTGGGTTCATTCAACGAATTGCCGGGTCACAAGTAACACGTTGTATTTATTTTAATATTTTAATTTTTGTACTAGCTTTTACCTATAACTTCGTCCACGAGACCGAAATATGCCAATTGGCCAAGATAAATTATAGTTATATATATATATATAGTCTTCTCCCTTCAAACCGTGATATACACGTACTGTATATTACGGTTTGAAGGGTGGGATATGGCAGTGAATTTACCGGGTATAAAGGTGTAACACGTGAGTCCTCAGGAATGGCAACGCATGGGGGGTATCATGGGCGAAAAAGAATACTCTGCTATGTCCATGGTACTGCTCATGTCTTTAGGCGACGGTTACCATTTTCCATCAGGTAGGCCATCAGCTTGTTTACCATTCTAAGTTGCATAAAATAAATTAAATTTTATGACGATTGGTTCAGTCATTATAACTTTAAGAGTTAGCAAACAAACTCACTTTCACATTTCTGACATTATATACATATCATCGTCATTTCAGTCGTTAATTGTCCACTGCTGAACATAAACCTTCCCAAGTGGAGAGTTTTGTCTGTAGTTGCCACGCTTAACAGACGAGTTCGCAACCGCAGGCTTTTAGATATGTTTTATGCCCACATAAAAAGATATAGGCAACAGCGTCCCAACGCTGTTGCCTATCTCTTTACCATTAAGTTCTTTTAGTCGCCTCTTACGATATCTACGGTATACGAAGGAGTAGTCTATTCTATGCCGGGACCACACGGGAAGATTATTTATACATGTAACGGGAAATTAATGAACTCATTGAGTGTTTGTCGTTTCTGACAATTGTTTCAACTTCATCCGGAACTCTTCTTCAGGAGCGTTTGGCGCTTTGCGCCACAGTGTCTCGCCTCGCATACATAGATATCGAATAAAATGAACATAATTTTTAAAGTTAAAAAGAAATATAATATTAGTGAGGATTTAAGCTTATAAGCAAGAATTATTTTATTAAAATGTATTAATGTTAATCTTATTTATGATCTATTAAATAAATAAACGTTTATTTACAGAATATTTTTTTTTTTAATATTACACACCATATGACCACACTATTCTGAGCGAATATAGAGACAATATGGTCCATGAATACGACCAACTGAAAAGAGAACGTTCCACTTGCAATAGTTGTTTTTTTTTTTATTAATGGATAATAATGGAATGGTAACCTCGCCTAGGCTAACGGTATACGCTGGCGGGGCACCAGTGAAGAATGATAGATGCGAATGAAAAAGGCAGATCAGTTAACCCATCGTGATGACTAACTGCATTTGAAATTCAGTACAATGATTTTAAAGGATGGACTACTAGAAGGTCGACCTGGTTAAGTACACTGCTAGCAACAGGACCCTCAATCTCCATTACTAACGATCCCTTCCCCCCTGGAACGGTTACTTTATTTTAATTGAGTGAAGATGAAATGGTAACCCGTATGTACTATCGATATACACTGGCGGGGTACCAGTAAGAGATGACAGATGCAAATGAAAGCAGGTCCGTTAGCTTACCATGACGAATTCAAATAGAATTAACCACGATGGTTTCCAAGGGGAACCACATAGAGGTCGATCTAATAGGGCATATTACTAGCAATGGGGCTGTCAAACCTCGCTGCTAACGTTCCCTTTTCCCCCGGAACGGTTGATTGCACTATGCTGACTCACTAAATGCTTTTTCACGCTACGTTTGAAGGATCCGAGGTTATAGGTTGAAGAAAATACGTCACGAGAAAGGCCATTCCACATTGTTACGGTACAGTACAAGTAAGAGTTGGCAGACTTATTTGTATGTGAACTTATTATTATTTTAATATCTTAATACTTACTATGTTTCTTGTAAATAAATATTTATTCTTTCATTCATTAATTCATTCATACATGAATGTTCACGGGATATTAAATAAAAAGAAGTAATTATAGCTAGTTCAATTTTTTTTTATTTAATAATGATATATATATTTAATCTTTGTCAGATCCGTCAGTATTCTACGACTATGACGATATGTATCCTGGGCATATGTGTATGGTTAGACACATCTAGTTACAGAAGTAATGTATTTTAATGGCTTCACGATGATGATGATGAAATAAACCCCACTTGGCAGATAACAAATGTCGTATCGAACCTCCATACAATAAAAAATCTGTTAATACTATCCTGTCGGTGTAATGCTAAGATAGAAATATTTTACGATGTATTCGAGTCGTACTCTGGACTGAAGTAGCTATGGATACAAAAAGTTCTTAGACCTCTCAAAAACAAAAATTTTAGCATCAAATTAATGAAAGTAAAAAATAAATAACTAAAACATTTAATATATTTTAATATAAATAAATTTCTTATCCTTAATGAAGCGATTTTTAAATTTTCCAGTTGAACTATCGTTTTATTGCTCAATGAAGTGATAGTTTATCTTCAAAGAGCATTGGCCTCGACATGGTGTAGTAGGCACGGGTTTCCTCAAATCCCGTCCGTCCGCATCGAACTTTTTCAATCATATAAATATTTATTATTTTCTTATGAATTTTGTATAGTAATAACATTTTGTATAGCAATTTAGATATATTAATTAACATGAATGAATTCATAAGTAACTCGAAACGTCAGCAATAAAAATCAGGTATATTTATACTAAATATTTACTAGTAACTTAATAAGCGTTAAGTGAAAAACCGTGAATTTAAAATGTATAAGCATTATTTTAAATTCACGCTGAGAATGGGATAGTACAATTGGATACAATTTTTCTTAAAATATTTAACGTACAGTATAACTAGAGGGAGATTATATAAAAGTCGTTTGCTTGGGCACTTGTGTCCAATTCGCGTTTCTGTCGTGAAGCAATTCTATTTGCATGACTGTGTTTCAATTTAAAGGATGGGATAAGATAGAGTATCGAGGCATAATACATTAGTGCTCAAGAAAAGGGTACCGAGCGATAGTGACTAGGCAATACTACTTAATACTGTTATGTCCATGGTACTATTCATATATATAGGTGACAGTTACCACTTTCCATAAGGTGGGCTGTCAGCTTGTTTGCCCTTCTAAATGGGAAAAAAAAATCATCAATTCCTAACTGCCACTGCCAACCCGCCTGCCAAGCGTAGCAACTACTGGCAAAACCTTTCGAGAGAAGCGATTTGATCTTATTTTCTTTATTACATACTCGTGTGAAGCCAGGATAAGCAGGTAGTTTAAGATGAAAAATAGAACTAACTTTCTTTCACAATTTGTTTTCTTTCTTTTACTAATTTTCATGACAAAATTAGTAAAGTGTACAGAAGTAAATTAGGACATATTTTGTTTAAAAGAAAAATATCAATACTTTTTTAAAATCAGCTAAAATATTTTTTTTTTTTTGGCAGTAATATTGTGGCAAATAGCCGTGCATTCCATCTGATGGAAAACGAGATTCCTGTAGTTTGTGATCGCTTGTAACACCAGGGATTGTCACGCTCGTATTGACGACCCTTAAGAAACCTCATTACGCCTTTTTTGAAGTACCCCATGATGTAGTCTCTAGAGAAAACGTCGGCAACAAGATCATTCCAAAATTTCAGGGTTCACGGGAGAAAGCCCCTTTGAGACCGCACTATGCGTGACCATTTTGGTTCCAGGGTCTGACCTACAACGATGAAAATAATTTGTCACACCATATTAAAACTAAAAAGGCGTAGAAATTTTGTACTATTAATGTTAAGCTACTACTAACTACAAATCACTTGACTGAAGTTTAAGTTTGATGTAGTGAAAAGTAGCAGCTATCTATTTGATACATAACCGTCTCGGACGAGCTTCCGGAATATATTATCTGCAATAAACTGGGACTTAGAGCAATATAAAATATTGTAGATACGTAATGAAAAATTCACTACGATGTTTCTAGTAACTTTTGAAATATCTATAGCAAACAATTTTTAAGTGATTTAATGTTTTTGGAATACACGTTTTTTTTATATATATAACTTGGAATGTAAACAAGCTGTCAGAATATGTGATGAAAAATGGCAACCATTGCCTACTAACAAGAATGCAGTTTTTATTCTATATACATTACAGAAGACCTTATGACCATTAATCTTCAAAAAATTGATTTTGTTCTAAGGAATTGTATGAAATGATACCTACAGCCACCCTTTATCATAGCAACGCTCGCCATCGACAGATAATTCATCCTCATAGGCTTGAATCTAAGTAGTCACGTATAATGCAGTTTCAAAGAAATTTGCTCCCACGAATGCTCAGGCTATGAGATGGGCTCACTGTTGGATTGCTCACTTATGGAGTTCTTCAAAAAGGGTATATTAAGATTTCTTCAGGGTCGGCAACGTGCACGTGACACCCCTAATATTACAGGAGGGGGAAAGAGAATATTAGTAATAGGGTAGACTAATCCTTTACTAGCAATACACCCTACCAGATCGACCTCCACGCAGTTCCCACTGGAAAGCTGGTTAATTCTAGTGGAATTCGTCGTAATGGACTAACTGACTTGCTGTCATCGCCACCTATTATCCCTCACTGGTGCTCCGCCAGCGTACACCGACAGCGCAGGTAATAAAAAAAAGTGTCAATTTAAAAGAGCTTATAAACAAATCTATTTAGATAAAGATGATTTATATTCTGTTCTAATGTGGATACATAAGAACATTGTTATTGCAGGGAACTCCGTGTTACCTTTGCAAACTTGCCTTTTTTGGACTTTTAATTATCTTATAACTTGTTCTTGTCGCTTAGAGATACAAAGGAAATGATGCGGATTTTTTGAGTAACCTCATAAATTCTCTCACAGTAGCTTATCAAAATTAACTCTTTTGTGAAAAGTAATATAAAATACTGAACAAATATGATAGTTTTACATGATATGTAAATACCCTATCTTGTTTTTTTTTCTATTTACTTGCTCACTACGTTCAACCGTTAAATATATTTTCTGTTACGAGTATTACTGTCTATGGTCAACTGGAAGATACGTTTATGGTGTTACCTCCACCGTTTACATTGTTTAATCGTATTAAAGTTTAATAAATTGATAAATAATGTTTTAAATTTATGTCTTAGCTGTTAGCAATTTTCGCATTTTATAAACTAAATATTTAACAGAATTATGGTTTTAAAGTTGAAATATTAGGAATTCATAAAGATTAAATTGCTGTAGAACAAGGTATGTTATAAAATGTATGTTATAGAACAGTTAAAAATGTTCCAATATAAATTATTGTACAATTTTTTTACGTATTATATTTATATTATAACGAAGCCAAGAGTCTGAATTAAATATTTTTATAAATGTAATTTATGAAAATATTGTATGTAGGTAGTATATATGATATTGAAACTGTCGATTTATTGTCATTTTCGTTTGTTTGTTTGGGTGATAATATTTTCTTTTATGCAACTAGAATGGTAAAGAAGCTGCGGCCCACCTAATGAAAAGTGATAACCGTTGCCTATAGATCCAATGTATGATACATATTATCGAATAAAGATCTAACCTTATAAATAAAATTGTACAATATTAACTGAGACGGAAGGTTTATTATAGTATAGCTGTCAAATAAATAAAATTCGTTAAAAAAAAAAGATCTTCAAAAGAAGAACCCTCAATATTACGGAACACTGGAACATTGTTCGAAACTTTGTTCTTTTATTTAAACGAATTTAAAAGTAGATTTCATAACGTTCCATTTCATTCAGAAAGTTTGTGTGTAAACAAAAGGATGGGATCGTAAAAGATAAATATATTTACGTCATCCCTTATTCAATATTCAAGGAAATTCAAACTTTCACATAGTACAGATTTTCACTATGAATAATTCAGTGAAACACATCTACGGATGAAAATAAAACAATCATATTCAAATTCGTAACCGCGTACCTTCTTGCATGATTTGTTTTTCTGTATATCAAATTTTTACAATACTATACCGTATAAATTGCGTCCAACATATGTTTTCATGAAAATCATTCGCTTTATGCAAATAAAATTGTATAAAATAAAACATTTTGAATGCATATGAAAACGTTAAACCGGCTATTGAAACATTTTTTCTGTACATTGGACACGTTTTTTTTTATTGCTTATAACATTAAACGCACATGCTGTGTTGAATGGATTCACTGTTAAGGACACTTTTTGTTTGGATGATTATGGAATAGTAAACCCGCCTGCGCTATCGGTATACGCCGGCAGGACACCAGTGAGGGATGATAGGTGAGGATTAAAGCAGGTCAGTTGGCCCATAGTGATGTATTCATAAAAAATCAATCAAGATGGTTTGCAGGAGAAACCGCGTGGAAGTCGACTTGATAAGGTATATTGTTAGCAATTGGGCCTCTAGTCCTATTATTAACAATTTCTTACCCCCCCCCCCCCTTCCCCTTAAGGACAAAGTGCGCAATAAGTTCATACAGAATAAGTCATAGTTCGTGCCTATCGCAGATTAAATTGCATAGACCAAATTAAGATGGTACGGTCAGGTTTTTTTTATGCAACTGTGGCAAACGAGCTGACGGCCCATCTAATGGAAAGTGGTAACCGTCGCCTATAAACATAAGCAGTACCACGGACATAACAGAGTATACTGTTTCGCCAATGATACCCCCATACGTTGCCATTCCTGAGGACTCAGGTGTTATTCCTCTGTGCCCTGTAAATTTACTGCCATATCCCACCTATCAAACTGAAACACAGCCATGCAAATACAACTGCTTCACGGTAGAAATACGAATGGGACAGAGATGCCCAAGCAAACGAGTTTTATACAAAGTCTTCCTCTGGAAAATGGACGGATGTTTGTTACTATTTTACGCAAAAACTATTCAACGCACTTGATTTAAATTTAGTACGCAGATAGGTTATATCCTAAAGTACACAAATAATCCTATGTCCTAATGTAGTACTTTATTTAGTTACTGATTCACGTAAGCAAAACAGCGGCATATATTTAGTATAATATACTCTTAGGAACTTCCTCTCAAGAGTATAATTTACTAAATATATGCCGAGAAAAAACTACATGAAATTAAAGCATGAAACAGATAAAGAAAACATTAAGTGTCATGTCATATAGGCAAGTCAAAGATATAGCCTGGAATAGAGCTGGCTGGAAGAGAATGCATGAATTAGTCGGTACAGACAAGAGGAAATTTATAAATGTAAAAAGAGCTTGTAGCAGTAAAATTAGATTTGTTCTTTTTTTAATTTATTGTGTTTACTTTTTTGTAGGTTTTATACTAATTTTGACAAGATTGAAGACGCTATTGCCTAAAAACATAACTTATCAATATTTCGACATATTAGTTCCAAGAAAAAATGGTTTAGTTTAAGAAAAAAATAACATTGTCGGATTTCAGTTTGTTACACCTTGTATATAGAGCCAAAAACAACACTCTCCCTTTGGCCTTGCGTATTAAGATAAAAATAAACTTACTTCTTAGTAATTTCAATTTCGATAACACAAAACGCAAATGGAACGAGACTAACAAACAAACCGTGCACTAATGTCGTTTATTACGCCCGAAAAATCGTAGTACTCCGATTTTTATGTGGTGCGAGAAAATTCGAGAATTTGGCATGAGACACGCATTATATTTTTATAACGTTCCATGGAAATCTACGAAATAATGATAATAAAAATTGTAATATATTATATTCCAGATTGCATTCGAAGTAGTCGCTTAAACCTATAATTAGACGCCACTAGATGGCGTGGGCAATATATATAAATAAAAGTGGTTAAGTGCGACTTGAACTCGCACGCTAAGGGTTCTTTACATAAATAAATATGAGAAAAAATTACCTTCATTGCATTTCTGATACGAAATAATTTTTAAACCAAAATTTCTTTTTTTTGAGCCATGATTAAGGTTAAAAGTAGACAGCTTATTTGTTTGTTTTTGAAGGTTTTTTATAATTTCTAAAAAATTCTATTTGGAAACATTGTTTTATTTTTTCTTTATTATTCATTTATACCTTTAGAAACTATTATTATTCCAGAGTTTTCATTTCAAAAGCTTTGGTAAGATAATGAATAAATATAGTACTTATATTATTAATTGATATTTTATGATATTTCCAATAGGTTTTATTACTTTTACAATTTTATTCTACATTATACGTTTAAGTGTTTCAGTTTACTTCAGTGACTATTATATTATTATATCGGATACTATATTCAGTCACAGTCTGCATATTACTATGAAAGGTCAACGAGCTGTTGAGTCTAGTGCAAATCGTTAAGCCAACCACTACAGAATCAGACTTGTCTCGTATTAGCTTTTGTAGCAATCTCATAAATGTTCATAATTTAGAATAAAATGGTTTATGAAGGCTTATGAGGTTTTTTATTACTGGCAGGGTATAGAACCATAACGTGTAATTCCATAGAAATTGCAATGCATCAGAACTATATTGGTACATGGGTAGTATATTCATGTAATTTCAATGGTCTTTTTAGCCGGCTCGTAACTCCGTCAGTTCTAAAACGATTTAGATTTTTTTTTGTCTGAAAAAATAGGGGTGTAATCTTTATTATGTCATCATCTTCCTTATTCTTGTTATTATTTGGAGTCGGCGTAATATGTTTTTCTATTCCATTCTTCTCTATTCGTAGTAATTTCCGCATTCACTCCCAATCTGGCTATCTTTCGCACAGTCCATCCATGTCTTTTTAAGTATTTCTTTGCCTTTATAGTCATCTAAATTCATTCTTAATAATTTTCTTCAAATATGCTAAAATCTGTATTATGTATAGAGAGATATTGAATGGTAAGCCATAAACAAACTTTTGTATTATTTTATAACATGTTATAATATTATAAAGAGGATAAGGGAAGATATACTTTATAAAGGTCATAATATAACCTAGTACAACAGTAAACATATTGAAAGATGTAACAAATTAACATGTACCTAAGCTTTAAACAAACGCTTTAAATAAACTTATGTAAACCTATTTATGGATCAACAAACTGTTATGTCTGTAGTCAACAGTTACCATCTATAAACTTGTTTATATCTATGACTTTACCTGCGTGATCGGGATATATTCATTTACCAGGATGAAGAGTATCCTATATCCTTCTTCATTCCATATAGTACTCGTATTCGTATTTAAGCTTCTAATGCGATTAGAGAGAACATATTAACAAACAAATTCACTTTCACATTTGTAATATTTGTTTCTGTGACAAAATTCATGAGTTAGAACATCGATACAATTTTAAAATGGCACCTTTTTGAAAAGTGTTAGGCTGTTTTGGTTGAAGCATTTGTAGTAACATACTCTATTTTGCACATTATTGATCTACGTTCACGTCATTTTAAATAATACAGTATTCATTAAGAGAAAAAACTGACTGGTTATCAAGAAGTGCAATGCACTATACTCAAGCCGAAGGCAAAGCCCTCGAATCCCATGAGTTGGGAATTGTATTTTCCCTGAGTAATATATATTACTTTATATAAGCTCTAAGCGGAATCATATAAGTGATTTGTTTACATAGATTACATTTTTTATAAGCTGTTGTTGAAACTATAGGATTCAAGTAGGCAATATTAATTTTATGTGTAAGGATTATTATTTTTTCAACAGATTTCAAGAGGAAGGATGTTTCAATTCGGTTATATTTTTTTTATGTTTGTTACCTCATAACTCTATCAGTTCTAAACCGATTTGAAAAATGTATGTATACATATCTATGACGCCTGTCTTCCATTAGGGTAGGTGATTTGAAAAAGTCCTTTTTTTATTTCAAATGATATATTTACAGATTGGTCCCATCGACATTTTATCAAAATTAGTCTAGCAGTTTAATTTTTAAACCAAAATTTCTGGTTTTGTCACAATCGAAGTCAGCTTTTTTTGTAGGACACAAACTTTAATTATTTATGTCATAGAATAGCAAAGAAACTACCTGATGGAAAGTAGTACGTAGTCGTTGTCTATAAACAGGGACAGTAATGTGGATATCTTAAAATGCATTATGATACCCATGGTTACCTTCATACGTTGCCATTCCTGAGGACTAAGATATTATGTTCCCGTACACCCATAAAACAAAAAACAAAAGTTTACCCTTAAATCCAAAACACAGTTACATTTTATACACATATTTTAACTTATCTGGCGGGAAATTATTTTTACATTACCTCATAATATAAGATGAATTATCAACATTTTAAATATTTTTTATACCACTAAATATCCTGTTAACGAATACATTTCTTTTTTATTGTAAAAAATAAAAATAAAAAAAAAAAATCAACCGGTACGCACAGGATTGCTGTTTTATATTGATAAATTAATATTTAAATTTTAGCGTGATATACACACTCTATTGATACTATTTTTCAACCAAGTTCAAAGAAGAATTCGGTCGTATTTTTTACGTCTGTTACCTTTTGTCTGTCGTTCACTCCGTTATTTTTAAACCGATTTGGATTTTTTTTTTCTAGGAAGACATACTTTCAGATTAGTTTCATCTAATAAAATTTCATTCAGTCTCTGTAATAAAATTTCTATTTTTTCAAAATAAGTTGAGTAGTCAAGTTTCAAAATATAAATAACTGGTTGTACCACGATTAAAATCGTTGTTTTCTTTTGGAACAAAGTCTTAAATTAGATACTTATAGTTTTGTATATAAAAAAAGACATTTTGAATTTTATTTTAGAATCAAAACCATTTACATACCCTAAACATTTGTGTACGAAACGTAAATAAATTAAATGTCTCGAAAAAGATCAAAGGGGTCGTAAATTATTTTGTTTATATTGAAATTGATAGAAATCCAATACAAAGTAAACAATTCTATAGTCGCAAATTACTGACGTCTCAAATAGATAATCGTAAAATAAACTTTATTATAATTGAACATAAGGTCTGTTTTGTTTCACTTAACCGCTAGAAGACGATTTTTATAGTTTCCAGTAATCTGTAATGAAAACACCTTTGATATTTCTTTACTCAGAAGTATCATAGACAACTTATTTTCTTCATTTCACGACTACAACTTCGTACGGGATTATCTTTAAGTCATTATTATACCATAACATGTTGCTTTGAGTAAATGTTAAATTATTTAAAACTAGCTCTGTTCCGCAGCTTCATTCACAAGAATCAATATTATAAAGTATTCTATGCATTAATTTAGGATATAAGCTACTCGTATACCAAATTTTATTAAAATCCGTTCAGTAGTTTTAGTGTTCATTTTGATAGAATAAATAACAAACAAAAATTTTAAATATTTTTTTTTTGTATAAGTCACATACATTAGTCCTCTCAGGTCATCAGCGTGTTTGATCTATATATAATAAAAATTAAAAAAGTAAAAGTTCCAATATGAAATCGAATATTTGAAATTCTTTTAAGAAATTTCAATTTAATTTAATTTTTTATATACAGTATCAAATGGACGTATAAAGTAATGTAGTATAATACTATTTATGATAGTAGTTCTAAATTTTTTTTACTTTTAATAAATTAATCAGTATACTTGTGTTTGTTGTTTAAAGAAATAGAGAAAAAAATAACACAATTTCAATCATAGACTTAGTATACAATAGACACGTGTAAGTAAAATGAGACGGCTTTACTGCGGACAGCTGTCAGAAATAGAATTTAATTTCTATTCTGACAGGTTGGCCAGAAAGCTAAAGTAGCATAATCTAAACAAATATTTACATCGAATCTTTTGATCTAATAACCAAATGCACATTAATTTTGGTGCAAATTACGAATTTTAATGTAAAAGCACTATTCAAAGAAATAATATTAGCGTATATAGGTGTCAAAGTGTACTTTGTAATTCCTATCGTCTTTATTAATTAAAAAAGTAATTACTCAAGGTAAGTTCTAAATTTTATGATACTTATATCATACAGGACATATTACAAGTATACAGCGACATCTAGTCCACACTAAGCGAAACTAGTATTATTTGTATGGATATGTTTTTTTTAATGGATGAAGAAAGAATGGTTCACCCGCCAATGCTAACAGTATACAATGGCGGGGCACCAGTGGGGATTAAACGTTGTTATCTTCAGGGCAGGGCAGTTTTTTTTTTAGTGGATGATAATGGAATGGTAATCCAGCCTGCGCTATCGGTATACTCAGGATGAAGATAGGTCAGTTGACACGTTATGACGAAATCCTTACACAATACTGCAAAAAAAAAATCAGGCGAATTTTTAAGCTCTTTTTTATTAATACTTGTTTAAAAAAACCTAAAATCAATCATTTAGTAGATGTAAAATTCTACGATACACAAGGAAATATAAATCGTATACACCATTATTGTTTGCATAAGTAAGTGGATAAGTCTTTCGAGGACGTCCTTGAAGTACATACAACGCTTGAAGCGGAGAAATTCTGAAGAGTGCTCAAACAGACAGTTTCCAAATTCAAGAAGCATGTCTAAAGAGATAAACTGTAAACAGATAAAAGCAAAATAAGTTTGTTTTTGCAATAAATAATAACAATAATGATTATCGATGTAAATTATTATTATTATATAATATTTCCGTGTGGTCCCGACATAGAATGGGCCACACGTTCCTTTACCGTAAGTGTCGTAAGAGGCGACTAAGAATATTTAATGGTCGAGGAATAGGCAACAGCATCCCTCTTAAAACATCACCAAAGCTTGACTGCGGTTGCTAACTTGCCTATCAAGCGTGGCAACTACTGGCAAAGTCACTTAATAAGGGAAGGTCTATATTCAGCAGTGCACAGTTAAAGGCTAAAATGATGATGATGATGATGAGATTTTAATATTATTATAATATTTGTGACAAAATTGACATATTTTTTGTTTTCTAATATCTATATTTAGTAGGGGATCCTACATTGAGTTTGTCCATACGGGGTCGTCATTTAAGAACCTTTCTTCTACATCGATTGTCGGTTCTTCGAGTTATATGACTAGCCTATTACCACTTCAACATGCTTATCCTTCGGGCTATGTCGGTTACTTTAGTTATTTTGCGGATATCCTCGTTTCGGATTCTATCGCGCAAAGAAACTCCGAGCGTAGTCCTCTTCATAGCCAGCTGAGTAATTGGAACGTTTTGCATACAGGCATGTAAGAATAATATATATTACTATTTTTTTTTATTTATTTACTCATACGTCGTCGGGGCGGACCGCTAATCTATACTAATATTATAAAGAGGAAACATTTGTTTTTTTGTTTGTAACAAATAGGCTCCGAAACTACTAGACCGATTTCAAAAATTCTTTCACCAATAGATAGTGGATTATAATGAAAAACAATGTTATACGTTTTTAAAGTACTCATTGAGATCTACAAATAAGGCCGCGATGGCATATGTCTAACTATTACGGTTAGGTCACAATAATTACTTTTCTTTCTAAAATTACGAATAACCACGCTGGTCGCCGTCTGGGTGGTATTTTCATACTCCAGTATTAATCCTTATCCAAATAAATCTATCGAGTTATTTCCAAAAAATTGCATATTGCGATAACCAAAATCCACGCGGGCGAAAGCTAGTTCCTTTATATAATAATATAGAATTATGTTTGAGTTTTAAGACATTAAGGCTTCATATGAATATTATCTACGTGGAATGACAACAATATTATCATCACACAGCATACAATTTTAACCACTTCATTTCATACGATTTAAGAGTAAATATAAAAGAGATAATAAATTGCTCTATAAAACCGAACCTAACAGCTGGGGCTCAATAAAAGAACTGTCGACTTTTATTACTTGTTAAGTGCAGTGAACAAATTAAATATTTTAAGACCAGTTGTTACCTGGATGGTTGGTAACGCATCAGCTAACCACGAACATTTTAGGGCAATTTCGAATATTTGACACTGAACTCAGGAATTGTTCGGATTGATACCTGCTGCTGATTTTCACCACCGTACAACCCGCCAGAAACTAAAGTTTCATCCCAATCATCTGGACGAGTGGCGGTCTTCCACTGTGCGTTTTTCAAGGCACTTTCTTACACGCACAACTATTCTTTGGAATCAACTTCCAGCAGCAGTATTTCCGAACCGATACGACAACATAACCTTCAAGAAAAGAGTATATTCCTTTTTAAAAGGCCGGCAGCACAACTGCAATGCCGCTGGTGTTGTGGGTGATCATGGGCGGCGGTAGTCACTTACTATCAGGCGAGCCGCATGCTCGTTTGCCCCCTGTGTTGTAAAAAAAAAGAACTATATACTCGTATAAAAAATAATCTATAGTACATCAATAAATCAAAATTAATATACAATATCTTAAATACTATTACTAATTATAAATAGTCTCCAAACGCACCACACCGAGGCAGCGTACCCAAGACACTGAACTTGGAACTTGGACTTGAAAATTTTTCAGATATTAAAGTGAATTGACTATATTGAATTTCATACAAACTTTCACCTCGAATAAAAAAACAACTATTTAAATTTGGAAAAAATAGTATTTTTGGGTCAAAGCACTAGTAACAAAGTATGACTCGTCTAATAAATAGTGAAATATACATAGGCAATAGAGATTGTATTAAGATTCTATCTATTTCTAATGGAGACTCTACTAGAATATATTAAGGTATATATTTTCCATGATATTATTCAATAGGTTATATTGCAAGTAATAGTTGATATAAGAGGATATTGTTCTAGCTTAACTACTAAGAATATCTTTTAATATTAACTCTTTCTATACAAATATCAACGAGCGTATTTCACTCTCCACCAACCTTCCTCGATGTAATACTATAGGGTAACTTAACTAACTTATTTTCATCACACACATCACACGTAAACACACAAAAAGACGCGCGCGCGTGCGTTCTCTCTCACACACACACACACACACACACACACACACACTCACACACACACACACACACACACACACACACACAGAGAGAGAGAGAGAGAGACGCGAGCGCGCGCGTACGCACGCATACACCCACGAACATTTTTAATCATACACCTTTACTAGTATTGTTAACATGAAAGTGAGTTTGTATATTTGTTATCTATTGGTGCCTTTACTTGACCAATCTCTGTTTGGTATACACATACTATATAGAATGAAAGAAGATATACACTACACATTAGTCTGGTAAGTGGTTGGTATACACATACTATATAGAATGAAAGAAGTTATACACTACACATTATTCCAGTCATGCAGACTAAGTCATGTGTAAAAGCTAGTAGTATTATAAAAGAAATAGGAGCCAATATAGTCAAAAATATTTTTTTTTTAAATCGGGTCAAAAATCGTTAGTAATTGTAATAAATAAATACGAATTGAATATTTTTACCTTTTAAAACTTTCATCAAAAATCATACAAGTCTTTATTAAAAACTTTAGTGAATAATGTAATATTTTTTAATTTGCCGTCCAAGTCAGAAAGCAATTTCAGTCGAGAAGAATAAGCAAAAAACTTGACTACTGCTCTTTTTGAACTAAAGTAAAATTTAAAAGTCCATATTGCTCATGGAAATAACTTCTACGTAATCTGAGGAATGGAAATACAAAGTTTGTACATACAACATATTCATTGTGTGTATATATTATTATTGTATTGTATATAAATATATTAATTGAAATTGTATATATATATATATACTTTTACTGAGAATTAAAAATATAATTGTTACGTCATACCTACTATAAAACTGGTTGTATTATGTTAATTAGTTGCTTGATGTTTGATTCACATAGGATCTGAAGTGTCGTGTGTACCCAATTTTATTTAAATTCATTCAGCATTTTTAGCATGAATATGACACATACTCGTAATACTCAAAGATCATTTATGGGCTTATTTTTATTAAATATCCTCGCCTCTCTCTAGAGCTTACCTCACTCCCTCTCTAAATCACATATGATTATTCGAAAAAAGAATACACACACATACACATTTATTAGCGTATATGTATGTAATAAAATAATCTGTTTATATAGTAGTGATAGCTATAAACTATGCAATTTTTACTTGATATGTCTGGGGAGTACCTACAGAGATAAGGACTGCCAATTTCCGACTTTTGCATTTTCTAAAGGGCAGATTTTTTTTATGCAACTTAGAATGGCAAAGAAGCTGATAGCCCACCTGATGGAAAATGATAACCATCGCCTATAGACATAAGCAGTACCATGGACATAACAGAGTA
The DNA here is from genome assembly GCF_026898425.1 of Galleria mellonella. Lineage (NCBI taxonomy): Eukaryota > Metazoa > Arthropoda > Insecta > Lepidoptera > Pyralidae > Galleria > Galleria mellonella. The sequence goes on along the minus strand of NW_026442082.1, from coordinate 2,659,621 downwards.
TACTGTTTCGCCCATGATACTCCCATGAGTTGACTCAGGTGTTATTCCTCTGTACCCTGTAAATTCACTGTCATATCCCACCCTTCAAACCGAAACACAGCCATGCAAACATAACTGCTTCACGGTAGAAACACGAATAGGACAGAGGTGCCCAAGCAAACGACTTTTGTACAGTCTTCCTCTGGTCATTGATAAAATAAAGAAAGATAAAGAGCTTGTTAAGTTGTAGTTATTTTGCCTGCACTGTATTTTATACGTACTTTATCAAGACTTTAAAAGAGCTGGACGTACAAACAGTTCTCGTAATGGAAAATGGCAACTGTCGCGTATAGATATAAAGAGCACTATACTCGTAGATATCACGGAACGTACTGTAAGTTCTATGCTACTCCTAACGTGTTGACATTCCTAAGAACGATGATACACTTCCGTATCTTGCACTTTCACTACCTTTGAAATCAAAATACACTGCTTTTTGTGACAGAAATACAAGTGGTAAAGAAGTACCTAAGCAAACGACTTTTGTAAAATGTCTCCGTCTAGAAAATATATTTTCCTGTGGAAAATTAAAATAAACTTCAGCTTTTCACTATATTTGTAGTTTGAATTATGTGAGACTGGATCGTATTCGGCCAACCAAGATTAATGAAGGCAGTAAATCTGTTGTCTGCAGTATATAAATCTAAATTCAGTAATAGTTAGACTATAAGGTCATTTCATGACCTAACAGTCTAGTTGTATATAGACGTATTAGGATGTGTGTGTATCTCTCTCTCTCTCTCTCTCTCTCTGTGTGTCTCTGTGTGTGTGTGTGTGTGTGTGTGTGTGTGTGTGTGTGTGTGTATGCGTGCGTGCGTGCGTGTGTGTGAAGCAATAGTATCTTGGAAAAAATTTTTTTGCGCTCTGAACAAAAATTGCAGTTTTGGTTGTTTAAAATTAGATTTATTACAAAAAGAAATGTCAAAATTGTGCCAACGAGACTAATGCTACAATAATAAACTCGAAATGAAACCCTATATATATTCTCACTTTATGTCAGGTGAGATTATGATTCTAACACACTCAAATTTAAAATTAAAAAAAAAAAAAACAGAGATTTAGATCTTTATTTTCTTACGTATATAAAATATAAAACTTGAAGCATTAAATTCTAGCACCGCTCTCGTTTAAATACCTGCCAATCTGAAAAAAAAAAAACAGTCCATATATGGTAATAGTCTATATGCGTAATACATTAGGAGATATATGTTGTATTAATTATTTATAAATTTAATCATATTCTTCTGTAAATGAATAATATATCTAATAGGTAAATTTACTGATATTATCCCTATATCGTACACGACTCAAGTGGCTCTCTATCCGTCTTCGTCGTAACTGGCACATCCTTTCCCTTCTTTACTCAATTCTCTTTAATCCAGTTACACCTCATTATTTAAAAGAACGTTTTATGTTTCTTGGAGAGAGCAATTCTAATTCTTATTCTTTACGTAGTACTGACAACCTTCAACTCATAATTCCTGCCCATTCTTCCTCTTTCTACTCCAAATCCTTTTCCGTGCAAAAACTCAACCTCTATACGGTGCGCTCAATCGTTGCCCATTTTTAAAAACTTAGTTAAAGCATATAATAATCACTTAGTCTATATTTCCAGTTTTATGTGTGTTATATATATGTGTATTAATATGGTATATTTATATGATATATGTATATATATATATATGTATTATATATTTATATGTATTTATATATATATGTATATGTTTGGTTGTATGTGTTTATTTATGTATGTATATGTATATGAATAATATATCTAATAAGGATAAAAGACCGCCTTTTGTACTACACTATACTTATTGAAAATTGTTTTAACAAATCATGTTATGTTGGTGCAATAAAGTGTTAAATAAATAAATAAATAAATATTTTATATCTTGTATTATTTTTCCAGATACACAAAAAAAATTAAAAAAAAAGGTCTAATACTTTTAAAGAGTGTTTTAATAGCATCAAAGGCAATAAAAATAAAACGATCAAGACATTCTTAAAGATATTTGAAATGTGTTTTTCCTTTTTATTTTTAAATTCAACACCTGTTGAGGAAAGGAAAATTTGCACGTCAAGTTCAACGTGAATGACGTTGACATTAAAGTCGACACGGGACGTGATTCCTTTAATAGGGAGTAATAATAAACCATTAGAAAAATAAGAAAAAAAGAAATAAATATTTTTCTTTTAGACCAAGCTTTCTTGCAAAGCGCAGTAATAAATAGTAGATATGGAGCCCTATTTATGTTTATGCATGCAGTGCAGTAAAAAAATTGTTTGTTTATTAAGAAGTTTTTTATTATTATAATTATTTCAGCCGTTTACTATTCACTGCTGTCGATGAGCCTTTCCCATAAGGAGACTTTTGTCATTAGTTGCTACCCTTGGCAGGCAGGTTGGCAACTGCAGTTATGTTTATAGACATATTTTAAGACGGACGCGACTGCCCATCCCTCGTTCTCCCTTAGTGGCCTCTTACGATACCCACGGGAAAGAAAGGGGTGGTCGATTCTATGCCGGGGCACACACGGCTATTAAAAAGTTTAATAATTATTAATTTAGCACTACGTACTAGGTTAATGTGTAGTTCCAGTATTTTTATTTTTTCTATATTTGTATTTATTATTCAAAGGTCCTATATTTGTTTTCTCATTGTGATTATTTCTTGTAATTATTTATAATAAGTTTATATATTTTCATTTTTTATCTATTATATAAGATTATTTTTATTTTTAATATTCTTAGTTATTATTCTCAGTTGAGAGTCAATCACATGTTACTGAAAATAACAACTCTCTACCAATCTCGTCGTTTCAATACAACCCGCAACAGTAGCTTTAAAAAACTATTGTTGCGGGTTGGATTACTTACTTTCCATGTATTACAATTTTCATACTGCATTTCACAGTAATTTGAGAAATCCTTGTAATCACCATTATAGTTACGTGCACAAATCATTTGGGCTCTGAAAAAAAAATCAATAAATAAATAAAAGTAAAGTTATATCCTAACTTAACACTTAGGTTACTTGATACAGATAGTTCGTAAACATTGTAACCCATAAGGAATACCAGCGCAGCAATGTATTTGTAGACGTTATTATTAATAGGCAATATGGATACAAATCTTATATCTATATATTCTTTATTCTTTATTGTGCACAAAAGTTTATATAAATAGAAAAAAAACAAATTATATATTGAGTTCCTCTGGAGATTGTCATTACGTATTATATTTTGCACACGTTATTGATCATGTCTATAGGCGACGGTTATCACTTCAAATTATTTGGCACACTTAGTTGTATAAAAAATGGATATGTTTTAAATATTTGTTGTTAATTAGAAGTTCATTTAATAAATTATTAAACATTGTATCCTACAAAAACAAAACCAGTTATTTTGATCTAAAAACTAAGATACTAATCCGATTTTGATAATATTTCTATGAAACTAATCTCTAAGTAATATTCATTCAGATAAAAAAAGAATTTTCTAAATCGGTTTAGAACTAATAAAGTTATGAGGTATTAAACATAAAACAAAAAAAAAAAAAAACAGAATTCAGTGCCTCCTTCTTTTTGACGTCGATTGAAAAAGACTAACTACGTACTTGTAACTAGACGGGCATTTCTCCAAAAAGTTTCTGCACCCTCTAACAAAAAAGTCTGTCGCCCAAAACTGTGTATCTTTTGGATATTTTATAATAGGCTTCCGATATTTAGCGAGTGATGTTGCGACGCTTATCAGCAATATATATAAACACACTGCAAAAACAGACTTCTGATAACGACACAAAGGTGAAGAAATTCTATTGAGTTTTTATTAGGAGAATAAACAGTTCTGGTTGGATTCGATGAATTTAGTTATTCTTGGATTAAATTATACATATTATCTACTGACTACTTAAATGTTTTATCTTTAAGAAATTTCTAAATTAATTAGTTTAATTTCTTAATTAGTATTTACACAAATTATATAGGGATCGACGACCTCAAAGGTACTTATCAGCTTTAGCGATATCATAAAGTTAAATAGATAGAAGTGATTCGGACGGTTCTTTGAGAAAGATCTATGATTAGCAGCGAATAATTTACATAAATTATAATTACATGCTTTGGTATCCTAAATTCTAAAACGTATTTAGATAAAATACAAGCAATAATAAATACAACTTTTAACAAATAATTACTTATTAAAATATTTTATTTCCTATCCCTTAGTTGTCGTAAGAGGCGACTAAGAAAACTTATAGCGGAAAAAGAGACAGTAGCGTCCCTCTTAAAACATCACGAAAAGCCAAACTGCGGTTGCCAATCCACCTACCAAGTGTGGCAACTTGCTAGTGCAAAACCCCCCATTATGGAGGAGTCTTATGTTCAGCAGTGGACAGTTATTGGTTGATACAACAAAATATTTTATGCTAGTTTCGACCCGTGACTTAGTAAAAAGTAGCCTGTGTCTTTGTCCATTCCAAATAGTATATAGGTATATATGTGAAGTATCGTGATGATTTATTGAATTGTTGAGAGCTTTTATAATTTTTACTTATGGAAATGAAATTATTTGGCAATTTTCAATGTTTTTAATTTATTATTAAAAAAGTACTCTACCTCCAAACTATATCGTTAACAATATAATATGTTACAATAATATTATTATTTCTTTGAAAATTTTACATTTAGTTCATATTTTGCATTGGAATTTTTCACATACATTTTCACAAACAAAATTCAATTTTTCAGCAACAGTTTAATAAGTATATTATTCCATGATTAATGATATATTTTCCTAATAGAGCACTTTTCAAATAATCAATCGAAATATTGAAAAAAAATTTAATGTTTTTGCCTATTGACAGATAATCGTATCGTTCTCACACTTGTTATGAATGCTGTTAAAGCGTCAATTAGTATCAAGAAAATTACTTTAATTTTCACATTTATAAAATTAGTTTAACGTTAGAAATAATAATAAGGACCAACTTCATTATCATCATCATCATCATCATCACATCATCAGTCAGTCAGTCTTCATCAGTTTATCAGTCCACTGCTAAAGCCCTTCTCCACAGACAGTTCTGAGCCACCTGCATGCATTATTATGATTTAAATATCTACTTTTAAAAATATCCTTACAAAAGATGATTCTAAAATAAAGAAAAAAAAATATATTTATCTCTGCAATAGAAAATAAATTAACTGATCAGATATACATATGTATATGGAAAGTTGAGATTTGTTTTTTTTTTTAAGTTGTTTACTTTAGATTCAAGTCAATGTAAGTGTAAATTAATAAACAAGGACTGAATATAGAATAACATCTGTGAAAGTAATAAAAACAGTTCATATTTGAATTGAAAGTTGTTTGGCCAATTGCTAATATGAATAGAAAATATTAAGCTAGTATAATAATCAAACAATTTTTGCACTATATTTTTACTTTTCTCCTTCTTTCTAAACTTCTCTTACTTTTACTAGTATAATAAAATTATAACTACTCAATGTCTGTAAATGTGAGATTATTATGAAAATATGAGGGCTCTTAATAAGATCTAAAGGTCTTATTAATATCATTTTTTTTCTAAATATCTCCCATGTATAGATATAAATTATTTACAATTTAATTTTATTATATAGGTTGTCTAAAAAGAAAGGTGACATTTGTTTTGGTTATTGCGTGAACGCAACTATTCTGAGGGACGCGGAGGGTATGTCATTCGGTAGCCTAGCTTCTGGGAATTTATTCGCTATGGAGCGTTTCTCGGGATCGGACCGTGCGTTGTGCGTAGGTACACGAGTTTTACAAAAACGGTAATTCATGAAGCTAATTTCCATCTCAATGGACATGTAAACAAACAAAATTGCCGATACTGGAGTGCAACTAATCCAAAACACAACATCAGAAACCCCTCTTTCGCCTAAAGTGACCGTATAGGCTGCAATGTCGACGCGAGGGATTATCGGCCCTTACTTTTTTGAAGATAAAAGGGGAAAGTTACAGTGAACTCGGACCGTTATGTGGAGATGTTACACAACTTCTTCGTGCCTGAACTACAAAACTTTCCTGGTTATAACCAAAGAACATGGTTTCAGCAGGACGGAGCAACTTCACACACGTCCAACAGTTCTTTACCACGAGTTCGTGGCAATTTTTCTTGGCAAATTGATATCCAGGAGAGATGACATAAATTGGCCTCCACGAAGTCCCGATTTAATTCTTATGGACTTTTTTCTGTGGAGTTACGTCAAATCTAAAGTTTATGCCAACAAACCGACTTTCGTGGCACAATTAAAAGGAAATCCTTGTTTATTTATTTTTTTTGGTTTTTTAAATGTGAACTTTATTTTGAGTCACCTTGTATTAGTAGAAATAACTGGATTTATTTATTTATTGGAACACCAAAAGCATATTGCATAATAACATACATATATAATAAACATTAAATTTAATATAATATAAACGCATATGCTTATTAAAAAATTTATACAGCATTTACTTGATTATACAGTTTGAAATGAAATAAACAATTTAAAGGAATAAGGTAATATTAAACTACAAATATTTTAAAAATTACATTATTATTTACAGAATTATATATAAGTATCATATTAAAATAATTTTTAAATAAAAATCTTTCAAACACATATAAATACCGTTGAAATATTATATCCATCAAAGTTCCTACTGATTACAACTAAGCCGAAAGGCAAACATCAACTGAATATCGGATTTATGAAATTTGAAATTTTAATGGGTTTACGCTTTGACCTAAATTAAATTATTGGAACAGTAAATATGAAATTGTAATATAAAGTGATAGAAATAACACGAAGAAGGTAAATTTCATTCATATCTTTTTTTTTTTTTTGTATATTTAAATTTTGTTTGTATTATAATAACTAATTTTTACCTACGATTTCGATTCCGTAACCAAGATATATTACTTGACCGAAATCTTACTTGAATATGTTTTGTTTAAAAGGTGGGATATAGCAGTTAAATTGCAAAGTGGAGCCACAAAACTATTATTGTCATTATAATATAAGCCGTCTACTGTCCACTGCTGAACATTGGTTTCCCCCAAAAGGGGTTTTTGCCAGTAGTTAGTTAAGTCTGCGATTAGCAAGTAGATTAACAACTGCAGTTAGGCTTTGTTATAAGATGTTCTAAGAGGGACGCTACCGTCTCTCGACCATTATGGTTCTTCAATCGCCTCTTACGACATTCACGGGAAAGGAAGAGGTGGCTCATTCTTACAACATTCTCGTAACACCATAGTTATTACAAAATGACACCACACAAGGAGTACAGTGAACGTTACAATATCTGTGATATTCATTATCCTATTTATGTTTATAGGGGATGGTTATTTCAATACAATCGATAGGCTAATAAATTATTTGCTACTAGCTATTTCCTGCAACTTCCTTCGCGTATATCTGTATAGAAAGCATCTTATGTACTAAGTCAGGCCATTATCTATCCACATACAAAATTATTGTTTTTTTTTATAACACACGGGGGCAGGGGGAACGGATTGTTAGTAAGGGGGTCTAATTTCACCATTACTAGCAATACACACTATCAAGTCGACCTCCACGTGGTTCTTCCTAGAAACTATCGTGGTTAATTCTAATGAAATTTGTTGCGATTGGCTAACGGTCCTACTTCCATCGTCACCTATCACCCCTCACTGGTGCCCCACTAGCGTATACCGATAGCGCAGGCGAAATTATTATTCCATTTTCTTCCATTAAAAAAGAAAGAGGGCAAACAATCATGCGGCTTACCTGATAGTAAGTGACTATCGCTACCCATGAGGATCCACGACACCAACTGCGTTGCAGATTTCATTTAAATTTTATTCGGTAATTTAAGCATGATTGGGTAATAAACGTACAGATACGAGTATCTTTATGAAATTTCACATTTGTAATATTGGTATTATTCCAAATCTTATAAATCTAGAGCTATCTTAGCTCTATAACAAGAAACTTTAACCTCAATAGAGGTCAGACTCTTCGTAGTAGATGACATCAATCAAGCGTTTTGCGGCAAAAAATATCCACATAGGCAGTTTCAAATAGGCCAACTTCGTATATTTACCGCTCTAGGGATCTCTCTGAGGCAGTAAATATCAGTTCGTATTGGGAATGTCGATAATAAACTGCTTTGTACAAACTTTGAAAATCAAAGTTCAATCCCTGCATTTTTCATTTATTAAATAATTAGCGGCATCCCACGGCTTTGCCTTTGTTGATCTGTATAATATAGTATCCTACCTGCTAAGTTAAAATGGGCAAGGAGAAGGGAATATTAGCAATATTACATTTACAAATCCCATTGCTAACACCCTTTTATATTATTAACACAAGTGAACCTACCATTCCATTATCATTCATTAAAAAATAAAGTTATATGGTGGAAACTTAATAATATAGGAATGGGCAGCAGCGTTCCTCTTAAAATATCACCATAGTACCATGGACATAACAGAGTATACTGTTTCGCCCATGATACCCCCAGTTTGTTTAGTACTTCTATACGTTGCCATTCCTGAGAACCCAGGTGTTATTTCTCTGTACCCTGTAAATTCACGCCATATCCTACCTTTCAAACCGAAACACAGCCATGCAAACACAACTGCTTCACGGTAGAAACACGAATAGAAACACTTTTATACTATATACTATTCTATGAATTTATATAAGACGTGACGCTGCGACATATCCATCGGTACATCGTCTTGAAGAAGACTTTCGGATGAAGTCGAAACAACTGTTGAAATCGAACAACGCAGTAAGTTCATAAAATTCATTTCGGTCATAAATATAGATATCGTTAAAATTTAACATAACTTTTAAAAATAACATAGTTAAAAATACTCGTTTAAAATATACAAATGTAATACGTTACCCGCAAAATGTCTACACATTTTTATGGTTACACAAATAATTTAAAAAAACATACAAAGTGTAAGCGTTTTAATGGTCAGATATCGACAACTGTTTGAATGAATGAATTTATTAGTCCTGTTTTTAAACTGAGGAAGGTATAGGGCATCTGCTTCGTAAAGGTTGGCTTTATATATAGACGGAAATGTTTACAAAATAGTGGATTCACGTATTTAACTGATACCAAGAAGAAATTACTATAATTTACATGCACAATGTGTATACAGATATCCCTGTATATTTTTATATTTTTATTTAAATGTTGTATATAAAGGAACGTGTATTTGTAAAGTTTACAATTGTCCCAAATGAACATATAGGTAGAAACTACAGGAAGGGGTTCTTAAAAGGGTGTTTTAAGGTTTCATTAGGGTTGCTAATGTGCACGTGACACCCCTAATGTTACAGGCGTCCATAGGTTACAATGACCGTTTACCATTAGACGGGTTGTATGCTTATTTACATATTTATTTTTTTATTTTACATTTTATTGGTACTATTTATAAAATAGTAAATTCAGTTAATTTTATGAGAAGTGATACAAAAGGCGACCTTATCGTTAGGCAATCTCTTCCAAACAACCTTTGGATAGAGGACATTGAAAAAAAAGGCAAGTATCATACATATACAAACATATAATACATACATACATACCAGAGGGAGATTTTGTACAAATGCTTGGGTACCTCTGTTCCATTCGTGTTTCAACTGCAGTAGTTAAATCAGCTGTGTTTGCATGGCTGTATTCCGATGTGAAGAGTGAGATATGGCGTGAATTTACAGGGTACGGAGGAATAACACCTGAGTTCTCAGGAATGGCAAAGCATGGGGGGTATAATGGGCGAAACAGTATACTCTGTTATGTCCATGGTATTGCTCATGTCTATAGGCGACTGTTACCGCTTTCCATCAGGTGGGCCGTCAGCATGTTTGTCATTCTACGTTGTAAAAAAAGAAAACAAAAACATACAAACAAATATATACATAAACACATACATAATTAATATCACACATACATATATCATCATGATCATATCAGCCGTTATGCATAGACTGTCACAAAAAACATTTCTGAACCATCTGCATTCATTGACTTCCTGCATTGCATATGAATTACATATTTATAAGTACATATAGGTACATAATTAAACTAGTACACTTGATGGTTTGAGTAATGAATGGAATTAATTAATTTTAAAACCAAAGGACTTTAATTATTCAGACGCCATGAATATTATAGAAATTTACCATTTCCTTTGCTACTCGTTTAATGAGATATATACTAACTGGTCTTTCAACATACGGGTACAGTAAAAGCGATTGCATTTAGTAAATTTTATATTTGAAAAAAAAATATATAAATATCTAATATTATAAACAGTTTGCAATCACTGACTTATTCACATAATCGTTGAACGAGTAATATTCATAGAAATTTTATGAAACATACTATTTGTATTGTATTAGGTACTAGTTTTTTACCTGTTGCTTTGTACTCGTGGATATCAGAAGTAGAAAAACCAATAAAATTGACTAATAATGTAAGGGCAGTCCAACCAGATTTTAAGTTAGACCTTTTCGAATATAACTTTGGAATCTGCATTTAGGTTGGTGCAGCATATTCAACAGTAGAGAGTTAACTGTAGAAATGACGAAATGATGGTCATGATAGATTTAAAGTATTGTATAAATCGATTCATAAATGGCTATGGTATGTTAGCATATTACACATAATAATTTAAGTTTAATATTTAAAAAAAAAGTAATAATTGAGTTTCTTGTCCGTTCTTCTTGGCTGAAATTGCGTTCCAAATGGGCGGTAATGAAAGATAACTATTTAAATACTTAAATCTAAGTTTACTCAAATAAAAATATTTCTTTGTTTTTGATTGAAATTGATAACAATTTGATATTTAATAAATTATTCTATTTAATTATTTTTATTTTATTTTTTTATTTAAGAGTTTCCTCTTAAATATATTTAATTATTTAATTTTAATTAAATTGTTTTTGGTTGCATTACTTTTGAATATAAATATTTGATATATATAATATCAACAATATCTTTTTGGTATGTTCGGGTCAATTATTTTTTTGCTTATATTTTCTTTAACTTTTGTTGGAACATAACTGGGATACTTTTTTTATCATTATTATTAATATTTTTATTCAATAATAACAACACACATCATTAATTATATGTAAATAATCTCCTAACATTTAAAATTTTAAAATTAAAATTTTATTAAATAAATTATTTTAATATAGACGCAACACCGCAAAAACCGCCATAAATTAACGCTTCATCCTCACCATGTGGACGGGTGGCGGTCTTCCACTGTCCATATTTCAAGGCACTTTCTTCCACATACAACCACGCTTTAGAGTCAACTTCTAGCAGCAGTATTTCCGAATTGGTATGACAACGTAATCTCCAAGAACAGAGTATATTCCTTTTCAAAAGACTGGCAGCACATCTGTAATGCTTCTGGTGTTGCGGGTGCTCATGGGCAGTGGTAGTCACGAACATTCAAGTGAGTCGCATGCTCGTTTAAAACCTATGTTGAATATAAAAAAAAAAGAAAAAAATTGAAATTCTAGATTAATCACATATAAGCCATATACTTACAATGTAACAAAAACTTTCCATAATCATTTCAATTTCAATGGAAATTACTCACGTATTAGATGAAGTCGTATAATAAATGCATAATTTTCTAGAAACACATAGGATTAAAAACGAGTCAAGTTCTCTATAATTGTAGATTCACCTACGTACATACTTATTTAAAGTTTAAATTCTATTTCTCTATAATTATAAATCCATCTATGTTTTTAATTAACCTACTCGGCCGTGGGCAGTGATTGTTTGTTGTATGCTTCCATAATTATATCTACTATAATTATGATCAACATTTCAGCTATTACCTGTCCGCTGCTGAACATAGGCCTTCCCCATAGACTGCCATAAGAAATAGTCTTGACCCATCTGCATTCCACTAACACCTTACAATGCATTTGAGGTTGTCACTCCATCTAGTGGGGGGCCGGCCTACACTGCGTTTATTCGTACTTAGTCGCCACTTAATAACCTATCTTGCACATCGATTATCGCTTCTTCGAGGTGTGATATCATCCCATTGCCGATTCAGCTTGTTTATTCTTCGGGTTATGTCAGTGAGTTTGGTTCATTTGTCTGCATTGATTTATTGATTCTGTCATGTAAAAAAACTCTGAGCACAGTCATCTCCGTATTTAAATGACATAATATATATTTATATATAATATTTATAAATATTTACAAATTTCATAACAAAATGGTGCCGATGATAAAAATATATGACATAATTAATGTATATACACCTATACATTTCTTTAAAATGATATTAATTACTTCAGTTTTCATAAGATCTAAAGAATATTTTTGTATATCTAACAAGTCCTACTTAAGGAAAAGCGTCAAATTTTAAGATTATTGAAATCAGAAGGCAAAAAATGTTGGGACATTTGATTGAACACGACGAATTTATGATCATCATAATAGATTATAAAGTGGTAGGAAGGAGGAATAAGAGGAGACCAAGGTACAGTTTCATCAAGTAGATTAAATAAAAATTGGTATCGTGTCGTATCATGAGATGAAGGGACTCATTGTAAATCGTAGTATGTGGCAAGAGCTCCAAACCTTTACCTTTAGAAGCTATCCTATAGCCGTGGGTACTCAGTAAATGAGAATTAATATTAATTTTTTTCCATATTTTACATCAACCACCAACTAAATATTAGTTATATTTTATTCTAAAAAAAGCGTTATATATCCTCAAAAAATGTATATTCAAAGAGGAATATTTCCGTTCTATATGCTATTAACAAAATCTGCTTACTTACGTATCCCTTTTTTACAAAAAGAAAACTGTGGGATAGATATTAATATATTCTGTTATTATGCGAAACCGTACATAGTTGTATTGTAAACGTTACATACGCCTATATGATAAAGCTTAGCATATCTATTATTAGAAAAAATCTACTCACAATTGCTAAAGGAAAATCTCAACTACATTTCGTTCCCGTTGGTCATTTACGAAAAAAAGATGGCCATGTAGTTTATATTTTAAGGGCCAATTAAGGAAGCAAGTTTATTTTTTCCTATTTATAATGTTTTATTTTAGGAAATATAATCAACGAGAAGATATTAAATGGACGTACAATCGGTCATAGAAACAAAACAAGCTGAAACAAGTGGCATCTACAGATGCCACTTGTTTCACGCAATCTCAGCTATAGAGCTACAGCTCTATAGCTGAGATTGCGTTTTAGTTAAAGCACACAGGAGAAAGAAAAAGATGCTGAATGTTGCGATCTTCGATCCTTATAATAGATGCGGTAATGCAAACGTGTAGCTTGTTCCAATAAAAATGTAAATAAAAAGGCCACTATAAACTAGACCGCGGATTTTCAATAGTAGTATGAATCTAAAAATCTAATCATTGATTGAATGTAACGATTGGTTTCTAATTTCATTTAGAGAGTGTTGCTGTAATAATTTGAACATAACTTGGTTAGCTTTTTTATAATATTTATATGTAGAATTAGACTATATTTAAGTGAGAATCATTATAATGATAGAGAGAAAGAGTAAATCTGATATAAAAAATCTAACTATAATATTATTCAGACCATTAATATGTTATTTTATATATTAAAATGCACAACGAATTTTGCATAAACAAATAAAGAAAATTGTCAAATTTAATTTTCTTACTAGAATTCAGTTCAAAAGATACAAAATCTAAAATGCTACGAGGAAACAGGACTACGTGACAGAATGTTAGACCATCACATACGATATGTTTCGCATTCAATGAGGCAGTATAAAACCACTCACACGGAATTACGGCAATAAAGACCGTAGTAGCTGCAGTTTGTATTTTCACTCTTTGTATCACATTTTTACGATTGCACATTTATATTTTGGTTTCAGCATTTGTGGAATAGAAAAGTATTAAGGCGAAGTAAAGCGAAGTAGAATAGATTAAGATAGAGTTAATTGAATCACGGCATCAGAGACTTGTAGCTGCAGTTTTTAGTTCGCCCTTTGTTGATACTTCACAATTACACTCTTAAATATAGAATAAGATAGAGTGGAGTGAAGAATGGCAACAAAGACTTATGTGTTACGATGCTGCAGCTGCAGTTGGTATTTTTATGACTGCACCTTTAAATTTTCGGTTCGGTATTTATAGAATAGATTAGAATGGAGCGTCTTACGGCAACAAAGACTTATGTAGTTCGAGATTTGCATCATATTTTTATGATTGTATTCTTAAATTTTATTTCAGTATTTATAGAATGGAATAGAGCGTTACGAATTACGACAACAAAGACTTATAGCTACAGTTTGTAGTTCATTATTTATATTACATTTTTACGTTTGCATTCTAAAATTTTGATTTCTGTTTTTATAAAATAGAATGGAGTGAAGTGAAGTGAAATAGAGAAAAAATATGTTTGATCTATAAGATAACCGGGTTATATTGACTTGCTGGTATTCTTTTGCATGTATGTTATATTAATTATTATATTAAAGTAAGCATTTGGCTTTGCATTGTTTCTGTCTACCTTATTGGATGCCGTTTCTCTTATCCCATCCCGGCACAGAATAGGCCACCCTTTCCTTCCCCGTGGGTGTTGTAAAAGGGTACTAAGGGAGGGCGAGGGATAGGCAGCAGCATCCCTCTTAAAACATCTCCAAAGCCTAACTGCGGTTGCCAAGCGTGGCAACTACTGGTAAAACCCCCCAAGAGGGAGGCTTATGTTCAATGGTGGACAGTTAAAAGCTGATATGATGATGATGATATTCTGACCCTAATGGGAGACAGGAGTGACAGATGTGTATGTATGTATATTAAACTAGGTATATCATCGCCAATTTTGAATCGATTTTAATAACTTTTTTGTAAACAATAGAATTTAATCTAGAGAATATTTGTTTTTATGGTTTAACTCTCATGTTATTGCACATATATTAATTTAGTCACGATTGAAATAGCTTTTCTTTTTATAGAGCAAAATATTCTTAATTTTAAAATATTTATGCGATTAATCTATGAACGCATTCAATTCACGTACATTTTATAACTTGCACGTAGTGAAATGTCATTATAAAAATTCTTCATGAATAAAAATTGAAATTTATCTGTTTATTTGTACATTCAAATCTATATATGGAACTGAAATTATTAATATCCTTTCACCTCATATATTTTTATATCCCATTAATATTATAAACATACTCGTAGCTGCCAGCCTCGGATCGCACGAATATATTAAATTTTTCGATTTTCCGTAGGATTTTTCAATAATTTTATTTAATAGTTATTTAAAGTACTAATTTTGCACCTTATTTGCTTTTTATGCTAACCCTATAAATACTTTCTCCTTTCGGGTTCTCGAGGTTGACTAAAAGAAATCCTTTTAAGGGATAATTCGCCTGTGTACATTTTGGTATAACCTAATATCTATAAGTAAATGTACAAAAGCATATAATAAATAAGTAAATAAATAATTTTCTTTCATACAGACCATGTCTTGATAATTACAAACACAACATAAAAAAATAACCTTACAAATGCAGCCATTCTGAAGTAATGCGCTAATATAACATACATTCAGCAACTGTGTTTTATTGTGGGATGTAGTGAAAGATTATTAGTAATGCGGTCTTATAAGACTTACACACGTTCTTAGATTATTTTATATGTTTTACATTATACATTACGTATGTCTTACATCATATTATGGGAGGAAAGGATTGTTAGTAATGCGAGCTACAATGGGTACAAATGGCTCTGCCATTGCTAGCAATATACCTTGTCAGATCGACTTCCCCTTAGTTCCCACTAGAAACAATCGAGATTTAAATCTTGTTGAATTCACGATGTACTAACTAGCCTGCTTTCATTTTCACCTATCATCTCTTACTAGTGTCTCGCTACCGTATACCGACAGCGCAGACGGGGTTACCATTCCATAAAAAAAAACAGATTTTTATTAATCTAGATATAAATGTTATATGCTTTTTTATAAAAGTACTTGATTATTCCAAATATCTTAATTATCTATATAAATACATTAGAAGTGTGACTAAACTACACAATTCCCATTAAATAAATGGACAGAGTCCATTAATATAAACTATGATAATATAAAATAATTAGACGATGATGACCGAAGGAAGGAAATTCTTCCCTCAACAATATCCCATTTATATAGCCATATATATTCCAATATATATTACATTATGTAGCCACAAAATACCTCGTTGACATCAAATAATTAACCAGTATTTTGTATCTGGAATAGTGAAATTATCTAGCCAACGAATTTATATTCTTGCTAATCTTATTTCATATCTTATTTGTTTGTATGTTTGTTTATGTATTACACAAATACTACGCCATCAAATTGAATGTGGTTATGTTACTAAAGATCTAATTTAAATTTTAGTATACGTTTTAGAATAATATGCCATCTAGAAGTGAATACCTACTTCCAAAATTTACAAATTTAAAAATGTCTTTCGACCATCCTGTAAATAAAGTTGCCGTATCACATTTGGTTATAATAAACTTTATATTTCAATAAATTGATAAATCAATCAAATAATTTATTTTACAAAAACATAGGCAGATAAATTACATAGATGTTAATTGCATACATTTTAAGATACGACTATATTTTGTCTCTCATGGCATGCAATTTTTTTAACATTATACATTTCACAATACTAATTATATATAAACAAATATAATTTCCCAGGCGAATTTTCATTACTAAAATAATAAATGTAAGTAGGTACCTAAATTTAGTTCTATTTCATCATAACTGTTCTAAATGTAAATAGAAACCCTAAATATGTTTATTGTCGGTTTATAAATACTCTAACCGGATTTTCATCTATTAATAGCATTCGTGGGTAGATATTGCAACAAGTAAAGTAACAAAGATAAGCAACAAAGGCGAAATAGATCTCTTGAAATAGATCCTTCTAAGTAATATTTATTGCGAGGTTTTTATTTCCCAGTGCAGCTTTAAATTGTAAGTTCATAATTAAACTTTTTACTTACATTCATAATGAAATTATTTCTTATTAACTGATTTCACTTCCGAATAGTTATAAATTTTAACTTGCTATACTCTGCGGCATCACTCGCGTAAATAAATACATAAAGTGGTCACATAGGGTCTATATACTAAGTACATTACAATTTGCCTTTAAAAATAATTAATTTAAATCCGTTTAATAGTTTTTGCATGAAAGAGTAACAGGCATCTATCCATCTATATATCCATCCACTAATTCATACTTACAAACTTTTTCAGGATAAATCTTTGGGTCTTATCATTACTTGCTATCAAGTGAGATAAGATAAAACTCAAATCCGTTTTGAAATAAAAAATATAAAACCAAAGTCAATGACCTATGAGATATTAAACTTGACTAGATGGCTTTTAGAAAATGCAAGTGTAATTGAACACCTAAGGGAAAACTACTTCTAATATTACATACCTAGGTTAGGAATATAGAAATTAAACAGATATGGTAACTATTATAAAGTTTTAGATATAAAATCTATTGAAAATATCAAACCTTTTAACAATAAATTTGAAAAGAAAGAAGTAGGTATGTGTTTCGATATACACGAGTATCTTGTTACCCGACTGACGAAACAAGAAGGGTAATGTTTTCTAGTATTTTCATACAAAGCACAAAAAAAGGTAATTCTACTTTTTCTATTACAAAAAGCATTATATACTCCAATAGCCGTATGTTTTAATATACGATGAGTAAATTAAGCAGTAAATTCCAGTACCTTTTTGTAACTCACGATCGTAACCTTCGTTCCAGTAATACTCTCCAACTATCTTTCCCCTCTCACCATACTGGTTTCGCTTCAAACTCTTTTCTCCTACATTCTTCATGACTCTGGAACGCGCTTCCTGATGCCATTAAGAGACTACTGACTAAACTGCCTTTCAAAAAAAAAACGTTCACGTTCACTTTTTTACTTTATCCGAGCAGTAAGTGCTTTATATTATTCTCAATTTCGTGTATAATATAGTATATTTCATATATGTGTAAGTATATTTGTTATTTATATTATATATATTTATTCGTTTATATATGTAATTTTAGTATGTATGTGTATCAATAATTACTAGTACCGCATACGAGTATTCTGACACTTCCCTATGGTTGACTGGAAGAGAATGCTTTTAGCATTAAGTCCGCCATGTACACATATTTGTACTAATGAATGAATAAATAAATAAAAATGATGGTATCCGCCGTTAACTGTCCTTGCTGAACGTAGGCCGCCATAAGGGAGGTTTTATCAGTAGTTGCCACGCTTGGCAGGCAAGTTGACGACCGCAGTTAAGCCTTTGTGATGTTTTAAAAGAAATGCTGCTGTCTATCCTCTGATCATTAAGTTCCCTTAATAACCTCTTACGATACTCACGGGAAATAAATAGGTGGCCTGTTTTATGCCGGAACCAAATAATAAATTTTCGTATTCATCATCATATCAGTCTTTAACTGTCCATTGCTGAACACAAACCTTCCCCTTGCAGGATTTTGTCTATAGTTCTCACGCTTGCAGGCGAATTGGCAACCGCAGTCAGGCTTTAGACATGTTTTAAGAGGGACGTTACTGCTTATACCTCGCCCTCCCTTAGTCGGCTTTTACGATACCCACTGGAAAAGGAAGGGCAGCCTAGTCTATGCCGGGACCACACGGCCAAGCTTTTGTATTACTTCATCTTAATTATTTCCTGTATTTATTTTGTTACTTAATTCCTCTAATATTTTTACACTAAAAACATTAGAGAAATTTTAACTATATTTATTTTCTATATTCACTTAAAGGGAATTTTCAATTAAATGTATACAGAACGAAATAGAAATCAAAAGAATATTTATCAGTGAAGCGAAAAATGGGTTTAAAAGTAATAGAAATTTTAAAGTTTATATTTCATTTCTTGTACTGTTTATCTGTGTAGTAGCTTTCTGATTTTTACTAGCTTATTGGCCGCTACGTTGTACACGTGGATTTCAAAAGTAGACAAATTAATGAAATAGACTATTTGTAGATGGCAGTACAGTTACAGTTTTTAAGTTAGACATTCAGTATTAAAAACATGAAAACCGCATCCAATTTCATGCAACTATTTTTGCAACTGTTTTTGCAACATGACGCCAAAACAAAAATACATGCAGACAGAAAGACAAAATTTATAAATAATTTTGCTTTTATTAAGACCCGTCATATAAGTTTTTCTTATATATTTCTTCTAGTTATTTTATTGTATAGGTATAATTTTAATACATCATTATTTTGTAGATATCCCTAATTAAAAATTATTTTAGCCATTAACTGTCCACTGCTGAACATAAGTCTTCCCCATAAAGGGAGTTTTGCCAGTAGTTGCCACGCTTGGCAGGTGGGTTGGCAACCGCAGTTAGGCTTTTAGACATGTTTTAAGAGCGACGCCACTGCTCATCCCTCACCCTCCGTTAATTGACTCTTATGACACCCACGGGAATGAAAGAGGTGACTCATTCTACGCCTGAACTCTAAGGCATTATCATGGTTAACTTCTGCTAAATTCGTCACGGTAGGCTAACTAACCTGCTTTCATTGTCACTTATCATTCCTCGCTGGTGCCCCACCAGCATATACCCACAACACAGGCCATACTATTATCATTCCATTATCATCTATACATGGTTATTATTAAAGAGTGTTAGTAATGAGGCCTTAGTAACCAATGTTGGCCATACTTTGTTGATTGTTTCTAAATTGATTTCAATAATTAGAAACAAACCCAGGGCAAAAGCTATGTTCGAAGCGAATTGAATTGCTGCTTGACCGAATGATTCTAGATCATTTAAATAGCGAATCAGGAGCGCACTCACCGCATTGATAACTTGATCGACGCGCGCGCAGCTTGAATTTTCCTAAGTGAAGTGAACTGAATATTTGTTTTACGGTGTTGTGATTTTAAAAGTAAGTTTTATATTAAGTAAAATATTAATTTACAGGTATAGTTAGAAACATAAAATATAAATAATAAAATATATGCTATATACTATTTATGCCAGGTTGTCTGTAAGACATTGCTTTTAGCAATGAGGCTGTCTTTTGTATACGCACATTCTGTATAAATACTCCTTATATACATCTCTATTGTGAGCAATAAAGAGTTTACTATTATTGTTACGTGACAATATTTGAAATAATCACATTATTTAGTTATGTAGAACAAAGTTTACTAAATGGAGACTTTATACAAAAGTCATCTGCTTGGCTACTTCTGTCCCATTCATGTTTCTGCCGTAGTTATGTTTATATGGACATGTTTCAGTTTGAAGGATGGAATATAGCAATGAAATTACATACTACAGAAGCATAATACCTTAATCCTCTGGAATGGTTACGCATGAAGGGTATCATGGGCGAAACAGTATACTTTGTTATGTTCATAGTACTGTTCATGTCTATAAGCGATGGTTATCACTTTCCATGGTGTTATTTGCCATTCTAAGTTGCATAAAAACACAAATAAAATAAAAATATATACTTATATTTTTATTTTATACAATGTAATTGAATCTAAGTTCCACATAATTATGTTTTTTCTTCAGATTCGATTCTTAAAAAAATTACAAAAGTTTCTTTAACAAAATTTATTCGAAGGAGAATAAAACCCAAGTTTTTGGTGCTTATGCGAAGTCCTAATTACTGTACTATAACATCAAGTTACATCACGAACATTAAACTTGGAAACAATTCAAGATTTTGTTTAGTAGAGCACACCGACTTCTATCTTGGCAAAATCAGTTATTACCCACCAAATAACCAGTAAACTGATTTAAACTGAAAACTGAACTACTTTAAGAAAATGTTATAGGAACAAATCTTAAAGTATATATCCTATTAGATTAAAAAAAAGGATCTTTCCAAATCATATTCTTAATATTATGAGGTAACAAAAATAATAATACAACCGAATTGAGAACGTCCTGTTTTTTGAAGTAGGTTTAAAAAGATATTAAAACGGTTTACGATAAATGAAGTTAACCATGTTTTATGATTCTTTTTTTATTTAAATCCATTCAGCGTTTAAGTGTGATTAGGTAACAAACATCCAAACATTTTATATGCAATAATAAATTTAGATATTCGTCTATTAGTACTATTAAATTTGTTGTTGATTCTAAGTCACAAAATAGCTGTAATTCTATTTTAAAACCTGTATAGGTTTTGATTACTGTGAACAATGGTATTCTAGTATAAACTCTTACTATGGAATCTATAATGATGTTAATTCCTGGCAAAACCATTTCATACTTCCTTAAAATCCTTAACGAAATATGTCTTTTTCCTCATAATTTTAATTTTAAGGAGGATCATAATCTAAGAATTGCTATTTGGAATAATTCATTTCATAAATCACAATTTCTCATTTAACATCGCCAGCTATAATAAATATTTCATTAGATCCTGAATATTAATAATCTAATATCTAAAGAGTTTGTTTACAAACGATATCAGAATCCGTTCGCGCCTCTAAATAATAATTATACTTTCATGGTGAAATTAAATATAGAAAATCCACTGAAATCTCTGTACAAGGAATTAAGATGATATGAATATTTTATGTGCTTATTCACGAGGGTAAAGCCGTAGGATATAGGTAGTATCTACTATAATAAATTATTTCTTGATATTGTTATATAAATATTGATTATTGATATTGATAGAAAAGAATTATATTATTAAATAACTATTATATTAAATAGATTAAAATAAATATTAAAAATATAAAAATTATCAATTCAAATATAAATAAAAATGGTACATCATTCCATTACATTACATTCGATTTTTAAGACAAATATTTGCAATTTCAATTGAATTCCAATTGTATGAACTTTGCAATAAAGTTTAAAATAAATGTAATTATAATTACTGAATTTACTTGTCTCTTTTTAAAACACAGAGTATCTCTGTAATCCCTAGTATTCTATTAATAAACGCTAATAATGAAGGCATGCCATTTATCTTTACCATAAAAAAGTACCCTGAAATAATATATTTTATAATGATAACCGAATAAGCAAGACTCTCTAAATATTATTTCTTTTTTTCCTACATTTTTAAATGTATTTTTTCTTTATATTTTTTTTAAATGGATTACTTTTTATTTGTATTATTTCTTTATCTTTCTTGAAATAGATTTAAATAATCAAATCACATATTCTTAAGATGGTACTTGATTTATTTAAACTCAAAATTACTCCAAAATAACTAATATTTAAGATTTCTATATATTTTTCAGCTTATATAGCAGTTATAAAGAGGATAGTTTAATCTTCTTGGATGATTTTATTTTCTTCTCTCTTATTGTCTTAGTGTATAACAATTTGTTACAATCCATTTGATCACATAGTTTATAAACATTTTTACTATCGAAAATCCTTTTAAACTATTTGCAATTTTACCTCTTTTGCCACCATTAATAAAACAAAATATATTCTATAGTACTCCATCAAAATCTAAAACAAATTGTGCATGGTCAATTTATCATTCTGAAAATTTATCACGTTGACAAAACGTTACGCTCTGGCAACGTTCAAATTCGAATCATTGCTGCAGCATGAATTTAGATCAATCATGTTTTTGGCTACCATCCAAAGTATGCACTTTTTTCCAGTTGGCTTTTGTATGAGTATTCGTAAAATAGAGATCTGTCCTCTCTTTATTATTAGGCTTTTATTTCTTATTAGAGTACTAGTTTAATTTGTTCTTATATTTTTTTTACCTAAAATTTTGATCCGTATTTTAAGCATTTTTTAATTTCAAGGAAATCCGGTGAGACCCTTTCTAACTAACTATCCAGTTAAATAGCTATAAACACAAACAGACCTTATCGTACTCTGTGCACGATGCACCTTTTTGTTCGTAAATTTTTATGCCTTTTTTATTTTTATTATAAAAACAATATTTTTTTGACACTAAGTAAGTTGACCTATTTTCTGTCTCATTCACTTTTTTGTTTCATATGTACAAATTTTACAATTAAATTACTTCTCCAAGACACCATGTTTCCATAACGTCCTTTCGCCCGCATACTCTATTCAGTCCACATAATAGAACAAACGAAATTCAACTTAATGCCGCTACAATAAGTGTTCAATTTTAAATGATAACACATTTCTATTGACCACTTATTTTTACATAAGTTGAATTTCGTTATCTCTAAATGAAACTCTGTATTTTGAATAGGGCTCAATTCGTGAAAAGATTTCGATATGCTCCGGAAAATACATAAAACTCCAATATCATGATAACCCCAACAGTGGGATTTGATAATGCCTCCGACTATCCCATAAGGAATTAAAGTTATCTTAACATCTTATTTTTTACTGTGTATTCAGAGTTTGTATGGAAAAAAGAAAAAAAAGGTTTTTTTTATACAACTTATAATGAAAAACTAGTATATGTTTTTCTGATTTTTTTTTTCAAATGAAGGAATTCATCGTTTCCAAGGCTAAATACTTATTAATGTTAAAAAAAAAAAGTATCGATCCAGTTGTTTGAGAATTTTACATTGAGCAACACATTCTAGGATTCATTTCCATTTATACACCTGTACAATACACTAGCTGTGCTTGTGATTTTATCCGCGCGTATATTGATCGGGGTAAAAAGTATGATAACACAAAGTTTGTCAGATCATTATAGACTAGTCTGGCTCTCCTCAGATAGAATTGAAGCCATTATCCTCAGGCGAGGGACCTGCTGCAGAAGCTAAGATGTATGGCTGCGTTGGCGTATGATGTAACTTAGAAAGGTTTATTGATAAGGTCAACTATCACTTCAACCCTCTCTAATTGCAAAATGACGACAATAATACGGATTTTATGGCTTAATTTAATCCCGAAGATAAGCCCCATATATTAGTACCTATTGTATGTTTAAATAGATATTAATGTAACATAACTGAGTTCTATTGAAATGACCACAAAAACACTTTCTATATAAAATTAATAACAAATCGAAATATTCTAGTATGAACAGACTGTATTCGAGTCAAGCCAATTATTTATTTGTTAAAATTTTAATTAATATCTTTGCGGTGTGGTATCGGCATAGTATCGTAAAGTCGCCTCGTAGAATAGTAAGAGGCGACTAAGGGAACTTAATGGTCGAGAGATGGGAAGCAGCGTCCTTCTTCAAACATCACCAAAGCCTAACTGCGGTTGCCAACTCGCTTGCCAAGCGCAGCAACTACTGGCAAAACCCTCATAGGAATGTTTAATAACAGACAGTTAATGGCTGATATAATCATGATGATGATACTTTACATACTAGGTATGGTATGCGTAAAGGCATTTCCTTCATTTAAAATATATCCCTCTCTCGATACATACATCCACACTTTCGCATTGTATATCTGTTTCGTCAACCTTTCATCTCACATTCCTTCTACAC
Source organism: Galleria mellonella (assembly GCF_026898425.1). NCBI lineage: Eukaryota > Metazoa > Arthropoda > Insecta > Lepidoptera > Pyralidae > Galleria > Galleria mellonella. The sequence goes on along the minus strand of NW_026442082.1, from coordinate 2,635,054 downwards.
ACCCAAACTAACGTAGCATTCCTTGCAATAAATGCTAGAAGCATAAATATTTAGAATATTTAATATCATCGTCTAATAGGAGAGACGGAATTGCATTGCATTCGTTCACGTACCACGGTAACTATAATTGAGCTATCAGGGTGAAAACGATCTATTTTCTAGTGTTTATAAAATGAAAATGTATAATCGAAATGATTGACAATGACTGGGCTGCGGGAATAATTATATTACAAGTAATGTTGGCACGTTTGGTTGTTTATTTAGTAATAATCTATGAAATTATAGAATAGATAATTCGATTATATCCATTTATTTTAAGTAGTTACCTTAAAAGAAACATTCAGCATTTAAATATGTGAGAGACTAATAAGGGTCTTTGTAAATTAATAATAATTATTAAAAATGTAGTGGCATTTTTTACAAAATTAGTACTTTTAAAACTTCTGAAATTAAACGCCTACAATTGAATGTTTTTGTCGAGTTTTTCCTTGCTCAAATTAACAGTATTAAATGTATTGTGAAATTTAAGGAATTTCTATTAAATTCTATTGAAGTTTTAATATTTAGATTTTTTTATATTTTTTATTTAATCTCTTAAGTTAATAAATTAGTTGGAATTCAAGTTATTTGATAATATTTATTATATGAGTAACTTCAATCAAATACGTTCAGGTGCTGTTATGAAGAATATTACTGGTGAAGTTGTATTTCAATGAAATTAGTTTGAAACTTAAATATGAAACCTGTTTAGTCTCATATGCATGAAGTATTTAAGTGGAATATTATTTTAATAAATATTTGTTTAATTAAAATCAATGTTTTGTCTTAAATATTTTAAATATACATAATATAATTGAAATACGTAATATATAGATACTCATTCATGTTTCAACCGTGAAGCAGTTGTGTTTGCATGGCTGTGTTTTGGTTTCAAGAGTGGAATATGGCGAGAATTTACAGGGTACAGAGGAATGACACCTGAGTCCTCAGGAATGGCAACGCATGGGGGGTATCATGGGCGAAATAGTATACTCTGTCATGTCCTTGGTACTGCTCATGTCTATAGGCGACGGTTACCATTTTCCATCAGGTGGGCCGTCAGCTTGTTTGCCATTCTAAGTTGTATAAAATATATATATATATAGATATTGTTTGGAATTATATGTGACATACGTTTGATAATTTTATTAACTGGCCATTATATTAAGCGACTATTATATTTGGTACTTAATATATATAAAGATATTTTTAATATTTTTTTTAGTATTTTTTCTTAGCCAATAACAATTTATACTTTGGTAATTATTGTTTCTATATACTGCTCAATAGAGGGTTGACGTCAGGCGACGGCCGGTCGTAAAACTATAAGCCAAATCTTTTTGTGATATGGATAAAAAAACATATTACGTCGACTCCAAATAATAATTGGAATAAGGGTAGGAAGATAATGATATATTGCTCAATATAGAGTATGTTATATGTATGTATAAATTTAAATTAACATTTTTCTAAAACAATGAATTAAAACTATAATATAAATTTAATAATAGGGAAATCAAATTTTTAAATACGATGATGAAAAAAATTTAGTTTGTCAATTATGTTTTTCAGTTATAACAGACCCAAATTCTTGATAACTAAATTATTTACAATGGATACACTTGATATATTTTAAATAGAATATATGTATTAGTCGACAGAAATAAATTAGAGATGTTTAACTGAACGTTACAATTAGTAAAGTACTTAATACATTATTTCTCCTTTGTTCCAGAACTCTCAGAATGTTTTCATCAAGAATATACACATCAATACAAATCATCATCATATTGATGATTACTCAACAACTCAGATGCACAGAAGAAGGGTTACTTACGATACGTAAAAGATGGCTGTTTCATAAAAGGTGAAGCTCTAAATTGCGTCAAATATAAAGCTTTGAAAATAGCCCAGAAAACGCTGTTCGGTGATAATATGGCATCAAATGAAACGATTAAAGCTAATCACATGATTAGTTTTGTACCTTTAGATTCGGAGACAATAGAAAAATTAAGTGTGAATGAGAAAAAAGATTCAGTTGTAATGGAACCTAAAAGTTTTATCTCCGAATGGTCTGAACTGGCCAAGTATTTTATGAAGTTATTAAAAGATTTCTTTAAAGTGAAAGGTTTGAAAGTAAATCTACCAGATGGAGCGCGGACTGTTGAAGAAGAAGAAGAAGTCGATGATGGTAAGGAACTTGGATAATTTATATGTATATTTTTTAGTTTAGTATTTTCCATGTTATATATATTGTTTATTGCACTTGAAACAAAAGATACAGCAAGTAGTTTAACAACTTGTTAGCGATGGTGAGCTTATTTCTGTAAGAGAACTCTACCAGCCAACCCAGTGCAGTTGGAATCCGAGAGAAAAAAAATTAGCGGGTAATCTAGTGCACAAAAGGTACAAGAAAAAAAGAACGTAAGGCAAGGTAAATAGAATATAAATAAAATAAACACAGACAAATTATAAAAACACATAATAACAATAAATAATATTATGTTTATGTGGAAAAAAGTAATTACTTTTTAACTGACTTCAAAAAAAGGAGGTTCTTAATTTGATTGTATTTTTTATATGTTTGTTACCTCAGAATTCTATTATTTATACACCGGTTTGAAAAAATATTTTATATCTGATAAAGTACACTTTTAGATTGGTCCCATAGAAAATGTATTAAAATTAAAATCAATAGTTTAGTTTTAAATAAACAATTGTTTGTAACCTCAGAATTCTATTATTTATACACCGATTTGAAAAAATATTTTTCATCTGATAAAGTACACTTTTAGATTAGTCCCATAGATAATTTATTAAATTCAGTTCAATAGTTTAATTTTAAAATCAAAATAACCGGTTTTGCAGTAATTTGAAGTCTCTTTATTTTTATATATGGCACAAAGTCTATTTCTATATCTTACTGTTGGCACCGTATACAGCAGTTTGCTTCTTCTGGTGTACTTTATTTTTTAACCGTGACCACTACAGAATTATCTAGAGTCCATCCTAGGATACGAACGAAATTTTTAATATAATAATTATTTGTAATTTATTAAATTTAATTCGCTTATATAACGGATTGTGTTCTGAGAAATTGTTTGAAATGAAGCCTACTGCCATCTTTTATCATCGCACCGCTCGCCATCGACAGGGAATTCATCCTGTGAGGAGGCTGGAACGTAAATGGTCACGTACAATGCGGTTTTTTCCCGCGCGAACGCTAGGCTGTGGAATGAACTTCCTGCTGAGATTTTTCCTTGAGACTACAGTACGAAGTTTTTCATAATGGGTATATTAAGGTTTCGGGAACAATAAGGTTCAGAGACGGCAACGCGCACGTGACACCCCTAGTGTTACGGGCATCAATAGGCTTCCTTAACCATTTACTATTAAACGTGCTATATGATTGTTTGCTACCTTAGTACTACTTGTAGTAATAAAAAAAACTATATATTATGAAATTAATGTATTATATACGTATTAACTCTACGCAATACATCCAATTCTACGACAAACTTTTGTTGTATCAAATCGCAGTTCTAATTTGTAGCTGTAAACAAACACAAAGGTAAGCCATGAACAAAAGTAAGAAAGTCATCAGTACATAATGTGCGTTTTATAAAGGAGCTCCATGTAAAATAATTTTAAATACGTCAATGTATCCAACGCAAATAATTGTTCGAATAGAGTTTCACACTTCAAATAATTTTATTATAATAGTTTAAATTTGTCATTCATTTTACTATCCGTATTTATAACTTTACCAAATTACAATTTGAGACCATTAGTAGTGAAATACATATAGTTCTTTCCATATAAATCGTCATTGAAAAAACAGCTTCATTTTCACTTTTTTACTTTATTCGAGCAGTAATTATTATCTACTATTCTTATTTTCGTGTATAATATAGTATATTATATATATGCGTAAGTACATTTGTCATTTATATATATTTCTTGGTGGATCTATGTAAACTGTAGTATGTATATATATCATTGAATACTAGTACTGCATTCGAGCATTCAAACATTTCCTGAGTTTGATTGGGACATAATGTTTTTAGTAATTAATCCGTCTTGTATTAATATCTTGCACTAAAGAATAAATAAATACTCGTATAGCTTTATTACGGGATATTCAGTCGAAGTTGTACTGAAGGAATCCTTCCTTACCATCTTAGTACAGGAGCCTGAAATGTCTTTTCTATTGCATTAAAAATTGTTTGTAGTAATTCGCCATTTTGACTTCTTAAAGTAATTACTTGTATAAAATATGCAATCCTTGCTCCAATTATTTCTGGATTAAATAACATTCGATAATCAATACTATGTAGAATGAGGGTATGAATGCAGATGAATTACACGTTATAATATATTCCTTTTAACAGGGATTTGGGAATTATATTTTAGTTTGTCCATGAAAATCAAATAATAGATCTTTCCTCTTTATAATATTTGTATAGTTTAGTACAATTATATCAATACAAATAAAATTATTTATGAGTAAAGATTAAAAGCAATCGAAAACACGAAATACAATTTTATAACCAATTAGCTGTATTTCGCAGCTCTGCCTAAGTATATAAAGTATCCTATGTGTTAAATTAGAATATAATTTTCCCATGTACCAAATTCATTTAAATCCAATCAGTAGTTTTTGCGTAAAAGAGGAATAAACATCCACCCATCTATTGCATTTACTATATTAGACATACAATCTCTTCCAGACAGTCTAAGGAGAATTAGTCTATTTATAAAAGAAAATAAGTCTTAGATTTGAAAATAATATAGGTACTTGTGATTAATAGGCGACTCCTGAGAAATAACATCCAATAAAAACTTATACCGTCTATCTTTATTTCTAGTAAAATCGCAATGATTGAATTCAAGAAAGAGTTTTTGTTGCTGTGGTTACAATCGACCAAGCGTAAACTGGCATACTCGGGTACAAATAACTATCTAAAAATAGTATTTTACCCGGAATATTCAGGGATAAGTTGCATGAGTTGAATTTTTATGTGATTGTGTCTGATAAAGAGTTTCGCTTGAAAATTGACTAGTACCTTATGTAACAACATTATTTAAAAGTGTTGGATTTCCTGCCAATATCAGCGTAGAGTCGCTACGTATTTTTTTATGGGTGAAAATGGTATGGTAACCCCGCCTGCGCTAACGGGATACGCTGGCGGAGCACCAGTGAAGGGTGATTGATGAGAATGAAAACAGGCCAGTTAGCCCATCATGATGAATTCATCAGGAATTAACCATGATAGTTTCCAGGGAGAACCGCGAGGAGATCGACCTGGTTGGGTATATTACTAGCAATGGGATTCTCAGTCTCCATTACTAACAATCCCTTTCCCCCCAGTCGCTACGTATTATAATTATATATAAATTATATTTAAAGTTTTAAAAATATATCAGTTATTCAATTAACTAATTAATTAAGTGGGGTTTGGCGGAACACGTGAGTCGCACGCAAAGCGACAAGTGGACCAAAATGTTTTTTCAGAAATCTAGATTTCTGAAAAATAAAAAAGATTTTCTGAAAGATAAAAAAAAATAAATCGCGAAGTAAGGATGACCTCGTATGCGTTAGAGAGAGGATCTCGACCGGTTCCGCAAAGACTGGTTCGGTTTTTATAACAATTGTGCGAGATAGAAGCAGTTGAAGGAGGCTTTTGTCCAGTTGGTTATTGGCCAGTGCATCACCATAAATTACATTGGTTGATACAATTAAGAATTCCCTGACATAATGAATATATCATCAAACGCACTTATAACACAAATAGCATTCTGATAAATATGGTATAAATAACTTCCATCTTATGTTCTTCACATGAAAGTCGGAGGTGGAGATGTATCACGTGAGATTGGCAATCATTCGGTCCCTACTAGATACAGTTGTAGTAAATTTATCTTAAATTCGGTAAGACGGATCAACTAACCGGAATTCATGCGTATTGTTCCATCCTCCATTAAATTCACGCTCTTGGTTACCGACTTGAACCGACCGATTTTGAACCGACTTCAAAAAAAAGATTGTCAATTCGATTATATTTATAAACCGATTCGGAATTTGTTTCTTTTTTATTTGAAAGGGTATACTTACAGGTTAATCGTGAAGAAATTTTATAAAAATTACATTAGTAGTTTGATTTTGAAATGAAAATAAATGTAATAATAACTTGTCATTGCCACAATTGAAAACAAATTAAAAAAAAAAAAACAAAATTTTAAATTATAGGATAGATGGTTCCAATAATCTAATTTCATTTAAAAAAAATATTCCTCTGTTAAGAATTATATTGCTATAAGCAAATTCAAATGCATATGTACAGAGAAGAGCTTTAAATTTCCTTTATCTCTCACATCAACAAAATCTTAGAAACAACTTCATAAATCACATATTAAAAAAGAAAAGTAAAAAAAAATCCATCTTAAAAATATCATAAAGCATTGATAACTTAATGATAAATAATATAATATAGTTATATACATTGATATTTGTTGCGTCACAGGATTTGAACCGGAAACTGGGAGAGCCGAGGGAGGGTTATCTACCACTTCTAAAATAGGTGCGTTTAGCATGATTTTCTCTTGAATCACGTAAAAAAATATAGATATTTCATAGCACATTTATTAAATTTTATTTTCAGAGAATTACATTTCTTTATACATATATCTTTACATATAAAAATTAAGAAAATAATAAATTTCTATATAGAATCGCTAACGTTAAAAACATGTATTAATTAGATATATTTATGAATATACAGCGAATAATTAACACCTTATTTCAAATCGCTAAAAAGATTATAGTATACAAATTTGTCCGATATTTTTTCAACTACTAAAAACAAATGTACGTAACGTATATACTAAGCTGTATCCCGCGGTTTCATATACGTGAATCGGTACATAAAGTATGTCATGTGCTGAGTTAGGACAATAAATAGCATTAGATTATTAAACTATAAAACCCCAGTAGATGAAATGCATTGCAGGGAGTCAGTGGATGCAGGTGGCTCAGGACCGTTCTTTATGGCAGCCTATGAGGGAGGCTTATGTCCAGCAGTTGACGAATAATGGCTGAAATGATTATGATGATGATTAGATTATTAAAGCGTCTCCATATAAATACTTAGGCAAAAACAGCTTAACTTTTTTATCCGTGTGTGCATGAATAGGGTTGCCACAAGTACATTTATTACTCATATAGAAGAAATTATAAGATGAAGTTGAAAAATAAATACTGTACGAAATTTTTGCAAATATATTTGAAAGAACAAAATAAATAGTGCATAATTATTCATAATGATATTCATTTTTACTGATTATTTTGGTTTACATCTGAATATAGACATAAAATATGTGTTTGTTTCTAAATCATTTAAAACGGCCGCCATTTCAATTAATACGTATTATATATTAATTTGTAAGCCCTATGTAATTTCAATATCCATATTGAAATTATATCAGAAAAGAAAGTTCCCAATTTAAACTTAAAAAATATTTTCTAATTTAAGAAATTTATAATCTATTTACTTGCAACACTAAAAAATCGAGTTGTGTTCTAATTAAAAAAAAAATGTTAGCTATGGGCTGACTAAATTTTGACACGTTTTTGACATTTAGAGCATTATCTATATAATGTAAGAATATAATCTACTACTGTACTGAATTTTATTCAAATCTGTTAAGCAGTCTTTTCGTGAAAGAGTAACAAACAAATATCTATCCATGCATCCATACAAAACCTTACTAACTTTCGTATTTATAATATTTATAGGATTAACATTTTATTTACAGCAAAAATTTATTTGGTTTCATGACTATATTTTAGTGGTGTTAAATATTTATGAATATGTTCTGAAGTTTAATAAAGTCCAGATTTGCGGCGATGTGTTGTTGGGCTCCCTATAATATGTTGAGGTTGAACACAACGATGCCTGGCTCATTTGTCATACTTGTGAACGGGTGCTACCAGTAGATACTGATCTGTTCAAGAATACAGTGATTGAATGTAGCTTTTTATTTTCTTTCTTTTCTTCAATACGAAGTTTGTGATAAGACATTTTATTCATTCATATTTTTTTTATTTTAAACTTAACTGTTATTTTAAAAAAATCAACAGCTGTGTTATTTGCCCTTTCTTCTCAGCTGAAATTACATTCCGAACTGGGCAGTAGATCCATAAAAATATGACTACTCAAAAATGCTTATTATTAAGTTTACTTGAATAAAAATTATTTTTCAACCCATCCTATGTTAATATGAATAATCCTTACCTTAGTTTAATTCTGCTATTGTTCCAACTAATTAAGTACAACGGTTATTATAACTATGCGTGGGCGACAAAAGAAACCAGGAATGGAAATTGGAAATATATGTATAATAGTTAAAGGAACTTAGAAGACTAGGGCCGTAAAGGAAAGTTAAAAGGAAACAATAGATATGCGTGTCAATTTCGAATTTGATAAATAATAATATATAGCTATAAATAATACATGTGGCCTGTACTCCACACCATGATTTATATATATATATATATATATATATATATATATATATATATATATATATATAGTATATATATATATATATATATATATATTCCTTGAAAGAGAGCTCAGAGATGAGATAGCATGCTGTGGTCACCCACAACGTAAACAGAATGCTTAATAGAGCATAAATCGACCACAACTGATATCAGTGCTATTTGAAGTCCATTGCACAAATTATATAAATTGCAGACCACTGAGAATGTTTTAGTACATATATATATATATATATATATATATATATATATATATATATATATATATATATAATCTATTCTTGTATCAAATTTCGTGCAAATCCCTTCAGCCGTTCACGTGTTTTTTTTTTATACAACTTAGAATGGCAAACAAGCTATAGACATGAGCAGTACCAAGGACATAACAGAGTGTACTGTTTCGCCCATGATACTCCCCATACCATTCTTGAGGACTCAGATGTTATTCCTCTGTATACTGTAAATTCACGCCATATCCCACCCTTCAAACCGAAACACAGCCATGCAAACACAACTGCTTCACGCTAGAAACACTAATGGGACAGAGGTACCCAAGCAATCGACTTTTGTACAATGTCTCCCTATGGTAAATTGTAGGGATAGGTATATAATATATAACGACATCTATATATGTCATTTGCAATATCTATATCAGTGATTCTCAACCACTGTGCCGCGGCACTTTTGTGTGCCGCCAAATTTTAAAAGTGTGCCGCCAAATTTTGCAAATATATAAAATTTTTGTCATAAACTATTTATGCAGTGTGTTGTAGTAAGTAAATAATTTTTATCTTTTTCCTTGTGTGCCGCCAAATTTTGAAATCGTTAAATATGTGCAGCAACAAAAAAAAAAGGTTGAGAATCACTGATCTATATTCTGCTCCAATAACAAATATGTTAAAAGTTGGTTATTCAAAAAATAATATTGGATAACAGATTTTAACATATTCGAATATAGATATCCGACAGATATGGGCGATATCGATATGGGTGATGACGTTTTTTCCCCCATCAATATTTTGAGGAACCCTATATATAGATATCGGATCGGTATCCATATTACCTATGCCTCACGAAAACATTGAATAACAAAAATCGGAAAATTTTTACAATTTTTCATATTTATTAGGTTTCATAGGCGTCGATTAAATTACTTATTAGTTTTGTAAAATCAACAATAATTAAACTAAATTTAATAATATTATATAACATCGTATCCTTATTATATTTTATGTGTATTAGGTGGAAAGTGAGGTTAATTAATTATACCTTTGTCATACTTAGTATGAAAATGAGGCAAACAAAAGTCTATAGTCATTCTGGAGAGGGTAAGATTGTGAATAACATATTATATGAAATATATTCTTGATTTCCAAAACTTTTGCCATTTTGCCACAAAAGACAACACATTAGACGTTGTATTATTTATTAACACTTATGTTTATTTTTAATGATGTCTGTATATACTTAAAATTTATTTAATTATTCTTTATTACATAGTAAAACTTTGTACAAATGGCGAGCTTAATGCCATATGGCATATTTGTATAAAGAGAATTGAATAAACATACTACGTTTATCATTTTCGAAAAAAAAAAATTTTTATTTCTACTTTTACGTAGACGAATTAGAACTTAAATGTGGTAATATAATATTATCAAGAGTGCCAAAGATGTGTTACATTGATTTTTAGGTTGTTGAAGTCACGTATAAAACAGTGGTATATATGTACGTAATAAATAAATTCACATTAAATAATAGTGCCATTAACTTAATATACTAGCTTTTTGTCTTCTACTTCTATCTATCTATCCTATTAAAGAGCTACGCCCTTGTCGGTGGAGCTCTTGCCACTCACTATCATTTTCTGCGATTCTCTTCACCTCTTGAAACACGACGTCTAATACTAAGTGTAAAATTCAGAAGTAGAAAAACTAAAAAAAGTAGACCATCTCTAGATAGTGTATTAAATTAAAACATACATACACTAGATTTTTAATTATTCAGAATCACAACTGTGAAAACGCCATTCAATTTGGAGCAATAGTTTTTGCGTGATTTCTGAACAAATATAGAGGCATACAGATAAAATAAACAAAAAAAATTGTTTCAACATTTATTGGTTACCATATATAATTTCTTTTTAAATATTTTATAATTTCGTCTTTAAATTTTATTATAATAGTAAGTTTTTTATTCGCTATAATAATACAAATGAAAATTCATGCTACGACGCGTACGTCTTACGTGTGAGTACGTGGTTGAGACTAGCGTAAATGTCTTCAGCGGATCAAGCGTCTAACATTTGCGTATCATATTTAGTAAACATAATAACATAATGCACCTCTTAAACATATTAATGTCATCACTATTATCCTCATAACGAAATGTGGCATGTTGAATCCATTTATTATGCAAAATATCTCTGAAACAGTTTCCATGTTACACCGGAGAGTCGCGTTTAATTAACCCGTAATGCACGATGTACTCGGAACATCAACTGGCGTTAGTTGGCGCAACGTCTGAGCAGATTTTATAATGCAGCGAATTAAACAATTGTTATGGTAATTCTAAGTTTGAAGTTTTAAGAAGTTCAACGCTGGAAATGCAAAATGTTTTAATGCAAATGCAAATTTGATAGGAGAGTAAAAAAAAAATCGAAACAAAAAGGCAACATGAATAGGTAGTATATTAAATTTCTTACGGTAAGACAGTTAATAAGGCAAATTTAAAGACGCCATTTTTTAAAAAGTATCTCTAAAATTAAAATTTTAAATTTGATTATACAGCAAAATCTTTATTATACGAAACAAAGTGAACAATTTTTTTAATAAATTTAACTCAAAATTATTATTAATTTTGGTTTATGTTAATTCATAAAACAGTTATTTTATTATTATTATCATCTCTGGCATTATCTGTCCACTGCTAAACATAGGTCTCCTCCATAGACTGCCATAAGGAACTACCTTAAGCCATCTGCATATCTGCACCTGCATCCCCGTTTAGGTCCCGGTATAGAAAAGGCCACCCCTTCCTTTTCCGTGGGTGTCGTAAGAGGCGACTGAGGAAAACTTATTGTAAAGGGATAGGCAGCAGTATCTATCTTAAAACGTCACCAAAAGCTTAACTGCGGTTGCCAACCTGCCTGCCAAGCGTAGCAACAACTGGTAAAACCCCTCAATGGCAAACCCCATTAATGAAACTATCAAATTAAAATAATAGTTTAAAAGAAATAGCGTCACAGAATCGGTCCATACTTCCTCCGTATCTCTACAGCCAATTGCCTGGAACTTAAGCCGAAATACTCTATGTTATGGAAAACTAGGCAATAATCACCAAAGAGTACAGCAGATCGAAGTTAATTAACAAACTTTTATTTCCTAAATAGATTCAATCGAGAATCCGATACTAGAAATGAGATCCCGGGTTGGATTATCCAATCAATTATCGTTATTATGAACAATTTAATCCAAATTATACGTAGGCTGTAAATTATACATTCATATCATTTAATAACACCAGAAGACAATGCGTCTTGAATGATAATTGTCTTGCCTACAATAAAATTTCTTATTACAAAGACCTTTGGCGCATATATTCTGTGACGTAAAAAGTAGATTTGCCTTGCAAATGTTGTTTAATAAAAAAATACAATAAAAAACAAAAATACCTGAAAATTATATATATGCACACACGGATAAAAAAGTTGATCTGTTTTTAGCTAAGCATTTGTATGGAGACTCTTTAATAATCTAATCATTATCTTCATCATTTCAGCCATTATCCGTCCACTGGTTGGCATGGCATAGGCCTCCCCTATAGACAGCTATAAGGGACGCTCTTGAGACACCTGCATCCACTGACTCCTTGCAATGCATTTGAGGTCGTCACTCCATCTAGTGGAGTTTTATAGTTTTATAATCTAATGCTATGTCCTAACTCAGCACATAAGATACTTTATGTATTAATACATGTATGAAACCGTGGTATGTATGCCCTACTCTGCGTTTACCTGCACGGTGTCACCACTTAAGATATTTTCTTCTACAACGGTTGTCGGTTCTTCGAATTATATTACCAGTACATTGGCACTTTAGTTTACTTATCCTTCAGACTATATCGGTTACTTTAGTTAAAACATACTGTAATTCTGTTTAAAGTTGTAATGTTAGTCCATACTTCATAATATCAAAATGAATATAACTGATAATCCCTATCCTAAATTAATATGCAGAATATTTTATCATAATTAACGTGTTCTATCCAGTTTGTATGATAATGTAGATAAAAATTCGCATACAACACATTCTGTTCACATCCAAAACACATTCCCTATTAACAATGTTATTGCTTAACCAAAAATATTCGAAGTCACAAAGTATTCAAACTCGAAATGAACCTTAAATATTGATATTCCTTATCCGTTGTAGATATTCTAGATGTTTCCACGAACACAGGATAAAACGGGATAAATTTACAAACAAGTCTTCCGTACGAACTCAACTTTTTATATTTGATTTAATATTTTATTGCTTTGTGTTTACCTAATATAACTTTTAGGTATAAAGAAATATTATTTATTAAAATTCCCGGGTACGGACTCGAAACTTTTGGAATTGGAATAGCAATGCATGTTGCCATGTCACTACGTCACTGTATATACTGTGATGTCACAGTATTGTGCGTATTTATACAATATAACAGTAATTATTTCCCTTAAATTATTTGGCATGTTAAGTCTTTTGTTAAATCGTAAAAAATACTAATTTAAATGTTCTAAAATTGAAAAATAATAAACTATAAGTCCATAAATATAAACAATATAACCTCGAGTCCGTAAATTATTCAAGTTGCAATGTTTTTATGCAAATCATTCCCCTTTTCAGCCCTTGATTGAGGACTTTGAGAATTTCCTATTAAAGGATAATCAACTGCAGGAGTTATAAGTTGGGAGTACAAAGTTTGTTTCCAATTATCATAAATCGGAAATGTTTATCGGAAGTAATTTAATTATAGTATATGGGATAATGATTTTGTTTTAATTGCAAATCGTCATTGTATAAAAACAATATACATTTTGCCCCACAGAAACATCGCATATTTATTTGTACATTTTGGTTCGTAACAAGCAGTCTTGCTCGTTAAACAATATGGTAGATTTGATCGACATAATTAAAAAAAAAAAACTATATTATAATAATTTCAACTAATTTGTGTTCATTTATATCTTTTGTATTTCGAAATGGCGACTGATGTAATACCTGAGAAGCTGTTTTGTAAATAAATAATGGAATTAATATTAGACTATAAGGGAGTATATACCATCGATTTAAAAATAATAATATAAAAATTGTGTTCAACAAACAATAATCGACTTCAATTGTGACAAAACCAGTTATTTTTATTTAAAAACTAAACTGCTACAGGGATTTTGATAAAATTGCTATGGGATCTCTGTAAGTATACCATAATAGATAAAAAAAGGTTTTTAAATAAGTTTTCAACTGTTGGATGTATGAGGTAACAAATATATAAAAAAAACAAACAAATTGATTCTTATTTTTTGGATTCAATTGAAAATTGACTAAGATTTAGTAATCACGTTTGCAATGCGGAATTGTGTATATTAAAATAATAAGATTTTTTATATAGAGTATCGAGTCTCAAAAACGGGTCAACTTTTTGTCAGTTAATTGTGAAATTAGCTGATTCATATTTTCATCACTGTTCTATGTACTTGCGCACACAGTGTAACTTAAGGGTATCTATATTAATTATTTAATAAATAAAATGAGTTTTTACGCATTATAGACCATTCCCAGAGGGAGACTTTGTACTAAAGTCGATTGCTTGGGTACCTCTGTCCCATTCGTGTTTCAACTGTGAAGCAGCTGTGTTTGCATGTCTGTGTTTAGGTTTGAAGGGTGGGATATGGCGTGAATTTACTGGGTACAGAGGAATAACACCTGAATCCTCAAGAATGGCAACGCATGGGGGGCAACATGGGCGAAACAGTATACTCTGTTATGTCCATGGTACTGCTCATGTCTATAGGCGACGGTTACCACTTTCCATCAGGTGGGCCGTCAGCTTGTTTGCCATTCTAAGTTGTATAAAAAAAAGCATTATAAAGGTAAAAATTATAAGACAAAATAAATGTAGAAGTTATAAAGGAATCACTTATATTTATCACGCAAAACCACCAAAGCCTAATTGTGGTTGCCAATCCGCTTGCCAAATGTGACAACTATTAACATAATGTACAGTTATTACTCAGTATATGGGAGAAATTATATTGCAAGTGTGCACGACGCACCTTTTTAGTTTCTTTTTAAATTTTATTAAAAAGATGTTCTTTTTATAATTTGAAAAAAATATTTTTTATATAATTATATTATCTTTCTAAAACACCGTGTTTCCATACCAGCATACAGTCCTTTCGCCCACAGCAAGGTTAAATGGAAATTTAAAAAAAATACACAATTTTTACTAAAATATTAATGGAACAAGAAAAACGATACGTAATCATTCGTAATTATTTTTATAATTATTAATTACTTTGATTTATATTTAATTATTAATTTACAAAGTTTACTATAAGTTAGTAGTGTCGTTCTTTTAAAATGATTAAAAATGGCAGCTATTTTAATTAATACATGTCCATTAATTTGTATGCAATACGTACATGTGTATATTTATAAAAAATAATTCCTAATTTAAATTAAAAAAAATCGAAAAATCAGGGAAATCTTCAAACCAATTACTTATAACATTGAAATAATGAGGCGTTATATTTTATTTAGAAACAAATATGTGTCAAAATTTAGTAAGGCAAATATCAAATTAGCTGACTAAATATTGCCTTGTACACTTCGTTCTCTAAGTATATAATTTAAGTAAGGAAGGTACATGTATTTTACAGAGTATCATATACGTAATTGGATGATATTTTTGCTTAGTAATTTACATATAAATAGCTTTTAATATGTAACTAATTATTGAGCCTGTATACTTCAAATGAATTCACCCTAGCAATTCCCGGTATAAAAGGTCCGTGTTGACAAGAAAGCAATTATTTCACAAACAGTCTCATTGAATTATTTCCATGGTGTGGTTTTATAAATAAATAACACTGTAAAATTATAATTACGGAAGACTAAATATCTCTTATAAAGGTTACCAAAATTTTACAGGAAATGTAACCGATAAGCAGTGGAATAATACAGAGGAATAATACCTGAGTCCTCAGAAAAGGTAATGCATGAGGGGTATCATGGGCGAAACAGTATACTCTGTTATGCCAATGGTACTGCTCATGTCTATAGGTGATGGTTACCACTTTCCATCAGTTTCGCCGTCAGCTTGTTTGCTATTCTAAGTTGTATAAAAAAAAGTAGTCTAAAGAATCTACAAAGTGAATGTAATGAAATAATGTTTTTCTCAAAATACTGAAATATAAAATATCCTAAATGTTGAGGCTTGTGCCTAAGAATACTAACTTTTACCGCTGATTTTGTCCGTGTGATCAGGATATGTCGATTGACCTAGCTAAATATTATTTAGTAGATAAATAGATTTGTGTTCGAATTTTTCAAAATTAATGTCATCAACGAAATATGATACGATTACGAATGATAATTTGAAATCAAATCATATTAAAACTTCTGGTAATACTATAAAAACTTTGCTTCAGAAATCGAAGACGTAAATTAATTTTCTTTTACTTTTAAGCATTTTTAAATTAAGAATCGGGTCGCGTACTTATTAGCGATTCTGTGAGTAAGACGTAGTAGTAAAATTACAGGTTAGCATAATATTTCAGTCACCAAGAATGGCAATGCAAGATGGATACCATGGATGTCATAATAAATTTTGTGATGTCTATTATGCTGTTACAGATGTGAACCATAGATAAACCATCATCTTCTTGTAAAAAAATCTCTGTTTACTTTAAATTACCTATTAACCTTTGTCCGTGGAATTGCAAATTAAATACTCCGGCAGTTTGTAATCACACGACTTCCCAAATCGATTATATAATTATAAAGTAGGCCTCATTTATATCTGTAACAAACTAATGACCCAGAATATTACTGTGAGTTAAATCATTAATTGGGAACATTCAAATCACAATTCGACAGTAGCCACGAATATTTACTAACAGGTAATATTAAAAAAAAAAATACTACAGGCACAGAAAATTCAAAATTTATTACAGTATATAGTACTATAAAACTAAAAAATAAAAGTAATTGATTTTATTGTCAATTCTTAATATACTGATGTAAAAATTATTACTCTAAGTAACATTTTTTTTATATAACTTAGAATGGCAAACAAGCTGACGGCCCACCTGATAGAAAGTGGTAACCGTCGCCTATAGACATGAGCAGTACCATGGACATAACAGAGTATACTGTTTCGCCCATGACATCCCCCATGCGTTGCCATTCCTGAGGACTCAGGTGTTATTCCTCTGTACCCAGTAAATTCACGTCATATCCCACCCCTCAAACCGAAACACAACGATGCAAACACAACTGTTTCACGGTTGAAACATAGAAAAGCAGATAGATAAGTTAGGAGATGTTGGTGTAATCGTGGAATTATTTTATTTTATTTTATTACATATATTAGGGAACCAAACCGTATAATTGTCATAAAAATAATATAAAGTAAATATTTAGTAACTGTTTATTACAGTCTAACAGGAGTACTTTATTTAAATCTCTAGTAAGGGCCTATTTACTTACCCTACGTACCTTACATATACATTAAGCTGTTTATGAAATTGAATGAAGCAAGATTGTGTGTAAAAATCGTAGACCTAATATAACATACGTATTAAGGGACATATAGGGACTAGTGTAAAGTAATATAAGTAAGGTTATGTATCTCTCATTAAAATTCTACAATACATAATTTTTATTTGAAACACTTACATGAAACGACATTAATCCATTGATCAAACAAACTTACCAAGTGATGTTCAATTTTAATTATTTTCTCTTCAACGAAGAGATTTAGGTAAAAACAGAGATTTTTCTTGAATTATATTAACTCTTTTTATAAGCAAAATACACAGGAGTTATTAATGAAACATTGACAGTAGTGTAAAAATAATAAAATTACTTTACTGAACTGGGTATTATCTTATGGAAGTCCATGTAACTGATTATTCCGTGACAATTATTTTGTTTAATTCCGCTACCATTATTATGCGTGTGTTGATTCGAAGATTGATTACTATTATTACTAATAGATATTTTATAACCTTCCATTTTAGGCAGGTGGAGATAAATGAATAATATGGAAGATTATGGAACGTCTGGTAGTAATAGTGGTGATCAATCTTCGAGTGTTGGCAGTCACATACATCCTAATGGTAGCGGAATTAAACAAAATAATTCTAATTAAATTACTAGTAAAATATTACTTATAAAATGTCTTGAAATTAGAAAATTGTACTAAACAAATTTTAATATTCGTTTGTAATCTATTTATGTTCATTGAGGTTATGCAGAATAATATGGAATTATGAACGTCAAATCCAGAACTACGAGGTCTTGAACTTGTGGTCCAATCCAATCACTAGAGAAATTCATTTGCATCGGTAGCATTTTGAGCGGAGCGTGAGAGATTAGTGCAATTCTGACCGGCAGGTGTTTGAAACGTCACTAATTAACGTATAATTGAAACGTGACACAGTAATGAGAGCGTAATGCTTTTACTAAAAGAAACTATGACAATATTTTTCGTCAATAAACCTCATTTTTAAATGAGATGGAATGGGCTTATTATAAACTTGAAAGGCTTGTTGCATATATCTCTGACGTTTGTCTCTAATTAGGATAGGCAGAATCAATGGAACCCTAAATGCTTCGATTCAAACAAACCTGTTTCGCTTCCTCCACATTCATAAATTTTTTTATAAATGCTCACCGGTTTGAGTTCTTTTAATTTGACCCTTCTTCAGCACGGCGCCTATTTGGTCATCATACGTCTATCTAAGGCGTCTCCTACCGATTACTCTATTCATTTTTGCTCGATAAATCTCTTTCGTAATTCTTCTTTCATCCATCCTCACTAAATCTTGTACATCTATGATTTTAGTATCGATCTGCAAAACAGTTCAATTTAATGTATAGAACTATCTTTCAGATTTTAAACACTCTTAAAGGTTCGCAGGTACTATGTTTAATTTAAAGTTCTTAATAAGCCATGGGGTTGATGGCTATACAGATATTAACAGCACCATGGGTATCACAATTGTATTGCCAAGCTTGGCAACTACTGGTTAAAACCTCCCCTATGGGAGAGGCGTATGTTGAGCAATGAACAGTTAATGGCTGATACGATATGATACGATATTATTTATATATAGAAACTTTATATATAGCTTTTAGCTATTACGTATATACCAAATTTCATAGTGATTAATTAAGTCGTGAAGGTACTGAACAATCAAACTCTCGTTTACTATCTTATTTGCAAAATCAGTAAGGGTTTATGAATGTTTATAATGTATTTATGTTTGAATAAATAAATATTTTATTTATTTATACATTCAGATTAGATGTGTATATTTATGTACTGTTCGCCTACAAATTTAATTAATTCTTTAATTATTCAACTTACTTTATTTTATACCTTTTAAAAATGTATATAAAAGAATTTTTTTACAGGGAGAAAATGCAAAATGCCCGATGCTATCGAGTACATCTATGTATCGTACAATTTTGAAATAAAGATTTAACAGAAAACAAGAGAGTGAGAGAGAAAATATGATTTAAACAAATAAAATAATATAAATAATAATAAATTGCAGGCCGTGGTAGAAGAAAGAAGTTGGCCATCGTGGTCCCGCTTCTCACTCTTCTAGCAGCGCTCAAGGCGAAGTTGCTACTCATACCGATTCTTCTGTCAGTATTCTTCATAAAGAAGCTGTTGCTGGTCGCAGCACTGTTGGTGCCGAGTTTGTTGAATACTCTGAAAGCTTGTAAGGTACGAATGTATATTTTATTTAAATTCTTTTAAACGACTTTCAGAAGGAAGACATTCGATTCTTCATTATTTTATGTATGTAAGTTACACGATATATACATTTTTACAACTTAGAATGGCAAACAAGCTGACGGCCTAACTAACAGAAAGTAGTATCGCCTATAGACATGAGCCGTACCATGGACATAACAGAGTATACTGTTTCACACATGATACCCTCCATGCGTTACCATTCCTTAGGACTCAGGTGTTATTCCTCTGTACCCAGTAAATTCACGCCATATCCTATCCTTCAAACCGAAACACAGCCATGCAAACACAACTGCTTCACGGTAGAAACACTAATGGGACAAAGGTACCCAAGCAATCGACGTTTGTGCAAAGTCTCCCTCTGGTAATTAATCCAGGCCCTTAAGCAAATGGAAATAAATTCTTCGATAGAATCGTTGTTGTTAGCAAGTTCATGAGATAAAATTGTTATTGTAAACGAGTTCATGAGATAGAATCATTGTTGTTAGGGAGTCCATGAGATAGAATCGTTGTTGTTAGCGAGTCCATGAGATAGAATGAGATTTTATTCTATTTCATAGTCTCGGTGGCTATAACAATTCCATTGATAGATTCCTTTGTCACTCATCTAAGAGGTTTGAAATGATTTTGATTACGTTTTTGATCATTATTATTTTTTATATCGATACATTAATTACGTGTTATGACTAAAACCGCCATATTTCTTTGCGGAGAAAAATGCTACGTGTCGCGAAGTAGATCTGCTCATGTATGTAGACACATAATGCCACATTCTAAATTTGAATATAAATCTAATATATCTAAAAAAAATGTGTATTTCATTTGTTTTAAAATAACAAAAGTTTGGATTATTGATCAACGTAAATTCTATCACGAATGTAGTCTTTGTTATTTCATTCAAAATAAATAAACTATAAATGAATCAGTTATGAATGCTACATAATTGTATACAGGCATACTGAAATACATTTATTTGTCCACATTTAATATCTCCATAGAAAAAATGCTCTGATCAATATCAATAGACAATTATATGTTTATGAATATAATTATAATTGTATTGTACTGGCATTTAATATGTAACCACAGAAAGTTGAGTCATCCATTATATGGTTACACCAACTTAAAGACAGTTATTAAATATACATGAAGAAGACTTAGATTCTGAAATCGATTTCGAAGTTAAAGTGTTATTTATACTTAGGAACTTTGGAAGATCCACTTATATACTACCTAGGAGCTTATTTTTCCCTAAAAACTTTGGTGGAAATTGTGTCTACAGCGTCATTGTACTGTATACATCCATCAGTACTTTCTCTCAGTTTGAAGAATTTAATAATAAATATGTTAGTGAAAACTTAGGGATATAGTGATATATTTTTTATTTATTTAGATTGACTTTATTTAGAGAGTATCTTCATAGTTTTTTTCTTTTTATTTGAGAGACAGATACCAAAGATCAGATACCAGAGGGAGACTTTGTACAAAAGTCGATTGCTTGGGTACCTCTCTCCCATTCGTGTTTCTACCGTGAAGCAGTTGTGTTTGCATAGCTGTGTTTCGGTTTGAAGGGTGGGATATGGCGTAAATTTACAGGGTACAGAGGAATAACATCGGAGTCCTCAGGAATGGCAACGCATGGGGGTATAATGGGCTGTTTTGCCCATGGTATCATAGGCGTAACAGTTTACTCTGTTGTGTCCATAGTACCGCTCATGTTTATAGGCGACGGTTACCACTTTCCATCAGGTGGGCCGTCAGCTTGTTTGCCATTCTAAGTTGTATAAAAAAAAAGACAAATATTATAATATTTTACTGAAATAGTTATTACTTTGCATAAGTCATATCACTGGTTATTTGATTACACACATACTAATGGTAGCGGAATTAAACAAAATAATTGTTATCTAATAACCACAAATATTACTTGTCTCTAAGGTCCATAATCAACATATTAAGCTGACATATCACATGTTATAAAGTGGTAATCACGAACACACATAATACAATGTAACGCTAATGGTATGCCACGTGGTTAATGGTAAATTGTAACAATGGAACAACTGAGCTAACTCCATTTTCAACTATTATCCCTTACTGGCACCCCGCCAGAGTATACTAATAGCATAGGCGGGCTTACAATTTAATTATCTTCATGAAAATATTATTATTATTTATTTATTTATTTTATTTTACATAACAAAAAATGTGCAAGTGGCAGCTAAGCATTGGCTAAAAACAGAAAGCGTAAGAAGGGCAGTGATTGTAAAAAAGATATGACAATTATTGTAGCATACTCATATAATATTCATATAAGAAATGCACATAAATAAATTTTTTTTATTACTTTTTTTTATTATTTTTATTACTTATTAATAATCTAATAAGTAATATAATAATATTATAATTAACTGTCTATCTAAAAATATTTTTATGTACATGTGTCAGTGATGGAAGATGGTAACCGTCGCCTTTAAACATCATCATTGTCATCATATCAGCTCTTAACTACTGTTGAACGTTGATCTTCCCCACAAAGAGGGTTTTGCCAGTAATTGCCAGGCTTTCAATTTTGATTGACAACCACAGTTAGGTTTTGGTGATGTTTAATTAGAAACACTGCTGCCCATCTCTCGATCATTAAGTTCCCTTAGTCGTCTCTTACACCACCCACAGGTTAATAAAAGGTGGCTCATATTATACTAAGACGACGACAATGGACAGCCTATAGCCATAAACATCATAAATATATATATGCATACACTGCAAATCCCATAAGAATATTTATATATTGACTACTCTAGAAACTACGATTTTACGCTTATTATATATCCTTTGTATATTCAAGTATATTTATAATGCACAGTCAGCGTAATATTAAAAATAGTAATCCTGGACCGATAATTATTGAAACAAAGCAAAAAAAAAAGTAATAACTACCCTATCATTACGCAGCAGTTTCCGAAGAAAAGGCTGGCGCCCTAATGAACCGTTCTCTTATTCGCAGAAAAACTTTTCCATCGTACAATATAATTATTCGAACAAAATTCCGTTTCAATTTTGTTGTTGTTTCTTTTTAATTCTATAAAACTTTTATATCTGCTTAAAATGCAATAGCGATTACAGATAAAAGTAAAGAGTATTTCGTGTTATACAAAATGTAAATTGATAAAGTCCTAACTGGTAAGTGAAACAAATACTTTTAACTCCTACCAGAGGGAGACTTTGTACAAAAGTCGATTGCTTGGGTACCTCTGTCCCATTCGTGTTTCAACCGTGAAGCAGTTGTGTATGCATGGCTGTGTTTCGGTGTGAAAGGTGGGATATGGCGTGAATTTACTGGGTACAGAGGAATAACACCTGAGTCCTCAGGAATGGCAACGCATGGGGAGTATCATGGGCGAAACAGTATACTCTGTTATGTCTATGATACTGCTCATGTCTATAGGCACGGTTACCACTTTCCATCAGGTGGACCGTTAGCTTGTTTGCCATTCTAAGTTGTATAAAAAAATATATATATAAAATTCAAACAGTAAACAACTCATCATCGTTATCTCAGCCATTATTTGTCCATTGCTGGACATAGGCCTCCCCCATAGACTGCCATAAGGAACGGTCCTGAGCCACCTGCTTCTACTGACTTCCAACAATGCATTTGACATCCTTACTCCATCTAATAGGGGTTCATTGTTTTTTTTTATGCAACTTAGAATGGCAAATAAGCATCCTACACTGCATTTACCCACTCAAGAACCTTTCTTTTCCGTCGGTTGTCGATTCTTCGAGCTATAAATAATAAACAGCTGTTATATTTTATAATTAAAATTCTTTTAAATTAGTATACATATTTAACAAGAAACAATTTTAGATCCATATTACATTGCAAATAAACTTTTCAAATGTTTTCCTAACTCGTCTAAATTTTTTTATGCGGTTACGTCACTGACTTTGACCGATTTTCACTATTCTTTTTGCGATCGATAAGCATTACTATCGTGGTAATCTTATAAAAGTTTCGTATTATTATTTAATTTGTTTCTTTTGCAGAATAAATTTCTAATTGTTGTGAAGCTAATCTACTTACTACGTAAACAACATTCAAATTTCAAATAGACGTATTTTTAATTTAATGTCTCATCGTAAAATCTCGTCGTACTTTGGCGTATTATTACAATTAAATTCGTTGTTTTACACAAGAAACAGGTATTTGAAAAAAAAATGTAACAGGAAAATGTACTAAAACAATCAATATTTATGCAGTAAACAGAAATGTAAATTAATATTATCAGACCCACTTGAAATACTTGCAAGCTTTTACAGATATCAGTACACATCAAAGCGGATAGCTTTTTTAAGATTACAACGATAATTTGTGATCGGTGTAGGCAGATAGATTTGTAGGTGTCACCGAAATGCTTACCGTTTAACGTATTCAGTTGATATATTGGCAATAACTATATTATCTCTTTCAATCGGATTTCCTATGCTATGGTCAATTACAAAATAACGCTACTAATAGTAATAAAACTCACTTATTCATATAAACTATAACCTACAAACTTATTTTAACTAGTACATTGTTTTGTCACTTTCTTTTAAATTAAGAATTTAGCACCAAAGTAAAAGACAAAACAATTGGTACTACGTAAAAAATAATACAAAGAAATTATTGATATATTGCACTTATGAAGTACAAAAAGTGGTCTTATCGTTAAAGCAATCTCTTCTCTACCCTCTAACAAAAGATAGTCTAACATTAGGTAGATGAGAAAAGAAAAGTATGGATGTAAGGCAATTATTTATTTATTTGATTAACTAGGTGAGTTTTACTGTCATACTTTTTAACTAAGATAAATAAATAACTACACAACAATAATAAAAATAATACTTGTATTGTAAATATCTGAACATAAGCATTAAGTGGTCATTTGAAAGGAAAAAAACTCCACCAAGTTGGAGGCAAATACGTCTAATAATTATATAAATATTAATAAAAAAAAAAAATATAGATTAATATTTTGAAAGATAAATTGACATCAGATTACTCCGTACGTAGATACAGAATACTCTCCATTTACTGTAATAAATATTTATTATTCAAATAAACTTAACTTACTTAACAAGTAAGCATTTTTGAATGGTCATTTTTTTTTTATATTTCTATTGCCCGGTTTAGAATGCAATTCAGCTGAGAAGAAGTAAAAAATACAGATACTGATCATAATATTAACATCATATATCTTATGTTGTTACAAGGAATTTATTTGTCCATTTTTGACCTCTTAGTGTCTTATTAGCTCGATTGATTCTCATTAAAATTTATTAGGTGTATATTTTTTATCTTGATCAATCAATTTATTGAAATAATGCATACGAAATCGCAGGTATAAAATAGTATATAACAATAAAAGTACCTTTTACTCCGTAATACAGTACCGACTGCAATTATTAAAGCATACTGATGTATGAACCAATGAACTATGAGACATTTCTTACATTTAATTGCATAACATCTTACTCCTCAGGAATGGTAACGCATGAGGGATATCATGGGCAATACAGTATATTCTGTTATGTCTATGGTATGGTATATGTCTATAGGCAACGATTACCACTTTCCATCAGATGGGCCGTCAGCTTGTTTGCCATTCTAAGTTGGATAAAAAAATTATAATATTTTAATTTAAAACACTGAATCGAGTAACTGCATATTTTTGCTCCACAAAGAAAAATA
Organism: Galleria mellonella; assembly: GCF_026898425.1. Classification (NCBI taxonomy): domain Eukaryota; kingdom Metazoa; phylum Arthropoda; class Insecta; order Lepidoptera; family Pyralidae; genus Galleria; species Galleria mellonella. The sequence continues at coordinate 2,609,678 of NW_026442082.1, read as the reverse complement.
ACAACCCTATTTGTTACAAATTTAATACAGTACTAACAGAAAAATATTTATATATTTATTTACACTTTATTGCACCAATTATAAAAATAATAAATAAATATTATTTTAATGAGGAGCGTTCCAAAAGGCCTTATTGCTAAGCAATCTCCTCCAGACAGCCTTTGGATACCCTTTGTTTCTTTTTTTGTTTTGTTTTCTTTTTTTTCTCAATGTCGTAGAGGACAGAAAAAGACTAAGGGTAGGTAGCGCACTATTGAATTGATACTAATATATATAAACATATGTACATATAAATACTCACACATATAATATAAACAAATATCTACATAAACATACTTAATAAGACACAACAGGAGGGAATGAAAGAGGAAAATGACGAGGAAACACGGGAATAAAGTACTTAAAGCAAGAGACAGTATAACTTAACAATGTTTAAAATATCCTATTTATCTAATTTAGAAATAATTATTAAAATTACTTTGGAATTGGTTACGCAATTGCATAATAAAGACCAAACAATACAAAAAAAATTAAAACTTTATTTTTTTGTATTGTTTGTTATGGTAATACTCCATTTTGTACCTGTTTCATCATACCATACCATATCAGCCGTTAACTTTCCACTGCTGAACAATGGCCTACCCTACAAGAGGGTTCATCCTCGACCAATAAGTTACCTTAGTCGCCTCTTACGACACCCACGGGAAAGGAAGAATTCCTACACCCCTTAACCCATAACTTTAAAATGAACAAATTATTAACTGGTACCACACGGTATATTTTTGTTTCATTATATAGGATACTTTTTATATACATACATATCCATCACGCCTATCTTCCATTTGAGTGGGCAGATATAATGAAACACCAAATGCTCCGATTCAAACAGACCCCTTTCGCTTCCTCCACATTCATCAATCTATTCGTATACGCTAGTCGTTTACATGTACTTTTAATTTAGCTCTTCTTCAGCACGTCGCCTATTTGGTCGACATACTTACGTCTAAGGCGACCCCTATCGATAACTCTATTCATTTATGTACGATAAATCTCTTTCATAGTTCCTCTATCTTTCATCCTCTCCAAATAATATTTTTTAATATGAATTAAATTGTAATTACTATAAGAAAATATAGAAAAACTACTCTCGAAAAAAGTAAAAATCTGATAATTGTATATCTATTTTGAGAAATTCATCTTCAATATTACAGCAATTGAAAGAATTAATATGTCTACGTGTCAAGTCGAATGGCATGATTTTAAATTAAAATTTTATGCTCGAGGCTTGGACTGTAAGTAGGTTGAATACCGGGACATCAGTTCATTATAGACTTGGAACTAGCATTATATTGTTTGATATTTATATAAACTAGTTGATCTAGCAAACGTTGTTTTAACTCCTACCGCCATCTATCGCGTATGTACATGTTTTCTTATGGAAAGAATAACTATTGTATCTGAAGTAGAAGTAAATAATGTATATTTACAAAAATCTGTTAAGTTGTTTCGGAGATTATCGTGAATAAACTTCTTGACACAAAATTTTTGTATAATAAAATTATAAATCAAAAAAGGAATAAATATTTTTAATTCGACTCTATTTCTACATGTATATATATTTATGTTATTTATATGATAGTTATGCACCTAGTAGTTTAGGTTAATTATTGCTAAAATGAGTTTTATTTATTTATTTCATTTATATATAGAATAGAACAAGAATTAATCGAAAGTTACTTTTATATTTTAAATTATAAAATTCATAATGCGTTATAAACCTAAAAATTACATTATTTTTTTATTATTATTCGACTGCACTTAGTCTCCAGATCTAGAAAACATGAAAGAGCAAAAAACATAAACCTGCTCGTAAATTGAAGTTAAGGATTTTATTTTTATTACTGCTTACATGAAACATTCAACGTGTTAAAGTGTATGAAGTGTTGAGAATTAATCAATTAATGATATTTATACATATACATATAGAAAGGTTCTTGAGCGGCGACTGTGTACGGGCAAACGCAGTGTAGGACGACCCCCCACTAGCTGGAGTGACGACCTGAATGCATTGTAGGGAGTCAGTGGATACAGGGGGCTCAGGACAGTTCTTTATGTCTATGTGGGAGGCTTGTGTCCAGCAGTGGACGGATAATGGCTAAAATAATAATGACGATGATAGATATACATAGTAGAATAAATAGATGATCGTTACCGCATGCAAGAAATAAAACATGACAGCCAAGTTGGGCGTTTTATTTCAATTCGAATATAATTTATTTGTATGTATGTGTGTGTATTTTTCTATGTGGTATGCAATAACCATTGTCAATTCTGAGCCTGATTTTCATAATTATTTTCACAATCAATAGAACTTTACTCTCGGGTAGATTTTACCTGATAGGGGGAGATCTATATTCAGCAGTTAACCCTTCTTTGCATAATGGTGGAAATTTCCATCATAACACTGAATGCCCAAATTATATTTAAAAAAACAAGTTCACTTTAAGTTGATCGTGTCTGGATACCTTTTTAATGTCCATTGCAGAAAAAAAAAACAGCTGTCAAATTTCTTTTTATAACCATTTTTTCTTTAATTTTAAACATGAATTATATCACCTCGATTTATTTCACCAATAAAAAAAAACATGCAAAGAAGTGTTAATGATTGATATGATGATGATGGTATTGGTGTAACACTTCATTTGTCTTATTTTTTTTTAACTAACTTAGAATGGTAAACAAGCTGACGGCCCACCTGATTGAAAATGGTAACCGTCGCCTATAGACATGAGCAGTAGCATGGACAAAACAGAGTATACTGTTTCGCCCATGATACTCTCCCATGCGTTGCCATTCCTAAGGACTCAGGTGTTATTCCTTCAAACCGAAACGCACATCTCTCTCATCATTCTCACATCATTTGTTTAAATACTATATAATTTTTTTTTTTTATGAAAATAAATATTAAATTATAATTCTCATTTCATTTCCAGCATCATTATCCGATGTCGCACTACTCCTATTTCGGCAGCAGTGACAACTCCGACTTCAGTTCTGATTACGGGAACAGTTACGCTTATTCCTCCGGTGGCGGTTACGGCAAGGACTGGGCTTCGAATAGGGCGTATCATCCTAAACACAGACCTTCGCCAGCACCTATGTACATCACTGCGCCGGGAGCAGCTGCATAGTTTCGTCCATTAGGTTTATATACTACTAGTGACCCGCCCCGGCTTCGCACGGATGCACACTACATCTCATCACATTAGAAATCTCTAAAATTATCAGTATTTTATATTATACATATAAACCTTCCTCTTGAATCACTCTATTTATTAAAAAAAAAAAACCGCTTTAAAATCCGTAGCGTAGTTTTGAAGATTTAAGCATATATAGGGAAGGACAGATAGCGACAGCGACTTTATTTTATATTATGTATACTATTATTACTTTTTGTTCATCTAAAAATCATACATCTAGATGAAGTATTGAGTATAAAATAATGTCCCAAAAAAAGGTTAACCTGTTGACAAGTTCTACCGCCGTTTTTACATATAGGATGTTTAAATATTAAATCTATAATAAAAATCTATAATTTAATAAGATAATTTAATAAATTGTACAAAAAACTGGTTTTACAATATTGATAAAATAGTAAATTGATATTATATCAGTTAAAAGTCATCAGTTACCAGATTTACAAATTAAAAAAAAAAAAAAAAAAACTTTTTTTTTTTTAAGAGTTGATAAAAGCATTAGTTGTATGGTCTATTCGATGGTATTGGTATCATGCATACGTACTGATGCGCTTTTTTTCTTTAGACTTAGAAGGCTTTTATTGAAAAAAAGATATCGTTCTTCAAATTATCCTAACATTTTTCAGGCCTATGTAATAGGAAAATTGAACATATATGTAATCTGTCTTATTTGCCACCATTATACTTATAAAAACTAATTTAACATTTTTATTTCTAAAAGTTCTGCCTACCTGTATTTATACAATTATTAAATTTTTGATTTTTAATAATAAGACAAAAATTATTTCTAGATTATAATACATTGTACCTATTTTTTATCAGGACTATGTAATAATTTTGTAAAAGATTATGTGCATGAATATCTAAAACATTTTTATTTCTATAAAGTTGGTTAAAAAATGCCGTTAAGGTAATTTTTTTATATGTTCAATGTATTATAAGTATTATAAACAATTTTTAATATTAAGTTTGATAATTTTGCGTTACAATAGATTAGATATTTATGTAAATTAATCTACCTATATACATACTACGTACAACAAATGTATGTTTCAAGAAAGTATTTAAAATAATAAAAAAAAAAGATTATAAATCATGTTACATCCAAAGAAAATAATTTATGATTTATTGACCAGTATTATTATATTGACTGATATATTCATTATACATGTAAGAATATTTATTTAGAAAAAAATAATTTATTTTAAATCATAATTTAGAATAACTAATTTATTTACAAACTATTTATTTTAGTTTTAGGAAAATGTACAAAGGATTGTAATGTCCATATTATTAATAATAAACATATGGTAATATTAAAATGTTTTTGTGTAATCTCATTTATTTATTTTTATTCCAATTCTACTAGTCTTACTAATATAATAAATGTGAAACTTTGTAAATATATTTGAATGTATGTT